>NC_071394.1:34635063-35885063 GCF_022682495.2 Desmodus rotundus | reverse complement strand
TTCAATGATGTTCTGTTGCTAATTCTTGTCACTTCTTCAACTTGTCTGAGGCTCACTTTACACTTTAAAGTTTTCAAATAAATGTCAGGAAAAGCAGTGAACTCTAACTTTTTAAAATATGATCCTGGCTGAGGGCCAATAAACCTGCATTAATTTTCCAGACATTAGGCAAATGACAGGGACACGGTCCTGCCCTAGGTCCGAATTACCTTGTGGCCCTAGCAAGGGAAAATCTCAGTTCAGGATCTGATGTCCATTTCTTCCAAAATCAATATAGTATTAATCTCACTGACATATCCCCAAATCTCGAATCCTACATGTGGGGGGCGGGGGGACACACAGGGAAGTAAGAAGGGAAGTCGATGTGTCCCACGGAATCTATCTCACTGTTTATAAAGAAGCATGACCACAAGAAAAAGAGTTTTAGCTAAGAATTATTAAGTAAAGCTCTGTTGCATTTATAATTATATCTACCTAACAATTCTCATGTCTTCGAGCACTCTGCTGACTTAAAAAAAGAAATATTGTATAATTAAAGATATTTTGTGCATATGAATTCACTGTAACTTCTCAAATTATGTAATGTAACACCAATAAAATATAATTACTCCAGTTTAGGAGAATCTTTGCCTTTTGAATTGTTTCCAGTAAAAGTGCCTGTTACTGTGGAGAGAAAAATATGTGAACTAATAGTTCGAATCATGGGGTTTACCCCATATTGCAACGACTGAGATATTCCTTATCCTTCCCAAATCCCTGCTTTTCTTATCTCTGAAATAAGGAGATTACATTTTTTGAGGGGAGATGGAGACTTTCCTTTACCCTCCAAGGTTCTTTTGTCTGGTCTAGTAATTAAATTGACATTTAACAAATTTACAAGAGAAAAGCATCAAATGTAATTGCACACATACCTATGGGAACCCCACATATGTGAGAGAGTCGGAGAGAGAAAGGAAGTGCGAGGTATACGCGGCATTCTGAGCCAAGGATGAGGTAAGTCACCTTGGAGTTCCATAGGGGAGGGAGGTCATTCTTGGGAAGATAAGAGCAGATGTTCAGTAATTAGAAGTTTGCCCTACCCTCTAGACAGGTCATAAAAAGTTACTTCTGGTAATAACTCTTGTGGGCAAGGCTATGAATGAGAATTCTTTAAGGAAGAGGAAAACACTTCTCTTGAGCCCACAGGGTCTTGACCACCTTCATCCCAGAATAATCCACATGTCAAAGTGGCACTTCTCGGGGGACCTGTCTGAGCCCCTTCCATTTGTCTCGTATTCCTTCCAAAAGCAAGCTTCTTCTGTACTCCCTGGACATGAATGGTGTCCTTTCCTGCATTACATTTTCTACTTTTTTCCCCACATAACTTACCGTAACCTGGGAATGTATGTACAACAAGTGAAAGGTAATTATTTGACTCATTAGCTTTAGGATATACTCTGCCTCAAACATCCCCAACCTCACCTCCAGGGAGATCAAACAAAACCCTAAGTTCTTATTACCAAAATTCCAATTTTTCCCTTACTTGCTAGCCATACTTCCTAATATTATGTCTCAAATTTGTCTATTCAAATGAAGACTAATACCGAAGGTCCCAAACATTGATTTCTACAAATATGTATTTAAAATAGATTTTTTAAAGTTTTACTACCTTGTTGTCATATTCTGTTGGATGTAGCATCTTTCATTCAATTGCCCTCTTTATGGGTCACCGTTGTGTCCTAAGTACTAGCACCCCACCTCGCCCTCCTAACAGTACGTACAGGGCAGCTACATGTGCCTTTCAGCATTCTTAGGCTCATGCTTCCTGCAGGGAGCATCACTTCTGTAATAAAACCATTCATCTCGTACGAAGGGAACCACTGGCTCCAGTGTCACCTCCCACATAGCTATGCGGTCATCGGAAATGTGAGTGAGTCTAATGCTAGTTGCACGACACCTGACTTCATTTAACAAGCAATAATTTCCCCCTCTTTCTCAGAGGTATTTGGTTCAATGTGACCAAAAGCAGTCAAGTTTAGTGAAAGACAGTAAGTGAATGCCTGAAACTATGTAGCCATGAGTGATTTAGAAGGGCAAGATCTTCCAAACGACAAGATTTATTGTGCATCTTCAGATACTTTATGTGATATGAATAGCAATGGGCTAATTGTTATGGATATTTCTAACACCACAGAGTTTTAGATGACATTTGTCATTTGATTTAAGGAAAACAAAAATCAAAAGGAACGTTACCATCAAAGAATTCACGTGTGTAAGAAGCTTCACACAATCCCATGACCTAGCAGATGGGATACCTGGTCAGTGATCACAACTTGTCCTTGACTAATACTTAGACCACAGAAAACTTCGGAGTCAGCCTGAGACACAATTTTAAGAATAAAGCATTTCATCAGCATTAGGGGAATCTTATTCTCTGTGATTACCTGTATGTTGAAAAAGGTGCTGGAAAGCTGGTGGTAGCAAAGGTAACATAAAAAGGAGAAATCTCATGCAACCATTTGGTCTTCCTCTGTCTAAGATGAAACATGGCCATCACAAAAGAGGGGCTTCTACACAGTTGGCATCTTCTCAGTGCTTGTAGGGGATGGTTTACCTCAAAATAACACTGAATAGAATTGAGTAGTGTCCAAAGTAAAGATGGCACAAATTATGAGAACCCATCCATGCCTTGCTCAGGTCGTCCCCACTCAACAGCCGATTCTACTCTAGTCACAGTAACGGCGGGGACTCAGCAGCACCACCTGCCCACAGTCTCATGGCACAGGGCCACCTGTGACAGCCAGGATGCTACAGACCTTGGTTACCTCCCTCCCCACCAAGTGAAAGGAGTGCTCTCAGCCTCACTGATCATTTGTTTACCTCGCTGAGTCGGGATTCTGGGCCAATGGGCAGCACAAGGGGGAACCACGGTGTCTTAAGTGCATTAAATCTTCATATTAGCCCCCTGGCTTGATCAACCTTTATGTTGGCTTTGTTCTCTTTTTTCCAAGCATGACAAACAAGTGGTTTTTCTTTTTTACTTTAATGATTCTTTAAACAAAAAGGGGTAGTTCAGGGCTTTCTTCGAGGCTGATAGGTGTGTCTGTTTAATGAGGTTTTTTATTATACTGTATTGGCTTCCCTGAAAAGAAATTACGAGCAGCAAACAGTTGATAATAGAACAAGACTGGAAGAAACAATAACCACGGGGCGGGGGGGTGTGTGGAATTAGTGTGTCAGCAGATGCAGGCCGTGCAGGTTGGGTATTAAATGCCACTTGCACCCTTGGCCACCGCTCTACCAGTAATAAAGTGGATGTGGGCACTTACATGCCAGTTATATGTGTGCAAAAGATATGGCTGTTGATATAGACCCAGCTAAACTGCCATCTGTGGAGGAAGAAGGGTGGTGAGCTCAGTCTAGACAAAGATGAGTGAAGCTCAGAGTGCGGGTTTACAAGGGCTGGTCGGTTACCATGGAAACTAATTGGCGCTAATAAGTAAAGGGACATTTTAACGGTGGGAACAGAATAGGAGGGGCTATTTTTCAATATCACCGTTACCTAAATTAATCTTTCATTTTTAGGAGTCCCCTTACTTAATTCCTATGATAAAGCTCTTCCTTCCCCATAAAACCTCACCCTGATCAGCAAACATTACATTCGAATGCTGAATATCATCTTTTAGAATGTGCTGCATTTCAGGTTTAGATCTTTCAAGACAGAATCAATTTCACTTTTTTTTTTCCTTGAAAAATAAACTGTTTGCAGATGGCAAGGAGAAAGGAAGGGAGGTAATGGAAAATTCTTAACTTCTAAACTGACACCGCTGAGCAGTGAAGCTGGCTGGGGAGAGAGGAAAGCTGGGAACTTATCCTACAGCA
Organism: Desmodus rotundus; assembly: GCF_022682495.2. Lineage (NCBI taxonomy): Eukaryota > Metazoa > Chordata > Mammalia > Chiroptera > Phyllostomidae > Desmodus > Desmodus rotundus. Next base: position 35,881,202 of record NC_071394.1, on the reverse strand, counting down.
CCAGCTTCAGGTTTTTGTTTGAGTTGATTTTCCCCTAACAAAAGCATTTCAGAACATCAACCAAAAAAAAAAAAAAGTGTTGTCGTGGACTCATTTTACAAAGGTAATGTTTATAGACACTGCAGAGAGCAGGAATTAAGATCACAGCAAGTGGGCAGTGGCTATTGCTCAACTTGTACTTTTTAAAAACATGTTGTAAGTAGAACAAATAGCTGAAGTTCTCAAAGAGAAGTAGTGACTGAGATTTAATGAAAAGATTTACAATTAAGTGAGAAGCAAAGTGTGTTAAAAAGTACTTTCAACAACAATGTGGGTCAGAGCCAGGGACACTTGGGAAATGTCTTTAAAAAGGTGTGTTACAAGAACAGGGTTGATAAAACATGATTCAACACCTTCACAGTTTCTTAAGTTTTACTTTTGTAAGTCAATTTCCAGTTTAAGAGAATGCAAACTACCTTAATAATGTCTCCGGGGTCTTCAAAATCTACGCAGTTGAGGTAATCCAGATTTCCAGACATGAGTCTGGTTGGAATAACCAAAAAAGAAAAAAAAATTTTTTTAAATGAAAAAAATTGCCTTACAATAATTGCCACAATTAAAAATTTTATGGTGCCCAAGGGAACTTTTAGCCCCGAGGTGCCCCTTGCCATTGCTTAATGTCTCTGTGTTGATTATGTATCTGGATTTAGCTGATTAGTTGTAGTGATTTCATGAATATACTATATATTGTGAAACGGACACCTCTTAATCACTTCTGGGAAGGAACTGAGCGAATGAATCAGGACTCCAGCCTCTCGTTCTGTTTTTCTCTCCTTCGTCCCTACAGTCCAGTGATAGGAAAAACTGACTGTCTGAACATTACAGTTCTCTAATCCTGTGCTTCAGAAAATCATACCAGGAGTCATTTTTAAACAACATAACATAGTATCACACAAAAATTCCTGAAAAAAAAAAAAAACATGTTAGTCAAGTCAGTTCTGCTAGATATTGAAATAATTCCGTTTGTGCTTCTGGTGTTCCAAGTATTAGACAGCTGTGTACTTAGAGTCTAGATTGTAATGCTTTAGGAAGGTTTAAAGTTTTGAGAGTTTTATTCCAGTGGTCCCCCTCACAGTTCAAAGAAATTTAAAATTTTAATTGCTGGTTTCTCACACACACTATCAGGGTGTTGATAATATTTCAAATTCCTGATTTTCAAAATTCCTTAGAAGCCTGATCAAATTTTGAAAAGGTGAGATGTGCAACAATTAGTTTACTTTCAGATATCTCCGAAAAGTGGTGTAACAAGTATAGTCATTTTCTGGTTCAGACTGCTATCAACGTAATTAGTTTTATAAAACCTTTTCGAGGAGAGACACAGAGAGAGAGAGAGGGGGAGAGAGAGAGAGAGAAGGAAAATGCACGTAAGAAGGAGGTATTGAAATGACCCAAAATTGAAAACATTTCAAAGCAAAATTGTTAATGAGCTGTTTGAGCGATACGGACATTATAAGTGCAATTAACTAGAAGCCAATAAAAATAATCAATGACAGAGTGCAGCCCTCTGGTACCAAGTACTTTTACAAAGAGATGTCTGTGAAAGCAGCAAGTGATTTAAAAAAGCCACCTCTATCTGTGGGTGCGCGTGCTATTTACACGCATAGAAACTAAAATGATTTTCATTGACTATTTCTGAAGTTCAGCCTGTGGCAAACAGTGAAGCTGTATGTGGGAATAGAGAAGTTTCTGCTCTCTGCTGCACCCCCACCCCCTGCCTCCCAAGGAATGTTGGAGGCAGCCACGATCTAATCAAAGGAAGGTAGGAGTCTAGATTTCAAAATGTAGATGTCACATTTCGGTGCAAAACTGCTCCTGCATTAACACTTTATCAGGATGTCAAAATGAAGCTTTTATTTCGAGGGCGGGGAGGGAGTGCTCGCTGAGATTGCCCTCACTGGGTTGGCAGGAAAAGATTTTTCGTGTTTCTCTGCCTCCTTTGGAGGGTCCCAAATGTCCCCGGGGGGGCTCAGGGAGTTGTGAAAAGTAACGCAGAACTGGCCACCAGGAGAATCCATTCCCTCCACCTTCTCGCTGGCACCTCCCACTTCTCTTTTTATAGCAGTCCTTTCTCTGAGCAAATCTCAGGTTACTTGACCGGGAGTTCTCAGACCTCCCGTTTCAGCCCTGCCCTCAGCCTCCCGTCGGTGAGAGACACCAGCCCCAGCAATTGGATTGGGCAGCCCGTCCTGACACACCGCTGTGCTGAGTGCTTGAGGACGTGTTTCCCCAGATGGTTGGGGTTAGTGTGTGTCATCACGTTCGAGTGGGGATTAGGAGCAGGAAGGCTGCCTTGCTGGAGCTGTGTGGTCTTCTCCAAGCGAGAGTTGCCAGCATCAGAACGACTTTGCTTGTGGAACAAGAGGAGGGATTCATTTTCTGCAGCCCCAAGGAAAGCAGGTTTTTTTTCTCCAGGTAAAGTCAAAGAATGCCTCTCTCTCTCTCTCTCTCTCTCTCTCTCTCTCTCTCTCTCTCGTTTGAATGGAATGCTTGCCCAGCACACTTGTCAAAGCCAGTTGTTACTATCTTCTCAATGCTGCTATTGTACAGCTGACAGATAACAGTGAACGTCGCTTGGTGCTTGGCTCTCTTTGTAGAACTAACACTCCTCCTGCCTTGCTCTCGAAGGTGAAGCTGTGAAAACGTCTTTTGGAGCCGCGTTTGCACTCTTTAACATCCTCGTTACATACTCAAAACGGGAGCTATACGTTGTTTGTAAAGGATGAGTAAGGCCAAGAAAGCCTTTATTTTAGCTTTCAAAATTAAACTTCACTTTCAAACTGTTGCATTTTACTACTCCATTTATAAAGATTCTCGCCGGGGTCTATTCCTGAGTGGCTGGCAGAGATGAAATGCTTTCCTAAACGATTTTTGCAATGTTGATTATATCTGATTTATGAAGGGCCAAAGTGTTTTTAACCGGTTTTGGAGATGGGCTCCAAACTTCGAAAACTCCTTAAGGGCAGCAGAGGCTCCCTGGGCAGCTGATAGAATAGCTTGAAAACAAAAATGCTTAGAGCTAGAAGAGAAACAGAAAAGGAGGAAGTAGGAACAGGCTCTTTAACTTAGCCCTCAGCAGCTGCAGGGGAGCAGTGGGCGGTAATTCATTTGCAGATCTGTTTGTGAAAGTTTTACAAGTCATTGAAAACTGAAGCAGCATCTCTGTAATGGATCATTAAAGTCGCTACATTTATGGGTTTTAAACAGGCTATCTGAAGTGTTAATTAAATGTAAATAGATTTTCTGGCTTGGTTATAAACAAACTTTTTTTTAAAAAAACGGTTTTAATTATAAATTAGTCCTTGGAAATTAATGGGGATCCAGTGCCTGAGCAACATAAAATGAGTTCTCATCATCTATGTGGGGAGCCAGTACGGAACCAGTCTGCCCAAAGCGCCCACCAGAATGAAATCAAACTGAATACAACAATGAGGTTTCCACACCATGTGTAGTTTGTGGTATAAAAAGGCCTTTCAAATGGATGCTCTGTTTTTCAGGGATCAAAAATTAAGTTTCCAGTTTTCAGATGTTTGGCCGGGCTAGGCATGTCCGTGAGTTACTCCTTTTGCACCCTAACCGACTTGCCTTCCCACATCAATATTCATATACCCATGGAGCTCCTGATCTGGCTCCCATTGGACTCTCACGTTTGGTAGGGAAACCCAACACTGTGGCCACCCGCCGCAGGTGAAGAGGCCCAATGAATAATACTGTATACAAGCTATTCTGAAACAGGAGCTGGTTAATGGGTTGTATAACAGGATTTATGGCTCCCGCTTTGTGATTTTTATATTCATCTGAATAAAGATGCCCATAAAATTATGTTTCAAGTTGCATTATATATACTTTTTACAACCAGACAGTTGATATGTTTAATGATTCAAACAATATTTTAGTGTAGTGTTTACTTGCGATTAAGAATGTTCTCTGGTTATGGTCTTAGTTCAATGAGAAAATGTCCTCATCAATAACCATGCAGTTACTAAGACTGAGCATTAGCCGATTTCCAATATTACATAACCAGAACAGGACTAAGTTCATAAGCTGAAGTCTATGGGAATTCCAATCATTCCAGTTTGGCTTTACAATGGAACTGGAGTTTTTTTTAAAAGGGCAGAAAAGCAAACTACCAGCCCATGCTGTGTCAGGATTAGGACTCTACATCCAGCATGTGGCAGGTACCGTGCTGACCAGGGATGCCATTTTCCACTATCGCAGAAATACTTCAGGAGAAAGTAAAGTTCCTCCTCGTGGATGGGCTTCCCGGGGAGATGCGGTGTGATGGCATCTAACCAAGGCAAGTTGCTGTTTAGCCACTGGAGCCCACAAGCTTCTGTTGCAAATGCAGATTGACCACCAGGCCGCCCGCCCAGGATCCTGACAGTGTGCGAGAATCGGGCTCCACCCCCACCTGCCCCAAGTCTATTGCAAGCAGGGCTAGGAAGATGAAACAAGAAAGTGTTGAAGAATAATAAAATCACACCTTAGGAAGGCAAAGTTGTGTGTTATTCCCCTGAGATGAAGTCGCTGAGCAAACCTTAAAGGGTCTGCGGGAAAGACAGTGCCCACGGGGCAATCCCAGTCTTTTGTCAAATTCTGGAGCCACTGTTCCAGATGGCACACATGCAGAGGCATTTTTCTGGTGACTTCCACATACCTCAGGTTGACATTTAGTTTCTTCCTGACAGCCCTTTGGCTGGTAACACGCATGACTTTCCATCAGTGTTCTAACAGCTGTAAAAAGTGTTTGGGTGCCATGGACCTCTGGCTCCGGGAGGTGAAGAATTACGGGTACAGATCTCAATCTGCTCTATGGATGCATCCCGTTCTCTCAGCATCCAGTAAGGGGACGCATCCTCCCAGCGCAAAGTGATCTGAAAGCTGGATTTATTAAGTTACAAAACCCATCTTTATGGTGGAATGGAAAATTAACATACGTAATCCAGGTAGTCCCTGACCTCAAGGTAATTTATGAGTAGGGACCTTCATCAAAGAACTAAAAGGGGATCTACTCTGTTTCTTTCTGAGGAAATTTATGTGACTCGGAGATGTTGTTGTGGTCACTTCCGCGGTAGTAGTAGAGACAAGGCAAATATGACACTTGGCGTATTTTTTTCTTAAGTTTTACCTGTATATCCATATGGGAATGGATAAGAGCTTGGTTCTTTTGTGTTTTCGATTTTAAATGGTTTATTTTGTAAAGATCCATAAATCGGATTCCTGATGCTGGGTACTGAGCTTTCCCCAGCCAACGCCCTGTGTATGGGGCCAGCCAGTGGGTCAGGCCAAGACATCTGGCCCCCCTTTCCCTGTGTAATATTTTTGTATGGAGCACATAGAACAAACCTAAGGGGATTAAAAAGAAGGGGATTTTAAGAAGCTGATTCTACATGGATTCTTATTTTTATTACAATTATTAACTTTGAGGGAAAAGGGGCTCATATGTGAAACTAAGTCTATGGTCATATGATTAGGTGAAATCCATGGAGGGGAAAGGGTACGTGAAAGGAGATACTTTCGGGACAAAGTTTGTCCTGAAATATGTTTCTTATTTAAAATATTTTCAATTCTACCTCAATACATTGGGAAGGAGGGGAATTAGCCTTTTAGCTTTTTTTCCCCTCTAATACTCCCCTCACCCCCATAGCTAATCTGTCATCAAATTCTGCGAGTCCTTCCTTTCTAATGCCTTCCACATCTGGTCCGCAGCTACCACAGCAGCACGATGGGCGCATCACACGTGGCTCGTTACAACAACCTCCTAACTGGTCCACCACCTCCATCCCCCTTCTGTCCACCACTGTGGACTGGATTCCTCAAAACACTTCTTCCATCAAAGCTTTTCCCGGCCGAGAAGTCCCACATGGACCCTCAGTACCCATAGGATGAAGTTTGGATTTCTCAGTCTGATGGACTGGCCCTCTGCTATTTGGTCCCAACATTCTGATCATATCTCCCACCAAATTCTTACAGTAACAGCAGTCTACCCTTTCCTGCAGCTGACGTGGCCAGCTCCATGTCTCCCCTTCCTGGTCTCTTCTCTAATCCCAATCCACTCTAGTTTTCTGTCTGGTTCTCTGCAAAATGAGAATTTGTCGTCATGTGCATGGTTCCTTCTAGTTCTATGTTTATAAGACTGTGTGTAGAACATCCTCATCATTTCTATATAAACATCCTTCAAAGTTTCAGCCTAAGTTCCAACTCTTCCAAGAACCACCCCCTCCCCCTCTCCCCGGCTGCTACATCTCCCAGCAATGTTCTCCTTACCTTGAAGTTGACCATTAGTTATCTGTGGGTTGCACTTAGCACAATTGCCTTGTTTTTTTACCCTCCTTTCTACTTTGCCTTTTTATCCCTTGACTCCTCAGATAGGGTAAAGTCTCCTAAAACAGGGACTGTCCTGGTCCACCTCTGTGCCCCGCAGAAGACACTCATAAATGTGTGTTGACAAGCTCACAGGGACATCAAGCATCCTAGGCGCCTTTCTCTCTAGTTCGCCAACTGTAGAGTGATTTGCCAGCTCTGTCAGCCCTCTCTACCTATGAGAGGAAAGAAAAAACAATGATGAAACTGATTGGTTGTATTTTGGGGTACCTTAGGAAAAATACCACGTAAGCAAAATAGAAAATTACTGCCTCAAATTAAGCTTGTGTATTATATGAAAAATCCTTATCTAATTCAGTTTTCTATAACTGTGGTAGGAAGTGCATCTATTAGCTGCCTCTCTATGATGTAAAATTTCAAATACGATTTTGGAAGCAGGAAAGTACAATCTTTGGGTTCAGACCGACTGGTGTTCTAAACCAGGGATGGCCTATCACTAGCTGTGTGGCTGTGGACCGGTGACTTAACTGCTCAGCTCCCTCCTCTGTACAGAAGAGATGGGAATAATGACCCCACCCTGGGGGTGTCATGCAGAAAATGCTTTAAGCACCTGGCGCAGCGCTTGTGCACTAAATGGAAGAGAAAGAAGGTTGGTAGGTGCGTGTGGAGATATAGGTCTAGGTTGCATGAATGTGTTCACCTCAGTTATGTCAATCATTAATTCTATCTATTTATGGTGTGTCTTTAGCCTTTTCTTCTGCCACCAAAAGCAGGGTCATAGGGAAGAAAGAGAGATCAAGAGAGTGAGAAAAAGGGAGAGAAAGAAAAAAGAGGGGGGTGCTGCTCTGGGCATTTAGGGATTGGGAGCAACTGAGTTAATGGATCCGTAGAGACAATGGTGACTGTTGAATACACTTTGCCGGGAGGAGCAGAGTCCTGGGTCCTGCATGAAAGGATAATAAAGAGCAGGCGCTGGGCCGCAGTGCTGGGGAAACAAAGAACTGAGCAGTGGACCCCAGCAGGGAGTGGAATTCGCTGAAGGGTCATGTGCTCCTCTTCCTTCCTCCTGGCCCACTATTTAGAAAGAAATAATAACTTGCCAAAACACTGTAGAGAGTCAGGTCAAGCTTCCAGAAGTAATTGGTAAAGCAAGATACCATTTAGACAAAACAAGGGGCTTGGACCTTTGCCATCTCTCACCTCCAAACCAAATTTAACAAAAAGCTAAAAGCAATCAGCTTGAGCTCTGTTCTGTTCCCAAACCTGGCATCCACCATCAAACATGCCTTCAATCTGTGGCCTTTCCCCAGAAGGGCAGCTGACTGAGAAATTACCTCACAAAGCACTGAATGCCACCAAGCAAATATGTCCTTGGATGCTGGTCATTCAATTTCAGTTTTCAGGATCTTGGGGTAGATCAAAGGATATTCTTTCTGATGATGATCATCTGGTGCGCACCTGCCCCGGGCCGGGACAGGAAAGAAACAGAACTCCGCTAAGAGGAGGCACAAGGCAGTACTTCTGAAGATCCCTCCCTCTTGTGTCTATAAACCTTTCAAAGAACCTATCTTCAGCTGTAGCATCTAAAGTAGCCCTCTTTGCCCTCAAAATTTGTAATCCATGAACTACTGTACAATAATGCATTGCACCTTTGTTAATTAAAAAAATGTGGCTCTCCACTTTACCTTCAAAGGCAAATCCTTTTCTAACCTGATTTTTTTTTCATGATTCAGCTACAAACTGGTAGGACATTATTTCTACATTTTCTAAGATGTGAATCTAAGGGACTCAGACATGTTCCTGTTTAACAGTACTGAAGGAGGTTGATATTAAGTTGCGATGGTGAATAAATGAACAGACGCACCATGTTTCTGGGTAAGAAATCTTCATCTGAAAAGATAAAACCTCCAAAAATTAATCTGCGCAGTTTACGTAACGCTAATCAAACTCTCCCACAAGGTTAGGTGGCTGATGGCGGGAGCAGAATTCGGGAACTAGGAAGGACCCAGATGGCTCTGGTTGAACGTAACCTAAAGATGTTGCGTTTCATCTGGATAATAAACTCGTGAGCAAGCCTAGACACTTCTGTGAGAGAAGAGTACCATAGTAACCGGGAGGCTTGTTTTATCCCATATCCAAGCATGGTATAAAACTGCAGTTATCGAATTTTCTGTTCCTACGCAATTGACTCAGACGTAGAATGTTATCTAATATCGTATATTTTGCTTTTATTATATTCTCCTCCGTTTCTTCATCATTTTGTTGGTGTTGTCCAAATCTTCGCTTCAGCTACGCATTGCTGCTACTACATACTGGTTATGTTGCTACAAGTAACTGAAATCCCAAACCAGCATTTTCCTATCTGCAAATAGGGCTACTAGTACATATATGCCACTTTCAAAGTCACAGAATACAGAAAAGGCCTAGAACAGGTTTGTCTCAAGAACTCAGGAAAATCTCCCTGAATCCATTCACTTGAGGAAAGAGGCCTAAAATATACCATTCTAAACATCATCCCATTTTTCCAAGCAATAACAGAATACTACTAATAAATAAAATGGAAATCTGAATCACAGGGAGTTTTGTTCATTGTCCAATTTTGTGGTGTGGTGGTACAGCTCAGAGGCAACACCTGCTATATTAATTTAAAACAAAACTGAGGGTTAGGCCTTTATAAGATATCCCAGGAACATGGTGAGAAATGATTAATGGCATGCTGAGGGTGCATTTATTGATAAATTAATTTAAAAGTGTGCACCTGTGGATATTTTCTTCAAACTCATATTACTAATAGGGCTTAACACCAAAATCACCATTCTATAATATAACATGTCCCCCGAACAGACTTCCTGCCAACTTACAGCCTCCCCCTTAACCCTCACCTGCCAATAATCAATCTTCCCCTAAATAGAATGTCCTAGTAAACAGATGTGCTCGGCATTGCATCCAGAAATTCTTGAAACTTCTGCTTTTAACTTTCATGTCTAAGAAATGCATCCCAGGAAAGAGAGGCCCCTACAAATCACATGCTCCTTTTTTCCTCTTGAGAGCTTCGTGCTGCTCAAAGAAAGGAAAGTGTTCTGAATGTAGCAGATGAATAAATGCACAGGGTGCGCAATATTTTTTATTTGAGACACCGAGAGGCTTCACATGTGTTGTCACATTCTTTTTCATATATGACATCTCTACTTAGTAAAAGAGACTTGGGGAAATCTACTCAATATCAAACAGCTTAAATTACTTTTTAGCAGTTGAGTTGCTGCCCTAAGGAATAGCCATAATGTACCTTCTAAAAAGAATCAGAGCCAGCAAGAACAGGCTTAAGAAAGCTCTATCAGCGTCTTAATACATTTCTTCCATGTGGATTCGAGAACTTCCTGTGTATGTATTTCTGTCCTAGTGCAGAGAGGAATATAAATTAATATAGGACACCCTCCTAGCTCTGAAGTTATATCTAGTTTAGTAGTGAAGGGAAGATATGAACACAAGATAATTCGTAGTAGTCTTGAAAAGAATTTTGCAGTTAAATATCAGTTATTAGTACTATTTAAATAAAAAGGGATGTCAACAGAGCCCCCTGTTGGTGAAGCTGGAACCTGAGCTGGGCTAAGACATCGCTCAATATTTGTAGGCAGATGAATCAGAGCAGTGATTCATCTACATCTACAAACCGCGTGGGGACAATTTGTTTCCCTCTTTTTCACTCAGTTTCCTTCTCTGTAAAATGGATATGTAGGTATCACAAAAGGCTGTTAAAATAGTTAAATGAGATAACAAAAGTAAGATGCTTAACACAGAGCATAGAACATAGTAAGTATTCAAATAGCTGTATTTTTTTTTCCCAAGTGAAAAGAATGACTTGAGTTAGGGCTTGGAGTTAAATTGAGTATGGACTTTTCAAACAAAAACACAGTATTTTTAAATTAGAGGATCCTCAGAGACACATTTGGGGAACACAGTGAAGGGAGGCGCTGAGCAAAGAGGAGAAGGAAGAAAGGGAGAAGGACTGGGAGAAACGAGGAGTGCTAAAAGACAAAACGAGAAGGAAGAGAAAGGAGGAAGTGGAGAAAGAGCGTGATCCTCTGATGCCTCTGCTCTGTGCCCTATTCTGTTTTACACGTAGCATGTCATAGCTCGATTAACGCGTGTTCTAGAGGGTCCTGACACAGCAGGTAGAGAGTCTGGACTTTATAGTTGAACAGGTGCCTTAGGAAGCTTACGCAGTAGGGTTTTCAGAATGGAGAGAGATGTGGACATGGACGTGGACGTGGACAATTGGGAGGGTATCAAAGATTTTCAAAAGTTGAGAAAGAAGTTGCCTAGTCTCCTTGATGACATTGAGAATGAGGAAAGGATAGGTATAAGAAACATTATGAAAGAATAAATAACAATGTTAAGAACTTGCTGATCAAATAGAGGATGAAAGAAAGACAGTTGACATAGAGACACTGAAGTATCGAGTCCAAGACACGGGAATGGTGACATGGCCTAAGGAGAATGGGTGCAGAATTGTATTTTGCAATACATGTCCAAAGTGACAATAGTCATTATGGAACAAATCTTTATCTGTTATCTGGAAATGAATACCTGTGCTTGGGGTAACTTTATAGTACAAACATGGTAAATATGTGTATATATAAATGTTTAGTAATATAATTTAAACAGATAAAATCTAATTTTCTGATCATCAGTAGACATTAGAATACACAACTATGATTTTTTTAAATGACATATTCCTATTTAGATTAAAAAAATATATATTTTTTTAGATTAAGAAAGTGGTTGACCAAATAATTCTAGTGTTTTTAAAAACTTTGGGGAAGTAATGAATCTTTAAGGTAGAACAACAAAGTACTTCTGTAAAATCCCTCTCATTCTTTTCTTTCAACTAAAAATGGTGGTGGAGAGGGACGTATATTCAAAGAGAGTCTAAAGGCCAGAAGAGATGAAATATTTAAGTTGCTTCTGCTCATAAACTTTCAGCTTCTACTTCAGCAGAGATGGGTTGACATCCATTTGCAGAATATATGAATAGCTTATTCTACAAATGCTATGGTCACTCCCTCCTTCCCTCACTACAAAAACAAATCATTCCTCATTTTAAGGTTTGAAAAAGGTTTCTCCACCCCCTGCTTGTTTTTCTATTTCCTCTTGCTTGGTCCTATTCTTTTATTTCTTTCAGCCACTCTTCATTTTAAGATCCTCTGCAGAATGGGAGAGCCATGTTTTACTCACGTCATTATACAATTTGATTAGAAGTCAAAGACTGCGTTTGCCATTTCAAGCTCTTGCGCTAGATGTTGGGGGCGGCATGGTGGAAGGGATGTGCTGCTTGACTCAGCGACGTTTGGAATGAAAATGTAGTCCTATTTCTAGGAATTTGTGGAAATAGCATTGGCCTGTGGGCACTTGACAGCCTTTTGGTTCCTCAAAAAAGACTTGGGCTCCGTTCAAGTTTTTAATGAAGACTTTGGCCTGATTTGTTTTACTCAACTGAGTTTTCAGAACCACGTTCCCTGGTTTCTATGGGAAGATGCCTGCCGAAGTACAATATCAGTGCCTGTAATCTATTTCTCATTCAGGGCTGCCACACAGAGAGTCTACTTGATGTGAGCCAGTTTATATTGGGAAGCTATTAGTGGCTAATTACTGAACTGGTAATTGTTAATATACCCAGTTCAAGGAACCAATGGGTGGAAGATACTGGATATCGTACATAAGTTAGATCAGTGAACGTCATTTGCAGAGAGCACAAAAGTTGGGCTTAGTGCTGAGCTTAGTACTAGATCAGATCTCTTCGTCTGGTCCCCACTTAGGTCAAAGGGCCTAATGTGCTCGCCTGACGATTAGGCTGTAGACCGTGAGCTGATATTCATAAACCGGTTCATTTCAAACCGTCTAAGTGGAGATTTAAATTCAGGATTCTATTCATACATGTTCAGCATCTAGACACATCTCCGAGGTACTTCTTGAATTGGAGAAGTTCTAGCCTTGTAAAAAAAGAAAAATAAGTTGGGAGAATGGAGAAAAAAAAGAATATCAATGGAGTCAAACACATCCTGTCAGAGTCACTTTTTTGACACAAGTGTAGGAGCAAAAAAACCAAACAAACCCACAACACAGAGAAAGTAGCTCTATGCTTCATGTATAGTAATTACTACTCTCATTAGCCATTTTGCCCCCAAACCAGCAACCGCTGATGTGCCGTTCTGAATCCCCCACTGCGGTTGTCTCAGAAGTGGAATTGGAGGTGTTCCCACAATTGCTTCTGCCACTGTCATAACCCCTTTGGAAGCGTAGGGCACGCACTGGACTGTCTCACTGGCTTCAGGCAAATCATATTCCATGCTGGGCAAATTACAAATTACAATGTTACTAGCCATCAAATAAAATGTGCTGAATAATGGGAGTTGTGTTGCAGTTAGGAAAGACAGGCAGGGTGGTACAGTGCAAAAACATTGGAAACCTGGACTCCAGAACTTGGCTGCCATCAATAGTGTGATACGGAGTGAATTACTTAATCTTTCAGGAACTTGCCATCCACCAACCTCTTACCTTTATTTTGCTCTTCCCTCCTTCTAGATGACATTATTCTCCTCTACTTGGGAACTCCGTCCTTCCCTTAAGACAAGGCTAAATAAATACAACATCCCATTTAGACACAGGGTGGTGGGGAAGGACTTTAATCAGTTCTGCATCACTCATGCTTCTAATTGAGCTTTATACTTTCCGTCTTTCTTACACACCTCTGTAAACTTATCTTCCATTAGCATTGCCGCATCCCGTCATTTTATTACTCTAAAACGGTCATCTCCCAATTTCCTACAGCATCCAGCCTAACTGAAATACCAGCATTTAAGAACCTGCCTAATCTTTTCCACTATAACCATCCCACTTCCCCTATACACTTTCTGTCTGCTCTTTACTAAGATGGTCCAGCGTCTCCTGAATCGACATCACTCAGGTATATTAAGCATTTGCTCATACTGTTTTCTAAAAGGGCTGGGCTGCCCTCCCATCATGGTTCTGAATGTCCAAATATCACCCATCCTTAAAGAAAAATTTCCTTCATTTCCTTCATGGAACTTCGTTTCCCTGACTTTTCCAACCATCAATAATTTCCTTCTGATAGATGCTCTCTCACCACTTAAAATCTTGTCATATAATTTTAGTTCTTAATTAGGTACAATTTTCATTTATTGCTGTTCTTCACAGATATTTAAGGGCCCCTGGAACAGAAAGTTGCGTTTTAGTCATTGAGAAATTTTAGGAAACTAAGCAGCAGCAAATCCACAGCTACACCAGGCAATTCTTTTTGACAATGTGGAAGGCACTGTCTCATGCACTGGTTCTCTGGCTTAATTTTTTTTTTTTATCTTCTGTCTACATCACTCTTCAGGGCTGAATTTGATCAAGTTGGATTCCAACAGATTCAAACAGACAATAAGCCAACTAGAATTCCCGTCTTCCTTGATTAGATGTGAAATGGTATAGCTGGGAGTCACTCACATGCCAGCCACTCAGGATGGTATGTTATCAATTAACTTCTCCTGAGAGCTCAACAGAGGAGATTGTGACAAATCAGTTTTTAAGGACCTGTAAAATGATGGCTACACCAGAATTTCAGAGATAGTGCCAGATTATATACTTGTCCCACCTGAAAGAATGTATTCACTGACTGCTGCGTAGCAAACAGTGAATATTTGCCCTAAAAACAGGGAAGTTTTGCCCTATAAACTTCATAGTAACTCATATTTTCATAGTGGGGGTTGAGTGTAACAATTCTTCTGGCCAGGACTCACACTGTCATTTGTAGGACAATTAGCCAATCAGATGAGAGGCTTTAAATTACGTAGGAGAAAAAGGACATTATCACACATTCTGCCAAAGTTACTGGATCTTATTTCTTACAGTTTTCTTAAATAATTTGGAATTAGGGATGAGTTTTCAGGAAAGGCACAATAGATACTGTAGAAACACAGAATGTTAGAGGTGTACCTCAGAGAGCGTGTAAGCAAAATTCCTTTCTTTACATCTGAGGAAACTGAGGCCTTCGGGGTGTTCAGAGACCTGCCTAAAATCATAAAACTCATTCTCACCAGAGAGAGTTCTACAAGCTAGACTTTATTAAAAAGTGCAAATCAGTGAAATTCTACCAGGACTAAAGGGAGTTCATGTGTCAGTTGTACTTAAGACCTAACAAGAACTTGAAAGTATGAACCTAGCTCTCTTTGTAACTGTGGACCCTCTTGCTGAGTGCTAGGGTGAATAATTAGATACTGTAGAGAATTCTTGGGATTGAAGCAAATACCAGAAAAAGCATTTATTGTTCATATGGAGCCCTTGCAGAAAATCCATTCTAATACAAATACCCAAGCACTGTTGCTATGGATGATCTGAAAATATGTAGCTTTATTACCGAGAACCTTCTTTGTAAAGGCATTTTTTTAACCCATGCCAAAAGAATGTTACCCAAATCATGATGACAATATTAACCATTCCTCATACACCACTTCTGCACATCAGAAAACTAAACCTCAGTGAGGATGAGCCTGAGTCTAAGGAGCTAGTGAGTGGAGCAATCAGCATTAGAACTGATGTCTTCGCACTCCTACCTCACTTCCCCACGATTCAAGGCAATTCAAAACATATCGCATCTTCTCCGGATTAGGGAAACCTCTTATATTAGAACAGTTCAGCTGTTTCTCAGTAATGTCACCTCATTGAAAAACATTTGAAATACTTCCTCAAATACTAGAATTTTCCCAAGAGAAATATAAGAGCAATATTCTTCATAGCTAAATAAATTACATAACTGTATATGTCATTATGTATCTCTAATAATTTTTGTTTCAAACTGATTTATTTGTCAAGGAAGTAAAATCAATCACTACTGGATTATAAATGTATTTCATCCCATTAACTTACATTTTCATTTTGTACTACTAACAATTTAAGAATTCAAAATAAAAGATTAATTTAGACTACCTAAGTATGGTTTTGACTATTTGAAAAATAGATTTTAAAAAAAACATGCTCTAGATTTGCTTTTTGTTGTTGTAACTACATGAAACCATTATGTTTGTCAGAGAAATGAAAGAAATGTGTCCCAGGAAACACAGAATTTTCATTCATATTTTTTAAGTTACTGGTCACATTTCAAACTATTAGAGAATGTAATTGCCAATCTGGTTAAAATTAGAACAAAATCAGGCTTAATAGTATTACATCTTCTGATGAAAGGGAAGGATTCTGTTGGGAATGTGAAGATAATGTGGCAGAATTATTATCTGTTTGTCATATAGCTAAACTTACTAAGTGAATGATGAGAAAGGATTCCATGAAAAATTGTCTTTGGTCCGTAAGAACATTTTGTTCATACGATATTCAATTAAGCCTCTGCACTGAACACTTCGTAAAGCATGCTTTCCTCTTTCCTATTTGTATCTCACTTTTGTCTTAAATGAAAATAAACCAGGACACTTCCACTACTCAAAGGGAGCACCCGGAGAAGTGAAGCTGAGCTCTTACTAAACTCTTCACAACTCTATTGTTTTGCCATCGAGATGTAACTGCCCTTGAGTTTCTATAACCCTTTCTCAAGCATGCTCAAAATCTCCACCCACAATACTATATAAAATGGCAAGCTGTGGAAGTAAAAATCATCCCCCAGAAGATGGAAGCCTGGCAGGAGAAACGTAGCTCAAAGGTATGACACAGCGTGAGAGCATCTCTCACCTTTTCTCACTCATCACCGGGGCTCCCAAGTAGCTCCGATCTTGTTATGCAGAGACAGTGGACTTTCTCAGTTTGTACTCCACTACAGTAGTTTGTTAGTCCTCTAAAGTTGTGTTTAATTTGACTTTTCTTAATTTATGAACCCCGCATCCTTCAATTTTATCTAACAATCTATACTTTCCAAAATGCTTTCAAACATTTGAGGTTGACAACCCTGTGGAACATGTCACACAATTAAGCACTTGTGCCCCTTTTAAAGAAAAAGAAACGGGGACATTCTTAGTCAATACACGCCGAAAAATAGTTAGGGGTATAAAACCATAATGAATCTGAGTAAGTGGTATGCGAGTGTTTTTTCTATTATTATTGCAAGTGTTCTATAGGTTAGCTCAACTCTCCAACCAAGAGATGTTTTATAATTGTTTTCAAAATCAGTTTTTTAAAAAAAGAAACGGAGACACAGGGAAGTTAAATAATTTGCATATGCTAATAGAGCTGATTAGCGGCAAAGAGAACACACAGAATCCCAGTGTTCTATTTGACGACATTTCCTCCAAATTTGTAACCTATTGCTATGTAAACTGAAAAGTAATTTCCACTTAAAAGTATTTATAAACCATAATTACACCTTTTGCCAATCAGTCATCAATAATCAATCCATAGCTCAGGGGAAAATCATAATTATTATTTAACTATAACTTTTATTTGTATATTATATTACCATTGCAAATCATTTTTAAGAATTTATTTATTTTTAGAGAGAAGGGAAGAAAGGGAGAAAGAGAGGCAGAGAAATATCGATAGGTTGCCTCTGTCAGGCCAGCCATGTGCCCTGACTGGGAATTGAACTGGCAACCTTTTGGTTTGTGGAATGACACTCAACACACTGACACAGCCACACCAGTCAGGGCCACTGCAAATCAGTATTACAACCCTATTTTATTTGACGTCCATAGTGCTTTAAGTGAAGTAGATAGCACAGGCATTATTACTGGACCCACTCTCCAGACTAAATGGTTTTTTTTCCTCTGATTTCTAGAGAGAGAGGAAGGGGGTGGGGAGAGAGAGAGAGAAACATCAATTTCGTTGTTCCACTTACTTATGCATTCATTGGTTGCTCCTTGTATGTGCCCTGACTGGGTATTGAACCTGCAACCTTGGCATATCAGGATGACGCTCTAACCAACTGGGCTACCTGGCCAGGGCCCCCCACTTGACAGATTAAAAGTCAGGCCGTGAAGATTACTTGTATCATTATTGTTCATAGTTATCAAGTGGCAGAGTCACAGTCTGCAGATAGATACTCAAGTCCTAAAATTCCAGCACCAGCACCCTTCCCAGTACATTCTCTTGGCATTTCGGTGCCTTTTCATATCCTTGATGGCCATATCTAAAACTTCTAAGGCTCATGTTATATTTAGCCATAGAAAAAAAATCTCTTGAAGATCAAAACAAAATGACTGAGAAAGATGCCTATGTTTTGTTTCCTAACATTATGTGTAACAGGTACGATTTATGAAGTACCTACCTGCAGTGTGCAAGTAAGTGCTTTATGTACATTATCTAATTTAAATTTTTTCATATCTCTGTGACATGGAATTCTCATGTTCCCCACCACACAGACAAGGAGACAAGGTCTGAGAGCTGGACTAATGGACTGACGTGATTGACGCACAGGGCCTAGGGCAGGGCCTAGACCACTCCAGACCCTGTACCAGTAATTAAATAGCCCTTCTTCCACATTTTTCCTATTTTTCCCTTTAAGCTTAGTTAATATTTTAACCAATTTCTTGTCTATGTATTTGGTAATTTTTAAATTCTGGGATTAACAGAATCTTTTCCAGGAGCCTAGTTTATAAGAAAAAGCACATGTATGAGAAAGCAGGTGCCACGTCTTATGAGCACATATTAAGCATCCAGTAAGTGTTTGTGATATGAATGATGGATATTTTGAGTTCTCTGTTACAATGTTTTTAAGACATCGCAATCTAAACACCACACCTAAAAATTAAGTTGGTTCAGTTTGCCAAACCTCAGCATTTAGCAAAGCATAGTTTCAAAGCCAGAAAAAAAAAAGAAAAGAAAAAAAATTCATGGGTTTTTGATTATTTTTATTTTTACTTTTAAGCCATCCTTTGGAACGTCGAAGAGCTCTGTCGATAATCTGACTGTCTGGATAACCTCTTTGGATTATAATCTCTGGTCTACATGACAGATTTGATACCCAGTCTCAGCATTGGTTGGACTTCATGATTTTTCCCTTTGCCATCACCAGTTCAGATAAAAAGAGGTGAACACAGCTAGCTTTCTAAGTTGTCCTCATAGGTGCCTGCTGAGCAATGACATAGGAAGGGACCATTCTGGGAAGACTCGAGATCAAGATAAGTGGTAGGATACATGGGCTACTCTTTTCCACCTCCTTTCTTCCAGCCCAGGCTTCCAGCCATCCATTCGATGATTTCTTCCCTCTCCAAAGTTTCTGATAATATTCATTTGTCTACATTTTTCAAACTAGAATGGCTAGGTGAGCTGACAGGACCGTATTCACTACCTCCTTCCTCCATTAGTAATACCGCCTCTGTCCTGACCCATGCATTCCAGCTCAGCAGACACCTGAAGTGCACAGCTTAACCTTACTGCAAAGTAAGGGAATTTCAGGGTGAAACCTGCATTCATGGAAGTCAATCACACATCAGTCTTAGGTTACTCAGCTTGGCACTTCTTTAAAGCATTAAAGCAATTCCTTTCAGGTGCTGCCCGTTATCACCCCATTGCTGTCCATCACCCTCGCCTCAGGCACGGTCTCTTAGCTTCTGGTTCTTCTTACTAATGCACCTGCTAGCCTCAGTCAAGGTTACTTGCAGATTCTGCAAGCGAGGCTTTTTCCTGTCTCAGTCTCAGGCCATGCAACCTCTGCAGTCAGCTACATCCTGGGTCCCGTTCCCCACCTCTCCTGCTTTCTCTTCATTTTCTCTGCCCAGTCTGCGCCCCTACCTGGTGCCCCAGCTCCCCGTCTCTGGCTTATTTGGTTGTCCATGTGCAATTTATTCCTCCACCTGCTCACAAAAAGACTGGGGGGGACAAACCGGATTTGGGACATACCAAATTTGGATGATATTCCCTCTGTTCATTTTTTTCTGTGTCTCAAAGTTTTTCACTGAAGTTTTCTAGTGAAAGCATTTCCTTAGATTTCTAAAACAACCCTAACACCTGGACTTGACCCAATTCCCTGTACAACTGTCTGTCCCTGGGGCTGAAGTCACAACAGTAACATGCAGGTTATACTGTGAATGATTACCAATCACCACCTTTGTAAAGAGATCCCTATTCTTTTTCTTTTTTGTCATTTAAGGTTTACATTTACACACGGAGATCTCGGCAACTGTTATCAGGTTCACCCTTTGGTTAATGCTCCCTGGGGGAAAAAATATGTTTTTTTCCTCACTCAGGGCAACTAACCCTAAACTAGTGCTTAGGACACAAATAGCCAAAAGAGGTTCAGGGAAGGAAAGAGAAACCGAATGTCACTGAGTACCCACCATACACTGGACACTGCTGTTCACTTTCTGACTTCGTTATTTCTGTTCTAGTCGTTCTAGTGATAAGTAAGGAAACTAGACCAAAAACAATCACATACCGGTGGAGCTAGGATTTGAACCTAGCTCAGTGTTTCTCCCAAAACCAATGCCTTCTCTCAAAAGAGAGTTCTATGTAAATGCTAAACAGTAAAACCCAGTCATTAATTACATGGAGGCAGTTTACATTTTCCTGTAATTCACACCTTTTTTTTTCCAGATTAATTAATTTCCAACGCTGGTAAAGTGCTTCTTCTCACAATTTACTAGGCTTTGGGGTAAAGAGCTAAATGAAGGTTTGCTGTGAAGCTGGCGAGCAGGAGAAGACTGAGATTCCAATAAAAACGTGTTAACTGGTGTACAACATGGAGCCTATTAAGTAGTACTGCTCCAGAACACAGACTGGTCTGTACATTGCTTGTGAATGGCTGGCCTACGTGCTTGTCTCTCTCAGACTTGTCCCCTGGGCTCAGGCCCAAACCATCGCTGAGGTGGTTAAACAAACCCCCTTGGAAACATTATTGGTTATTGAGAATCTAGGGCATCACAATGAATGTGCTGCTCAGTGTGCTCAGTAACACGTTAGGACTCTTGCTGCAAGTAAGCAAGACGCAACGCACACTTAATGTGTTTTCCGTCAATTGACGTGCCCTTGCTTCTTAAATCATTTCCAGAAATTCTCAGGAAATGTGAAAGGAATTCACTAAGTAAAAGTGTTATCTTTTCCTTCAACAGAATGTCGGCTCAGTTCTTGAAATATCCTTTCCAAATTCTTCTTCGATTCAAATTGATTTTAACAAACTCGAATATCCACACCATAATTAGGAAGCCAATTTATTCAGTTAATTTGCATCAGTCTAAAGAATTTTTCCTGACGGATGACTTCCGTTCTGAGCACCAACTGCTTTTTCATCCTAGTCAGGTTATTGCTAAGGATAAACGATTTCACATTTCTCATAAAGATGCCAGTCATTAAGAATATTAACACAAATTCCTTCCCCTTGAATGGAAATGAGCTGTCATTTTTAGCAGTGTTGCTGCGTCAGCCTTTCTATTGTCAAACACAACAAATGATGAGAAAATCAATTTACTCTTTAGAATTAGTCAAGTGAGGAATCCTTTGAAGTGGGGGTGCAGGGTTTTGCTTGGATCCTACAATCACATAAAAGCAAGCACTATATATATTGGTAAAATGTTGTGAAATTCAGTAACTATTTGCTGCCATAGACCTTCCAAACAGAATCTATCTCTGAAAAAGAATTCCCCACTCCTGAAATAACATTTGATGGGCAACAGATGTTGTTTCAATGAACCCTTGTTCAGCTGAACTAAGAATATATTTTGATCTGTATGAGGCACAGTCCAGAAAAGAGAACTAACTATGCATGGCCTGGGCGTTGAGGTTGGTTGCAGAGTTTCAATATAGTTATTTACTCTATAAAGCTTCTCTCATAAGGCAGAATGCAAATGAGCTTGTAATTAATAGTTTCTAAGGGTTAGAGGATGCCATACATGCTGCTTATGAAAAAATTTATGGTTTATTGTAGTCTAAGAATGTGTGGAGAACAGCAATTCAACGGGTAGCCACAACCTTTTGAGTGATGTGTGTCCTGGCGATGATTTGCAAGTTCCACAACTCAGTTTCTCCACTCATTAAGGGGAGATCAGGTCATTGTTCAAGAATGACAAGCATTTAATATTTGGAAATGACTAAATAATGAAGTGCCTGCACTCTAGAAATGCCGAGGATAAAAGGAGATTAATTTAAAAACAGAATCTAGTACAAACATGACCTTGTTTTTGTAAATTGCAGGAGTAGGAAGAGAAATTATACCTAAAGCTTTGTTCCTAGGGCTGAGAATTTGAAAATACATCAATATTAGGATGTTTCAGATGGAAAAAAATCTGTTTATTCTATCTCTTGTCTGTGGAGAAGAGAAAAATTCTTTCTGCTGAAAGAATATAGTTAGTAAAGATTTAAATGACAAGAATGGACGGGCCAACTTTTTATCCCTTTGCCTTTAGGCAGGACTATAGTTAAGCCCTCTCAGAAATGAGAACAAATGCTTTGCTCCCAAAAATCTCCAGGTGAGAATGATAAATATTAAAAAGAGCAGATGGGAAAAACTCAGGGGCCTTGAAATTAATAAAAGTCAGTGCCAGCTGGTATAATTTCAGTTAAAATTCATAGGAAAATTTACTTTGCTATTGGGCTAATAGCCCAATAGCAAGACTCCAAAGGATGTGATATTTGGCACTAATTTTTTCTGAAAATTCCACTTAGTAGGAATGTCTGATTATTGTTCTGTTCACCTCCTGGTCATCTCCTTGGTAAGAGAAGCAGACTTGCTCTTGGGTTCTGAGATGACCAAACACAGGACATCTGACAGTGGACCTATGAGATAAATGGCAGTTTATTAGTCACCTATTCTAACAGCCAAGGAAGGAGGACACTGCACGCCATGTAAGGCCATGCAGAGAGGAATTCTGAAACAGTGAGCAAGAGGAGCTACGGGGGATGGGCTTTGTAGTAACAAGAGGGTGAGATGTACTCATTCTCAGGGGAGGGTGTGATTCGCTTGTGTCGATGGCTTTGAGTGGGCAGGGAAGTGAAATCTGTCTGGTTGACGAACAGGTAGAGTGCAGCTCCCCCAGCTGTAGAGGGACTAGCTAGGTGGGGAGACTTTTCCACTGGGGGTGTGGGGGTATCAGGTAAAAGTAGGAGAACTCACAGGCCTCTGGGACCCTGAGAAGCCCACAGGTGTCCAGGCAGCCATGAAATCTTAGGCCTTACAAGCTCATTGTTCACACAAGCTACATTGGCTTGTACAATGTTCACATTCCTTGGCTTTACCTGACTGCTACCAGTGATGTCTTTGCACACCTGTTGAATCTCATGTGAAAAGAGACACTTTTGACTGGACTGATAAACAGTTTTAACAAAACAGTTTTAACAGGCTTAAGCAGTTTTGTAGCAGTACTCACAGGTCAAGGCTACGTAACTAGCTAGATGATTACGCAGATGTATCCTTTGCTACTTGCTTTGACATGAATGAAAACAGGAAGAGAGACCTAAGTCATCCAGGCAAATTATATATTTAACTCTTCACCCAATTTTAATTTGCCACAAGGTGAATGCTAACCAACTTCCGACTTACAGCCAAGGGCCAAAAAATGGTCTAGCTTGCTGAAATAAAGTTGTTCCTGCCTCCCACTTTTCAAGTAGAATACCGTCAGGAAACACAGCCGGGTCGGACCATCTCTCATTTTCCCTGGGATTTAACAAGCAAGGAGAAATAACATGGAGAGGCCAATAGTTTCAGGCAGACCCTGAAGTTAATGCTGGGCTGTTACAAAATCTTGGGTAAGGCATTCAATCTTTCTGAATCCCAAGTTCTATACCTTTTTTTAATGAGGAAATCAAACTAGATCAAGAGTTTTTCAATATTTTAGTAGCAAAACCATTGTTTCAAACAAAATTTAAAGTCATTCTATAAAATAGGTAGAAATGAAGCTTCTGTTTGAATCCAATAAATGGAGTCCAGGCCCAATTGACCTGACCTCCCCCTCGCATTTGCTTCTTCCCTGTCTGCGCCCTCACTCCAAGATTCCTGAAGCACTCCTTGAAAGCCTAGGGCTCCTCGGAATCCAGTTTGAAAACCAGCAGATGAGATACTATCCAAGGTTCCTTCCAGCTTTCAGCTGAGTGGAGAAAATTGCAGACTATGGAGTCAGACTGAGGTTCACATCCTAGTTCCGTCACTTCCTAAGCTGTACGTCCAATTTTCCCGTCAGTAAAGTGAAGACAAAAATAGCTCCATTGCAGAACAATGGTTAGGTCAGGAATGCATGTGAAGCGCCTGGCTCTCACCAGTGGGGACTCCTAAATGGCAGCTGTAGTAAAGGTTATGCCTCTGGCTTGAGCAGCACAAAGTGTGGGAAGATCTTACCTTGAACTGCTGAATTGCAACGAGACCTCTGTTATTCCTGAAGCTCCAACCTCAAGAACTCAAGGCTAAAATTACTCTCTAAGACCTGAATTAGTTTTTATTGTTCCAAATTAGTGGAGGAGGGGAAAGTCTTCTAATTCACTGAACATTCTGTATGCTTTCGAGAGCATGTGCTGGGTAGACACACCCCAAGTCTCTTAAATGACACCTTGGTTGATCCAACCACCCCTGATGGAATTTAAAGCACATTGCTTTCATCACATAACAGGGGACATGTCAGTAAGAACCCTTTAATACTAAGCCACAAGACACTCAGTACCTAACAGCTCATGTTCCATATTTCATCCCTTGCCATAAAACAATTCAGCAGAGAAGCTGCTGTTCATTTGCTGAGCTGCCGTGGTGATAGCCTGCATTCCTTCAACGGTGGAGGGGTTCCCCCGGAAAAAGCATCCCGGAAGTGTGTGATTTCTGAAAACCATACCTTTGGGGAATTTTCCTGGCATCCTATTAAAAGCAAGCACCACTTTATGGGTCTTCTAATGTGCAGTACAGCGGCTCAGGCGATGCCAGCATTCCTTACAACTTACGCTTTAAAGGGAGCTGACTCAAAGTTTAGACACTCTTCACCACGAAAACTTAGATGCTCCTTGCCACGTTTTATAAAGCTTTTTAAAAATTGTAAGAACTTGTAAACATACATAAAAGTGAAGGATATCACGACCCCCATAAGCCTACCCCACAATGTCAACATCAATCCTTCACCACCACGTGGCAGCTTTCACCTGAGCCCATGGAGGTGACAGGAGGCCCGGTTCACTCCAAGACTGATGGGCCAGGTTAAAACCAGGTCAGCTGTCAGTTAAACTCAGTAAACACACATTAAGTGCCCGCTTTAGGCAGCCAAGCCACCTTGGAGAACCACGCAGGTCCCCAACTCTATGAAGCCACACAATATGTGAGGAATTAAAACAGAAAAGCAGGATAGAAATTTGGGCAGGCTTTTGTGGCAAAAATGGGATGTGAGCTGAAGTTTGAAGGAAGTGGGAATGAAGACATTCCAGGCTGAGGAAGGGGACGTGAGGAAGGGTGGGAGGTAAACTGTTGGGCCGTTTGGGCGACTGACTCATATTCGAACGTGCCGGGGTAGGTGAGGCAGCAGGAAATCAGCGTGCAGGCCAATGGAAGCTTTGAATGCCAGGATGAGGAAGTTCTTACTGTTGGGGAGCAGTGCCGGGAACGGGGCAGGATAATAATAATCTAATGAAAACAGGAGGTGCACAGGTGGGGTGGGAAGGTGGCAGAAATGACCCAGGCCCTGGGGTAAAGAACCCGCCTCCTGGGTTGTTGCTGCCACCAGGAAACGAGCTGAGACGGATGGAGGATGAATACAGAGGGTTGGCCCTGGCACAGGGAACTCCCTACAAACCGTCATTAAGAAAACAAGAGGCCAGGAATCAAGAGAAGCGGCAGAAGCACCTGGTCTGACTCTTAAGAAACATCACTGTTTACTAAGCACTTGGTGTCCGGAACGCCTGCCTTTCCAAATACCACATCTTCCTCGTCCACTCCATCCTGCCACAGGCGGCTACTGTGCTGGGTGCTGGGGGAAGGGCCCGGAACGTGTCCCTGGAAACCCCGACTCCCCTCCCCCCCAGCGTCCTCCCTCTCCTCTCCCCCCAACCTCCCCCCACCCCCCCACCGCCGACGCCGGCGGCCAGCTGCAGCTCCCTGTTTGTTTGCAGAGGTTTGCATACACAGATCTAGTTGCCTTTTTTCCCCAGTCAGTTCAACAGTGTCCCGAAATTCACCCCCAGTGTAACTTCTGCCTCTGCTCCTCCTCTTCTTGGAACTGCCTTTTGTTTGGCAGCCGTGGTTCTATGGGGGTGTGCGATGATTATAATCCTCTGGCTTATATAACTCTCTTCATCTTGCAAGCACTTGGCAGACTGTCCCTAATGAAGCTTCAGACTGGTGTCAGGCCTTAGGGCTGAGGCGGCTAATAGGAAACCCCAGCCTGATGCTCGGAGGCCAGGAGGCCAGGAGGCCAGGAGGGAGGGCAGCGAGGGTCTGAGTCCAGGCCTTCCTGGCAGCTGCCCGGGGGAGGTCAGGGGACTTAAGGAACAATGACTCTTGCCTTCAGGAGGAAGAAGGTGCTACTGTCACCTTATCTCTGCTCCTCTGCAGGCTGCCAGTGCCCAAGGCTTGTCCTCTAGAGAAGATTTTGAAGGCAGCTGTTGTAAGTACGATGCTCTGCTTTTTCTTTAAAAAGGAAGGACACAGACTTTCCTTAACGTCTAGTCCATTTCATGTTATTTATTCACTCCCCTCATTCAGATTCTTAGATGATGGAAAGTGTGTTTCTTGCCAAAGTTCTCCACCCAGTTGTGTCCCTCCCAACTAAACATAATGGGAGGAGTATGAGGTTTCTGTGATAATTCACTGAACCAAATAGCACCCAGGCGAGGTGCTGAAATTGGCCACTTTCACCAAGTCCTGGCGGTGCCTGACTGTTTTACACACAGTTCAGCCTGGAGAGGGGCCTTGGCTGTTCACCTGGCTTGTTAGGCAACAACTTGGATCTTCAGTTTCTCTGCTTTCGTGCTCACAGTTTCAGACGAATGTAACTGTTGAAATTCTTTTTCACACTGAAATAGATGCCATCTTTCCTCGTAGGCTTGAAACTTGCAGCAGCTTGTGTAGACTCTGCAAAACACTGTGACTCTAGTGGACCAGTGAATTGTTAAGTTTTTCACTGCGTAGCTGAAGGGTCTAAAGATGAAAGGAACGTGGTCTGGTGCCTCTGTAAAGTATGTTCAATTAACAGTATATATATCTCATGGATGATGCTCATTGCTTTGAGAAATTGTCTTTCGACAAACGGGGAGTTTCAAACTCTTGAATTATACTGAGAAGCGTACGATTTCTGCACATGTAGAAAGTATGATTTGCTAATTGAATAAGCCAAGAAAATAAAGTTCGATTTGGGGTAGTTGTACAATTTACATTTATAAAATCATGATTGTAACTTAGTGCACTATGAGATACAGAAGATTACTGTCTTTATTTCAGGTTAGAAAACTAGGGAATGTAATTTGGTAATAATGTAGAAAAGCAAGACCTCTCACTTTTAATAACGTAAGTGCTCTGATTAACCGACTGAGCTTGTCTTCAGATACACGGATGTGCAGACAACAATAATGTGTGTATATGTGTGGGGGGGGGTATATATATAAAATATATATATTATCCTGAACTCTTACATTTGCTTTATCTACCTAATGCTCAGTATTTTACACAGTAGTATAATACCCAAAATAGAGCAACTGGAAAGGTGTTTTTTTTTTTATCAAGTTACAATGCAGTAAAGTTATTTTTTCATTATTTATGCAATAAGCATGAGAAACATAATAAAATTATGTTTATATTTAAGAGTTTGTTTATATGAGATTTCCACTCAGAATTCTTTGGGGCTTCTAAGAAATTCTAAGGCATAATTAAAGATGGAAATGAGACTGAATTCTAGTTGTTTTTATCCCTAAATTTAAAAGTGATCTGTGAACACTAAATTCTATACTCTAGCTAATTTAATTAACCAAGATCAGCCACATAAGCTCAACGTTAGCCTCAAAGGCATACTAAGCCATAGCAGAAGGAACACAGACTCTGATGGGATCTGATTTGAGGCTTGTTTTTTGCCATCACCTGGTTATATGACCAGCAGCAAGATCTTCGAGATTTTTAGCCTCAGGTTTCACCTCTATTAAATAAGATCAAGACTATTAACCCCAAGGAGAGGATTGTTGAAAGGAATAGAAGGAAGTAATATGTGTAAAATATCTAGCACAGTGTCTGAAAATAACAGTGTTTCAGTCAATTTTAGGGCATTTCCATTAACTCTATTTTTTTTCTTTGATTCTTCCATTCATTTCCTTTATTTATTGAGCATCTATTACATACTGCCCATTATGTGGAGCACTAATGATTCAAAGGTGAACAAGATTAATATCCTGCCCTGGAAGAGTTCATAGTCTGAAGAGACAGAAAATTTTCTTAACAGTATAACACCTGCAAAAACAAAAGTGAGTTCAAGATTGAGTGGCAGAATTGAGGCCAGAGTGATTATCTCCTAGTGAAAGTCAAAGGAACTTTAGCAAAGATAATGTTGATTGTGTGCCTTTTAAAGGACCAGCAGGAATGTGGAAGGACTTTCCTGATGGGAAGAGCTTTGGAGAGAAGGAGTGAGAAAGCCTGGGGACAGGAACTGGTTTCAGTTGGTGCTAGCGTGTTGAATGTAGGGGGGCGGGAGATTTAGTCAGGGGCTCAGTCGTAGGTGTTCAGGTGCTTCATGCTGAGGTGTTTGGACCAATTACCGTAGTGAAACTCAAACTTAAAACTGGACCAGCTCATGATCCACAGAAAGTTTGTTTTGTGGGTTCACATCGATGTAAAAAGCTTGGGCTGAAAGGTAAGCCAACTACAGCACTAAGACATTGTTTGTTTGGTTCAACAGGCTGTATTGTTTGATTGCTCGTTTGTAGCAAAGCCATCTCAGTGAGGGAAGCGTTACAACACAAGCTCCTTAACTCGCTCAGGTCGGGCACTTCCAGGATCACTCATTGGTGGGGCAACAAGGGAGGAGTTTGCGTGGGGCTAAGAAGGTGGACGGGAGATATACGGTTGTTTGAGGGAGATTTTATGCAGATCACATACTATCCAGTGTGGAGTTTGGGTTGGCAAACGCCTGTGGGTGACAATTCTGTAAGCTAGGAGTCCAGTTAAAAGACAAGTGTAGAATACAAATGATACATGCTGAGATCCTGAGCAGGGCAGGTCGACAACAGGGCACAGATCCAGAGATATTTAGAAGGTAGAACATTGTCAGCTTGGGGGCTCAGTGAAGGGAATGAAGAAGAAGAAAATGGCTATGATATTAGTTTGGGCTCGGGCAACTGGGTAGCTGTAGTGGAATCCCATAAAACAAGAGGAGGCACACACGTATAGGAGAAAATTGAGTTAGTTGGGTAAATGTACGGTTGAGATTGTCAGGAAGCACTTAGATTGCAATACTGAGTAAAAATCAAAAGTAGTTTTTTAAAAATTTAAAATTACTAAATATTCCTTGGAAATTTTAAAGAGAAACAAAATCTGGGCTATCCCTACTATGCTCAATGCCCGCCCCCCACCCAAGAAATGTCAGTATCCAGGATCGCCAGCCTCTGAGCTTTCATCTTGTATCCTGCTGTTGAGTAGATGCTTTTCCCATTAACTTTCCAACAGGAAGGCCAGGTCTAGGGCAGTCTTGCCAATAGCTATCTATGTATAACCTCAGAAAAAAGGTAATTGTTACGTCTGCTGAGCCTTCCGAAATAAGCAGACATTAGGAAAAAAATCTGTGGGCTAATAGAATATTTATTCATGAAGAAACAGTCCTTTAGTGGGCTCTTTCACTTCCCTTGAATTAGGGGACCCACTCAGAAACTAGAGTAAGGGAGGTAATTTCTAAGCCTAAAACATTGCTTGGCCTACAACCTTTTCCTCCTCCTTCAGTGCGAGCGGGAAGTTTTTCCCACGTGCTTGAATGGTGCACAATAGTTTAGGAGGGGTAGGTAACATTTGCGAATTTTAAATGATGGGAAGTGGAAGAACTGTAACATGCTGAATGAATAGAAAGCAGCCTGGTTAGCAGACAGGAAGCTGCGGCTTTTTAAGTCTTTGAGGGCTGATTACTTGATAACCTTAGTTTTCTCATACCCTTAAAACTATCTCCCCTCTGCACTCAATATTCTATGGCAAAGCTTCTACCAGATTTCCTGGATTTCAGAGTTCTTACGCCACCTAAACACTTCAGAGCAAATGCCATTTATTACAGAAGGGGCTTAGCCCCAGGATTCATGACTAGTCTGGAAAAGTCACATAATACGTCTTCTGATGGACAAAGTATATCAACCCATGTATAAACAGATTTAAGAACCTATGTCTACCTGTCAATATAAAGAGTTTCATCACTCATCAGAAAGATAATATTTGTATAAAAAGGGAGTGGAAAATGATAGCATTTGGTTAAAATCTGAATTCTATTTGGCTCCTGATGGTGCACTTCATAATTCTCCAAACTCCAGGAGTTATCTTTGGCTTTGAAATTATTAAAACAAAAAAAAAGGTTTCTATTGTTGCTAAAATGCTTCCTCCATAAAACAACAAAATAAATGAAGAGTCCTGAAAAGGAACTGTGACTATCTCAGTTATACAAAATAATCACCACATATATACTTTAGAATAAGATGAGCTTGCACCATGGGAAAGCTTATTGTTTAAGGAAGGAGCAGGATATACTTGGGGAATTCCCATTAGCACAGTTGCAAGTATGAAGATATACTGAGCTTCCATATATGGTGCTAGACATTCCTCAGTTACAGTCGTGGCTTTACAAGCAAGGGCTACAACCTCACAGTCTTTGGGGTTTGCTGACATAACGATTCCCTGCAGGTTGGGTGCTGCCCGAGCCACTGTGCTCTGCAGGCAGTGTTTGCAGAGTGGATAGGGTACAGCTGTGCAGTCCCCCAGACACCTGAGTTCAGAATATTTTTGCATTTGCTTTCTTTCTGAGCTCCATGGAAAGCTGGAAGCTCCCCAAGTCTCTCTTGGGTTTGGCTTCCTGTTCACATGTTTTGTGGTCTCATGTCATTGTGCATGAAGTAATCGTCCCACATGCGTGCACCGTCACCACAGCAAGCTTCGTGCGGTTCAACGCAAGTTTTCTAACGAGGACATTTTGGACCTTCCAACAACTCCTTGGGGAAAGCAGTTTGGAACCAGTTATTTATTACTGAAGAAGGCCAAGGGAGCAAGAGCAGAAAGCACTTCTGCAGTGAGACGAAAGCCATTTGGAGGAGACAATTAAAGTGCAACTGCCTAAGAAAAATAAACTTTTACCTTACACATCTGTCTAAATGTATATATGTGTACAGCATAGAAAAATACCTCCAATTCACAGTTTAAAAATATCAGTTACTGTTTCAGCATTTCACTCTGAATGGTGCTAGTGTTTTCCACGGAGGACTGTTATTTTAGTGACATTTTTCTGCAGCAAAATCGGATGAGTTTACGAAGTCTGAGAGCCAGGAAATGCAGCTCAGTTTCTGAACAACTGAGAAAGCCAAGAGAGTTAAGTGCAGTCATCTACTTGCTTTATGGCGTGGATTCGTAAGTGCTAAGTGCAATAACACTAATAGAGAGAGAGCAGCCAAACCAAACTTTTCAAGTACAGCTCTTAAACCATCAAGCTTAACTTCCCACCGTATCATCAGCAGGTGAAATTCTGGCACACACCCACACTTAGTTATGGATGGTAATGTCAAATCAATGGGCTTAAGTGCCAAAGTTTTATAGAATTTTAGAGCAGGGAGGGATTTGGAGGTCTTCCAATCTTATATTTTATTTTACCAACAGAGAAACTGAGACTCATGAACTCTCTCTCTCTCTCCCTTTCTTTCTCTGAACACGAACACACACATTTCTGAGGTTTGTGCTGAGTCATTGCTGACAAAAAATGTCATAGCTCTGGCTGAAGAAAAAAGAAGGGCAAGTGACCCAGAACTAGGCCAGTGGTCCCCCGTGCCATTCAGGTTTGTGTGGCCCAGCTTCAGGGCTGTGGGCCTACAATTTACCCTTGCTTCAAGAACCATTCAGGGTCTGGATTACATGTTTTTGGCCGAAACTTGACTAAACTCCAAAACAAACCAAGGATCACTGTGTGACTAGGTCCTGACTACCCAGTGATGCTGTCAGTTCACGGCAGTTACTGGGGCCACACGAAGATGAAAGTAAGTATAGGATGTAGACAGAGCCTGAGGTAACCACCCCCCCAGGACCCTTAAGACTTTCCCAGAGAGATGAGGCCTTGCCTGTGCAGGAATCAGAAGCTACAACTACACACGGCACCGTGTGGCACAGGTTTGAAGCATTGCAGGGCCGCTAGTGAGAGAAATCAGTGAAAACTAAGGGTGTCAGGATATGGGACTTCAGCTGATCCCCAAATGGTGCTTAAAATTTGCATATGTGGAGGAAGTAACAGTAGACTTTTCAAGGTAAAGACCGGCAGAAATGAAAGCTTGAAGAGAGTCTCAGGGGAGGGGCCCGGAGGGAGCCAGGCTGATCCGTGCTCCCCTGCATCTCCCAGCCCGATCAACAGACCATGGAGCCCTGAGCACTGACTTACATTATTATCCACTAACGTGTTCCTGAGATAAGTACCCCCAAAACCTAGGTATAAATTACATGAATTATATTTATATAATTATCAGTCCACAATAATAATAGCACTACATTCTGATCATTGAAAATCCAAAACAAATTGCTAAGTAAATAAAAAAACATAAACCAATAATATTCTAAGCAATAATATTAATGACTTCCCAGATGATGCTGTTTTGTTGAAACTAAAGAATAATTTGTTTTAACCAAGTGTTCCTTAGTGAAATTCTTAAAAAGAAATATTTTCCTAAACATTTCTATTTGCACATTTAGTACTCTGGCCATTGATAACGAATTATCACAAGTTGGAACTTATAAAGGCGGAAAGGGTCCAGACAGTACCTCTGCTGGGGTCAAGGTTTTGGGTCTGAGGACTCTGCTGGCTCCATCATCCTATCATCTTGCTCTATTCTGGCAAATATAACTTCATACCGCACAACAGGAAATATTTGACTCACGAGTATACACGTATTAAGCAGGCATTTAGGCTGCCTTAGTTCTTTCTTTAATAGCCTGTAGCAACTTATCACATTATTGTCCTATCCATTATAACGTGGATAAATCAAAGTCTCCATTTATACAATTTATGAAAACTCTGGTCTCGTTCTATGAAAATATCTTTTGATTGCAAATAACCACTACAAGGGAAGTTGTATCATTATTACTGGCTAAAAAAAATAAAATACTCATTCCAAGTAATAAACATTGCCAGCGTTTATTGAATGCTTATCATGGGCCACAAACTCTTCTAAATTTTTTTTACTTGGGTGTTTGCTCGTAATCCTCACATCAACCCTAGTAAGTAGATACTATATTTAATCTCCAGTTTTTCAGAGGAAGATACTGAGGCACAGAGAAATTAAGGAACTCATTCAAGGCCACACAGCCAATAAATGCTGTAGCCTGAAATTCAGGCATCTAATTCCAGGGCCTGCTGCTCCCTGTAGAAGATCCAGAATGATCACAAAAGGTTGTGATTTTAACATTGGGCTGTGCCAGCATGACCACAGCCAGATGCTTACAGCCTCGCACTCAAATCTATACTTTTACTTCAGGACATCACAAAGTGCCACGCATAAGTATAAGTATGAACATTTATATGTCCTCCTGAAACATGTTTAAAGTGTGGACATTCATGTGATGCTCCTAATAATCTGTAATGTTATCAGACATGGAAATAGAGAATATAAACGTTCTGGAGCTCATCCACTCCCGAGACAGAAGGGAGGGGCTGATCAGAGAGCCTCCCGGGTTGGGAGAGCCGCCCGGGTTGGGAGTGCCGGATGATGGAGGGCGGGGTAATTGGGTGGAGACGTCGAACTCGTGCTGGGAATGGGCAGAGATGAGATAAGGGTACTGTGGGAGGAACAGTCCTGCAGCAACAGGGCAGCACCAAGGAGGCCCAGCTGCAGCAATCTCCCCATAAGAGGGAAGCTTCTAGAACAGAGGGGAGGACTTGGAACTGCCCACTTTTATCCTGAATCACCAGGGCCAGTTCAGAACAAGAGGAGATTCCAGGTCTGTTGTGTTGAGAGAAACAATCTCCACCCATTACCTCTGAGATTCCCTTCTCTGTATTCTGTACACCAACATACAGTTGTATTCAGTGGTGAAGACGTAAAAAGAAAGTTCAAATGCATGCCTTAACATTTACATGGGCAAGAGAAATATTTTTATATGTAAAGGAAATTTTGAGTTGTTAGTGCTTGTCATTTTCTTGTTCTTGTATCTTATAAGAGATATGTTATATATCTATTTTCTCTTATAAGATATATGTTATATATCTTATATTTTCTCTTCAATCTCATATATTATATCCACATTCATATATAAGGTGTACATTTACTTAATACATTAAAATAGGTGTTTCCTCTTATTCAAGATATCTAAGTTGATTTCAGGCACTTAAATTTTTCAACTGCCATTAATGCAGAACAGAAACAAACTAACCACTTGTAAATGCTCACTTTGCTATTTATCAAATGATAGCTTGCAGCAACTTTAGAAGATTTTGATTCAGCACGTTTTCCTTTAAAATAGATCCCATAACCTCAAATGAGACGTCATTCAACTTTTAAACCTGAAACACTTTGTAAACTTTTAAAAAGAAACTCCTCTTTATTGGTTTTATGAAATCCAGTCAAAGAATAATATGAAATGAATCTAATGGAAAGTCTTTCCCTTGAGGAGAGAGTCAAATGGAAACTTCTACAAAAGGACTAAATTACCCACAAAGCTTCAGAGTCTCTGGTGAGTGATTGTAAAAAAGTCAGTCTGGGTGAAATTTGGAGAATATTATTCCTAATGACGTCCTCCTTTTCAGCTGAGAGATAAGGGAGATCACTGATAAAACACCACTGACAGCACCTTCGTTTGCATTCCTCCATCCTAGGTGTTGACGGCCACCCACCATCACCTGAAGAAGCTGAATTTGGCCAATGATATGCAGGTTTTCCAAGACAGAGTAATTGCTGAAAACCTTCAAAGGTACTTGTATCAAATATTTATCTCTCGATTAATTGCACCAAAACACTAATTAACTCTGACCGCTCTGTGTGCCTTGGCGAGTGGAACGGTTCACGGACGGGGAATTTTTAAGAAACAGGAGTCCCCCACCCTCCTGTGGCGTCATCCTTCTTGGATGAGAGCTAAAAGGGGCCTTAAGTGTGGTAGAGCGATTGATTTCATGAAATCAGTGTTCAGGAATGGCAAAAGAACCATCTGAAAAATAGGTATCTAAAGAATATAGAGCTCTATTAACATGCCATGAGCTGTTCAGGAAGCTCAAGGGAATTAGAGGGACAGGGAATGGCAGGCCAGTTATACCCGGTCATCCACAGACTGAAGAGTCAAAACTGTACAGCTGTCCCCTGTTTTCTTCACAGCTGTCCCCTGTTTTCTTCGCAGTTGGCCTTCACAGTTTCTTGCCTTGCCCATGTAATTATTAGTGCCAAGACTGCCGTGGGGCCAGAAGAGTTATGGAGATCCATCTGAACAATACAGCCCTGGTTGCAAAAACATTCTAGTGATCTTGATTCACATGAGCTCACACCGCCATGAGTCTTTTCTCAAATGATGACATTGAAAGTAGTTCCCTCCCACCCCCAACCAAAACTAACGCAGTGGAAACTGTTGAGTTCCTCTTGATTTCCAGTTGCAACTCTTCAAAATCTTTGCCCTTTGTTTGATTTCATTTAAACCTTGTATTGGCCCTGGCTGGTGTGGCTCAGTTGGTTGGGCATGGTCTGGGAAATTGAAAGGTCAGGGGTTCAATTCCTGGTCAGGCCACATGCCTAGGTTGAGGGTTCGTCCCTGGTTGGGCATGTAGGAGAGGCACCCGGTCCCTGTTTCTCTCCCTATCTGCCCTGGCCATCTGGTAGCCAAAAGGTTGTGGTTTGATTCCAGGGTAGGGGTGCATGCCTTGGTTTGGGGTTTGATCTCTGGTCCAGGAATGGGCAATCCTGGTCTGGTGCGTGTGAGAGGCAACCAATAGGTGCTTCTTTCTCTCCCTCTCTTCCTTCCTCTCTCTAAAGGCAAAAAAATGTCCTCAGGTGAGGATTAAAAAAATAATAATAAAAAATAAATTAAAAATAAGTAAACCTTGTATTGGTCCTGGTTGGCTTGAAAAAAGTCTTAATCACTAACAAGTCAATGAACCTCACACAACAAAACAAAATGAAGTCTTCAACAAATCTGGCCTGAATTTTAGGTTTGCCTTTTGAGGATTTGTCCAACTTCTCTTTCCAATACTTACAGAATTAAACATTTTTCTTGTCTGCATACTACAAATGGCAAGTAAAGATGGGAAATGGCTGGAAGTGTATGGGAGACTGCAGTTAGTTCCTTAACATAAAATCACGGTCGCTGGCAGTTACTCCCTAGTTCTCAAGGCTTTGTCTGCAGGTGCTCCGGGGAATTACCAGTTATGTATTGGCTGCTGGTTATCCACAAGTTCAGTCAACAGTGGGAGCAGACATGTTGAAGTTTAGCGCTTCTTACTTCAAAACTCGAAACAGGAGAGGAAAAAATTCCAAAACAGAAACTAAAAACGATACCTATTTAAGAATAATTTCAATAAACAGTAGAACTGTGACTTCCTAAGAGCTCTTTCCTCATCTTCTGGAGTCAGTTTTCCAGACCTTTTCATTGTGAACCTTTAGTCCAACACATCACTATTTCTGTAGGAAAGAAAGAAGCTGGCCTTCAGGATCATGCCATTCAAAATTAAGTGTAGAAGAGTCTGGAAAACCCTTAGTACTGGAATTCTCCCATACTTCCTGAGAGGTACCTGGGAAGACCTGGTGTCTCAGTGCCATCTCTTAGCTTCCCCGGTGTATGGAGAGGCCACTTCCCTCGAACGCCATGTTGCTTAGTATCTTGCCAGCAACCTTCATTTCACACATTGCTTCCTTCAGTGGGTAATTTCACCACTTTCACACAATGTCCTCTTCATTTCTCAGCATGTTCTTATTATGAGAAAACAGAAATGTGTTTAATATTGGGTCAAGTTAGAATTGCTTGTTCAGATTTAACATACATGACACTTTTTTTCCTAAAAATCTGTGGACCTCCAGTGTGAGCAGGCTTCCGTCTGCTTTTTCTGTCCTTGGACTGGAAAATTCAGCGTAACCAGCAGCCCACGTTCGAGATCTCTGCCCCTCCTCATCTATCATTTGAGAAGGATTAGATAGGTAGCTGAGTCACTTCCCACCACCACACTGTATTCATAGACCTACAGTCCTCCCGTCGGGGAAATTCTGTAGAACGGAATCAGTCCTTTCTGCGTGTGCTCTGACAGTCAGGTTGATAAAATAGGGACCACTTTAATGGCCCTCAGGGTTTCAGAATGCTGCCCTGTGCGTTTCTGATTGCCTGTCTGCTCGTGTCATCTGGGTAATAAAGTTCTTTCATTTAATATTTTTCCAGCTTTAAAAACTGCTTACCTGCAGTTCATTGAACTTGGCCTCACCTCCAAAATACATAATGCAAGAAACAGAACCAGGAGACGTTATAAGCAAATCTCAGAAGCTGCCCCAGCATCTCCTGGCTGTTCAGTTGCCAGAAGACACTCTCCTGTTCCAAGCAGACATCGGTTGTATTCACATATAGTAGGACACCAAAAGGACAATTAAATTTCACAGCTTGAGGGAGATTTTGAGGGTTCTTGTCAAAAATGTTCACACCTGTGGAACAGACTGCTATTTTTGCGGAGCCTAGTTTTTGGCTTGAGATACACCTGCCAAATCTGAATGGCTGCTATTGTGCCTTCTGGGCTCAAACGCTGCCCTGTCAGACACGGTTTGGTGTGCACAGACGGATAACTTAGAACAGCGACTATGTTGTTTGTAAGGAAATTAAGATGTTTCCTAGCCTTGTTCACGCCTACTTGGAATGGAAAATTTTATCATAAGCCCTCCTTGGCTGTGCCTCTCTGGTATTTTTTTAATGTTACTTTCATTACTTAAGTTATACTCATATTAACTTCAATTTAAGTGATTTTTTAAAAAATAGTTCACAGACTACAATACTAAACTAAATCTCGTCAAGGACTCGATTTCCAATGTGGACCCTAAAAAGGGCTAAAATTATCTTTATCTTGGTACCCAGTGAGCATTAAAGTCTTGGCGCAGAATATAAGGAGCTGAGTTGGGGTGTTAAAAAGCAAACTGTTTGTGATCATTTCTCATTAACGTTCCTCATTAAAGAGGGCAATTTATTACACAGAATCCTAATGTTAAAATAGTGTATTTGCTGTAAAAACAATATACTATCTACCTAATAGGTAATTATTTAAGTGTTCCAAAAAACACGCACACCTCACCCAAGCTTATGTCTTTCCTGTATGATTACATGTTATGTGGAATCATAGAAAATTGCCGCTACTTGACTATTTTTGACCTACAAAAGCAGCAAGTTCATATGGTACCCCCTAATATTTTATATAATTGGAGTCTTGGAGAAGGCACAGTTTTACTCTGATTTTTTCATTTTATATCAAAACTGCATAATTTCTGCATTGTCTGCATAGTTCATATTTTAAATTCATGCATTGTGTCCACAATGGATGTGGGATGCAAACATTGATGTGGGGCATAATAGTTGATTTTGCTTTTTTTCCTGCAAAAGGCATCATAAAATACTCCACAATCAATACCTTTCCTCACACAGCCATTCTATTTGGTTGCTTTTTTAATGCCAGTTTTTAAACTAGTGTCTTCTCCTGCATCCTCCTTTCATCCCTTTGAAACTAAATACTTGCCCATGAGAGTCTGCTTACAAACCCAAGTGCCGAAGCAAGCGTTCGTGTGCACAAGCATACAGCTCTGCCCACATGTGTGGACGTAGTTAAATGGGTCTGCTTGGACAATACGTCCACAAAGCTGACCAGTTGGTGTTTAAAGAAAATACCAAACTCCAGGGGGATGAGCAGCATTGTCCTCAGCAGACCGTGCACATCTTTAGCTGGTCCTCTCTCCACTTTCATCTGACTGAGACCTGTCCCAGCAGATGGCCCTCTCAGGATGCTTTGGCTGCCAGTAGAACGGTGCTTTGTCTAATATGGTGAGAAAACAAACCAACCAGAGGAAGACCCTTTGCTCTTGCTATAATGATACATGCAGGCAGGAAGTTAAGAGGAAAACAGCCATTTCCCTGGGGATGAAGGGTGGGGAGTGGGAGGGAGGGAATGAGCAGTTCAATTATGATGAGGGTGGGTGCCAGAGGACTGGGACAGGCACAAGTGGAAATCAAGAAAAAAGAATGGGATGATGTCATTCTTACTGGGACAGTCGCTGAAATGAAATCAGGTCACGCACAATGGTCTTGTTCTATGCCCAGAACCGCGAGTGTTATAAGAGATTATTTTGTATCGTAGTAATGCTTTTCAGGAAGGGTCTAATGGCCCTGCTCACATTAAGATAGCCCCAAGACATTTTTAGGATGCAGATGAAGGGCAGAATCATTCTATCCAGTGCTGCAATGGCCTACACTAGGCTCGCAACATCTGTTTAAGGTCCCTACACAACAGTTTAAGATAGAAAAAGTGTCTGGATTCCTACAACACAGTGAATTTCAAGAAGCAGAATGCAACCACACAACACAATATCAGGCCAGATATTTTTAATTGGTGCTTTTTTTTGTAGGATAGTTTTGAATGGCACTTCGAAGTTAAGACAGAATATATTTACCAATACAAAGTTGGCAGTTCCTGAAAAAAAAAAATACTGCCTTGTACCAAGTTAGGGCGTTTTTAGGACTGATTAATCCTGCTTGCAGAGGAGGCATTCGGTCTGTGCTGATCTAGAGCTCCCAGAGCCACTGTGGGCAGATCTATTCGATGTTAGGTTCCTTCTCTCAGTGGTGTCCCAGTTTATCCTCATCCCTCCACGCACAGGAGGTCATCACCATTACAAATGAAGTTTAGGGTTCCTAAGAAGTTATCCCTGGAATAGTTATGTAATAAACTCAAATCCTGTTACTAAGATTCTGTTGTTTTTGTATTAATAGGGCTTGAAACAAGTAGGTCATTGAGGGAGGCTTTAATTTTCTTAGGATATTTTTGCTGTGTGAGCCTTTCTAATAGTAGGCCTGGGACAGTGTGGGCTTTTACAATGGCATCTGCAGTTTAGAGAATTTGCAAAACTTAATGTTCAATTTTGATAAAACACCAGTCTTCAGGTATATATGTATTCAAGGTCAAGGTCCCTCTCTCTCTTGTAGACTATACAAAATGTAATAATAAAATTAGATTACAGTGGGAATTCATATTCGTTTTATGATTTTGCTCTCAAATCATTAGGGAAGTTTGGGTAGTAATCTAGGGCGAAGGGAAGAAAGTGGTGGATTGTGGCTATCAAAATACAAAGAGGCACATTTTGAAGTTGCCTTTTTGGAGGCAGATTCTAACATGAACTCCAGTGATGTCTGCCTCCCTTATTTTTAAATCAAAAGTA
Organism: Desmodus rotundus; assembly: GCF_022682495.2. Lineage (NCBI taxonomy): Eukaryota > Metazoa > Chordata > Mammalia > Chiroptera > Phyllostomidae > Desmodus > Desmodus rotundus. The sequence continues at coordinate 35,841,371 of NC_071394.1, read as the reverse complement.
ATTAGGCTATAGGGCCTTTGAAATAGAATAGTTATTTAGACATCAAAAAGGTAACCAAAATGCTTTCAAACAAATGGTCAGCATCATCAGAATTCCCAGGTTTTCAAGGCAGTATCTGGTTTTCTTTTCTGTTTATTTTCTAGTAGGTGAAAGAACTCTTAAGTGCATTGTCCATAGCCAGTTGATGATAGCATCTAAAAGGCAGGTGTTACTTTAAGCAAATCCATTATATGCAAAACAAGTAAATCGGGCATGGCTTCCTACAATGGGATTCACCATAAAATTAATTTAAATATTATGTGCTTTTACAGTTTACCCCCCCCCGCAGCAATTTGATACATTTTCTGCATTAAAATGTACATATTTATTACATAAAGTAGGAATGCCTCCGCAGATTAAGTCCATCCTACATATTGCTAGGAGTCTGTCCAACCAGACTGGTGGCGTCAGCAAGACCAGGTGGCTACAGGAGAAGTCCTGGCAGCCTCCCTGGCAGCCATTCGGAGCAGTCAGAGCCCATGCTCTAGGGTTATAGGTGTTTCTGAGTATCTCTCCTCGTGATAACGGTAACATAAGGCGGCCAGTCACAACATTCTGCTGTCCAAAGAACAATGCACTGACAGTTGGCTCCAATTTTAAACAATTTTGGACATTTTATTTACTACATAATTTTCTACAAAATCAAAATATACTTGTCCCACTTCCCTCACCAGGCTGTTGTAAACGTAAGAAAGTGAAAGTCCGTTTGGAGGGAGTAGATGTATGGAGGCACTCAAACGTGACCTATCGCTCTTGTTGCAATATTAAAAGGCTAAGGTATTCGTGGTAATCATTAGTTCCCATCATACTGTGCTATTCCCAGCACCTTATTTCTCCCTCATTATTTTTTTAGTTTTATGTCTCTGCCAGTAAACTAATCCCAATGTGTATTTTTGATGGTTGGCAAAAATTCAAAAATGTTTTGCAAAGAAGGTAGGACTATGGAATCGCTCAGATGATAACTATGCATTCAGTACATTTTAAAGAAAAGCTTTAGAATTAAGTTTCTTTACTTGCTGAAGCATTAAACACAGAAGTCAACAAACATTAGCATGTGCTGTGTGATACTCTTGTAGATGTTGGAATTCAGCCAGAGATTGACTCCAAATAATTTTTATGATTAGAAAAAGGATATGTAAGATTAATTCACCACAGACGGGTGCTGTTGCTTTTAATACCTTGTTGATTGTCTCCTGTTGTGCCCTAACATGGACTGAGAAATTGTCATCATCTGCATTCCCCAGGCAGAGAGGCCAGAGACAAAAATTAACATCACTCTGCTCACTGTCAGCGCCCATCACAAGACAGCCTTTCTCGTACGGAAATCTTCAATTTTCTGGTTGCTTTTCCCACCCTCAAGCATTGATTTATAGAGGGATTTCTTTCAAACGTCAGCTGCAGTATCAGCTTAGTAGTTTGCAAGTGCTGAAACATCCCTTTTGGGTGAAAGGAGAGGAATTTAATTTACATTTCTCACTTGGAAGTCCATCTTCATTTAAAGAACTTTCTCTCTGGTTTGGAAATAATAAGGCAGAGTTTTTATAGTACGACTTGTGTGTGTATATATATGAATAACTATTTCAGTGACAGCCCGTGCCTAAATGTGACAAACAATAATTCTGACTATCAAAACATTAATTGTTTTTCTCTCTGTGACTCATGGAAGTTCATTCATCTTCCTGGCAATCAGTAGGCTGAACCAGGGTCTGTGTGGGTGTCTGAGAATGTAGTCTGTGCTGTTAGAGTTGATGTAAAAGGAGCCTTTCCTACCTTAGGAAGCCTTTGGGGGAAGTTCAAGTGCTATTACCAGCAAAGGTAGTTGTGTCTTCTTAAAATATAAAACTCTTTTTCTGATTTATAATGGCACATGAAAGAAGTGCAGCGCAGTGGTTAGGAGCACAGATTGGGGAGCCCGACTGCCTGGGTCTGAGTCCCTGCCATGCCTGTGTTAACTGTGTGATTTAATTTATTTGTGCTTCAGTATCCTTGTCAGAAAAATGAGAGCCGGTAATAACAACAACTTCATTTCCTTGTTTAGAGGAATAGGTGATTCCATATGTACAAAGGGCTCTGAACATTGCCTAGCACTTAGTGAGTGCTTTATGCTTATTAACCGTTATTATTCATGGACATTTTAAAAATCCAGAAATGCTTGAAGTAGATAGATCTCATAATCTTGTTCTGCTTATAGTACCACACACTTAAATACACACACCCACACAGTCAATATACCAGGCACTGTAGAGAAACCAGTCACGGGCCATGGCACCCATCCTGTGGAAGCTGGTGCTGGCCAGGAAGAGGACATATGTATCTCCCAAATAATAGCAGTAACAATACCCAATGTCCACACACTTAAGGTGTGCATTCGCACACTTGTAACAGTTGTTGAGTCAGATGATATAATAAATAGGAAAGCACTTGGAGAGTATATTATCAGCAATACATAGAGAAAACTTTTTTAAAACCAGCTTTAATTTTCTAATTGCTGATTTCCTGTTAGATTTAGTTAGCCTTAGGTTTCCCACCATTCAACCAGGACTTGGCTAACATTAACAAATAAAAACTAGTAACCACTAAAGTCCAGTACAAACATCCTCCTTCTAGGGGCTGTGATGATTCATTGGGCCCAGGTGCTGATCCCAGACAGGCTACACATTCATTCTCTCATCCAGACTCTCCTTAGGGCAGCTTCACGGAGCTGGATGTGGAGATCCACGGAGCGTGAGATGGGTTCGCCCCATGAAAACTTGTTTTAATCCTTTATTTGTGAATTATATGCATTTGATGACTTTTGACAGCTATTATTATTTAAATGATAATGTAATTCAAAGCTCCTGGTTGACAACTACAAAGTGCCTTACTTTTCTATTTGTACCATTATTACAATTCCCTTGTTGAAAGGAGAGAAAAAAACACCATTAAAAAATGATGGGTAGAAGAAGTCTCACAAAGAGTGGTTTCCTATGTGTTTTGGAGACTTTTCACAGAGTGGAAAGCACTAATTCTGCCTGTATTTTATACTTCTTCAAAAACATTTTATATATAAAACTCAGAATTCTAATCTTAAAGTAATAAACTTGGGCTTTGGTGCTTCCCCTTCTCTGTCTCTGTTGCACAGTATGTAGGTGTGCCAAGAGCTGGCAGGTTCCTGCTACATCGAAGAATGTACAAAAAGTACTTTGTAAAAAAAGTACTGTACACGCCCTCCCCTCCCCTTATCATCTCCCAAGTGAAAATGAGAGGTGATCGTTAGCATGGCGCTGAATGAGCAATGGTGCGGTAGCTGCCTGTGGGGTAGAGACTCAAGTGCAAACCCTTATCAGGTCATCTCCGTACGACGGGAGAGCACTACAGTGAAGAGACAATGGAGATACTCTGCCATTTTACTGCCCTGTGGAACTGGGCAAGTTGCACAGCCTTTGGAGTCTCAGGTTGCCCTTTGGTAAAATGTGGGTAACTGCATTTAGCTCCCGGTGTTGTGAGGGCCCCAAAGAGAAGATGTGTGCAAACGCCAAGCCCAGGGCCACGTGGATAGCGCGTATCTGAGAAGCACTCATTTCTCTCATCTTGACTTAGCACGTAGCATTCTCCACTCACGAATGAGCGCTGCATAACTTCCCAGCCTGTCCCTGCGAGGGTCCCCGTGCCCCCTACACAGCACTCCAGGCAGGTCATGCTTCCTCCAGCCCACGCTTCATGGATGGAGCTCTGTAATTTAGATAGGCCCAGAATGCCCTTTCTAGCAAGAGCTAAAATGCCATGCATAACCTTTGTAGAATATTCCTTGATTCTCTCACAGCCAAAATTTGATTATTTTTTCTTTCGAACTCCTGTGAACTTTATACTTTAATTATGGTTCGTATTTATTTAAATATCATTTGTGCCACACAGAAATTTACATGTCTGTTTCTTTTTGCTTTTAGCTCAGTGCTTTGCAGGTTCAGTGCACAATATATGCTTATGTTTAATTTAAAAAAAAATCAGTGACTTCTGGTTTAAAAATATTGAGCTTTGTGACTTGCCAAAGGGAGGCATCCATGTTTGGTTCAGGCCAGTTCCCTAGTGGTAAATTGCAAAAATCACTTATACATTTTTTTCTTCTATTTGCTAAGTATTTGAATATTTAGAAGGCTCCTGTGCAAACAAAGCCAGAATTAAATATTGAGCAGGAGCCTGTGGCCCAGCATCTGTCTTGTAGTTTAGTGAAAGATACTGGGTACATATGGAGCTGTTCTGAAAGGCATGAAGCTCATGGGATAATATATGAAAAATCCCCCAGATCTCTGCCATACATCAGCAGTTTTCAACTTTTTTCATCTCATGGCACTCATAAACTAATTACTAAGATTCTGCTGCACACCAAAAAATATATTTTTCACCGATCTGACAAAAAAATAGGTATTATTTTGATTCATTCGCTCCAGATGGTAATTGTTGAGCTGGCTTGTTGTCACTGTTTCATTTGAAAATTAAGGGAAAAGAGATTAATGTCCCTGACTAAATAGTCAGGTACTGCATGTTTTAAAAATTCTTGTGGCACAGTGGTTGACAATTGCTGTCATACATCAATGTTTCATAACAGTAGCTTGTTACAAGGGATCACTCTGAAAGACCAGAGTCCTTTGGACGTGGAAATTCAACAGGGACAACGACAAGCCTAATGGTGCACCCATTCGTGGCTGAGGAACACCAAGATGGAGGAGGTAGAAAAGCCTGAAATGTGGTGATTTTATGTGCACGAAGCACTCCAGGGCTACTTGACTTATACTCTGAAAGCTTGATCTTTCTGAGGTCTCCACTAAATGGCCCCTGATGTGGGTTCAGTGAATTCTTTGCACACTCTCTGTTCAGAACTTGAATATCTCCCAGCCAGGTGTAATGCAAGTTGTTCATTTTACAGCCCCCTGGTAATTGTGGAGTCTCAGCCCACACATCCGGAGCTTAGTGTTCAGCCAAGGACTCCGGGGGATCCCATACAGACCTCTGGAGTTCTTTCTCTTTGTTGTGCTCTCCTCTTATACTCCACCCCACAAATTCTACCTCACCTACCCCCAAATCTTCAGCTCTCCCTGGGGTCCCCTCTCTGCATCATATTCTAGAAAGTGTCTCTTGTGGGACATACCTCACTTCTGTATCTTCTCTCCAGGAACAGTCTGTTTTCCCATGTCTGAGATGGTTGCTTCCTATATTTTGTTTTCTGGCTGTTTATGGCAAGAGGACTAGTGTGATACCAGTTACTCCATCTCGACTGGGAATGGAGTCCCACCACATTTGCATTCAAACTTGGTTTCTTTCTTTTTTTTTTTCTCCCCACTAGTCATGAGACCTTTCAGGACAGCAGTAGGATCTCATTCAACCCTGTTTCCAATGCCTAACATGAAGTTTAGCACGTGGCAGCCATAATCAATGTTGTTGAATGAAAGAATGAATGACTGTTGGTAAATTGATTCGTAATATTTAGGGTGTCTGTATTTAGTTGAGACATTGATGTAAATATCTAAGAATGTGCTTTTTTAAGCAACAGAGAAAAATCTGTTACACAATTGAATTCATATGAACTAGAGATCAATGCTACTTAACATTCCTTACAGCTGTAACAGGCCACTATCCAGAAACAGAGATCACGTGTTTTCGGGTACTGATGGGACAGTAATGACAAGTTATTCTAGAATTGAAAGTAGTGTTGCCTGTTTTCAACATTCAGTCTAGGAAGTTGACAAATGCAGTTATATCCCTTCAGGGACTCCTGCCTCTACACATTTCCGGGGATTATAAACTTTCGTTTTACTTAGCCTTAGTCTTTTTCAACGAACTGTGATGGCTTTTCCTTTAAGTAGCAAGATGAATTGAGCTGGTCTTTCAAAATCTACCTAGTTTTCTTTCTATGATCAAAAAGTAGATTTACAAATTAAAATTATGATCAGACTGCTGTGAACTGCACAAATAGAGCAGGAAAGAAGCCTTGCTATTTTCATGTTAAAGATTCCTCTCAGAAAGCTTAATACAACACCTGTACATGGAGTTGTATGTAAGAAATATCTGATGTGGAAGTCTGTTAAAAATTGATGGTGCTTAAAATCTTTGCATATGGGTACATTTCTCATCATTGGAATACTTTCGGAGTATTCCAGTCCTCCCCCCACACACTCACACACGCGCACAGAAAAATCGCATCGCCGATAAGTTATTCCTACTCCACAGGTCAGTTCAGTGTTCGCACAGTATTTGATTATCAAAAACACAGTCTTTTAGAACTTAATCTCATTTGATCCACAGGATTTGTAAAATTCCCTTTTTTTTCTTCTTGAGTGTATTTGTAATTTCTTTCAATGAAAGGCAATGGGTTTTTTGTTTTTCGGTGAAGGAGCTCAACTGCAAGTGGGATAGCAAATCGGTTGGTTCGTTCTTCTAGTTACCTTCAGCAAGTCACCTTTCATCTTTGTTCTTTGATTACACAACCAACCAGGTGGAAATAATAATTTGCTCGCCAAGTGAGAGTGAAGGACCTCTGAAATTGTAATACAGGGTAACAAAAAACTGAACACTAATGAACTCAAAAAGTTCATTCTTCGGGGAACTTTTTCAAAATAACGATTGCACTTGTTTAAAGCCTGAGCGAGATGATGTTTAAAGAGCAGTTATTTTAGTTTGTGGTCCCAGAACTGTTCAGAACGAAAGGTTTTATTTCACTTTGTTTTTCTCCAGCATTTACCCCCTTGGTTTACATTCCCCAGTTAGGAATTGAAAGTGAACCTTTGCCAAAGCCTCAGGTTCCACCTGGTTTGGGGTTGAAACCACATGAAGCCTCTGAATTTTGCATAGTTTCCATTTGAAATGATCTATCAGCTTAGGTTCTTGTTCAGAGTGAGCTAGGCTTGCAGGAAACTTGGCCAAGCTTTAGATGAACCTGCTCTGAGTTTTGATTTTATATCAGACCCTAAAATGAGGCCACTTACCTAGTTCAGTCTTTCAAAAAGCCCTTATTGTAGTGTCCCCAGAGTGTGTATAATTGTTTCTAGAGGCATGACAACACCTTGTTTCAGTATAGTGAAGGGGGAGAATTTCTCAGCTGCTTGGAACCTATTCTGACTGGGAAACCAGACAGACTCAATCATAGAGGGTCTGGTGTCAGGCATAACTTTAGGGGAAAGAATTTCTTTTGAAATCTCAACAAGAGGGTTTTCAAGTCAATAGCTCTGAGAGACCAGGTTAATTCACTTTTTCCTTTGTCCCTTCCTTTACTTCATGCGTCCATTAATTCATTAAATATTCACCCAGCACCTACCACATGATGTGCCAAGCCTTGTTCTAAGGTATTCACAATACATCAGTGAGCAAAATGTGTAGAAATCCCAACTTGTGAGGAAGTAGCAACCAGATATCTTGAGGAAGAACATTCCGGACAGAGAGAACAGCCTGGGCAAAGGCCCCAGTGTGGAATTATTCCTACATATTAGAGGAACCACAGTGAGACCAGCGTGACAGACAGAAATGGAGCAAACAACCAGAGGCATGGTAGAAAATAAGGTCAAACAAGTAACAACAAGTTTGCACATGACCTGTAGGCCATGCGAAGGATTTTGGCTATTTCCCTAGATGAAAGTGTAGGCATTATGTGATTTTGTATAAAGAAATTGTGCGTTTTGACTTATATTTTCAAAGGCTCTCTTTATCTGTCATGTTGAGAGTAGACTATAGATGGACAAAGATAAAAAGATAAGATTCATTACAAGACTACTGGGATAAGAGTGCTTCGGATTTGGGGATGGCAGTGGAGCAGCAAGAAGCAGTCCAATGCTGGCTATTTTTGAAGATAGAGACCACTGCACTGCCTAATTGATTGAATGGGGTGTGTGGGGGAAGAAAAGAAACAAAAAGAAAAGAATCAAGGATGTGTCAAAGATTTGGTCCAAGCAACTGAAAGGATAGTGTTTCCATCAACTCAAATAGGTAAGGCTGTAGTTGGAAGAGTTTTGGGGAAGAAGATGAGGTGTTCAGTTTTGGAAGTCAAGTTTGAGGAGTCTAGACCTCCAAGTGGAGATAACATTGAGTAGGCAGTTGGATTGATGAGTATAGATTTGGGAATAGAGGTTTGCATCTGGAAGTCATTAATTAGCATGGTATCAACAAAGATGGAGCATAATCAGAGGAAAGTAGTAAAGACTAGCCTCTGGGGTACTCCAACATTAAGAAGTCAATGAGGGATCAGCAGCAGAAGACACTGAGAAGCAGCCCAGTTAAATAGGGGCAAGACTAAGGGCTGGGGGAGTTCCTGGCTTTCCAGAAGTCAAATGAAGATAGGGTTTCAAGGGTGAGAGAGTGACCAACTATGTCTAGTATGATGAGAATTGAGAACTAACCATTGGATCTGTCTCCTTGGTAGTCATTGCTGACATGTGTGAGAACAACTTTGGTGGAGTAGAGGGAGAGAAAGCCTGATTGTAACGGTCATAAGAGAGAATAGGAGAAGAGAAAGTGAGACAGAAGTACGATGGCTACTCAAGGAGTTTGCCACATGGGGAGCAGAGAAATGGGGCAGCAGCCGATGAAAGAAGCTAGGTCAAGAATGTTTTTGAAAGGTGGGAGAAATAACAGCGTGTTTATATGCTGATGTAATTTTTGGAGGAAAATGATCTGAGCAAAAGATGGGAGCATTGCTGCAGTATGATTTCTCAAATAGGGGAGAAGAAATAGGACCTAGTACACACGTGGAAGAATTGGCTTCAGGCAGAATGTGGTTACTTTACATACTTAAAAAATGAGAAGGCAGAATATAGGGGAGCAGATGCTAGTAGATGAGCAGCCTGAGGAATTGGGGGTGAGCCTATGAAAATTCTCCAATTGCTTTTATTTCTTCTGTGAAGTATGAACTGAGGTTATCTGCCAAGGACGAAGGTCAGGGAGGAGTGCTGTGGGCATAAGGAGGGAGGAGGTGGTGTGAAATGGACATAAGACAAAGAGAATGGAGGAGTAACAGGACGAGGGGAGTAAACTGCGGTTCCTGGAAGCACTTAGGGCCTCCTTGAGTTTCATGGCACTGAGTAGGACATGAGACGTTCAGGGTGATGTGTTTGTTTTGAGGATGTTCAGTAGCACAGGTGCAGCTGCAGAGTAAGCAGGGAGTTGGGTTTAACTAGGGCTGTGGTGTGCCAAGCAACGATGCCAAAGTGATGGAGGAGGAAGGGAATTGGGAGTATTCACAAAGGACTAATTATAATGACTAACTGTGGGATTTGATCTGATAAAGAGGGGAGTGAGGACATTAAGGGAATAAGGGCCAGTAAAGGAGCGGTAGGATCAAAGGCGCCAAGAGCCCTGCTGTGTCAAAAAATTGTTGGGGTTGGCACATGGAAAGACTGAGAGTAGCATCAGAGGGCAGGATGCCTGAAATTGAGATGACAAGAAGGGTGGTATCTGCCAGTACTGCTAAGGGCTGGGGATGGGCCAGATCGGCCTAGAGATTAGAGGAAAGGTGATCCAGGGTCCAGAAAGGAAGAGGCTTTGGTGCTGGTGAGCTCAAATCCATGAACTTGAAATCTCCAAAAATCCAGACAGGTTTAATACTGGAGGGAGTGAAACTGAGGCAAGAGCTAAAATCACTTAGAAATGAGGAGGAATATCAGGGAAAGCCTATAACTATGGAAATAGTAGGCTATGGAATCTGTAACATGGGCTAATTTTTTTATAAGACAAGAAATAAGCACACAGATTTAAGGAGGAAACTAGAGAGAGGAGGGGAAGGGTGAAGAGGGAAAGGAAGGAAGGCAGGCTCTAAGAAAGATTTCAGTATAACACGGATTCAGTGGATAACCCAAAATTGCATTTGATTTTTTAGAATTATATTATTCAAAGATAGTTACACACAAACCTGGATAAAGCATTACATTTTGTGTAAAGGAACATTTTGCCAAAATGAGATTCTTTCCCCTTTCCCCACCAGCAACTATATCAAGATGCCCAATAACTTGCTGCTTCTTGTTTTGTAGTGAAATAAACTAGAAAAGTCCTTAGAAAAGTGTCAAACAATGGCACAGAAGAAGAAATCCAATTGAAATATATAGATGGGCCAGCCATGCTTTGTGGCAATAATAAACCAAATATCTTCCCGGGAAAAAAGATCTGAAATCTCTGAAGGACAATGGATAGTGCTTCATATGTATAGTGGTAGCTTTATTACTCCTTTTTATGGCTTTGCGCCTCTTCCTTACTGTGACAGAAGATCATTCCGATGTGAATTTATTTTGATGATGATACCTATACAGACTTTAGGCCTGCAAAAATAATTCATAATATTTATCTTGGTGACAGCTCAGAGAAGATGATCAACTTTTTGTATTTTCATAGTTAGGCCACGTTCTATTCTTGATGCCATAAGAATATTTGAAAAAAAAAATTCCTGGAAGTCAGGAATGACACCTTGGTCAGGTGTGGTACCAGCCTGACCCCACAGAGACTCAGAAAGTGCTCAGTGGCACTAAGTCACTTACCTGTTAATCTGTTGTCAGTTCAATTTTGTAGTGGCAATGAATCCTAGTTTCTGTGGACTGAAATCGAGAAAGATGGCCAGGTAGAATTTCCCTGGAGTAATTCTCCTTTTCGCGCTTATGAGTTGTCTCTCTGCCCGTGGTGAGCAAGGACAGGCAGGACACCAGGTATGTGTGTTAAGTGCCACTGAGTGGGCTCCAATCCTGGAATGACGTCCGCCGTGTCCTGTCCTCAAAAGCCCTGCTCAGCTCCTGTAGACTCACACCTATGGCTTTTTCATTGGAGTCGATCCCTCCCACATTTGGTCGTCTCTGTTCTGGCTGTCTTCTATTTTTTCCAGCTTTATTGTCTTTTTTCCAAAGAACCCAGCCTTCTCATGACGTGCGGGAAGTAGGACAGCTTCAGTTTTGTCATTTTTGCCTCCAGAGATGTTTCAGGCTCAGTTTGTTCGAGGACCCACCTGTTTGTCTTTCTGGCTATTCAGGGTATCCATGGAGCTCTCCTCCAATACCATATTTCACATGAACCAATTTTCCCATCAGCCTTCTTCACTGTCCGACTTTCGCATCTGTGCATAGGAATTGAGAATACGAGGGTGTGGATGATCCTAGCCTTGGTCTGTTACACATCTTTACTCTTGGAGATCTTTCCTAATTGGTCTATTGCTACCTTTCAAGTCTCAGCCCTGTCTTGATTTTTTGCTGTAGTCTCCATTTGAATTGATGACTGAAGCAAGGTAAGCAAAATCTTTAACAATTTCAGTGACTCAATTCAAAAAATCAGTAAACCAGAGAACTTCTTCCTTGCACTTCTCTACCCAATAGGTGGGGAGAAATAAATATTTAAATGGGAAAAAAAGTTCAGTAGGGGATTTTTAATAAGTTAGGATCTTGCTAGTACTTTACTATAAATAGTGATAATATTGTAAACTGCAATAAGCTTCCCAGGCAGCCGATACTACATGAAGTGGATTTGGTGGGCTTCACCTGAAGTGGCAATTGTCAATCATTCATTCACTTAACAGATATCAATATATGCCTTACACGTGCAGGATCATGTTCAGAGATCAGTGACATTACTGAGGCTATAATGTCCAATGTTTCCTGCAGGCTCTGTTCTCAGGGACCTTACATTCTCAGATGACCACAAGGCTGGCCCGTGTGAGCTGGGCTGTACCAAGCTCCCTATCGAATTAACTGCCGAAGACCATGCATCCTTAAAGGGGGTAATGAACAATCTTTAGCACTTGGTACATGTTTCTTAAAGCTCTTCAGTGGATGATAACTCCAACTACATTGTTGGCTAGAATACATGTCAGAAAAATGATTAGAAACTAATACTGAAAATTTTCCAGATCCTGCCCAGAGAACTGTAGGGTTTGTAAGTACAAATCGCCACATAACCAAACACCAGGCTTTCCTGCCCAACCTTACCAGTTTAGGGATGCTTAGGATGTGTCCGGAAGTGTCTCCCTGTAGCCTTCTCCCCAACCAGGTGTTTTGAGTACAATGGAATTCCTTTCCTCATGAGGCCATGTTAGAAATGCAAATGACATCCTATGCAGAGAGCTCTCATTCAACACTCTTCCAGACATAAAGGACTCCCCCCCAAGGCTCTTGGCTGTGTTTTAGTGCAAAGGAGAATTTAAACTTATGGACTTTTGTTCCCAAAGATCAACCTATCTTTTCTTAAATTTTAATTTATTAGTCAGTCTGTTAAAATGATTGACCTTTAAAAAAATGCGTCTATTTCAAAATGCTTATTTCCCGAAGCTTACAGAGACTTCTTGAGTTCCACTCAAGTTATAGGATTTGCTGCATGAGAAAGATAGCAAAAAAGAAAAAAAGTTTCTTGTAAGTGTCTGAAAGGTAGAACTAATCTAAAAGTACTTTTAGCACTCTAGAGATACAACTGATAAAATGTCAGTGTGAAAAGTTTTGTTTGGCTTCAGCTGGTGACTCGATGTTTGCGAGAACTCCCCTCTGGTTCACTGGCAGCTCTCTGCTTTTCCCAGGATGCCCTCGCAGGCGGCCAGAGTGTGTAAGCACTCTTCAAGACAGACACTTCGAATGCGAAAGTAGCTTGTATTCAGAGCTTTATTTTAACAGTTTACAGCCATATTCTCAATCTGTAAATTGGCTACACACAGAAAAGACATAAAGAGAAAATAACAGGGAATGAAACCTCTAGCTAGCAGATTGTTCCATAGAAGGCCTTGTAGTAGAAACCAAAATAATACAAAAACCTCACAATAGCCATGTCATTGGGGGCAAATGAAAAGACAAGGGGAATGACCAGCAGAGCACGAGGAAAGCACTGGAGGTCAGAAAGACAAAGGACTTTGCAGAGAGGGCGAAAGACTTTATTCCAGATGCCCGGAGACTGGTGATGGCTGGTGGCAGCTCAGGGGCTAAGCAGTCACTGGGGTTCGGTTTACTTAAAACACCAGTTTCACAAAAACCAGAATTGCAGGTGCCTCCGATGCATGTATTTCTCCACACGTTCCAAATTGAATAGAGGATAGATAGAAGGATAGACAGATTCATTGAAAAATAAACAGCCATTATCCATACAGATTTACAGACTGAAAAATGAACGAGATTCTTATTGTGTGGTTTCTGTCCATGTGGTGTCTGTGTGTGTGTGTGTGTGTGTCTTTTTGTTTAGAATTGCAGGGAAAATGCATGAGGAAAAAATGATGCTTGACTAACAAAATCCTTATGTGGTTCACTAAGGTGGGGCCTAGAGAGACAAGGATGAGGGAAATGAGAAAGAAGAAATTTGTAACTAGTTTGGTTAAAAACTCCCCACCCACAGGATAATGCAAAAAACTAAAGGAAGGCTGCTTTTGAGAGGATAACATTTTTATGTTAAATAACAAAAATGTGATCTATCCAGCCAATTTCTTGCTTTCTCTAGTAACTCCTTGATTTCTAACTGCAGGGGCACTCACTTCCTCTAATCCTTTTCATTCCTGCCCTTTAACCCCACATGACCTTTGGCACATTGCCTCCTAACCTTAAAAATGAGGAGTTTAGAGTTTCAGGGAGATTTTGATTAAACCACCTGCTGTTCTACTCTCCCCTTTCCCTCAGCGCTGAATTCAAAGGGAACAGGAGAGTGTACTAATATGCTGATGAGCTGGGCCAGCCTAAAGCCCCAGTTCATCAATTCCCTTAAAATAAGACAGTTGAAGTGAAGGGTTGGGTTTCATAATTCTACTACTACTACCCAAATAAGACTGAGGGTGAAAGATCTTTTAGATAGAAGTGGATTCTGTTTTCTTCTCTTAATACAGGAAAAGTGAAAAAAAGTCAGACCAAAGTCTCCAAAGATAAGTCAACTTAATATTGTGCTTGGGAATTAAGGCAACTCGATTTTGTCCTGCAGTACTTGGTTTTCTTTAGTTACACACTGGTAAATCCCGAGAAGAGAACTGTAATATCTAAAACCTTTCAAAAAGCCAACTTCAGGTGTATAGCTCTTAGAAGACTGAGTCATGTCGATGTGTCCTGAGAGATGGTGTCGTTTAGGCATGGGACTGAGGTAAACAGCAGTGTGGCTTTTGAGCTGTCACTACTGATGAGACGTACATCGGCTGGAGAAGGTCTGGCAGAAAGTAGACACGATGGCTGACAAGCCACAACGCTTCTCTCAGATAGGACTGCCTTGCCTATTTGGGTTGCGAATTCAATTTGAAAAATATTTTAGCTGGTTGAAGGGCACATAAATTCAGCTAAAATATGGACACATAATCTGGTCCCTTTACCTTAGAAAGAGGCAAATCTAATTGAACTTCAATACTGGCATTGACCCATAACTCAGTGAACATTTCCTGTCCTCTTTGGCCAACATATGGAATTAGACAATTGTACTTTCCAAAGGGCTTGAAGCCATTGGTATCCTGCCACCGTGGGTTCTGAGAAGGGCTGGAGCAGAGCCAAAAAAGGGGAAGGTACGTAGTGAGGGCCCGCTGCATGACAGGCAGAATGCTAGCTCCTTCATACCCACGCCAACTCTTTCATCCCCATGAGAGTGATATGAGGTAATAGGTGGGATTATTTACCCATTTTACAGAAAAGAAAACTGAGAAGCGCAGTCAGGGATCAGGAAGCAGATTTGGGACTTAGATCCAGGTTTGCCTGGGCCTGTGTTCTTACCAACCAAGCTGCAGGTTTCCAAATACAGGTTTCTCCCGCTGTCCAAAAGTAGGAACCTATGACACCCTTCGTAAGCTGAAATGGCATAAAGCAAAGAAGCAAAAACTATTAAGCACATCTTGCCGACAGATATGTGCAGTAAATCGAGATAGAGCACAGATGCGCATAGACAGCTCAGTTATTACAGCGTTGCCGCCGTAATCACTCACTGCCAAACAAACACTGAACACTATTTTCATTTTTCGCCTAAAAATGAAAATTCTCTTTGAATTTCTTTTGGTTAGGGAAAACAGGTACTAGCGTAGGTCTTTGTAAAAGTAAAGTGGTGTAAAGTGAACTTCCAAAAAGTGGGAGCGCCCCGTACGCCTTGATACTGACTTCTCCGCAGACAGCCCCAGCTCGGCCTGCGCTCTCTCCTCAGATTGTCTGTCCCATGTTGCTTCATGAGTGTTGTGCTTCAAAAAGTGATTTTATCTTCATGTTTGTATACATGTTTGTGTACAATTGAAGAATTTCCCAATATATTGCCATCTCTTTAATAACAGTATTCCTTGTTAATTCCCCTTTCCCCATCGATAAACAAGGCACTCTGCCCATAGTGAATGCTGAAGCTACTTTTTTTCCTCATGGCAAATTTTCACTCAAATCACCCCATCTCCACCCATCTGCATCCCAACCCATGGAGTGTTTGTTCCCTTCAGGTAGAGGGAAAAAAATGATTTTTCATTTTTTAAGATCATGTATTTTGATACAAACTTCTACATACTATACATCCCCAGAAAGTCTCTTTTAGCCAATACATTTGTCTGCTTCAGAATCGTGCTTACAGCAATTAATGTGGAAGCTGAGAATTCAATTGTATTGTGACCAAGAGAGGTCCCTAGGGAAGGGACCTTACATCTTAATGTCATCTTAGAAGTGTTGTTTATTCTGGAATCATTTTTCAAATGCAGGCACATTATAATCAGCGTTTTCTCTTTCTCATTCTCTGTAATTACCAAGAAGACCTCTCCTTTGTTTCTGTGTGTGTGCTGGCTCCAGAGCTCCGCGTCGCCACAGGAAAGAGAGAAAATTCTAAGCTGATTAAATACACCACCACCCATCTATGGGGGAACCCTTGCTGCCACGCTCAGGAATTCACGTCCTTAGTGGCAGTAGCAGCTCTTCAGCTGAAGACCTGAGATGCACTTACCAGCTGATGACCTGTGATAGGATGATTTTTGGTTAGTTTTGTTGAGAGGAACAAGTTAGGGTAAGGAAGCAGAAGTATTAATGAGGTCACTGCTTCTCCACTAAAGAACACTGAAAAACAAGCCCTTAAAGGAGCATACTCATTGAGATTACAGACCTGGTCTTCAGGTCATCCTATAGCCTCAAACTGTATATGTTTTCATTAAAAAGTCTTTTTGCCTGAGGGGCTTGCAAGGAAACAAATCATTTCTATGTCTTAGAATAATCATTTCAAAACAAACAGATACATGAGAAAGCTTGAAGCTTCACTGAACCTTAAAAGAATTTTTAATACTTAGGGGGAAATAAACAACCTTCAATTGTTATATATAAAAAAAAAGAAACAAAAACTAGGGAGCAATATGAATAGAATAGATTCATTAGCTTTGTGAAAAACAGGTCACTAACCCTTTTTTCTCCAAACAACAACAGCTACTTTGCTGCTATTAATAATTGTTAGAAAAGTCTGCTCATAAACAAAAAGGACCTAGTGCTTCCACAACACTGTGAACGAAGAGAATGCATGGCACGGTCCTTCAGTGCATTCTCCATGGGAAAAGGAAGGAAAGACCACAAGAGGGAGGTGGACAACTACCCGCTGGACCTGGAGACATCGTAGATTTATTGCTAATTAGAATAATTGTGGATACAGATAAGATTTTAAGTGTGCAAGTTGATTAATCAGAATGTACAAATATTAAGAAAAGAATCATGAATTAGAACCCCGATTGGCCAAATGATTAAGAATGTTTGTTTCTTACTATCTTTAATGCAAACTTGTATGTGCTTGAGTTTTTTTTTATCCAAAAGCTGTTGAAAAACCTGATCACTGGTACCTGTAATCCCAGTGAGGCCAGGGTTGCGCTGGGCTGTGCAGAGTGGTAAAGCCTCTCTCTCAAGGCCCTTGGGTCATTTGTCCCCAAACCAAGCAAGTTAGAAAGAATGTAGTTATTTTTACCCCTAATATGTCTTTATTGTGATATTGAAATCAAAAGTTTATTGTGAATTACCTAAAACTCTGTAAACAAAGTTAAAAGGCAAACAGACTAGGAAAAAATATTTGCAAGGGTCACTTGTAAAGTTGACTATTTTCTCTGGCCTAAGGGAGTGTTGTTCTTAGCTGCTAATGACAAAAACTCGTGACATGGTGACATGGAAGCTGTCGATGGTTTCAGAAAAATATCTTGTTAATGACATTAGAACCACATGATGGAAGTTCATCTTGAGGCTGAGTACACTTGCTAATGTTCCTTTCACATTATCAAACCCTTGGTTTGCTTACTTGCATTTCTTGCAGGAAGTAGCTACTAATTAAATAGGCAATCTCCAAGGTCCAGATGAAAATGAAAAAAAAAATTCCAGGAAGCATTTACCAATGGTTTAAGGGTCTATAATGTAATATTACATCTTTAGAGCCAAATGGCTCTTTGAGAAACTCGTAAATTAAGAGATACACAATAGCTACTTTCACTAAATCATGCATGGTCAATTTCTGGGTGACTTAGTATTAACTCAGTTTTTGAAGGAACTATTTGTACACCAGAAGAAAGAAGAATCCAGTACACTTGGAGATGCCAACTCCAAAGAATAGAGATAGATTTCTAGAGGCATCACCAGTCATTTGAAATTTTATAATACATAGGAGTGAGTGCCAGAAAAGTGGGAATATTCAAGTCCTTTTCCTTATATCTGTTTTACTACCACTTCAAACTTCAACATTGATGGAATCAGTTTGATCTTCCATATGTCATGGACTGTGTTTCCTTGACAAATGCATGAATTTTAAGGCTTTCTTTTACCATTCTTTTGAGACTTAAGAGAAGTGAAAAAAGATAGTGGTATCCAAAAGGCAATTTGAGAAGCTGGCAAGATTACGCATTCCCCAGACCTATGAAATGAATGTGAGACATTGATACAATTGATGTCATACATATTTAACACGAACTGTATTTTTAAGTTGTTCTAAACACAGAAGTCACCATTCATAATTCATTAACATTTCGGTGAAAAATTTTTAAATAATTCAGATAAGCATGTGCTAACTGGAAGTAAAATAATATTAGACTTCGTAAGGATTGTGTCTATGACAAAAGCAACCTGTTTTTAAAATTAAAGTTTTACATGGTGTGTGGTGTGTACCATTAGTATGCTTTGAGTTGATACGTGAAAAAAAAATTGGCCCACATTGCCTTAGGAAACAGGGAATATTTGGGCTCCGTTTAAATCGCCTGCGTTATTTCCTCTCCTCCTTTCCTCCCTTTCCTCCTTTCCTCTCTGGGCTCTGTCTGCTGAGGAGGGCTCTGTGTATAGCCACGCTCACATCCTCGTGTTTGCCATGTGGCCGCTGCAGCTCCAGATCCACACCCCCACAGTGTTACACCAACGGACATCAGAGCACTGGCTTCCTCTACTGCTCAAACAACAAAGCCTCTGGAGTGAGTCTCACTGGCTCTGAATGACCTGGTTCGGGTTCATTATGTCTTTGAAAAAAATCACTCTTGCTGAGGGGAAGGGAAAAGGAGCGTACAGCCGGTACTGTGCCCTGTGGGGGAAGGGAGAAAGATGTAAACCCTCCTGGAAGTACACATGAGATACCAAAGGGGGAGAACTGAGATAAAAATCAGGGCCAGTTATAAGAATAGGGACACGGCTTATGAAGTGGACTTCTAACCTTGTGCACCTATAATATTAAGCCCATGAAACTGGCTTAGACAAGATTAGGGTTTCAACTAAAGACAGCCAGTTCTGAGCAGACACTAGAAAGCACATGCAGCCTGTCGGGGAACAATGTGGACAGCCGCGTCCACGGGAAACCACGAGATCCCTGCACACGATCACCAGAAACTCACTCTTCTTGATGCTGAAAATCGCTTAGATACTAGACATGCCCATCAATTTGATTGGATCATGAATTTTTATAGTATTTATGCCTATACATGCATCATCTCACTAGTTCTCATGGTTTTCTGCTTAACAGTCCCACCCATTTTTTATTTGGCATAGAGAGTGACAGTAGCTGTCCACGTGAGTGTCAATGAAGCCCTGTTCACGTGCTTAATGTGTAAATTCGTCTAGCAGCTCATGAGAAGGCGTCATCTAGTTCCTATTCAAACAATGTTTATAGGATCAGAAGGTGAAGCTGTCCCCTTACATCAGATGCTACAGAAATTCATTCTGCTTATACTTTGTATAAACTCCGTGATCCTGAGTAACATTTGCCACTTACATTAAAATTAGCTGATGTCCTACATTATCAGAGGACATTCAGATTTTCTTTGCAGCCTGCTGTTCATGTTTATTAATATCTGTGGTAAGCAGGACACCTCCCTACCAGGTGCATTTGGTCAGAGGGAGTGGCAGAATGCAATCCTTTAGCCTCATTCGCCGGGCTAACGTGGGTTGCATTTTAAATTAATCATTTGACAAAACATAAAATCACTGAAGATGTTTATCCCCAGAACAAGGACACCTGGTGATACTTCCTTTTTCTAGGGGTGCTGGGTATGGTGACTCACTAATTTCTATTCATTTAGAGCAGTGTGGCAGATACATTTTCCAATTTTAAGCCAATTGTTCAGAAGAGTAAGCTACAGAAACAAGACCTAGAGTGGTAACTGCCAGGGAGTCTAGTGACAGGGTAGAAAACCGTGTTTCTGCTCAACGTGGCCCTCCCAGAAAGACAGTGCAGTGTCCCAGTGTCCTGGCTCACGACTTCCTGAGTTAACGCCATAGCGACTAGCTGGGTAACCTTGCAAAAGCCCTTTACCTCTCTGAACCTCAGTTCCTTCTGCTGACAATGGAGAAAATAGTCCTACCTCTTCAGTTCTCTGGGGAGTTGCTGCACCATTCCCAGCAGGTACTATTAATATATGCTCAGTAAATGTCACATTTTATTATTTGAATCTCTCACTCCCATTGTGAACATCTTCACGGGCATCTGTGCCCTCGGGAGAGAGCAAAGCACTGGAGTCGGCCCTGTCAGAACCTTCTGTTACTCTCCATAGGTGAAAGGAGATGAGCTAGCAAGCTGGGTGTAAGTACCTGGATTTCTGGGCACCCCTGACAGTGCAGGGTGCCCCACGGGCTCCACAGAGGTTTGCTGAGTGAATGCTGCTGCCCTGGCTGAAAACTGCTTCTCATTTTGTACCAATTGCCTGGTAGTTTCATACATTACTTCTCAACCCCAATGTCCAATGAATGGATTTCTGTTGCCAAAAACTATCACTAAATATGCACAATTTTGCTAAATGATTTTACTGATCCAGCTTCTGGTCTCCAAGAGTATATGTACCATATGAAATTGATGTACAGACGTTTAGCTCTACTCGCAGGTGGGTACAGGCATCTAGAGGTTCCTCAGGAATGTGAGCCATTCAGGAAGATTCCCCTTCATGACTAGTGAAGCTACATGCTTCCCTTTCTTTACCACGAAGGGCCAAACAGCCTGCAGAGACGCTTACCCCTCTGCCAGAACGTCAGGGGTCAATGAGGCTCACGTCTGCACGTCTGAGATGAGTCTGTGTGTGAAATGTAGTGTTTTGTACAAGATGAGGTGGCAACTTTGACTTTTAACTTCTCGATTTGAGGCAGGGTCTACGCTCTCACTAGACTTCCTGGCAGAAGTAATCAGCCTGCTTTTGGTTTTGTTTGATTATTGGTTTGGGGGCTCGTGTCGCCTTTTTTTTTCTTCTTTGAGCCATCGAGCTCTTTTTCCAGGTACATGCTTCTCTCCCCTGACCTGCGATACAATGTCCTAGAAGCTCAGCCCCGCAGCCGCCATGCCCGCTTGCCCACAGTCCATATAGGAAATGTGGTTCTCTCCAGGCTGAGTGTGCTAGTGCTCTGAGGCCAGAACCCCTTTCTCAGCTGGGTCAGGAGTTGGGCCTGCATAGTCAGGAAGCTTAGTGAGTTTGATAGCACTTGTCTAGACGGTGAGGGAGGGTACTTAATAATGGTTTCTGTGGAGAAGAGCTTAGAAACTGAGCAAAAAGGAGACAAGGAGAGGAAACAGACAACTCTGTCATGGCTAAGCCTTCCCATACTACAATCTTCTTTCCTTTTGCAAGCCTCAGTTATTTCCAAAACAAAGTGAGGTGAGAAAGGACTGAGCCCTGCTGCCGATGCCTGCTCGCGTCCAAGGCTGTCTTTGGAAAGAGCAGGGTGCACTTGTCAAGAGTCCCTGCCGCCCGCACTCACCCACCGGCCTGCCTGCTGTGCAGCCTGCAGTGGGCTGAGGGGGCTGCAGCGCGATCCCCGATACCTGAGTCTTCTCTGAAGGGTCCGCCTAAGAGCTAAGAAATGGCTTTCAAATCCACTGGGGGGAAAGTCAGACTTGCACAACTTTTCATTCTTTTTTTTTTTTGAGTCTACTGATGATCTTTTAGAAAAACTGAAGCTCATTGAAAAAAAGAAAGTCTTTTAAAGATGAAAGATCACACTTTATTTGAAAGAGACATTTAAACGCTCTGATCGTTCTCATATTACACTATGTTACGCAAGTAGGGAAAGATCTTGTCCTATTTAGATGTGACTGAAAATACCAAAGGATGAGGTAGCCAATTCATTCTTTTAAAATATTATACATTTTGACTGAAGAAATACATATGGAGGAGTATACTATCATTGAGACAACTATTCTTTTATTGCACAAACATTTCCTAAACCCCTGTGCTGTGCTAGGTTCTGGGTGCGCTCTAAAGGCCCAATAACAGTGCAGAGGTACAGGGGGTATACCAGAGTCCAGAGCAGGAATGCAGAATTCCTGGGGACCTGGGGCAGGGGGAGATCGAGGGGGACTTCGTTGTGTCTGAACTGTCTCAGGGAATAGAAACGGCGGGAGTGGAGTTGGTTGGGCAGATATCGTACTTGACAATCAGTAGGTGCTTGAACCTAGTTTGTTTTCAGTACAAGGGCTGTGACTGGCAAGGCACTGAACTTTAAACAGGAAAGAGACAGAGTTAGGCTAGCACCTAAGAAGCTTGCTCTGGTGCCTGGGCGAATTGAAGATGAGTTCAAGAGGAAGCAGACAGAAGACAGATCATGAGAAGCTGTTACAATGTTCTGGAAAAGAGATGAAGGCATGAACTATGGAAATGAAGAAAGGAATGGGGAAAGGGGACAAAGTGAGAAATATTTAGATGACGAAAGTAGCAGGATAAGTGGCTGATCAGATCTGATAAGTGGGGAAGGTGCCAGAAGAGATAGAGAAAAGGGACGCATGGCCTCCAGATTCATCTGGAATGTCATTCATGGAATGATTAGTTGTGCCACCAACTGAAATAGAGACACTGATAAGTCACTTTTCCCCTTGACAGGGTGACAGGGATTATTTTTTGTAGATGTAGACCAAAATATTAGAGTGCCTAATATTTATAAGGCATTTTCATTTTTATCAAGTACTCTACTAATTTTAAGCCACTTGACAATAATAGCAACCCTGGAAGACAAGCAGGGGAGCTGTTACATTTTGTAGGTAAAAAACTAGGAGACACAGAGGATGCTGACTTCTTCAAAATCATATAACCAGTAAGTGGGAGAGCAGAAACTCAGTCAGGACCTCCTTCCAAATCCATCCCTCCTTCTCCTGTAGCCACCTAGTTCTGTTGGGAGGAGCTGTCTCCCTGCCAGGACATGGGCACAGGCTGTTTCTGTCTCGGCGATGGTGCTTCCTGCCTTTTGGCCCCGGTTGCTGAGCCTAGTTGCATGCCTTGCCGACCGTCCTTAGCAATGCATGTTCTTGCTCTTAGATGTCATTTGAAGGCTCCGCTCTAAAGAGATATTTGCATAATATAAAGAGATATTATGCCTTCTTTTGCCTTTTGCTGAATAGAATATACAAATGAAAGACCAGTGCTAAGTTCCCAGAGGAAATATACTCTTTGTAACTTTCACAGGAGTATATAGTAGGTGATGGCAAACATTTTATATATGTCTGCTAGAATCCCTCTAAATTAACCCAAATTAATCTGGACAAAAAAATCTGTGATTTCAATATCAATCTGTAACCTGCAACCTCATAATCTTACCTATATGGCACAGCTAAAGGTTTCCTAAAAAGGGGGAATTCAGAGGAAAAGAAGGGGAGAAACAGTTTGTGTCTGTTTAGAGAAAGGGAGATGGAGAACGATAGGATGAGAGTGGAGAGGACGGGGCAGAATTAGAGGGAAGAAAGGATGGAGTCTCCAAGTCTATACAGTAATCCCCCACTGACTTCAGTCAAATAGAAATGGCATCCACATTATACAGAAATGTGATGGTAAGGCATATTAACTCGAAATGACTGCCATTGGTGAGACCACAGCTCCCCAAGTAGTCTTTACATACATAAGGGCATTTCCTCTGAGAAGCATGATGCCAGCAAGCCTGCCCAGTGTGTGGAGCAAAGAGTGTGAAAGATGTTCAAACTTGATCTCTGTCTTTAATCAGAAAAACTGAGGAAGTGGAACTAAGGAAAATGCAGGGAATTTCAGGATTCGCTATTTTGTATCTACTCTTATAGCAAAGGAGAGAAATCAACCTGGTTCTGGTGAGGGAATATACAACATTCTTTTCAATCAGAGGTAATAAATGAGAAGGAAGAGAAAGTGAACAGGAAAGATACCTGCTTCTCACTGTACATTCTTGGGGCAAGCACAGTGATCCCTGAACATGTATTTAAATGCACAGGTGGTCTTGTATAATCTGGGTGTCGCCAAATTCCTGTTCTCCAAGGAAGGAGAACCTATGAAGCAAGTCTTTCCTTCTATTTGTGAGGGAGGACAAGACATTTGATAGAACATGTGGGTACTGAGAGTAGATGCATGTGTGGCTACATATTGATGTTTGTTTTCCAAAGCAAAGGATTTAAACAATGAGATGGAAATGTTCCAAGCTCAGATCTGTAGATCCCCGGATGTGTAGATCACTGAAAACATTTGACTTTTCATTTATCTTTCTCAACACTTCTAGATCCAAGCCAGTGATGGGCAGGAGTTGGGGAGGGAGTGGAAGGAAGGGAAGAAGGAAAGGGTGTCCTTCCTTGAACTTAGGGCTCCCTGGCCTATTACCACGCACCTCCTTTACTACTGAGCCATTTATTAGAGGGATCAGATGATACACACGCTTCCTTGCACCTTCTGTCCAGAGAACTGAAGACATACAGTCACTTCCTTTTCTTCTTCTCACACCGTCTTCATTGGCAGAACTTATTTTTTATATTCTGTTAAAGCATAGAAACCTTGAGTTTTAGGAGTTTGAATTTTTTAAGAAATCGTTACTATTCAAAGAAAGGCAGAATCTTATTTTCAACTGAAAACAAAGGTCATAGTTGCAGGAGATCGAAGGGGAAAGGGGAACGGCGTGCAGGTGAAGTGAGATGATTAAAAATGAACATGGTCCAGCATTCCTACAGAGCAGTTGTTCTTGTTATTCTCTTTGTATCCAACAGTAACACTTTGCATTTAAGTAAGAAAATAAACAGTGTTTTCTGAAAATACGAGAACTTCTCCTTTGGGAGTGAAATAGGAAAATCCATCCTTGGGGTGATCATTTAACCTCTCAAGAAAACTCAGGTAGCTTTTTGCCTTGTCACATCTCTGAAAGCAAAATGGGTCACCAGCAGCTCTATAGGAGCCACTCGAGGACATTTGCCAGGGTTCCCACTCTTGTCTTGTCTTCCCAAACTGGCACAGTCTGATCTGGAAATGTGCACAGGGAGCAGGCTTCATGAAGCTGGAGGGCGTGACCTTGAACTGGCATCCAAGATACCCACCTGGCTGCAGAAAAATGTTAGCAGCTCTTTGTACATTTAAAAAAACAGTTTTTAAAGACTACGATTTTCAGTGTTTTAATGTGAATGGAATAGTCAATTGATTATAGAAATCTCTTTTTTATAATTTACTATTATCCTCTCAGTGGATTCATCTTCAAAATATGTGCCTTATTTCCCCTCAGTTATATAAAAGTATTCATGTTGGAAAAAACCCCTCAGGGGACTACTGGTGTATTATGTACATAAACACTGCAGGTTTTTTTTTTTTCAAAGAAGTTAAAGAGCAATTTATACCATAATAAAATTCCTTGAATCCTGGGAAATTACCAAAACATAGAGGAATCCATTTCTGTTTTTTATTTCCATCTAATGAGAGATTTCTAACAGTCTTTAATTGACCCAGAAACCTTAAACTGGCTTAAATATTAGTTTGGAGATTAATGCCTGCTGAGAGGATTTCATGTTCCCACTTGTCCCTATGGATTTCATAGCACTTATCAAAAGTTGTAATTACACTTTTATTTGTGTAGTTCTTTATCTCTTCAAATCTCTCATTAACCACAGGTTTTGTTTTTTCCTATTCCAAATATAATCACACTCTTCTGGTTTTGTTCGAAATGGCCATGTTTTTCTAACATCTTAAATCTAGATTGGTGACAGAAAGAGAAAAAAATCCCAGAGCTAGTGCTAAACGTTAGCTAGGAGATATAATTGGGAATTTTACTATGCATAGCAGAAATCGAAACATTGCCTTAGCCACTAAAGGTTTTGTTATCTCAAACAGAGAAGCCCAGGGTCAGGCTTCCACAGCTGTGACAGCAGTCACGAGGGACCCCGGCTTCTTTTCTGTCTGCTCCACCATGGAACATTCTATCAGTGAGGGCATCTCATGGTCCAAGGTGACTGCTGACGCTCCAGCCATGTTGTAGGACAAACGGCCACTCACACTCTTTTGTGGAATCATCCCAGAAGTCCCACAGAGTCTTGTCATTACTTCTCATTGGAAAGAATTCATTCACGTGGACACATAGTGTTTGGAAGGAAGCAGGGAGGTATCACCTAAAGCCGGGCATAATGCCAGTGCAAATAAAGTCAGCGTCTTGTTATCAATGACTGAGGTAAGGAATGGTGTAGTAGGCACTGAGCAGTGCCTGCCATGTAATTCAGAACTATTTGCATCAGTCAAAAGTAAAAATGTATTTTTCCTTTTGACAAATGGCAATAGAAATTATATAAGCTTAGAATTAAGAGAAAAATAGGTTGTTTCCATCAGACAAAATAAGGTTGTGCCTTATCATTACTGAATCGAATACTGTTTTGGCCTCTACATTCAGCCCTATGGTTGGGCAAAGCATCGACTCTAGGTGAGGTGAACTTCCAGGAATAATTGGCACTCTCCCGCATTCCTCCCTAGAAATCTACAAGTTCTCCTGCCGCTGTCCACTGAGAAAGGTGCTAACTTCCTACAAATCAGTCCTTTCCTATTTGCGGTTCATGTCACATACAAATGCATTTTCAGCAGCGTTATCAATCTATCTTTCTAGTCTGTTTTTGTAAAAAAGACTATTAAAATGTTTAAATCATCATATCTTCAAGGCTTCCATCAAGTTATTAATCCTTCAATTATTTAATCCAAATGATTTCACAGACATAGTTTAATCAAAAAGTTGTTTTTCCTACTTTTTAAAGCTAAGATTCTATTGAGGGTTCTCTGGTCAACATAATAGTATTGCTAAAACTATTAGAAAGCATCATTAATACTTAAACTCACTCCACTCCCATTACTATGGACATTATTACTTCTTTGTACGTTTAGTGGTTGGCGGTTTTGTGCAGAAAGAATGAGGAAAACTAAAATCAACTATTCTGTTTGATTCAGTTGCAGTGAAAAGTAGCAAAGAAGTTTTGAAACTAGTGAAAATGCACTTTTCTTTGCCTGTTTGTACATTAGTCTATATGTTGTAACCTCTATGTCCATGGGTGATCGAGTTGGCAATTATTCACAAAATAACAAGATAAAATGGAAAAGAATTGATTTATTAAGGCCACCAGCCTCAAACAGAAGATTTGAGTGTGTCTCACCTTCAGCGTTTTGAACCTCCTGTGGTGGGGGATGGAGATGGATCGGGAGGAGTAATGGTGCCTGCTCGACCTTCTTATGTAAGTTGTTTGAAGAGAAAATTTGATCATTTGTGCCAAAGTCTTTCATTGTGAACATAGAAGGAGTTGTTTTATCCATGAAAGAACATATATATATCTTTTTAAATATATATTTTATTGATTATCTTATTGCAGTTGTCCTAATTTTTCTCCCTTTATCCCCCTCTACCTGGTTCCCTCATTCCCTCCAGCAATCCCCCCTTAGTTCATGTCCATGAGTCATACATATAAATTCTTTGGCTACTCCACTTCCTGTACTGTTCTTAACATCCTCTTGTCTATTTTGTACCTATCAATAGGTACCTCCTGTACCTATTTTGTACCTATTTTTGCACCTTTCCCCCAACTTCTACCTTCCCCCTCCCAGCTGATAACCCTCCAAATGATCTCCATATCTATGATTCTGCTCCTGTTGTGCTTGTCTGCTTAATTTGTTTTTTAGATTCAGTTGTTGATAGTTGTGAATTTGTTGCCATTTTAATGTTCATAGTTTTGATCTTCTTTTTCTTATATAGTTCCCTTTTAACATTTCATATTATAAGGGCTTGGTGATGATGAACTCTTTTAGTTTTGCCTTGCCTGGGAAACACTTTATCTGCCCTTTGATTCTAAATGATAGTTTTGCTGGATAGAGTAATCTAGGTTGTAGGTCCCTGCTTTACATCACTTTGAATATCTCTTGCCAGTCCCTTCTAGCCTGCAAAGTTTCTTTTGAGAAATCAGCTAACAGTCTTATGGGAACTCCTTTGTAGGTGACTATCTGCTTTTCTCTTGCTGCTTTTGAGATTCTCTTGCTGCTTTTGAGATTGTTTTGTAGTCCAGTTGTAATCTTTTGCTATGTTGTTTGAGGAGGCAGAGCGTGTTTACCTATGCCTCCATCATCAGAATCCAAATATATCTTCTAATGGGATTTCAGATACAAGAAACCACCTACACATATAAAAAATCTTGTTCAAGGTTAATTATTATACAGTGGCAGGTCTGGAATTTAGAGGATAATTAAAAATATATTAGTGGAAGGTGTTAGCTAAGAAATAGTTGCCCACTAACCAACTTGGAAACATTTGACTTTCCTATAACTTGACTGGCTAATATGGCTTTTGGGGGTTTATTTTCATTAGAAAAAGATGAACATCAGACCCACTGTGGTGTTCAAGCTAATATCACCCAAAGTGAGTATTATGCACATTCTCGAGTACCCTGGGGCTTTTCAAAGTGTGCTGTCTGCCCACCTTTACAAAGAGGGCAGTTGCTGGGACAACCTGGAGCTAGGTTATACCCTGCTCTGTATGTAACTATTCAACTGAAAGCAGAGTTCTTTTCTCATTCATTCACCCATTACCTCCAATAGTGCTGAGCAAAGTACCTTACACAGGTGTCCACCAAAGGTTGATGAATTAAACATACATGGCAATTAAAATCAATGGAATTGGGCAAGATTGGCAGGTAGTTATAACACTTACTCACTTATCTAGGGAAAATTCCTGTTAAATGTGGGAAATGGCAAATAGAGTGCTCCTGTGGAACTTTACCCCAAACCCAGTCTCTCTTGACGTCATTCATGTAACACCCTCACCCGGCCAGGCACGGGCAAACATGCGAAGGAATTTAATGATGCTGTGAGGCACCCAAACGTTTGTTGCAGAGTTCATGCACCAAACCCCCCAATATATGGCACTTGAGAGGGACCCTCATGTCTTTGTTCTTATTTTAAACATGGATCTGACAAGGTATCTCTCTGATATCCCTCTAGCATATAGAAGAGAGAAGGTGGAATTATGAGAGGTAAATATACTTATAATAACTATAAGTGATAGTTGGTGGCAAAGGAAGTAAAAACAATACCATGAAAAGCATCCATAAAGAATCCGAGCAATATTGTTCCAGTGTACAGGGCAAACAGCTTTGCACACCCTCAGAATTCCTTAAGGAACGTTTGAATTATAACCGAGGGCAATATTTATATTAACTGTGATGACCCAGAGCCATAAAACAAAACAAAACAGTGACATCATTCCCAGTATTCTTTGAAGACGAGGAAATGCTTGATTAACTGTTGAAAGTGCATGCAGTAGAGTAAATCACAATCCCTAAGTGTTGCTGCTCCCCCTCCCCCCCAAGAAATGAACATAGTTTTAATATCCCCGCCCACCGCAGTGGGACTTGCAGAGCCTTCCAGGCAGCCACCCCTCCTGGCCTACCACATGGCTTGGTGTGGCCATTGACAGGTAAGTGGGAGTGCAGGATCCCATGCCAAACAGGTGTTTTGAGTGGCACTCCAAGTTTCCATGAGCACTCGTGCTCCTGGTGTTTGTCCTGAGGGTGACACTTCTCATGGAGGAGCTGCTGTCCTGGAGGGAGAGGTCTGAGTCCTGGAATGAGAAGACTGATAGCTACAGCCCTAAACAGGGCCCAGCCAGCACCCCTGCTGCCACCACGTGACACAGAGAGGGATCATCCTTTTTTGTTACAAGCCAGTGCACTTTGGGAGGCCTTGGTGCAAATTCGGTGTGCGTTTTGTGGTTCCTGTTTGTTTGAAGCACCCACCTTTAAATAGTTAAAGTAAGGTATCATGGAAAGTCGCATATTTGGAGACCCTCCTTTCCCCTACTGTGACAGATAATTGAGGTATTACCATGAATAGCCTGAGTTAAAATTGCACTTGAGGACATGGTGGGAAAATGGCCCCAAGCAGCCACATACAATCACTGAACCAGATTGTGTCTCCTCCACCCAGCAAGACAGGAAGCAAGGCTCAGGGAGGGCTCCCGTGGGCATGCCTCCCCAAGGCTGGGGAACAGGCCTGCTGGGGTGAGGGGAAGGGGGTCTCAGGGGAAGGGATTTCCTTGGACTGGTGATATTGAGGATGATGTCACGAGGGTGTGGGTTAAGGACAGCTGGCAGCCACCTGCCTTCCTTTTAGAAAATTTCAGGGGTTGTAGGGCGAATCTCTCGGATCACAAGCACAAAGCAGAAAGTCAAGTCCAATCTTCTTTCTCTCTCTGGAAATGCAGAACTGTAGTACTAACTCAGAGCCTGAGAATGACTGACTGCGTGACTCTGCACAAATTATTTCACCTTCTGCCTCGGCACCAAGGATTAATTAATCACTGCAAGTTGTCTTGCGACTACACAATGCTAAATACAAATAGAGGAGACCCTCAGATTCATGGAGTTGTGACTCGTGGTCTTGAATATTCATGTTCAGCCACGCCAGTACACTCTCTCACCCAGCAACGAGTCTTTGTTTCACCGAGCTCTGAGGGTCCCCTTCTGTTTGTAAGGTGAAAGGGGACCTGTACGTGGTGTGTGGCTGCAATACTGATGCCCTGTTTTGTTCTTCTTGGGTAGATACCGTCAGGCACAGTGGCAGATGCCTGGAAACACCAGCAACACCTGACTCCCATTATCCCCACCCCCCCCAGATTTCTCCTCGTTAGTTTTGCCAGTTCAGAATTCTTCAGGCATATAACATCTGCTAAAGTGAACAAGCACTTCAGGAGAAAACACAAACACAGAACATTTGAGAACAAAGATTCTGGTGGGAGGTAGTCCCAGTCCTGCCTCTCGCTATGCGATTTTGGACGGATTGTTTCACCTCCCTGAATTTCCAATGAGTAATGTTAGTACCTACGCCACAGGTACGTGACTAGAATAAAGTGAACTGACGACTGTGAGAGGGTTAATACACAACACACACTGAGTGGATATTCAAAATGATACTGCTTTTTGATAAAATGTAAGGTTTCCTCCATACGTTAGAAGTTGTGGAAATTTGGAGACTTGGAGGTGCAAAGGAAAGAAGAGAATAATAAAGGACTTTCAGTAGTCCAGGGGGAAGAACGGGGTGGTAGTGTCTGAGAAATGAAGGAGAAACAGGTGATACAATGGGGAAGGGGGGAAGGAAGGAAGAGAAAAGACCACAAATTCAAGCCGTGCCCGTCAGTAGCGTCCAGATCCCAGCAGCAGTCCACATGGTACTGAAATATACTCGCTCAAGTCAGACCCCTAGAGAATCCAAACTCCAAAATTCTTGCACCTTCTCAATGAGGTATCTGACCGTGGGTCCCAATTTGCTGCTCTGAGAAGTGGCTGCTGCAGGAATTAAGGTGCACAGAGTAATTTGGAAGGTTGCAAACCTGACATTTGCTCTGTTTCAGCCCTCTCTACCTCTAGCCCCAGTGAGTCCTGCCCAACTCTCCAGCTCACTTTGGTGTGACCACACACCTTTCCCACCTCTTCCACGGTGCAAGGAGGAGAATTCAGCATGAGGCTCCCCAGAGCCCCTAATGTGTTCTGCTCATCACAGTAGGTTGATAATATATTTTGGTTTATGTTGTTGAGTTAAGTCAGAGTTTGTGTTTTATGGCAACTCTGGCTACCATAGTCTCAGAGGAGGTGATGGGTGGGAACACAATGCCCAGAGTGGGTGATTGGCCGAGACAGCTGGGCAGAATTGGAAAAGTGAGGATGGGCTTCATTAAAACAAAAGCAGGTAACTCGCTCTGCCTCCTTAATCTCTAGGAATAATTTATGTAAAGATATAAAATAGAAAGTGGTGATGGTGAACCTATCTTTGCACGTAGCAGTTGTTTAATAAATGTAAAGTTGCACTGGGTCACTGCCAGACTGCGTTAGTTCAGGGATGTCAAGGATTTGTGGGACCTAGTTCCTTCAGACATTGAGTGAGAATGTTTAGAAAGGGATATTAAAGGGTCATTTGAAAGCCACTCAAAAGAACATTTCTGTTTGTTTGCTGAGGGAAGTTTAATGGTCTTCAATGGATAACTTGTCCAGTTGCTCATGCCTAGTGAAGACTGAGTGCATTGGAATGTTTGCTTTCCTGTCAACTGTGCAGAAGATGGCCTTACAAATGTTCTTTCAGCTATGAAATAACCAGCAATATCAATAGTCGTGTCTTGTGAATGCTCAGCTGTTCCAGCCAATGCAGAGGCATGAATGATCAACCTTCATGAAAAGACTTGAAGCACCTGCCCCAGGCTTGGCCTCGCCACCTTTCCTTCACTAGTGTTGGTGCATTGATTGCTCTACCCTGGACCAGTGCCATCAGCATTAGCATCACCTAGGAACTCATTAGAAGTGCAGTTTCTTAAGCCCCACACTGGAATCAGTAACTCTGGAGTGATTGACGAGCTTGTCATAGATCCTGTTCTACCCGGTAAATTAAGTATTTGAGCTCGGGGTCTTTGTTTAATGGTGGAATTCTTGTTTTTATCTTGCATAGCTGTTGTAAAGTAGCCACTGTTCTGAAATTAGAAGCCAAATGTGGTAAAGAAGATATTTCTTCTTAGAAGAAAAGCTTTCTCAAAATGTAGACAGAAATCAATGATTAAACTGCCAAGTAATGACAAAAATCTAATACTTGGGTTATGACTCTTAACCTGGATCTTACTCTTTTTTGTCTGGCTTTACTCGCCAATAAAATTGATTAACAAGTTAATTATGCAAATTTTGGAACATTTTTAATTGAATTTTCCGAACAGGAAAGTAGTGGCACATAAGAAAATTGTTCTTAGTGAATTTGGAAAACACAGATTAGTAGTCTGGTAGTCCAAATTCTTTGAGCCATAGGGACATTAAATATGCTGCCTTCATATTTCTGTAACTACAGCTTTATAGGATCTATTGATCCAAACCTTAACTAATCAGTTGTCAAATCCAAAATAACCCCTTCACCACTCTCTCATAACTTACCACAAAACCAACACATAGGTATATTTTGTAAGAGGAGAAGATTTAGCAGTTAGATAAAAACACTCCTTAGATATTCAAAGCATTTGTTATATACAGAAGAATATAGAATTATTTTGTGTGGCTTAGAAGAATAAAGCATGATTAAACATAAAGAAGAAAGGAGGGCAGATTTTTGTTTGATAAAAGTTAGACTTTTCTAACTTTAAATGCTGCCCCAAAACTAAACAAGTGGCCTAGTGAGTTCTGTGTTACCTAGATGGACTTTCTCATTGATGCTCTAAAGAAGTTTTATTCATTAGTTAAAAGTTTATCTAGGTAAACTTTAAGGTCTTTTGTCTAGGTCACTCAGGTTGTTATAACGAAGATACCATGAACTGGGTGGCTTAAAAAACAGTTACTTCTCACAGTTCTGAAAGCTGGAAGTCTGAGATCAAGGCACCAGTAGGTTCAGTGTCTGGTGAGAGCCCACTTCCTGGTTCATAGATGGACATTTCCTCAGTGTCTTCACCTGCAAAGGGGTGGGAGGACTCTCTACAGTCCCTTTTATAAGGGCACTAATCCCATTCAGAAGGGTTCCACCCCTTGACCTAATCATCTCCCAAATGCCCCCAACTCCTAATACCATCACACTGGGGGGTTAGAATTTCAACATGTGAATGAAGGGGAGTACAAACATTTAGTCCATAACATCTTCTAACTCAGAGATTCTATAATGTTTTCTAGAAGGTCTCCTTTAAATGAATTCTCTAAGTTGGAGGTTGCCCCCTCCTTTCTCATACATGATCTTGTCTGTGAAGTGATGTTCCAATGAGGAAAAGCAGCTTGTCTGTGTGCCAAGATGTTGCTTTTTGCTAATTTCAAAACCTGCTCATCAGGCACTGTTTTGTGCGTATATTTCAAGGATGTAAAGTTGTATGCAGATCTTGAAGTAGAAGATCAGAAACATACCAAATCTAATCCTTTGTATTCTCATCCATGATTGAAGCTGAGTACAAACAGGAAATAGAAAAAGGATCAAGAAAAACAAACAAGCTAACAAAACCTCCAGAAATCCACCCAGCCTGGAGGTCTCGGTCAACTTGTTAGGCAGCCAGACGTACGTAGTCACGGTCAGAATCCAGTTCTACTAGTGATGACAAATAATATTTTCAAGTTGTCAAATGCTGTCATATGACACATTTTGATAATGTTTCACCATAGCAAGCCAAAAAAATGATCAACTAGGGATTCACAACTTTATAATGAATTTTCTAAAACTCCTCAGTATTTTTAGTTATAAAATAGGTATGTGCTTTGCTAATCCATCCGTCAGTGAAAATGGTTTGAGTTTCTCCCCCACTTTTACACGCAAATTTAAAATTCAGGTAACATTTTTCATTTTTTTTCTTAATAGTCAACACCATCTACTTTTATGTGCCTAATATTTTAGTGATCTTACAAATATAATTGAACATTGCTTTCCTTTTTGAAAACTCAGATATTAAAATCAGCCTGACCCTGTCGCATTATAATCTCTAATATCACATCAGGTTTTAATAAGCCTCCTTTTTGTAGAACACATGTGCTTAAGACTTCATAGAAACCGAATCAGTAGAGAGAAGGGATTACTGTAGATTACTTTGAAATACACGTTGTTTGAATAGCCTCTGGTGACCAGCTTTCATGAATGGCTAATTTTACTTGTGGGGCCCATCCTCTGGTTTAATTATATCAGCTTCTTTGTGTGACAAGCACTGTTCTTGTGTGTACTGAGAAATGAAAGTTTAAAACAAAGTGGAGTAGTTAGTGAGAAATAAATTCTGGGAGTGGAACACCATTGGATATTTGTAGAATAGAAGTCTAGATAAAACCTGAGGACTTGTCCAGCTGTACCCATCTGTTTATAAAGATATTCCAATGACAATAAATGGGAACTTGCCCCAAACATCCATAGATATAGATCATAATTTAAGCTTTTTCAGGAAGATTATTTCATAAATATGACAAATAATTGTTTAGAGTGATAATGTGGTTCTTAAGCTTTTCACTTTATAAATTCCTACAGCTTACAATTTCATAAAGTTTACTCGTTTATGACAATAAAGTAAAATGTTAACTTTCATTAGCTAAAATATTTCTCAACTTCTGTCTGGACAATAAACTAAAACAGAAGTAACATTTCCAATTTCAAGTCTTTTGATGCAAGTAGCACTATGCAAATCCATACATTTTAATGAATTTATGGTTTTAAAAATCTACGTCATCTCTTCAGGTGCCAATCTATCTAAAGACATCGATCAATAATGAATGAAGGGTAAGGAAATGAACTTGATTGGGCAAGAATGCCATACATTGAAGGGATAGCAACAAAAATAGACAATTTGCATTCATTGTATGCTTTTTGCATGCTTTATGGCTAAGATTACTAAATTAATTTCCCTAGAAAGGCCTCTAGTTCGTTACTCACTTTGTTTTACCGCGATGATATTTTCCAAAATTGCAGGCCTGAATTTCACTGGAAATTTTAAGGGCTGCTCTTTTGATTTGATAACTGTGCAGCTATGCAGGTGAGTCACTGGGAGACGAGTATGCAGGTAAAGGAGAGATGATCCCTGAGGATAGACAGGGATTTAGATGCATATAAAACACACGTTTAAGATGACCTTATCATTAAAAGGCTTGGAATTATATATTTAACCAATAGTATAAAAAATTGCAGTATTTTCCAGTACAATTTATGGAGGAGTATTTTTGAAATATTAATACATGAACTAATCTAAATCTTAAGGTTTCCTTGAAAAATGTCTCTGAGCAAAGTTGACTTAAATATGGATGTTTGATTTTTTTAAAGGTTCTCCTCTAAGTAATACATTATTTTTTTTAAAAAAGAAACAGCTATTTTCCATAATTTTAACCCCTAAGTCTTAAGCCAGGAAGTAAACTTGTCTTTCGTTGTCTTTTGAAATGAGTATCCATCGTTTACTGTCTATTGCCCAGACCTCCCTTTCTTGGTCATCGCATGTGAGGCCAGCAGGGTCCCTCAGAAGTTGTGTGTATCTCCATTCCTCTGTATTTAAACCCTTAGAGAATGATAAAGATCATTGTTGGTGGTGGTGAGCTTGACCATGTGGAAAGTAGCCCTGGGGAATTCTCTTGACTGTGATTTATTTTAGAGTCAAGTCAGATGTTACTCTTTCCTCACATAGATTTTAACTACGAGAAAATGTTTGGAGAAATGCTTTTTAAATATAAATAGAGCATCTAATTGTCTTTTCAAAATATTTTCTTCAACTTAAATGTATCACAATTGTGGATCTTTAAAATCCACATGTATTGTGCCACAGTATGTATATCAGGAAAGCATACTAGAAGTAAACAGGTCCAAAACAAATCCCCAAATCTGTTAAAAGTACATTGTTAGTATCTAGGAATGTTTGAACTTTAGCTGCAAAGAAGACTGTTTCTTCATTACCTGAAATATGTGTCTGTCTGTGTATAAATATATCTATACACATATCTTTTTACTGATTTGAGAGAGAGAGAGATGGGGAAGAGAGAGAGAAAGACATCAATTTCTTGTTCCACTAATTTACACATTCATTTGTTGATTCTTGTATGTGCCCTGACCTGGGATCAAACCTTCAATCTTGGCACATCTGGATGATGCTCTAACCAACTGAGCGTCAGTCAGCCAGAGCCTATACACATATCTTAAGTGTGCATGTGCACACACATGTGTGTGTGTGTGTGTCAAAGAGAAAGATAAATGCACACAGTACTGGTGAAACTTGGTGCTTGTGGTATAGGCTAGAGCTCAACAAACGATTCATCCACTCCACCAGATTTCCTGCCTTTTTGCAGCTGGCTGGGGTCACGTGACTAGTTTAGCCAATGAAATGTTAGAAGTGATTGAGTCACTTCCAGGTTGAAGCCAAGCAAATCTCCTGCAAGATTCTCCAATTTTTTTTCTTCCTCTGCTTCTTGGTCCAGTTATTGTAGCAACAAGCCAACAGCTCCCCAGTCAGCCAGCATCCATGCATGACTTGCCAGAGCTGATATTCCTGCCACCCTGTGTGTGACTTGTACTATGAGTGATGAATATACTTTTGTTGTGTTAATCCATTGATATCTGGAGTTTATGTGTTATTACAATAGACTACTGCTGACTAATGTAATACCTGAAGATACTTAAACACAAATAAGGTGTAAGTATGTGAAACCAATGCAAATGTAATGAAATTTAATATAATGAGCCATATACTTCGAGGCCTAGCTAGTTCTTTTTATCAGTATTGCTATAGTTTCACCAAACCCATATTACTGAAGTTTCCAGTGCCCCCTTTTTCAAACTCCAGGAATCTCTTTGTTCCCATTCTCTTGGGTCTCACCGCCACCATTGGAACTAGTGACCGTTATCAGACCCTTTGCCCTTTAGACACTTTGTACCATCCGCCTCAGGAATATGAGCTCCTTCCGGTTCCTCTTATAAATTTTAGTCATGTTGTTTTCTTTAGTTTTGCTGATTCCTGTTTGAATTGGTCTTAGACTTTCTGCATTCTCCAAAATGTCCTTGGTACATTCGTTTCTGGTTTTAGTTCCTACCTTTGTGGGACGGAACCCCGAAACTACATTTCTTGCTATAACCTCTCACTTTATTCTTGTCACTACCCAACCTCTATCTATTTTCTTCCTCCATAAGAAAATAAAGGAAAAATCTAGAAAACTTAAATTTACTTATTTCTACTTTCATAATGCAACAGAGCATTTTTTAAGTCCAATATAGGCATAAATTAAGTAAAAAATAAAATTTGTCTCTCACCCTCACCAATACCCCAGGGTTAGCTGGCACTAACAGTTTCGTGACTAAATGACTTTTTGAGGTTCCTTCTAACTTCGGGATTCATGATGCTGCGGGGAGAGAGAGGAGATGGGGAGACGGAGAGAAAGGGAAGAAAAGCAAACGTTGTTCAAGGAGGAGCTCATTGTTTGGCCACGTATTTTCCCAAAGGCTCCCCAGGTCAGAAACGCACACTGTTCAGCTGACACTGGTTTTCGGAAGAGATTTATTATTAGAGGGGGATAAAAATGGTACTGCACCAGAAGGAGACCGTTGTCTCTCTTCTTTGCTTGGAGTTGTAATAAATTAGACTGGGAAACAGGCTTTCCGGGGATTAACAGTAGAGGAACTTTGTCACATATGTCATAAAGAAGATAGCATGTCCTAAAGGCTTTTGCTAAAGAAAAGTGATATTTGGGAAACCTGAAAGTCAAAATTAAGAGAAAGGGACCATGTAAACTGACATGAAGAAATGTGAGTATGTAGATTGGCAGTGAGTGTGGGCGGATGTGAATACCAACTTTTTGCTGCTTTATGTCCTATTTTGCTTCCCTCTAACTAGACACTACACGTATTCTGGCTAAATTCGGCTTCTAATAATTGCATGCCGCTGGCCTCATTTTCCCTGCTGTTTTGACTCGGGATAGTGTTCCTTTTTTTCCTCTGTCCCAACAATGGAGTGTGTCGCTTTGTCCTGGAAACAATTCTTTGCCCTTTCCCTGGGAGGCGTTATGTATGCGCTGAGTGGGTGGTTCTGATCCTGTCTCTCGTGTGCTTTAGCTGTGTGGGCATTCATTTGTAAAGTTTGGTGTTATCCTCAGATTATTTTTTAAAACACAGAATGCCACCACTCATTATTAACAATTTGTAGGTGACACCAGGCGTTGGGGACGTAGGGCAGTTTCAAAGCTTTAAGGGGAAAAGAAGGGAATGAGAAGTTTGTGAATAGGGCCAGACCTACACCCTCCGAAGTGAAAGCCTGGGCAGAACTGTGTGCCCAGGTATGCCTAGGCCAGCACGTCTCAGACCCTTTGGGCTCGGGATCCATTTACATTATTGAAGTGTGTTAAAGACCGCCCCCCCCCCCCCCCCCCCCCGCCCCGAGCTTTTGTGCATGTGGGTTATAGCTATTGATACTTAAGACATTAAAACTTAGACATTTTAAGAATATATATTAATTCTTTTGAAAATGAAAATAATAAATCTGTTATCTGTTAACTTAAATAATATAGTTTATTTAAAACATGTCTCTATTTCCAAACCAAAAAAATAGGTGAGTAAAGCGGCATTGTCTTACATTTTTACAAATCTCTTTAATGTTTATCTGAATAGAAGAGAGCTGGGTTCTGATATCAGCTTCTGTGCTCCATCTTTGAAATATGTTATTTTGGTGGGAAGTACAGAAATAAAATTCAGCCTCACATGGGTAAGTAGTTGGCAAAGGAGAAATACATTAACATTTTTAGATACTCATAGATCTTCTCTGATACTATACCAAAACTTGACAAGTGGTAATTTTTTTTGTAATTTCTTAAAAGTTTAGAAGTAGTAAGAAATCCGAAACCATATCAATGAACATTTAAGTACTCTGATCCAAAGTCATCTTGCTTTGAATTGAATTTCGATTGAATTTTTTGATTCAGTCAAAAAATTGATTGAATTTTTTTACTCATGTATGATTTTGTAGCATTGAATTTGGTCATTTGGGAAATATTGGGTCACTAAATTAGGCAAATACTCTAAATGTTGACATATTTTATTTTATCATATAAAAAAATAACACTTGTTAATAAGTTAATATCAACACCAATGTCATCAGAAAGCTTTTATGTATCGAGAAGCTGCCAAGCTCACCGTGGCGGATACAAGTTTTCCCAAATTCTGATTTTAACTTGAAAAGCTAGATTTCTCTCCTTGGCAACAAACACAACAAATCCTGCCAGTTGTTTTCCTTGAAAACACGGTCTCATTTCATTCATTATTTGAGAAAATGCCTGCCAAATACCTAAGTCCAAATAATTCTTTCAAGTAAAAATGGTGTTTATGGGGAAAAATAGTGTCGTTCAGCTTGCAGCTCAGCCACACAGGTGCTTTTCCTCACGACAGCCGTGGCGCCTCACAGGCCTCGAGGCCTTTCTCTGCACCTCCTGCCTCGTCCGGCGGGAAGTGAGAAAGAGAAGGTGCGCACTCCAGGGTCCAGGTTTAATGAAATGAATCATTCTACTGCCTCCTCTTAAGTGGAACTGGCTTTTTTAACCAAATGTGACACTCCCTCCATTCGTAATGAGACAAAAGCAATTTTACTCACCATTGCTCTCACTCTATTGGTGTAAATATCAGCAAAGTCTAAAAAAGCAAATAACGTGTCAGTATTCGTATTAATATAGTTGTGGCCTTGCAGACAACTCAAAGGGATCTCAGGGTCCCCCAAATTCTCAGCTTACACTCTGAGAACTGCTATGGCTTACAAAGCAGGTGGACTCTTTCAGCATAAGGCCCCAGCTGCTGGGACCAGGGGGCTCCGTGAAGACAGAGATTCCCCTTAAACCCACTGGGACAACGTACGTGAACTCAACTTTCCAGGGGGCTTAGAGGCTTCCAGTCTTTTTTTTTTTTTTCTTTTATATGTGACTTGAAACTTTTAACGCCACATTTAGATTTTGGGTTGACCGCCCTAAACAAAGTCCCGCAAACTTTCCACACCGATTGGCCACATCTACAATTGGTGTTTTCACGCTAGGGCTTGGAGCACCGTTCCTCAAGCTCCCTTCCCATGTGTGAGAAAAACCTCTCTTTACATTTCTCCCACTTTCTGCTACTTCTCCAGACAAATTGTTAGTCTCTAAGGACACTTGTCATCCACCGCAAAGTACCCAATTCAAACATTGCGTTCTTGTCTTCTTTGTCAAGTTCTGTGTTTTGTCTGATGGTGTTTTTCTTCGTCGTCGTGACTTCTTTTCCTTCTGGAGCTGGAAACCAGGCAGTGAGGGGATGGCAGGTTTTAAAAGGTCATTTTTGAATAAAGAATTGTCTGTGTGCAGTTTTTGCACAGTGGTGTGTTTTGTGTGCGTGAGAGAAGGGGGCGGGGTGAAGGATGCAGCATTCCCGCTGGCCAGACCTGTCAGAAAGTTCTTTACCGCTCAGTTCCAGGCTTTTATATACGAATCCCCTGAATCGATAATAAACTGTGGCAGAAGAAATGGAGGTCTCTTCTGCACCTTCAACGCTCCAGAAACGAAGGTCATTTTATTGGGGAAACACACACACACAACAAAAAACACCTCCTGTGTCTCCCTTTTTGTCAGGAAATGACTTTCAATGTAGTTTATGTAAGGGATCACTAGTGCTAATATCCTTTTTCCTAAAGGAAGACGTAAAGTAAATAAGACAAAAAGAATAGCCAGTAATTTTGATTGGGTTCCAGGGAATATTATTAGCATCTTAATTGACAAGAATTTTCAGTTGTGTGTGTGGCTGATTAGTTATGCTCCCAGCACCACCTCTGGCTCCTCACAGCTCCTCCTAAGGACTGACTGTCCATACCAGGTCACTACCACCGGCAGAGGTTGGTTTACACGACAGCCAATGAAAGAAAGCCCTACTCACTCCCTTCACACACCCTTGCAGGACTTGAGAAGTGAGCAAAGTTTGCTTAAAAGACCCACCCTCTTGAGAAATTTCTGTATTTAAGAGAGCCTGGGGCACAGTCTGTAGGAGAAAGCCTTTGTTTGATACCTTATTTCTTTCGTTTTCCTGTCCTTTTGTGCTCATATCAGTTTTCTCATGATTTAAAACAAATGCACAGAAACCAAGAAGTTGGTGCAGAACAATTGCAGGCTTTCAGCGTTCAGCATGCTCAGCAATCATTGAAAGAACCCTGAGTTCTTCCCAAAGAGCCCTTACACGTGGGCTCTCGGAGCCGCAGGACCCATCGAGGGGGCTTGTTGCTTGCGCTGCAGATCACGTAGTCAAGACTGCCCTGCCGCAGACGCTAGATTCTTGTTTAAAAACCTATTTCTTGTTGAGTTTCTCTCTCCCTTTCTCTCTCCCTCTCTCCCTCCTTCCCTACCCCCCTTTCTCTCAGTAATTGCAGGCTGCGGAGTGAAAAGCATTAGAACTGTTTACAAAACAGCTCATAAAGTTTAAAATAATAGGGGGGTGTGTGTGTTGGTGTAAACAAAATGCTGTGTGTGGCAGGCTGAACAGTACACAGTCTTTCTTCTTCCACGCCCCCTGCTACCTCCAGAACTGAAGGTGTGGAAGTGAGCCATGGAGCCCCTCTCCTGCTACCGGAATACTCTTCATTCTTTACGTTTATTTATCTGACGCCAGTTTATTGTTGCCGATCAGAATACAGACCCTCAGGCGTGTGGGGACAGAGGAGCTGAGGAAGGGGGCTGCCGTCTAATTAATTTTAGGGCAGCCTAAATTCCCATACAGATGTTCCCTCATGACATCCTAGAGAAATTTTTTTTTGTGATGAGTCCTTTGCCATCTCTCAGAAGTCCAAAAGAAAAGCTTGCAGCAGGTTAGTATTCCAAAGTGAAGGGGCATTTCCCAACCCTTTCAAACTCTCTCCTCTTGTGCAGACTGGCAAGGATTTTGCAGTGCTCTCTCTGGATTTTATTTATTTTTTAACGTGGGAGGGTAGCCTCTAACCCTCAGCCTCAGAGCCAATCAATCACTTCGCTCTGCAGGTTTAGATCTGCGGCAGCAAAGCGCAACCTCTGTGCTGGCGGCTGCGCCGGGTCTCGCCAACAGTGAGGCTGGCGCTGACAGTCAAAGGGGGACTCTGTCCCCTTAGGCGCCAGCGCACTGAGGACACAGGCTGGACAGAGGGACCAGCCTTGCTCGGAGGAAGCGCCTCTTCCCCTGGTGATTGATGGAGCACAGTTAGGAGGTTTTCAGAGGCTGGGAAAAATTGCCCTCCTTCCTATGAAGTCTTTGTCAGCAGAAAGAACTCTCCTGGGTAGTGAGTGACATAATGCAGATGACAAATGACAGCTTTGAGTTTCATTCTACTCGATAAGTACTCAATATCTTATGCAGGTGAGTTAACGCTCCCCCAACACGCCCCCTCATGCCAGGTGCCCCCCAGATGTGCTCTCCAGATGCACTGTGGTTTCACAGGCGCTGCTGGCTTTTCCTGATCCGTCATTAGTTTTGGGGGAGACGCTTAAAGTACAATTAAGGTGTGAATGGGGATGAGACTCTGTGCTTGTTTGTGGAGCTGATTATGGAATGAAGGTATTTTTTGAGTCATTTGTTAGCACTTTTGAATGTTGTTTCCTTCTGTTTCTTCATTTTGGAGGGCAGATGAAAAAATATACATGCATTAATATTATATGTAATATACATATTGTAGTGCGCTATTTTAAGAGACTACTTCAAACCAAAAACCTGTATCAAAATGTTTGACCTATGTTTTCTTTGTATTGTTTTTCTCGCCCTTCCAGGACCCCATCTACAGATGTGCTGAACACCCCTGAGTGGAGAAACTGATTTTTCAACCAGGATACCCAATTCAAGGTATTAGCTCTTGTCAGAAAGCTTTTGCATTTGAGCCCTGTGTTGGAAGTGATATTTTGGCAATGAACTGGAATAGGAAAAGTTGGAATGAGAATAAAGGACAAAAGTGAATTTGCAAAATAATCAAGTGCTTTAAAAACGACCCAGCGCCTGTGAGGGTTTGCTGCTTCTGACTCATGTGCAGCCTGTTCTCCGCCAGCAAATGTGCCAGGTCCCACTTAGCTGAAGCCCTTTTCCTGCAACTGTGTTTGGGGTTTGGATTTCATTTCAGTCTCTCCCTCACGCTTTTTCCCTGACTGCTCAGACCTGCAGAAACCAGGAGGCTGAGACGTTTTGTCCGGTTTGTGACATGGGACCAAACGTGATGAAGTGTTCCTGCTGGACTCTGGTTTTGGCTGTCCTGGGCACGGAACTGCTGGGGAGCCTCTGTTCAACTGTCAGATCCCCGAGGTTCAGAGGACGGGTACCGCAGGAACGAAAAAACATCCGACCCAACATTATTCTCGTGCTCACTGATGACCAAGATGTGGAGCTGGGTGAGATGTCCGATTTTTCGATTGTTAGTTTCTTTTGCCCAAGTGATTTGCTGACCCTTCTCAATAACTGTCAGTGAACATTTGGGGGTGGGGCACTTAATTACACCTCCTTAACCAGTGACCTAGTTTATAAAATGAACTTGTGTTGAGTATAAGGCATTTGGTTTGTGTTTCAACATTACTTTTCTGTCTTAAGCTTTTGAAGCAGCAGAGTGGGGGGAGGGAGCGGGGGGCGGGCTAAGAAAACAGGAGGAAGGAGGAAGGGAGTAAGCCCAGATTAAATATTATAGAAGTCAAGGATTTGATGGTGGACCTTGGGGACCCTTGGTCAAAAATTTTTTTAAGCATTTGAGC
This sequence comes from Desmodus rotundus, assembly GCF_022682495.2. NCBI lineage: Eukaryota > Metazoa > Chordata > Mammalia > Chiroptera > Phyllostomidae > Desmodus > Desmodus rotundus. Next base: position 35,797,595 of record NC_071394.1, on the reverse strand, counting down.
AGTTGTTTCAAAGAGTAGGAGACTGTGACTGGAATTCTATGCCATATGTATGAGGTAGGTAGATATTAGAGGAACTTTCCGTGGTTTATTAGTATTACAGTGAATGACTTATTCACAGCTTGTAATAATTGTTAGGTGATTGAAATTTGCAGTCTTCTACATACCTTCTTTTAGTAATTCACTACTACCACCTTAGATGTGATGCCTTGCTGAAGACTTCTCTCATCTGGGTCAATTCCTGAGCACTTAGAAAGCCTGCCAAAATCTGGTGGTTCTAGCTTAGCTTCTGTATCATCTGATTGGCTTTCTCCTCTTCTCACCTTCCGATTGGGCCAGCTCCATGGTCTTTCCTGTAAGCCTAGGGTCAAGTTCTTCTAGGTTACCCCAGGACAGATTAAAAAAAAAAATCTTGCCCTGACAAGTTGTCACCACATCTCATTTCCATTCCTGAACCCAAATTTCTGACTGTCAGGCATCACTCGTGGGCTTATCTATCCATCACACTCAACTTGGCTGACACTAGCATCTTTTCGATCTGGTGTTAGCAGAGTGCCAGCCTTCTTTACAGAGCTCCTCTGGCCTAGGGTTCTTGAGGATAAAACCCTCCATGCTGGAACTTGATCTACATGGAAGAGAACTTTGGTTTCCAATTTGAAACCAAACAATAGAATTCCAACAAAGTGAATTCCTTGGGTTCAGCGGGAAGCGAACACACGAGAAGCCGGCAGGGATAATGATCGTCAAGGCTGAGTCACTGAGCCTGCTCTTTCTCACTTCACTTTTTAAACGAGAGTATAGATTTTTTCAGGCAATATGCCAGAATGAAACGTCTTGCAGGTACAACTTTAGTGTGTATGTGGCTGGCGGTTTCAGGTTTTAATCACTTACAGAGCAAGTAAAATGATGTGAACATGTTTGAATTCGCCTTCCTTAACATCTCACATCCATCCTTTCTGCTAAAGCCAAGATCTGCAGACCTTCCCTCCCAGCTTCTTCCGCTCTTCTGCACTGCAAGCAAACGAGCTCTGGGCCGTCTGGCTCCCGCCTGTTTCTGTGAGGCTACTTTTCCTACCCCCACTTTTGTTCTGTGCTTTGTGGAAACAACTTACACTTCCCTGAAGGTATTTGGTTGCTTCATCTCCCTCACCTGCATTTCATGCCTTTGCACATCTGGTCCCCACTGTCTTTCTCCCCTTTCCCTACCTGCCGTGGCTCTCTTTGTTCTTCATGACCCAGTTCCAATGCCTTGCCCTCAGGGGTCTTCCCTCACCAAAACCACTGTCCCCTCCAGCGGGGTTGATGGGACTGTCCTTTGTACCACCGGGGACATGCCTTCAGTGTGGCCTTTAATTCCCCAGGTGCTTCCGTAATTGCCTTTTCCACTCGCTTGAGGGCAACTAGAGTCCAGGGATATGTTAGGTTCAGATTGCATTTCCGATGCTGAGACTGTGCTATAAATACAGCAGTGCTAAATAAACTTGAAATAGACCCACAAAGGTCTGAAAAAGCTAAGACAGTCCCCAGAAATGAATACAGGTGTCTGTCATCATCTATTGAGTATACAGCCCTTATCATTAAAATATAATAAGGAATTACTCAATAAATTTATTTTAACAGAATTCAGAATTCCACCCTTATCGTATAGTTAATGCAGTCATTCAGTAATTATTTACTGAAAAATTACTAAGTACTGGCCTCGACTGGAGGTATGAAAAATGGATATAATGGTAAAGGGTCACAGAGTAGGTTCAGTCAACGCAGTTGTTTCTTATATATTTACCTCTACCTTCTTCCTTGATTTTTCTAGCCCAATACTATACTAAGAAGTTGCCCACTTTATCTTCACAGTAACTTGATAATGACGCCTAGAGAAGTCGAGTAGGCTCTGGTCAGCTAGTAAATGGTAAAACTAGGACATGTGTTAGCCGTACATTTAACCGTGGTCCCCTCCATCAATCAGTCCATCAACAAATATTTAGTGAGCCCTTCCTAAAGACCACCTGTAAACGCTTATGAATGTTCTAGGTTCTGAGAGAGACAACAAATGCATGCGTTGGGTCTTATTACCTTGTCGGCAAAAGAAGTTGGCGATGAACCACAGTGAACTGTTGATAACCTCCATCTGCAGCAGAGACACTATGCTCTTGATCGTGGATACTGTCTGATGGAGATTTTTGCCTAGTCTTTTGTAATGTTCTCATCATTTTTTATAAGCCTTACTGCTATAAATGTTTTTTTTACCATCTTAATCATTTTAAGTGTATAGTTTAGTACATTCACATTCGCATTGTCGTATAACCAATCTCCAGAATTTCTTTCATCTTTCAGAATTAAAATTTTCTTCCTCACGAGCCATCCTAATGAGTGTGAGGTAGTATCTCGTTGTAGTTTTGATATGGATGGGTTTGGTTTTGTTTACTTACATGTAATTATGGTCAAGTACTTAAATAAATTTTCACCTAAGTAAAACTTTTTGCACCTGTAATACTGCAGGCCATTTTGGCTCCTGTGCCTCCAGAAATGTATAACAGACTTAGAAAAGGCTTAGAGAAACAATTAGGAAATTGCAATAGAATAGTTTTCCTTTTGGGAAAAAATAAAACAATTCTACCTCTTTGTTTGGAAAGACAAAGTCTGAGAAGGGCTTTAATCAAAGTTTATGAAATCAAGCTGGGAAGGAAAGCTCTTACTCAAGAAGAATGGGGGCTGTTCCCTCCATTCTGTCTGAGGACAATAAAACACACTAGCACTTTGTAAAGGGGGTAAGACATATAAGGAACTTATTAATAAAAGTGCTAGAACCTTGCATGTGGATAACGCTTTATCTTTTTCCAAACATTTGTTCTCATTATTGCATTTTATTGTCATCCCACCCAAGTTGGGTGGGTAGGACAAAGATCATTATTCCAGAAGAAAACTTAATTATGTGGACAGATTAAGTGAGGTCAGTGGTTCCCTGTTTCTGGATTTGTTTTTTCTACAACTTAAGAGGTTATTCAGGTTGTGTAAATAGTTTAGGTTTTTAGACTAAGCTAATGGGTAGAAGATTAACGCTGTTCAAAGCTAGGAAAAACTCATGGACATGATCAACATGGCGTCTGGGATGATGGCACCTCTGGGGAAGGAGTGGTAACCAAGAACGTTGAGAGTATCCTCATTTTATTTTATAAATTAAAAAATATGTCTAAAGCAACTATGATGTTAAGCTTTGATAAAGCTAGGAGATGTGTTGTTTATATTATTGTATCCCTGCACTTGGGATATTTTATGAAGCGAAAACAAGAAAATCAGAAATGCTGTGGGACTACCCTAACTGTTGAGGACTAGAGAGAGAGGGATTAGGGTGTAAATCTTTCCCAAATGCTTCCTTAGTACTGTTCTGAGAAACAAACTACTGAACTGATTGCACCATTAATCTGACTCGCTGTGGCATTCCTTATATTCTTAGGAAATAGGGCTGATGCTAATGTCTCAGTAATGCTGACCTCACCAATGCTTCTCTTAGATCGTAGTGGAACTGAGAAACCATGTATACATGGAGATACTTTGTTTTTTTAAAGCAGAGGTCACAAATGGGGTCTCTAGTACTAGCAGCACCAGTACCTAGATGTGTTTCACTGGACAGGCATACTTTTTAAAATTAAAGCAACATGTTAGAAATCAGGGGATTGTATGTTTTAAGAAAACCCCAGATTTCTCCTTTTCTCAAATTCAGAAGAATGAGGGTGTGCATTCCCATGAGGCAGCCATCTGTGAGGTTTGAAGGGGAGTTGAAGCTGCCCCCAGGAAGTGGGGCATGCCCTCCCCATGTCGTCACGGTCCCCACAGCTCTCCATGGCTCCCAACACTTAGACCAAGGAGCAGTTGCCATTTATCATCAGGCCCATACTGTGGCTTTCCTGAGTCAGGGAAAAGTTCTGGATGCCCATATCGCTATCAAATGTGAAAAGGCAAAAACCCTATGATTTTTTTTTATACCTGGCTGCCTTCACTTGCCCGCCTTCTCTGTCTAACTCTGTAGGCATTTCATTTCCATCCCCTGAAGAGACTAGTCTCCACTTTTAATGGCCTTTGGAGGGAAATACAATGAGTCCTGGTGACCTGGAAACATTCCAGATGGATTTATTATCTGTTTCTTGGTCCCTTTCCCCCCAGCTTGATTCTTCACCTCTGGTTTTAGCTGAAGCATCTGTTTTGTTTTGTTTTTCTGCCAATTACATGCCTGGGCTGGAAGAAGGTATACTCTTTTATTATGTTATTTTTTCTTAGTCTTTCAGAACCAAAATATTCAATAGACCAATAAAACCATGTTTAATATGAGAAATGTCACTGTTTAAGGTCCCATACTGCATAAAAAATAGCAGTGATATGTTCAGTACTGACCATTTATATATTTAAAGCATTAGCCTTTCCCCATCACAAGACAATGACATTTAGAATCAACCCTGTATAATTAATGAGTTGTGTTTGCTTGTTGTTGTCACTCATCAAACCCTGCAGGGTTACAATCCACACGGGGACGTGTCTGTCTAGGAAGCCAGGTGTATATGAATCCTGCATGCCTGGGGTTTCCTTAAGGGATGTTGATAACAATAGTTATTATTGAGTTTCAGGTTTTGTGAGTTTTCCCGGACATGATAAATAGGCTTGATGAAAATTTTAATATTTGACAGTATAAAATATTGAATATTCCAACCCTAAGAAAGTTTAATTAGGAAAGGTTAAGCTTTGCTGTAAAATTTAATGTGTAAATAAAGTAATTCAGACTATGTGATTTCGGTTAAGTCATTCAGATTAGTGGGACATTTTCTCTTTTACCTTTTTCACATAGGTCACTTAGTAATAAATAAGTCAGAGAGCGTGTAGAATGATTTAAATTCCTGGCCGTGGTTCTGTCCAGCCCCGATAGCCAATTACTTAATGCACCCAAAGTACTCGTCTCGGAGCCTGGATTTGTAACTCTACCAAACTCGCAAGCCTGGTGGCTTGTGCAGGGTTCCCGAAGAGCTTCACTGCGCCCCTCCCAGTCACCACTGACCGAGCAGCATCCTGGTCCACAGCCGAGTGCTGTTACCGCCCCCCCACTCCTACTGGAGCAGGGGCAGATGCCCCCAGGCCCAACCTGGAACTCTGGCACTGGGACAGCTTTTCTTGCCAGTCCTGAGACTCAGCTGTGGCCTGGACCTTCCCTGTCCTCAATCCAGCCCAATTAGCAGTGCCTTTACGCCAGCTGCTGGGCCTAATTTCAGTCCCTTCGTTGCATCCCACCTCACAGGACAACTTTAAACAATAACGAAGTCAAACTTCTTGCTTAAGGAGGGAGGGCAGTTTGGGTGGTGAGGGAGAGAATTGCTGTTTTTAACAGTCAGCCAGTATTGACGTTTTAAGTCTTAAAGAATAGAAAAAGTATTTTGGCCTGTCTTAATCCATTTGGGCTGCTATAACAAAATACTCTTTATAGACTGGGTGGCTTGGTGGCTTATAAACAATGTTTATTTCTCACAGTCTGGAGGCTGGTAAGTCCAAGATCAAGGCACCAGCAGATTCAGTGTCTGGTGATGACCCATTTCCTGTTCATAAATATCTGTCTTTTCACTGTGTCCTCATATGGTGGAAGGAGCAAGGGAGCTCTCTGCAGTTTTTTCTTAATAAAGGCACAAATCCCATTCATGAGAGCTCCACCCTCATGACCAAATCACTTCCCAATGGCCTTACCTCCTGCTACTATCACTTGGGGCCTTAGGTTTCAAAATATGAGTTTTCAGGGACACATTCGGTCTGTGGTAACCTCTTCATTCTTATCCCACCTTTTGGGACTAAGATGTAGATTACAGAGAGGGAGATGGGAAAGGCAGGAGAAAACTAAACGTGGGGTTGGGGTGAGCACACCTCATCGATACTGTGAGCTATGCAGGGGGAACTGTTATTATCTCTGTTTTATAGATGAAAAACACAAATTTTTTAAAAAGGGTAAATGATGTGCTCAAGCCAGTCTGTGGCAAAATCAGACGTTGTCCCACAAGTTCAAGTACAGGGCTCTTTCTCTTCTCATTCTTATCCTCCTAAGCCCTGCTGTGGGAATATTGTTATGAGTCTTATGTCTTAAGCTTCATGTCGTTCCTATGAAATTAGTGTACTGATGAGTAAGAACCAGCACAATTCGCATTTTAGTCACCAAAGGCCTGAAACCCAGAGAGATGAGGAGCTTCAGCTTAAAACAAAGGACATCGCTGCCCTTCCAACAGTAGGACAGAACATTGTCCCTTCTATTCCTCTCAGCAGCCGTAAATGCATAGTTATGAGTTGTATTATAGAATAATTTTTGGTAGTGTTTCCCAATAAAAAATCACACGGATCAATCACATGGCAATAGAGGCAGAGCAAGGCAGTGTTACAGACCAGCATTAATCATCGCGCAGCTATAAAAAAGAAGGTGCTTGGTGCTTACTTCACTGCTGCACATGAGCTCAGCCAAGGGAACAGGTGTGACTCCTGCGCTCCGTCCTCTGCATCTAGCCAGGCTATCCGCCGAGACCAGAGGCGGCGTTCAACACCAGTGTGGCTGTCAGCTACTGAATGGAGACAGACCCATCTTCAGCCCGCTCACCTTTCACCCAGGCCTCAGCTACTAAGATCCCTTCAGCCCTCAGGAGGTCAGAAGGCAGGCATTAGTGTCTGTTAGTATCTCCCCAGGAGGCCAGAGGATGCAAATTATGAGGCTACATAAAGGGAGGCATATCTTGACTGCACGCAGACATCGTTTCTGTTTCTCTGTCTTGAAAGCATCAGTGTCACAGCCAGTGCTCAGCCTCCGTGGAGCTGAGGAGACAGTCTCTGGAGCAGGCCACCTGGATTTCTCTCTGGGCTCTGTGTGGCCCCCTGCACGTTATTGAAGGCTCTACACCTCAGGGTTAACATCCGTAATGTGGGAATAATCAACAGTAGCACCACTGCAGAGGGTTATTGTCAGGATTAAATGAGTTGATGTGTGTGGAGCACTCTGAGAACCTGAGAGTAAGTATAAAATCAGTGTTTTCTTTTCCTGTCTACAGCATCTCATGGCCTTGGAAATGCTCTAAGCCACTTAGGTCACGTAAAATAAGACAGTCACTAAAGTCTCTTCCAGCTGTAGGCTTCCCTGATTCTCTGTCCAACCTAGAATACTTGTCCAAGTGTGGTCCACAGACAGGGAGCTTGTTAGAAGTGCACGTTCTCAGGTCGTTCTCTGGAACTACTAAGTCAGCATCTTTGGGCGGGCCCAGGATTCTGGCATTTAACGTGTCCTGCAGGTGATGTTCAAAGTTGGGAAGGATTGCCTCAGAATCTCCTCTTCACTGAGAATCTTCGAGCCAGGTGCCTACTTTTAGGAACCCCAGAGATGGAGCTTCAGTGGTCACGGTGACGGCAGGGCCCAAATGTCTTCATTGATACCTTTGACATGGGGACTAGTTGGAAGCAGAGTGTTGGCGGGGATTGTTAAGGACCTCAACACCATCAGCTCAGTTAATTAAGAAAAGAGTGATTCTTAGAATGAGGTGAGTCCTGGCTGGGGCAATTCCAAAGATTTGAATTGGGCTAAGTTTTAGCATGTCTTTATACTATTTGACCTTAGATCAGATTTCCACCTACTGGGCCAAATTCGCAGTCCAGATGAGGCTATAAACTGGCATTTGTACCTTTGTGATTCAGGACCTGGAAAGATGGCTTCCAACTGTAATTTTTTTTTAATTTGAATTTAGCTAAGCCAATAAAGGAAACTCCGAGAGCTCATTCTTTGAAATAAAGAGACTATTAGGCAATGAAAATTCATCCGCAAATGTTTTCCAAGTTTTTCAAAAATTCAGGATATTCCAATGAGTAAGCACTGTGGGTATCTGAAGAGAAGAGGGGACTAAGAGACAGACTTCAGCAGGTGCCTGTCACTCTCTCCCAGGACCATGTCCCAGTCATCTCTTCATCTCCAGGATGCTTCCCCCTGTGGGATCAGCCAGAACAAAATGTAATGTTTCTAAAATGAACTTCTTTGCTCTATAGGGCATATTTCTTTTTAGTTATGTTTGGACCAACAGTAAAACAACTTTTTCAGTCTTTCTTCCCATGCTGAAAGCTTTGAGGTATTAGTCAACTCGTGGTCTTCCGATGCGTTACAGTGTCTCCTGGGTCTGCTTTGTAGAGCCGCTCTAGTTTTAATGACACAATCCAGTTCAGCTTCTTACCATCTTGTGGCTTGATGGCTTCCGTGACCTCTGGGCTGTATCCTTCATGGGCCAGCCTATTTTTCCTCTGCACGTTCCCCCGTGGCCACATTGCCACAGCAACACCTCTCAAAGACTTCTTTTCTTACTGGGTTGTTTATGCCTTTGACAAAGAACCTACTCGGCCTTTATTTTTTTTATTCTATGCAATCCAAATATCTCTACCCAGCCTCCAAGCTCTTCGCTAACTCTGCTTCCCACATTTCAAGAGCATTCTCCGTATTCTATTCAATTCCAGGAAATCAATGTGGGGTACTCATCACTCCACTTCTTAGCATCCTCTCCATTCTCCCAACAACCCACTTCACCCATTGCACGTTTTCTCCCTCCCTCTCTTTGTCCTCAGCTCTTGTTCCAAGACCCTATTAAACATTCATTCCAGGTCCCCTCTTACTTCAGAGGTGCTGCTACTGCTATACCCACACTCTGACATGTATGTCGCTTTGTAGCTATCCCTAGGATTTTTATATGTAGGTTCTTTTCTAGGTAGCTTACTACTGAAGACCAGAGGCAGAAGAGAATTTTCCATTTCCTTTGTTAACAGTTGGGGACCAGCCCAGAGTGCAAAGCTGATAGAACGTTCAGCATGAAATAGGTGCTCCTGACACGTTATTTGCTGATCACAAAAATTTTGTGGAGTCCCCTGAACACACCACCCAGGGGAGGAAAAGCAGTTAGGATCCTCCTAAGTGAGGCGTATTTCAGGGAGTTCTAATGAGACCCAATTAGAAATCCTTCTGTTTGCGTATGTTTCATGTGAATAGTAAAAGCTAGTATGTGAGAGAGAAAAAAGCAGGGAAACTGTGGCTTTTTGGACGGTGGCACACTTCTCTTCTGCTCTGAGGGCTTGCCTGGCTTGCATTACGATTTCCTTCCTTGCTGGAAAACTGCATAGACTTTCTCCCTTTCTTTGGAAGAAGTGGGACCTGTTGGAAATGTGAGGCTCCGGGATTCAAATGCAGTGGGCTTGGCTGTGGAACTCTGTAGTGCATTTCTTGACAAGTCCTGAAAAGACTATTGAATTCTGGCCTGTGCTTTTTCTGCAGTATTTGGATGTGTTTCAGCTGCAGTGTTTGGCTGGACAGAGTAATCGAAATAGAATTTTTTTCTTCCTCGGCAATCTTATCATTTTATCTTTTACAGTTGAAACGAAATATTTTTCTACCATGCAAATACTTTTGAGTGCAGTAAAATCACAGCTGTTTCACACGCAAACAACCTGTCTCTTAAAAGTGCATGTAAACAGGTGCAGCTATAAACTAGTGCCATCCTGATAGCGAAACTGGTAGGCATTTGGTGAATTTGCCAGAGGACACCAAGTTACACTGAAGATCTTTTTTTTTTTTCATTAAATACAGACATTTTGGAGGGACTTTTACTTAGTAGAAAAGAGGTTTTCCTCTTTTATTTCATGCGATTAAAACACTGGATCTAGTCATCTCTGCACTGTCACTAGCTTTGTGCGTGTGTCGTGGGCAGGGAGGCCTGATGCTCTGTGTAACAGGCTATTGTTCTCTGTAATCTTCAAAGGACAGCTGGCCTTTGAATCCGCTCCATATCTAGAATTCTAGCTTTAATTATCAGATTAACATGCATTTTTTTTCTTTGTGATTAAGGAGGAGAGAAGCTGGAGTGTGTTTATTATTCTGCAAAATACTTGAGATGGTAGGATCCCAGATGTTTAATTTTATTCTGGAAATGAGAGCAGGTCAAATTAATAGACTTCTTCAAACCAAGGGAAGGAAATTAATTAATCAGGAGAACAGAGTCACTGAGTGACAAGACATAAATGTCGTTCGTGTGGCGCGCTCTGCCATACGACTCTGGAATTGTGCCTTTCAGGGTCCCTGCAAGTCATGAACAAAACGAGGAAGATTATGGAGCACGGAGGGGCCACCTTCACCAACGCCTTCGTGACCACACCCATGTGCTGCCCCTCCCGGTCCTCCATGCTCACCGGGAAGTACGTGCACAACCACAACGTCTACACCAACAACGAGAACTGCTCCTCACCCTCGTGGCAGGCCATGCACGAACCTCGGACTTTTGCTGTATATCTTAACAACACTGGCTACAGAACAGGTAAAGGCTGACCTTCCTGGCCCCGACCCTTCGATAAAACATCTTAGACACAGGGAAAGGCAGTGTGTAATGAAATGTACGACGTTCCGTCAGCTCCTCGATGGAAGTATTTAGGCTGTTCTCGTCTGTATCAGTACCCTCGTCATCCCTCACTTTTTCACTCCGAAGGATGTAGCAAGGAGAGGTGCCTTAGGGAAAACGCAGAATGATTCTCAGTGGACTTGTTATGAAAGTGTTTTACCCATCAGAGCACCTAGCATTTGGAATTTTCCAGGGGAACCTACCACTGATAAGTTTTCACCCCATTTGCCTGTTTACCTCAACCTCCCAAATCTCAAGGGATCATGGTACAGCCGGAGGCTTGTCTTAGATGTTGGCAAATTTCTGCTGATTGTTTCAGTAAGAAATCATCAACTGCTTAGCCCCTCCTCCAGGGTCTGGAACACAGATGATTACAATCACTTACTGAATTAATAAATCACTGAATGAACAAACCAATGACACATATCTTATTGATACATTTATCTAGTAAGATTTGGAGGATTTTTAGCTGACATTGTGGCCGTTTGAGGTTTCAAATGTTCACCTCCATCCTCCAAGAAAGGAACGCAATTGCTATACCTCCTCTCATTGTTTAATCTCCATAAGGCCTGAGGAAGGTTTGGGTTAGTTGGTCTTCTGAAAAGTGGGCACCTGTTTCAAGAGAGGTCATGAATATCACACCAGTCTTCCTGAGGAAGAAGCAAGGCTCCTTCCAATGAGGCTGCTCCCCCACTCCCCCGCCCCCCCTCCCCCGCCAACGCCCTCCCTCTGCCAGTGCTTAGGTGCTCTGGCATGTTTCATGAGGGGAAGCAAGGGTGTTTCTGGAGGGTGGCAGTGCAAAGTAGATTTTTCAGGACCACCTGCATTTATTCATAGGAATTAATGATGTTATCATTAACGTGTGTTGGAAATGATTTTACAGATTCTCTAGTCCAAAGATTTAAAAGTAAAGGATTTCAGACAAATGTATTCTGTAAAATCTCTTCAAAAAATGAAATCAATCTTTCCCCCTGATCTCAGGAAACATGTGGCCATTGGCTCCTTTGCAGAGCACCCCGTGGGCACTTCGTACTTGTTATTTATAGACAAAAATATTCACTGTGAATGTGACAGCATTGTCATTCACAGATATTTTAAGGTAGCCACTCACAGAGGAAGATCTTCCCATGAATCCCAAGGGTGTTTGCTTATACCTAGGAAAGAAACTGGGTTACTCAGAGTGCCTCATCCTGAGCGTGTTTTCTCACATAAGTGATTTAAATTTATAGCCCTTTCCATCTGAGAGCTCTAAAGCAATTTGCAAACCCATCAAGCATCCCTATAGGTTTACAGACAGCAAATGGACTTGGTTCTGTTTCATAACTAAGGTGGGGATTTCAAAAACTGTGTGACCAGCTCAGAAGCAAAATCAACAGGATCCACCTAATGCCTGGTTCCTGATTTTAACCACCCAGTTTTGTTTTGTTCCTGGAAAGTGTTGTGTGGGATCAGGACCTTTCAACTCCCGGGCTCCCTATAATTTAATCCCTAGCAGTGGACAAGCAGCTTTGAGGGTTGGCACTGTTACCAAATCCAGAGCAATGATGTCCGTGATAAGTGGAGATGCACAGTGACTCAGAGCACTCTACCAGGACTGGAGCGCTCAACTAGGGTTTGCTAATTTGTTTCAGGGCTAATCCAAGAAAGGGGGGAAAGAGGATATGAATAAGTTCTGGAGACATGGCATACAGCAGTGTGACTGTAGTTGACAAGATTGCATCGTATACCTGAAATTTGCTAAGAAGGTGGATCTTTGGCGTTCTCACCACAGGGTCGGGGTGGGGGAGGAAAATGGTAAAGGTGAAGTGATAGATATATTGGTTGGCTTGGTGGTGGTAAATATTTCACAATGTTTATGTATATTGGGCCATCAGGTTGTATACCTTAAAAGTATACAATTTTTGATTGCCAATTTTATCTCAATAAAGCTGGAGTGGAAAGGGGGAAAAGAAAGACATTAGCTACCCTATACCAGGCATTTTAGCTAAGTTTTGTCACCTGATTCTTACAGAAACCTTGAAAGAAAGGATTTGCCCATGTTAGAAAAAACAGTTACTCGAGAGAGTTAATTGTCCAAGAACACAGGCTAGTCGGTGAAAGAATGAATTCAGCACATCTGATTCCAAAGGCTTTCCTCTCCCCACTGTCTTACTTCTTTGCATGTGTATCTGTCATGCCTCACTCCCAAGTGCCCTACAGAGACACATAAAACAAAATAGGATACAGCACAATAAGGACCCTGGCAAATGGAAATGAAGAGACATAGTTAAAGTCAAGGCAAAGGTTAGTATAAAACCCACATGGCACAGAGTTATAGAGAAAGGCTGCATATATATAAATAAGCTACCTGATAGCAAAAGCAAAAATGGAAATACCACCCATTACACAGCACCCTGGGTCACAAAGATATAAACAACTCAGTTGCTTCTAAGCAGCATAATGTATTCTGGTACTTGTTTTAATTATGCTGTCCCGTATCCACCCTACAATGGATTGCAAGAGCTTGAATAAAACTCAGACATAATTTAGTTTGATTCCCTTGTTTTCGAACGAGAAAACTTAGACCCACAAGATTGAAGTGACTTGCCGAAGTGACACATCTGATGTTCTAATGGTGAGGCCAAGTGTCGGGGCTCTTTCTGGTGTGCTGGCCTGCCCTCACCGTTAGGTCTAGGACAAAACTGCACATCATAAGGCTTCGCCATGGCAAGTGTCTGACCTTTTGTTCATTCAGTTGTCTTTTCCAGGGAGAGGGGATTTGTTCTTGGAAACTAAGGCACATTCTGAAGCCAACCTTCTCCCCAGGGATCTAGGCTCTTAGGTAATGCTGAAATTTATGGTGACTCATCCTACAAAACAACAGGAATTTTTTAAAGGGTAACAAGGACTTACCCAAATACTTAGTGCAGAAAATAAATGTTGATGTGCTCACTAGTGAATCAGAACAATTATAAATGGAAGACTAAGATGGCAGTGGTAGAGATCTGTAGAGTTTAAGTTTATCTTTGCTGGGAACATACTGCAGTGTCTGAGACAACTGGGAAGTCAAGATGTCTGTGTGATGATAATTATTGATCTAAGCAGGGACAGTGACACAGTTGAAAATAGACAAATAAGCATATCAAGATGAGGGGCACCTTGGGAAATTAAGAGAATTGGTGAGTAGGTAGTAAACAGTGCAATTGTTTATGAGCCTCTAGACTAGTCAGGAAAGAGTCAAGGTATATTTTATTGTTTGCTTAATAATGAATACATTATTTGGAACATCTAGCTGAGGACCTAAGAAAAATAATGAAGGAACCTGAAATATGCATTATACATACATACCCATTGAGGGAAAACCCAAAGCCGCAATCAGATTTATGCAGAACAGCTCTGAGAAGACAAATTACTACGAGACTTATTTTGGGAGGAATCCAGAATACATGGATTTAAATGAATCGAATTGATCCAATATTATATTTACTGTTGTATGACATGATTTTTCTTTTTCAGAACTGAGGCATATTTTTGGACTGGCTATAGCCTAAAGTTTTCTAAACTTACTCATGGAAAATATGAGTCCGCAACAGCTTAAACGTTCGAGAAGGGGAAAACACAGTAACATGTCTATTGCATTTTATGTTCTGACAACTGACCTGGGAATGACATTGGATTATCTATCATAAAGATGAATATCCTGCCTGACTTCACGCTCAGAAGGTTTTTAGTTTAAATTTCTTGTGAGGGTTTAGACACGCATGTGAACCCTGGCATGGCTTTAAAGTAAAGGTGATAATCCACGTTTCAGAGGTAACATCGAGTGTTAGCAAAAACCCCCAACAAAAACTGAAGACGCCTGGAGTCCCGTCCTAGTTCTGCCTTTAATTTGCTGTGAGAACCTGTAGAGAGACCAGTTTTCCAACAGATAAAACCCAGAGATCGGATGAGAATGATTCTGAAGTTTTCCTTCCTGCCCCAAATTATACTGTAATTTTATTATAACCACTGTAATTATTATATTGAGTCATTTTTAAAATGTTAGTGTTCAAATTATAATCAGAACACGTGATATGTGAAATAGCGTGTGAATTAAATTGTAGTCTTGCTGACTCTACAGTACACGTCACCGGAGTGAAAGGGGCAATATTTAATAGAAAGCTACAATAAAGCCTTTTGTAGGGAATTCTTTTGTAACAAAACAATTTAGACAAATTAGTCAATTTTCTAATTTCATGTCTTTTTATATTATAACATTTATTTATGTTACTTATGGCAAGTATATTTATCCTCTAATATGGGATTTTTTAAATGGAGAGTTCACTTAAAGTAAGACAAACTAGTATTCTTATTTTCATGAATTATAGTATTATAGACTTGCATATTAAGTACATGAACATAGATATTTATTGAGCAATAGCGTGCTTACAACTATGGTCGACACTGGATATGAAGAGATATAAAATAAGGTCCCTGTCTTCATTAGACTTCACAATGGAATTGGGGAAACCAAACTCATATATACAAGTTGACATAAGAGGAAATCATGATTTTTAATTAGTTGAAAATTATGGATAATTTTAGTCACAACCAGTGAAATCCTATAACCCAAGTCTATCGCTTACATAGAGTAAAAGCTCAGCTAGTGTATCATTTGGTATGTTAAATAAGATTTCACTCCTCCACAGCATCAGAAATCTTTCGTGCAGTTACTATTGCTGACTTAAATGCCTTGGCCTCAGATAGTTCAAGGAAATTTTTCTATGTATTTTGGCACAGATAGTGCTGCATAGAGTAGCATGGCCTAAAGTCAAAAATAATTATAATCAGGTCTTTGTGATCTTTGTCCTGACACTTAACCCCCACATCACCTTCTCGAACAGCTGTGAAGGGGCGTGTTCAGTGGCATCCCAGAAAAGAAAGTGACATAGGAGGAGGATCGGTGCCACGGTAGGGAGGTATTCAGATAGTATAGTAGTGAGTTAAGTTGAATGACCAGTGTCAAAGGAGAGAAAATCTTCAAACTACACATAATATAATGGCACTGTGGGCAAGAAAGTAAAATTCACCTTAGGGAAGGAGAAAGAGATTTAATACATCTGGAGGAAAATAATTAGGAGCCCAGATAATCAATTGCAGAGCGCTGCCAGGAAGCGTAATGTTGAAAGAGGCCAGGGGTGATTACAAATGAGTCTCAATGTCAGGAGGCAACAAGAAAGGCCAGAGTCACTTGAAGCTGCCAACACGGGGTGTCGCTTTGTGACATATGAGGTCCCCGTCTCTCTTAGAATAAGTGTGATGGGTGAGGGCACATCTGGAAAACTGAGTACGTTCTTTACACTCCATTAACACAAAGACACCGAAAACCTGGAGGGAGTTCTGACGTGAATAATAAGCACTGCACAAAGAGACTTGCAAAAATGGCTTATAAGGGGAGGATGAAAGGGAAGGGAATAGCCATGGAAATGGGTAGAAAACAGTACAAAATAACCTCACCGAGAAAACAAGGAAGGAAGGGCTTGGTGTGGCTGCCCTGAGGGTAGGGGGGGAACCCAAGAAATAAAACTAAGAGTAGCAGGAAAACTTTTAAAACTAATCGAGCAGGGGAATGGAAGCCAAAGGAGAGAGAGTTTGTTGTCACAACGTAAGTCAGATCAGGAAAGATAATACTGTCACCTCTCAAGAAATGTTTGCAAATGCACAAGTACGGAACTCTAGGGTGAGTTGCAGAATGGTAAATTATTTAAAATCAGAACACAGAATTGAAAGGGTAAAGAAAACGGTGATGCTAATAATAACAATAGCAGTAGAAGCACTCTTTAAAAAGCCCTTGTTATGCGCCAGGCAATGTGTTAGGCACTTTATGTGTGTATTAGCCTGACAACAATCCTACCACTCTTATTGTTACCATCTTCGTGGCTTTAGGAAAAGGAACCCGGCGGGGTGGGGGAGGGTGGAGAAAATGAAGTCACTTGACTGTAGACACATAGCAGAACAAATAGCAAGCAGGATTGGAACCCAATCAGGCTGGGTTTTGTCCCGAACCATTATGATGTTTTACTTCTTTGAAAACAAAAGGAGAGAAAAATGGAATAAACCCCCAGGGATGAGGCGCAGGCCAGAGGAAAGAGCTGGGTCTGATGTTACTGAGTGGAAGGTTCCTGGAAACAGTTCCCTTCTGGAGAAATGCAGTTGGGGTGTGGTGTTGGGCAGCTGCCCGCGACTCCAAGTCTATGTTGGCTTTTGTCGGAAAAGGAAACTCATCTTGTGGTTTTGTGTGAAAAGGTGGTTAGTCTCTGAAGACAAGAACCCCTCATTAGAAGAATTCCCGCTGCACAGAGTCAGCTTGGAAGGAAATCCTGAGTCATATCTGGCGTGAGAGCCTCTGACATTTTGTCCTACCCCCATCGATGTGCTCCACGCCCTGGCAGAATCCTCAGACAAGGGCATTTGGCTAAGGGAGTGTTTGATTCATTTGCTCATTCACAGATTCAACAGATAAACATTCTTTCAACAAATAAGTACACATTGCCTGGAGTCAACTCTTCAAAAAAAAAAAATCAATCTGAGAAATGTCAACTTTGACTCTGAAGTTCTAGTCTATGAAAATATTTAGACCAACTCAAACGTTAAAATTATAATCCATGTGAATACACAAAATTTAACAAGTCTGGAACATGTAGAAGCCCAGAATATGTGGGGGTCCATGAACCCCAGTTCAGGAAACAGAATTTATGGAGCCCCTATACTGTGTGCGAGGATGGGGGTGGGGGGAACAGAGAGGAGGCAAAGGCAATGTTTGCCCTCAAAAACCTTACAATCCAAGAAGGATTGGCTGATGTGTGAACATGAGTCTACCACTAGGAAGAAAGAGAGGATGCCATTAAAGCCACAGGCACAAATTTGCTGCGGGGCAAAGCTCAGGAGTGCAACGGCATGTGCTGTGGCCTTGATTCGTAGAGAGGGAGATGAAGACAGTAGCACAGACATAGGTAGAAAGGTGGAAACCAGAGCAAAGCAGAGCTGGAGAGAGGGACATGAACAGAGAAATGCAAGATGGCTTAGAGAGAGAATGGTTTTGTTCCAACCCAAGGAAGGCCACGGATAGCATTCTATTGAATTAAACTGGTTCCTGCAAGCGACAAGCCTCCATCTAGATTGTGAGGAGAGGGGACGTGACCAGATCTGGCCTTCGGAAAGGCGGCAAGGTTCGGGAGTTATCCCCAGACAGTGTAGGGCCTACGGGTGGTGGCAACTGCCCGGCGAGGAGCAGGCGGAAACCAGGGAGGGCTTGGGGCTGCCATGCCTGGTTACCCAGCGGGTGACTGTGCCACTCTGGGAATTAAAGGACGGCTGAGAAGTAATTTGGAAGGGAAAAGAATCCATTCCATTTGGATGACCACATTAAAGGGCAAGCAAAACAATCAGGTGGAGATACTGAATATCAAAGGTGGAAGCAAGATAAATAGCTATCCCTTGGAGGCATGGAAATGATGTACAGTGGGTAAGGTTAAGGTTCAGAAATGTGTGCTTTAAGGGCAATACTAGTGAAGTGACTGGACTTGAGGGTCCGTTTTCATCATCCCAAGCCAGTCATCCAGGAGCTTCCTTTCCTGGGGTATGTAAGTAGAGGCACCTGTAAAACATTGTGGCTTAATGAAGCCAAGACGTGGCTTTGGTCTGGAAGGCAGAGGACATGGTCTCTCCCTGAAATTAAATATGGAAGCCTTCTAAAAATCAGAAAAATTAAAACTTGCATTGTGTGTGGATGTGTGTATAGATAGATATAGGTGTGTATGCACACACCTATACCTACACGCACATGTATCCCCATATAGACATAAATGAAATATAATGTTCTCTAGTCTTTCATAGTTGAGGGGAAGGCTGTGTGTGTGTCTAACAGCCTCTCTCTCACAGCTCTGCCAACAATACACTTACGACTACCTTCGGATAGTTACAGGGAATCCGACTTTAAGATCGAACCCATTTTGTTCCTGACACCCCAACACGCCTCACTGTCCACTGGCCCCTCTCTGATCCTTATCTTTGGCAGAGGACCGTATTCATGGGTTGCCTCTCCAAGAGGGTCGGTCAGTCACACAGTGGCCTTTCTTGGATGTGACATGCCGAAGTTACAAATGTGAAGTCCTTCCAGTGGCCTTTTCTGTGAGCAGTGGACTAGTTAGGGTGCATATACTTCAATTATGCAACTATTCTGTGAAAATTAGTCATCTATGTAACAGCTCTGGGTTGCCAGAATTTTTGATCGTAAGGTGTTAGCCATACCCATTTGTAAAATGCACATGACGCAAACACAGACGACATGAAATACGTGACACATAAAACGTTGACCGTGTCCCACGAAAACGACGTTTACCGTGGTCCCCTGGTTTAGCAAATTTGTACTCTCGGGCTGTGCACAAAGAAAGACAAGTTTTTCAGTGGTGTTTCTCTAATTCGCAACTCTCCAACAGTACGTTTAAAAACAAAATGTATTACAAAGGCTGAACTTGCACTTCTCCAGGATGTGCGTGCCCAGGAGTAGCATCCCAAATCCCACCCTGGCTCCTCCTCTGATTGTTACATCGGTTGACAAAAGGGCACGTTCTGCCCATGTGCCAGCAAAACCACAAGAGTAGCTGCCCCCAGAGTACCATGATCATTATAGCGATTCTGCCGAGCTGTAATCCATGCCCTTGGGGGCCACTTTTATTTATTCAAGAGGAAAATGTGTGTATGTCACTTCACCAGAGGACGGGACTATTACCCTAACGTTACTTTGGCATCCGCTATTACCTAGGTTAACTTTTGTTCTACTGTCTCTTTTTGAAGCCATCATTTCATATTAATGCATTAATGTATTTATTTATGATTAATCATTTCATATGAGAAAAATAATCCCTTTTTCCCATTGCAGCCTTTTTTGGAAAATACCTCAATGAATATAATGGCAGCTACATCCCTCCCGGGTGGCGAGAATGGCTTGGATTAATCAAGAATTCTCGTTTCTATAATTACACTGTTTGTCGCAATGGCATCAAAGAAAAGCATGGATTTGATTATGCAAAGGTAATTTTCAGGCACTTTTTACACTGCATCAATTTACTGTGTGCATAATAGGGAACAGCCATTTTCAGCAAATTAACCTATCCACAAGATTGGCTTTCTATATTCTCACAACGTTAGAATGAGAAATTTTAAGGTAATTTTAAACTCCAGGCAAGAAAAGACTCTCAAGGAACACTGACTTTACATAGTGATTTTTTTCCCTCATCAGAACACAAGGCAATCAGCCTTTGATGAAAGTATCATCAAGAAAATCATAGATGCCTCCACTCTGGCTTGTGATAATTTTTGGTTTCCCTCCTACACCCAGAGGACTTGTCCACATAATCAAATGTTCATCTTGTACTGTTTTGCTTTTCGCTGGGATGAAAGTCAATTTTGTCTCCAGATTTAGATGTAAAAATAAGAGCAGACAGGTGGACTAATCACAGGTGGGGAACCCACACGCCTCCCGTTTCTTCCTGTCTGAGCAAACAGAGGTCTGAGACCAGGACACCTGCCCACGGCAGCCAGAGTCCACAAGTGTCTCTGAAACCGTCAGCCCCCAAACCTTCAAGTCGGCTCCTGGAAACTGGAGTTGACATGCCCCGCAGTTCTCTGACAGACAGATCCTAAATTAGACTTTAAAATTCCCAAGAGTTCTGTGATTGCCAACGTAAATAAAACAATTTTCTGATCACAGGAGTGAAGAGGAAACTATCTTTGAATGTAGTGTGCTAATTAGCCTAAAATATCCTCTTCCCTTCCAGCCATACTCAGCTCTTCCTCATTTATCTGAAAGTTGAGAATCTGCTCTAACACAGATCACTACAAAAAGCGCCACTGGTAGAAATGAAAAAGTGGAAACACAAATTAATTTGGGCACGTTTGCTGTCTTTATGCTTGGCCTGATTTGAGCACAAGGGAGTTGGTGGGAGAGAAGGTGTAAGTCTCCTCGTTCGTGCCCTTTACAAAACAATGAATGCAAATGAATTCACAAACACTGCTAATAGGCTTCCAGACTCATCAAAGTTGAGAGCTGGTTGGGACCTTGGAGGCAGATTTGAGCTGCGTCCCACAAAGTGCACTGATTGTCATCGCTATCAATTTTTATCTGTGGGGATGCTTTTCACGCTCCTTGTTCAAGCTATTAACCTTTCTTTCCCTGTTGTCCTAAGGAGAGCAAAGTAATCACGATTCCCTCCCAAGACTAAATCAGCGTAACTTGCCCATTACCACAGCTGATTAAGTGTCAAAGACAACCGTGTCCAAAAAGAATATATCTTTTTTTAGTGAGGAAAGGAATGAAACAGACACTGCCATGGAAAAGGGTGATAGCCTGTGGACTTGTCCTAACAATGACATGTGACACAGATTTTGTTCCTTGGGCACTGCTTTTGCAGCTGTTCTGGTCCTTAAGTCTACATGTGATTAGTCATGCCTGGAAGCCTCTGCCTCTGTGAACTGTGGCCTGGGCACTTGCTGAAGTTTTGGGCTGGAGCTGCAGGCCATTGACACACACTTAGAGAGGCAGGTGGTTTAATTTAAGTTTTCATGTTTCCTTTCCTTTTCATTCCATTTCTTCCCTCCCCCTTACAGACTGGCATCAGCCCCTCAGACGGCAGGTTAAGTCATTTTACTAACAAGTCGGGCTCTAATCCCAACAGCTGTATCATTTCAGTTGTCCAATTAACAGAGGATAATCTGCAGGAAATCAACTGCTTCCCATATTTAGTGTTTCAACTAAATTAATTGATAAAAATGTTGCAGCTTTTCCCTGTGCACCCAGATTTTGGCCAAGGTTTTCCTTAGCAATTATTGTGTAATTCCCACAGGTGAATTTTTAATTTAAAGAAAAGATCTTTTGTTTGTCCATTTGTGTGTGTGTGTGTGTGTGTGTTGCAACTGTGAATTTGTAGTGGGTGTGGGTGTTTCCTGCCCTTGAAGTAATTAAACTTTTTGTCAATGGATTACATCAACGGAGTCGGAGAGTGAAATATGTATCCAGTATTGCATGTGCTCTAGTACTGCCAGATCGGGTCATTATCTTGGGCAAACAGGACTGGACTTCTTTTCTTTCCTAATTGCTAAATTGTGCATTTCTTGCTTGTTACCAAGCTAGCAACTCTAGAAAGTCCCTGGCAACTGATTTTTCTCTGTTAGGGAAAGTGTTTTTGCTGCCTTAGGAAGTCCAGTGTATTTTCCCACCTTAGACTTACCTCCTCATTCAGTGAGTTGCTTCTGAGGAAAGCAGTATTCGAATGTGATCTGATGCATGTCACCTTTTGTAATTTCTGTTTTGTGTCAAATGTATGTTTCAGGACTACTTCACAGACTTAATCACTAACGAGAGCATTAATTACTTCAAAATGTCTAAGAGAATGTATCCCCATAGGCCCATTATGATGGTGATCAGCCACGCTGCGCCCCACGGCCCCGAGGACTCGGCCCCACAGTTTTCAAAACTGTACCCCAATGCTTCCCAGCACATGTGAGTAATACCATCGGCTCTGGGGACCTGCTGAACATGGGCCTCTCCTTTGCTCCCCACCCTGCTTCTCTCCTCACCCCATTTCCTTCCACACGGCAGGAACACCAGCTTCTGCTGGGTCACCACAGCACAGGCCTGAAACTGAGGGCCTTACCTAGGTGATGTGGTAAGGAATCACATCTCCAATGTTTCTAAGTCGCTAAAAGGAAAGGAAGAGAAGCACTGGGGTGAATGAGGCAATTTTTATCAAGAGTTCCCTTCAGTTGTCTTAATATTCATGAGTATCATCTAATAATAATGATGATCAGTTTGCTTTTCATAGCAACAGTGGCGACCCTGGTCTGGTTATACAAGCATAGTTCATTTCCTAGGAGAAAACTGTGGCAGCTTCACTGCAGACATGCAGTTAGGATTGTTCCAGAAAGCAGCTGGAGGCGCTTGCCCAAAAGGCCTGCCCAGGCCAGAGCTTTAAAATAACCCAATGTTTCTTTTTGAGAGGAAAGGGTGGGGAGGCACAGAGACTGGGGGGGGACTGGCCCGAGGGCAGAGAGCTATATCATACTGATAGTTCGCACTAGCCAAGGGTGGAAAAGCCTGGGCGCTTCGACAGCAAAGAACAAGACTCTGTTTTTGACTCTGTTGATGCATTGTCTTCCTACCCGGTGCGGCGATCTGCGGGTAGTCTTCCACACAGAGCAGCGGGCTCTGGGCCTGCCGAAAGTTCAGCCCTGAGAGAGGCTCGGAACAGGAATCGTGTTTTCTTTATCACTAAAGCTCCCAAATTGATTCTTAATCTGTTAGTGCTTAAATACCATCCCTTTTTATCCACCCTGATTTTCTAGCCATGATCCCAGATGAAAATAAAATAGATTAGATGTGCAGTTTCCCTGCGGAGGTTAGGGGTGCTGAGCCCCATGCAGTCAAAAGTCCATGTATAAATTCTGACTCCCCCAAAAGACCTAACTACAGCTGCCTCTCGTTAGCTGCAGCGGATTGGGTCCAGGACACCCCCTTTCCATGTGGTTACTGAAATCTGTGAATGCTCAAATCCTGTATGTCAGCTGGGGTAGAACAATGCATATAGTCTGCCATCCATATCCAGGGGTTCCCAACCACGGATTGAAAATACTGTTTTCAATCCACATTTACTTGAATCCATGATACAAAGCTCAGGAATACAGAGGACCAACAGTATACCTATTGAATATGTGGATCAGGGCAGTTGAAACCACGTAGTTCAATGGTCAGCTGTACCCCTTGTGTAAAGAGAGAAGTAGCGACTGAAGACACTCGTGTTGCTGGCCATTACACATTCCTGGGGACCATTTTTATGTTCTTGTTTTATCTTTCATTATAATAGACTGATGACTCCTTGTCAGTAGGTTAGAGATCTTCTCTATGTATTAAGTGATTTAGAAAGAAGGAAGTGATTTAGAGCTGACTGCGGACAGGAACTAACAATATATACGGAGCCAGGATGGATGACCTACACGCCAGGAACTGGTAGGACAGATGCATAAAACATCATCAGCGAATAAAGGAGGGTGCCCCCAGGCCTTGGGGAATAGGGGCTGGGAGAGCCACTGTGTTTTGGAATTCACCCTGTGGACAGATACATAAACCTCTGAAGATCTACTTTGCATATAACCACGCAGCTAAGTCCATGAGCGAAGCCTGCGCGTGGCAAGCACCCCTCCATTACAGGTTACTTACGAAGTCAGTAACTGGCTGCGCCATGGAAAGAAAACGGACCGTTCGAGCTGGGACCCACTTTCCCTTTTCTTCTGAGTCAGAAATCACCTTGTGTAGCTTCTTTTGTTGCATTAGCAGATTCCCGGCCCAAGATGGCTTTTCACAACTGCAGATTTTACCCGTGTTTTCTCGAATTTGAAGAGAAGGGGTTGGTGAAATGGGTTTTGTGGCTCCTTAGGAGTCCCTGCCTTTGAAGCTCCAGGGTGAGCCTGTAGGAGAATCAGCCACAACGGAAGAGGTTCTGTCTAGCAGCTCAGTGTCGAGCACAGGCAACAGTCACAGGAAGAGAGGAGTCTGCAGAGGACTCAGGGCCTCAGTGATAACTGCAGTAGCATCTCTGGTTCCAACAATGAAAAATTCTATTTAGTTCCACAAATATTTATGAGTGCCACCTGTGACACTGCAGCACAGCAAGTAGACATGAGGAAGACACAGTTATTGACAATGGAGAACCAAAAGCTAAGAGAGGGGTTGGCACACTGAGGCCAAATCCAACTCGCCGATAGTTTTTGTTAATAAAGTTTTATTGAAATATAGCCATGCACATTCATTTAGTTATTGTCTGTGGCTGCTCTCACAATACAACAGCAGAGTTGAGTAGTTGTGGCAGGTACTGTGGGGTGTGCAATGCCTGAAATAGTTACTGTCTGGTCCTTTGCAAAGTGAGTTTCCCCCAGATCCCTGCTCTAAGGGGAAGACAGGCAAGTGTTCAAGTAGCCACATCACCAGTAGGACCAGAGGGGTAAGACCTCGAACAGGCATTCAAGGAGCTGTGGAAGTCTGGAGGAGGAAGTGTTCACATCTTCTAGGGGAACCAGGAAAAATTCACGGACCAGGAGGCATTCAAAGTAGGACTCAAAGGATGGATAAAATTCCTGCAGCTGATTCTACGGACTGGGTAGATGATTTTAGGAAGAGAATGTGGCTTGCACAAGTGGTCACCATGTAAGTGAGGCTATCTAAGCTGTGACCTGGGAAGTGGAGAATGGGGTGCCAGGAAAGCAAAGGGAGCTAAAGCTAGAAGGGGAATGGAGCAGAGTATTGAGGACCTTAGTGACTTTGTACGTAACCATAAGCAGAGAGTCACTAGGGGTCATTTAATAGGGTAGTGCATAACATCTGACTTGGTCATGTTTACATGGAAATGGTGTCACTTATTCTTTAGTTTGAATGAACCACCTGTGAGCCTTATGTGTGGTTTTATAAAGCAAAATCTCCATGTGGCAGAGGGAAAAGTATTCAGGCCCTAGGGGCACACAAGAGTGGGTTCCCATCTCAGCTGTCCTTATTGAGTCTCAGGGCAATTTCTTTAACCTCTTCCATTGTCTTAACTGTGAAATGGGGGAAATACTAGCACCCAAAGTTCCCACAGAGAGCCTGCAGCATAGAAGTCACTTTGGTGATGTTCATTCTTGTCAGTTCTTTCCATTAAGATGGACCATAGAACACTGTTCTTCCTTGTTTTATATTGCTTGACCTACAAAAAGCACAGTTTCACTTGGTTCAACTTAATATTTAGGGGAAGCAGCTAGAGAAATGACAGGTTGATACCTGTCCACTGTGACATGACGAATGTCGTGAAGCAGTAAGACCCACACTGTGCTGTGCTTCCCGCACCTGGCTGTTCTAAAAACACCGATAGGGTAAGTACCAGTTATGGGTTGTGTTATCTGCTCCAGGTGCAAAGTGTGCTGCTGGCAAGAGCCAGTCTAGAGAGCAGCCTTAGCCATAGAACACGAAAACTCATGTGGTTGTTGAGTGACTCAGCTTCTATTTGCTGCTAAGCCTTGAGCTTTGGTGCACCTAGAATGTGGAGATCCGATGTCTCCCCGAAGGCCTTAGGAGCCTTGGATCGCTGGCATCTTTGTTGGGAAGGTCTCTTGGCTGCTGCAGGAGGAAGGGGCTGGAGGGAGTCAGTGTGCATCTCCTGTCACTGTGAGTGAGGGCACAGGTTCACAGTTCAGTCTGCAGACAAAAGGAGTGAAACAAAGAGAAGACAAGCTGCCATTTGTAGTGCACGGAGCTCCCAAATGGCCAGTCTCCTTAGTGAAAACATTAGCAACACATTGGAGCAAGGGGATGGAAGAAGTTAAGGATTGTGCAGAAAGATTGGGCAGGCCCAGTGAAAACAGAGTAAGAAGCTGTAGACTCACCCCCATTGGGGGGAACCAAGTCATGTGAATGCTTCCTTCAGGTCGCCTTCCTTGGTGGTCAAGCATTATCAAGATGCCTTTCATCTGGCTTTGGGTAATAGCTATGTGACCCTCTCAGCCTGGAGCAAATGTATCGTGTTTCCACAGTGTTTGCCATTCCCAACAAAGGAAGGAAGCCAGGCCAACATTGGCTTGTTGGCTTTACAAACTGAGGCTAGAGGTTATGCCTACCAACTAAGAATGGGAACGGATTTTTGGCCACTCATGACAGGAGGCACTGTTTAATCAGACGTAGCTCAGCTGCTCCTGGACTCAGAAATCTGAGGGCACCTCTGTTGTAGTAATACACAGAACCATCCTTATCACAAAGCCCTTCACTACGCGAAGACCCTGTCGTACTCCTCAGTAAGTTATCTCTCCAGTATCCTCGGCGTAATGCCGTATCCTCCCTCTGGCTTTGACATAACTTCTTTCTCCTGGCCTCTGTGATGTCATAATGCACACCTGTGACAGGGAGAGCCCACTGGCCCACCAGATGATTCGGTGGGAAGCTCCAAAGCTCCCTTATCACTGTCCTGCCGACAGTGCCCCTATCAAAATTTTTTTTTGTTTCAATTCAACAGTTCTTTCTTCCCATACCTGGGGGCGTGGACACACACAGTGACACAGGTTCAAGGGGAATCTAAAATTGCCACTGAACAGTCCCTGTCCACTCACTCGCAAGAATTGTGCTAAAAGTGGAGCTTTCAGATAACACAGTGTGTTAAATGGAAAACTCTGTGTGAGCCTCCAAAGTTTGGGAAACACCTTTGTTATTGAAAGTTGGAAAGAAATGTTTTGCACTAAAAAGAAGTTGCACATTCTGACTTCATTTCTTATGCAAATACATACAGGGAAATTCTTTTGAAGATGAGAGAATTTTTAAATCTCCAAAAAATTTCTGATGAGAGAATTATAAAATCTCCATTAAAATTTCTGATTTGGGCAGAAATAATTGCACCCTTTCCTGTGATCCCACTTTGTTTTTCTCTCCATTTTTCCTGCTTAACCCATTCCCTGAAGTCCAATTGCACAACTCCAGGGGGCAGCATTCACACAAAATACTGTGTAAATGGTGTCCTGGAGTGATGCAAGGCAGCATGAAGGCAGGATGAAGTATTTCATCTCTACCTCCCAGTGCCTGGTGAGTTTTGTTTAGTAAATGAATAAACATCCACTCGACTAGCTGACATTAACACATTTTTTAAATGTAAAAATAGTTAAATAATCAGTTTTATGAATTAAAAGGACATCTAAAAATAACATAATTCCATAAATTTTTAGATTAAAAACTGAAATCTAAGACCTAAAATCTATGTTTTAAAAAAAGACCCCGTAATGTCTTTGCCGAGGTCACATCAGTAAATAGGGACAGAGCTGGAGCCAAAACTCAATTCTCTTCGATCCAGGTGATCACTCCCCCTCCCCCCACCCCAGGCTTGCTCACTGCCCATCACAGGCACAACTAATATTAGACGTGATTCCTATGTCTGTATTGGCAAAATTCTAATTGGCATTTGCAACATTGTTAGAAGACTCTTTAAACTCGTTTGATGATAGAGCTATAAACACGATCATTTGGTATTTTCTGCATGTGTTCATTGGTACCTACCTAAAGACGTTTGAACTCACGTGGGGCTACCTCCACAAAGGCAATTAAATAAATTCAATTGTAGTGAAAGCTGAGATTGTGTGGCTTGGGAGATTCAGTATAGAATTTCCAATGTAATGCTTTGAGTACGTGTGTCTTAAATCTGTGTAACTGGCTTATTCTGGGAACTGAGACCTATTTCATTTCTCAGTAAGTGATGGTTGTGCTACCAAAACCCTTCAAGATTGAGATCATTAGGGTTTTTGTTGTCTGAGACTAAATAACAAATGAAGAAAACACATGTTCAACTGTAACACACTACAAATATATTTATTTTCACTGGTGACAACTAAGGCCATCAGTGGTAAGAATGAACAGCTAAGGTCTTTGCATTTTCCCAAGTATGGATTTAATCTACAACACATGCATTTCTTGAAATATTTCTTCACTAGTAAGAATTACTCTCCAAAAATACCCACCCATCAAAAAGAAAGATGACATTATTGATTTTTAGAATTCTTATTCCTGTTACATCAAAAAGCAATCCTGGAAAGAGAATCAAAGACCAGGAGAATTGCCGCTGATGCTGAAGGTTGAACTTGCGAATGCAGTGGGCGAAAGGACATGTGCTCTAGTGGCCCGAGTGACAAAGTCCAAGGAGTAAGACTGGAGAAAACCAACGTGCAGGGAAGCTTGCTGGGCAAAGTTGACACTTTCAAGTACTGGAATAGTCTATTGAGGGCTACAGGGATGTTTTCCCGAGTGTCTAAGGTCTGGAGTGCACAGTTCCGGGCAAAACTCCTGCCCAAAGAGACAACAGGAAGTTTCCCCAGACCAGGCATGTTTAACTGTAACTCATGTGGATTTTTTGTTTTTCTTTTTTTTAAGAAAGCAACAAAAAATGAAAAATGGCAATTCGGCCCTTTGTCCTCTCATTTTTAAAGCAAAGAGCCAGTGTTACCCCCCTTTTCGCTAATACATCCAGGGTGCCTTGCAGGGTCAGACTGTCTTCTGTATTTGCAACAAAAGTAGCCGCTCAGCATCTGGTGTGAGGTATCTGAATGGGAAGCAGAAGCTGCTGATGTTTTAAATTAGGATGAAGGCTGAGGAATTCAGGACTTAACCATATTTTTCGGACTGTAAGACACACTGGACCATAAGACATACCTAGGTTTTAAAGGAGGAAAATCGGGGGGAAAAACCCACTCCACTGCCGCCCCCTGCCCCCACTCCAGCGCCAGGTAAGCTACATTAGGACTGTAAGACGCACCTACCTTTTCCTTCCAAATTTCGGCGGGGAAGGTTTGAAAAATACAGCACTTTTTCACAGAAGGAAATGTTTCTTTAAGTTCTTTTGATGACTGAGATTTTGAGGCACTTCTTGGAAACTGTGGCTCAGGACTCTGGTCGTTGTGACGTCGTCACAGAAGGAACATCAGCACTAGCACATTTTTCTGTACACTTCACCTTCTTGTTTGTAAAACAGGAATAGGATGCCCTGCCTGCCCCTCAGGGTTGCCACATCAAAGGAGCTAGAAAATAGGCTCTCTCCAGCTACCCATAAGTACGGGTATGATGTGGTCCTAGGATTTGTTCTCTCCGTCACCAAAATCCCTTTTCACCCTCACAAGAACTCTTTAAAGTTGTTATACCCATTATATAGAGGAAGAAACAGAGGCTTAAAAGAAAAAAAGTTGTCCACCATCACATGCTAGTAAGGGTGGGGATGAGAACCGGGATCTGATTTCAAAAACATTCTGGAACAATTGGATATGTGGTTTTCCACTTTTCCTTCAAACAATTGCCTGCTTCTTTCACTTGAGTTCCAGCCCCCAGCTCCAGCCCACTTGAATCGGTGTAAGGCCATTGTTGGGGAAGCAGCCTTAATTATCACTGGGGGACAGAAGGCTGCATCTTCCAGGAATTTGGCAGACCCCAGCAGGAGGCAACCACAGGCCTTTGGCAAAAGATCGCTTTTCAACAACATTGTCAATTTCAGTGACCCCCGACCTTCCACCTGCAGGTCCCTGAACAGCTGCTGTGCTGTGGGAAGCAGGGGCAGTCTGTCTTCCTTTAAAAGGCAAATGAATAACCCTCCCTCCTTGCCCCCTGCTGAGATCCCACCTGGGATTTCAGCCTCAGAGCTGGGGGTCATCTCCCACATCAAGAAATTGAGGGGAAAAAGACAGGGGAGTACAGCTTTGACAACTGACCTGAACTCTCCCTTTTAATATAAGCCAGGTTTAACATATGTCATTCTGTAAGTCCAGTAGTCCAATCTGAGGCTTGTAATTTGCTGTTCCTCCAAGTGAGGTGGAGCTGTGCCAAGCACATCAAGGTAACCAGTGGAAGATATAATTTGCCCACTGCGAGCCCGCCTTTCAGTTCCCTATTGTAATTTTTATTTGTGTTGAGGTTTTGTGGTTTTAAAAAAGTCAACTAGATTTATTTTAAAATTAAGGCGAACCAACATCAAAGGCCGTCAGAGGAGGATGTTTAGGTATTATAAAGAAGCCCTGTGTAATCTTTTATGGCCGTATTCTTTTTCAGGGCACGTATCACTAAATGGTTAGGGACCTTTCACAGCCAGCTTGCTATATTTCTCTGACCTCAAACTACCCGCCACGGGTGAAAATCCCTTTCCAAAGGGATTTAGAAGCGCCTCTCTCCCCTCCTCAACCACTTACTCTAACCCTGTTTGGAACTGGACATGCTGCGTGAAGAGTAAGAAACTCAGGCTGATGCCCCTTCTTACCACGCAAGTTCTGAGATAATACGAGTCCGTATTCAATTCACATACAAGGAATGCTTTCAGGCCCACAGAATGGGGCCATTTGGCTCATGAGTCATTTACCTGTAGAAGAGAAGAAAGTTTATATTCAAAGTTTCTCTGGTTTGCTTTTTAATGCTACAGGATTTTTTCCAATCCGGATACCGATATAAAATGTATTTGTTTATTGGCTCATGTAGGAAACTCCTGTGCTTCCTCTGTTGTAGGCACTTTTCAGTGAGAGGTAGGTAAATACATAGACAGATAGGTAATAGATATATAGATACAGGTAGACAAATGTGTTCCTCAAAAGAGCTTTCTAAGAGGGGCGCTCTTACCCTCATTTACAGATGGGCACATTGGGCCCACCAGCTGCTGCCACTCTACAAACCCCTCTCTTCAAGAGGGAGTGGGCGTTACCCTTCTGGGCACGAGTTGTTCAGTGTTTCCTGTGCGCGGTGTTGTATTGGGTTTTGAGTTGTCGCACTTCTGCAGGTTGACCAGCGAGCACGCAGGTCATCAGGCTGACTTCTTGTTCCAGGAAGACCAGTGGTACCAAAACACCCCTGAGACTGGCTGTTTGTAAAGTCGTGGTTCATATGAAAAGCAATCTTGAAGTAGGAAGCGGCTCTCATTTCACTTTTCTTTCATTTTGTGAAAGGAAATAGCCTTTGGGATTGAGTCCTGGTTCTTCCACCTGCTAACTTTGTTAATCTGAGGAAATTAACTTGGCTAAGCCTCAGTTTTCTCAGCTGTAAAATGGGAACAATAAACCTTTTACCCAGAAGAGCCAAGATAATTAAAGTAGCTAATGTATATAAAACACTTAGCACAATACCTGACGTGACACATGGTAGATACTAAGTTTTAATACTAAGCTGTTTCTATACTCTTAATAACATCCAAGAAGAAGATTCGAGTTCATAAGACTCTGATGGAGAAGTCAAATACAGACGAATAATTCTCAGTGTGAGAAATGTTGCAGTGCAGATATGTTCTCTGGGAATCTGAGGTGGCAGCATCTACTGGCTGAGGGAGTTGGGCAAATTTCAAAGAGAAGGTGATGTGTTTTGTTCCCAACGGAAAGTGTTGGTACCACTGGGATCTTGCAGTAGGTTAAATACAGGCTTGAACTGACCTATCCTAGAATGCTAGGACTCACTCCCCCGTGTGTAACAAAAATTATGCCTTGCATCTATACTGATTTTTCTATAAAATAAACAGCTTTCTTGGTAGGCATATACATTATAGAATAGGCTTGGTTACAATTCCAGTAAAGCCAATTATATTAATGGTGTCTATATTACGAGGTTAGGAATGAGAAAAACCGGTAGAGGCTAAGGATACAGGAGGGGGCAAATGCAGTTGTGAGTATGTGAAACCCAGAGTTTATTTTTGTATTATTATTAATTACTGAGTCGTTTTCCCTATGAACAACTGTAAACCTCCTTTTACCTGCCCCATATAAATGCCCTAGTAAATTCAAGAGGAAAAAACGTGTTGAAATTATGATTCATCATTCCACATAACATATTTGTGACTATATTTAATGGCCTAATTAGCAATAAAATTTTACGAGTTGACATCCTGATGAGAACATTCCCTTCTACATTACTGAGTCTTATCTGTGGATTTGTAACATTACCGTGATCACCCTGATGTGTTTCTACACATTTTGTTCAGTGAACCCAAAAGAACTTGCACTAATTAGGTTTTTAGCTGCCAGTCTTGCTTTTATGAGGTTGAATCCATATACCTTCAGAGGATATGTGCTGTTTGGGGTGGAGAAGACTTTATATCTTCTTAAATTTGCAGCTAGAAGACACGTGGGAGAGGAAAATACTTTGGCAGAGACTAAATTATCTTTCCTAAATGAGTATTTCACAACCTTTAACTTGAGATAGTTCTCTAAGAGGCTAAAAATATGTATAGTAAGACTCCTTTCTGGATGTTTTCAGAACTCCTAGTTACAACTATGCACCGAACATGGATAAACACTGGATTCTGCAGTACACGGGCCCCATGCTGCCCATCCACATGGAATTCACAAACGTCCTGCATCGCAAAAGGCTCCAGACTTTGATGTCAGTGGATGACTCTGTGGAAAGGGTGAGCACGGGAACTTGCCTCAGTGACAAGGTTTTGGCCCGACTTCCCATTCCTGCCAATCCTGTTTTGTTGTCGTTGTTTGTTCTGTTTTGTTTTGTTGAGAGAGAAATGAAAGAGAAAATTTATCAGGCCTCCCTCGTCTGTGTTTTCTTCTGTTACCTCTTCAGGCTTGGTTCTTGTAGAGCCAGTAGCAGAGAGAACATAAATATCAAAACATCAAAATCAAGGGCTACACTCACAAATACCTTCAGGAATTAAGCAAATAATGTAAATAACTAAAGCAGGTTCTGTATAAAACAATAGGGAATGGTGGGGATTGTGGTAAACTTGAAATTCAGTGATTCGTTTAGAGGAAGGAGCAACTACTCAGCTCCAACTAATATTTGCCCTGTAGAAATGTGGATCCAGTATCATCAAATTTTCTGACTTTCTTTCAAAATGCCAGAAATACAAAAATTTTATTTGAAATTTCATGCATTGTCAAGCATACATAAGCCAAGGAAGACCTGACTAAAGGCTAGATCTAGCTGGATCAGGCTCAGAAGTAGTCTGTTTTGAACCCCTGATCACTTGATGCAAGAGCGACGGTATTAAAATTTGCTTTAACAATGAATTTTTCAAAGTAAAACCTAGAAGTTTGCTGGTAGAGGTTGTTTTGTGGGTGTTTTTTTCTTTCAAATAGGTGAACAGAAACCTTTAAGTAGCATGTGCCAGATTCAAAAATGTTACTTTTCAACTGTATTATGGGACTTTTTCCCACCAGGATTGTAAGCAACAAGAAAATGTGGTTAACGTTTGCGTCTGTTGGTCCTATTAAAGCAACTCTTGCCTTTTAGAAGTAATGGAAAAAAGATTTTGGGGAAATCATGACAACACTGTTGTCATCTCGGGCCATGACTTCGCTTCCGACTTGTCCCTGCGCTGTGTTTCAGCCGTATGACCTGACGTGTCCCTGTGCTGTGTTTCAGCTGTATGACATGCTGGTGGAGACGGGGGAGCTGCAGAACACTTACATCATTTACACCGCTGACCACGGTTACCATATTGGGCAGTTTGGACTGGTCAAGGGGAAATCCATGCCATATGACTTTGATATCCGTGTGCCTTTCTTTATTCGTGGGCCAAGTGTGGAACCTGGATCAATGTACGTATTTCTGTGTTTGTAACATTCAGCTGTCGTAGCTCATGTACATCTGAGATAATTTGATTACTGAACTCAGTGTCTGGTTTCCTTTTATTCAAAACTACAAAGGGTGCGTGTAGGTTGGTAATTTAGAAGATGAAAACTGACACCTCCCACCCCCACACATGTTAATTTAACTAAAGTATGCTATTTAAAGAGAAAGGAAAAATAACTGTATCAATGATTAATTCCCTCAAATTGACCCATATCTAACATACATAATATCATCCTTGCTTTCTTTGAATTGAAAAAGACAGAGATATACTGTCTTTTTTAAAAAATGAGTGCCATCCTTTTAGTATTTTTTTTAATTATTACTAAAGAACCTTTTTTAAAGCATGATTTTAAAAAACAGAGAAAAGAAACCTAAAGGACTGGAGTTTTATTCCTGTCACCTTAGGCAAGCCACCGCATCCCTTTGCGTTTCTCTTTTCCTATCATACAGTGGGTTTCATTTTCACGTGCCCTGCCAACCACAACGGAATGTTTTGTATGAAGTGAGAATGTGTGCGTAAAATAATTATGGAAAGAGTGAAAGAAAAGAATGCAAGTAGAATTCAAAAGTGGGAAGGGCCCATACAGAGCATCTAGCGCGGACCCCTGATTTAATGATGAAGCGACTCAGCTGACAGCCTGTAGAATCCCGGCCCTGGACGTAGCAGCACCGGCCCCGAATCCAGATGCATGAATCTCATTCCTGTGCTGGAATCCACCACCTCCCAGGGAGAAGACGATATCATTAAGAAGGGTTTCCAGGAAGAATGTTATTATGTCTCTTCAGATCATTAGACACACCTCAGGAATTGTCAAATCTAGAATTAGAAGGCTTTATGTTGGGAAGTCTAGGTGGTGTGGATTAGATGCAAATGTAAAAACCCCATGTCCTTCCTTAGAAGTCGATTTTAAAGCCCTAGTTTACCAGAGAATTTACAGACTATTGGGTTTTAGAAGAAAGTATACATCCTACAAAAACCATAGATCAGACCACGACTTGTGTGACAGTGTGGCCCAAGCTCAGGGCTCTGGGCGTCTCTCCAGTGACCCCTGTGAGAGTCAGTTAATCTTGCTCTGTGCTGTCTCCTGCTGACAGCTGGGAGAGGAGAGGCACTGAAGGCCAGTGAGGCACAGCATGGAGAAAGCAGCCCCACAGGCCGCCCTGCACTAGTATTGGGTCCGGGGTATAACCATCTGTCCCGTTGCAGAGTCCCGCAGATCGTTCTAAACATTGACCTGGCCCCTACGATCCTGGACATCGCTGGGCTCGACCCCCCTCCTGACGTGGACGGCAAGTCTGTCCTCAAACTTCTGGACCTGGAAAAGCCAGGTAACAGGTGTGTCGATTTTCTTTCCTGCAGCCAGCCCCAGGCACACTGGCTCCCAGAACCAGCCAGAAGCTGAAGGAGGTGGAGGCCAAGTAGCTTTGCCATGCCGGGCGGAGCGTTTCTCAGTGGTTTGTACATAGCACGTTGATGGAGACAAAGTCGTGGTCTGCGGGAAGTGAGAGGTGTTCCTTTAAATAAACTGTTAGCACAGATCCGTTTGGAAAGACGTCAGATGCCAACTGTAAATATTATTATTTTGCTTGCAGGTTTCGAACAAACAAAAAGGCCAAAATTTGGCGTGATACATTCCTCGTGGAAAGAGGGTAATTATTGGTTCCTGGGGTGCTTCTGGGAACCAGTCCTAGTGGGCAGCTCTCCCTGCTGGGTATTTTTTCCCCTTACTTTGGTTCATTAAGCCTACAGATTTCGCAAGCCTGGTAACAAAATTGAATGGTTTGCTAGTCATTCTTCACTGGCCAGCAGAATAATGACTGTTGCATCAGAACTGTAAGGAATAAATTCTCTTGTGATGGGACCAAAGCCCTCACATGGCTGTGGATTCTACTCTTGGTTTCTCAGCCTTGGTTCCGAATCAGACCAGTCAATTGACTCTCTTAACCATCCTTCCCAAGTCGTGCCTGGCACCTTTCTGCTTCCTCCCGGGTGTTCTTTCCTTAGTTTTAAATACACAAACAAACGAGGCTGTGATTATTGCTCTAGCTGCTTCTGGATTTCCCCTTTTGCCTTATAATGCTCGATGTCTTTGCTTTTCTCCCTACACACGTTGAGAGGAAGCATTTCTGTAACTGCTTTTTAACAAAAAGAATTTTTGAGTCTGTAAAGCTACACATTATATGCCAAAGTTTTGAAAGTAATGTTTTGAGAAAAAAATGATTCCTCCTATCCCGGCCTGTCGTCTTCACCCAGCCTTGTCGCGGGGGCCTCCTCAGATGTTGAACTCCGTGGTCAGGGCCCTCACATCTATTTCTGGCTGTTTGAAGAATGAGGAGTCAGGGGCAGGAAAGAGAAAGAGAACAGGCAGGTCTCAGGAGAGATAATTCAGATCACTTCTCATATAAGAAGCTTTTCCCTTTCTTTCAAAGGAAATTTCTACGTAAGAAAGAAGAATCCAGCAAGAATGTCCAACAGTCAAATCACTTGCCCAAATACGAGAGGGTCAAAGAGCTGTGCCAGCAGGCCAGGTACCAGACCGCCTGTGAACAGCCTGGGCAGGTGAGTGATGCAGCTCTTCTTTACCACCACGCACAGCGTCTCCATTTCTAATGGAGAAAATTTTCAGCCCTGGCTGGGGTAGCTCAGTTGGGTGGAGCATTGCCCCATGACCAAAGGGCTATGGGTTTGACTTACAGTCGGGGCACAAACTTGAACACCAGTTCAAGATTGATCAGACACATGAAATGAATAGCCCGGTTATTGTTAAAATGGCCTCACTCATTGTACTCCTTTTTATATGGTATCCAGCTTATTGAAGAGACATTCATAGTAGGTTGCGGGTTCAATCCCCGGTCCGGGAGGGGATAATCCCAGGTCTGGACATATACAGGAGGCAACCCATCAATGTTTCTCTCTCTCTTCTCTCTCCCTTCCTCTTTCTCTAAGAAAGCAATGAAAAAATGTCCTCAGGTAAGGATTTAAAAATAAATCAATTAAAAATAAAGATTTTCCATGTATAATGTACACTTAGGTATAAATAAGCTTTTCATAGCAGTTATGGGGTGCTCACAGTCACACCTCTGCCCTGATCAAGACCTGTCTCACTGGTCCAAGCTGGGCCTCCCCATCACTGCCTGGGCTTCCTCCAGTTAAAGGAGGTGGTGCTCTCAGAAAGCATTCTAGATATCCGCTCAGGCAGCCAACACCAGCTCAAGACACCAGACACACGAAATGGTAGCAGGGTTAGAAAGATCAGAAACTCGTTCTGTCTAAGGGGAAGGCAGCTTCCCTGCAGCTTTTCTTTTTTTTTTTTTAATTTATTTTTTATTGTTATTCAATTACAGTTGTATGCCTTTTCTCCCCTTACCTCCCCCCCACCCCAGCTGAACCCACCTCCCTCCCCCACCCCCACCATCCCCCCCGATTTTGTCCATGTGTCCTTTACCCTGCAGCTTTTCTTAACTGGTCATCAAGAGAGGGTTGAAAGGCTGCTGAGTCAAGTTCATGGGTAGTTGCTGAGCCCCCAGAGACAAGAAGTGGTCTTCTTACCCTGGACTAAAGTCAGACATCATCTAACTCAGGGAGGAGGACAGACTTTCTATGACCAAGGCTGGGGATTGATCAGGGAAACCATACTCTGTTTGTTTATTGTTTGAACCTCTGCTCACAAAATGTCTACCTCAAATACTTCATGAGAATAAATCTTCTTCATTAATGAAAGTATCTGTATAGAATTCAGGGCTACCCAAACACCAACTATTATCAATAAGAACTAAAGGAAAACCAGGCGACGAATTAACACAGACCCGTTTTTAAGACAAGCGAGAACATAGGAATACAAACTATTATAAGCACTTTTTAAAAAAAATCTTATTTACTCATTTTTAGAGAGAGGGGTAGAGAAGGAGAAAGAGAGGGAGAGAAATATCAATGTGTGGTTGCCCCTCGTGTGCCCTGTACTGGGGACCTGGCCCACAACCCAGGCATGTGCCCTGACTGGGAATTGAACTGGCGACCCTTTGGTTTGCAGCCCATGCTCAATCCACTGAGCCACACCAGCCAGGGCTATTATAAGCACTCTTGATTGAAATCTCTATGAGCTCAAGGAAATGCTATGTCATGATGAGAGGAACCGAATTTCTGCTCAAGTCATTGCAACTTAGACCAAAATCGGAGGAAAAAGAAGCATAACTAACATGTTTCGAGCATTTCTTATGTAAGGCACTGTACATGGCATTTTATGTGCATTAGCTCAATTCAGTCCTCGCATCTGTTGAGTGAGGTAGACCTTGTCATTACCACTCTACCATTGGGCAGCTGGTGAGTGGCCGAAGTGGAATCCAAATCAGTTGTCTGATTCAAAACCTCAGGCCACTTTGCCTTCCGAGGTAAGTTATGTTAACTAGGTAAAGGGAAGTTCAAATCTTCTGTAAGTCTGTTTTTCAAAAACTTACCTGTCATCTAGCTATCCACACGATTAGCCAACACCAGTTCAAGCTCGGTCAGACACGGGAATAGCCTGGCTGGTGTTAAAATGGCCCCATTCATTGTACTCTTTTTATATGGTATCCAGCTTATTGAAGAGACATTCATAATAAACAGCTTGATCCTCCTGCTCTCTGCATTTCCTCATGCCTTTTGAAACAGAAAAGGGGGTGGGGGAGGGTTGTCGAAGGAAGGGATAACACCGGGCCTTCACGGCATTCTAGCAGGTCTTACTTTTCAAGTGTTTAGGGGAGAAACTTAGACCTATTCATTATATTTTAATGTGAAGTCTACAAATCCTTCTTACAGGAGCTCTAAACATTATTATGACTAAAACCTCCAAATTGTTTTGTAGCTCTGGAACGGTTTCTAAGTGCCAGCCTCCATAGGCTAACTTACTTGTATTCAGTAGCTGGAAATGTTTAGTGTTAAATATATCTCATGCAAATGGGTGATCTTGTTACTATTTAGCACTCTACGTGGCAAGCACTATTACCATTTGAGAATAAGGTAATAAGGTACACTGCCTACTTTTCAGTATTCAGTTTGGCAAACCTCTCCGTAGGGCTCGTGCTGAAATCGGAATATATGTTCTATGGGGCAGATGGGGCATAGACTTGGTTTATGGTACTTTGGCCCAAGCTCTTCGTGCATGTGCTATGTCGAAAACTTCACTTTGCTCCTTCGTATTCTTCAAAACTTGTTTTGCCCCCGTGAAATGCTTCAATAGCTGGCTTCCCCAATTTTCCTCTGCTGCTTTATTTCTGTGTTAAGCAGTTTGAATTTGGGTTCTATCACGTGGATACATGAGGACTTCAGCATGACCTCTTTTAGAAGAGCCTGAAGTCGTGGAACAAGGAATTCGACTGTGTCCCCAAAGGGGATTTCTTTAAGAGTCTGAGAACTTCAAGAAAATGTTGAGCCTCCTTGTGTGGCCATTGAATCTGTAGGTCAAACCTGACATAGCTTAGTGGTGTTCTACGGAATCTTTATATGTCGGCCTTTTTTGCTCTCTCTGGCTACTTTGAAGATTATCTTTTCAGTTACAATATCACTGGCCTTTTAAGAAGGAAGAAAAAAGCCCAGGATAATGAGATTGTATTGTTCAGGGTCAAGGTGACAGCTCAGGTTACATCTAACTTGTCTGGAATCTCTTCTCTTGCCATTGATTTCACACCTGGGCTGTGCCCTGCGTCTGTTTCCTTAACCAAGGGCAACTGCCTTGGTTCGAAGGCAACACAGTCTTTTCTTTGATTTGACCCTCCAAGGGGTGTAGAGGAAAAGTAAGCATGATGAGCCCCACTTGCTTCACTCCTAATCCCCAAAGACACGGTGGATAACCCCCTCCCACCACACCGCAATGCCTGGTCTCCTGAGGATTGTGAGTAGGATCAATGTAGGTGCGTGGAGTAAAGCACATTTTTAAAAGATGAATTGAAATCACAAAGTTGGGGTTAGAAGATGGGCGTCCACTACTTTTTAGTGGTGTGTTCTTGGACCAGCCACTTAATTTCTCCTGTCTTAGGTTTTCTGTCTCTAAAATGAGGAAACTTATTCAGTGTTAAGAGGATAAATGATATCACATGTGTACAGAGCTGGGTGAACTGTGAAGCAGTGTGCGCATGCGGGGCGGTGGTATCGTGCCAGGCCACCTCACCTGTTAGCTTCATTCCTAGAAAGCCGGCAGGGAATGGAAATGGGCTCAAATCCCAGACACTTGGCCTCCCTTCTCCACTGTGTGAACAGAACAACCAGCAGGGACTGAATAACACAGTGTGGACATGTGTGTGTGTGTGTGTTACTTCTGTGTTTCCGAATTAATATGAGGCTGAGTATGAATTCCCACCCCTCTCAGCTGGAATTACACCCCTAGCACATTTATGTACAGACACACTACACACACACACACACACACACTGATGTGCAAACTTTCACTTCTGTCTGAAGAGACTTTGGTTCAACAGAGAACATGACCAGTGATGCTTAATTCTGGCTGCACATCAGAATCACCTAAGCTTTTGAAAATACTGATGCCCAGCTTCACCCCAGGCCAATCAGATTACAATGTCCGGAGGCGAGGCCAGGGCATCAGTATTTTTCAATAAGGTTAAGAACCTCAGGCCTCGAATAAGAGAATGCTAGAGGTGGCAGGGGCTTAGAAATTCTCTAGTTGAATGATACCATTTTCCTAGTAAGGAAATTTAGAGCCAGAAGACCCAAGTTAAATACAAACCCAAAGTCTGAACCTATACCTCTTCATTTCATGTTCTATCTTTTTTTTCCCCAGAACATGCAGAAATGTAGGACAGTAGATGTTCCCTTGGAAATTATAAGTGGCATTTGCCTGGCTGAAGCCATGGGGTTAGGACCCACTCACGGCATCGAAGACAATGGTCCTCACCCATGACTGTGCGTTAGCATCACAAGGTGCCTTTGGAAATGCTGCCATTCAAGCCCTACTCCAGACAAATTAATCAGAACTTCTGAGGAGGGGACCCAGGCATCATTGGTGGTTGCTTTTGTTTTGGATTTTGTTTTTCAAGTTCCTGAGTGATTCCTATAAGGAGCCAAGATTCAGAATCATTCATGTAGGGTGAACATCATCTTTCCTTTTTCTTCTAGGTATAAATATTGACTCGTTAAATAGCAGTTACATAAAAAAGAACTTCCCTGTGCATTCAATTCTGAAGCACATTTTACATATGTTCTGTCATTTAAGAGGAAAAAATGTTTCATTTATATTCACCAAATGCCATGTCCTGTTGTGGGGTTGTTGAGTTCCAGCATCTTTGCCATGTAGTTTGCTTTTCTACACTTGCATCAATATAAAATCAAAGATTTGTAAAACTCTAAAAAGATCCCAGCATCAAGCAAAGGAAATAAGAATGCAACCTGTTGAATGTAACTGGATTTATGTTCTCATCCAAGAATTATCCCTCAGACCTTTTGTGAGCAGGTGCAGAGTAGGAACAAAAGACGTCTACCGGCAAGATCTGGCTAGAATTGTTAGTCTGTCAGAAACGGACGGCCTGTTTCCAGAAACTCACTGAGCCCTGGTTAAAATCACAGGGTGGCTCCAAGGCGTTTCCCGAGTTCTTCTGATTCCAGAGGGTGTGGTCAGGAGGACTGAGCCCCGGTGCCGTCCTCTGGCTGGACTCTTGTCTGCTCAGGGCCGGAGTGTGGACAGCTCAGCCTCGAAGCCTTGCCTCCGCCCTCCTCAACCTGCACAGAACAGTTGTGTATCCACTGGGGTGTTTTGGCTTCTGTGCAATTCTCAAAATACAAACCACAGGGTTAACCGTGAAACCATATCTAATGATGTCCTCAACAATCAGAGACGTAAACCTAAGGACAGGCAGTACGACTAAACTACATGCTGCGGCCCCACCCCATTTAATTTGTGCTACTGTGCCTTATGTCCCACGGCTCCCTAACATCCCGCTCAGGTCAGGGTTCCCTCCTCCCTGACCCCTGAATATAACTTTCTCATCTGCGTGTAAGTGCCCTCCTCTGCCTTCCCAAGTGCCGCCCCTCAACTGATGCGCACCTGACCCATCACGCTCTGTCCCAAACTTTTCTCCTTTTTTACTGGTGTCCTGGTCAAGGTGCCTTAGGATTGCATCTCAGGTCCACTGCTTTCTTGGTATGTGACATGCGCAAGCTACTTAACCTAACGCTGCCTCAGTTTACTTCATCTGTAAGATGGGTATAATAATAGTAACTGCCACAAAGGGCTGCTGCAAAGGTTAGATCTATTAAATATATTAAGTACCTGACATATAGCAAGCACTCACCAATGCTGGCTCTCAATTATATGGCCAAGGTCAACTCACGCATTTTCCTTTTCCCTGAACTGCAAGAACCATACTTCTTCTAGCATTCCAATACTGACTTTCACAAATAATTATCCAGAATAAAATATAGAGGAGGAAACATGTTCTCTCTTTTCTTCTCCTTCCTTTCCACTTTCTCTCCCCCTACCCCTCTCACCCCATCTTAAAGGAAACAGGAGAAAAATCTCGCTGGCACGAGTAACTCTCTTTCATATTTGTGCAAAACAATTGACAATGGCTTGAGCTAAGTATCACTTTGCACAAGGACATTTATATGGTCTTCGTACATTCCCTAGTGTTGAGATAAAAATTCTAAACACATGTCCAACGCAGGTAACTGCTTTCCATGCTGCTGGTACTGGCTTGAAGGGTAGTCGGGTTGCTGGAAAATTGCTGTACGGTTGTTACATTTCAGAGAATGTGATTCTACCTGCATTATGACCACATTCACTTAATGGGACGTATAACAATGGAGAAATAAGCTCTGTGTGTGTGTGTGTGTGTGTGATTCAGCTTTCATTGCAGTGCACCTTAGAAAAACTTACAGCTAAATTTTTTGTTTCTTACTCATGAAAATGGGCATAAGTTGGTATAAATAAGAATACAGAACATTTGTGAGCAAACTGAGAAATGTGTGCAGTTCAAAATGCAGAAACTGTAGTGATTATCCAGTGGCCACTCAGGAAAGGAAAACACAGACTTCTATCATCACCTAATATTTTGCATGGACCATTTACACCTGAACACTATGATGTAAAATACAGTAGATATTATGTCCATTTTAAATATGAAGAGACAAACTCGGATGGGAAAGCCACTTAACCACAGTCACACAGCTCTAAAGGTGACGAATAGGAGTTCAGACTGAGATCTGTGTGAACCAAAGCCCCAGGCTCCCCACTGAGTAATTATTACACACGGTTTATACCCAAGAAACAGTAACTGACCCAAGGATCGGATAACCACTTTTAAAGGTCAATTATAATGGTTCTGCTCTGCATTCTTACAGGACGTCTTTTCCTAAGAACTTCGAAAACACTCAACAATGTATTCTCTTGACATATCCTTGAGGCTATGAGGAGCAAGTATTATTTTACCAGATATGGAATCTGGAAGAAAAAGAGATAGTGCCATTTGCTCAAGTCCACAAAGTTACCAACTAATAATAATAATAATAATAATGAATTAAAATTGAGGTCTTCAGATCCCTAACCTAATACTTATCTCCATTAAAAACAGCTACCTCTCATCGTGTTAGATGATAGTCACTGATGTAATAAACGATTTTGGGCAGCACATCAGGTGGTTGTGAAGACTGAATGAATAAATTGGTGTAAAGTGCTCCAGACCAGCACCTGGCATCAAGTAAAGGGTCGGACAGCTAATGCTAATGATGGGGCCGATGATGATGTCAAATCGAAAGATCTGAAAGGCATTTGACATGTTTCTCATTAGGTTTGGTTCCACCAAACTAGCTGCACACAGGGGTCCTCATACCAAAATAGCCAGCCGCCTTTTCCTCATCAGGTGTTAACCTACAGGGATATGTAATCAATCAAAAACGCTAAGACAGAACTACTAAACAGAGCAATCTGAAAGTGAGCTAACATCAGGGCACAATCCAGGAGTATGAGATGTGGTCTTTGCCATTAATCCCAAGATCCAGTGTAATTGGAAAGACCAAAATAAAATCATAATAGCTTAAGACATTATTTAAATAGTTTACTCTAGCCCTTACCCACGTGTCAGTGTGCAGACACGGGGACGCGTGCTGAATGGCCAAGCCCGAGAGGCAGGAGGAGGCTTGGGTGATGTCTCACAGGGCACGAAAAGAACTTGCAGAACGAGTGAGTGGTCAGAGAGGCTGGAGACAATCGGATTTGGCAATGAATGACTGTATGATAAGCGTCAAGGGTGTGGACAACAGTGAGACAACGGTATTTCTGCCGGGGCACTTGCTGAACAAAGGCTGCTTCTGAGGCTGCCTCTCAGTCCCGCTAGCAGCTGCCTCACCTGCGCTCACGTCTCTGTCTGATTCCTGAGACGCTTCTGCCATGCAAAATTGTCCCATTGTTTTGATCATTTGAATGGCACGGCAGCATGAGTTTCAGAGCGCTTCTTTTAAAAATTGTCTTTCTTCGCCTCCCTCAGTAACACGCTAAGTAAGATGACCGCTCCCGCTGCGGCTCTTTCAAGG
Source organism: Desmodus rotundus (assembly GCF_022682495.2). Taxonomy (NCBI): domain Eukaryota; kingdom Metazoa; phylum Chordata; class Mammalia; order Chiroptera; family Phyllostomidae; genus Desmodus; species Desmodus rotundus. The sequence continues at coordinate 35,753,551 of NC_071394.1, read as the reverse complement.
TTTTATTGCTCAGCCATAAAAATTGTCATGATATCGAACACTGAAATGACTGTGGTAAATGTGTGGCAATTATATTTCATTAACATTCCTGGAACACTTGCCACTAAGATGATCTTCAAAGTCCACAGCTAATTACTCTATCTCGTAAGGTCTAGGACTTGTTCAAAGGGTTCATGGTACAGAAAGTAACTGGCATCCTTGTCCGTGGCTCTTGTTTTATACAAGAATGTGGGGTATATATTTTTATATATGTAGTGTGTGGGGGTATATGTGGGTGTGCATGTTTGTACATGTACATGAATATACGTGTGTATATTTGATTTTGTATATGCATTGTCAGTGCCAAGTACAGTGCCAGACCTCAGGTGTGGTTAAGTTCAGCTATTCAGGAAGGAAACAGCCTTTCCTTTCATCTCTATCCCATAGGAAGTCAGCAGGAATTTGGCTAATGGAAAAATGCAGGTTGTATTCCAAATAGGCAAAGTCACTAAAGATTCTGCCTACGCTTTTGTGTTCTACAGGCATCTACTTGTAGCCTCAGCTCTTCCACGCCAAGATTATTTTTTAAAAAGGTAGAATTTTTTTTAATGCACTGTGGTTATCAAAAAGGAAGGTGTCCATTCTAGTTGTGTGTTTAAAAATTAGTATTTGTACTAATGTTGATATACATTAGGACCACAGAAAGACATAGGCTATTTTTTTCAAAAATAAAATTAGCCATATTTTTCTGCCTGATAGAACACCTTGTAAGCTTCTATTTGACTTGAATGGTGAGCCGACTGACTGCTTCTTTTGCTATTATGGGTGTTAAGTAGTCAACTCCAGGGTTCTGAACCCTGGAGGTAGAGATCACCCAGTTGGACAGATATGCCTCGACCCCTTTGGATTTAAGACAGGTACTCAAGCACCACTGATTCCCAAACTTGATGGAGCTGTAAAAGGTTATCAGTTATTTTGATGACACTTTTCACCAGCAAAAATTCTCTGTGGCATGTAATTATTTCTGAATGGAGTTGGAGTTGAGTCTCTGAGAACGTTTCATGGCGTCGTCTCCTCAAGCTAATTGGGCACATCTGGGAACGCTGCAAACCCCGGCCTGGACAGCACTGGTCTCCAGCTGGGATGGCAGAACCATGGAAAGGCACGTGCAGTTTTCTGCCGAGAGTGCGCGAAGACTGAGTTCTGTCACTTGTCAACTAACTGTGGAGAGAGAGTGAGAAGAACAGGTTACTCTTCGTTTTGCCAGTGTGGATGAGCTGGCAGTGTTTCACCAGTGCAACTGGAGACATCTTCTCACACCCAAGATTCCTATCACACCCACACTTAAGAATGCTACCGCCCTCTCAAAGACTCGTCCGTCTGAGCCATCCTCTTGGGAACCAGCTGCAAAGAGGTCCAATCACCAGATTTTGCAAATCTGAAGCAGTGGTTCTTAACCCCAACTACATGTTAAAACCACCAGGGGAGCTTTTGAAAATCCTACCGTAGAGCCAAGAGTGAGAACCATTGATTTAACATAAGCTAGTGTGCCTCATCAAGCTGACTTCACATTTTGGGGGTTTTGTTTGCTTTTAGTTAGAGCATCTCTACCTTAGTTAATCCTTAGACTGTTCTTGTTTGTGTTGCTTAAAATGGCTTTGTAAATAGGTAGTTGCCTTGTCCCTTGAGCTCCTGCCTCTCAGGATGGAGATGTTATACACCTCAGACATTCCATCAAAGCCACACAGAAAGGTTGTAGCCTGATGTGGCTTGAAGTAATCAACTAAACTCAATGGCATCAAGAGTGTATGGGGCTAAAGCAAAATCACAGAACTGGTTCTCTATATCTGGGGTTTAGGGACAAGATGGTAGAAACTCCAAGGCAGCTGAGATAATTCAACATTCAATGAAGGCAGGTGACTCTGGTAGGGAAAACAAACTGTGACTCTGAACCTTGGTCTTGCCGAACCTGACCTTGCCTTAGGACGCTCGGAAATCGAAAAGTTACCCAAAGCATGGCGCAGGTACAGCAAGCAGCTACGTGAGGCTTTATGTGGTGCATGAAGAACATCTTCCATTTAAGAATTTTGTATTTATTTTAATATATATGTGAAAATACATAACTGGCAGAACAAACACATAATTTCATAATTATCATTGCTTTGGCCGCAGTTTAGAAATGCATCCCTTTAAAGAAAAGCATCAGCAAAAAATTACACACTGGTGATATGCATCTGTGGAAGGAGAAAAAAGAGCTTTGATAACACTGCATGATGGCATTTTGTAACAACTGAGGTCAACTTAAAATTAAGGTCAATATGCTTTCTGCTTCTGCAATTAACATTTTAGAAAGGGAGAAGGGGGCAAATAAAAAGGAAAAGGCTGGTAATTTGGTCTTTTGGATATGGAGGACCCTATGAGATGACCCCCAGGTGAAGCACTATTATTTCGGCCAGACTGAACCTTGGGAAACAGGAATGCTGAGACCTGCTGCTGAGTTGTTACTTATCCAGCGCTGAACTGGCAGTGTCTGCAGTGGCGTTTTTTATTTTGCAAGCTCTGGGGTGGATTTTTTAAAATTGATTTTAGAGAGAAAGGGAGCGGGTGGGAGACAGAGAGACATCAGTTTGTCGTTCCACTGATTTATACGTTCATTGGTAAATTCTCCTACGTGCCCTGAACCAGGGATGGAACCCGCAGCCTTGGTGAATGCGGACAATGTTCTAGCCAACTGAGCCACCCGGCCAGGGCCAAGCAGGTTTTTTAAAAAAAATTTTTTCAACTGTAGTTTACACTCAACATTTTGCATAGTTTCAGGTGTACAGCATTGCGGTTAGACGATCATATAGTTTACAAGATGTTCCTCCTGATATTTCCAGTCCTCACCCGGCACCAGGCATAGTTGTTATGATATTATTGACTGTATTTCCTATGCTGCACTTCCCATCTGCATCAGTCTTGATCGAAGACTCAGACTTGAAAACCCAGTGCCTGCTCCCCGCGCGCACCTCTTGGGAGGGTGGACGTTGTCTTCAGGAGCAGCTCGCTGTGCCGGGTGTGCGGCGTCTGGAGCAGGATGAGGAAAGGCACAAAGGAAAACCGGACGTGTCTGGGCTGTGTGAAAGTTGGCTCACCCTGGGATGGACTCAGATTAAAGTCATCTCTGTCTTCCTCCTGGGCCACTCTTCCCTTCCCTGACTCGCATTAGAAATTCGAGGGCAGAGAACAAAGCAGCCACGTTTGTTTTTCCAGAGGAAAAGGGATCTGGGGAAAACGGCCCTGACAGCCGTGCTCTGTGGCCTGGTGAATGAAGGGCTTTTACGTGTTTCACTCAAGACTCTGTTTAGTCTGGATTCTAAGGATTTATGTATCAATTTTTGGCTCTGGTGTCATTGAGGTAGTCCTGATTTCCAATGATTTTGTTGTCATCTGTATTTGCCTCCAGTGAAAGAGGACTGGGAGCCGACTTAGTGCAGGGCCACTTAAAAGCTTGCCTTTCTGCATGCACTGTACTCTCATTAGGGGGTTGCCAGGACTTCTCAAAACCAAAGCGGCAGCGCTTAACGAGAAACACCTGGTTGGCTTTTGCAGAAGTGGCAGTGCATTGAGGATGCATCGGGCAAGCTTCGAATTCACAAGTGTAAAGGATCCAGCGACCTGCTCACCGTCAGGCAGAGCACGCGGAACCTCTACTCTCGTGGCTTCCACCACAAGGACAAAGAGTGCAATTGTGGAGAGTCTGGCTATCGCGCCAACAGGAGCCAGAGGAAGAGTCAAAGGCAGTTCCTGAGAAACGAGGGGACTCCAAGTAAGGCACAGGCAGAGGCCGTCTCAGAGGCGGGCCGGGGCCTTTGGGGACAGACACTACAGAGAGGAAAGGCTTGCTCTGTCTACATTTTGCTATTAGCAATGCATAGTTTTAGGGCTAAAAGTGAATAATCATTCTGCTTACAGTACGAAAGCTAAGATAAATTGAATTTTTGCTTTGTGAGCATTTTCACTTAACCATAGAATACAAATACAGGGGCTGACACAAATGATGCCCCTTGTTTATTGCAAAGTCTTTTATTACAAACTCATAGGCATGCAATTCTGTAACATGACAATATCACACTCACGCACACACCATATGACATTTTAGGTGAAATGTTCAAATTGAAACTATAAATATTACACCCATATTATTACCCCACCAACCACACTTACACAGGTGTTACTTCTGCTGGACCCTGCATATTCATTAAAAGCCCCAGACACAAAACCCACACACCACCCACAAAAGAACTATGAAGGAGTAAAAGGTGTATAGCTCAGGTCGATTTTATTTTATGTTAATGCTAATGTCCTGATTTGTCTGCCTTATGATGCTTTAAAAAAGAGAAAAAAAGGAAGAAAATAAATCCAAGCTTTCAATGCTTGTTCATTTAACTAATAAGAAAAGCATCAATATTATTTATAAAAGCATAACTGTTTTAGGACAATTATTTTTTATACCCCTATTCTTGACTGGTAGAGTCAAAATAGTTGAATTCAGTATGAAAAATCACTGCCTAGTATTTTCTTTATAAAAAGTATCAGATTGCTGTTATTGTATAGATAGGAAAACCTAGTCCTGTAGTGTCCATAAAAGAATGGGGGTCTATTGCCACCTAGTGGCGTAGTACAAACTGACTCATTTCTGTCGTCAGTCCTTTCTATACCTGTTTGGAAATAGCCAACATACGTTAAATTCAATTCTGTGTCCAAAATTAGGAAATCAAATCATTCACTAGAACAGTGGAAGCCCTTAAAAGAGGCTTTTTTATCTTGAATCCCACAGGTGGACTTTAGGGGATCATGAGCCCCCTAATATATTATCCAAAATTTTAAGTATATTCCATGTGTTATATGCACATTTTTCTGGATGTTCATAACTTCCAACAAATTCTCAAAGGAGTTCATAACTCAAATGTCTGAGAACCATCAATGTGGGAGGTTTTCTTTCCTCCCTGAGAGAAAATACCACGTTTAATGTATCACATGAAGATATCAAGTGGAAAACCCACAAGGGACAAGGACCCCTGACACAATCCCTTAACCATGTTCAGCTGAGAGGTGGGGGCAGCCTCCTCTCACCCAGAAAGCTGGAGGTCACTCCCAAGGGCTGCCCACAACACACAGTGATTTTTCAATACGGAGCACAGACTAAGGAAGTCTGGGGTGCTTTTCCAAGCTGTGTGGAGTCTTACACATTTGAGAGCAGGAGGCGTGGCCTCAGCTGGAAACTGCCCTCAGAGTAGGATTCTGCAGAGAGAAAGAGACAGTTCTGATACCGCAGCCAATAGGCTCTCCTTCCTCCTGTTGTAGGAGGGAAGCCCTGTGAGCATGCCCCACGGAGCCCACCTGCATCTGATCAGCAGGGACCCATGTTTGCATGTTAAAGCTCTGACCCAGCACACTGTGATCCTTGACAGTGGCCTATAGTGACCGGAAGACAAGCTGGCCTCCTCCTGGAATGACCCTCCATCTGCCAGGTGTTAAGAGTCAGTTGGCTGATGGAAGCCTTTGCCAAATTTAATATTTCTTAGAGTGACCCTCTATTATTTGTGCAGATAGCAGGTGTCGAGAGCATTTGCCTTTTTGAAAAAGCATCCCAAAGTAGTAGGAGAGCTCTTTAGTTTTTAGACTCTGAATTACTTAAAATCGGAACCTAGCTCTGTAACTGCAAAATGTGGGTAACCTTCAAGGCTTCAAGTCTTCTCGTCCATAAAACAAGACTAAGAGCAAAATCATCAGCCTGTTTGGATAATCTGATATTTTAAAGATTTATCATAATAATACCTGTTTTTCAAGATTATAGATTAGAGATAAGTGTGAGATGAATAGCAAAGGTCAAAAAGTGATAGTCACCATTATTAATAACCATAATGAGGGCTATAATTTTATTCAAAGTGCCTTCGCAGTTTATGTTGGAAATTCACTGTAGAAGTTCACAGCCTCCCATCAGGGGAAAGGATCTTAGTGATCATCCAGGTCTGCCCCGTCACTGGAGGGAGGGAGGCTGAGGCCATCACCCCACCACACAGCGGCAAAGCTAGGACTAGATCCCACCCCCCCCTCCGCGGGAATTCCAGTGAGCTGCTCCCCCCATTCCGATGCCCCGCTGTGTACTGTGTGCCACTTCCAAAGTGCTCATCGGGCCCGGTGATCATTTTCTTCTTTCCTCAAGTACCTCTGGACACCATATTAACATACCTTCCTTTATTTCCAGAGTACAAGCCCAGGTTTGTCCACACTCGGCAGACACGTTCCTTGTCAGTCGAATTCGAAGGCGAAGTATATGACATAAACCTGGAAGAGGAAGAATTGCAAGTGTTGCAGCCAAGAAACATTGCCAAGCGCCATGATGAAGGCCACCAGGGGCCGGGAGGTCGCCAAGCTGCCAGCGGCGGCCATGGGGATGCCACGCTGGCTAACAGTGGCAATGCTGTGGGCCTGCCCACCACCGTCCGAGTGACCCACAAGTAGGAATGCTTTAGGTGTTCACAAGGGTTGAGTTCAAAGTCATCCCCACGTAGTACCACTGCTTGGTCCCCATACAAAATGTCACTCAGCAATACGATGTCCGAGTGCTGGCCTACATCACAGTAGGGGTTAAAGGAGCAGTAAGGAGTCCAAACAGTCGTAGATTTGGGCATGTGCTTTGGGTACAATTTCACATTAAAGGCTGATCAGCTGGGAATTTAGCCAGAGTGATTCTGTCACATCTTGCCTTAGCAGGCATGGGGCTCTGCCGTTCATCAGTCACCTTTGCGGGCATCCAGAAAACAGAGGGAAACGACTGGCCGCACCGGTTAGGGGTTCTTCATGGGGTGTGGTCACTGTGGCTCGGAGCAGTTGCAGTCACGGCCTCAAAAATTACACAGAGATCAAGGGAGAACCACGGGCCCTGGACAAGGTCCCTGAGAGACAGTGTAGGTTGGGAATGGGCATTAGATGCAGAAGCACCTCACCTGTCCAGATCCCGAAGAGCACAGAGGGCCTCGGAAGTCACGGAGATGCGAGGAGGATGGCTCCCCACAGCTTTAATGGGCTAAAATCGATGGACTCTGTTGACAGATAAGCAATTTCTTTCTGGCTGTATTGGCAAAATCTTTGTTTTGTCTTTCCTTTCGTCACTTTGGGAAGGCAGGATACCGTGAGCTCTACCGAGACATTTATCCCTAGGACTGGTCTCCAGGTGCCCGTCATTGTTCAGAGATTTGGACCAGGATTTGTTTCTCTTACCGTTATTGATCGACCTCATATCCCTCCAGCTTTCTATGGCTGGGGCTGCCTCTTCGCTTCAGACGTAACGGGGTACTTCAGGCAGGCTTTTATCAAGAAATAAGTGGGATGAGCAACCTGCGGTTCTAACTGCATTTTGTCAAACAAGTCATTTCCATTATAACTGTGAAAACCTCATTTCTCCCCCTACAATATTTGATGGGGTTTTCAGAGCTGGAGTTTTGGGGGTTTTAACTTTTCATGGGAACGTGAACACTGAGAGCTGTCTCGAACGGTGATCTTAGTGGTGACCACTCTTTGACAGCATCCTCTGCCCCCCGGTAGCCAGGAGACATTCCTACTCACCCTGGTCTGTGGCTCAGCTCCAAACTACAGCTTGTATCCAAATCAGGCATTTAGGGGACAATTAAGTTCCCTTTGCCATTTCCAATATTGTTTTGAATATTAGAATATAGACCTATTTCTAATGTTTCTTGTTTGTTTTTACAGGTGCTTTATTCTCCCAAATGATACGATCCATTGTGAGAGAGAACTGTATCAGTCGGCCAGAGCATGGAAGGACCACAAGGCGTACATTGATAAAGAGGTGAGCCGCGGCCGTGTGATCGGAAGGAATGTTCCCAATGCAAGCCCGGCTCGCCAGTGCTACTGGTGGTGCATGTCGTGTGTGCCCGCCATTTCTTCATAATTATGTGAAAAGTAGAACAGCAAGGCATTTCTCATTCTCCAGTGACACCGTGATAGTCCAGACTAAAACCAAAATTGAGTGTGAGAAAAGAATAGGGACGACTCAGTGACCTTCTGAAGTCCCTGTGAGAAAATAATTTGGTTATAAAAGAGACATCTGTTAGTGTTCATGATTAGACATCAGTTGGAATATAGAGGGATATATATTCTGTGCTCAGTTGGTTTCCAAATTAATTATCATCGCAGATGAATGCCTGTAATTATGGAACACAGAAAATAAGGTGAAAAGAAAGGTTCTTAGCACAGAAAATCCTTAGAAATGTATATTGTTGAAGTGCATGTTTTCCAGATCGAAGCTTTGCAAGATAAAATTAAGAATTTAAGAGAGGTGAGAGGGCACCTGAAGAGGAGGAAGCCCGAGGAGTGCGTCTGCAGTAAACAGAGGTGAGCGTGGAGGCTGCCGGGCCTCCCTTCCACACTCAGCTTTTGCACAGGCTACGTTGATTAGCATCGGGCCTGTTTCTCTCTTTTACCAATAGAAAGATTAATAAAATGAATTTATTATCACATATTTGTAATGACCTAAATTATTTAGGTCAAAGTAAATGTCATAACCCTACACAAACAGGAAAAAAATAAAAACGATAAGTAAGTCCCATTAAGTACAGATAGTTACAGCCAAGTAACTGCCTTCTTTTTATAAAATAAACTCTTTAACAAATGCATGATTATGAAGACTCACTTGTTCATCTTCTTCCTGTAGCTATTACAATAAAGAGAAAGGTGTAAAAAAGCAAGAGAAATTAAAGAGCCATCTCCACCCATTCAAGTAAGTATTATAACTCTGTGTCCCACATTTGCTGGGAGTAAAGGACTGGGTGCCAGGCAATCCTGAAAGGCTGCAGGGACTCCTGTGTGGCCAGGGAGCCTGCTTGGAAAAAAAGTGGGTGCGACTGGGAAGGCATAGAGCCCCAGGACTTGAAAGCAAGCCCTCCCCTTGCCCAGGGAGCATGGCCGTGCCAAGGGCTCCTCTGGGGGAGCCGGGAGCCGTCCTCTACTTCTGCGTGTGCTCTCGCCGGTGGATGCGCGGTCTCTGGATTTTACTCTGCGCGCAGCGACTGGGAGACGGCCTGTGCAGGTCTGTGTGTTCTGTAGAGCAGCCAGGCATCGTGGTGATTCTGAAAGTTGGAGGAAATATACATATTTTTAAAATAATAGTAAATTTTGCCAGGGAAAGGGATTTAGTATTTGAGTCTCAACAAAATTGGAGCCCTTCTGATAAAAACAAAATACTTTTTAAAAAAAGATAATTCTTCCCAAGCCTCTATTGTCAAATTTGTCAAAGAATTTTAGAAACCTTGAAATGTAAGCCATCGAATCCAGCCATTGAGGTCCTGGCCAACAGATGCTGAGCCACCAGGCAATTAAGCCATTTATCAAAGAGGTAGCTAGCAGAACCTGCTGATCCACGCTGCCATAAGTTGGCATCAATGTTTACGTGTGAATGAGGAATGAAGTGTTAAGGCTCAGTAGAACTCTAAGAGAGCTGCCGCAATCAGCTTGTCCCCACTAGTGCTGGTGGTGCGTGAGGGCCTCTGTGGAAAATAAAGGCCGTCTATCATTGTGTATCTGTTCTCATGTGTGTGAATATTTGTGCAAAGGTCATAACAATACTCCTATTTTTAACTGAGAACGTGCTTTCTGATCATCAAAAAAATCCCTTCTGTGGGAATAGGGAGGCCGCTCAAGAAGTGGACAGCAAACTACAGCTTTTCAAGGAGAACCGTAGGAGGAAGAAGGAGAGGAAGGAGAAGAAACGCCAGAGGAAGGGGGAGGAGTGCAGCCTCCCAGGCCTGACCTGCTTCACGCATGACAACAACCACTGGCAGACGGCCCCCTTCTGGAGCTGTGAGTCCCTTCTTTTCCCCAAATGCCACGGTGCAGAGACACAGGGACTCATGCCACAGTTACTCAGACGAGGAACCCAGTCACGTGCAACCAGGACTCTAAATCATTCACGACAAGAGCATCCTGTTGTTTTCTCTACTGGCAACTAGAATCATTTTGCCAAAAATTACTCTTTTCTGTAGAATATTTTTTATTTTGTTTGAAAATACAAAACTGTCCCTGGGTTTCTCTCCTGGTATTTTACATAGGACCCAGCCCCTCACGGAGTCCCCGCCCAGGAAGACTGCCCTAGAACTAAACAACTAAATAATGGGTGAACAAATTTCCCCAGATACATGTCACCTGTGCTCTATTTCAAGTGTATACGCTAAGTCAGGGGTGTCAAACTCGTTTTCACCGGGGGCCACATCAGCCTCGCGGTTGCCTTCAAAGGGATAATAATTTTAGGACTGTATAATGTAACTACTCCTGAACTGTTAAGGAGTTGAAATTACATTCGGCCCTTTGAAGGCAATGGCGAGGCTGATGTGGCCCCTGGTGAAAACGAGTTTGACACCCCCGATCTAAGCATAATAAAAGGAAGTAAAAATTCTTTAAATTCAGGAACCATTTCCTACTGAGTCTCAGCCCCTTCAGCACCATTAGGGACTCCACAAAATGTGTGGTTTTACATGAAATTGCTGAGGAACAGAATATCACAAATGTGCACTTTTGAAATTAATGCTTCTATTTGCTGTAGTTGTCCAGGTCACAGGCAAATAATACCCTAAATTCTATGGCATTTTACCTGATGGAAAGATTATCATCCCATGGAGTAGCTGAATCACCACCCTGGTTAGTGTTTCTCAAACTGGGATTCAGAGACGTCCAGGAACCCTAGACTATTCTTGGAGGGAACTGGGGCCTAATGTGAGAATTTTTCTTTTCTTTTTCCTCAGCAATGCTTCTTATTTTAGTGTCCATGTTTGCATTTAAGTCTACAGTCACATGAAGGCTGAGCAAACTCTTCAAGGCATAGCATTTAACTTTTAACATGTGTCCCTAAAGCAAGATATGGGGACCTCTGGGCGTCTTCCCAATGGCCGGGGCTCTTTCTCAGCCAGGCCGTGGGCCGAGCCCTGCAGACACAACGATGAACAAGATGCACCTCGTTCTCTGCCCTCTCGCCACCCACATTCCAGTGGGGGGGGGGTCATAAAAAGAAAAGGAAATAAAATAATGACAAGGTACACTGATACTATAGGGAAACAGTGATTTTCGAGAGGGTGGAGACAACGGGTCTTCCTGAAGAGGTGAATTTAAGCTGAAACCTAAAGGGTCCAGAGAAGCAGCCCATGTGAAACGGGGTCACGGGTGGGAGGGCCAGCGCCCCAGGCAGACAATATCATGAGCAGGGGTCCTGAGGAAGGAACAAAATTTGTTGTGTCAGCACTGGTGAGCCCCTTTGAAGATGAAGTATTTGGGAAACATGAAGTTATACTTTGCTCGTAACTTGCACAGGAGGTGCCTCCGACTCTATCAGCATCTCCCCATCTGAGTGGAGACCATCCTGCCCAAGACACCACCATTTCTCATCTCAGCCTCCGCAGAGCCTCCTGTGTGTCCCCCAAACTCCTTCTCGCTATTGCCAATCCGTTCTGCTCAGAAAATTCAGACTTATTGCTTAATGACATCCTGTTTTCCTTAGGATAAAAAGCAAAATCTTTAACATGTCTAACAAAATCCTTAATATGCCCATGGCTACTGTGGCCCATTTCCTCCCAGGCTCACCTGCATCAGCCACTCGACTTCCCTCTACCACAGCCATCCTAAGCTCCCTGCCGCGTAAGGGCCTTTGCACACACCGCTTCCTTCCTGAAAGGCTTTGACCCTGCACCCACCTAGATCCCTCCACCTAGCACAGACCCTACTCACCCTCAGAGCCAACCATAACATCGCTTCTCACAGAGACCTTCCCTGTGCTTCAGATGACGTTAAGACCCTTTTATACACTCTGTCAGCCTATTTTTTTCTCCATAGAACTTACCATATTTGTAATTGTACAGTTTGTGGGGTTGTCTTTAGTTTGGGGTTTTGGTTTTGCTTAACATTTGTCTCCCCTCCTGCATGTAATTTTCTCAAGATCAGCGACTAGACCTTGTGTGGGAGATGCTGTACCCCCAGCACAGAGGAGATGATCAGTAAATATTAGGTGAAGGAACAAACAAATGAACAAATAAGCAAACCACCTCGTCTAAGATCAAATCAACTCATTTCTCACAGCAAATCCGCAGAGATAGGGAGGAAATAGAGTGATTTTTAACATCTACCCACAGAGTACTTTCAAGAAAGAAAATGTGAATCTTAAAGCGTAAAGATAAGGCAACGTGGGAATAGCAAGCCTACCTCTGTGTCTCATTCTTTTTGTTTTGTTCTCCTTTTTACCAACAGTGGGGTCTTTCTGTGCCTGCACGAGTTCAAACAATAACACCTACTGGTGTTTGCGTACGGTTAATGAGACACACAATTTTCTTTTCTGCGAGTTCGCCACTGGCTTTTTGGAGTATTTTGATATGAATACAGATCCTTATCAGGTAAGTTACTATGTTTTCATTCTACGAAGGTCATTGAAAGTAGAATAACGGGAACACGGGCCTCAACATATCATCCTGGCTCTTCGTCCACAGCTCACGAATACAGTGCACACAGTAGAACGGGGCATTTTGAATCAGCTACACGTACAGCTGATGGAACTCCGAAGCTGCCAAGGGTATAAACAGTGCAACCCAAGGCCTAAGGGCCTGGAAGTGGGTAAGGAAAATAATTTTCTTCCTCTGTTACCTGGAAAATTCTTTGTGTTGTCAAGTTTCCTGCCTTTGTGATGTTTACATGCATAGAAACAAACAGTTTGGGGCGCTCACAGGGGAAACTCTCCAGGAGATTCCAAACACAATTTCTTCTCTAAATTTAGCTCTGGGTGCATTGATGAAAAGTTCAACACACCAAAAGATTTGGCGAGCCTTTTGTTCCACTCTCCTGCAGGATTTCTGTCAGTCAGCCCCAGTTTCGTACTGAAGCATCCATTGGAAGATGAGATTAGAGCACTCGGGATTTATTTGTTGTTGCTGTCGACAGTCATAGATATACTTTAGGGAAACCAGGATACCCTGTTTTTTAAAGAGTACCCTATTTTTGCTTATCATGGCTTGGAGCTCCCCCATTGGACCTCTGCCCATGACACAGTGACTTGACTTCTTTGGCTGCATTTTCCACCTGAAAGTAGAGATATCTGAGCCATTCATTGACTTGGGATCTAATGGGATAAGAGGGCCTCTGTGGAATCACACAGATGTCCGCGCCTTCATCTGCAGACTTAAACTAACTTACTTCTCCTCCGGCTCATGGGGATGCATTGTCTGTCCCACGGTTGATGAGAATACTCATTTTCTCATAATTCTTACAGAAATGTAAATACCGGCTATCCGTAGAAGGAAGGGGAAAGAGCTGAAGCTGGCCAGGGCCATGGCGTCAGCATAGCACACAACCAACAGGGTGCCGAGCTGGGCACAGAGGCCGAGCTGCCATTTGCAGGAACCGCTGCTGTGCGGCTGAGTCCTCTGTGTCCTGCAGAGCCTGTGCCTCTGTCAGCTCGGCTCAGACACAGAGGTCAGCTGCTCCCTGAGTCACGTGACTTGAAAGGGTGGCAGGTGCCCTAAAAGGGCCAACATCACCACCTGTCATTTCCACCATTGTAGGATCCTAAAGGCCTTGGAGCTATGAGATCCCCAGAAGAAATCACAAATCCTGTGAGAGAGGCCCCATCTCAGCCATCCGTCAACACTTCTCACTTCACACCTTAGTGAAATGAGCTGCCAGATGGAAGAGTGGTCCTCACTTGCAGACTAGGTCGTCTGGTCACTGACCCCACTCTGCCCAAATCTTTTCAAATATCTGCTTATCTGTTGACCTTTTCCTCAATTCTTGCCAAAAAAAAAAAAAAAAAAGGGAGAAGAAAAAGCCCACAAAGGCCTGGAAACTAAACCAACTCTTAGAGGCACTGGAAACAGTACACCAAGATATTTCTCCCCCAAAGAACACAGCACTCTTATTGGTGATGACATAACCACTCTCCTCGGTGAAACCTGACCGGGCGGTTTCGCGGGGCAGTGACTCACCAGGTGGGGCTGCTTATTGCTGTTGGCCTGCACGTGGTCCTCTCCACTTTCTAGACAATTCCTAACGGAGATGATTACTGGCCTTTTTTTCCAAGTGTTTTGTCTAAAAATAACCGAAGTGTAACTTTTACTGAGACTCAAACAGACTTCTGGAAGCACTTTCTTACTGCTTTTATACGGCCTCTTCTCCTTTCTCAATCCCACTCATTATTCATATGAAAACTCTTGTGTGTTTTATCTTAAATGTTTGTATTTATAGCTTTCAATCCTCATTTTGAACCTAATAGAACAGCTCTGTTGGACTTCAACACTGTCTGTATTTAACACCGTATGTTCCTTTCTAGGACTTTAGGTGTGCGTGGAACACTATGTAGTAAATGATTTTGTGAGTCCTAATGCTAACATAAATTACTCTTGTGTTTTCCTGCATCAGGAAATAAAGATGGAGGAAGCTATGACCTACACAGGTACCCACACTTTCTCATTCTCCCTGGCAGCTTCTGTCCCAATAATTGCATGATCCAGCCATTCTGACTAATCTCCCTTTCTGACCACACTACCCAGAGCACAGCTGGGTGCGTGCGCGTCCTAACCGCACTCGCCACCACCTCCCGTCCTTGGTTGCAGATGTGTCCTCTTGTTTTTAAGTCACTGTCACAACAAGACGTCTCAGAGCATTCACTCACCCCCGTGCTTGCTCGCTCATTGAACGATACTTTTAACCATGGCATGAGTGAAGGGGGGGAAACAAAATGACCCGTGGGAGCCCGGGGGAGAGGGTGGGAGAATTATATCCCCCGTGGTACTTATGTGTTGGTTTGCTGTAGAGGCTTCATGGAAACTGGGTAGGCTTTTTATGAAATATAATGTCAAAAGCAAAAAAAAAGAGTAAAGGGAATTTTAAGAGCATTCTGAAGCTGAAGTTGGAAGAAACAGAAGAAGGTCTTGGTTAACAGCTCTTAATTAACTTTGCTGGTGAAAAGTAGCAGTTGATATGAATCAGGCGGCTCTGCAGGGCGGTGCCAGTGACTGGAGAGGAGGTGCTGGGGTTGGGGGCAGGGTGCCAGGAGTAGCACGTGCAGAAAGGTCTCAGCCTCACATGGAGACGATACTGCCTGACCCACAACATTTATCTCATAGACAGTTATCTTAACTCCCTCCAACCCCCACCCCCACCCTCTTACCTCGTTGTGCTCCAGAGGGGGGACCCAGAGGCTTGGTGGCCACATCACTTGATCACCCAGCTTTTTCTTGCCCACTGTCCACTCCAAGCATAGACCTCGGGTGGGTTTGTCAGAAATATGCCATGTGGGGCGAGAGTTAACACCTTTATTGTGGGGAAACTGAGGTACAATATGGCAGCCTATCATTAATGAATTCTCCTGGAAGAAAAACTTCCCATCAAAGGCAGGTGGACTTAACTGGTGCCATCCATATTGATATCGTCTCAGAGACAAAAAGATGCTGGTGTTTCAGAGCCACCTGTCTGCCCACAGCCACCGTCCAGCCTCCTGAGCTGTGGTCTCAGGTCCCTCCTGTTGGGAGACCGCTGCATGCTGAGACCTGGAGTGGACAGCAGGGAGGGTGGTGGGCTGATGATAACAAATGAAACGCAGAACGCGGGACTTTTGACGTTCCTTGGTAACATTTTTATGTCTCTTCTTTTTCTCTTCTCTCTTGCCTCCTTTCCTCTCCTCGCTCTGCCCCCACCCCAATCCTGTATCACCCGTAGCCCACGCGGGACAGAGCAGAAGAACCCACTCTTAAGCTGGTCTCACCCAGGATATGGGCTGACGAGGTAAGACCCCCCCGCCCACACCCCTACACCAGTGCTGTTTCCCCAGGGGCACTTCAGACACTTCCAAAGTGTGACATTTTAAATGGACCTAACACTAAATACTGACTCTATGGTTATTTTATTATGGACTCAGATTTTACAGCTACGGGATTTTCGGGGTGGCCTTTTTTACATGTGTCCTGAGGGAGGTGAAGGGATGATTTAGGATGGTCTGGGCACAGCCGAGTCAGTGTGTTTCTCCCTCCAGTCATTCTTGGGCACCTTTGACAGGTACAATGCTTAATTATTACTCTCCAGTCGAAATTAAACGCAAGCATCTGGGACTCTCTCCTTCCTCGATCCCTGCTGCCACCTCTAAACAGGGCTAAATGAATCATTTCTGAGGTCGACTGGCACAGCTCTGATAACCTTAGTTGTCGATGGAGTCCCTTCTCTGCTCACGTGGCCATTGAAAATAAGAGTTCAGGGTCAATACCTGTTGCTTTTTTTCCCTCCTAAATTTCTTACCAAAGGACAGATCTAAGGGTGCTCTCTAACTCAGAATGACTGGCATTTTCATCATAGGCCATCCCGTCATTGGTGAGGCAAGCTATCTTTCCATCACAATTTTTGTTGCCAGCAGGAAGTCATAGGACAGGGTTACTGAGAGCATCTGCCTGCCATGCCTGGGGACTCACCCGACACCCAAATGCAGTGTTTGATGTGGCCTTTCCTGCTCGCTGTATCCGGCTGGAGTCCAAGGGGGCAGGTGCAGGCTTGGCCTCTGTGTGCGGGGAGCTGCCGGGAACGCGGCCGTGTCCAGGCGGGGGCTCCCAGCCTGCAGCCCTGCGGGGACGATGCTGCGTAGGGCTTCAGATGCCTTGGTTCTTTACGATTTTGATTTTTCTAGAAAACTAAGATGCATTTTTAATCGTGACACTTCATTACAAATACCTTTGAGAAAATGATAAGCAAACCTGAAGAATTTGAAATTTGAAAATTCAAGTGTACTTTAGAAAGTGTACGTCTTACAAGATGGACTAAAGAAGGGTTTTCAAATTGCCTTCAGTTGTGTGGATTTTGAAAAATTAATCCTTAGACTTAGTTAAGAGGTCCTCAAAAAGCAAGTCTGTTTCCAACTCATCTTCGTGATTTTTTGTGTATGTATTTTGTGCTGCGGTGTATGCAAGGCCAGGGCAGCCAACGCGCTTTCACTGACACTGGTCATCCTGCAGTTAGGACAAGCTCGGAGTAAGGACACAGCTCAGAGAGTGGCCCCCATGACTCAGGAAATCATTTCTGGCTTGAATTGAAAGCAACAATTTCTGTGTTGCAAAGTAGTGTAGGATCAACAGGTTGCTGGGGTGTTGGTTTCTCCTACTGCTTATGACAGCTGCTGCTGCTGCCCTCTGCTGTCCCACACGAGCTCCTGGTGGCCACGGTGTGTGTCCAGCAGTGTTGCTGGGCACATAGTCAGGCCTTTGCAGCCTAAAGCCACAGGGCTGCTTCCTGATCCTCTGTGCTGCACCCTGCAGGCCAGCAGACCACATCCTGCTCTACCCTCAGCAACCATGCTCCTATCCACTTGCTTTTGCTTCTTCAATTCATCTCCCCTGTAGCAACAGTCCATGCCTTGCAGACAGGTACGGGCAACACAGCTGTGTGTTAGAAGCTGTATAGTCCTGTGGTTAGAGGACAGACGCCGGAGCCAGCCTGGGCTCAAACCCCAGCCTCGCTAGTAGGAAGCCGAGACCAGAGGCTGGCATGTATCAAACCCTAACAACGATGGGCATTATCAGTAAGGGGTGCTGGGGGTGCACAGTATTTAAATGAAGGAGATAGTATGTGAAGTGGAATAAGTGATGTTATAGTTTCAAAGCATATTACCATATTTTATAAGAAACACAAAAAGAGATATTATTCATCAGCGCCACCACCATCTCCATCATCACGCACTGGTAACCAGGTGTCCGCACACAAATCCATTGAACTGCCTGCCCTGTTCACCCCAGTGAAGCTTCTCTTCTCGTTCACGTCTCAGGACTCCGTTTATTTCAAGCTGCCTTGCTCGCACTGCTAGACTTCTCTGTTTCAGCTGCTTGACCAAGAGATGGGTCAGGATCAGGGTTTGGGGTTATAGGGGCTGGAAGTGAGATCAGCCTCCCAAGCTGATGAGGGGACTTAGGGTGCAAATTGTCAGGATGTGGATCAAAGAGCCAAGGTCACTGTGTGCGGTTCTGCGTCTTGCACCCTGCACAGAAGCGTGACATGGAGGGACAGGCAGGCACAGTAATGCAGCCGGAGCTCTGCTAGACAAGCCACACCAGCTGGTGGGGTAGGTGTTTCTTCACACCACAGTGGCCACCCTGGTAGGGACCAGGGTCGCTCTAAGCTCCATATCTGAACTCTAAAAGAATGTTCGTAACTTGGCCTTACTTTTGCAATAGTGATTCAAATCCACATGCCTTATTTCTTGTGCCGCAGAAGAGGAAACTAAAGTGTTGCATTTTTAGAACAGAAGATCCTCCCCAAACGATAGAATGAAATTCACCTTTAAATGGCTTCAATATACAGGAGGGAAATGAGAGGGAAAAAAATTCATCTTTTTCATCCATTTATTAAAGAAAAAAGGAAAGAATCTAAATGACCACCTCTATGCAAGATGCTGCCTTCAAGGAGGCCATAGTCCAGCCTACAATTGCCAGAGAATGCAGACGCTTTGACAGAGGAAGACACGGTGCCAGGAGCCACATGAGAGCCCCCAACCCAACCTGAGAAATCAAGGGGGTGCCATTTATGCTGCATGCTGACGGCACAGACTAGAAGTTCGTCCTCCTAAAAGGGACAGTTTTTGCAAAAGCATGATTCTGGTGGAGGATTGTGATCAATTCAATGAGGGTATAAAGGAAGGGAAAAGTGAGCGACAAGCTGAAGGGGTAAACAGCCTGTTTTATGAAGAGCGTTTTTATATATGTGGGGGGGCATATAATTTATCTTCCAAATGGATGTTTTTGATCTTGGAAAGAGTACTATAATATTAAAGTTATATAACTTTGATATATGTATTTACTGACCGGTGAATTGGTCGGTAGATTTATAAAATAATTGTATTTAAAAACTATTTTCTTACCTAAAATTCCAAAAATTCTGGGTAAATGCTAACCTGATCAGGATGCCGGTACGACAGACATAAATGGGGATCATCCCAGGCAGAACAGGACCGTTTGGTCTCCTAGTGATGAGCTGGATCAGAGGATTTGGTCTTTATCCTGAAATCTCAAAATATCCTGAGTAGGGAGATACTCAAGAGTATTAAACAAGAGTGTTGGGGTGGATCAGATTAGGTCACATAAGTAGTTGTGAGAACAGTGTTGTGGGTCAGTATTTAGTCCCAAATATTGGAAACCATGTGCCTTCAGAAAAAACATTCAAAGAGAGCCCAGAAAAACGCGGAAGGACTCAGCAGAAAAGAATGGATAGATTAGTGCAGACATTGCTCAGGTGATCTCAATTTTGAAAATCAAATTATTGCCCTCAGAACAAAAACTTGGGAGACAGGCCATGTGAATTAAAATGTCCTTCCACTTAGCAAAGATCAATGAAACTATAATGCTTTATGAATTTCGGGTGGACCTATTCCTTGCTCCTTGAAATTGGAGACACCTGCCCAGGTGAAATTCACAGCCTGCTGCCGAGCACAGGTACCCAGAACCATCTGCAGAAGGGCGCTGTAACAGGGGCTCCCTTAGTGCTGAGGAAACCCAGAGGACAGAAGGGCTTTGGGAGAGGTGATGCTCAAACTGACTAGGGTGATGAGGCAGAGAAGCACATTCTAGAAATAAATGCAAGTGCTGAGGAGGAAGCAAGCCCGGTGCTTTCAGGAATTGGACATCGTTCCATGAGGCCAGGGCAGAGGCAGTGTGGGAAAAAGGAGGAGAGCAGGCCTGGAAAAGTCGGCAGGAGTCCGGCAGTCTGCAGACACTGTCCTTTCTGCTTTTTATGACACCAGCATCTCCTGTGCCATCACTGTTCCCAGGCTTACGTGCTCTCCAAGTTACCCACCTGTAGACAATAGCATGAACTGATTACGTAGTCATGTTCTTACAAATAAAGGAGGTCATCCAGCCCTGGATGGTGTGGCTCAGTGGATTGAGTACTAGCCTGCAAACCGGAGGGTTGCTGGTTCAATTCCCAGTCAGGGCACATTCCTGGATTGTGGGCCAAGTCCCCAGCTGGGGCACCTGATGTCAGGCAGCCACCCGCTGATGTTTCTCTCCCTCTCTTTCTCCTTCCCTTCCCCTCTCTAAAAATAAATAAAATCTTTTTTTAAAGTCATCCAGAAAGAACCGTGGCTCATCCTGAGACCCAGGCAGGTTTTTGAACTTTTCCTTAGTGGTTTCACAACCTGTCTGCCTGGGGTTGGATAAGAGTTGCCTGTGACTTGAAATCATCTACATTGATTTCCAAAATTCACTTTTCCGAAGAAACGTGTTCACACCTTTCCTTCCTGAGTAAAGAACTGCAGAATGGCCCGAGAAAGGGCATTATTTTGTGAGGACTGGCAGAAAGCAGGACAGACATGTATATCGACAGCCATTCCTATGGATACACAGGTGTGAATATAGCTATCTAGACATATTTAAAAATAATGTGCTTATACCTCCAACTCTAATTCAACATGAGGTTCACTGTAGTCTTCGTAGTGTCCATAGTCCAACGGTCTTTTCCAGCAGTGAGAGGTGTAGTTCCCGTTAGCCTCAATGGATGGACTCACTTGTTAAGCTCTGTGGTACAGCGAAGGCAATTTCAGAATTACCAAAACATGCTGCTGCAGAGACAATCCTGCTAAATAGAATCCAATATATTTTTGCACTCTTTCTGTCTGTGTTCAAAGTTACTTGGGCTCATTCCATGCCATCCTCCCCACCCTTGGCTTATTTGTTTGTATTCCATTTTAGGTTCGATGTTTTTCTCATCATTGTTAATTTAATCTTGTTTTTCAGTATGCAGTGCACTAGCATAGTTCCAAAAGCCAAAACTTCAAAAAGCCTACGCAGAGAAACGTTACTGCTTCCCACATCCTCTTCCTGCCCGTGTACTGGAGGCAGCCGGTCTCCTCCATGTCTGCTTTACCTTCCTGTGTTTCTGGGTGCAGTAATACCCAGATGTGCCTATTTTATTTTTCTTTTTTCACACAAAAGGTAGCATACTATATGTACTATTGTTCACTTGGTTTCTTTTTCACTTAACATATGATTTTCAGCCCTGACCAGCGTGGCTCACTTGGTTGAGTGTCATCCCAAAAGGCAAAAGGCCACTGAATCAATTCCCCATCAGGGCACATGTCTGCATTGCAGGTTCAGTCCCCGCCGGGGCGCATACGAGAGGCAACCCATCCTGTTTCTCTCTCACATCGATGTTTATCTCCCCCTCTCTTTCTCCCTCCCTTCCCCTCTCTCTGAAAATTAAAAAAAATGAATTTAAATATATGATTTTCACTTTAAAATATATCCTCAGAGAGACTTTCCCATTCTGTTTTCATGACTTCATAGCACTCCATTATGTGGATGCACCATGATTTATTTAGCCTCTTTTATGGATGGGCATTTCGGTTACTCTTAGAGCTTTGCGATTACAGATAGTGCTGCAGGGAAGAGCCTTGTGCAAACAGATAGCACATTGTTGAGGATGTCTGCAGGGAAAATTCTCAGTCATGGGATAACTGAGTCTACTTTGGCACAACTAGAGAGAAGATGTTTTCTGCGGGTCTGCAGTCACCTCGATGTTGTAGACAGACCTCAGAGAAAGCAGGTGCAGGCCTTGCGTAGTGTGAAAACCACTGAAAGATTGGTCTAGCCAAGACATGGAACTCTTAGGGCAAACAACAACAACAAAGAAACAGATCCAAGCAATTGATTTGACGAGTTTCAGTGCAGTCAAGTTTGTTTTTATTCTGAGTACCAGGGAATATAAAATAAAGAATCTTACTGAGCACTGTCTATTACATTAAAGCACTTTCAAATCCATCATTCACCAGGTAACCCCACAAGAGTAAAGGTATCATCACACCAGGATTCCCACATCTGACAGATGAGGGACCCAGACTCAGGGACTCACTCACATAGTTTCGTGGTAACAGCGTTGGCTTGATCAGAGCCAGGAGTAAAACGAGCCCCCTGACTGTGCCTAGTCAGAGCAGTTTTCACTTGGTTGATCGTCTTTCCATTTTTCTGTTTTGTTCAATCACTTTTGTAACCTAAGGCCACTCCTTGGTAACAAATTACTAGGGGAAAATACTTTTGAGTGGTATACTTCAAATTGATTTGCTCTATGAAAACAATGCAAGTTGCTAGTTCAGAAATAGGAAATCTTTTCCCCACTAATGATCTACCTTCATGTCTCTTCACAGAGGACAGTTATGGGATGGGTGGGAAGGTTAACCTTCCCAGTCCCACTGCAGACAGCAGCTGGCAAGGTCTGGAGGGTTTATACATCGTGAATGGAAGCGTCTATGAGTACAGACAGAACTATAGACTTAGTCTGGTTGACTGGACTAATTACTTGGAGGACGTAGATAGAGTATTTGCACTGCTGAACGGTTACCACGAGCAAAATAGAACAAATAAGACTAAAACTGCTCAAAGTGATGGGTTCCTGGCTGTATCTGCTGAGCTCTCTGTGCCGGTAGAGATGGCCCCCACTGAGTCAGATGAAGACCCGAGCTGTATGGCTGGGGAAGCCACTCATTTGACCCAACCTTTGAACCCTGCATTTGAACCGACCAATTTTCAGTCCGGAAAGTAAACTTGAATGGAATAACGACATTCCAGAAGTTGTTTAAATTCTGAACACTGGAGAAATCATGAAACTGCCAAATGGATGGAGCATGAAGAATTGAGTCACCTTGAACCTGACCTCAGTGGTAGTGACATGCCCAAGCTGGTGTTCAAGCCCAGCCCCAGGCTGCAGCCCATCAGCAGGCACCAGAAAGGACTTCCCTGGGATGGTGGTCCAGGAGAAGATGTTACAAAGATCAGTGTATCTTCCTGTGCATTCTGATGTGGATTCTACCCATCAGACAGTCGAGGTGTCCACCTTGGAGAAGCCCATCAACTCCGGCGGTATGGAGAGCATGTCGAACAAGGTGGAGAAAAGTCAGAAGGGGGACTGATTACGTGAAATTGTTACCTTACCCTAAACACAGTATTGTTTTTAACTTTTTATTAGTAAACTAATAAAGGCAATCATGACAACCAACATTCCAAGCTACCCTAGGTACCTACCTGCAGTAGAAGTCAGTGCGCATGTCAGCAAGCGCACAGAGACTCGGTGTTGTAATTCACTATGTGTCGAGAGTAGGGAGCAAGGTGATTTGTGGGGTTTTGTTGGTTTAGGGGATACTAAACCAGTATTATCTTCGGCAAGTTGTGGGGACATGCATCTATAAGTGCTATCCTAACGAGATGGCTAGAATTGTGCCTTCCTGAGTTCCCCAAACTGGACATCCTCAGTGAATCTTTCAACACACTTTCTACTGCCTGTGTCACGTGGTTTGGATTCATTTTAACCACTGGAAGTTTTCGATGCCATCACTTTCTAGGTCGATGATTTTGCACTTTGAGATCTAAATGCCATGTCTCTTTGATTAGTCTTATTTTTTTACAGGCTTCTCACAGTCTCACTGCTTGTTCTCAGTGTGACAAAGTAAAACAGACCCCGAGGATGACACACAGTATGGATCCCATATTGTTTAACATACGCTTTTGCCAGAAACTATTGCATGTTTTCCCTCGACTTGCTAAACTTGATTAGCAGAAAGGCATGGCTAATGATGCTGGCAGTAAAAATAAATAGGCAACACAAGGATTGCCTGCTCTCTCTGTGCCTAGCCTCAAAGTGTTCATTGTATGCTTTAGATTGCTAAATTTTTATTATTTTCCTAACAGGATAAAAGGACTAAAGACTTTTGTTTCCATCTTTGTTTTGTTTCCTTGACCTGGCTAATAAGCTTAAGTGTTAAGAAAATAAATTTCATCTTGAATTTACCTATTTTTCCAATAAAACAGTCATGAATGTTTCATAATTTAAACACACCATAGGTGTTGTATGATTACTTCTAAGACCAAATTCTGATTTTTAAAGGCATCGTTCAAAACTGCTTTTCCCATTGTGTTCTTGAAAATATTCTCGTTATGTATCAGATTTTTCAATACCAGCAAAAGATTACCTCATTGAAAGCTATCAGTATCCTGATCGACTTCCCAGTAATAGCTTAACAGTGATTTTTTTTTTTTTAGATAATACAAACACATAGGTAAATTATGTTTCCTTTAAGTGTTTAAGGTTAACTCCTTTAAAGAAAATTTAATATGTTATAGTTGAATCTTTGATAACTTTAAGTCTTCATTAGGGACTCTGTACATATGTTAAAATTAACTAGCTCCTTACCAGGTGTGTGTCACTGGCTGAATGACAGAAGAAACATATTTATGGTCACGAGTGATGTGCTTTGTAAAAAGGCTTCAAGTTATTAGGAAGCATACTGTGTTTTTTTAATCTTGTGTAATATTCTGTGATACTTTTATAGAACAATTCTGGCTTCAGGAAAGTCTAGAAGCATTATTTCTTGAAATAAAAGGCGTTTAAACTTTACCTGTTTCAGAGAAATGAACTTCACCAGGTTTTTGTGACACGCCCATGCCTTGCAAGTAAAATCAAGTCCTGATCTCAATTTATGTGATTAAGTATTAGCCATGTTAGTAAGATAGACTCAAAGTCAGTGTGTTACAGAACAGTGGTCCCCATTCTTTTTGGCACCAGGGACGGATAGACCGGGGTGGGGGCGTGGGGTGGGGGGAGGACAGGAGGTGGGGCTCAGGTGAGCTTTGCTCGTGGCCTGGTTCCTAACAGGCCGCAGACCAACACCAGTCTGCAGCCTGGAGGCTGGGGACCCCGTTACAGAACGTTCTCAGATTGGGGATTACAACGCAGATTTGTCTCGTTGCTGCCAGGAGGCCATGAGAGGTTTCACTGGGTTGGCGCTGGGGCATTCAGCCTGGGCAGCTGCACAGGGCTAATGCTGACTTTAACTCGCTATTGTTGCCATCGTGAAATGCTTAACAATTTTTGAAAAGGGGATCCCACATTTTAATTTGTCACTGAACCCGCAAATTATGTATTCCAGACCTGGGCAGTGCAAATGAAGTTTTTTAAAAAACAAGAGGACAGACCCACCAAAGGCAGTTTGGATTCTTTGGGGACCACGAACTTTAGTGGAGACAAAACCACTCTCCAAGACCTCAAGTTTTCTGATTGAGAGATTTCACGCACTGCCTTCTGCTCTAGATCTCCTGAGGAGCTTCCTGCACTCGGGTGGAGCTAATAATCTAAGAAATGTCCAGTAATAACAGAGAAAAAAAAGCAAAGGACTTTGGGATCTGCCAGTTCAGTCCTTGGATAATTGAGGAAACCATCTGTATTAGATTGCTAGGGCTGCCATAACAGAACACCACAGACGGCATGCCTTAAACAACAGAAACTTATTTTCTCACTGTTCTAGAGGCTGGAAGCCAAGACCTGTCTGCAGCCCTGTTTTCCCCTGAGGCCTCTCTCCTTGGCTTGCACACGGCTATCTTCTCACTGTGTCCTCACATAGCCTTTTCAGTTTGTGCAGACCCCAGCTCTCGAGCTCTCGCTCTCTCCCCACCCCCCCCCTGACACCAGGTGTGTAAGCTTAGGGCCCACACTTACAACCTCATTTCACCTGAATTACCTCTTTAAAGGCCCTGTCTCCAGATACAGTCTCATTGGGGATTAGCGCTTCAATATATGAATTGAGAGGAGACACAGTCCAATCCATGACGCCACAGTTTCATCAAGAAGAGTCCGAGATGACAATGCTGTCCTAAGGCACATCAGTGTGCCTTCCTCCTGCTCCTTTCCTGTAAAATGCGACTAGGCCAAATGTTGCTCTCCTGGATAAAATTCCATTTTAGTTCAATTCAATAACTCTGATGTACCTACTATGTGTAAAGAGCCCAAGAGAGACTATTTCAGATCTTGATGGGCCCTTAGAGATTGGCCGGTCAGCTGGCCTCGATTTGATCTGCGAGGGGGCTGGTGCTCAGAATGACTGAGCTGACTTCGCATCTGCCCATTCCCTGCAGATTTAGAAGAAGAGATTTAGCAGAGGTGAAGGCCAGCCCCTCCCCACTTTCTCAAAACACACACATACACACCAGATGGGGGAAGAGAGAGAGAGGCCACTGTGGGGCCCCATTAAGTAAGGTAATGGAAAGAACAATGAACATGAAATTAGATCGAACTTCATGGCAAACTGCTCATTTTTACTGTCAGTATGAGCTTAGAAAAGTCACATAACCTCTCTAAATAGAGCTGCTTCGGTTAGAAAACAAGAAGTTTGAATTGAAAATGGAAAATGCATACGTAGCACACGTGCTTTTTTTCCCCAAAATGTGCCCAAGGAAGATGTTGCTAATGCATCAAGACACTCTTCCATAAAGCCAGAGCATCTGGGCCCTTAGAATCGTTCTCAATGCAGCTGGCTGCTTCTTCAGCCAGCACCACCAATACTGCTGATTTGGTGTTGGCGTGCAAGGCAGAAACCTATCTGCCATACCCGAACCAGAAAATATCTGAGGCTCCTCTCAGCCTTCCAAAAAGAAAAATAAGCTATAATCACCAGCATCTGCAGGCTGTTCTGCTAGAGAGAAGGAATGAGTGCTTACCACTCCTGTTCCACACCAAACATACCTAAACGTACTGACCTTCTAAAAAAGATTTTTCCTTTCTTTTTTTAATTGAATTTACTGGGGTGGCATTGGTTAATAAAATTATATAGGTTTCAGGTGTACAGTGCTATAGTACATCATCATCTGTATATTGTATTGTGTGTTCCCCACCCCGTCGTCTTCTTCCATCATAATGTGTCCCCTCATAACCTCTTCTACCTCCCCACTCTGCTTTCCCTCTCGTAATCACCATACTCTTGTCTGTGTCTATGAGTTTTTTTTCTTACTCCCTTCACCTTTTTTACCCAGGCCTGCAACCCTCCTCCCCTCTGACAGCTGTTGGTCTGTTCGGTACTGATGAGTCTGTTTCTATTTTGTTTGTTAGTTTCTTTTGTTCATTAGAGCTCACGTGTAAGTGAAATCATATGGTACTTGTCTTTCTCTAGCTGGTGTATTTTACTTAGTGTAATGCTCTCCAGATCCATCCATGCTGTTGCAAAGGGTAAGATTTCCTTCTTTTTATGGCCAAGTAGTATTCCATTGTACCGAAGATTTTTAAATGCTTATTCTTCAGGACTTTCTTTAGAGCCGTTATCATCTCAAATTAGTCTAATTCTACTTGATACTTTCAAATTTTATTTTAATAGAAAACAAGTATCTTCAGTTGGTAATTAATATATTTTGGGCAGCCCCGACCAGCGTGGCTCAGTTGGTTGAGCATCATCCTGGAAAGCAAAAGGTTGCCGGTTTGATGCCCAGTCAGGGCACACGCCTGGGTTCGGCCTGGTCCCCAGTTGGGGGGATGGGAGAGGCAACCCATTGATGTTTCCTTCACACATCAATGTTTCTCTCCCTCTCTTTCTCCCTCCCTTCCCCTCTCTCTACAAATAAATAAAATAAATTCTTTTTAAAAATACTTCGGGCAATTACTACCTTGATGTGGTCCACCAGCCCGGTTCACTTGGGCCCCCATGACTAACAGAAGCTGCTGTGGTAGGCCCTCAGCCCCTTTCTCATCTCCAGCCTCACCCAGCTCCAACGCATCCACCCCACACTCCCTGCCAGGCGAGTCTGTCGTCACCATGGTTCAGATCTCAGCCTCCATACTCAAATCTTCAATGACTGTCTGTCTTCCATGCAGCTCTAGCCTTTCATCCACCCACCTGCTCCCCACTCCATCTCAGCTGCCACTGCCAGCTTCCCCTGGGTTAGCGCCACCCTCCCAGGTCTGAAGTTTTCTCCACTTTCCATCTACCCTTCTGGGGTTTAACCCCATTTCCCATCCCAACCTGTAGAAATTTCATCCATTCTCCAATTCCCATGTTATTGGAAGTTTTTGCTTTTTCTTTCCACATAGACGTTCCTGGACTCCTCCACCCCCAGACATAATATCTCCCCCATTTTACACTCTCCCCAAGGCAAGGAAACATTGACGTTATACCAAGTCTGGGGCCAACCAAGTGAGAATAACTGGCCACGAACACAACCTTGCTCCTTCCCCCATTTCGGACCAAGAAACTCACCGAATACTCCCCGCCCCTGGCAACCCCCACTGCAGTTTTTTATAAAGTAACTTTAACTCGATGTGAAATATAGTTACATGTCCTCAAAACAGCATGAGGACATCAAGATCGTGCGGGTGACTTCAATCCTATTACGACAACCAGGAGGCTGTAATTCGGGAGACAGTAGGGTTTCTCAGCCTCTGCTGACATTTCGGGCTGCATGTTTCCTTGCTGTGGCTGCTGTCCTGTGCGTGGCAGAATGTTTAATACCATCCCTGGTCTCTACCTTCCAGATGCCTGTGTACCCACACGCCCCCACTTGTGACACCCAAAAATGTCTGCAGACATTGCCAAGTGTCCCCAGCACTTCCAAAATCACCTCTGTTGGGAACCCCTGATACAGAGAGGTGGCATCAAAGTGCTGAAACAGGCCTGAACATTAAAATTTACTTGACCTGAGTATGTCTGCCTGAAAATGATCAAAAATATATGTATTGGTCAACTCGCCTAACTGTGTTGTGGCATTGAACACATAGCCAGTGTAATACCTCGGGCCTCATAGTGAGCCCACTGCTGTATGATGGAGAGCGAATGACTTTAAGAAATCAGAGTTTTTCCTGTGGGGACTGGAACATCCCTGATCCCAGATGTTAGAGAAGCCCTGCAGACAGTTGGGGACAAAGGGAGCTACAGATGCTGAAGCCTTTCGTGCTCAGCGCTGACTCACTTTTCTGCTGGCAAATGTTCTGAATTTACAGCTCTCACACCAGTCAGCCTCCCAGGACTCTGGGGCTCATAACCTGTATCCTCTCCCTCAATTCTCTCCTCCCACATTACCCCACCTCTCAGCCCCAACAGCACAGGTGACCCAGAACCAGAGTGGAACCACTCCAACCACTAATAGGTCTCAGCAGAGGAGGAGATGTCATGGACTTCTCCACCTTAATACGTATGTGGTCACTAAGACCCCACACCACTCAAGTCCAAAAGGAACCAGAAGGGCCCAGAAATCAGTAGAGCATGTGCTTTCCATAATGACCAGTAGGTGTCACTGTAGTGCAACTAAAGACTGGGAGCCAGGGACTGGCACCTGGCAGACTTGCCACTTAATTCATTTCTAAAGTAGCTTCACTACCATTTTGACAAGAACACATGTAGAACAACATGGTCCACGGCAGTTTCTCTCTTTCTTCAGTGCTTAGGACCCTAGCCATGCCAGCAGGCCAATAAATGGTTTTAGCGTTCTACTGATTTATACGGATATTATGAGTTGGAACTACATCAAACTTTGACATTTAAATTCAAAAGTGAGCACTGCATATTGATCTCCTTGCTTTCCAATGACTTTGTGCAATTAAAAATGGGTTTTGGCGCCCACATGCTGAGGCTCCAGAGGCCATCTCTGCCCAGCTGACAGTTATAAAAACAAGAGAGGAACTGGATGCTCTTTAATGGCTCTTAAAATGCTGAGGTCTACCAAGTCTGGGGCTAAGGCCAGATGATAGCTACGTCATAACCTCTTCTTTCCTCATTTCTCAAAAAGAAGCTTTTTCTCATGTATCTGTATCCAAAAACCCAATATTCAGATTGCTTCTGCCTCTCCCTTGAAAGTGTGAGATACCAAAAAAATTCAAGAGAAGCTCTTTGCCAAAATTGCACACAAAGTTGAGGAGAAGGTGGTAGATTTGAGCAGGGGGTACTATGTGCTTGCTGCATAAATGGCTTCCTTGAAGAATGCACAAAAGAAGCCATGGCAGGAAATAAGCCTTTACCCAGAAATCAACAGACATGCACTCAAGCCCCAATAGCTTATGTATCTTGAGCAGCTGTGACCCTTTCACTTCTCCATTCAGGGGGCACAGAGAAACGGAAATCAATTAGCCTGCTTTCCACCTACTGAGTGCTCAACTCGGGCTTCTAAATATAAAATAGAACCACTTTGTGCTTCGGTCCATGAGTCATGCTGTTATTTCCACAGCTCCTTTACCTCCTTCCACCTCGCACCCAAAAATCTCAGATGCTTTTGCTTTTCGAAAGTTCTGCCATCCATCAGGAGAGACCTCAAAACCCAGAGCTTTTTTCCCCCATAGATGGAACCTGAACTCACGTTCTTCCTCCAACTTCAGACCAGCTCCTGGGCCACTTGAGCAACGATTAATTCAGTGGAGATTGGGAAGAGGGAGTTCCAACTGTTTTGTTGACCAAGTTTTGACAGTCACTCCTTAGCAAATCATTTTTTTAAGCTTGAGACTTTCCTTCTGTTTACCAATTTTTAGAATAATAAGTTGGACTCCTTTGGGAATCTTTCTCAGTCTATCATGGTCAACTATGTGGGGAAAAACAAAAACAAAAACAAACAAAAAAACCTGTCCAATGCTCACCATTGCTTCCCTGCACTTCCGGGATCCCAGAAGTTAGTCAGGGACGCGCAACCAGCTCGGGCCAATGCAGTGTGGCATGTATCACTTCCAGGCTGAGGAGGAGAAAAGGCCCCCTGCCTTTCTCTGGGTTCTTCCTTTCCTCGCTCAGCAGCCAAGACCAACCTTGGATATTCCAGATGGTGCAGTGTCAAGGCCATGGGATCTGTCATGGGATCTGTTGGGCCCCTGAGGACTATGTGGAACAGACCCTTATAGCCACGTGATGGAAATAAGAAGTCAACTTTAGTGCTATAAAGCCACTGAGATTTGGGGTTAGCGTGTTTTTAAGCATAACTCAGACTATCCTAACATAAACCATATTTCAGGCACAGTTCTGCAGGCCCAAAGTCTCTTTGAATTGAAATAGATAAGTGATAAACTACTTAAAATGATTCTCTTTGGTGACTCAAAGAAAAATGTGCTCTTGCCGGCTCTTAAAACTACAGCCCTAATATTTGACACATAGGACATTTGGCTTCAAGGCAGAGTGCTCGGTTGTATAAGCAGTTCATTACTATGTAAGGAGTTCAGAGTAGCGGTGGCCTATTTAACCCAACCAGACCCCTGCGTCTTCACTGCGAGGTGGGAGGGGGAAGGTGATCACACTGGCATCACTGCTTCATCTCTTCAAACAACAAAAATCATAAGAGACAAACTAATGTCAATCCAACACACTTTATTCTCTTTTTTTTTTAATTTTTTTCTTAGTTTTCAGTGATCAAGTATTCAAGTTGTTGTAAACCAAGGTTGATTAGTACATTGACAATAGATTTCATTAAACACAAGGAAATTATACATTTTCAATTACCTAAGAGGTCACCAAATAAATATTCATTTTAAAAATGACAAAATCAAACTTCTTTATGCACCAACTCAAAACAGCCTTTCTTCACAAGCATACACACCCCTACACGCAAACACACACGTTAAATACACACTCCACTAGCATCCTCATGCCAGCTGGCCTGACAGTTACATTTCCTTTAACTAGAGAAGTAGAGGCTGACCTGCTTGTTTCATGCTTCTCGTTGATATTTGGGGTTAGGAGTAGAGGTATATATTTTAAGAAAAATGCCCACAATAAAGTCTTACCAATTATCCTTCTTTTTCTTTTCTAAAGATAAACTTTAAACTTCTTTTGCTCACCCCTTTGGTTTAACAGTCCCTGCAATTACATTAGTTTTAGTTTTAAATGATATCTTCTCCTTGGATTTTAACATGTAATAGTAGAACACCAGAAAAAGACAACACCTTCAAAACCCCAATATTAAAAACACCTTGCATGGGTGCACATTTTTGGAGAAGAAATAAGAAAAGATTACCTGAAATATTTTCCCCCTCTCTGAAATTATTTCTAGCATTTGTTTATTCTTGCTAAAATAAATATCAAAAGCACTGAGTTTTTTATGGAAAAAAGGATTCCCCCTTACACTCTTCATGTTTGCAATGTCAAGTTCATGGATTAACTGTAGTAATGAGAGTAATGAGTGTTTGTTTCCAGGAAGTTCTCCAGATTTCCAAAAGCAAAGCACATGCAGTCCCTTATCAGTGAACTATCGTGGAGTCGGTGGCGTGTTTTTGGTGGTGAACGTGCTTCATCAAACACTTCTAGCACCAAGGCATTTTTTTTTTCATGTTGCAAAAGCAAATACCCAGGGAGGGTTTTCCTCATATTTGACCCTTCCTAGGGCTGAGAAAAACTGAGGTGCTTAAAATAACCTCTTCAAACATACACAGATTCGATATCAATGTAGCAAGAAATCTGGGATGGATAGAGCCAGCAGTATCCTGAAAGATGAAGAAGACAGAACAGATAAAGTGCTCAAGGTCACTAACTTTGTGGGTCAGCCACGGCGCTCCCTTGGCCACTATGAAAGAGAAAATGCAAACATGTAAAGGCTACCTATTGGTCTGCGTACCAGAGAATCGGCAAGCCTGCAGTCTAGGCAGTTCTGGGGTTATACAGTAGTAATTTCCTAGTAATGAAAATAACCAAAGAATGTGCTTCGACCCCCACCCCACCCCCGGGGACTTTCTAAATTAATAGGCTAGAGTCAAGGATATTATATTTGCATATGAAAGCCAAATACTATATTAATCTACATAGTTTATTAAGAAACAAGATGACCTTTTCCAAAACAAGGAATTATAAGTCTGTGCTCATGGAAAGTGGCAATTAAACTTATAATAGGAGCTGTGACTATAAAGTAACATAACCAGTTTATTAAGAAGCATTTCAGAACCTCATATACACAATTAAATGGTATCATCTATCAAATAATCACTTTAGTTGACTACATAATATTCCAGTGATGCTACCAGAGCCCAAAGCATTTTGAGGACAACTCTTACTTGGTATATATTCCGTAACTTTTACTACTTATTCCACACACACCAATAACACATCCATGATACACCTGCTATTTATAAGCATCAGATACTTGAGGCAGTACAATACTAATGTTGCGATGTACAATTCATGCCGATTTCTTTGAATTCTGGCCTAATCACCCCAAAGGGTTTCGGAGCGTGGCAGATGGTCATGTGTCAGACGGTGCTCGGTGGTCGTTGCCTGCAAAGCCGGGTGACAGTTCATCGTAGAAAAAGGGGGAGGAGCTCTCTAATTAAACCTGACACCTCCCTCATTCCCTACCCTGGAGTTCTGGGGCACTCCTTTTCAAAACATCCTACCAAGAAGAGAGAAATTGTAACAGTGTCAGAACATAATATCTTAGCTACAAAAAAAAAAGTGCAATCCCACCAAAATTTTCTTGATGCCATTTCTCAAGAATCGGAGAGAAATTAAGAAAACAGTATCTCCCCACAACCTACCTATTTTTAGCTCCAACACAAAAGGAGGCTTCCTCTTCAAAAGGCTCAAAGATTTCCCATAGAGGGAAAAGCAGAACCCTCAAGCCCCAGAATAGACACTGGGTTGGTTGGTCAGCAAAATTTTCTAAAGACCTTCCACATGCACCATGTTGACCAAAGTCTGATGGACACCAGAGTAACTACAGGCAACAATGCCTTAGTCAAACGAGACCGCTCAAAGGGAAGTCCTTGTCACTGAGACCTTGTCACTGGCTCCACACCTTGGGCACATTCTTCAGTCCAATAGTGGTGGCCCTCTCCACAGACTGCATGCAACTGAGAGAACCATTTGGCTGGTACCAGTCCTAGGTAGAGAGGAAAACAACCCTGCACCCAGGAATATCCACACAACCCCACGGGGCAGCCACGGGCAGAGGGCGAAAAGCCTGAATCGTGGGACAGTTGTGTCAATCACATTCCTTCTGTGGAAGAGCACAGACCAGCCAAGGAAACCATTTCCCAGATTAGCCCTACATAAGCACAGGCTCCTTGGCAGAAACGCTGACACTGGTGTTTGGACCTCACAGTCCCTCCTAAATCTGAGCGGTCACGGTTCTTTTTCTGAGTAGCCAGCTCCCAGGAGTTAACTTGCCATCAGTGCATAGTGCTGTCAGGAGTCATCTGCCTTAAGAACAATGTAGGAAGCATCCTGGGTGGCACCTAAGTCCAAGTGATGTGCTGGGAGGTCCTGGAAAGGATCGTGGATAATGAACCCAAAAGAAAAAAAAGTCCTCTGTCAAATCACTTTCGGAAGGTCACAGGAGGAAGGAGTCAAAGGGCAGTGTAAAATGATTCCAACCCTAATTCAGTACAACGGACCAGTTTATCTGGTACTTTTCAATCACACTTAGGGTCATATTCTAGGTCCAGCTCCCAGATCTCCCTCCTCCTGTTTTCAAGGTGATTTCCACAGAGCAGGTATAGCTCTCCTGGTTTAATGACTCAACTTCAGTAGCAACCATAGCAATTTTCTCTGCACAAGAAAGAGAACAATACAGATTTGCTAGTGTTTCCAGGCAGGTAACTATAATGGGTGGGGGGGGGACTCAATCACACATATCTGAAATTCCTTTTCCTAACTATTTTCCAACTATATTCCTATTTCCACTATGTCAAGAGTACAATTCCTAACTACTCTTATGTGAGCCCTTATGAGCTAAAAGGATTTCTGCAGCAATTTTTTTGGATGAGAAAGCCATGAGTTTCCTTATTATGCATCTCAAATTACAGAGTCTAGTCTTACTGGTTAGCACACTAGTTTTAAAGCCCCTTATGAGGAAATACTGGAGTTTATATTCAAGCTATCAGATGATTTAGCAGCCTCCTTAACTACCTTATGAGGGGGGCAGACAGACTAAAAGAGAATGTGTTCTATGAAATGAAGTAGCTGTTCCTTTATCACACTATGCATATGGTTCCTCTGAAGCATTTGAAAAACCCTACCTGATTTATAACTCCGCCATGGCTTAAAATGCTATTAACAGTACTTTAAAGAGCTTCCTCTTTTCAAACACGTATCTGCTGTAGTCTCTGAAAGCAAAAGTAGCCTGCTGCGCTTATTTCCCAATCAAATTGCATAGTTGAGGCAAATTCATTTGTGCTTTGTAGCAGAACTCACAGTAGGTGTTCAGATCTAAAGATTTTGATTTGTGAACGCAAAGCTACGGTCAAGCCCACCTTTGTGCGGAGTGTGCACTGTTCAGATGCATCGCCCTGATACTTCCGTGATTGGGTTAGCCGTGTCCCTTGACCTTATACTTATCGGAGTATGAGCATGAAATTAACATAGCGGAAATGGTAACAAGTGTACCTAAACTCCTCCTTCTTGGAGAGAATTGGGAGAAAGGCTCTCAGTCTTGTTGAGGTATCCAGCCCTCATTCAATAGTGGCTGTGTTCACTGAGCTTTGTTGGTTTGAGGATTGTGTCTTTAGAGGTTAAAAAAGGAAAGAAAGAGAAAAAGGCACGGGTGTTTCTCAAGTCGCCAATATTCAACTCAACCAACAAAACTAAAGTCTTCCATTTTCAAGTTTCGGGAGGGAGGCTACACGGCGGCAGGGCTCTCTTCCAGCCCCGGGTCTGGGGAGGAACTTATTGCTTCTGGGAAGGGCCCCGGGTAGGTCTGTGCTATGGATTGGATCCCTTTTCGTAGACAAGTCTCTTCTTGGAATTCTCCCTGGGTGCTGAAAGAAGGGCAAGATCTAGTCCGGGCGTACTTCTCGGCACCGTCGGGGTGGCCCACCATCTCACTCACGGTGCCCAGAGGGAATTCTCTCCACCTTTGCCTCTGCAGTGCCTCCTCCTTGTATTTAATGGAGTACCAGGCCAGAAAAATAAAAATAAAGCCAACAAATTTGAGGCCGGCAGCCAAACCAAAGTAGACAAAACGAAATGACGTCACATTGTACTCCCAGCAAGAGCCTTGCACTCCACATTCCTGTTGCCAGAGCATGCAGGTGGTGTCGATAACTGCCCCAAAGTAAATTGGAGTAGGAATGTATGCTGCAGGTGTAGAGGGGGAAAGAGAAGAAAAACAGTTAGCACATCTGATAAGGGAAAACACATTTGCAAGTTAGCAAGGTGTTTTGTGCGCTCTGAATACAACAGAGGGGAGTGGTTCTCTTGTGTCACTTGATTTTTTTTAATTTGTCACATGTTAGCATAACATATTTATTATAAAAATGTTCAGTAAATTGTGGATACTTTAAATCTTCCAGTTTGCAATTCAATCAGAATGTGGTATTGATTTTTAGGATCATAAAAATGTCTGTTGCTTAAAAAAATGCAATTTGGGAAACCTTTTAAACTTAAAAATCAGATTTTTGTCATTAACTATGCAAGAGGCTATACTAGAAGCCTTTATGATCCTCTAAAATTCAGTACACTGAGTTCCTGTGGGTTCTAGTATTGGAAGAGGAAAGCATTGTCTCTTATAAGTCAGAAACCATGTTAAATGGCAACTTTATAAAGGCACTTGGGGTATGGAAATAATTCGAGGCATAAAATTTATCTTTAAAGCTTAGGAAACAGCTCTGATGAGTAGTCGTAACTTCATCTGTTGGCCATGCGATAGACATTTCTTGAATCCCATCAGAAAGTCTCCCCAAGTAGACTTCCTTCAGCACGTCACTCCCTTTGCCAAAATGAGTCCCTATCCCCCACTTGTTCACCTTGCATTTGAATATCACCCCCTCTTTTACATTCTTTACTTACTCAGATGCCACAGTATTCCCACTGCATTTTACATAAACCTCCCTTTTTCAACTATTACACTGCTTGCATATCTGTCACCCATAAGCTCCTCGATGGCAAGGGCCATGCCTTTTATTCTTTGCCCCCCAAGGACCAAGAGGACAGCCCATGGATCCTCAATAAGAGCTTATTGAAGGAAGTAATGAGAGGGAGGGAACGAGGAAGGAAGGAAAGAGAGGACAGAGGAAACGGGAGAGAACAGGCGGGCTAATAGCCCAGGTGGCTGTGGGTGATACATTTTTAAATATGATGCATTCATTTAAAAGGGGACATGTTCACTATGATTAAACTTTAACACTTTTTAAATCCTTAAAAGCCTCCTTTTGCTTTGGAATTTGGGGACACAGAAATTGGCGTGTTGAACTGTACTTTTTTACAATCAATAGAACTTAAGGCAGCACCAAATAATAAGTGCCTGAAATGTTCACCTTCCCGATGTTGCGGTTTCCATGTGTTAACCCACCTTTACCTCCACATCCACATCAAATCAGCCCGACTCCAGGGTACCAGAGACAGGCCAGCAAAAATGAGGAACTATTTTTTTCTTTCCTATTCCACTACCCCTTTTCCAAACAAATTTTCTTCTTTGAAAATAACTTTTTAGCTTTCAAGAGAAGTATAAGGCATACTTCTTAACTGTATCAAAGTATGTCAGAATTTCCTTTAACCAGCATGCTTTGAAAAAATGGCACCTTCAGTGTCTCACTGGTACCAGCACAGACAAGCCATGCATTCAGTACAAGCAGAAGTCTTTGAGGCTCACGGGAAAGTGAGCCTCGCTCAGTCTCGAGCCATCAACCACCACATAGGCCAAACTGAAAATTCCAGAGATGATTAAGGCTTCAAAGGGTCAAATGATACCATTTTAAAATGTTTTACCTTTCCAAAATGAAATAAAAAATTTGAATCAGAAAACTGTTTTTTTTTTGTCCTGTAAACAATGATACTGATTACTGTGGGAAATAACAGCTGTAGAAAATCACACTGCCACTTAAGACAGAAAAAATATGCCTGATGATGAGGAAGTCAATTAAAAATACATTGAAATTGATCAAGAGAATGGACTAGCACTTCGCAGGCTATTTCCCATGCATTGTTCCAAGACGTCACAGGGTGCTGCAGTGTTTGTAAAAATCAGAACGATGTTCTTCATGCCCAGTGAGCTCTGCAACTGTCCACATAAACACAGCACTAAGGAGCTTCTCTTGTTAAGAAGTAAAGGGCACTCAATCTGGGCATCTCTCTTTTTTCTTTTTAGAATATTTTAGTTCTCTTTCTCAGAAAACTTGATAGGTACCCTCTTTGCCCAATCCAATAAAATTACTGGAAAGAAGATATTGAAATTTGCACAAATAAAATGAGCACCACTCCCCATCACTTTCATGTCAAAAAGGCATAAAGGAACAAAAATGCCAACATCATAAGCCCATCACGATTGCTTGGGCCAATATTTCTTACTGTAGAAAATTCTCTGGGGAATTTAGCCCAGTTTATGTTCACAGTGAAAAAGAAACTGACCTAAAGTCGCTTTTGTTTTGTTTCATCATATGACAGAACTGGTCAGCTTTTCGTCCACATCAGAAAATAAGGAAGCTGTGCCCT
Source organism: Desmodus rotundus (assembly GCF_022682495.2). Taxonomy (NCBI): domain Eukaryota; kingdom Metazoa; phylum Chordata; class Mammalia; order Chiroptera; family Phyllostomidae; genus Desmodus; species Desmodus rotundus. The sequence continues at coordinate 35,715,381 of NC_071394.1, read as the reverse complement.
TACCACTAGCCTATCGAACCCCGCTACTACGATGGTAGTGAATGACTTGACTTGCCATTTTTAAAGAACAGTGAGAATTTGCCATCTGCAAAGAGGAACTAAGAAGCACATTTGGAAATTGAGGGACATACCAAGCGTTCGCAATAAAACAAATTGCATTCCCAGAGCAAAAGGTCTCTCCTCATCTTCTACGGACCTGAGGGGAAGGGAAAGAGAGAAATGTTTTAAAACTGTGGCCTTGAGAAAATGACTGTCAAGTAAACCCTGCTTAGCGCAGAGCCAGGGACCAAAGAGATGCTAGGCCCAAGTATTTAATTTGCTAGAATTAATTAACAATAGCCAAGCAAGACTGCTGGTGGCTAACCTAGTGAATAAATGCATCCACGATGAAGACACCAAAGCAACTCCAATTTACTCTAATTGTCTCCATGTAAATACTGACGGAAGAAAGGCCAAAGGGTCAGAGCTGAAAGTACAGGAAGTGGCCCTACCTGAGCTTCCCAAACCAGTTCTGTTAAATATATAAAGCATTTTATCCTAACCACTACATTTTTTCCTCTGTTTGCCTATACTTTCCCGAATGGTATGTACACTGAAAACTACTCCCATAATTTCTCAAGGAAGAGTGTAAAGAAAAAATTTTTAAATATATAGTCAAAAATATATATAGGGAAAAAACAAAAGTTAGGGAAATAATGAATCCCTTCCAGCCACCTCATTTTTTTCTTCTTTTCCTAAAACTTATGCTCCAAGTAATTCCCACATGGTAGGAAGATTAGAATCTATTGATTTTGTAATTAGCAAAGATTAAAGGGCTCCTTTTTCGAAATTTTAGGTTAGATGCCAACTTGGTGACTTGCCATGTTTGAACACTAAATTAGGCAGCCCTCATCTGGTGACTGAACATATCTCACAGAACCAAAGTTCAAACGACAAGATAATTTAACATCTCCTGTAGGATCAAAGGTCAAAGAACTAGATCGTGAGTGATTGGTACTTTCCAATGAAGAAGTACCTTCCCCTTTCTGTCCCTTACACACAGGTCCTAGGCAGAGGATGTAAAATTCCCCAGGACCGGTGCACATGTCATCTATTCTCCACCTTCTTTGTTTTCTCAGAGCATTTGCCCAAAACTGCACGCAGAGATGCTACTCCACAAGTGTGTGCTGATGGGGGGCGTTGAGTACACAGACTATCAGGCCTTTCATGTGCTGTCATCTACAGTCAAGGAAGGAACTGGCTGGGAAACCTCTAACTCAGCATCTCACAGACAGGAAGCCAGACTATGCAGAACAGGCAGGCAAGCAGCCCGAGGTCCTGCTAAGAAAGCCATCACCGCAGCTGCTTCCTATCAGGTGCCCAGCAGTGTGGCAACCAGAGGGGTCAGCGAGGAGATACAGAAAGAGTAAGGACTCATTTCTTTTCCTGACTCCTTCATACACTGTATGCCCACAGCCCCCTAGAGCTGGCATAGGTGTGTTCTGGTTCCTCCAGCTGCCCCCCTTCCTTTCGTTGCCCACCACAGTCTTTACTGAAAATACCAACATCTGAGTGGAATGTGCTAGTGTCAGCCTTGTTAATAGGACTTCCATTAAGGTAACTTCCATATTCTCATATAAGGAAAAAACAAACAAACCCACAAACAGGATCTACAATATGGCAAAGAAACCACAGCATGAACTGAAAAATTACATTTTTCCAGTCTGCCCTTTCCTTGTTCAACTCCAAAATTTTATACGATAGTAAAATTAGTGAAGCTGGCATTTCGAACTGCAGGCCCAGCATAAGCTGTCAGTGGTCCCGGAGGTGCAACTATCTCCAGGGTTGGAGAGAATATTTTTCGCTGTATGCAGGATTTAGCAACTTCACCAAAATGACTTCCTGCCTCCTCTGGGGCCAGGCTTCTTGTAGCGAACAGGGTGCTGGCTACCAGCTCCTGAAATGGAACTTTTTTGGGCAGAATCTTCAGGAATCCAAGTCACTCAAAAGAAGTTACACTGAACCGTAGGAATAAGACCCATCTGACAAAAGCAAGTCCGGGAGGGCGCAGTGTGGACAGCCTTCCCCTTTCTATGTGGGAAAACTCACTCCTCCTAAGTTCGCCAGGTGAACCTTTAAGTGCCTTTCCTGCACAATCTAATCTTGTTTTCCTCTGTGCGTTAGACCCCGGTCCCGGAACATGGGCTCTGGCGACTCTGAGTACATAACCCACCCAAGAAGTTGGACGCTGTCCTCACCTGAGTGTCACTATGATGGCCGATGGCTGGGCACATGCTGTGATGAAGGTGACTATGAAAAGAAAAACTAAGAATGGGATGAGGGTGTTACAGGCCCGTTTGCACTTCCCAGACACGGCATAGCCATTCTCGTTGAGATACGTTTTGACGATAACCACGCGGAGCTGGCTGCGCTGTCCCACCGTGGGCGGAGTGATCACTTGCCGGCTTTGGACACAGGTGCATTCAGTGTAATTCCTTATCTAAGTGACAGATTATAGAGATCAGTCATTTGTGTGCCCTTCAAAAGCAAAATTCAGCACAGGCATAGTATGACAAAGTTCAGTTCAAATGCACTCCAATAACTCCAGTATTTTTTAAAATGCAAACGATTTACTTAGAAATATCTTCCTCATTGTTAACAGGAAGTGTCCCAAAAGTGCCTCCAACAATACCCAAATCTGCTGGTCAAAATTGTTTAAACCTGAACTTTTCCAAGGAGCTTTCAACATTCCACTTCAGAGCATTCATATTTTGTGCACTCGTTTTTGGTTTTAATTAAATGCTGCTTCTATTGCCCTGTACCTCCTGGGCTCTTCCATAGGAGAAGCCCTCAGAAACAGGAACCGAGCCTGATTTCCATCTGTGCTCACCAGGGCACCTCGCACAGCCCTGAAAGCAGAGTAGGACCTAACGAAAGTGCAGATCATTCATAATGGCTTCCACTCCAACAGGTACATAGATAGCATTGGCTGTTGCACCTGAAACCAGCTAATTCAAGGGATGAAAAAAGTGTTTCAAAGAAACAGCCAATGAAGCTTTTGCCTATTATGTTGCTTTTACTGAATGGACTTCAGCCGAACTCACGGCCACTGTGGCCTCTCCGTCACTTAGAGAGGCAGTCGGAGCAAATACGAAGTTGGGATGCTATGTGGCCGTCTGAGCTGCAGGAACTGCTGGCGCCTTTGTATGAATGAGGGCTGTGCCCCACAGCACGGGCTCACTCCCAAGGCAGGACTTCGCCACCAGAAGGACAGACCTCACTGTCTCTTTCAACTGATCACACACTGGGGCGCACCAATTATATAATGGGCAGCCAGCAACAGGAATTCTCAAGGTACCCCTTTTGTTTAAAACTCCAAAGTCAAGTATGACATTCCAGAAACATGCAGTCAATGGGATAATGCCTTATCTCCAGCCTGCTACAATCCATTTTTATACAAAGAATGAAACCAGGCTCAATAAGGAACTGGGTAGAATATGAAAACTTTTCCCCACAGTATTACAGCCTATTTATAATTCACAGGGAAAGGAATTCTCAAAATAGCCTATTCTTGAACTGACAGAAATATCTTTACTCTGAAAGCTAAAAAAAAAAAGTCAGAACCGAAAATCTAGAAAAACAGCCGCTGCCCCTCTTCACTGACTCTCATCGGGAGGGGAGGTACACTCCTAATCTCTTCAATCAGCACCAGTGCGGTCAACTTGACCTTCAAGTCCATCACGAGGGTCCTGTCGGAGGAGCAAATGAGGGGCCCAGCACTCAACCTTATCCAGTTTCACTGAGTTGGCACCAAATGCAAAGTAGGAGAGGGCTGATGTGGAAGCAAGGCGCTACACCCAAACACTCCAATCATCCCTGAGAAAAAAAAAATGGTATTGCATAACTGTCTTTCCTCTGTTTTCGTGTCAGAGATGTTTTGTAGGTTATTTGAAGTTTTTTGAAAAGGGAGACTGAAGTCACGTGTTTCCTCTGAATTCTACGACACGCTTGTCACAGGATGTTGGATGAACAACAGTGCAGGAACTTGTGAAATATACTCACCCCGGTGCTAAGATTACCGCTATTCACACAGCCAGCCAGACAGGGGTTGAAGTACGTAATTCCATCTGATCCGCAGACCGGCTCGTACTCGTGGGTCCGACAGCCACAGTTAACATTGCAGCTGCCAGTCAGGTTCCTGTGAGGCATGGTGAGCGAGGGTCTAAGAGAGAAAAGACGCAGATCGGGAGTAACACTTACTAAAATAAAATTAATAAGGAAGTTCTTGACATCAAGTCATTTGTTCATTTTAGAGAAGACATTCCTGTTCAATCAAAGCTATGGTTCTGTGAAGTGGCCACTCTTGATAATTATTTTTTATAACTTTAAAATGAAACAAAATGTAAAGGAAAATGTTCATTTTTCTGGTATCACATATTCAATAGTTTTGTATCAAATTATCCGTCCCGCCTCAATTCTACCCCCGTTGGTGCCGTGGCCCTGTCTCAATCACTGGGCCCAACCGCTCTCACTGCAGATGCCTTGTTTTAGATCTTAACAAACCTGAGCTTCAAGTCCTTTACCTGTAAAATGTAGGGAATAATTTTGAGGGGCCAAATCAGTAACATCATTATGAGGACACAAACATGGAATCCATCAATCCCAGTTGTCAACACGGTTCCTTTGGCCAACAACTGTAATCGTTCTAGAATAAATTATCAAAGAGAGCCGTGCGACTCTAGACAATCATTATTAGTGAGTACTGGTTCCTCGCTTTGGATTAATACTTACATTGACTCTGCGTGAACATGAGCCTTTTATTTGGAAGGCTAACTTGTCAGAGAGGCTTTCATTTATTGGGAAGGCGATGTGCAGTCTCTTTGCACGAGGATAAGTGAGCGGACTGCAGCCCTTGCGCACCGTCTGCCCCCGGTGATGGGTTCACTTCGGGCCGAGGAGAGGCTGCTCAGTGTTCCTCGGATTGAAACACTTGCACCATTAATTTAATCCAGTCTCTTTTCTGGAGAGTGAGTGATGATCAGACAAGAGTTCTAACTTCTATTTTATTTCCCGCTAACACTGCATAATGAACATTTTCTATCGACTATGTTAACATGAGGCTATGGAATTGTAAATTTGGTCCTTAGCTTAATAATATTCATAGGTGCTTTTGAAACAAAAAGCTTAAACAGATATTACATCATTTTATACATTTTGTGTGAATTTGTTTAGATCTTGGATACAAAATTTAAAACTCATTAGACAAGACTTTTGCTTATATTTCATATGTCTTTGATATTCCTAAAATGAAATAAAACAAAGTTTGTGTCTCCAAAACAGCCAGAAATAGATGGAATCATGTACGTATAGCTAGAAACAAACTCTAAGCCTATTAATAAAAGTAGCTGGGATAGGCCCAGCAGGTGTGGCTCAGCTGGTTGGGCATCGTCCCACAAACCGAGTGCCGGTTCGATCCCTGGTAGGGGCACATGCACAGGTTGTGAGTTCAGTCCCAGGTTGGGGCATGTACAGAAGGTAACCAATCGATGTGTGTCTCTCTCTCACTGATGTTTCTCTCCCTCTATTTTTTCCTCCCTTCCCTCTCTCTAAAATAAAAAATTAAATTAAATTAAAAATTTTTAAAAAGTAGCTAGGATAATCCAGAAACATACATAACTAAGATCCTTTAAGTAAACCTTTTCCTTGTACTTTTCAGAGATTTCCTTTAACATTACTGATATAATAAATGAAAGATTTTTAATGGTGCCATAATATTTAAATAATGGAGAAAAAAAGACTTCAGTAGGTGAAGCTGTCTGTGAGACACAGATGAAGAGATGAATGGTTTAGTTAGAGGATTTAGGAGTGACCGGGCCAGAAATGCATCACCCAGAGGGCTGGGAGTAGCTGCCACCTAAGAGACCACAAAGCAGGAAGGCAAGGCCAGGAGTGGTGACAAGGGGAATAGACTGCACCTGTGTGAAGCTGAGGCAAGGTCTGAATTAACAGACTATACGTATTTAATTCCTGTAGTCTTGGTACTTTGGAGCACTGAAACTATGCTGGGAGAAATAACTTCAGGGGGAAATCCCATCCTCTTAGACTCTGGAGCTGGGAGAGACTGGGTAGATCACTGTGTCCAATAGTTACCAGTCACTGCTGAACACAGACAACTGAGAAAACGCTTCCTCATCATTTCATAGCTCAAGAAATTATCCCCAGGAAACTTCTGGCCCAGTATCACCAGTCACAAAATCAGAAGGTGACATAATAGATTTTAGTTTAAGTCCAAAGATTTGACATGATAAATGAAAGGTAATAAAGCTAGAATTACTAAATGATTTATTAAGACAGTACTGGTGAAAAATTCGGTACGCAGACATCAGACTTAACCCCATTTTTAAAAGCTATTTGAAGAAAAGATAAAGTCAAGAGCAATAGCTCACATTATGAAATGTGTTTATATTAAGTATTACTTAAGCCGCAGTTTTCATAGTAAATCCTGGCTCTTCGGCTGCAGGATGATTAGGACGCACCTGTGTGAAATACAGTTTGGCAAACACCAAGGGGAAGAAAAATACATTTCCTAATTCAAACTGCAGGGAAACTGGGGGTGTTGGGAATGTAATTATTTCAGCTGGAAATGGGCCAGGATATTAGCTACAGCTCCTGAGATTTTTTTTATAGAGAAGAATCATCAGAGTCTCAAATCTGAAGCTTCTTTTCTTTTCTTTAATTTTATTTGACTGTGGTTAGAACACGTAACATGAGGTCTATTCTCTTAATAAATTTTAAGTGTACAATGCATGGCTGTTGACAGTAGATACAACGTCATACGGCAGAGCTCTACAGCTTATTCGTCTGGCTTCAGTGAAACTTTGTGCGGATTGACCAGTAACTTCACATTTCCCTTGCCCCGCCCTGCCCCTGGCAACCAGCATTCCGCTCTTCGATTCTAAGAACTTAACTAGTTTAGACCTCATGTAGGTGGAATCCTGCAGTATTTGTCTTCCTGTGGTTTATTTCACTTGGACTTGTTTGTGGCTTACATCACTCAGCACAGTGTTCTCAAGTTTCATCCACGCTGTCACATGTGGCAGTTTCCTTCTTTGTGAGTCTGAATGGTATTTCACTGTACGGATACATCACATTTTCTTTGTCCACTCATCCGCTGATGGACATGTAGGTTGTTTCCACATGTTGGCTATCAAACCGGAATTTTCTAAGGAAGCCACTAATAACACGTTAGGTTCATCCTACAAAAAAAACTATGGCTCCATTTTGGCTCAAAAGGTAAGTTCATCCTTCTAAAACTTCCCAAATCTACCCAGGCACCTAGATGCTTCTTGAATACTCAACGCTAATTCAAACATGGGTCAGTCATTAAGTCCTTTAATGTGAGAAAATTCACCATGCTGGTTAATTACCAATTAAAATTCCTGGTAAACCTGGAACTCCTCATACAAACTTTAATAAATGGAGTTTGCTTATGTTTGGTGGCTTCTTCTTCATGTTTTCTTTTTCCTTGTGAATAGTTTAATAATCAAAGGTATTGTATTAGTAATCAGAGAAATCTGGGTTCAAATCGTAGCTCTACCATTTCCTAGTTGTGTGACTCTAAGAAAGTTACTTGATCCCTCTGAGCTTCTTTCTCCTCATATTTAAGATGAGAAAAAACCAACTGCTTATTGTCTATAGAGTTTTATTCTAGTTTATCCTCTCTATAACTATAAGAGGCCAGAACTATTATTAACCCATATTAATGATAAGGAAATTGAGGCACGGAGGTTAAGAAATTTGCCAAGTACTTTATTCAATCAATCCTCACAGTCATTCGACAACATAGATATTGTCGCTACCTCACCTTAAAGATGTAGAAACCAAGCACAGAAAGGTTAGATAATTTGCTCATACTCCCACAGCTAGTGTGTGGCAAGGCCAAGGTGAAAATCTCGACTGGCTGCCTTGAGAGCTGCAGAGCAAAAGCAGTCCAAGTGCAGAGCGCTTAGCCTTACGCCTGGATCTCACCTGTACCAAAACATTAGGAAACAGGACACAACGGAAGGAAATGGATACATTCTCTATCACTCTTTTAGTAAGGAAGTGGTGTGAGCCCTTAGGTGTGGGCCTATATGAAATACAAAATTTAAAATAGCACCACTGTGGTATTTAGAAGGCACACAACCTCTGGAATAGATATTCTAGGTTGGATTTGGTTCCACTCCTTATGAACTGATGACTTTGAGCAAATCATTTCACTACTAAGCCTCGGCTTCTTTAACTGAAACGTGGATAATAATCCAGACAGTAGAGTGAGGTTGTAAGCATTAGATAAAAAAGACATCTACTAAGTGCCAGGCACCATACCTGAAGCAAAAATGCCTAACAAAGGCCCCTCTCTTCACTGCCACTCCCTTTATCTCTGTCTATTGCCTTCAAAACAGAAGAAAATCCCATATGCGAGTCTCAAAATCATGCAGAACAAGACAGTTTGTACTAGGCAGCCCAACCTCGTACTGATGGGCGGGCCGTGCACCGCACAAGGGCACTCAGCCAGAGGGGCACCGAGAGGCTGAAACGTATCTCACACCCTGATTGGAGAACGGGACCCATTATTATTCCCACAAAGGTAACTGCTCCTCAGAAATAAGTGGCACACCTTTGTGGCTGAATCATCCAAAAGTGTCTATGCTAATTCAATTTTAGACTATCTTCTAGAAGAATCTGGGGAACGAGAGGAATTCCCCAAGGACACTTATAAGCGTCACCAAGGTCAGCCTGCAAATGCTAGAGTGAGTGGCCCCTTGCAGCAGCTTCCAGAATCCTAATCAAGTTTTTCTGTGCTGAGCACAATCACATGAGAAGCATATCGGAACTCATGAATTTAGATAATTCAGGCTTATTTACATCAGGTTCTTAATAGTTTCAGCATCATTATTGGTAACATCCCTGGGCAGAGATAGATGCCAGAACATTCATTCATCTTTCAAGGAAGAAAAGGGAGCGGCTTGGCATGATCTAGAAAAGAAGGGAGTAGAGACCAAAAAAAAAAAAAAAAGCTTTTTTCAGCATATACTAAGTGCAGCCACCATGCTAGGAAATATCGGAACCCTTCCTTTGTATAATCCTTAAAATCAAAGCTGCAAACACTTGTTTACAATACTTAAATGCTTCATACTTGAAGTTGAGGATAAGGAAAGGAGAAATAGGCTTTTTATTTTCTACCCTCTGTGGTATTTTAATTTTCCAACCATATGTGTTACTTTAATCATGCTTTTAACCGGGCCTGATTCACATTATCACCAATTTCACACATGAAGAAGGGAACACTTGACCACATGAGGAAATTTTCTGCAAGGTCACAGTTAGAAAATGACGGCACTGGTACTCGCCTTTGAAAAGAACACAATTTGTAGACAACAAACTGACAGTAACCAGAGGGGAGGAGGGAGGGGGATGATGGGGGAAACTAGGGGAAGGTCCATCAAAGAACATGGACAAAGGACACATGGACAAAGCCAGAGGGGGGTAGGTTTGAAGGTGGGAGGTGGGGATAGGGTGGGGCAGGGGACTGAGGTGGATTGAAAATGGAGACAACTGTACTGGAACAATAAAAATTTAAAATAAAAAAAGGAAAAAAAAATAAACACAATTTGACAAAGAAGTTTGAGGGAAGAGGGGAGAGAAGTTCAAGGAGTTTATTCTTAGGCCCTCGGTTTATTCTAAAATACAGAATAGTAGGTTGTCCAATAAGAAAAACAAGACTATAATTTTATTAACCAATGTCACCCCAACAAATTCAATTAAAAAAAGAAAACTGAGAATAGGATAAGATAAAAAACTTGAAGAAAGGGTTGTTTTTTTTTTTTTTTTAGTGGAGCTGCCATCATGGGGCATAGAAAAGGAAGCTGACTAGAGCCAAGGAAATGGATTGCTCAGCAAAGATGAAGGCCTGCTAAGATTGGAACTCATAAATCTGTAATGGAGCCAGTCAGCACCATTATGTAACTTTTGCCCAGTCGCGCTGGGGAGTCCAGAAATCAACTGATGCAGGACTGGCAAGTGACTGTGGTGTTAAGCAAGGGCTTGAAAAGGCCTGAGGCAACTTACAGTTTAAACGCAAGTAGCACCTCTAGTCAGTCTGCTTTCCATTCCTTCTGAGGACGCACTTAAAGTAAAAATAAGACTAAAAGGAATAAACTGGAAGAGAACAATGGAAAGAGTGACACCAAAGTTCATGAAAAGAGCCAATGGATAGGCTTAGGTTGATGTGAATTGAGCAGAAGCCACCACGCAGAGGAGCCAGCCAGCCCGACGGAACCTCCACGAGGCCCTGAGCTCGACTTGGAGCAGATGTAACAAGGGCAAGAGGGAACGCATAGCTGAAAACAGCGTAGCCCACTGCGGATCTGAAGAAGACAAGCACTGTATCCCGGGGTGCTTCCATTTTCCTCTACTCACCCCGCCCCCATCCCCAGCTGAGAACCCGGAAAGTCACTGGGAAGCTCTTCTCTAAGGAAGTTGAAAAAAAAAATTAACTAAGCTTCTATTTAGATGTGAACAACTCAGAACTTTTTCGGTCTTCTTTTGAGGAAGAGAGAAACATAACCTGAGAGATGCTAGGCTGAGCATTGTCAAGCTGTAAAGCTCAAAATAAACAGAAAAAATGACTCTTAAAATCAAATGATAAAATATAAGGCACAGAAATAAAGGGTGTTTTTTAAAGAAAGGCTAATTATATACGCAGAGAGATCTGCAAAGATATTACTATTTAAAACAACATAAGGATGTTTTCAAAAGGAAACACCCAGAATAAAACAAAAACCTTCAAAATAAAAAATTTACATAGAAAATAGAAAACAGTGTTTGGAAAAAATCTCTCATAGCTAAAGACATCAGAAATATGCAAGAAAAAAATTAAACACATAGGTAAACAGCCCATACATTCTGACATCTGATTTGCAGGAGTCCTGGAGAACACAGAAAAAATGAAGAGGAGGGGTAGAATAAAGCTATAGTAGAAGAAATTTCCCTGAGGTTAAAAAAATACATATTTAATTAAGAGAGTTCAGAGGGTACCTGGTACAATGAATGGACGAGGCCCTACACTTAGGCATTGCTTTATCTATTCATTCGTTCGTGCAACAAACATTGTTTTGGGGACACAGCTATTATGGAAAGAGTTATAACACCTGTTCTCAAGAAGCTCATATTTTGGAGACAGGAGATAAGGGCAAAGCAAATAATTCAAAAAGGTAGGTTCTGATAGAGGTAAGTGCTATGAGGACACTAACAGGAGCCAGGTGGTGAAGAGTGAGGGGAGAGTGTGTGTCCTGGGATGGGCGGGGAGGAGACACCTTGCTGAGACAGTGACATTGGAAGGGGCCGGCCAAGATGGAGCCTGAGGGCAAAGCGTTTCTGAAGCAGGCCCCACACCTGGTGCATGCGTCACACACAACATCTGATGGAAGAGAACTCTCAGGACAAATGGCCATTTTCTGTCACCCAAATAAGCTCTGATTGGCAGTTTCTTCTTTGTTTTCTCTAATATTCTAGATTGGCTAAATGAAATTAAAGGTTTTATTATTCAAATTTCAAGTGAAGCATTTTATAACATAAAACTCCACTGAGAATCAAAAAGAGCATTTGCTGGTACCAAGCACCAAAAACTGGGCACTCAAGTTCTGTCCAGTGAGCAGATCCTGACGAACCCCCACAAACTCAAGAAATAAAAGTTAAGGTTTTCATAGCTCTCAAAGAGGAGTGGTCTGCCTTCTTTTGGCAAGGCTGTAGAAAAATCCATGCTCATATCCACTGCTGGTGACGGTACAAATCGGTACAACACCGGGAAGGCAATTTGGCCATGTTTGCTGCAACCCCACTTCGGGGCATTCGCTCTACAGATTCACAGCACACAAGAGAAGTGGTATAGGCAAGAAGCTTTTCACTGAGCATTGTTTTAATAATTAAAGTTTAGAAATGACCCCACTGACCATCAAGTGGCAATCGGTTAAATTAGAAAATAAAGTTAAATGGAATGTAATCACTGTAGGGATTCAGGGCACGGGCTCTGTAAATTGCCTGGGGTTAAATGTAGGTCAAGTCCTGAGTAACATGCAACCCGGCCACTCTGGACCACAAAATCCTCCTGTTAAATCTTTAGGGATTTGGTCAACTGCTTATTCCGGACAGCAGTTATTAACAATTAAATTACATAAAACTGCAATTGACTAAATGTTATTGAAAACAAAGGTGAATACTCAAATCACCACCTCCTGATTCTTTTACTGCACTTTACTAGGGTCGAGCCCTGGCCCCGGCTCTGTGAGTCTACCACATCTGTGTGATAAAAAATACTGCGTGCGGGAGTGTGACCGGTGTCTCCTCCTAACTCAGCGTCTTCACGTTGGTAGCTTGCAATCAGCCATGGTGGGAATAATTACCCCCCTGAAACGCAAATGCTACCGACTGGGGGTTTGTTTTGTTTTCGTTTTGTTTTGTTTTGAGAGAGAGAGAGAGAGACGTTTGTGACACATTTATCAGCACATCACACACACGCACGCACATGTGATCTGTACCTAGGTTTTGCTGTCTGTAAAATCAGGACAATAATAGCACCTACCTGATCGGGGTGTTGTAAGGATTAACAAGTTGTTCTGTGTAAAGCGCTTAGGAGAAATGTTTGTCATGCAGTAGTGTCCATATAAAGGTTAGCTATGTTTCGAAACACGACTGGTACGGAAGATCTCCAAGAAGTATCTTTGCATTTAAAAGAAAAGCTCAGCACAGTGTCTATAGAATGCTATATTTTGGATATAAAGCAGGGAGAAACTGAAATTACATATTCATAGTTATGTAAAGAAGCCTTGAGAGGGCACACAACGAATTGAAGTCGTCGCCTGGTGTGTCTTTGGGTGGAGAAATGGGATGGAGGGTTCGGGTACGGGCCAGACTCCTGACTACCCACTGCATTGTCAGTTCTGTTTCAAACCCACGTCAATCAACCATCTTTTCAAACACCACATTAAAAACAAGAAGAGTTTCATTGACTCAACAAGCATTTCCTTGTAGTCAGCTGTAATCAAAACGCTGTGGGAGACAAGGTGAGGGTCAGAGGGCCAGAGTCAAGGCCTCCGCCCTTGCTGCGCGCAGGGCCCCCTCGGAAAGAGGAAATGCAGAGAGACCACGTCAGGGGCAGGAACGGGTCTGCCCCCCGGCACTGACACTGAAACCGTGATCATGATGACACGGAATGGCACTGCCGAGATACTCACCCTGTTGTGTAAGGGATGTTTATGCCTCCTAGATTAATACTTTCACATCCAACAATGAACAGGGTTGAAAAACACAGTAACGACACACCACTGCAGATCATTGCCAGCTTTGCAGATTCTCTTGCACCAAGTTTCAATTTTTTTATAATGTAGCCTCCCAGGACAATACCAACACCGGCGCTGGGGACAATGATAACACCTGGAGAGAAGGAAAGGACAGGGTTGATTTATTGTATTAACTTATGACTTAGTTAATTTGTTAAGAAATGTATACTGTTATTTGTTTTCCAATGACTGTTTCTACTTACTAGTACTAAGGTAAAGAATAAAAATAAAAAATTGGCAGTTATAAAAATAGTCCATGGGGATGAGCATAGGAAATGTAGGCAATAATATTGTACTAATATATATATATGGTGTCAGGCGGGTACTAGACCTGACAAGTGATTACTTACCTAAGTAATCACTTCATAAGTGATGTAAGTGTCTAATTACTGTGTTGTACACCTGAAACTAATATAATAGTGTATGTCAACTGTAATTGAAAATATTTTTAATTATTTAAAAAGAAAAAATATTTTAAAAATACTGTAATTAGTAAATCTTCAATGTGTGATTTTATAGCATATTGCTTTTTACAAAGCAATAAAATAAACACAAGCAACCCCAGAGAAAAGTAAGGAAATCTTGAATGGGCCCCTCACTGAAGAGGAAATGCAGCTAACCAATAAACACATGAAGGCGTTCAGCCTCATTAGTAAGAGGGAAATACAAATGGAAACCACACTGAAAGACTCCTCCACACCCATCATGTTGGTAAAAACTTATAAGTCTGATGGTACCACAAGTTGGCAAAGATATGGGGCAACAGGCCCCTCTGGTGGCACGTGGACTGTGACACGCACTTCGGCATTCTCTGGCCCAGCTGAAGACATGCACACCCTGTGACAGGCAGTTCCAATCCCAAGCCTATACCCTGAGGGAACCGATGCACGTGGCAGCCAAAAGAGGTATACAAGATATTTGAAGAAACATAATAGCCAAAAACTGGAAATGAACCAAATATCCATTAATAGACAAATAACATGTAGCAAATTTATATAATGGAATGCCACATTATAGCAATAAAAGTCAGAAACCTAATTACACAGAACTGTGTGGATGAATCATACAAACACAATGTTGAATGAAGGAAGCAAACCACAACAGAACATATGTGTGAGTGCATTTGTATAATGTTCAAGAAGAGGAAAAATGAAATGATATCGTTTAGAAATGCATATGCTGGTAATACAACTATGAAGAAAATCCAGGGAGTAATTGCCATAAAAGCCAAGATACTGGGGGGATGGGTGGGATTGGAAAGGGTGCAGGGCACTCTTGGAGTACTGAAAATACTCCATTCCATGACCTGGGGAATAGGAGCACACGTGTTCCCTTCATAATTATTCATTATCTCTGAACTTTGCTTAATGTGCTTCTCAGTGCATTGTATTTTACAGTAAAATATTTTTAAATAGCCATAGTGCCTGCCTCAAGAACCTTACAATCTAAAAGAAAACCGAACAATTCAGAACACAAAAAAGGAATTATACGAAGGGCAGGGAGAACATAGGAAAGGAAGCATCTGAGTTTTCCCTGGGGAAAATCAGGGAAGGCTTCCCAGAAGCTGACATATTTGACATATTTGAGCTGACACTTGACAGATGAGACAGAATCTGTCCAACGCACCAGCACAGAGACAACATCCTACACAAAGGAAACATGCTCAGAGGCATGAGGTAGAACTGAGGAGTCAAAGAAGTCCAAACAAGTTGGGAATGTGGAATGCCAGCTGCCAGGAAGTGGTGGGACACGGGAGGAGAGGTGAGGAAGAGCGAGACCCTCGGAGATCATGAACAGGAGGTCAGGCTGCACCTCTGGGCAATGAGACACCACCAAGGAATCCTGAGCCGGGGTCTGCCAGGATGGGAGTTGCGTGACACAAAGATCATTTCTGGCCCTGAGACAGAAGACGGCTTAGACGGAGTCCAAACTGGAGTCAGAGACGTGGTCAGGAGGGTAACTACAAAGGTCCAGGAGAGCCATGGGTAGGCTCTACACCAATGGCACGATAAGTAAATTAGCGAAGGAGGACAAGGGCAGAGAAAGGGCTACTGCACAACAACCCGGGCAACAGTCAGCCAAAGTGCCTCACACGGTTGCACCTGGGTCGCGAGTGGAGGAAGAGCTGGGCTGGGGCATTTATAAACCGGAGCCGAATTCATGGCTCAGGTAGGACGTTCCAACAAGACTGAACAAAGAAAAGTGAAGGGCCCAAACCAGAGTCCTGGAGAGTGCCAGTGCTAATGAGGATCATAAAAACATGAGCCCACAGAGGGGACAGGAAAATGAGCAGCCACAGAGGGGAGAGGAAATCTAGGGCAGATAAATGTGTTAAGGGGGAGAAGCCTGGGCTTTGGATTCAGAAGGACTGCGATTCAAATCTGCACTCCATCTCTTGTAGCCATGTGGTCACATGTAAGCATATGCTTCCTCAACACTCTAAACCAGATGTCTTAACGCTATCATGGAGATGTCTACCTTACTTGTTCAAATGAAGATTACCGACACCATCTGTAGCCACAGTACACTGTGTATTGTACACAATATACATTGTAGTTATTACCATAACAATTGTGCCATAGAAACCAAGGAAAGAGTTTCAAGGAGAAAAGGAAGAGTGTCACATGCCTCAGAGAAGTCTAGTAGGATAAAGATTGAAATGAAATTGTCACTGGAGATCTTGGCAAGAACAATTTTCAGAGCATCAGGAAGACAAAAACCAGATCTCAGTGGGTGAGTAGTTAGTCATACGGATTTGGAAATTGGAATCCGCACTGCCTTTCCAGAACTTTGGCTGCAAGAAGCAGGAGGGCTATGGGTCCCTAGTTAGAGTTGGGGATTTTGGAGTCTTGTCTGTTTGCTAAGATATAGAGAAGCTGAAGCATATTTATATAGGGTACTGGCAAAATTAGACTAAAAAGGAGTGGGAGGTAGAATGTAGAGGGAAAAGTTTACTTAATATCCTTGCAAGATCCTTGAGAAGTCAGCACAGATGATCAGATTGGCCCTGGATGGGGAGAGACCCTTTCCTCTGCATGGGAATAGAATCGGGGAGGGGGAAGGAGAGAGAATTCACTGCGTGGGCAGTAGTTTTTCTGTTTCCTTATTTTCCTGTTATTTTGGAAACATAATATAATACATGGTGTAGCAGAACATTTGAAAAGCATAGGAAAGGAGGAAGACACAAAAATCCCCTGCTTACATAGTTCACTCATTTTTTTCTGTCTTTTTCCTTCAAGAATTGATAACATGCTGCCAATTTGTATTTTTATAGCTGTGTGGGGTTTTTTTCATGTATAATTAAAAATAAAAGTAACTCTTAGAGGAAAGGGATACTGAGACTTAAATATGGCCAAGGCTTGGGATAACCTTTGCAGGAAAGCGAGGAGAGCAGACATAGGAATGTGTCATAGGCTTGGCAGGTGGGGAGTACTGCGGGTCCAGATACCACGAGGTCCCAGAGGCCTGCACTCAGCTGCGTCAGCGCGCACGGGTGGAGGGCCTGCTTGAGCGTGTTCAACAACCCACGTAACGGAGCAGAGAACGAGGCCTGGATTTATCAAAAGTCTGAGCTCTGCCTGGCAACCAGTGCTCATCTTGTAATCCTCACTGCAGTCCTGATTTTGTAAAATCAATAACAGCCCTCGTACGGATGAGGACATTGACCGCTCAGAGAAGTGACTTGACCAATAGCGCACACAAGGGAGGGAGACTCTGAACAAAAACTGAGGTCTCTGATTCCAGCTCTGTCCACATCACCCACCACAGCAGCCTCGGAGACTCAGCTGGTCCCTGGAATCTTCTAGGTAAATTGACGAGGGCTCTGTCTGGGCTTACAGGAGCTGGTTAATAAAGTGTCTGCCTCATTAAGGAAGGGTACCATGCTGTCAACATAGTAGGTAAAGTTTTACATTTAGAATGAAAATGGCACATCAATAAAATTCCTATTTCAGTTGAGCAATTTATGGAGGGACAAATACTCTGCAGACCCCCAGGACAACAGCAAAGCAAATATCCATGCCCACAGCTGAGTCATAACTTAAAAGCAGTATGATTTATTTGCCCATATGTCCTAATTAGTACTCAGCTCTTAAAAATAGGGCATTTGTCATCAATAAATATGGGGTTACATCAAACAGAGTAAACACCTATTAAAATGTTCACCTAATGGCTCTTAGCATCCAAATCTCACCACACCACCAACACAGGAAGTTTCTGAGTATTCACTCATGCCAACCCATACATCGCTCAGATCTCCTGCTGGAGTGAGAGGCCCAAATGTTTCCTTGTTGGAGTTGATGGCCAATGGGATGAGAAGGGGACATTTGGGGCTGGGAAGCAAGGGGGTAGGGTATGACAGTAGAGCCTTCTTGCTGCCCTCTGACTCTGGGAAACCAGTTTTGCTAGTTTGGGGTTAGCTTATGGAGAACATGGAGGGGCTGGGAGTCAGTTTCTCCACCCACCACCATCCCGCCATCTAGGTCTTCCAACTTCCACACTCCCTTGTGAAGAAATAATTATGTAAGATGGGCTCTCCGGGCAGAAACTGCCTTACTCAAATTCATCTCACTGACGGGTGCTCTCCTTCCCTTCCCTCTGGCCCAAGACAGCCAGCTCCTCTACTGCCTCTGCTCCTCTGAGTCTCTGCATCTGATCCACCTCCTTTCCAGCCCCAGCGGGCTGGTTCTGCTATCCTAGCATTTTTGCTCCTCATGCCCTCTAGTGGCCTCGACAGGGGGGGGGGGTTCTGGAGTGGGATGCCCAAGGACATCTGATCAGCTGGTGTCCAGGGACACCTCTGGTATAAGTATGAGGGGGAGAGGATGGGAACCAAGCTTAGAAAGATGGGAACATGTGGCCTAAGCCCATGGCCCACCTAAAATACAACTGGTGGAGGAAAAAGCCAATGCAACTGAAAGTGTCTAAGAGACAAATCCAGGTAAGACTATGGGCGGTGTAGACAGATGCCCTGAGTTGGAAACTCAGCTCTGCCAGCTACAAGCTGCATGTTTCTGAACACTCCCAGGCCTTGAATTTGCTTATCTGTAAAATATGGGTAAGAATAGTATGCTGCTCATAGTGAGCAATCATCATCATCATCACCACCACCATCATCATCATCACCATCATCATCATGAGTATGAACATCAGCACTATACGCCTAATATTAATGAGTTCAACATTTGCACAAAGATCTATATTGGAATTATAATTAGGCAAATTTCTATATGCTATGTAATCTATAGAACTGAATTTAAGCTACAATTAGCAGTCTAACATAAACCTCTATGTTCTTTAATAGGTAAATCTTTGAATGCTATTTAGCTTATGAGTCTTAAACACATAAACCTGTTCATTATTGAGCTCCCATGTGTATATATCTGAATCTAAAGAACTCATTGCTGCATTAATTCTTAAAAAGTCTTCTTTCCAGTTAGAAATCTTTTATTTTCTTATTTATCAAAGCAAATTGATATGTCAATTGCCTTAACTCTGTTCTTGCTCTCACGTCACGCACTATTATAACACTCAATTTTGAAGTTATCACTTGGGGTCACCATATTGCTTGCCCTTATAAAGTGTGGCTGCATGGACTTGAAGGGTCTTTAAGAAAAATGATATTTCATGCATTACCAAATATTAAAGCTAATGGAGGAACTTTCCTCTTCACACCAATATACAGACATCACCAACCTCCACAGACACGTAAAATATACCTGAGCTTCATACATGATTTGCAGCACAAGAAACCTTGGACCAAAGGAGAGGTGGAGAAAATTAGGTGACTCACTCATGATTAAGAATGTCCCATGGAGAAAAGTGAGGAGGAAGAGGGGAAAGAAACAAAACAAAAAACCAAGACTGTTTTAAGTTGGGGACCTGCAACTGCTATGTAACTGTTGCTATTGTTAAGAAAGCAATGGTGCGCTTTCATGGTGCCCAGTGCTGACCCTTGCCAGGAGGCCGCCACTGTTACCACGTTTGCTTCTCCGTCTTTCCTGCCAGCCAGACGGTTCCAGGGCCCAGTAGGGACGTTATCTTTATTCTTCACACCTTCTGAGCATGTAACCAGGATGTGGCGAATGTATGGCTGAATGTATGGATTTTGTTATTTATAATTTACTACATAAAAATCTTCAAATGACATTAATTTCCATTTTCACTTATTCCTTGAAGTAGGCTATCCCTCATTTTACACACAGGAAATGTAAGATATAACTTGGGGTAAAAACATGCTAAAATCAGTTTAAAACTGACAGGCTCTAAATAGCTACACTGATGCCTGAAAAATCTCACTGTTATCAAAATTCTAACTTGAACATTATTAGCAGAAGTTTAACTGCCAACCTCCTAAAGGTGGCAAAATGTGTGACATGTGACGTCTGTAGTCCTGTGACGCCTCTTCTCTGTCGTGAAGTCACACTGATGCAGAATGTCCTGTGGTGAGTTAAGTGCACACAGACGCATTCCCAGAATCTCAGATGTCCTTGTGGTCCTGTCTCTAAATCCACTGTCACTTTCTTTGTGTGCCACACCGAAGCTGAAAACAGATGGCTTGCCAACATAAGGCTATGAATCAATAAGAAACATCACTTTGAGCTGCTATCTATGACTTTCAGGTTCTGTTGCCTCCTTTGGGGAAGATGGCTAGGCCGGGGGAGGGGAGAGGAAAGGATGATGAAAACCTGGAAAAGAAGGAACTTACAATGCATTCTCATTCTTATTCCTATTTATTCATATTCTCTTCCTTCCTTCCCTCTTTCCCTCCATCTCTCTTTCTCTAGACACACACAGACACACACACACACACATGGATGTTGAGTAGATGCCAGGTAGTGTGATACTGACTCTGCATATAATATCTCATTTAATTTTCAGACACGTAAGGACTTTGAGTTGCAAAGTCCTACAATGTGTCCTACAATCAACAGTATCTCAGCTCTGTGTCACAATGTAGTTGGAAGCATTTTTCTCTCATCATAATTCAAAATCACGGTGCATCTCACTATGAATGATGTCTTAGACTGGGAGGAACGTAGTGTTCTTTCCACATCACAGATGAGAAAACTGAATGAGTGGCAAACTGGGACAACACATTTAGGCTTATTTCACTTTTCCAAAGACTAGGCTTCTAACCTTATGATACAAAAGTAGTGATTTCCTATCACCAAGGTACATTATTTTACTCTGTTAAGCTTCCACTTTCCCTTGAAAACATTTTCTTATAGGAAATAAATATCAATTACTATCAGTAGTGAATAAGAAAAAGACTTAAAAATTCAAACCTTGAAGCAGGAAAATTTTAAAAGGTCTGGGAATAGACAGCTAGTGAGTATACATTTTTACTAACAATACATAAACCCACAAAGTATCACAAAGGCACAACATGTCTTTTTCTCGCTCATATACATCAACAACGGCCCTTGTGAAAAAATCTCAGAAATCCCTTCGCAAACAATGAACGAGTGGTATCATTAGCACTAACTGGTGGTAACTTCTTAGTAATACAGTGGCTGTTTTAAGACAGAGAACAGATTATTTATTGAAGTCCATATTATTTCACAACATAACACTAAATCAAACTGCAAAGGAGGAATAGCAAAGTATAGAATGATTGACTGATTGGGAGAGGCAGCCTGTGTATGTTGAACTAAATAGCATACTCCTTAATCAAAGCTCCCAGGACCTGAAGAGACAGACGACTATGAGCTCAGGGGAAGAATTTACAGGGAGGTCCTTTAGGAATTCTCTGGAGGCAGATGAGTTGACAGGCTAGCTAGCCTCACACCAGGCTGCGGCAGACAGCCCGTCTCAAATCGGGTCCTCTCCATTTTCAGATAGAAGACAAAGAGCCAGAAGAGGACCTCTCCGGCCACAGCTTCCTCTGTTAAAGTACCCCAGGAGAGCCACCGTGTGGCTCAGATGGGACCACCTGCAGCTAACAATAGAGAATGCGGTGAAATTTCTAGCACGGCCTTACTGAAATTACCAATCAAGGCTTTCAAAGGAATTACACACTTCTGCAAACCTTCCCTTCCCTGACTTCAGCATGGAGATAGCAATCTGAAGCTCATATTTAATTCCTACTTGGGCAAATGGGTCTCATTCACCCAGAATAACACTTTCTTCAACTCTGCTAACACAGGGAGACACTGTGCAGTGGGAGAGAAACCTGAGAACCCCAACGTCGGGAATCAGGGTCTCAGAATCACCGAAGGAAAGGTAGTAAAAAGGTACATTCAACAGAGAAAACAACCACACTTTTCATTCCAGGTCTCTGCAGAGCTCTGGCTAACATAATACAGAAAAGCAAATGTCGAGTTGTGTCATGCAAGGAATTCAAAAATCAACTCAAATTAATATTCCATCGTTTACAGCTTAGAAACCTGAAAGAGTTTTCTTCATCCAGGCGTTAAAACCACAGGGGGCACAAACAACCCAACATGATGAAATGCAAAAATCAGAGCGTTTACTTCCTTCCGTTTTTCACTGGCTCTGCGAAACAAGGTGAAATAGCAAAGGCTTTAAACAAGATACTGCAAAAGGAAAAGCCTCTTGTAGAGAAACTTTTATTGGCGACTGATAGGAGCTTATTAGCTTTTTTGGTGATCAAAATAAACTGCAAACTAAGCCCTTGGTATTGAGTTGCAGGACTTGGTTTCCGTTCACAGAGGTAAAGTCCACTGAGGTGGGCCGGTGCCAAGTGCAAAACCCTCTTTGGAGGCCCTTAGGACGAGATCCATTTTCTGTCAGCAGTTTTCAACGTCTCCCCTTTGCATTGTTCAAATCCAGCAGCTCTCAGGACTGCCCCAGCCCCCACTGAGACAGTTAGCAGCACTGCGTGCACCAACAGCCCAGCCGCCAAAGCCTGGCAACACCGTCCTCACCCAGGGAGGAGTCAGCAGATTAAAAAACCCTATTTATTGGGGGGAAATTTTTGAGACAAGCTTCTACACACCTCCACTGTACTTGTTAAGACTGTCATTGTCCCACAAGGGCTACACGAAAATTTTGCTCATTAAAAACCAGGTGAATTCTGCCAAGTTTATAGGGAGGGCCAGAGCAACCACTTAATAAACACAGTCAACTCACTGCTGGAATGTGCTGTTTCTTTTTCTTTTTTTTTTATTGACAGCTTCATTGAGCTGTAATTCACATACCATACAAGCCACCTACTTACATAAGTATACAGTTCAACATTTTTTAGTATATCAGAGATATGAAACCATCACCACAATCATTTTAGAACATTTTCATCACCCTCCCCCCAAAACCCTGTACCCATTAGGTACCACACCCATTTCCTCCCAACCCCCTCCCCCAGCCCTAGACAACCACCAATCTATTTTCCGTCTCTATAGACTTGCCTATCTATATATATTTTATATATAAATATATATATAAATTGTATTTATAAATATATAAATTTATATATAATATATTCAAATATAAATATATTAATTATATTTATAATTAATGTAAAATATTAAATGTAAAATATATTTAAATAAATTTATATATATAATATATTTTTTATTTCATATAAATGGAGGCATACAATACGTCTGTCTGGCTTTTGTCACTTCGTGTAATATTTTCAAGGTTCATCTACGCTGTAGCATGTATTGATACTTCATTTCTATTTATGGCCAAATAATTGTCAATTATACTGATACACTACCTTGATTTATCCATTCATCAGTTTATGGATATTTGGATTGGTTCTGCTTTGGGCTATTACAAATAATGTTGCTATGAACATGCATGTACAAGTTTTTCATAGATGTATGTTTTTGTTTCTCTTAGATATATGCCTAGAAATGGAATTTCTGGATCCTATGGTAACACTTATGTTTAAAGAGGTGCTAAGCTGTTTTCCAAAGCGGCTGCACCATTTGATATTCCTACAGCAGAGGGAGAGGGTTCCAACTTCTCCAGATCTTTACCAGCCCTTGTAATTGTCACAGATGCTATCTAATCATAGTCATCCATGAGGGTGTGAAGTGCTATGTCATTGTGGTTTTGATTTGCAGTTCCTTGGTCACTAATGAGGTTGAGCATCTTTTAATGTGACCATTGTATATCTTCTTTAGAGACATATCTATTCAGATCCTTTGTCCATTTTTTACTGGCATATTTATCCTTCTGTTATCGAGTGGTAAGCATTCTTCATATATTCGAGATGCAAACCCCTTATCAGATATATGTTTTGCAAATATTTTCTCCCATTCTGTGGGGTGTTTTTAACTTTTTTGGTGGTAACCTTTGATATAATAAAGTTTTGATGATATCCACCTTATCTATTTTTTCATTGTTTGCCTTGTCTAATCCAAGGTCACAAAGAGTTATGTCTATATTTAGTTCTAAGAGTATTATAATTTTAGCTCTTACATTAAGGTCTTTGAGCCATTTTGAGTTACTTTTTATAAATGATGTGAGGTCGAACTTCATTCTTTTGCTTGGAGCTATCCAGTTGTCCCAGCACCATTTTTTTGAAACAATTATTCTTTCCTCATTGACCAGTCTTGGCTTCCTTGCAAAAAATCAGCTGACTGTAGATGTACGGGTTTATTTTTGAACTCTCAACTCTATTCCATTGATGTTTACATCTGTTTGAAGTACCACAATGTCTTGATTACTGTTGCTTTTTATTAAGTTTGAAATCAAGAAGTCTAGGCCCTCAACTCCATTCTTTGTTAAGATTGTTGTGGCTATTCTGGGTCTCTTGTATTTCCCAATGAATTTTAGAATTACCTGGTCAATTTCTGCGAAGAAGCCAGTTGAAATTTTGATGGGGATTCGGTGTACTCTATCTGGGGGGTATTCAGTCATCTTAGTAACATTAAGTGTTGCAATTCATGAGGATGAGACATCTTTCTATTTATTTAGGTTTCCTTTAATTTTTAAACAATATTTTGTGGTTTTTCAGGATATAAGTTTTGTCTGTCTTTCATTAAATTTATTCTTATTTCATTCTTTAATGCTAGTATAAATGGAATTATTTCCTTAATTTCATGTTTAAATTGTTCATTGCTAATGTATAGAAATACAATGCAATTGCTTTTTGGATACTAATCTTATATCTCACTGCCTCACTGAACACACTAGTTCTAATAATTTTTTAATCGATTCCTTAGGATCTTCTCTGTATAATATCACATAATCTGTGAATAGAGATAGTTTTACCCTTTCTATCCAATGTGGATGTCTTTTACATCATCCTCTTGCCTAACTGGCCTGGTTGGAATCTCCATTGCAGTGGTGAATGGAAGTGGCCATTGCCATTATTCCTGATTTAAGGGAAAAGCATCCAGTTTTTTACCAATAAGTGTGATGTCAGCTGTGGGTTTTCTGTAGATGCCCTTTGTTACATTCTGTTCTTAATAATAGTTGAGGTAAAGTTCGTTTGGTACTTTTTACAAAGGTATTAAGTATAACTTTCAGAAAACTTATAAAAGTTTTATAAAACTTATCATTTTTAAAGCATATATTTAATGTAGCAGAAAATATTTATTGAGTATCTACTATGTGTTGGGCCCTTTACTAGACTCTGGAGATAAGTGGTTAGAAACCTGACAAAAATTGCTACCCAACTGCGTGTGCAACTACTGTGGGGAAAACAGACAGCAAATAAACCAATAATTAAGCAAATCCTACTGATTGTTAGAAAGGGAAAAGCACTAACAGAGAAAAATCTTCAACCCAGCAAGGAAAATCATGAGTCATGGGAGAGGAATGACATTTTTAAATGAGGAATACAGGGTCAGGTCTCAATGACAAGTGGTCATTTGAACAAAAAGTTGGAGGAAAGGTAGTAAAGCAGGCACAGGGGATAAATGTCCCCTAATTACACACTGTTTTCATCTGCCCATTAAAGTGAGTTTACTGAGAGCCAAGACTATTAAAGATCACAACATTTGACACCTAGAAGAAATTTAAAAGTTAATTAACCTTCCTTGCTCTCTGAACAAGGTAGCTTAAGCCAGAAAAACGAAGAGCTTTGGGGAAGACAGTGACAGCGGGGGTGGAACTCTAAACCAGTATGCTACACACAGCACTTTTTATCCGAACACGTTGTTTTGTTTCAAAAGACATGTATAATTCCACTCGATAATAAAATCCACACAATAAGTTTGTGAACAAAAATGTACTCTAATAAACCAATGGCCTGAGCAGCTTTGGAGGATACCAAACTTACTGTTGATGAGAACTTAGCCTTCAGAAATCCGTTAATTAATCAACCTTAATAAAAGTAGCCATTGGGTAGAAAGCGTTAGAAGAGAAACACGTGACATGGTGCCTGTGTGCCTTGCTGATGTGATAATAACAAGCTCCACCAACTGATCCGTCTCTAAACCTCTCAGCCAGCCACCCATAGTCTCCTTCCTACATTGTTCAGATCTTATCCTTTCTTGATTTTGAATAATAAAATCACACATCTTGCTAAAAGAGTAAGGAAAAAAGCAATAAATACTTTACATTTCACCCCAAATGACACGTGTGAACCAGCAAAGGAAACCAGTGCAATGCAGCAGAAGTCAGTGAACTGTATCTCCCAACCGACAGTCCCGGGCTCCACTCACAGTGCGAGGGTCACCAGTTCACAGTCAACCCCCGATATCACGCCAGGAGGACTTCCCCAGGATCAAAGGTATCCCTGCACCTTTTCACATTTTTATTGTCACCAAAATGAAGACAAGTGCCAAAAAATGTAGTTTCTTACTCAGAGCTGGAGAGGAGTAGCTGATGTCTTAGACAACTGGGCTGGAAGCAAAGGCAACCACTGCGAGATGGGGAAGTGGACAGAATAACAAGGCAAGTTGACAGGTGCAACTCAAGTTTCAGCCTGTTCGAGCAAGAAAGAACTTTGTGGTTTAGTATTCACTGGCATGTGTTTTAGTGTTTATTAACATTTTCGAAATTATTCCTATATCATAAGAAATTGTTTGGACTTTTTATTTGTTTGTTTGCTATCCTAAAATCAGAATCTGGAAGGGTGCTGTGGCAGAGATTATTACTTATCCCCTGAAAACTACCCTTCTGTCTTCTAGAGCAGGAGTCCGATCTGAAGACAAATAAGACATCTACTATTAGTCGCCAGCACTGAAAAGGCACCCGATGCTTCCACAATACTTGAGTCAACTTACAAAGTTGTTTTCTTAAACATTTTTTAAATTCTCCCTAAAAATCTTTAATTAATGTGCAGAATGCTTTGCTCAGCAAAGCTCATGTCAACAACTATTCGAATAAACAAAAATGTTAAGTACAAGTTAACAGTTTGCTGATGTGCATATATAAAATATCCCTATCTTGTAACTACAATTACTAATCCATTGATTACATAAGTAACTATCCCTGGGAGCAAGGCTGAAATAGGAACAAAGAAAAACTTGTAATGTCATGAATTCAGACGTTCTACTGGGAAACCTTACCAAAGGATACGGACATTTACACAGGCGTCCTACTCTGCTTTGTTAGGAATGACTCCACCAAGCTCAGTTCCATTTCCCAAAGGATTGTGTGTGTGTGTGTGTGTGTGTGTGTGATATGTGGGCAAATTTAAGGAAGATGTTACAAAGTAATATTGAACTACTCCATATAAAACAATTATATACAAGTTGTTCCTTATATAAGTAAGAGAAGTATACACCTATAATGTTTTTAAATATTTACTTTAGTTAGAAAACTTATGTGAGTTATATTCACCTTTATTGCAAAGAGAGATATGGGAAAAATGTCAATATAATGACTTGAAAAAAATAACTCTTAGCCTGAAACCCAGTCGGTCTAACAGTAACAAATCCAAATGCTCTTCCTTCTGGCCACAAGGGGAATTTGAGCCTGGCAGCAGAGCAAACCTTCTGTGGGCCATCGGGAGATGGTTCAGGTTACAAAAGGACATCACTCTAACTTCTGAGAATGTCTGAGCCCATGTTTCACTATTTAGTTGAGAAGAGTAAGGCACTTCCTGCCAGTGTGGTAATAACTCTATCCTGACCATACTTAAGGCCCAAGATACTCATTAGCTCTGGAAGTGATATTCGTGAGTTAGCAGAAAGCATCTCTGAGGAAACGGCGGATGGTGGCATGAGCTGGGAGTCACAGCAGCTTGTCTGCAGGCCCAGTATGTGGCTACCTGTGAGGCCACAGACCCTTCAAGTAGTGTCTATGCCTTTACTTACCTACCTCTAAAACTGGGATAATGTTATACTCCATCTCCTACTTTCCTCCTTCCCTCATCTCTTTCAGTAATAATTCTGACTCTCCCGTCCTATTATAGAGGACAAAATATTCGATGACTAGAGAGGAAAGCCAGGATCACTCTCATTGTTAATTACCGTATTTTGTGGGCTATATGACACACCAGACTATAAGACGCACCTAGGTTTTAGAGGAGGAAAATAGGAAAAAAAATTTTGAAGCAAGAAATGTGGTCCTGCTCCTGCCTCCTGTGACCCCACTCTACCACCACTGCCCCCCAACCCCAACAAGCCAGGTAAGCTACATTCGGACTATAAGACGCACCCCTATTTTCCTCCCAAATTTGGCAGGAGGAAGTGCTTTATAGTCTGAAAAATACGGTAATTCTTTATGTTGCCCTTGACACTTGGTAAGTAATTTTAACTTTTTAAAACTTCACACCACTTTACAGCTGGTAAAACTGAGGCAAGAGAAATTCATTAACTCACTCAAGGTTACACAGCAAATAAATGGCAGAGGCAGCTCTTGAACCCAGGTCTTCTGACTCTAAAATCCATAACGTTTCTCGTATAAAATGTTGGCTCACTGCAAAGCAGGAAGGGATCGCCTTGCTTAAGTAGGGTATGGACCTGCTGAAATGGGACCATGCTCGGTGAAAAGTTTCTGAATTCTCAAAGGAGAAATCTAATCACCAAGCCACCTTGCTCCTTGATAAAGTCCCTCCAAAAAAAAGCAAAAAGTGGAACATGACAACCTCATTCCTTCACATGCTCCAAAGGAGAAGAAGAATCAATATATATATGAAATTTAAGATGCCAGGAAAAGGTATTACATAGATACAAAGGAAAACAGTAAGACAATGACTAGCTGCAATGCCTAGAAAAAGAAGTTGCTCTCAAAAATCCAAGGACCTTCTGGGTTGGCCAGGGGAGGAGGATGCTGGGGTGTTTGTTAGCTGATCTTTGGCGAAACATTTTTTTAATTCAATCCCTCGTTCCATAGATGAGGCTGAGGGCCAGAAAGATAAATGTTTGCATTCTTTCATTCATCCACTCTACTGGGTGTTCCTTGGACGGTGAGTTAACCAAGGACATGCTGCACTGCGTAGCAGAAATGCTCTTACTATTCTCCTGACACTTCATTCTTTCCCCAGGGCTTTACTCCTTTTGAAAAGCTCTCTAATCTTTCTCAGCTCAACTTTTATACATAAATGAGTCCTGCTCTGCAAACACAATACAGTATTTTTGATGACTAAGGCTCTCAAGAGCCTCTGGGCCATTTCTGAACATCGATGATCATCACGGGGGCGATGGATGTAAAGGTAAAAATTGGGGGGAAACTGGGCTGAATGTTCCCTGAGCCCCAAAATCCCTGAAAAGTGATGGTGGACTTTTTCTCTGTGTGTATGCCTGTGCACATGTGTGATTATACAAAATAAATCCCAAATGTAAGGGCTGTGCTAGTAATCATCAAAGATGAAACAAACATTTCCATTTCATTTAATTGAGAGATTTGGTCAACTGACATTTCACTGCACATATATTTTTCAAATATATAAAATTATAATACTTAAAATGTCTCCTCCCCCTGCACAAGAGTTGTGAAGAATAGACATATTTGAGGTTGAAAAGTGAGTAAAGAATACAAAAATCAGAGAAGCAAACAGTTAACCCTAGCTGAACTCTGATTCAGCTGAAATCAGTTACACGTGTTATGTGTTACTCTTAAAACAATTGCACCTTTATCATTTATATTAAATCTCAAAACCTCCTTCAGTTCAGAGGAAATAATCACTCTTCACATAATCAAAAAGAAACAAAAGAGGAATAAACTAATAAAGTGCTACCTAAAGAAGGAGAGACCTGGCTGGTGGCTCAGTGGTTGAGTGCCGGCCTGAGAATCAAAGGGTTGCTGGTTTGATTCCCAGTCAGGGCACATGCGTGGGTTTCAGGCCAGGTCACTAGTAGGGGGCATGCAAGAAGCAACCACACATTGATGTTTCTCTCCCTCTCTTGGTCCCTCCCTCCCCTTCTCTAAAAAATAAGTAAATAAAATATTTTTTTAAATAAGGAGAGAGAACTGGAGGAATGTGGAATAGAAGCAAGGTCTCTCTGAATGTCTTTGGTTTTATGGTTTTGACTCTCGAGTCTTACAAATGTCTTATAGAATTTTAAAAACAAATTAACTTAAAAATGTATATGAAGAAACCAGAAACACTAATTTGAAAAAATACATGCACCCCTATGTTCACTGCAGCCTTATTTACAATAGCCAAGACCTGGAAGTAACCCAAGTGTCCGTCAGTAAGTGAGTGGATAAAACAGCTGTGGGACATTTACACAATGGAATACTACTCCACTGTAAAAAAGAAGAAAATTTGACCCTTGCAACAGCATGGATGGACCTGGAGAACATTATGCTAAGGGAAATAAGCCAGTCAGAGAAAGACAAATATCGTGTGATTTCACTCATATGTGGAATCTAATGAACAAACTGAACTAATAGGCAAAGTAGAGACAAACTCATAGATAGAGAGCAGGCTGACAGCTCTGGCCAGGGCAGGGGGGTTGTTGATGGGTGGAGGGACTGAGCAAAAAAGAAAAAGAGCTCATGGATACAGCCAGCAGTGAGGTGACTGCAGAGGGAGGAGGACTGGTGGGGGTGTGAGAGGGTGTGAGGGGGATACATGGTAATGGGAAAAAATACAATAAAAATTAAACTATTGAAAACATATAAAAATTAAGTAATTTTCCTAAAAACTGAAAATAAATTAAAGCAAATAAACTCCACATCATATCAGGTTGTGGGCATAACCTGAACAAAGAATTATTTCAAATACGTTTAGGTCACAGTACTGTGCATATCCGTACAAGATAGCCTTTGGAAAAAAAGAACCGCAGACAAGCCTAAAACTGCATTTCATACTTCATAGTAAGTAATAATACTGATAGTTGATCTGACACTCTTATATGCATACATATACACACTTATAAAGCAATTTTGTTAAATTCATTAGAAAAAAGATTTTCAGCATTGGAGCAAAGAGATATAACAAATATCAAAGAAGTAATAACTTGTCATCTTAAATTTGAAGCAGAAATATCAGTGTAACCTCAAGATTTGTTTTTCTCTTTTCATTAACAAAAGTCCTAGAAGCAAGGATGACCCTGCAGCAAGGAGACCCCTAGTGTCCTGACGGTGATCCCTAAACAGCATTTCCGCTAAAAGGAACCAGGCTTCGTGAGAACCATGCCTGACCCCAGTCAAGGGCAGGAAACAAGCAACAAATGACTCACTTGTGTCATGCGGGAAACCACAAAGACTACTGGGGGAGTGAGGAAGGGCCTGGGTGTGAACGTGAAGGGGCTCCCAGTGGCCGAAGACCAACAACGGGAGCATCAAGAAGTATGACTGCGGCGGATGACAGCCTATCGAATATGCAAACAGCCATAAGTTAGTTCATTCGTGACCACATTTTTTAAATTCATTGTTCCCTATACAAATTTACTACAATGTAAATTTTTACTCTAAAATTGGAAAATGAAGGAAAAGAATCACTAAAAAAAATGGTCATTTGGATAACTGGGCAAAAAGGAGGCTGGTCATTTGGCAAATTGATTTAGAGCAATTAAAAGAAAGAGAGAGAGAGAGAGAGTCGTGAAGCACAGCAGTGTGGACACTCCTCCCCAATGACCCCCGGCTGCCTCCTGCCCTGAAGGCTTCTGCTGCTTTACTCCTATGGGCCAGACTAAAATAGCCCCACTTTACCATTTCATTTGAAAATATTCCTTCTCTTAACAGGTGGCATTTAACAAAATGCCTTCAAATTATCACTCTAAATGAGACTAACAGAAGTTTGTTTTCATTCAGAAAACTTAATGACACTTTTTAATGGTGATTGAAATGTAACACAGTCTCACAACATAAAAGGGGAGATGAATTTTTATTGAGCATTTACTGTATACCAAATGCTGTAAGAGAAAATTATCGCATTTAATTTTTTTCAGTAGCCCTGAGATCACTCACATTTTACACATGAGAAACTGAGAAAGAGCGGTTAAGCGACTTGGCAAAAATCACACATTCAGGGAAGTGACAGTTCTCGAGTTCAAAAACAGGTCTGTGGACTACATCAGGCCGCCCACGGCAAAGAAAAACAGATAACGCTTATGCCGGACGTGGCTAAAGGGTGTGATGGCACAATGTAATGAAAAATACCACAACAAAGGGCGTAACTAGTCCTCTTGTAAGAAAATAATATAACTCTATGGGGATGGTAAGAATCAGTTTCTCTGGTACATGCAGCCTTGGAAAAACTACTTAATCTAAGATTTTAGAGCAGGAAGAAATCAGAGAGTTGATTCCAGTCCGAATTATTGTTTCCTGGATTAGAAGCCAGACCTAGAGAGAAAAACTGACAAGCCTGAAGTCACAGCTGCGTTAGTGGCCTGAGAGCGGAGCTGCTGGCCACCTCCTGCCCCAGCCCCAGCCAGTCCGAGCTGCCCGCTGTGTGTGCCACATGCTGACCCCCAGTCGCAGTGGGAAACGTGTTGATTGATGGCGTTGCTATGTAACTGTAGATCCGAGGGTTTGGGCATGGTGCGTTCCAGCGTGTATCGTTCTTTATTGATGACAGGGGCCGTGACTGTTTGCACCTGGTCTCACTGAGACTCCCTGGGGAGCTTGGATGTGGAGGCTGGTTATGGAGCAGGAAGCTATGTGACCAGCAAAATATTTTTTAAATTGTAAAAATATTTTTTAAAATTAAAAGTATTATGAAAATATTAAAAAGTCCAGCCAAGACTCCATGTTGAACTCTGGTTCTTGGGTGCTCCACGCACCGGTAGGCAGGGCCTGACAGAGAGACCGTGGCCCTGCCACACCCTTCAGAGATGCGCGCGGCTGCAGAACCCATTCCTATCCCGGTGCCGCTGTCCCACGGCGTCTCTGTATACTCAGTGCCATTTTGGACCCCAGACTCTTCCTAAGCAATTGAGCCCTGCTTCACTGCCACCATCAGTGCCCTGGCTACGAACTTGCCACGTGGTATAGGCACTCAAACATGTCCTAAATTAATTGGCTAATGAACAAATACAGAGAATCTGAGCATCTTGACTTATGGTCCACTATAACCTCCAACAGTTTTAATTAGCATTGAAGAAAAACAAATGTAATTTAGTGTGATAAATACCTCTCTGCCCAAAAGACAAAGAGCCTCTAATTGTCCCTGCTAGTTCCTAATAGCCTCTAGTCATGCAAGATTGTTTAGAAGTCCAGCAGTGAGGAGACTCCAGCAGCTGCTGCAGGCCGCTGTGGGCAGGGGCCTTCCCCTTCTCCCCAAGAGAGCACTGTGTTTGCTTGTGCACACGTCTCAGAGTTCAATGTCACAGCCTGGCCTTGGAAACGGGCAGCGATGCTAAGTACATCCATACCTCAGATGGTCTGTTTGCATTTAAAAGTTTAATTTTAATATTAAAAAGTCTATGTATACTGTACATGTATAAAATTAGTACAAAAGTGGATTTTTAAAACTACTCTAAAAGTGAAGACCTGGTACAGGAAGCTGTCACGGCCCTCGGAAGGGTGAAACAGGCAAAGCATGTGCGTGCCTGTCTCCTGTCGAAGGATGCCGCGACTCCCAGAGGCTGCAATTTGAGCTCAGTGGTACTGCTGTGGGTCTCCCTGACCAAACCCCAAGTCAGTGGCTGAAGATGAATGGCAAATATCTGGTTAATTAGACAACCATAAAAGTTAACTTAATTTTTAAAAAATCACACTTCAACCTAATCCCCTTGCCACATAAATATATATCTAGGTTATACTCCAAGGGAAAACAAAACAGAGTTTTCCAAGGCTACTTCTCTTGTAAAGAAAAGTTAGTGTCTAGCTGCCTACTTCTGTGCACCAAAGGGCAGGATTCCCGGGGAGCAACGGTGGTGAGGCTCAGAGACCGAGGGCTCTGAAAACAGCTTTTGTGGCCACGGCCCCACGGCTGCCGTGGAGTGGGTGGGAGGTGAATCTTAGATATTATTTCTCTGGGAATGGAAAAAAAAATTAAAACTGCACATGATGACAATAGCCTGCCTATTATATTATTTCAATAAAAATCACATATGGAGATACACCCTCCACTGAGTACAAACTTCAGCCTCAGGCTCTCACTGTCTGCATGTATTTAAGCAAGTTACTTAAACCTCCCTAGACCTCTGTTTCCTCATCTGGAAAATGGGCATAATCAATAATACCTACTGCACAGGCATTAGTTACCTGAGGTAAATGATGTTATCCATATAAAAATGCTTAGACTTGTCTTCTGCTTAGTAAGCACTCAATAAGTGTCAGCGGTTTATTATCATCGTTGTTATTACAGAGGTTTTATTCTCCAACCTGTTCAAGCTGCATGACTTCAAATGTAAGGTGCTATCATCATCATCATCGATGATAATTTTCTTTCCTATAATATATGATTATTATATTTTCTAATGTATATTGTGGGACCTATTAGACTCTGACCCTCACAACAACACTGCCATAGGATAGGCGAGCCTCTACCGTCATCACACAGATCAACTTCAGTTTTAGCTGAAGTTGAGGGAGTTAAGTGGCCTGCCCAGGGTCACACAGCTAGGAGCCAGCAGTGGCGGGGCTCGAGGCTGCTCTGCCCACCTCCTCCTGCAGGGCTCTGCCCATTACGTCAGGCTTTTCCAAATCTCAGCTTCACAATATTTAATTTCAGCCCACACATGTGACCCTAACTGATTTCACAGAAGAACCACAAAGGGAAGAGTGTGACGTGAACACAGACCCACTGTTGCAGAGATAAAACAAGTGGGGTAGATTAAGGCGCTTCCATGACGCCCTCATCAAACCCTGGTCTCACCACCTCCCCCAGGGCACAGGTGCTCCCAAAGCGATAACAATGTAAGCCCAGGGCACTAAACCCCAGCACCAGAAAGCATTCAGCTCACCCCTCCCACAAGTTCCCCCCCACCTGCTTGCCTTTAGAACCATCCCTGTTGGGGAGAAAGGGCACACAACTGTAATTGAATAACAATAAAAAATTAAAATTAAAAAAAAGGAAAAAAAAAAAAGAACCATCCCCGTTTCTCTCCTAAGGAACAAACTGTGCTTTTTTCGGGGTGGGGGGTGCAAAACAAGCCTTATTCTTCCTTGTTCTCTGCCTTTGCTCTAGCTGGTCCTCTAGAGGGAATAAACACCTTCCCTCCAAACTCCAAATGGTCAAATTCTACTTTTTGTTAAAACCTTGGTTAAAAGCATTTCCTCCATGAAACATAACTCAAACATACCACTTCACCCGCCAAAATAATCTCTGCAACCCAAATCTTCTATCAAGTCGTTAAAAGAGCTTTCTCTAAACTTATTTAGTAAGCTTTCCCTCTCCTCTTAGATCTGTAAGCAACTCACCCTCCTTTTGAGGGTTTGAGACTACACACACACACACACACACACACACAGCTCTGAGCACAGACCTGGCATTCCACGAGTATACAAGAGAGGTGAGCAAAGGCCCGTCTTTTGAATCACGTATGGAGTTTCATTTCTACCCATGGAATGTAACCCAACACAGGCAAATTGCTATGGAGGGTCAAGGTATTTATCCAATAAATTTTTTAAGTGAAAAAAGAACTTTAACTTGAAAAGTGTCAGATGAGAAATTAAAACTTAAAATAAATGGGCCCCCATTTCATTGATTATATCTGCAGTCTTTAAGAGGCATCCTGGTCTACACGCGTTCACTGTACACGAACGCCTCCCGAGGGTGGCACCGTACCACTGCCCCGACAGAGCCGACTGGCGCGTCCAGAGGGGAGTTGGAGGCTCCGACAGCCTGCTCTGTGGTTGATCGGGAACAGGACACACAGGGTGGACTAGCAATGTTCCCCGATGTGTGTCCTGAGGAACACTGTTCATGACAAAGATGCCTCGTAACAAACTGGATTTTGTGGTCAAGTAAATTTGGGGAGGACTGTGCTCTGAGTCTCCCTCTGGGAGTCTCATGGTGCACGTTAGCATTAAAGGAGGTAAGTCCTGCAGCAGAAAGCCCTGTAATATGTTAGCTCAGCAAGTTTCAAGTTTATTTGGCTATAAGCCTTCTTTCCAGTAACACTCTTACACTTGGGGAATACTTGAAATACATATAACAGCTATGTGGCCTAAAATCTAGCTACAAGCCAACTCTGGGTTTCCCTATCTAAGAATTGTTGCTCAGCAAAGGTTAGTGTAAAAATGAAACCAGAAATGGGAGGTTAAGATTTTCTGACAACCAAACTGTAACCTGTCAACTTTACCTTATATAAGGAAAACATTTTTTAAAAAAACAAGAGGAAAAAAAAACAGTTCATGTCACAATTGGTACAATGGTCCGCAGCAGTACACTCTTTATAAAAAATAAATTTCCTATCATGGACCCACAACCCAACTATGTACATCTTTATGTGCAAAATGAAAGAGAGAACAAAGTGATTACCCAAATATTTTGAGTCAACATTTTCTTTCGATTATAATATAATTTTGCCTGTTAATTTTCAGATAATAATGCTTAGTTATCATAATTCCCCACTTAACTGTTTAAATAAACGTGCCTAATGTATTGAGCCTTAGGTAGATACAATCCTTGACCATCTTTGAAACCACTAAGGAAATATCCAGAATATCATGATACTGTTACAGTTGGTAGCTAGTTATAATAAAAGAGGAAGCAAGGGAATCGGACATTGTTGAGCTTAATGGGCTGGGGAGCATGAGCCTGTTAGCTTAGCTGGGAAGCTACAACTTCACACACTCCAGAGGATCACAGTGGTGCCCTGCGTGGACTAACACCTCTCTGTCCCTCCATCTGGTACCAGATTGTTGGGGAGAGCAGGGGAAGGTAAGCACATGCAGAATAGGAGTCAAAATGGTGCAGGTGGAGGTGCTTGACCATAGAAGCCTGTCAGTCTAACCTGAGAAAGGGGTCAATTGGCTAGGGGGTGGATCCATCAGAAGCCCACTAAAGCTTGGAAAGTTATTTTGAAAAAGCTCCTGGTCCTTCCCAAGCCCAAGATAATATAATTCCAAGGAACAAAAAAAAAGTGTGCTCTCTCTCTCGCTCTCTCTCTCCCCCTCCCTGATCCATGCTCACCCTGTGCACTTCTCTCCACAACCTGTAGCCCTAGCAGCGGTGTGGCTGACAGTCACGTAGGCTCCAAACACAGGCTCCAGGTGGGAGCCTGGATGTGGCAGCAGAGCAACAGATCGCAGCCAAGAACACAAGCTGAGTTAGCCAGATGATGAGAAGGACTAAGACTGGACTAAGCTTTAATATGGCACAGGCACTCTGGACCCTGGCCTTCATTTTGACCTTGCTAAAGACATAGTTGGACCTTTATCCATGGCGGGATGGATGGAGATTGGACACAGGGGCATCCTTCTACTTCCACCTGAAGAAATCTTGTCACACCCTACTCTTCCGTTCATGGGGTCAGGGAAATATTTTTCTCTAGATCCTGCGAAAGAGCCCCACTTCTACCAGCAACAATATAATACACTGAAAATTCCCCCAATGTTTGAAAATTAATGTTCCCACATTTCTGAGCACTCAATTTACTATGAAAAGATTTGAGCACTAAGGTATCTGTATCAAATTCTTCCAAAATTCAGTTTTTTCAGACATGAAATAATCTCTAAAACAAAATTCATAAAAATAATTGATTTCCTTTCTAATTTCAAGCATCTGCAGTAATTCAATTAAAATCCGCTCACATTTAGGGAAGGAAAATCCTGATACCACAGAACTGATCTACATTTCAAATTACCAATGTTCAAAAACCTAAAACTAGAAGACTCGTGCCAACCTCTAAAAGGATTTATTCGGATTTACATTGGAACGCCATTGCCTATTTCATTCCTTTAACCTGCGACCCATACACACATACATATGCAAAGTTCTCCCTTTCCAAAACACTGTTGGTAACATCGTCACACAGCAACACAATCTGAATCAAAGGGAAAACATTCAAAGACTTTCCCCTCCTGAAATCCGGGTGGGTGGGGAAGGGAGCTGCTAATGCACTTATTTCACACTTTGATGTTAGGATGAACGAACGTTAGCCAACGTCAGCTCTCTTCACTCACTGCATTTTAGTTTCAGGGTCAAAAACGATCATGTTTTGAAGGTGCTCTGACGGCGGTGCCTTACCAGTGTAGATGCTGGCATTGGAAGCCGGGATACCAAACTGTGACTCGATGAACTTGGGAATGAAGGTAATGAAAGCAGTGACAATGGCACTCTCAGCTGTGTATGACAAACTCACAAAAAGGAATGTCATGTTGCTTAAGATCCTGACAGCTGCTCTTGGTAGGTCTACAAAATGACAAAAATGACAAATGAATGTTATAAACCAGGGATGGAAAATAAAATAAAACTGAATTGTTTTTGAAATGAACTGGAAATAGCCATTCAGCAATATTTGAGATTATTGAATAAAGAATAAAACGAGAAAAACTTGATGACCAATTAGAAATTATCCCCTTTATTAAACAGGCTTGTGGGAGGGTTAATTTTCAAGTAGGGTAAGGTAACTCAATAAAGTATTTTTAAAACATACCCATAAACAAATATCCTTACAAGAAGTATCCAACCTATGACTCCTGTTTCAAAAACTATTTTAAATAAATTACTTGCATTTTTATTTATTAAAATGATATTATCCTTTAAGATTCCAAAATCTACTAAATGTGTAAAGGACCTGCAATATAATCCTACACTTTGCCTCTGAGTTGCCACCTCCCCGACACCCACAACAGAGGAGCCGGCACGTGATTGGACATATTATTAGATAATATGGCTAAGAGGGCACATGGTATGAGGCCGCCAGGTCAGACACTCCCAGGGGCTTTGCAACAAAGTGAAATGATCTCCAAAGGAGCAGGACAGCCCAGAGGTGGGGCCTCAGCACCTGCCCAGTTTCCTCTCAAGGAAGCAACAGTTCGTTCCTTGAGTGGGGGCATTTACTTCACAGAACTTGACACATATGTGGTTCAAGATATATGTGCAAGTGTGTTCATGTCAGCATTGATTATGACAGCAAAATTGGGGGGGAAAATACCTAAATGCCCATTGACGGGAAGTGTTTAAATTATGGCACAGTCATATAATACAATATTATGCAGTAATTAAAACTGAAATAAGCCCTGGCCGGTGTGGCTCAGTTGGTTGGAGTGTCATCCATAAACCAAGAGTCATGGGTTTGATGCCTAGGTTGTGGGTTCGGTTCTCGGTCGGGGTGTGTACAAGAAGCAACAGATTGATGTTTCTCTCTCACATCAATGTTTCTCTCCCCCGTCTCTAAAATCAGTGAGCATGTCCTCAGGTGAAGATTAAAAAAAAATGAAATAAGCTGTATGTACTAGCATAAAAGAAACTCCAAGAAATATTTTTATTAGTAAATAAAGCCAGATGCTGCAGAAATACATTTACATGTGTGCAAATATATATTATATGCCTTTATATAATATATATTATATATAATATTTAAGTAAAAATCAAGCAAACCAAAAATGTATTTATATACAGTCAAATGTATACATCTCAATGTATATAACACTAAGAAATTCTGTTAAATGGAAGTAAAACTGATAGAGAGAAATAAAAGGAAATTTTTGTGTGTATAGTTTTCTATTTTTTGCATGTTTACAATGTGAACTAACCCACATTCATATTAGTTTTACAGACCTTCATGAAAAAGGTAAGCTGCATGACTTTTGACATGTACAGTCACCTTGTTATCAGAGCAGTTTTGTTATGCTACGACATAATAAAGTCATTTCATAAAATTAAACAACAGTTGTTAAAACTATAATTTATAGCTTATTCATAGGAATTGAAAACTTAGGAAGGCAAAACTATTCACTATTATTCTCTTTAAGTGTTAATTAATTTTCATGTTCTATAACTTAATTATTAAAGTATAAATGAACATTTAAAAGAAAAATTAAGATGCAAACTTAATTTTTAATGTAAAAAACATGACAGAAAAAATATAATCAAAGTACATAAAATTACCCAATTTCCTCCTATAAGCACTTCAAATCAAAATGTCATATCTAAAACTTTAAAAATTAGAAAGTTAAGATTTCATATTAACATTTAGAGATTCAGCTGTTATATTAAGTTTAGCTGTTATATTAAAAGCTAGCTTGAATCTGAAACATCTGGAAAAATATAAAATAAATTATTTTAATCCAAGAAGATAACATATGTATCACATGAATATTTGAAAAGATACCATTTATATAAACTGGTTTTTCTTTTATACCCATTTGGTATGGTAAAATAACCTTCTAATTTCAAAGGTAACTAAAAATACATGTGATGTTTCTCTCTTTCATTAAAAAAAAACCTCCTGTTATTTACGAAGAATTTAGCAAAAGTTCAGGCTTTCAACAACTTTTAAGTTATCTTTTTTTCTTCCACCTTCTTCCTTCCCCTTTGTTGGGGCTACCTAGTAGCCCACACACGCTGCAGGAGTCGGGGGCCAAGTATCCAGGGTGTGTCTTTGGCTGGTAGGGCTGGAAGTTGGTTTCCGTTCAGGGGTGGTAAGCAAGTAAATGCAGACGTTGAGAATAATGGGAGACAGGTTTTTTTTAACTGCCAGAGAAGGGAGTTACAAATATTGAAAGACAACAGTTAGATATAAGACTGAAACTGGAGGTATTGGTATGGACTCACCAGATGATAGATAGATGGTAGATAGAGAAGATGATAATCGATCAATGATAAAGGATAGACTTTGAGGGTGTGTGTGTACATACAGGGTGGGGCAAAAATAGGTGATCATGCAAAATAGTTTATTCTTATATTATTTATTAATTATTGTATCATTTCCCATATGAACAACTATAAATCTACTTTTACCCCACACTATATATATACTTCCTAACTTTATCTACTGGCAGGTCTCAGAAATAATGAGCCTGGTAGCAATGAGCCCACCTCACACCCAGTTCTTGGTTTCTTGAGAACCAGAGGGTCTTGGAGAACTGACTAACTTCAGAGCTGGGGCAGAGAAAATACAAGATGAGCCTGGAAAATCTTGCTGAGCAAAAAAGCAAAGAAGTACTCAAAGAATGTTGGGAGCATGTCAGGAATACAGAAGACAGCACGAAGGATTCCCAGTGGCCAAATGTGGAACAATTTGATGCTAAAAACGGCAAGTGAAATTTCAGTAGGAACAAGATGCAGCCAATCCTTGTCACTCACAGATCCAGCATTTGCAAATGCACCAGAATTTTTCTGTGTCTGTGAAAGCTACACTGGCAGCACATGGACCTCGGAGGACGTGCACAAAATGGCAAAACATGGGAGTCGCAGGACGCACATTCTTGGCTGAGCTGCACAAGGCCCTCTTGTCTCAGCTCTCATACTACAAACAAGCGTCCTTTTCACAACCCATTGTCACATTTTTCGCATTTTTGTGCTTTTGGTGATTTTATTGTTTAAAATGTCCCGCCACCCCCAAGCATAGTGCTGAAGTGCTGTGTAGTGTTTCTAAATGCAAGAGGCTGGGATGTGCCTTCCAGAGAAAATGTGTGTGTTAGATAAGCTTCTTTCAGGCAGGAGTTACAGTGCTGCTGGCCATGGGTTCGATGTCAATGAATTAACAATGTATATGAAATTAGGTATTGTTGAACAGAAACACATGTAAAACCAGGTTATGTATTAAAGGGTTGCCCATTAAGTTCTGACAGGAACCCAGCCCTGTATTTCCCCTAGAGCAATGCTTCAGTATTGGATATTTCAGTGTTCATGGTGACTTTATAGAACACAACTTCTGCAAATAACGAGAACCAACTGTATACAAAGTACTTAAAATTATTTATTGCTTAATAATTGCAATAGACTTATTAACTTTAGAGTGGAGAAACCTGGCAGATATAATCTTATCCAAGTGATAAAAGTTCCCCTAAATGGTAACAAGGCAAAGTAACATTGTGTGGCCTCTGTTACAAAGTGCTGAGCACAGCATCATTTCGGGGATATGCCTACAAAATGCGTAAATCAGGGGGTGGCGTCATTAAACACAAGTTGAATGATAAAGGTCATAAAAGATCAAAAAATGATGATGAACTTATCCAGACTGACAGGGATGAAGAAGACACCAAAACTAAATACATATGGCCCTGGATGGGATCTTGGATGTAAAGGGCACTGATCAGTGACATCCGAACGGGGACTGTGGTCTAGATGATGACACGGGATTGATGTGGACTTCCTGACTTTGGTGGCTGCCCAGCAGTCACACAGGGGAGTGTCCTTGTACTTAGGAAACACACTCAAAAGTATTAGGGGGCAGTAGAGTCCTCAACTTCTCCGATGGGTTAAACACCAACAATTAGAGTATCAGGGTGCAGGGTACATAAGAGTTCTGTGTGCATCTTCTGTGGCTTTTATGTGATTTCAAAATTATTTCAAACACACAAAGTTTTAAAATCTAAGTTAGCAAAGATGTTGCTACATCCATCAGTTTGCAGGCAGATCCCTAATTTTTATGCTGCTGGACATAGTTTAGATAGGTTTCTTGGTGTCGTTTGTAAGTGTGTCACTATAAAATCAAAGAAGTGGCGAAAAGCATGATGGGGGAGAGATGGAATCAGGACGGTGATCATTTTCTTAAATCACCGAATAAGAAATCCTACAGTAAAGGCAGGCTGGCACTGAACCGCTAGGCTTCAGTGTGTTTACAATGGCGTGTGACCACCACCTGTCTCTAGTTTCAAAGTATATGTTTGTATTGTAAGTAAATATAAGCATCTATGTTCAGGAATGAGGCTGGAATTCATTTTTATTTTATACTTTTATGCACTTTCTAAATTTTCTACCATGAGCATGTATTACTTTTATATTCCAAAAACAATCCCAAAACTGAAGTTTTAAAGGGATGCAACAATATGTCATTTTACAAGAGAAGTCTTCCCTGACTCAGGCAGCTGACTGAGAAATCCTTCCCCCTCTTTCTTCAAAGTTCCTCAGAGTGTGACGTCTCTATTTTAAGTTTATGTTCTATTATATCTATTTCCCTTTGACCTCCCTTTAAAGATATGGACTGTAACTTTTCATATATGTATCCTGAGGTCTTCATCCTAGAGCAGTTGCTCAATAAAGATATTTATAAAAGAGAAAAAGAAACAAAGAAATAGAGAAGTTTCCTCAAGATAGATATTACCAGGCGTATATCTCAATAATTAGAATGATATTTGGGTACCAGTCTAGTCCTTTCCTAAAAATCTTACATAATGCCAATTTCTTAAATAAAAGTAAAATGTGAGGGAAGTGTCTCTTGAACAAGCAGATAAAGGTGGTTTAAATGGACTAAGTCAAACATGATATGGAATTCATATTAGGCATAGACAAAAGACCAGCAGTAAAAATGGGAACACCAAAGTTGGGGTCCTTGTTCTATAAAAGGTTGGGATGTTACTGATAAATAATAAAATAACGTGATACAGCAGAATATAGAGTGGTTTTGAAATCACATGTGCATGACCCAAGGCCTTGGCCTCGAAGGTAAGAAGAGAGAAGATGAGGTGAAGAGAGGAGGAAACACCATATGATAATTATAGTAGAATCAGGCCAGCTGAGAGTCTGCTCTGGCTGTAACAACTAAGCTTTCATATATTAACCATGTTTTTTAAATGTTTTGACATCTTAAAAATCTTGCTGACTACCAATCAGAGGCAGCAAGGGCTCAGCTGAGAACACATCTTTTGTATGCAAACCAACAAATCCCGAGTCTGCAGTCCCAACCACCAACTTGCCTGTCACACACCAAGCCAGTATTACCCCTGCCCTAGATCACCCAGGGCAGGTACCAAGCAACTGGAGACCACCCCTACAGCACAGAACCCCCTGGAATTATTCACATGCGCCCATCACAAGCTGGTCACTCTGCCCTGCCCTGTCTTTCCCATGGAAACCTCCATAAAGACCTTGACCCCGGCTTCCCCCCATCGCCTGTCTTTT
This sequence comes from Desmodus rotundus, assembly GCF_022682495.2. Taxonomy (NCBI): domain Eukaryota; kingdom Metazoa; phylum Chordata; class Mammalia; order Chiroptera; family Phyllostomidae; genus Desmodus; species Desmodus rotundus. The sequence continues at coordinate 35,671,800 of NC_071394.1, read as the reverse complement.
GTTTCCTGACCAAAACCTGGCTCGTCCCCTGTGGCCCTGTATGGCATGGCGGGATCCTTCTCTTGGGGAAACGTAAGTAACAATTCTTCTTTCAATGACATGGACCTTTCCATGTCATTCAGCCACCTCCACAAATTAAAATTCAAATTATAAAACCATCTCCTTTAACACCTCTCCACAAAATCCCGTGATTCCCTTCTGTTATAAGTACTCAAAGTCAGTATGTAATTTTCCTTTATCTCAAATCTTTAAATTCTTACTATCTGTATACTTTAAAGCCTTCTGGTGTATCAACAAGTGGGTGGAAAAAACCCATCACCATGCAGTGAGCCCTCAACAACTCCCCTTATGCTCTGTGGGCCTCGCACCACTCCGTGTATTTCACGAGTGTAGAGCAGATACAATTTTTCGATGCCTGTTACTCAGGAGCATCAAACTATTTTTAGTAACATCCTTCTATAAAAGCAGAACCAAAGTTGCTCTTCATACATAACATGGCCAAATAGGACCCAACTGCCCTGCTCATTTTCACTTCATACATCTCATTCTTGCTCATTTTCTTTGAAACTAATGATCCCCTGGGCTCCCTATTAAAGCATTTCCATTTTTCCTGCTCCTCCATTACACAATGCAAATGCATTCCCTGCCACCAATAAAGGAGTGGAAGGCAATGGATGATCGTGGCATGCTATGGGCACCTCTGGGCGAGCACATAGAGCTCCTGAGATACTTACCTGCCAATGGTGGACAGAGAAGGAAGCCATGGGGTCCAAAACACATCATTAGTGGTTGCTGGCCAGAGTACGATCCTGCTTGTTTAAATCTGGCGCTAATGAGTATATATACATACATATGGTAAATACTACTCTGATGAGTAACCCCACAGTCAATTTGCAGTGAATAAAAAGAAAGTGCTTGCCCTGGCTGGTGTAGTTCAGTGGATTGAGGGCAGGCCTGTGAACCAAAGGGTTGCTGGTTCAATTCTCAGTAAGGGCACATGTCTGAGTTATGAGCCAGGTCCCCAGTAAGGGGTGCGTGAGAGGCAACCACACATTGATGTTTCTCTCCCTCTCTTTCTCCCTCCCTTCCCCCTCTCTAAAAATAAATTTTAAAATATTTTTTAATCTGCTTTCTTTTTTTAGGAATTCTTTGCCAGTCTTGTTACCATTTACTTTTTATCATATAAGCTGTAGGTTCAAATCTAAAGATTCTGCTCATCAGAAGAAAACATCTGCTCATCAAAATAAATGTAAAAAATATAAAACAAAGAATTTGAGATAAAGAAGATATAAGTAGAGCAGAACATCAAAATCAGAGAAAAGAGCCCTGACAGGTGTGGCTCAGTTTGTTGGGCATCATCCTGCTAAGTGAAAGGTTGTGAGTTTGAGTCCCAGTGAGGGGATATGCCTAGGCTGTGGGTTCAGTCTCCAGTCAGGGCATGTACCAAAGGCAACCAATTGATGTTTCTCTCTCACATCAATGCTCTCACAAATAAAGACACTGCAAAAAAAGAAAATTATAGGCCAATATCCCTGATGAACATAAATGCTAAAGTCCTCAACAAAATATTAGCAAACCAAATACTGCGATGCATCGAAAAAGATCATACACCATGAGCAAGTGGGATTTATTCCAGGAATGCAAGGTTGGTACAACATTTGCAAATCAATAAACATGATTGACCACATAAACAAAAAGAAGGATAAAAACCACATGATCACATCAACAGATGCAGAAAAAGCTTTTGAAAAAATTCAACACCCATTAATGATTAAAAAGAAAACCATCAACAAAATAAAAAGACAACCCACAGAATGAGAGAACATATTCAATACATCAGATAAGAGGTTAATATCCAAAATTTATAAAGAACTTATAAAACTCAACACCAAAATCACAAACAACCCAATTAAAAAATGGGCAAAGGACCTGAATAGACACTTCTCCAAAGAGGACATACAGATGGTCAATAGACATATGAAAATATATTCAATGTCAACTAATCATCAGAGAAATGCAAATTAAAACCACATGAGATATCACCTCATATACCTGTCAGAATGGCTATCATTAATAAATCAACAAACAACAAGTGCTGGCAAGTATGCAGAGAAAGTGGGACTCTTTTGCACTGTTGGTGGGAATGCAGATTGGTGCAGCCACTATAGAAAGCAGTATGGAGATACCTCAAAAAATTTAAAATGGACCTGACTTTGACCCAGCAATCCTGTTTATTGGAATATAAGCAGGATTGCTGGGTCAAAGGAACCCAAAACACTAATTCAAAAGAACATAAACAATCCTATGTTGATTGCAGAGTTATTTACAGTCACCAAGATATGGAAGCAGCCCAAGTGTCCATCAATAGATGAGTGGATAAAACAACTATGGGACATTTACACAGTGGAATACTACTCAGCCATGAAAAAAGAAAAATTTACCCTTTGCAACTATATAGGTAGAACTGGAGAACATAAGACAGTCAGAAAATGAAAAATACCATATGATTTCACTGATATGTGGAATCTAATGAACAAACTGAACTAACAAGGAAAATAGGGACAGATTTATAGATGGAGAGCAGATGACAGCTAATGGTGGTGGGGGAGGCTAATGGGTGGAGGGACTGAGCAAAAAGGAAAAAGGACTCATGGACATGGACAATAGTGGGGTGATTGCAGGGGAGAGAGGGTATAAGGGGAATAAATGGTAATGGAAAAAATATACAACAAAAATTAAATAAATAAACAAGTAAGTAGGTAAGTAAATAAAAAGATCAGTGATGAGCCCAATGTGGCTGGAGCAGAATTAAACAATTGAGATTGCAAGAAAGACATGGGGTCAAAACAGGTAACCAGGGGTGAGATTGTAACCCTAGTAGGTCATATAGGGAAGGGACTTCTCTGTGACTGAGATCAAAAACCACAGAAGCTCTGAGCAGAGGAGTGACATTTGAACAGGATCCTTCTGGCTGTTGAGTTGAAAGCAATTGAAAGGGGCAAGGGCGGAAGAGGGAGACCAGTTTGGGAGGCTTCTGTCCTTTCCTTCCCTACTCATCAAAACCATCATCACCTCTCACTTCTGCTCTGTTCATAGCTTTCTACCTGAGCCCCTCCTTCCAATCTGCTCCTTTTCCTCCATAATCTGCCTAAAGAAGGCTGCCAAATGTCTGCTCATACCTCCCCCTGCCCATTAGGGACAGCTTCAGTTCAAGGCTAGAATTCAAGCTCTCCATATACAATATGATGCTATTTTACCTTCTGAACTTTATATCCCAGGTCTTGGCTACTGATATACAACACACCAACCACAATGGCCTATTCAGCACTTTCAAATACATCTGCATAGTCTGACGTTGGCTTTGCTCTCTCCGATGCACATATTCGCACCATCCCTCCTCCACCTACTGAACTTCTCCCAGGCTTCCACAGTTCATCACAAATCCCACCTCCTCCCACAAAACCTTTCTTGACCCCTCAACTGCATATTCCCTCGCCTGCCCTTGAACCTCACAGCAGTGTGTCTAGCCTCCTTCAAGGTCTTTATATATCCATCTGTCCTTGTCCTGTCTCTCTCAGTGGGCTGTAAGCTCATGGAGGGCAAACCCTGGCTCACTCATTTTCATATTTGTCACAGTACAAAGGACAGAACCTTCTATAAAGTGAGCAGTTGTTTAATTAAATAATGATCAAAGTTCTGTAATTTTCAATGGACTCTTAAATCTATTCATTACTTCAAAGTAACTTTTTTATTTAATTAGCATTGTAAACACATTACACTCTAATACAGACAAAGTTGGGCAAAGAAAAATCTGTTATATTTTATGCTAAATTACAACGCTAAACTATTAAGCTTAAAAAATTACAACTGGTCACAAAACTAAAATTGTTTTTATGATTAACTGCTACCAAAAGTTCTCCATTTAGGGAGATAAACAATTAAACTTGGAAGACTAAAAGACCTTGAACCTCAGGAAAATTGATTCACTTTAATATTTTAAGTGTTTATTTTTATTGGTAAGATTTTGATGCAATCAATGTGAATCTCTTTATAGAAAGGTGATGCAGACACACTAAAAATTCTACTTTCTCCTTTGCGGTGTTTTAAAGCAGCCTTATTCCTGAATAATTTATAATAAGAATCAAGAAAGACTGAGCCAGATTTTCCCAATATCTGTCATTACAATGTGGAGGCAGAGTGGAAAGTATAGTACATTTTCTTCTAGTATTCTCTGCAATAGAACTTGCCAAAAAGGCACCATTCAGTGTGGTCAAAATCATTTTCTTTTTAATGAAGTAGTAACTTAGCTATACTACTAACTAGCTATTTCTACCTCCTCTCTGAAGAAGCTAATATTGGCATCCAAGTTTCATATACAGGGTTGGGCAAAAGTAGCTTTACAGTTATTCATATGGAAAAATAATTCAATTGATCAATAATACAAGAATAAACTCTGTGTTTTGGGTACTCATAACTGTAAACATACTTTTGTCCTGCCCTCTATAAAATAAAGACCCAAAGAAGCCCTGCTCCTGAAAACAGAACAAGGGGAAAAAAGTATCTGGAAGTCAAGCTCAGATTTAACTCAAAAGGAACTCTTAGTAACCATTCTTTATTCAAGGCCTAATAATGAATCTCAGTGTTGTAATACAAATTATGTCAACAATAGAATGATACCCAGAAATTTTACTTGCTCTTTTGGACATCAGTTTAAATACTATAGAACTGATTTCATTTCCTATAGGTGATAGGTATTAGATAATCTACAGGAAGTTGACATGTGCAAGATAAACATGAATTAACTTTATATATACTAACTGAACATTATTCCAATATTATCAATATCATTTGAATCATTTTTGACATCTTTAGGATTTAGCATTTTCATTTTATCATCTCATTAAAACAGAATTCCTTTTTAACAGGAAAAAGTGTCTCTTGAGATTCCCATTTAGATACAATTAGAGAATCCAGGGCAGGTGCAAGTAATGAAAGAAAACAGCTGTATGTCTGAATCAGGAGGTTTAACTGCCCAAGTGATATCAGCCATCACCATTAAGGCATGGATGGTGTGAAAATTGGAATTTATCAGACATACTGATGAGAAAATCAGAATGGAAACAGATTTTATAAACCAACTGTCCATCACTATTAAGAGACGCCAGTTACTCTTTCTTTTAAAAGAAAATATCCTGACAAAGAAGGACACTACCTAATGGTAAAGGGAGCAAGTGAACAAAAGAATATGACCCTTGTAAACATTTATGTACCCAACATAGGAGCACCTAAATATGTAAAGTAAATCTTGATAGACATAAAGAGAGACATTGACTGTAATAGAGTTATAGTAGAAAATTTTAACACCCCACAGACATCAGTGGGTAGATCTTCCAGACAGAAAATCAACAAGGAAAAAATGGTCTTAAATGACACTCTAGATCAGATAGATTTAATTGACAACTTCAGAGCATTTTATTCCGAAGCCACAGAATATACATTCTTTTTAAGTGCACATGGAACATTTTCTAGGATAGACCACATTTAGGACACATAACATGTCTCAATCAATTTAAAATTGAAATCATATCAAGAATTTTCTCTGACCAAAATGGTATGAAACAAAAATTCAATCATGACCAAAAGCCCCTGAAAAACACAAAAATACATGGAGGCTAGATAACAAGTTACCAAATAATAAATGGGTTAATAATGACATTAAAGAAGGACTTCAGGCCAAGATAGAGGCATAGGTAGATCCGCTTTGCTTCCTCACATAACAAAAAGGACAACAACAAATTTAAAAACAAAAAAACAACTGAAAAAATCAAACTGTATGGAAGTCTGACAACCAAGGAGTTAAAGAAGAAACATTCATCCAGACTGGTAGGAGGGGCAGAGATGGGCAGCTGGGGTGAAGAAGGCACATGGCAAGGTGGCAGACCAGGCAGGCAAGGCAGCAGCTGGCAAACACTACACTTGCTGTGGGATATCCTACAGCTGGGATAACCTACATTTACATGAGGATAAGCCGGGAGGAACAACTGGAGAGCAAGACAGGCAACACAACCCAGGGTTCCAGCACAGGGAAATAAAGCCTCAAAATCTCTGGCTGTACAAACCTCTGGGGATTGTGGCACCAGCTTCACAGGAGAGTTCACTGGAGAGACCCATGGGGTCCTAGAATGTACATAGCCCATCCACCCTGGAATCAGCACCAGAAGAGCCCAATTTTCTTGTGGGTAACAGGGGAAGTGACTGAAAGCAGGGCAAGAGCTGAGCAAGCAGCACTGTTCCCTCTTGGACCCCTCCTGGACCATATACAGCTCCACAGCACAGCAAAGTGGGTTGCTTTGCCCTGACAAATACCTAAGGCTCCACCTGTCACAATGTAACATGTGCGCCAAAGAAATACGGCACAAATGAAATAACAGATCAAAACTTCAGAAAAAGAACCAAGCAACAAGGAGATAGCCAACTACCAGATTCAGAGTTCAAAACACTGCTAATCAGGATGCTCACAGAAATGAATGAATACAGACATAAAACAGAGGAAAAAGTAAAGGCTATGAAAAGTTAAATAAAGGAAATGTACAGGGAACCAACAGTGAAGAGAGGAAACCAGGACTCAAATCAACACTTTGGAACAGAAGGAAGAAATAAACATTCAACCAGAACAAAATGAAGAAACAAGAATTCAAAAAAATGAGGAGAAGCTTAGGAACCTCTGGGACAACTTGAAACATTCCAACATCCAAATACTAGGGGTGCCAGAAGGAAAAAAGGAAGAGCAAGAAATGGAAAACTTATTTGAAAACATAATGAAGGAGAACTTCCCTAATCTGGTGAAGGAAATAGACTTCCAGGAAGTCCAGGAAGCTCAGAGTCCCAAACAAGTTGGACCCAAGGAAACACACACCAAGGCACATCATAATTACATTACCCAAGATTAAAGAGAAGGAGGGAATCTTAAAAGCAGCAAGAGAAAAGGAGACAGTTACCTACAAAGGCGTTTCCATAAGACTATCAGCTGATTTCTCAAAAGAAACCTTACATGCAATAAGAGGCTGGAAAGAAGTATTTGAAGTAATGAAAGACAAGGATCTATATCCAAGACTACTTTCTCCAGCAAAGCTATCATTTAGAATAGAAGAGCAGATAAGGTGCTTCCCCATTAAGGTAAAGTTAAAGGAGTTCATCATCACCAAGCCTTTATCATATGAAATGTTGCCCCAGCTGGTATGGCTCAGTGGACTGAGTGCCGGCCTGAAAACCAAAGGGTCACTGGTTCAATTTCCAGTCAGGACACATGCCTGGGTTGCAGGCCAGGTCCCCAGTAGGGGTCACACTAGAGACAACCACTCATTGATATTTCTCCCCCTTTCTTTCTCTCTCCCTTCCCTTCTCTCTAAAAATTAAATAAAGAAAGAAAGAAGGAAGGAAAGAAATAAGTCTGTCTATGAAAAAGATCAAAACTATGAACAGTAAAATGACAACAAACTCACAACTATCAACAACTGAACTTAAAAAACAAAAACGCAGTAAGCAAACAAATAGAACAGGAACAGAATCACAGAAATGGTGATCACATGGAGGGTTATCAGTGGAAAGGGGAAGAGGGGAAATGGAGGAAAAGGTACAGGGAATAAGAAGCACAATTGGTAGGTCCGAAATAGACAGGGGGAGGGTAAGAATAGTATATGAAATGGAGAAACCGAAGAACTTATATGTATGACCCATGGACATGAACTAAGGAGGGGGAATGTTCATGGGACTGGAGGTGAAGGGGAATAAAGGGGAGAAAAAAATGGGACAACTGTAATAGCATAATCAGTAAAATATACTTAAAAACAATGAGATTAAAGATAAATCAAGAGATAACTCGAAACAAATGAAAATGAGAACACAACAGTTCAAAATCTATGAGACACAGCAAAGGCAGTCCTAAGAGAGAAATTCATAGCATTCCAGGCCTACCACAAGGAAGAAAAATCTCAAATAATTTAACTTTACAATTAAAGAAACTTGAAAAAGGAACAGCAAACTAAGCTCAAAGTGCATTGAAGGAAATAATGAAGATCAGAGTAGAAATAAATGAAAGTCTAAAAACACAATACAAAAGAGCAATGAAACCAAGAGTTGGTTCTTTAAATAGATAAACAAACTTGACAAAACTTTAACCAGACTCATCAAGAAAAAAAAAAAAACAGGACCAAGTAAACAAAATCAGAAATGAAAGAGGAGAAGTAAAAACTGACACCAAAAAAAAAAAAAGGAAAGATTTGTAAGAAAATATCACAAACAACTCTATGCCAACATATTGGACAACCTGGTACTGGGATAAAGACAGACATATATTCAATAGATCAATGGAACAGCATAGAGAGACCAGAGATAAACCCATGCCTTTATACTCAATATTTGACAAAAGCGTCAAAAACATATAATGGGGTAAAGACAGTATATTCAAAAAATAGTGTTGGAAAAATTGGACAGATACATGCATAAAAATTAAACTAGACTGCCTTCTTACACAATACCTGATAATAAACTCAAAATGGATTAAAGAGTTATATTTAGACTCAAAACCATAGAAGAAAACATAGGCAGTAATATCTTGGACATTTCTTGTAGCAATATTTTTTCTGATGTATCTCCTTAGGCAAAGGAAAGAAAAGAAAAAAAAAAAACAAATGGAACTACATCCAACTAAAAAGTTTTGCAAAGCAAAGGAAACCATTAACAAAATGAAAAGGTAACTCACTGAATGGGAGAACATATTTGCCAATGATACATCTGTTGAGGGGCTAATATCCAAAATTTTTAAAGAAGTTATAAAACTCAACGCCAAAAAAGAAACAATTCAATTAAAAATGGGCGAAAGACCTAAAAAGACACTTCTCCAAAGAACATATACAGACGGCCAATAGGCATATGAAAAGATGTCCAACATCACCAATCATTACAGAAATGCAAATTAAAACCACGATGAGATACTACCTCACACCTGTCAGAATGGCTATCATCAATAAATCAACAAACAAGTGTTGGTGAGAATGTGGAAAAAAGGCAACTCTAGTGAACTGTTGGTGGGAATGCAGACTGGTGCAGCCACTGTGGAAAACAGTGTGGAGATACCTCAAAAAATTGAAAATGGAACTGCCTTATGAAATAGGCATTCCACTTCTGGGAATTTATTCAAGAAATCCAAAACACTGATTCAAAAGAATATATGCACCCTTATGTTCATTGCAGCATTATTTGCAATCGCCAAGATGTGGAAGCAGCCCAAGTGCCCTTCAGTAGGTGAGTGGATAAAACAACTATGGTACATGTACACAATGGAATAATACTTGGCTATAAAAAAATAAAATAATTTTACCCTTTGCAACAGCATGGATGGACCTGGAGAGCATTATGCTGAGTGAAATAAGCCAGTTGTCAAGATAAGTATCCTATGATTTAACTCATGTGGAATCTATGAACAAAATGAACTAACGAACAAAATAGTGACAGACTCAGAGAGAGGAGGCTGACAACTGTCAGTGGGGATTGGGTGGGGAGAGGGGCGGAGGGATTGAGCATTAATGAGAAAAAGAAAAATTCACGGACATGGACAACAGTGTGGTGATTGCCAGTGGGAGGGGGAGGAGGGTGGTAGAAGAGGGTAAAGCGGGGATAAATGTTGATGGACAGAGAATGACTTGGGGTGGTGAACACACAATACAGTGTACAGATGATGTATTGTGGAATTGTGCACCTGAAACCTGTATGATTTTGTAAACCAGTGTCACCCCAATAAATTCAATAAAAAGGAAAAAATAAACAAAACATCCTGAACCATGAAACTGAGCATAGATGGCGGGATGCAACCCCTAGCTGTACAAGAAGACACCCAACAAAACAATGCATAGATTCAATTTGGAAAAATAATTCTAAAACTTTGTGATGGCTTTTATCACTTTTGAACCACCTGCCTAAGAAAGTGCATGTCCCCCGAGAAGCAGGTCCTGAGAGGAGGATTCAAGTCCAAGTCGTTTAAATGGGAGATTCAGGAAACAGTGGACAGGGAATGTGGGCACGATGCTCAGGCAGACAGGGCAGCCTGCAAAGGACGGAGAAACACACAGAAAAACTGTCTCACCCATGAGGTGAGGCAGCTGGGTGTTTATCAGCCATTGGTTAAGACTGCTGTGGTGGGGGGAGGCCAGGGTGTTCATTCCTTGGCACTTGAACCTGTCTCAAGCAGGCTCCCTGCAGTTTCCCAGCCTACAAAGGAAACCTTCAGGCAAGTGGTGCAGGTACTGGCAGATGGCAGCCCCCCATCCCTGAAGACAGTAAGGTCCAGAGTGTGGATGGGACCCTGACAGCATCACTGACACCGCATCACACGCTGTTCCCATCAGCATTCACTTCCGCTGTTAGTATTTGGTATCGATCTTCTCTGTCTTTTCTCTACTATCCAATACAGCATATATTTCACATTCAGATCATCTATTTCTATGCCATAAAACATACCATTTTAGCTTACCTATGCCTTTATTTCTCCCCTTGAGTTTACTTTATACTCTCTATAAGTTAAGACTCTAAGTCTATTCCAGTATCGTAAATTTTTTAACATCAATCTTGCTCTCATCTAAATTGTAAAAAAAAAAAAAAAACACTCCTTTGGTAGCAGCCATCATGGTCCATAAAAATGTCCACGAAAAATGATGGGCTGGTCCTGGTCCACGGGATAAGAGCTCAGGCCACAGCAGCATCCAGGGAATTCTTTACAACAGTGGAAGTCATTTTGGCAATTTCAAAATATACATTGTTAGAAAATGATGAGGAGGGTGGGGAGGCAAATCTAAAACTTAACAGGAAAGAAGCATTTCCAATGAAATGTCACTTCACTTGCTTTGAACAGTACAGTCATTAAAAATAGCCCAATATAAACGCTATCATTCTTAGGCTGGGGGGACAGTTCTATAATATAGCAGTAACTTCCCGCTAGGTCAGGCAGATGTCTCTACTGCTTTACCATGTATGTAGTCGAAGTGAGATGATAGTGTGTCTAGGGGAATTTTACCTAAAACAGTGAGCAAATGCCCAGTATCATGCTTCATAATTTCACAAAAATCAATTCAGGGAACTCAGGAAATAGCAGAAACTAATGAGTGTAGCACTGTAGGTTTCTTGAAGGGATTTATTGCCCCTCAGAAGATATATTGACAGCTGAACAAAGACTGGCTAGCTGGGATTCAGTTCAATAGTTTAGGTTTGAGATTGCCTAATCTAGCTTTAATAAGGTCACTATTTTTAAGAGAAATAAAAATGCAAAAACAGATCACTAGACTTTTTAGGTGTTTTTTACACTGGATTTGGAGGCTCAGCCCCTGGCTACCCTTCTCTCTCTGTCCACTTAACAAGCATTTGGCAGGGCCACTGTTGAATGGGATCCCTGAATAGTGGAAGGTTTTATATGATATTTAAGGAAGGATCAGGCCCTACCACTAAACCCACTATTCCCCTGTAACAAGCCATTCGTCATATAATGGAATAAGTACAGTATTTTAAAGAATCAGACATCTCTAAATATAGTAATTGACATATATAAATGTATCTTTGGATCTAAAGCAGTGCCACTCAAACTATTTGTGGAAAAGAATAATTTTTTTATTATTATTATTATTTCCAGTCTGTCATGCACCAATACTTTTGCCAAATCCACTAAAGATGAATCATTAGAAAATCAATCTTTTAAAATACATACAAAATATAAGCCCAATTTGTTATTATTACCATTAGATTCGACAGCCATATAATGACTCTGTCAAATGCTTTAAAAGTTTCACAATGCTTACAGCTCAATTTCAGTACTGATCTCCTCTCAGACCCCTGACAGCTGCAGGCAGCACTGGCCTGGGACCACAGTTTGAGTCACCCAGATCTGAACTACCGTGCACATATTCACTCAGGAGACATACTTTACCTCTGACGTTCTTTCCAAATCCCATAGAAGAAACTTTTTTGTCCACTTGCTCCGTATTGTTCGATTTCTCCTTCACAACGTCGTCATCGCTGACAGCATCAACAGAATATTTTTTCTTTTTCTTTTTCTTGTGCCGAGGCGGAAGCTTTTTTGGAAAAGTAAACATTGGGAATATCACAAGAAACATTGCAATGGCACAAAGGAGGAATCCACTCCACCTAAAAAATTGGGAAATGTGAAGAGCATTTATGGCTTTTGCATTGTGAGAACAAATTAGCAAAGCAGAAGTTTGCGGTGATACAATTCTCCAGAAAAAAAACCTTTTGGCCCTCATCAACTGTAAGGCAGTAGGAAGTTGAACAAACTACGAAAATACAGAAATCCTCCCTTGCTGTGGTGTAAATGAGAAATCTACCCAATAATTATACTTGTATTATAATGAACATTATAATAAACAACCTGACAAGAACTTCATTCAGGGATTTTTAAGCACCTGGGTTAGTTCTGCTACAATGTATATTTTATAATAAACCAATAACTCATAAATTTAATAGAAAAATAATACAGACTCTATAGCATGCTATGTGGACTAGTAGAGACACTTTTTTCTTAGAAGAAAATCATTAATATCTCATGTAAAATGTATTTTAAATTGCTGATGATGCTCAAATATTTTTTTGCAAGTACTTGATATACTGAACGCTCTGAGCCACCAAAGACAGTTCACTTGATTCTTTACTTCAATAATTACAACCTAGTTGTAAGGGAGCTAAAAAACATGTCTCCAAAAAATGCAAAAATGTATAGGTAAGTGTTAGATCACGGGGTATAGACCATGAATCCTGTAAAAGTTCAGAGAGGGGAAATGTGTGTCAGAAAGGTTCTTAGGAGAAGTAGAACTTGTATATTGCAGAATCGAGAATCTGTGTTTGAACTGCTCAGAGGTTACCATGCAGCAGAAACTAGGAAGGAAGTACAGACAGTAGAACTCAACTTCTAGCCCTGCCTCAGAGCTCAGCATTTATGGCTTCAGGCTTCTTGTCTGCATAATTTCCCAGGGGCAGCAATTTCTCGGTCCCCTCTTCTTTCCCCATTTCTTAGCAAATAGCCCTTGGTCCTGCCTAACACAGTCACTTCTTTCTAACTAGGATTCCTCAACTCCACCCTCTGTCCTTAAAGCTCCAAGTTCATGAAGGCTCAGACTCCGTCCTCTGTGTAACACCCTGTCGGTTGTAACCGCAATGCGAGCAGCCTTGTAATTGCGAATGTTGGATCCAACCCAGTAAAAATATAGATCAGTTGCAAAGTGGAAATTCATCTATAAAATTAGTGTTTCAATTATAGTGCTGTGAGTTGCTAAAGGTCATAGTTTAGCTGAGAGAATCCTTCCTAGAACCAGTCATTAATAATCCAGTGTGCTATTTTCAAGCATATTTAGTTATATCAAATAAACATTTTAAGCCAACCAGAAAGCAGCTTTATTTTGAGGAGATTGCTCAAGACAGACTCTAGCAATCTCAATTATTCAGAATATAATCACAAACCCAGTGCCTGACAGGGATTAGGTACTGAAAAAAATTTCTTGCATAAATATATTGAATAAGTTTTGAGAAAATAAAGTCATCTGTCTGCAGGAACCATAGCTACTAAAACATCTGGCCCACTTAGTACTTGGCTGCTTATGAGGCCTTTACTAACCTGGCCCTGCTCATCAGCCGTTCTTGAATCTCTTTCTGTACACTTGACGTGCAGTCTCCCCACCCTTCAGTTCCCTAGACCTCTCATGCTCTCTCCACAAGAGGGCAGGCAGCGTAGTTTCGGGGGCACTTCTTGAGCTGTGGCTCCAGACTGACCTGGGTTTCTATCCTGTCTTCACCACTTACTAGCTCTAAGAGTCTAGGGGCTTATTATGCTTTTCTGAACCCACTTTCTCATCTGAAAGAGGGGTTATAACAACTGTTTTGGAGTCATCAAAATTAATAAGACAATGTACAAAAGGAACCTAATAAAATGCCCGCCCTATCAGCAATCAATTCATAGTAGCTTCTGTTGTTTGTCTTTATGTAGATCTGCACTCAGATTCCCTCACCCCCAGCCAGAGCCATTGCCTTAAACCATGTGCAAACATTAAAGGTACACTCAGAGTGGCCTAGAGTGAGAGTAAATACAGAAGAAAGAGAAGAACTATAGAGAATAAACAATAATACGAAAGTTTTGGGGCATTTCAGAGCAGAGCAAAGCAGCCCACATTCTTTAAAGGTCTACAGTAACAAATCATTGTTAACACATGAAATAACGATAGTGCTAAAAGCAAAAAGCTGAGTAAGACAAAAAATGTGCATTTTGTATTGGAAAAAGAAATATGGCTAAGAGTCCAAATGGAAAAGCCAGGGTTCCTAACTCCTTTACATGAACCATTATTCAGAGACTGCTCACTGAGGGGACAGTATATGGACTAAGACCTCCACCCTGCACTGAGTTTATCCCAACTCTCACTGACTCTGAGGCTTTGGGCAAGTTATTCAAATCACTGAGCATAATATTAGTGGCTACATATGGCTGTTATAAGTCTTAAATGAAAATGCATGTAAACCTCTTAGTATAATGCTTGAAATTACTCAATAAATATTAGCATTATTCCTTCCTTCATTCATTCATTCTTGCAGCATATATTTATTAAAAAATACATCATTCTACTAGACGTGGTATAAAATAACATTGTATCAAATAACTATGTCTCTGTTCAAGGTGGAAGTCCTACAAAGAGGGGTACTCAATAGACAATTCATTTTTAAATAGACTCCTATTATATATTTCTATACTGAGACATTTTATTCTTTGTAGGAGGAGTATTGGACCACTAAAATGAATGAAACTACTTGGACATTGGTGAAAGACAAAGGAATGAACAATAATAACACATTATATGGCAAGAACTATTTAGAGCTCTACATACATAGATTCATTCATTCCTCACAACAACCCAGTGAAGTAGGTACTGTAACTACTTCCGTTTTATGGATTTTAAAAAACAATAACAATTGTGACACAGAGAAGTTAAGTAACTTCCCCAAGGTCACACAGTTATGAGGTAGCAGATTGGGATATAAACCCAGGGGACTATGGCTTCAGGCTCTGCACTCTTAATCACTCCACTTTGCTGCCAGTTGGGTGGATGTGTACTAGGAAACTTTTTAAAGACAGCATGAAGCACCTGTAAGCTGAAAACTCCTGCCTCCTTCTTTCTCCCTGCCCCGGCCCCCGTCGGTCCTCTTTGCCTTTCTCTCTGCCACCAGATGTCCCCTATTGCCATGCTTTTCTCGTGGACATCTATACAGAATACAGAACATACATTGGATGTTTATAAGTCTATTTTAATAATCTAATTTTCTGAGAACAAAACCTTATTCTGATCCTTATTCTGATTTATTTCAAGGCTGCCAAGAAAACAGCAGTCGAGACCAAAAATTTCCCTATCAGTCAATGACTGAAAACGCCTGTGTTATTCCCCTTGTGCTGATGAGGGAACTTCCTTTGGAATAATTTCAAAATTCTACCAGGCCAGGGTCACCGGGACCTGAGCACTCCCATCTTCAAAGAGCATTTCTTATGAAAATAAGAAGTATTCTATAACCTAATTAATATTTTAACTGCTTTGAAAAGGGTTAAACATTATTCCCCCAAAGCTCAGACTTATGAGGTTATTATCTTCTAATGAAGCACAGAACACAATACTCTATGAAACTACAGAAAGTAATTACTTGGCACTAATGTCCAATACTACAGGATTCTCTTTGGTATAAAATGAAAATTTCTTATCTACTTATACCTATTACTAATCCATGTTAAATGAATTTAGGACACCAATACTTCTTAATGTTTATAATTATGAAAAAAGAACTCATGTTCAAGTTGAGGGCTGTGAAGGACTCAAACACAGACCTGGCTATCTGAATAAATAACCTAACAACCAAAGAGGAGTTCTTGTTCTCTATGTCCTCAACATTACTTATTTAACAAGACAACTAAGGGCCAGCAAGTGAGAGAGTAGCTCAATCTCCAGGATAGGTAGAGAACAAACTATCGCCCAGTGAAAAGATTCACTGTGTGTGACGATGGAAAAGTGGAGCTAGAGTTCTGGGCAGGTGGGGGAGGGTTGACAAAGCAGAAACACAATATAATAGGGAAGTGAGAGAAAAAATCTTAAAGGTACAGAAATGATCAGGAAAGCCTTTGTTAAAGTACTTAGGAAAGTCCCAACACAGCCACATCACTCTTTTCCTGTACTCTGCTCCAAAGGAAACGAAGGCCTCCACCCTGAAGAATGGGGATTAAGCTCTTATTCCCAAACCCTCTATGTCAGCTTCCTATTGCTGCTATAACAAATTACCACACGCTCTGAGGCTTGAAATAGCACAAATGTATTATCTTATAGTTCTGGAGGTCAGACGTCTACAGTGGGTTGGCAAGGCTGCCTTCCTTCAGGACTGCACCTATTTCCTTGCTTTTCCAGCTTCTGGAGTCCACCTTCGCTCCGTGGCCCATGGTCCCTTCCTCTGACTTCACAGCATATCAATCTAACCTCTGCCTCAATCACCATATCACCTTTTCTTACTCCGAACTTCCTGCCTCCTCCTCTCCCTTGTAAGGACCCTCGTGATTATATTGGGTCCACCAGGCTCACCCAGGATATTCTCCCCATCTCAAGATCCTTAACTGAATCACATCTACAAAGTCCCCTTTGCCATGAAAGGTGACATATTCATAAATCCTGGGGACTGGGATAGAGATTAACTTTGGGGGATTATTCTTTTGCCGACTACCCCCTCCTAGGGGACTTCTAGGTATTTTTTCTATTCCCTCTGGGGAAATTTTTATGTTAACTACGAGGGTAACATGACTCTAGCATTAACAATAAGTGAAATGAAAAATTTAGTAAACAGTTCTTACCAGTTTCCAATGAAACGAGGGTCATTCTGGTCAAGGTGAACAGGATTTCTGGGATCAACATAAAAACCAATGAGAAGTCCACCTAATAAATATCCCACTGCAGGACCAAGAGCTCCCATGACATACATGATGGCTGAGAAGACAGAAGGGGAAACGTGAGGTACAGCGACATGTCCCTGCAGTTTCGGCAACTGGCTAACTCCAGGCACACCCCGCAGACGCCAGTGAGAACCAGTCAACAGCTTCCAGAAAACGTGAACAGTTTCACTCTTAGGGAACTTTAGAGATTGTGTCTTTGTTGACATTTGGTTTGCAAATCACGTCCTTTATTTAACTGTTTACTGTTGTTCTCTTCCAACATCAAAATCATTTGGAGAACTTTGTGGTTGATTTTACTTTGTGTTTTAATATAAGTGCTCAGGACCTAACCCAGACTCATTCAATTTAAATTTCTCAAAGTACAGACTTGGAGAGTTATTGAGGCGGTCACTAGATAACCAAGAGATAAAAGGTAGTCTCAACAATAAGAAAAAGGAAGAAAAATAGATGTCACTTGTCACAGCTAGAAGGTTCTAACTGGTTACGGGGACTTGAGGCCAGAGATTTTGCCATGAAGCTGGAGTCAGTTAAATTGGCAAAGCTTCATAATTATGCACCTTCCAATCACTAATATTTTCAAATCACCACTTTAGAATCAAAGATCTCCCAATAAGTTTGGTTTAATGTTAATTGAGGAATCTTACTTAAAGATTACTAAATCTCCTTAAATGGCCTCAGTGAGAACCCAAGTGGAAAGCACCAACCCACAGCTGAATTAGCAAATAAATTTTTTAAGTGCATGTCTAAACGGGGGGCGGGGGACTTACTGTCAGGACATCAGAAAGGGTTTCATTCTATCCAAAAAATTTCACCATCAAAATGGGCTTATAGAAAAAAAATAACAAATATGTTGTCATTTTTTATATTGTTTTCATGCTGAGATATAAATTTTGTTAATAAATAATATTTTGCCAATTTTTAAATTTTGAGGTAGAATATGAAATTCCTTGAAAGTCCTAGAAAACTCTAGCCATACTCCAAACCCAGTGTTTGTCCTGTTAAAACTCAGTTACTTGGGGACAAATCAATAAACACATTTAAGGAATAACAAACTCAGGTGTTACATGTTTCTCATTCCTAGCGCCACCGTGCATTTTCACCACTGAAGAAATAAGCGGTTTGCCATATCCTTTCAACAGCACTGTATTTCCTGGAAAGCAAATGGAATAATCAGAATAGCTGCACCTTTCTTTGTCATCTGCACCTGAATAAACTTTGAAGAATCCTGTCCCTTCTGTTACTTATAGCTACAGACAGTAATTGAACACCTGATCTCACTTTGCACACAGTTTCAGTAGAGAAAGCACAGTGTTTATTTATTTTACAGAATCATCTACTTGACACAAGACATTAGGTTCTTGGACTTCAACATTTGTGCTTGGAAATGCACACTGGAGGAGGCACAACCTCATGTAGCTGGCATTCTTTTGGAAGCATGCTTTTGATAAAATAAAACTAGAGTCTTGAGAAATATCTTGTCGACCCCCCTGCTTATAGCCTAACGTGGAAGTCAAGAATAGAAAGCACTTTTCCAGTCCCAGGTATTTCCATATGCACATGAAGATGAAATTTATGTTTACACCTTCAGGCACACCAGCACTGTACACAACTTAAAACTGCAATGAGGCCAAAATGCGACATGAATCATCTTCCCGAAATAGTCCCTCCCACATGAAAGCGACTGTCTTACGAACACAAATGGGGTATTTCTGCCAAACTGTTTATGCCTGGGCACTGAGAACAGCTTCTCCGAGCGCCAAGCTTCAAAGCACACAGGATATGTGCTGGAGAGACCCGCAGTTACCCAGTGACGGGAAATTCGCACCTTAACTACTTCCTCAGATGCAGGCGGAGCTTTGAAAAGTCAGCTGTGTAATCAGAGGAAAATGACCTTCATTGCAAGTCCAACAGAATCATTCTCATTAACAGAAATAACTACACACATATACGTGTATCTGTATAGCTCTGCTGTATGTTGCATATAGTATAGTAACTACTATACCTAACTATATTTCTTATATGTATGTTATATACATATATTCATGTCTATGTAACTATACTATATCTAACTATATTGATATATAGTTATAAATCCATATCAATAAGTATATATAATGTATTGAAAATATATAACAACTCATTGACACGGTCCTATTTAGTAAATAAATCATTCTGGGCACTGAGTTCATCTTGTCCCTTGACTAACCAATGGCACGCATTCAGAGTTTATTAGAGGAGTGAACTGTTGAAGCAAACACATATTACTTACTCCCCGGTCAAAAATTCCCAATCCCCCTCCCCACTGTCTAAAGAAAAAAGTCTACACTGCTCTACCTGGAGTTCAAGGGTGGGACAAACTGGCCTCCTGCTGCTGTTTCAACCTTCAGACCTACTGGCTGGACTCAGGGCCCCACGCAGACTGACGCTCGGATGCGGCCTGCGCGGATGCACCTCGTTCCCAAGCAGTGCGCCCCGGGGCCTCGCTGTCCGAGTCCCACCCAACCTTCAAGGCCCAGCCAAGTCCAGCACGGACAACCCTCCTAAGTGGACTCTCTCTTCAGCATCCCTGTAAACTATATAATTTACAGAAATTTTTCACTTGCACAAAAACCCACACCTTATCATGCCTCCCAATCAGTAAAAGGTTTTAAACATTTGCCTACAGTATACTTCTCAGTAAATATAATGTATATGTAGCATTAGTCTCTCTCACCACCGACATCTAATACATCAGTAAATCCTCTTGGTTCTACCCACCATCATATCCAATACCCACTCCTTCTCCTTACACTACCCTGCTCCACGCCACCATCGCCACTCGTCTGGGAAATTGTTGGAGGCCTCCCGACTGGTGTCCTTGCTGCTGCCCTTACTTACACTGTCAACGCAGCAAAGCATTTAACACGGCAGCCGTAACAGCCCTCCCGCAACGTGAGCCAGGTCCCGTCACCTCTTTGCTCACACCTCCTCGCAGGAGAGTGGGCACAGAGCATCTTTCTGAAGCTAAGCATGTGCCTATGCCAGTTCTTATTATTCCTTTGAAATAAACTTTACAGTTTTCTTTCTAGTGATTATAATATATAATAGGGATTCATTGTAGAGAAAGAAACTCCCAAAAGCATAAATAATAATTTTTTTAAATCACCCAGAATCCCTAACTTCAGATAAGATACCAATAGAAGTAATAAGTGTTATTTTACTATTCATATACTGTATACATTTGAAACAGCAGGAATTATACCATACTTCTAGTTCTACAATCCATTTTTCACATGAATATCTTAAATGTTTTTATGTCAGCAAATATTTTTCTAGAGCATGTGTTCTGGCCGAACGGTGTGCCGTCGTGGGGCTGTGACACGCCTCACGAATGACCCCTGACTCGAGTGGCCAGCTGTGTGTTCACAGATGCCTGAGTGGGGTTATTGTCCTGCAGGTCGTACTGGCCTGTCTAGAGCTTTGTCCCTGCACACGCTGCACAGAACCAGACCCCAGCCTGAGGGTGACAGCCCCGGCCCCAAACCAAGCTCCACCGCACACTTCCGCGGAGGTAAGAAGCCCCCCTTTATGGGAGAAGGTCTACAAGGCCCCTTCAACTGGGTAGAGCCGGCTCTTCACCTTCACCTCGAACATCATGGTCGGTCCAGGAGAGAAACCACTCTTGGGAAGGCTGGCCCATCACCTTCACGGACCTTTCCTTCACTGACCTTTCCCCAAGCTGTTTGACCTTCAGGCCTTCCATTTCCATTTTCTTCTTAAATTACGTTATACCTTATTCTGTGACCACTTGTGCTTTTTACATTAAAGCAAGTTAACCTCTATTTTTATTTCCATTTACCTTCACAGTTAAACATTCTCCTTGAAATGTTTTCATAGGGGTTTTCATTGTTCAAATTAACTTACAAGTTTTTAAAAATTATTTGTTTGTCACCTACTTCTCATACCTTAAGTAAGTTTGCTTACTTTTTTAGCTCTTGCTATATGAGGCTAACTTTTTTCATAAACTCTCATGATTATAAACTTTAAATCTTGGTTGCACTCCTGAATTTTACCATATTTTTTGGTGTTTAGCAGTTTCTCTTTGCTTTATCAGCCTGCTGACATCTTCTTTTGACAGACTTTATTTTTCTTAGCCTTTGCTTATGTTTTGCTAGTTTTGACCAGTTTGGGTCATAGCTTGTTAGAAGCTGGGCTCAACCTCACATCACCTTTGGGCCATCTCCCCGCTGCCCCTGTTCTCCTGCTCCGCCCCATTAACGATGATGCCCTCGGGGACTCACATAGAATTCGCCTGGGTGTCAAGTCTCACTCGCATGAGGCACATCTGATCCGCTGGGCCCTGTGATCGCTCTCCCTACCCAGTAATGAGAGCACATGAGTCCCATATCCAAGGTCTCTGGTGCATAGCGCTGCCTGTAAGACAAGTCAGGCCCACAGAGCAAGACAGAGACACCAGAGGGCTCTTCATTCAGCTCCTGCTTGGCCTGGAGAGGGTCCTACAGGTTGACCTTCCCAATCCTACTGCAGAGAGAAGGCATGACATCATCTTCCAACACTCCCCTGCACCCAGTCCACCCCTTGTCGTGGCTGACACCTCCATTCCTAGCAGAGTCTAAAGACGCTGCTCCTTCCTTATCGCAAAAGCCCATCTTGGTTGCTCTGGGGATTATCTCAAATAGGGTCATTCCATGTGGTCTGCTGCAACCCAAGGGAACAGTTCTCTGAACCCTACAGTCTATGTTGAATAATTCAACCTGCCTCTTAGTCACACAAAATGATTCAGGAACTCCTAAGGGTGATCAGCCTGCCAGCCATAGCCTCACTGGGCCTGGGAAACCAAGGGGCCCAATAAAAATCAGCAGAGATCTTAGTACCACATGAAGCTACACAGTCTCCTCCTTCTTCCAGATCTCTGCTCAACTATCACTCCCCAGAGAAGCCATCACTCACCACATATCTACATGTGGCACCCCCCACCGCCATCTCTCTTTGTCACCCTACTCTGCTGGCATTTTCATTATGGCACATGCTGCCATATGACAGGATGTTTGTTTGTTTGCTTATTTTCTGTGTCTCTCCCACTGGGATGTCATTTCCATGAGAATAAGGACTATTGTTCTCACTGATGCCATATCCATGCCTCAGCAATCTGACCAGAAGTGCTAATAAATATTGTTGAGTAGAGAAGAGATGAAGACATGGACTTCCCATCTTGAGTACAGTAACAAAAGGCTGAAGTGGATTCGACCTTGCAACAGTGCTGCGAAGAGCTATCCACAGGCACCTGCTCCCCAGAGCCCCGGGGCTGCCCTGTCCTTGTGCGCCATCTCCATCCTCCTTCCCCATTAAGTTCTCAGTTTGACAGGTTTCTGTGCTTTATACCACAGAGCCCCAACTCCTACCACAGCCCACTGCAGGCCTGACTCTGACCTCTGCCGGGCTGTCTATGGGCCACCACCCTCCCCACTGGGTTTCCAGAGATCTCAGAGCCTCTTTGGAACAGACCCGGATTTGCAGGACCCTCATTTGAACATGGTCTCTAATTTACCAGACTGTTTCCATATTGCTCCCCACCTCCCACTCTTCCCTGAATTCTTTCTACCACTTCCTCCTGTCCCCGCTGGCTCAGACCCGCTTTCTCAGCTGCCCACGTGCTACTCAGTGCTGCTGGGAACGGATGCTGACAGGGGTGGAGGGTTACGTGTATAATTTAGGCTCAGTCTCAGGACCTGGAATTGCACCAAGATGGTCACACAGAGACATTCCATATACATGTCCAAAGTCCTCAAATGACTATCAGACCCAGACAGGGATACAGAGAGAGCAGGTCATCCTCTTAAATATGTCTGGTGTCACAGCTACTGCAGATGACAAGAGGACATGAAAAGCAATCCACACATCACTTACAGCACCAGGGACGCCAACTCATATTCAATTTGCATAATTCCTTGAAAATTAGCCAAAGTACTTGAGAGCATCACATGTAAGAAATCATTCTTTCCACTCACAAGCACAGACAGATGAGACCTTTGATCTTGGTTATTTTGAGCAGCAACTTTTTTCCTCTTAAGTGATTCAGTTATTTTCACACAGACCTGAAGCCAAAGAGCAGCTGCCTCAGCTATCAGGGGCTAGTCTATCACTTTGCTAAAACATCCAGAGAGCACCTTAGGTCCCAGATGAGAAGGGAAGAGGGTTTACGTAGATTTAAAATATTTTTTTCCTCACTACCAGAGTGAGCAACAGTTGATTTAAATTCACTCTTTCCCTCTAGAAATATTTTTAAAGTAATTGGTACTATAAAAGGGAACAACCAAGGACATATATAAGCAGATAGTTATACTTTATTCATATCTGGGGCATGGGAGAGGGAAGTGTTTAATGAGCTGTGGCTTTAAGACATCACGTTCGATCACCTGTGAGTGCCTGCTATCTGTACACTCACGTGATCCTAAAGTCCCTTCCTCAGGAAGAACCTCAAGGACAGCTATCATGAAAGCATAAAAAAATTCTGTGAAATTTTTAAAAATTATATTTGGGGGCAATATTATGTTTTATTAAAAGTTAAGTATGGATTCCTAGTGCAAAAATAATCAAAATATTAATGAATCCAGGAGAAACTAACTTTACTAGTTATCAAAGAAATAGAAGCTACAAACAATGAGATGAAACTCTAAAGAAAATTAGCACAAGAGTTATATATTTGGTACAAGCTGTTGGACCACAATTCACAATATATATCATAATGACATTTATCCTGTTACATATATATAGAAAAACAGAAACAATATTGATAACAGAGATTAACTACATTTTGAAGCATAATGCAAATATTAATTTTAATGTTTAAGAAGAGTTTTTATACTTGGAGGAAATACTTATTTTTAAAATTTAAGTAAAAATAATGCAAAAGTTTATTGATGTGATCATAATTATGTCAAAAAACATGTACTTAAAAAAAAGACTGCCTACAAAAAAGCTACTAAAACTAATAAGTGAGTTTAGCAAGGTTGCAAGATACAAGTTCAATACTTTAAAAATTCATTATCTTTCTATATGCTATAGCAGTGATCAGAAATTAAAACAATACCACTTACAATAGTATCAAAAATATAAAATACTCAGAGATAAACCTGAGAAAATGTGTACAACACCTTTTCACTGAAAATTACAAAGCATTGCTGAAAGAAATTAAAGATCTAAATAAATAGTGAAGTATGTCTCATTTGTTGGTCAAAGACCCAATATTATTAAGTTGTTAATTCTCGCAAAATCAGTATAGAAAGTCAATGCAATTCCAATCAAAATTCCAGTGGGCTCTGTAGAAATTGACAAAGTGATCCTCAAGTCCATATGGAAATGCAAAGCTCACACAATAGCCAAAATGATTTTGAAGATAAAGAACAGAAGTTGGAGAATGGAGAGTACCTTATTTTAAGGCATATTATAAAGATACTAAAATCAAGACAATAGAGTATTGGCTTAAAGATAGACAAATAGATCAACGGGATAGAAAAGAAAGCCCAGAGACAGACCCATCCTCTATATGGATAACTGGTTTGGAGAAAGGTGTAAAGGTAATTCAGTGGGAAAAGGACAGTCTTTCCAACAAGCGGTGCTGAAACCATTAGATAGTCACATGCATATATTAACTCAATGAATCAGAGACATAAATGTAAAACCTAAAACTGTAAGACTTCTGGAAGAAAACAATTTTGGAAAAATCTTTTTCAGCAGACAATTTACCAAAGAAAATACGTGGGTGGCAAATAAGCACATGAAAGGTGTTCAGCATCACCAGTCATTGGGAAGTACAAATTACAACCACAGTGAGATACCACCAGACTCCTATTCAAAGGGTTAGAACTTCAAAGACAACCTATTCCAAGTCTTGGTGAGAATGTGCAGCAACTAGAACTTTCATACACTGCTTATGTGGAATGTAAAATGCTCCAACTACTTTGGAAAACAATTGGTAGTGTCTTAAGGAGTTAAAACATAATTGTCACATGAGTTGACCATTATACACCTAGGTATTTTTACAAGAGAAATGAAAGCCTACTTCCAGCCACAGTTACATACAAATATTCATAGCAGCTTTGCTGTAGTCACCCAGAAGTGGAAACAACCAACGTGTTCATCACGAGGTAAACGGATAAAACAATTGCAGTGTATCCATACAGTGGAATACTATTTAGCAATAAAAAGGAATGAACTACTGATACATGCTAAAATGTGGATAAATCTTGAAATAATTATGCGAGTGAAAGAAAGCAGACACCAAAGAATACATGCGTATGAGTCAATTGTAAAATTCTAGAAAGTGCAAAGTAATCCAGAGTAATAAAAACAGTCCGCACTGACCTGGGGGTGGGAGGGGCCAGCAGAAGGAAGGGATGACAAAGATGCTTAAGGAAGATTTGGTGACATCGGATATGAGCAGTCGATTGTGGTGAAGGTTTCATGGGTGTATATATGTGTCAAACTTTATCAGATCATATACTTTAATTATATGTGGTTTATTTTATGTCCATTTCATCTCAAAAGAGACAAATGTCTCAAAGTGGTTCCACAAGTCTATAAATTTACTACAAGTCATTGAATTACACACTTTAAGTGGGTAAATTTTATGATACATTAAGTTATGCCTCAAGTCATTTTAAAAAAATCTAAAAGACCAGGAGGAAACAACCTACCTATCAAAAGTTGTTTGCTCAAGTAGTGAAATTACAATGGTTTTTTTTTTTTTAGTGTTTTCTTTGTAGCATTCCACAGCTTTAGCTTTTTCTAATTGAATACAAATTTAATAAGGAAAAATATTTAATATATCTTCTGGAATTAGTACGTTTATCTCTTTTACCTTATAATACCGTAGCCATCAAATGTATCATCTTTGTGTAAACTTAAGATCAGTCCGTATTGTTTTAAACTTGAAGAAAGCCTTTACAGGTTAATGGACTTGTTTTACCTGTTCTCATGTCTGTAGTACCTCCTGCAGGGGCACCTAACGCATGGCGAGCACCCAGTAGCTCTGAAGAATGAGCATACAGTATTTGTAAAGTAGTCCTTCCCTTTTTCTTAAGACTCACCTGCCCAATACATCATGACAAACACTCTCTGGCTAAGTTATTATAACAAAATAAGGGTCAGCAAACTAATAGCCAAATCAGTAAATAAAGTTTTATTGGAACAGAGCCACATGTGTTCACTTACATCTTGGGTGTGACTATTTTCACACCACAGCAGCAGAACTGAGTAGCACTACAAAAACTGGATGGCCTTCAATGTAAAATATTTACTATCAGGCCTCTTATAGAAAACGTTTGCCGACCTGTGCAATAAATTCATTTATGGTTCATTTACTCTGTAGAAGTATCAGATAAATGTCTGCCTCTAAGGTAATTATAATGGCTTAAGCTATGAATATACAAATTCTGTCCAGAAAGTATCCAGCCATGCACTATGAAAAAGAGAGACATTTATTGAAGAAGACACAAGATACAAGAAATATTGTACATAGGACAATGATGCCTCAGTCTCTTTCAAAGGTACCTTGGGACCTCACACAGTTCTCCCAACTGCCATCAGCTGCTCCGTTGTATTTTCCTGAATCTCACTGACAGTCTAAAATCACCTTTGAAAGGAAATGAGATTACAGTCTTGGAAAAAGCCTGAAGTTTCAGGGCACCAAATTTGGGTTGTAGGGGGCACTGAGTCACCTGGGTGATTTGATGTTTTACCAAAATACTTTGCAGGAGATGTGATGCATGAGTGGGTGTGTTGTCCTGATGAAGCTGCCAATCACCAGTTGCCATAGCTGCAGTCTTCTGAATTATCTGAATAGTTTTCCACAGAGGAATGTTCAAGCTTGACTCAAAATTTGATGCAGATTTGTTGTTCTACTCACTCAGTCATTTCGAATGCAATGGCCACACAGTACACATGTTCACTCAGTCGCATCTACCACCTCCACTGACTAGTACAGTGAAGTCATCCTTGTTCGCACATGCGCATTCAAGTCCACTATCCTTGGCCAGGTCACATCGATGTCGCCCAAACCATTCTTATTATATTAACAATGGCTGGACTTTTTCCGGGCAGACCTCATATACACAGAGGTATGGGTGAGTCTTAGTTTAAATGTGTATCCAGAAAAGTCACTCTTCTACAGGTGTTTTATTATGAACAAGTTATCCATGGAGATTAAAAATTATAAACATAAAAGTAAGGAATACTTGTATAAAAAGAAATTCATTTATATAGTCAATTTTTCCAGTTTGGGCAATTTCTCAAAGATTCAATTTATAAGAGTGTAAACCCCAAGTAATATTTTAGTTGAACTATAATTCACTGTGAAATAAAATGATATCACAACTATTGTTTATCAGTGATCTCTCAGATACAATAGGCACTTTACATTTTTTGTGCCATTTAACATTAACAGCTTTATGAAAAAATATATATATATAATCCTTCCCAATTTACAGGTGAGAAAGCTGAGCCCTGAGAAGTTAGGAGATTAGCAATTACCAATAAACTATAGAGCCAAAATTAGAACTTGGCTCTATCTGAAACTAAAGCCTTTCTATTTATGGACACATGTCTCTAAAATACAAAAAAGTAACAAAAGTTTAATTAGAAGTATGTAGGTCTCAGGGGAGACAAGGTCATGGAAAAAATACAATAAAAAATAGACTATTAAAAAATCAAAAGAATGTTCTTAATTTCAATGTCTCTGGTTATATTTTGTTTGCTTTTTTCTTTTGTTGATTATGTTCCAGTTAAAGGTGAGATCATATGGTATTTGTCCCTCATCCTTGGCTTATTTCACTTAGCATAATGCTCTCCAGTTCCATCCATGCCATTGCAAAGGGTATAAGCTCCTTCTTTCTCTCTGCTATAACAATAGCCAGATGGAAGTGGGGAGGGGACAGTGGGGAGAGGGGTCTATAGGAGCTACTATAAAGGACACAAGGACAAAATCAAGGGGGAGGGTAGAGGTGAGGGAGGGAGGTGGGACTGGCTAGGGTGGGGTGGAGGGATGGGGAGAAAATGCAGACAATTGTAACTGAATAAAAATAAATAAATAAATTTTTAAAAAACCAAAAGAAAAAAAAAGAAGTAGGTCTCTACCACTGAAGAAATTAGTCCCATAAGTGCTGAAAATCTCAAAATATTTTTGCAACCGTTAGTAGCAATAGTCTTAAAAGCATTCTAAATGAAAAAGCAGCTCATTCTTTAGATTTTCATCTCCAGCTTCATGACTAATTGGCTTCCATAGGATGGCAGAGAAATGCACATTAACCGAAAAATACATTCCGAATATGTTATACGATATTTACTTCAATAATTACCGTGAAGACTCAGAAGAGTGTACCAGCTGTTAAGAGCAGATTAAACTGATCTCCTGGGAAGGGCAAGTCATGCCAGGAAACACCTTCCAGGTAAACAAGCATAGGTATGACACACTCCAGTTTGCTTTCTAGGCATTTGAAGAAGCATGATTCCCATAAGGAAAGATCCAAGTGTGGGGCAACACTTAGGCACAAGTGGAAGAACGTTGTGTGCAAATGTCTGCACACACACTGGCATCATCATGGCCTTCCACTGACTTTGACAGTCAGGAGGTATCAACTTTTTAGAACACCTTCAGTATTACCCCCTTCTCCCCATCAGTACACTGGCATCCACAGTCAGGCGGCTTACACTAGGGCTCACTGTAAAGCTATTTCTTGCATTTAGAAAAGCGTAAGTGGCCAAAGTCTGCAGTCACTGACAAGAGAAGTATTGCTAAAAGACAACACTGAGCATTTATTACATATAAAAAACATACTGTGCTAAATGCCTTTATATAT
This sequence comes from Desmodus rotundus, assembly GCF_022682495.2. Lineage (NCBI taxonomy): Eukaryota > Metazoa > Chordata > Mammalia > Chiroptera > Phyllostomidae > Desmodus > Desmodus rotundus. The sequence continues at coordinate 35,642,925 of NC_071394.1, read as the reverse complement.
TTTTTTCTCACGTAATCTTCCCAACAACCTTATGCTGTAGGTACTAGTATTGTCCTAATTGAAGGCATTTTCCTTTGTAACCACCTCATTGATGAAACAAGAGAATCAATTCATCTGATTTAAAAAATAGACAATCCCTGACTCTTTGTTATATAATAATACAAAGGTCATTTATAAGTGCAAGCAGTTTTATTAAGCTAACATGGCTAAACGTTTCATGTTTCTTCTTCTATCAAACAACACTTCCACTATTTTCAAATTCTCATTTGGAAAGCTGGGCTACGGTTGACTTTTATGAGGAGGAAACATGGCAAATGACCAATCTAATATCTAGTATTTTATTTTAAATAAAAAGTAATGCTCAATGTCCCAGGGGCAATTACGATTCTACTCAACATTTAAGTGGTTCCTAAGAACGCTGGCATCAGCATCCGATGTCTGTGACTGTCAGGGACCACCTCCGTGATCTTAGACAAGACACTCAATGCTGCTAGACAGGCTTCCTCATCTATAAATAGGGAACCATAATTTATCTACTTATAAGAGTTATTGAGGGAATAAATGAGATAATGCACATAAAACCCTTAACACTTATTAAGTGCTTAGTCAATGTCAGCTATAACAATTATCATTACTACTTCTATTATTATATCTAACTTGATACTTAAAATTATGATTCTGAGACAAGACTTTAAAGTAGCTTCAGAGCCACCAAAGAATGGTGGCGTTACATTCACTATCATTTTAGTGTGAAATGTATTTATTGAAGTCTTCGGATATGGAATTCACATAGATGGCTATCAGATAATCAGAATTTTTAGTTACCCAAAGCACTGTATTCTCTAATGACTCATCAATCAGTAGTTACTTGTTGAAATTACACTGCATGAAATACCTGATGTTTAATATTATGAGTGATATATATGTGGAATCTAAAAAACCAAAATCAATGAACAAACAAACAGAAACAAACTCAAAATACAAAGACCAAACTGATGGATCCCAGATGGAAGGGGGGTTGGGGAACTGGGTACAGAATAGGTGTGGGGTTAAGAAGTACAGACTGATAGTACAAAATAGTTATGGGGATGCAAAGTACAGCACAGGGAATGCAGTCAATCTTATCGTGATAATTACATGTGGTGTCGAGTGGGTACAAGAATACAGGGGGTCACGTCGTACATAATTGTCGAACCACTATGCTGTGCACCTGAAACTAGTATATTGTATGCCAACAGTAATTGAATATTTTTTAATTTTAAATGTTATCTGTGATAAAAAGAGCCATTTCCCTTCCTATAAAAAGTCTGTAGGGAATTCTTTCTTGAGAAACAAAACACACAAGAAAAGATAATTACCAAAATAAAACATTGTATGATAAGGGCTAAATAGTGATTCCAAAAAGAATTTGAGAAGACTTAAAGAGAGAAATGGAAAAAGCAAATACTTTAAGTGCTTCCCCTGTGCTTTTTAAACATGATACTAAATCCTCCCCCCCCAAAATATTTGAATGATAAATTTAATGAATTCCCACTTTACAGAAGGATTCTGACCTTTGAATGCTAAGTCTCAATTTTACCCAAGTCTCAATTTTAGATTCAAGACCAAGAACACCTGACTCCAGAGTCTAAACATTCACACTACACCTCGTGGCCTCCCAGGTGATTTCAGTGAAACCACAAATGAAATCTCACTTCACACAACAAATATCAAAATCAAACCATCATTAGTGTTCTCCCAGCAGAAAGGTGTTAATTTATACAACAGCCAAATAACACATAAGACATCTCAACACTAAGCCCTAATCTTTAGAAAGGAAATTCTGAATTGTTACGGGAGCTACTATTATTTTCAGAGCAAAGGTATTAAAGATATTTTCATAAGTTTACACTATAAAATTTTCAAATTTACTCACACACTTTATCAAGTTCTAAAGGACATTTCTAGAGTAATTTCACCACTTATAGAGCATTAATTCTGAGACCTGACTAGAGATAATAAAGCTATTATGTAATATTAAATAGTTCAAAATGGGAAATTAATATACTTCTAAAAATACCAAACTAGTATAGAAAAATGTCAACTTTTTGACATTTTGATCAGAAAAAATGGCTTTGAGTTCTAATTCTCTCATACTCTTTTTCAGAGTTCTGCGTTTTGTATTAGGAATGGCCTGAATAAATAATACCATTTGCTATGGGGCAACTTTTTAATATTTTAGTTCATTCTCAATGATCTGTATCACTGATTTACCACTGTCTTTCAACCCCATGACCCACCCAATCCTTCAGTTTTCAACTACTGCCAGGAAGTTTCACCAATAGGCAAATATGGTAAGAGGGGAAAAAAGCAGATACTTGCTAAGATCATTTTTAAAAATAAGAATTCTAAGCTGTGTCTAGCAGGCGTCGGTGCTTACACTACATTTCATTATATTACGCACCACGTTTTCCTAAGTGTCATAACATCTGCAGCTCAGGTGGAAGTTTGGTGATGTCATTAATTATTGAGAAAACTTAGAAATAATTATTGATTCCCTTCAAGACAGTAAAATTTCCATGATCTAGAAAACATATACACACAGAGAGAAATGAAAAGTTAAAACACATATCTGGTAATCAGGAGCCCCTCAAATAATGACCTTGCCTAAGAGTAGCTAGGTAACTGAGGGAAAATTATGTTTACGTCAAATATAGGGGGAAGATCCGAGTTAATCTATACTTGAATTACTTAAATAGTCTAAAAGATATTAAGTAAAAGGCCTGATGACCTCAAGTAAATGACTACTCTGTCCAAGAAAATAGGAACTAGTCACGGTTCCATTTGTTGACTGGGATTTTGGAAGTGAAAGTGAAGGCTCACTGAAAGTGTTAGGAGACAAACGGGCAAATCGGCCTCAACGGGAGAAGGCATGAAACCGTTTCATGACCCAAGGCTGAGCAGTCTCCCCTGGGGGTTTGCCTCATCGCTTCCCCACCAGTTCAGATAGACGGATACTCAAAGCATGAAATCAGGAACCTTCCATCATTTCAATTCATGGCATCTGGCACTACGACACGTCAGTGTGACTTTATTCCTTCTGACTTCTGATACGTTTCTGAAAAACCAAATGCGGACCTATCCATACCCCAGACTGACATATCTTTTCCCCCACTGGAAGACACGATGGTTAACTTCATGCATCAGCCTGACTGGGCTAAGGGATGTGCAGATCACCGGTGAAGCATTACTTCTGGATGTGTCTGTGAGGGTGTTTTCAGGAGGTTAGCTTTTCAGTCAGTAAAATGAGGGAAGGAGATCACCCTCATCAATGTGGGTGGGCGCCATCCAACCCCGTGATGGCCAAGTAGAACAAAAGGTGGGGGAAGGGCAAATTCTCTCTCTCTCCTCTTGCACTGCAATTTCTACCTTTCTCTCAGACATCCGAGTGCCTGGTTCTCGGGCCTTTGCATTCCTGGACTTACACCAGCAGCTTCCCAAGTTGTCAGGCTTTCAAACTCAAACTGAATTATACCACTGGCTTTCCTGGTTCTCCAGCTTACAAATAGCAGGTTGTGGGACTTCTGGCTTCCATAACCATGTGAGCCAACTCCTGTAATAAATCTCAATCTCTCCCACGCTCTTTCTCTCACTGACTCTCTCTCTCTCTCTCCATATATATAAAGTATATATGAGGTCTATCCAGAAGGAATCCAGCCATGTACTATGAAAAATAGAGACATTTATTAAAGAAGATGCAAGAAACATTGTACATGGGACAATGATATCTCAGTCTCCTTCAAAGTAGGCACCTTGGGACCTTACACAGTTCTCCCAATTGCCATCAGCTGCCCCGTCATATTTTCCTGAATCTCACTGGCAGTCTGACATCTCTTTCCCCTTTCAAAAGTGATTTTAGCTTTGGGAAAAGCCAGAAGTTGCAGGGAACCAAATCTGGGCTGAAGAGGGCCTGAGTCACCTGGGTAATTTGATGTTTTACAAAAAATCTCTGCACAAGACATGTTGCATAAGTGGGCGTGTTGTCGTGATGAAGCTGCCAATCACCAGTTGCCCATAGCTGCAGCCTTCTGAATTATCTGAATAGTTTCTATGGAGGAGTGTTCAAGCTTGACTCAAAATTTGATGCAGATTCGTTGTTCTACTCACTCAGTCATTTCAAATGCAATGGCCACACAGTACACATGTTCACTCAGTCGCATCTACCACCTCCACTGACTAGTACAGTGAAGTCATCATTGTTCACACATGTGCATTCCAGTCCACTCTCCTTGGCTGCCAGGTTACATCGATGTCGCACAGACCATTCTCATTATAGTAACAATGGCTGAACTTTTTCCAGACAGACCTCGTATAATATATATAAGTATAGATACTTCCTTTTTTAAATAAAGAAACTTTTTAAAAGATTTTATTTATTTATTTTTTTAGAGAGAAGGGAAGGGAAGGAGAAAGAGAGGGAGAGAAATATCGAGGTGTGGTTGCCTCTTGCACGTCCCCTACTGGGGACCTGGCCTGCAACCCAGGCGTGTGCTCTGACTGGGAATTGAACCAGCGACCCTTTGGTTTGCAGCCCGTGCTCAATCCACTGAGCTACACCAGCCAGGGCTATATTTACTTTTTAATATTTATGTATACTTACTTTTTTTATGTATAAGTGTACACATATATACTATTGGTTTTTCTATGCCATCTTCTATGGTTTTTCTATGGTTTTTTTTCTAAAACCATACTATTGGTTTTTATATACTATCTGTTTTTCTGGAGAACCCTATGACTAACACTGATCTGCTTCGAGTACCTAACTTCCTCATGCCATATGATGATCCCCACTGAGCCGTAGCTACCACTGAACTGAAAGACGCCATTAGCCTCGCAGACAGCCCTAGACATCGGCATCTGCATTTGCTTACGTGCTATTGTAATTAACCAAGGTTGTCCATGTGAGATAATAACATGAACTTAGGTCTACAATCCCTGAGCCCAAACTCGAGGCTAAATGTGCCTTGCAATTAAGAATTTTTCACATTTTACAAAATTAAAAGGGTGAATAATGCTGTACACTATGTAACTCCCCCAGCAGAATGTGGAACGGTGCTCCAAAATCAAGCATGCTATTGTTCCTGCAACAAAAATGAATGAATATTCACACGTAGTATGATTTAAAAACCAGCCCCTATCAAATCAGACCTAATTTTTCCATAAAATGAGTTGCAAAACTAACTTTTGGATTTCAATGTTATTAGTAGAATACAAAATTCATAGGAGAGGAGTAGTAGCAGTAGACAATGCAGTTATTATTACAAGAGCTGGAATCTGAGAACAGACGTCAGGCACCAGCTACCTGTCCTCCAGAGGGTGTTTTACTCAGCCAAGTAAGCAACACCTGGGGCGGGGTGGGGGGAGGTACAAGAGGGAAAAGGGGGGATAAGTGGTGATGGAAGGAGACTTGACTTGGAGCGGTGAACCACAACACAATACACAGATGATGTATTATAGAACTGTATACCTGAAACCTATATAAGCTTATTGAACAATGTTACCACAATAAATTCAATTAAAAAGTATAAAAATGAAATAAATTTTAAAAAACACCCTTCTAACTCTCGGATTAAGCCCAAATTTTTATTAGCCCTTTATTTGACTGGTCTTCTCTTTTTGAACATTACTTCTATCTCTCTGATTATAGGATTTAATATGATTAAAGGTCTGCAAAGTATGTCAAGAGGTAGATTTAAAAACAAAATCACATAATTTCATATTATTTCAGGAGACTTAGAAAGCCACAGGATCAAGCCTTCGGTTATTCGGTCAAATGAGTTCTGCTCATTTGACCAAAATTATAAGTTGACAATCATCCCTTTAAAACAGCTTTTCTTCTTTTTGTGAATTTCTGTACACTTATCCCATAATTGTGAAATTTATGCTTATTCTAATTACCACTACGAGAAAAAAGCTCGATTTAAAAACAAAAGGCCGTGAAAGGCTCCAAGTGCTCAGACTGAATCGGATAGTAATTCGCTGCATCCGAAACAGGCAGACAGACCCTGTGCAAATCTCCTTACCGGTCCTCAGCCACGGTCACCACGAGCAGCTTCAGTGGTCCAGCCTCCTCACTCCACCTTTACCCTAGTAATTTGGATTAGTTCTTATGCAAACACTGCCGACTCAGCCTGAAAATTGCCAGCCCGCATTATATCTCATGAGATTTTTATAAACGGGATATTCCAAGAGTCACAAGTAGTATAATATATGAGACTAGACAAGTAATATATGAGACTACACTATACAAGTAGTATAATATATGAGACTAATATATGGTAATAATAATAATCCCTTATACCTTCCAGTAAACAGTTCACTCTAACAACCCGGGTACAAACAGATTACACATGTAATTATCATTTTTAATATTCATTTAGTTCAAACAATCAATCAGATGTTATAACAATATGATGTATGATCATTTTATTCTTTAAATAAGATGCTTCCCTACTGTGCATCTTAATTACAGAACAAGGGCAGCATGCCAACTAAAATCATAGTCTTAGTACAATTGAAAATTATCTTCTCATGAATATGCAAGTCTTTGCTATAGCAAAGGTCCTAGGTTGGGGTCCCCCAGAAGCAGACCCTAAGAGCTCTTCCCAAAAGCAAACTGAGGTGACCTCTGAAATGGTTCGCTGTTCACTTGAACCAGAAAACCCCACAAAATCAGGCAAATCAAGAGGTTCAAATGTTCGTGTTCACTTTAAGGACACTTGTGAAACTGCCCACGCCATCAAGGGTATGCATATCAGAAAAGACACCAAGAATCTGAAGGATGTCACTGCACAGAAGCGACACGTGCCATTCTGTCCTTAGGATGGTGGAGTTGGTAGGTGTGCCCCAGCCTAACAGTGGGGCTGGACACAGGGCCGGCGGCCCGAAAGGAGTGCTGGGTTTTTACTGCACGTGCTTAAAACTGCAGAGCGTAATGCTGCACTTAAGGGCCTAGATGTAGATGCTCTAGTCATTGAGCACATCCAGGTGCACAAACTCCCAAGATGAAGCGCAGAACTTACGGAGCTCATGGGTGGATTAGTGCACACAAGAGCTCGCCCTGCCACATTGAGACGGATAATCCGACAGAAAAAGAGCAGATTGTTCCTAAACCAGAAGAGGAGACTGCACAGAAGAAAAATACATTCCAGAAGAAACTGAAGAAACAAAGCTTGTGGCCTGGGAGTAAATTCAGCATGCAATAAATGATAATAAAAGTAAAATATATATATATAAAAGCAGACCCTAAGACAAGTATTTGAGTGTAAGTAGTTTAGTATGACCCTGGAATACACTCACACTGAATTTAGGGATACCAAACGGTGTGAATCATCTAAATACCATCTCTGAATTTTCCTCAAACACATACATTTGTATACATATAATTATTTCAGTTCTCTCAGTGTGCATATCCATCACCCAAGAAACACGTTTTGTTTTCAAGCAGTAGAAACTGGCCTGGGACCCCACACTCCTTGTTCTTCTTGGCCAAAGAGCACAAGCCACCATATAGCACAGTCACCCTCAGCCAGTGACGGGAGTAAACACGTCTACACAGTTGTCGGCTTCTCTTTTGTCCATTTACTGGGTGCTTTGTGAAAATTTTTGACTTGTACTTTCCAAAACAGTACACAACAAGTAATGGTGCTGGATGTGTGACCAAAAACAAAACAAACAAAAAGAACCCTAGGAGGAGAACCAACATGGAGGTTCAAAGGTCAAGGACACTCAGGGTGAAAGTCAGCAGGTAGGTGGACTGGTAAAGAAAGCCCTTTAATATTCTGAGGGGCCATAAACATAACTACAACCCAGGAAGTTCCCTCAGCAACTCAGAAGGTGGGAACTGGAAAGAACGAAGGCCAGAGAAAGGCATGACAGGGCATCTGAAGAGAGCAAAGAGTTGTTGCCAAGACTGCCATTATACTATAGTGTGTTCCCTTCAGATGTACTGACATCATTAATGGGAGGGAGGGAGGGAGGGAGGGAGGGAAGGAAGGAAAAAGCAAAGGGCTGGGATTTCCCTGTTCTGGGCCACCAAATGATCCAGAGCGGAGGCTTCCTAAACCTGCCCCTCAGTCCCCAAACCCAAAGGTTCTCTGATCACATCCACTTGCTCTCTCTTCATTATTGGCTGGGCTCCCATCACCACCCACCACCTGGAAAGGGCTAGCCTTGGGCGTCCTGGGGTAAGGTTTCAAGGAAGCAGAAATTGGAGACGAGGGTATGCATATAGCTAGCCAGCATTATCACTCTGCAGGACGGGAGAAATAGAACCACGCAATTTCTGCAAATCAGGGTAACAGCAATCACAATAAAATGAGTAGGGGCTATAAATCCAACATGTGGCTGTACTGAGTCAGATCGCTTAGCTCAAGCTGTCATGCAAAATACAACAGCCTGGCTGGCTTAAAGACCCAAAATTTCTTTTCTCATGGTTCTATACTAGAAATCCAAGAGCAAGGCACCAACAGGATTGGTTTTTATTGCGGCCTCTCTTCCTGGCTTTCAGATGACCATTTCCTCACTGTGTCTTCAGATGGCCTTTCCTCTCTGCATGTGTGGGGAGAGAAAGCTCCAGTGTCACTTCTTGTCCTTATAAGGATATAAGTCCTACTGAATTAGAGTTCTACCCTTTTGACCTCATGTAACCTTAATTATCTGCTTAACGGCCCTAACTCCAGTACAGTCACATTGGGAGTGGGGCTTCATTGTTCATATTGGAGGGACATAATTCAGTCCATAACAGAAAGTGGGAGCTTTTTTTAAAGACAGCATTTGGTTGTTAAGTTGCAGCCATTAAAAACTGTGTTTTGTTGGTTCACTGAGACGAAAAATATAAATTCCTGACAAATATTCAGTACATTGAACATACCTGAGAAGTGACTTTTCCCTCCCTCCAAGTCTGCAGTGCTGGTCTGCAGTGTTTTCATCTGAAGCACATCCAGCACTCCCCGCGTGCCAGGCACCGTGTTAGGTACTGGGACTGGGGAGAGGACTGAGAAACAGCACCTTCCATCCCGGAGCTCATGGTTCCGTGTGGTAGCATCTGGGTCATAAGCTCCCTGTCCCTGATTTTACTAGTTGGACTTTATTTCATTTAAAAAAAATCCTACATACTCAACAATTTAATGGCCTTTTCTAATCGGTAAATCACAGAAGTCTCGCTTTGAGAGAGTCAAGCAAATATTGATCTGACCATTAAAAGCAGCTCAGACCATCAGGATAAACAACATTATAAATAGCAAAGTCAAAAATAAAATATCTAAATTGAAATCTCCTTTCTTTTTTAAAAAAGGCAGGCTTTTTATTCAAGCACCTATATTTATTAAATATTAAGAATATAGAGTCATCAATCAATGTCTCTTATATCACCCATCTTCTGCAGGACAGTGGGTGTTAAAAATGTGAGCACCCTCAGAAACCCTGCAATTTAGTTGGGAAGAGGAGATAAACACATGAAACGTTAAAAGACACAGAGATTAATATCATTTCAGTACAAAAAAATCGCAAGCCGCCGCGCAATTAACAGCCAAATAACAGAAAAGTGCCACAGCAATTTACAAAGGCCAAACTGTGAACACTTTGGGCAAGGATATATTTAAGCAAGATCTTCAAGGATGCGTAAAATTTGGACATAAAGGGAACAGAGGGCAAAGACACTCGTGTACAGAAATATGATAGAAAAAAACCATCAATAAGGTAAAGATGGAATGTTGGGGAGAGCAAGGAAAGCACAAAGGTAGAGAATCTTCCATATCAAGCTAGGAAATTGGATTGTTCCCCCAGTAATGGTGGACTGAGGAGCGCCTGAAATTATTTGAACTGTTTATAAAGAACTCAAGTTCACTGCAAATTTGATATCTAAAAAAAAAGAATTAAAAACATAAAAACCACTCAGTATCCTGCTACCCAGAGATGACGACTTCAACACTGCGTCCTTCAGTCTTTTTTTTTTAATGTCAATAATAATAACAGGAAGGGAAGGGAGGAGGCAGAGAGGGGGAAAAATGGCTAAGACGCGACTGCCTAGTATATTCCAAGTGCTAGGCTAATCAATTGACATACATTAATAAAGTTATTCTTTCTAACAACCCTATGAGATAGGCACAATTATTTTCCCTTTCTGCAGATAGAGAAACTAGAGCCAAGAGCTTCAGAAACCTGCCCAGAGTAACACAGTGTTGGGTTCTAAGCCCAGGCAACTCAGCCTGACCTGGGATCTTAGCCACCACGCAATATATTGCCTCTTGCAGTATGTGCTTGCATAATGTATATCAATATGAACACATAATGATAGAACCTCTACCCATTCATTCATTTTTTTTACCAAGTCTTTAAAGTTTGCTGCTCACAGGAACAGCAGAATTCCTTAGGAAAAGTCCAGTAAGGTGAGGTGGAGAAAGGGTAGGCTGCCAACTGGCACCTTTTCATTAAATAATTATTTTCCCAGTAGCTACTTGTTCCTTCGGTCTCTTTGGATTTCCCTAGTTCACTGAATCCAATAGTTAGGAGAGGCTACATTATGCTGCTATAACAAGCAACCCAAAACATTTTAGGGATTAAACACAAAGGTTTAATCCTTCCTTGCTCACAATTAATAATCTATCAAGGGTCATCTGGGGGACCTGCTCCGTGACTTCGGATTCCAGAACCCAAGCTGATGGCACCAGAATGTTGTTCTGCAACAGAGAAAAAGAAGGTTCTGGAGGGTCTTGTCCTGGCACTTATGTGCTCTGGCCTGGCAGTAGCACCTGTTACTACATACAACTCCTTGGTCGTGGAACTTGTCACATGGCCCCACCCAGCCACAAGGGGGCCAGGAGTATCCTCTGCCAAGGGCATAGAATGGGGGAGAACCCACACCTTCGAGCAACTCTGACTTCACAGGGCTCATCCTGAGTCTCGGAGCCCTCAGTTACAAGCCACAATTTCACAAAGATTCTATTGCTAATATCCCTTTTAGGCAACTTTGGATGAAATTAGTTGAGCTGTAAAGGTATATTTATGACACCAGATTAAACTAAGAGAGCTGTAAAATCCTTAAGGAAAATGAGCCCAGAGAGCACCAGTCCAATATGACCCAAGTGAGTAACAGACCAAAATCCAAGTTTTATTTTCATTGTCCTTCCCTCACTAGTTCCTCAGAAAGCACACAAGAAAAAGGTAAGTGTTGTCTGTTGTGATTTACTATTTACATTCAAATCAACTATGATTTCATTAAAATTAAAAGCTATGTTAAAACATTCTTCAGCCAAGTACATTATCATAGATCTTAGTCTTTCTATGTTTCTTATTTTATCAGCATTCTATCATTTAGAGTTTTACATTCTCTGGCAGATTTTATTTTAATTACCAGTCCGGGAAGTGTATCTATTTGCAAGCAAAAAGAGAATCTAAATAGCCGTATGTGATGAATATATCTACATGTGTCACCCAGTGTTTTTCCTTTGCCTCGGCTGACACAAACTCGCAGTCAAAAAAACAAACGATACAATCAGTAGCCACACACTGCAAGTGACTCCAGGCTCATTTGAAAGACACATTGCAATCCCCTCAATTCATGAGCCCCACAGAGCTCATGTGACTACGCCAGGCCCCCCACTAACAGTGTGTTACAGTGAACGGCAAAGTGTCCCGTCTAGTCTTCCACCCCCAAACTCAGTGTCCTTTCCACCACACCATGTCACCCCAAGCTTCATTACTTTGCACAAGTCATTTAATTTCTCTGGTCCTCAGTTTCCCTGGCTGGAAAATGAGGGAGGAAAACACACCATCAAGACTTCCCAAAAGGATTTGAAAGAACACCAGTCTCTGAGATACCTTGGAGTTAAATGTTTTGTGGTAGTCTTATGTTTGAGAAAGACTAAATGCCTTAGTCCTCTCCTAGAAACGTATGATGGCTATCAGCAGGGTAAAGGCTGTAAGAAATTCTGCAATAAAGAAAAACATTTAATGTTGTGGAGACCAGCATTTCCTGAATGTATGTGGTTAACAGGAACATTTCATGTGTGACTGGTCGGTGACTGCCTCCTTTTCTGATCGCTCCCCCTCCCCTTGCTCCCTCTACTCCAGTCAGACCAGCCTCAAACACACAACCCCTCCCAGTCTCAGGGCCTCTGACCTGCTGGACCTCTGCCTAGACAACCTGTCTCCCCAAAGAGACCTTCCCTGACGGCCACTCTCTTCCTGGGTCCTACCTGGTGTCCTTCTCTTCAGAGCCCTCATCCCTGCCTCCAGTGACATGATGCACTGGCTGCCTCTTGCACCAGAATAGAGGCTTCTGGAGCCCAGGATTGGTCTTCGGCATTGCTGTAACCCCCAGCACCTAAAACATTGTCTGAGAAGGGTGGGATTTACCACAGATATTTCTGGAGTGGATAAACTAATGAGCCAACTAGCAAAGCCTGTGAAAACAGTGTCCTGTAGAACAAAGGGAATTGTCACCAGACCAGGAGCACCAGCATCACCTGGACACTAGACGGCAGGGCAAATTCTCAGGCCCCACCTTGGACCTACTGAGCCTGACCCACTGGGGGGAAGGGACCCAGCAACCTGGGTTTGAACAAGCCCCTCCAGGTGACTCCAATGCTCACTAAGGCTGGACAACCACTGGTCTAGACTATTTTTAAGATAAATGCAACCCAGGAAATTCTAGAATTCCTTTATTTGTGAGCAATTCCCTTAAGGTGCTTAGAGCATTTTATTTATAGAGGAATGGACTAATGTTTCAAGTTTCCTTGGAGTCTTAGAATTATCATATATGGCAACATATTGCTTCTCCCTACAATGAAAATAAAGCCTGATTAACACCCAATGCCTCCCTGAACTTAGACAAATCAGTTACCCTATGATAATTAAAGCTCTCACTGACACTAGTTTCCTCAAAATAAGAAACATACACACAAAGAGAAAGACTTTCTTATCATAAGTTATTCCCTTGACTATATTCCCAATGATAATACAGAAAACCCAATGAATCTTAACATTGAGAAACAGTCCAGAGGACAATTTATATGCTCTCAATTGTATCTATTTTCACTTTCTGTTAAGTGAAAATGGACAATGGGGCAATTTTTCATTTACAAGTCACAGCACCTTCTAGGCCTTCCAAAATCTGGCCCACACACTGTCATGCTCACCGAGGAAGACTCTCGGTTCCTGCCAAACTGAGACTGACCAGCTCCACACCATGCCTCTCCCCCTTCCTCACCTTCTGTTTCCATCATACTCCTGTCTCCCGCTTTAGACCAGCCCAGTCCTGCCCCTCCCTCAAAGTGGACTCCTCCTGCCTCGGCCAAGAGACCATCTCCTCTTGGGAGTCTGACAGCACCCAATGACAGGAACTGCACTGCATCATCCAACGGGAGCACATTTCATCTTCTCTTCTCATCTCTAGTTTCAGTGAGCGAAAAGCGGGATTTATGCATTTCTGCACCCTCCCTCCCCTCTTCTCTACCACACCTGCCATCTCACATCAGGGGCTTGTTCCTTGGTTTCTGTGGTACCCAGAGCTCTAGCTAAAAGACCATCCTACGCCTCTCAAGGGATTCCAGCAGCCAGGTACATCCCGCCCTCACCTCTTCACCTCCCTATCAGGGAGAAGAAGAAGGGAGGGAGCAGCCACAAAGAAATCCTCATATAAAGGAATCTTGATATAGGGAAAGGAATATTTATAAGAATGCCTTCCTTATGAAGCCCACGGTTCATAATGTTATATCTGGCCAGGTATGAGCGAGTTTTTCACTATCCTCTGGGTGTAGATATTAGAATCCCCAAGAGAGGATGTAGGATAAAAACCAAGCCTGGAAACAAGGCATTTTTTGTTAGGATCGAAAATCTATTCCTTAGAAATCAATCAGTTTCTTGTATTTTCTGAGTTTATTTCCCTGTCTTTTACAAGCTGCAGTCTATTTTAAAGAAAACCAGGGAAGGGGTCATGTGTTCCGTAGTTGTTATACACAGAGCAGAGGCTGCCCAGCCTACCCCCGGGCCTCAGAGTGCGGTGAAAATGAGGCAAAAACAGAAGTGAAGCAGCTCAGGGAGAAGTGAACAGGCATGTCAGTCCCACTGGTGAGGTATTAACCCCACCTGAAGGTCCCCCTGCCAGAGCAACCCGGAAGGGTCTGGTTTTTCCTGCATGAAGGGTGACCCCTCACAATCCCAAGGTGCTTTATAAAGATAAGTATGTCCAGAGACCACATGTTAATTCCTTCTCACCAGGAAACAACCAGCGTGCTTCAGGCTCAGGTGGCCCTAAAGGCAGCAATCACTGGGCAGAAAAGGTGACTTGGAGTTCCGACCCTGAGACTACTAAGAATCACTCTTCAGACCGTTCTCCAGTTAAGGACAAGCTGTGTTCCAAAAGAATATTTGCCACTAGACACGCCCTACCAGCCACTAAACTCAACGGGATTGCTAATAACCAACCTTTACAGAATGTCGCTTGGAGCATAGAAAACAAACAAATTTTTTAACATCCTCTCACGGGTAAATCCCAGTGGCTACTCTGTTCTCAAATACACTGCTGCTGGCTTCCCTGAACACCCCAGGAGGGGGGAGAAAAGAGGAAGGGGCTCCTGGTTGCTTATGACTTAGACTGAGCTTTGCTAAGACTGTAGGATGCCAACATCAGAAATAGTACTAATTCCATATGTAAAACTACTCAATTATTTCAAATACATGCTAAAATATATTAAAGTTATATTACAACTGGGCAGAGGAGAAAAGTACGATGAATTCTGCTATGAGGAACCTCCAGGCTTGCCTTCATAGTAGATTTCTGAATGTTTCCAATAGGTACAGTTACCAAAAGCATTCAAATTTCCAAAACAACCCACAACAGTCAACTTAAGGATACAATATTATGTACCAGAATTTCAATATATGCACCAGAAACAGAACTCCCTTCCCCTACTTAAACAGCATCCAGAAATTTCCCCCTACCTCCTGGGAAGTAAGGACCAGGTCCACAGCAGTGTTGGGAAGGCCCAGGCCCTTTGTCACAGAAGTTTCGAAAAGGTGAAGAACAGGTAGGAAACTACACGCAGCAGAAGTGAAGCAAGGTAAAAGAAGACTAGGCCACGGTCATTCCCTTGAAAGGAAATCGTTGTCTCTGACCAGGATCTCTCCAGGACAATAGTGCCCCAGGATTATCTGGGAAGCTTTTAAAAAGTACAGATTTAAGAAGGTGACCATAGTCCTACTAAATCAGAAGCCCCACACAGGTAGATCCAGGAATCTGCGTTTTTATGATCATCAGACGTGTTTAAGAAGCTCGTTCTACACTATGTTCATTTCAGCATTATTTACAATAGTCAAGATATGGAAGCAGCCCAAATGCCCATCAACAGACAAGTGGACAAAAAAGCTGTGGTACATTATATGATGGAATATTATTTGGCCATAAAAAATAAATAAAAAATGTTTAGGATCCCAGCATCTATGTGTCAGCATGGATGGGCCTAGAGGGAATTATGCTAAGTGAAATAAGCCAATGAGAAAAAGACAAATACCACATGATTTCACTAATATGTGGAATCTAAAGAGTACAATAAATGAATAAACAAAACTGAAAAAAAGAGGCCCATTCTAAGGTTTTTGATATCAGAATTATGTACTGACATCATGCTTTCCATGTCACGGTTCTCAAATATCTGTTAAGCCTATGCTCACATTTGGCTTCCTTTAGGGATCTTTCTACTAAACACCTCCTCCCCGAATGCAATGCCATGTGGTTCCCTTTATTTGGAGCACTTAGCGTGATTTGTAGTTGCTTGTCCTTTACCTGTCCATTGTCTGTCTCCCCATCAGACTAAGCTCCACCAAGGCAGTCCTGTCCCATGTCACACCCCAGCATCCAGCACAGAGTGTGTTTCTATGGACCTTTGCTGAATGAAAGGACATTGTGTTCTCTTCTCTCATTTTCTTCTTACAGCCACATGTACAACATAGGTAGAGTGCAAGTTATTATTCGCAAGTGCACGAGATGAGTCAGAACAGCTGGGTGACTGGAGATCACAGGATGATTAAGTGGCAGAACCGCATCTAACTCCAAGCCTCCAGCTTCAGGTTTCACCCCGACTCCTTTGCAGTCTCCTATGCTGCCTCCCTTCAGCAAATATCAAAATAGGGTTCCAGTTTATTAATATCCAGCTGGCTGAAGGGATGGTGCCTGTGTCTCAAAGTCTTAAATTTATCTGTTTGACAGGCAGTTGTGCATCTCAGAAGCATAAGCCCCTGGGAGCTTCAGTAGAAACTTTGAACACATTCTATTCATTTATCAGAGAAACAATATACATCGGGGGGGGGGGGGGGGAATGGAAGCTCACTGGAAGTTTTTGGTATACGAAATTCTACTTCTAATAAAAAGAAAAATGCTCTCATGTTATGAGAGCAGGATTATTTAGCTACAAAGAAACCTGTCAGAACACTGATAGTAGAAGAATCCTTTGCTGGAAAGAAAGGAGAGCACATTTAATGGAAACCTGAATATAGAGAGGAGGTTAATAAGTTAAATATACTGAGTTTATTCTAACTTAAATAATTTACAGGAAACTAAAAGGAATATTCCATAAAAAAGAAATTCTGGAAATTAAATAGCAAAAACACAATAAAAATGGTGAATAAATAAACTGGTCATTAAAAACCTAATTTTAACAATAACGAAATTAAAATCTCACGCATTAGGAACTAGCATTGTTAACACAGACCTTGACATATCTATATTGATATTTACAAAAGTGATATTTAATCACCATGGTAGGTTTAGACTCTACAAAGTCACGAGGGAAATCAGTGACTGTGCCTATTAACACACTGGCAATTTTCTTTAATAAAAAAGAAACCAATGGATTTTTCAAATTATATTGACACAAGTATATCTAACAAAAGTCCCTAATGAAAGAATAATACAAGAGAAAAAATGAATCATAACAAATTAGGTAATAAAATCAGTGATAAAGTATCTAGCCATTTTGGAAAAAAAGAATTTTTATTGAGTAAATGAGCAGACAAATTAACCTTAGGTAGGCATTTGATCGTAGGCCTTTCAGGGTCTTCTGTGAAACATTAATTCCGATTGACTCACATTAGAGCAGTCAAAAGTCTTTAAATCAGCAGGGGTAAATAGAAGCAGAGGATAATAATCAACCAATAATGTTTTAAGAGTTAGGGAAGGTCCCAGTGGGAACCCACAGACTTAGTGGTAAGCTTGAATTGTGACATTAATGAAACTATTAATAGCGCTCAAATTAAAGTCACAGATGATGTCACATAAAAGGAGAAGAAAACCTAGAAGGGAGAGAGGCATCTATTAGCTAAATTCTGTGATCAGTAAGAAATAAATATCTCGAATTAGAATACATATGTGACAGACAGCAATGTAGTGGTTGCCAGAGGGAAGGGAGTGGGAGGAGTGGGGACAGCAGGGCACCTGATATGCGGTGACAGAAGACGGTGTGACTGCAGGTGGTGGGTGTGCAGTGCACTGTGCAGATCTAGTGTCACAGAGACAGAGGCTTGAAGCCTATCTGGTCCTATTAACCGATGTCACCCCAATACATTTAATGAAAAAATGTTTTAAAGAATATACATGTATGAGGTTTTAATGGATGGATATGCTCTTAAACGCTACAGGCAAAGTAGGTTTTTTATAATCATAGCTAAAGAAATTTATAAAATAGCAAAAAAAAAAAAGATTTCTAATGTAAGGAATTCACCTTCCCACCCGAAAAAAGTATGTTTTCTAAATTTTTATTTTTGCATATCAGTTTTTCTTAAAGCAAGACAACCTACAACTTCGAAACTGAGCCAGCAAAAATCTGAAATCAACTCCTTAAAGAAAATGTGTGATAATCAGCATGTACTGTTTACCCTAGTAACTTAGATAGAGTAACAATTTATCTTTTGGGTATATGAAAGGATATCAAAACCTAAAAAGAAAAGAAATACCTCTTTTTTTTTACCTAAATGGCCAGCAAAACATGTGAACATTTTGTTCAGCATACAAATTTGAAACAAACAAGAAAAGACAGCCACCTATCAGGACATAGTCAAATATGCTAAAAAGAAACTCTGAGAAGACCTAGAATCATTCCAGTCATTTAAAACCAGCTGGGTCAGAACATTGAAACACCTTGCCTTTGCAGGACTGCGGTACTTACAAGGTCATGATTATAATTGCCATATCATCGTTATTATGCCAAGTTAATTTTTATTATTATTATAATACACTTTTCATGTACTGACATAGAGTATATGACCTGCAGTGGGGCTTTTTTGGAGGGGGGGATAAGGGAGGAAGGATTTTGTGTTTTGTTTTTGTGTTTGTTCTTTGCAATGGGGATGGGTGAGCATTGCTCCTACTCCCTGCCTCCTGGAGGTCAGTAAGTAACCTCATTTGCAAGTTGACAGGACAAGGTAGCAGTGCATTATGGGACAGAGCAATAGTGCCAAACTCACATATCACTCATGGTCATGAGCTTCATTAATACTGGGTTGTGCCTAACCCAGTGAGTTCACCAGCCACAGACAAGATAACCCTTATGGAGATGAGCTGTATACAGCAAAGCACCTGTGTGTGGCTTTGATGTCAGAATTAACGCCAAGACAAGGGAGCCCCAGAGAGGTTCCGAGAGCTGAGCAAGCAGTCTTTATACAGGGGAAGTGGCCAGAGGCCAGAAAGAGCTAATAGAGAGCAAAGCTCAGCGTGCTGGTGAATTAAGATCCAAGGAAAGAGTCCACCGGAATCCACAGGGACGAGGTGAGGAGAAGAAAATAAGGTCCCAGGCTGTGAACATGAGTGGGAGGCAGTAGGACGGAGCGTGCTGGTTGAGAATTTAGGGCAGGAAGTGGAGCCTGTGGACTTTTTCTGAGACAGTTGATAGGTGTGATTACAGGTAGCTGAAAGCCTCAAAAGTGGATAGGGAGGGAGCTGGGGCCAGTGCACACAGGAAAGACAGAAAGCAAATAATAACAAATACTAATGACTTGACCATTGCCTGTGATATCATGGCACAAATCACGTGGCTCATTGATATGAATCCAAACTTTTTTTTTAAACATCACCACCTTTCAACTTTTTAAGTAAAACTTTTTATAAGTGTAACTAAATACAAAAAATAATTTAACCAGGCCTTTATTGCCATGCAAACTCTGCATGGGGCACTAACAGGCCATGAACTCACTAGTTAGAGAGAGAAGGAAAAACAACAGGCTTTGATAATAATCTGTAAACTACCATTGACCAATGAAAACTAAGGATTTGGAGAAACGCAAAAATTCCTACAGCAGCAATAGCAAGGTATGGTCATATTTTTGAGGGGCAGTATGAAGGCAGCCTGAAAAGGTAGCTATTTCTTCCACTCACTCTGTTTCTTCTCCTGCACCCCCAACTCAAATACACCCACAAACATATACTGTGTGCCCTCTATGAGAGAATTAGATCAAGAAGGCCCATATCTGTATTTCCCAGGCACTGGCTCTCTGCTCCTTCACATGGTCTACCCCACGTCCCCATCTATCATAACCGCACGAGCCAAGATAGAAGTGACTATTCATGGGAGTCTTAGGTCCACTCCAAGAACCACCCAACACTCTGGAGTTACCAGAACTTGCTGGCTGGAGACCTGATCAGAGAGTGTTAAATCTAGAAGAGGACAGAAAAGCGTGAAAATAGCCCATGAACATATGTTCATAGGGCTACCTCCCTACGATCCTTAGCAATTAAACTTGATTATAGCCAGCAGCTCCCATCATCATAATTATCAGAAGCCCATAGCAAGAGCATCTCATCAGGAAGCTATTTATAACCCAAAAGCTTTGTCTCCTTTCTCCCTGGGGTCACTCTCTCCTTGAAGGAAGATAACAGCCACTGCAGACCCAGGGAAGCACAGAGTCCATGCATTGTGGTGGGGGGTGGGAAGAGGAGTGGATGCCTCCAGAAGAGGTGATGTGATGGAACCCATATTCCAGTTCCACCTGGCTCAGGGCCAGCTTAACACACAGGGACCCGAGCAGGGCAATCAACACAGGTACATTGAACATAGCTTGTGAGGCAGACAACCTGCTCAGAAAAGCCATAAGAGAAGCTGTACCCTGCCAGCTACAATAAAAGCGAACACCACTCTCTTCCTGAACAGGATTAACTTTTTTACTTAATGACAGCCCACTTTTTTGAGTGTTTAATCATGTGCCAAGCCTGTGTTAAGTGCATCAGGCACCTTAATTCACAACTAGTCCACAATGATCCTAGTGTTAACAGAGGTAGGATCGGACAGAGAGAAGGAACAGAACCTGCCCCAGGTTACACTGGCCCTGGCAGAGCTAGGATTCGAACCCAAGGCAGCCCAGCTCCAGCAGCGACAAGATTTAACAGCCTCGAATGTGCTAGCTTCTGGATTATGCCACAATAGGCCCAGAAGAAATCAGAGAGTTTAATCCCAGGAAAACCCTTTGAGATTCTAATTCAATTCCTTCTGTTTACAAATAGCAAAACTGAAACCCTGAGATGTCGAGTAACTTGCTAGAGGCCACACAGAGCATCTCAAATCATTCAGAATAGATGGTGCTAAATAAACAATCAAACTAGACTGTAAATTCCTTGGGGATCAGGATCCACTTCTCACAGTTAGTTTTAAAAATACAGTATACAGCATATAGTGACTACACACTCCCATGCTCCGATCCCTAATCAAGCTTTCAAAAAATCACCATAGATTAGATAAGAAGTCTTCTGTTACGGCCAAACAAGATCATTTTACAGAAAAGGAAACTGAGGTCCTAAAAGTTCCCTTCTTGCCTTTAGCTACCACTGCCCCCCACCATTCCTAAAGAAATTAAGCTCTCTCCTCCCACTGCCCAAGATGCTGAAGGGAAAGAAGGCTAAGGGGAAGAAGGTGGCACTGGCCCCTGCTGTTGTGAAGGAGCAGGAGGCCAAGAAGGTGGTAAATCCCCTGTTTGAGAAAAGATCCAAGAATTTTGGCATCAGATGAGACATCCAGCCCAAAAGGTCTCACCCGCTTTGTCAAATGGCCCTGCTACCTTCAGCTGCCGAGGCAAAGGGTTATTCTCTATGGGCGTCTGAAAGTGCCTCCTGCCATTAACCAGTCCACCCAGGCCTTGGACCACCAAACAGCTACGCAGCTGCTCAAGCTGGCCCACAAGAACCGACCAGAGACAAAGCACAAGAAGAAGCAGAGATTGCTGGCCCAGGCCAAGAAAAAAACAGGCAGCAAAGGGGATGTCCCTACCAAGAGGCCACCTGTCCTTCAAGCAGGGGTTAATACTGTCACCACCCTGGTGGAGAACAAGGAAGCCCAGCTAGTAGAGATTGCACATGATGTGGATCCCATTGAGCTGGTTGTTTTCCTGCCCACCCTGGGCCAGAAGGTGGACGTCCCCTACTGCATCATCAAGGGAAGGCCAGGCTGGGACATCTAGTCCACAGGAACACCTGCACCACTGTTGCCTTCACACAAGTTAACTCAGAAGACAAAGGAGTTCTGGCTAAGCTGGTGGAAGCTATCTGGACTAATTACAATGGCAGATATGATGAGATCTGCCACCACTGCGGGGGCAATGTCCTGGGTCCAAAGTCAGTGGCTTACATCACCAAGCCAGAAAAGGCTAAGGCTAAGGAACTGGCTACCAAGCGGGGCTCAGTGTACACTGTTGAGTTTTCTGTATGTAAAAGTAATAAAAATTCTCCTTTGACCAATTAAAAAAAAAATAAATTAAAACTAATTTCTCTTGACAGTTTCACAGAAATGAAATATTAATAACTAGAGCTCTTAAGCTAGCAAAACCAAATTTCAAATCATTGTCCTAAGATTTATACATATTTTTAATTAAGTCTTTTCCCACAGGATAATTTTCAGATTGACCTCAGGAAGATTTTTGCATCTTGTTAAAATTTACTCTGTCCTCCACCTAAAGGAAAGTCATTAAAATGCAATTCAAGTCGGGAAAGGTTCCCCTTCCAGCTGAAATTACACACCAGGGACATAAGCGTATTTCTAGACAAGATACTGGCAAATGTCATTAACCCAATAATATAAAAGCACTTTGCAAATGAGGACCGTTGGTCCATCTTTATGCATTGATCAGCAGTTGATGATTTGCAGCCAGAAAGTCTCAGGTCTGGAACTGACTACCTATAGTCTTGTTCACTTAGTTCTCCCCTCTCTTTACAAAACAAAAACAAAAACTTGAAAGTTCTATTTCCTTGATAAGAATTCAAGGCCAAAAAAATAGGAAAACACCCGACAAGATCAGTACCGTAGCTAAGAATTTCTTCATGCTACTGAGTCAGGAGCTGGACAATTCAATTTCATACACTTGCAAGTCAAGTCATTTCATCCTGGTGAAAGTATTAATTACGTGAATACGCTCTGTACTTTTAAGTAAGAGGAACCTGCACCTGCCTTTCTCGGTTATATTAGGTAACAGGGATTAGCAATTTTGCAGGGTGACAGTTTCACAAGCAATCATAATTCCCAGGACAGGAAGGAGACTGAATCTCCCATCAGGTAATACACAGCTGCCTGAAATAGGAGCAAAAGGAATGCCTGATTCCCCAGAGACAGCTGTCACATGGCAACATCACTCAAGCCACCGGGGGCTGGAGGATCCGCTCAAGAGACTAGCTTCTGAAAGACATCTTCTCTCCAGAGCCAAGACCCAAGTTCCAGGACAAGATGATATCAAGCAGGGCTACAAAGGCAACGAGCTGGAGAACTGAAGAGGCAACAGGAAGCTAACATGCCCCAGCCTTGAGGTACTTTGATTAGATCACTCCTTTCTGCTGGTGGATGCCGCCAAGTAAGCATCGTTGAAGTCTGCCCTCCCGCAGTTGTCAGGTCTAAGTCAGAGTTTCCCAAAAAGCCGAACAGCTGCAGAAGCTCTTTAGTGGAGGTTTGAGATTTGAAGCAACCGTTGAGAGTCTGAGGAACCATGGGGAGCAACCGGAAACACTCACCGACCCTGTGGTGAGGAGAAATGAAAACACCAAGCACTCCAAATTCTTTGGATTTGTCACATACCGCACTGTGGAGGAAGCGAGTGCAGCCAGGAATGCAAGGTCGCACAAGGTGGATGGAAGAAGACTTGTGGAACCCAAGAGAGCTGTCTCAAGACTCTCAAGACCTGGTGCCCACTTAACTGTGAAAAAGACTTTTGTCGCTGGCATTAAAGATGACCCCGAAGAGCATCACCTGAGAGACCATTCTGAACAGTACGGGAAAACTGAAGTGACTGAGGTCATGACTGACCGAGGCAGTGGCAGACAGAGGCATTGCTTCGGTACCCTTGGATGACCATGACTCTGTGGACAAGACCGTCATTCAGAAGCATCGTGCTGTGAATGCTTACAACTGGGGAGTAAGGAAAGCCCTGTTTAAGCAAGAGATGGCTAGTGCTTCATCCAGCCAAGGAGGTCGAAGTGGTTCTGGAAACCTTGGAGGTGGTCATGGAGGTGGTCTTGGTGGGAATGACAACTTTGGTGGTGGAGGAAACTTCAGTGGTCGAAGTGGCTTCAGTGGCAGCCATGGTGGCGGTAGATAGGGCGGCAGTGGGGATGGTCATAATGGACTTGGTAATGATGGAAGCAATTTTGGACATGGAGGAAGTTATAATGGTTTTGGCAATCACAACAATCAATCTTCAAGTTTTGGACCCACAAAAGGAGGAGACTTTGGACGCAGAAGCTCTGGCCCCTACGGTGGTGGAGGCTAATGCTTTGCCAAACCCTGACACCCAGGTGGCTGTAGCAGTTCCAGCAGCAGCAGTAGCTGTGGCAGTGGCAGAGGTTTTAATTACTGCCAGCTTTTAATTACGACACTTAGCAGGAGAGAAGAGCCAGAGAAGTGACAGGGAAGCTACAGGTTACAACAGATTTGTGAACTCAGCCAAGCACAGCGGTGACAGGGCCTCACTGCCACAAAGAAGACATGTTTTAGACAATACTTATGTGAACGGGCAAAACTCAAGGACTGTATTTGTGACGAATTGTGTAACATGTTATTTTAGTTTCTGTTCTGTGGAAAGTGTGAAGCATTCCAACAAAGGGTTTTAATGTAGTTTTTTGCATCCATGCTGTTGATTGCCAAATGTAATAGTCTGATCAAGATGCTGAATAAATGTGTCTTTTTAAAATTAAAAATTAAAAATAAAAAGCCACCAGCCTTGCTCCATCGCCTTCTCTATAGATAACAAAATTAAGAACTCAAAGTCACGCCAGAGGTTTATAAACTTTTCCCTCCCTTTCCTGTTCCATAATTTTGAAAGTTAAAGCTCAGACTTTGGATGATTAGCTTGGATGCTGGTTTTTCCACTTTTTCGATGACCTTAAGCACATTATGTAATCTTGATTTCCTCATCTATAAAACATAAAAAGTAAAAGCAGCTGCCAATTTCTGAGAAGTAAGCCGAGAATACACAATGGCAACGGAGAGCCTCTCCATAAATGACGTTGGAAAGCTGAATGTCCGCATGCAAAAGAATAAAGTTGGACCCTTACCTTACACCATACACAAAAATCAACCCAAATCGAACTAAAGACCTAAAGGCAAGACCTAAAACTATTAAATCCCTTTAAAAAATAGGGGGAAAGCTTCTAGCATTGGATTTGGCAAGGGTATCTTGGATATAACTCAAAGGCATAGGCAACAAAATCAAAAACTGACAATGAGACTCCACCAAACATAAAAACTCCTGCACATCAAAGGAAACAATCGAGAGAGGGAAAAGGCAACCTACAAAATTGGAAAAAATAATTGCAAATCATGTATCTGATAAATGTTTAATATGTCAACTATCATTAAAAAATAAATTTTTAAATAAAAATGGGAAAGACTTAATTAGGCATTTCTCGAAAGAAGCTAAACGAATGGCCAATAAATACATGAAAAGATGTTCAACATTATGAATCATTAGGGAAATGCAAGTCAAACTACAACAAGATACCACCTCACACCCGTTCAGGGTGGCCGCTCTCAAAAGAACAGAAAATAACAAGTGGTGAGAGAGCAGAGAAGCTGAAACCCTTAAGCACTGTTGGTGTGAATGTAAAATGATACAGCCATTATGAAAAACAATATCCACGTTCCTCAAAAAATAAAAGATGGAGTTACCGTATAATCCAATAATCTCACTTTTGGTTATATACACAAAAGGACTGAGAGCAGGGTCTCAGAGAAATAGTTGCACGCCTATGCTCATAGCAGCATTATTCACAATAGTCAAGAAGTGGAGCTCCGCCGCCGCCATGGCTCCTATGAAAAAGCTTGTGGCGAAGGGGGGCAAAAAAAGAAGCAGGTTCTGAAGTTCACCCTCGACTGCACCCACCCAGTAGAAGATGGAATCATGGATGTTGCCAATTTTGAGCAGTTCCTTCAGGAGAGAATCAAAGTGAACGGAAAAGCTGGGAACCTTGGAGGAGGGGTTGTAACCATCGAAAGGAGCAAGAGTAGGATCACTGTAACTTCTGAGGCGCCATTCTCCAAAAGGCATTTGAAATATCTCACCAAAAAATATTTGAAGAAGAATAATCTACGTGAATGGTTGCGTGTAGTTGCTAATAGCAAAGAGAGGTATGAATTACATTACTTCCAGATAAATCAGGATGAAGAAGAGGAGGAAGATGAGGATTAAAACACACTTACCTGATACATTTTGTACAAGTTCTTGAATAAAACATAGGCACCAAAAAAAAAAAAAGAAGTGGAAGCAACACAAGTGTCCACCAACAGATGAATGAATAAAGAAAATGTGGTCTACACATAAAATGGAACATCATGCAGCCCTAACAAGGAAATCGTGTCATAGGCTACAACATGAATGAAGCTCGAGGACATCATGCTGAGCAAAAGAAGCCAGTCACAAAAGGACAAATACGGTGTCATTCCACTCGTATGAAGCATCTACTGTAGTCAAAACCGCACAAACAGAAAGCAGAAAGGCGGCTGCCCCGAGGTGGGGGAGGGGGATTGCCGTTTGATGGGTGTGAGTGTCAGTGCTGTGAGATGAAAAGAACTAGGGACCTGCTGTACAACAATGTGAATATGTGTAACACTACTGACCTCACGTTTCACATGGTTGATGATAAATTTAGGGTTACGTGTTTTTACTACAGTAAAAAAGAAAAAAAGTAGCTGCCACATGGAGTTGTTCTGAGCATCAATGCAGATGATGAAGCATTTAGCACGATGCCTGCCATATATCGAACACTCAACAATGTGTGCTGTTAAAAATAGCCCTTGTTATACCCCAGACATAAAATCATATCGGGTTTTGTGTTTTTTAGTTAATTAAGTTCTTATTTATTTTAAGAGATATTCTAGGTCTTATAACCCCTAATTAAATTTATCTTACATCTCCTCTTGAGGTCTAATTATTAAGTTGGTGAGCTCTGCTTTAGAATGCTGATTAACTGCTTTATAGTTTCCCAGAATTCCTCATCTCAATGTTTTCTTTTTCTTTTTTTTAAGATTTTATTTATTTATTTCCAGAGAGAGGGGAAGGGAAGGACAAAGAGAGGGAGACAAACATCAATGAGTGGACGCCTCTCAGGGGCTCCCTTACTGGGGACCTGGCCTGCAACCCAGGCATGTGCCCTGACTGGGAATCGAACCAGGGGCCACTTTGTTCACAAGCCCGTGCTCAATCCACTGAGCTACCCCAGCCAGGGCTCAATGTTTTCTTCTATTAAAGCCACCACCACTGAAACAGAGCTCAGTTGCATGGGTAAACGGCATTCCACTCACACACACATGAGCACACGTCATTCCCTCTTCAAGGGTTATTCCCAACTCCAATAAGGTCTAGAAATCTCTAGAGTTAGAAACTTTTTAAAGCTGAAGGGAACTAAAGCCACAATAAGCACCATTAAAACCCTTCATGTTTTTACACTTAGTTAAAATAATCTCCTGTGGCACACTTTATTACTTCTCACAACCTACTAATAAAAATATACTACAGATACTATAGAATCTATTGAGTGATGATGTAGTAGTGAGTAATGCACAATTAACTTGTATTTCCTAACCTTGGCTTGCTAGAAGGCCTTCCTATCCACAAAGACATGTTTTTCCTGGGTCTTTTCCACCCATATATCCAATGCTTTCTGATTATATGACCTAGAGCTTTCTATTTCCAGTTCCAAGATATAAGAAACACAAGATGACAGGGTAGCTTGAATGCTTAAGATGCAAAATGTTTAGAGCATCACTCTACGCACCATTTTTTTGTAGGATAATTCCTTGTTGTGGGTCTGTTCTATGCACTGTAAGATATTTAGCAACAACACTGGCCAAAACACCACAAAATGCCAGTAGGCCCCCTCCAAGTTGTGACAATCAAAACTGATTCCAGACATTTCCAAGTGTGTCCCCTGGGGGTGGGAGGAACCATCCCTAGTTGAGAATGACCTGTAACCTATGCAGTTTCCCACGGGGAACTGAGATTCAGAAAACACTGCACCTGAGTACTGAGAATGGCTTATAGTGGGAGGCGAAACAGGCAGCTGTGGAATCCCTCTTTTTTCTCCAGAACAAGGAGAGGGCAAAAGCTGGGTGAGAACACCAGCTCCGCAGGACAGTGCAGCACAGCAGAACACCGTGGCGCGGAGCCACGGTCTCCATTTCCAAATATCCCAGTCTCTTTCCCCAAAATAGACCATCAAACAATCCAAACAGCCAGGTATGTTTCTTCACTTTCATTTGTCTCTGAGGGCTTCATCCCTAAAATGCTTACTCTAAAATCCATTTTGCCTCCATTTTTCTTTTCCCAAATCCCTATTTCTTCTTTTTAAAAATTATGCCCAAAAGGAATAACTTGCAATTTCTGCACACTTAAAAAAAATTCTCATAGTTGATGTACAGACGCACAGCGACCAACGCATGCTAGAACACGGTGCCGGCTGGGAGAAGTGCCTCTCCCATCCAAGGACTTGGAGTTTTCCAATTTCATTTATGTCTTCGTAATTTTTTAATACAGATTGGTTTATAATCTATAAATTAGTTCAGACAGAAACCAAGCTGGCTGTATGACTTTGGTAAATCCTTTGATCTTTCTTTTACCACCATAAGCATTTTTGAGTGCACACTTTGATAGTATCAGGTGTATTCACATTAGTGTGCAAGAGGTCTCCACAACTGCTCATCACACAAACTGAAACTCTGTACCTATTAAGCACTGACTCCCTGCCACCCTCCTCCCCCCACCCCTGGTGACCACTGTTTTACTTTCTCTGTCTACGAATTTGACTATTCTAGGTACCTCAGATAAGTGCAAGTATATAGTATTTTTCCTTTTGTGGCTGTCTTCTTTCACTTAGCACAATGTCCTCAAGGTTCATCCGTGTTGCACATAAAGGTGTCAGAATTTCCTTCCTTTGTAAGGCTGAATAATACCCCATTACATGTATGTACCACATTTTTTATCCATTCATCCACCAATGAATGTTGCTTCCACTTCTTGGCTATTGTAAATAATACTGCTATAAATGTGGGTGTGCAAATATCTCTTGGAGACCGTGCTTTCAAATCTTCTGGATGCCCAGAAGTGGGATTGCTGGATCATATGGTAATTCTACTTTTAATTTACTGAAGAGCTGCCATACTGTCATCCACAGCACGAAGCCTTTAATCTTTTGCAGTCTGGGTTTCGTCACAAGCCAAGGGATCGTTTTTCACCTGGGGCTGAATGAGACCATCTCTAGGATGCGTACTGACCAGACCGTTCCTGCTGGAGAGAACTCGGCCAGCCAGTCCAGCTGAGCCCCTTTTCGGTCTAATCATCCTTCACCAAGGAAAAACTTCCGATCCCCAGCCTATAAAATCACTTCCAATACATTCAGATCTTATACTGTCTGTCGCAAAACTCCCAATTCACCACTGAAACTTCTAGATTGTTGAAAAAGAAAAAAGCAAAGCCAAATACATGGGTTTGTCTGCTTTGCCTCCACCAAGAGGCCTAATAAGGCGAGCTCACCTGGGGTTGCAGAGCTCACAGGCTTGCCTCTGACGTGTAGAGTTCCACCACCCGGGAGAAACCCTCAGCACAGAGCCTTCAAGTGGTGAGAGGAGCAAAGAAAGTGGTGCTTCCTTTGGTTAATGCCAAAATGAACACCATGAGTCCAAGGCCACCTGCACTCACCGAACTCAGCAGTGATCGTGATGTCACACAACTGTGAAACTCAAAAAGTAGCCGCAGCTCATGAAACACCCCCTGGGGACATCGGGCCTCTGCAAATGCCACCAGAGACAGTGGGGTTCTACCTGCTGAAGTAAAACTTGGATCAGCAGCTGCTGTTGCCAATGGTGGCTCTGACCCCGGCCCAGGGAGATATGTCCCACTGGTCCAAAGGGTCAAACATCTGTGGTCTTTGGACTCTTGCTGCTCAAAACATGGCCATGGACCACCCTGGCCTCACCCAGGAGCATATTAGAAATGCAGAATTCCAGGCCCCACCCCAGAAAGACAGGAGCAGAATCTGCATTTTGAAAAGATATCCTGGGGAGCCATCCACCCCCACATCTAAGCTTTCAGAGGGACTGTTTGGAACCACAGAGGTAACAGAACTCACAGCAAGGTGAAAACATATCATAAACAAACACTACCAACAGGGCTGTTTGCTATCATTCGCAGGGGGATGAACGTACCAATGGGTAGCCCACTGTTTTTTCCACCATGAAGAAGTAAACCCTTATAATTTTCAGTTAGAATTTAAAGTTTGTTTGTTTCTCAGCAACTTGGACCAACTAGTTTGTTTTACAGGTGAAAGTGAGCCTCAGGCAGCTGCTATATATTCAGTAATTGCTATGCCCATTCTGACACAGATTAACTGTCCCAGGCATCTGGAAAACTCACTGCATTCTAACATGAAGCTGCCACAGGCCCCTCGGTGCTGCATCCATTCTAGTGACTTCTCCATGAGTCCGGGGTCATCTCCTCAGACCCCTCCATCGTCAATCTCCCTCATGTGTGCTTTCAGTGGAGATTATTTTATTTATTCATGATTTGAACAGGACTTGCTTCCCAAAAGGATTTTGTGTGGCTTGCAAAGATAAACACATTGTAAACAAGTCGGGCAAAATTAAGGCAGATATTTTAAAAAAAAAAACAGTTAAAAGTCCTAAGGGACGATGCGTGGGCCCACTCCTGCTGTTTCTTGACTCCCCACCCCACCCCCCATGCTGTCCCTGCCGGGAAAGGAGAAGAGAATTCATGTAATTGCTGGATTGGAAAATAAACTGGGGCGCTCAGCTCAAGTCCTCCTTTCTGCCTCTTGCTGGGGAGTAGGCACATGGGAATAAAACTCCTTCCCTGTTCCTTCCTCGCACATGTCTTACCTGCATATCACAGCCCAGCCCACATGGGAGACCCAGGGCTGCCACGCTGGGAAGGCACAGCATTGCCTGCGGCTGGATGGTAAGTCTGTTTAATGCTGGGATTATTAGTAAGCCCATTTGCACAAATACATGAGCTACACTCTTCAGCCTCGTTTCTATCACAGTTTAATTCCTCTGACTCATTTCTTAACTCAGAGCTCAAGGGAGGGGAAAGGGTGCTCTTTCTTGGATCATTGCAAAATCCCCACAAAATAATCAGGAGAACTAATGCTATGAGCACTTAGAATGGGGCGGGGGGCGGGGGGGAGGCCTGAATTTTCTGGCTATTGAGGCAAAAGAGAAAACACGACCAGGGTGGCAGATACAACTATAGGCTGGCTACCCAGTACATGCACTGCCCTTATTTCCTTCACCTTCTTCCCCCACACAGACTGGAAAATCTAAAGCTTGCCTTCCCCAAAATCACGTTAGCCAGAAAAGGCTAGGGAACTCCTTTCTGGTCCATGGGACATCCTTGAGAGTACGTGGGCACAGTGGTAAAACTGGGGGCACCACAGAGCCCCCGAAAGTTCAAAAGTTTTTGTTATGTTACATGGGACACAAATACATGTCCCATAAATGTTCATACATTAAAGAAAGATAGTCGGTCATCAATGGTTGACATGCAGAAAGCGCTGGTGACAAACCTTGGCTTCTCAGAAAGTCCCATTAATCAGAATGTAACACCGCTGCATCGCCGATCCAGTTTCCTGTGCAATGATTCTAAGGACTGATTTCCTGCAAACGTTTCCTGCCTTTTTTCCAGTCAAAAAAGATATGTTTATGGGTTTTCAGACTCAGACAGAGTAAAATCTCTCTTGCTCCCTCCTCTGCTCTCTAGGATGAGTTTGAACGCTTACGCACACACATAATCCCCTTTAGCCCACAAAACATTACAGGGACAGAAACAAATGTAATCACCCTCACGTAGGAAGAGAGGTTGGGTGAGGTTAAGGGATTGGACTGAACTCTCACGGCGACTCATTGGTAGAGCTAGACTGCAACACAGCTCTCTGCCTCCTCTGGTGCTCTTCCTAAGTACAGCACTGTGCCCATTCCAGGTCTTCCCTGCGGTGTGAAGTCAGGGCAGACACACCAAGGAGGAGCACCCCCACACTGCTTGGCCAGTGGCTGGCCCATGCCAATCACCACTTATCCCTAATATCACCCAATCAAAGTTGGAGCTTTCTATTCTAGAAATGCATCCTTTTTTTTCCCCTTTTCCCACCTGGTTAGCCTCTCTTTCTCACTTTCCTCTTGATTCATGAATTTCTTGTCCCCAG
Organism: Desmodus rotundus; assembly: GCF_022682495.2. Lineage (NCBI taxonomy): Eukaryota > Metazoa > Chordata > Mammalia > Chiroptera > Phyllostomidae > Desmodus > Desmodus rotundus. The sequence continues at coordinate 35,611,217 of NC_071394.1, read as the reverse complement.
ATGATCACATTTCCTCTTTCCCTGAGATATGATTACAAATCACGGTGTCATTGTTAACCTTACCTTCGAATACCTACAAAGCTTTCTCTGTGCTCCAGGTCAGCACTAACCCCCTCTCAGTGCTGAAGGAGTCTGGTATTTAGTGGGCATAAAGGCTGCTGTATCTCACCTATAACCACATCCTTCTACAGTTAAAGCTGCCACAATGTTAATATCGCACTTGCAAAAGATTAAGATATACATTTACACTCCATTTCAATGGTTTTAAATTGATATTTTTGTTTCTGCCTGCAATTACTAACCTGCTACCTGCTTTTTTTTTTCTTTCTGTGGTTGTAATGAGAAGTTAGAAAGATTGACAAAAAGGTTAAGAAAGGGGTAGGTAGTGAAAAGGATAATCTAGAAGAATAGCTTTGTGAAAAGTACCGAGGATATGTAACTAGTTGTTTATTAGGAAAAAATTCCACATCATACTAGGTTAATACAACTTATGTTCCAAGAATATAGTGACCCCTCTCATTAGAATCTGTACAGAAGTAACCTACAAAACCTACTTTTGAAAAGGTTTTGAGAATGATCTTGTTCTGATGAATGACTTCAGGCCGGCTCTGCATCCTCTGCACCATTCGGAGAACTCTGTTGCACACGGCACGACCTTAGGTTTCAGTTGGCTGTCAGAGCCTCTAGCCAAAGGACATGCATCATGGAGAGAAGCCCAAGGGCTCTGGGGTCAAACAGGAATGGGTTTGAAGCCCAGAAGCAATCACTGAAACTCTCTGAGCCCTGGTTTCCTCATGCATAAAATAGGGAAATCAACTCCCACATCGTAAGGCCATTGGGAACATTAAAAAAAAACACTCCATGGAAGATTCCTGGAACTCAAACCACTGGAGCTTTCACTGAGATCCATTTAATATGAAGCAGAATTCTCATGAGTTTCCTAAGGCACTCATCAAAAATTTTTCCAAAAAAATGATTAGTCAATACCTAAAAGAAGAGGGGGGGGGGGAAGAAGAAGGTGAAGAGGACAAGCAATCACTATTTACATAACTTTCCTCCCCTTGCACGAGTTCACACCCCTACCTTCAATTGTCAGGACTTCTTCATTACACTGAAAGCTCCTCAGGGGCTGGAGCTAGGTCTCATTTTTGGTCTTTCCCAAAGGAGCACAGTGCCCGGCACAGAATAAGGGCTCAACATGTACTTGCTGTTTTTCTTCTCGGTGGGCAACTACTACCAGAAAAGTTAAATCTTGTGGCTCTTACTAGTAGATGTTTATTGTGCAGGGCTCTGCTCGTGTTCTTGATGAAAGAAATTTATGTCACTGATACCCAGAAGTGGGGTGGAAGGGAGAGCCAAGTTTTCAAAGTAAACAGAAGCAAAGACCAGAGAGAATATAGGCATAGGTCCACAGAGTCAAGGCGTCACTGAAGATTACTTACTATACCAGAGGGAGAAAAGTACCTTTCCTATGGAAAGACCTGGCAATCACCCACTCAACCAAGTGATTCAACTTTGCAGCATCAATAAAGGGCCAGGAGTATGTAATATAAAACACACAGCCTCAGCCATGAAGTAGTCTGACCACAAATGTTTTGTCTGTGTCTAATCCAATGTTTACACTGAACTTCCAGCTTACAAGGAATATATGGAATGGACAAACCAGGTAAGTGACTCCATGAGGAAATAATCAGATAAACCTAGAATGTGGAGCACTCCACAAATTAACTAGCCTTCTCCCTTCAAAAGCCTATGTGATAAAAAAAGAAAAAAGTCGCACTCCCTGTTCTAGATTGTAAAATACAAATGAGCCTAGTGCAATGTATGTGTGACTCTTGATCAACTCCTGGTTTGAAATATAAGTGTGTGTGTGTGTGTGTGTGTGTTCCAGCAGAAGTAACACATGCTTGAGTGTGGTTGGTAGGGTAGTAATAAAGGTGTAATAATTTATACTTTTAATTTGAACATTTCACCTAAAATGTCATATGGCGTGCTTGAGTGTGATATTGTTATGTTACAGAATTACATGCTTATGATTTTGTAAAAGAAGATTTTGTAATAAAAAAAGGCACATTATTTGTGCTGGACCCTGTATAAATGATATCCATATGACTTCAAGGGGACAACTGAGGACATTTGAATATGGGGTGGACACATGAGGATATTATGAAAATGACTATCAACTTTCTTAGGATGTTAAAACTCCTGGAGTTATGTAAAAGAAAGTCCTTAATTCAACTTCTTCTATGCTTAAAAATTCATCCTAATAAATGTTACAAAACATGCAGGCAAAATAACAAACAAGCTATTCCTCTCTGCCCTGAATGGAAATGTCATTCTCTTGCATTTAATAATAAAAATGAATTAGAAAACTCTTGTGTTAATGCACTTGGGCCAGTTACTGGGAACTATAAATGGCTCAGGAACCATCTATAACAGATTCTGGGGACAGCAGCTATACTGCGGAAAAAGCATAGCCCTCTTAATTGGATATCATTTTCACTGTCCTTTGAAACCTCATTATTCCCACACCAAGGACCCTATCAGCACATAGCTAATAAGTTGTTCAATGTGCCTGCTATTTGCTTATTTACCATTTTTGTATAAAGTAAAATCTTTCATCTTCTTTTTGTTGGACTCAAGTAGAGAAACATAGAAAAAAAAATATCACAGCCAGCATAACTGCTATTCATCCCTTCCAAGGGTTCAAATCCATCTCTCAGAAGTTCAGTTTTGGCCCCGGCTGGGTAGCTCAGTTGGTTAGATCATCACCCCCATTACACCAAGGCTGCAGGTGTGATCTCCGGTCAGGGCACATACAAGAAGCAACCAATGAATGCATAAATAAGTGGAACAACAAATTAACCTCTCTCTCTCAAATCAATCAATAAAAAATTTAAAATAAAGAAGGGAATAAGCTCAGTTTTGAAGGGGCAGCTAGTACAGGGAGCTGCTAAGAACCACACAGCTTTCTAGGAGCTACATCTTCCTATCAGCTGCAAGGGCTACCTGGCCTCACATGAGAACCCTGTACTTCACCCAAGCACCCCTGTCCACAGCAGCTGGTTCATGCAAGTCAACTCACCCAGTCCATTATTTGCTTTTCAGAAAATAATAAGGGATCCTGCTCTCAAGTCCATTTAATTGAAGATCCACAACTATCAATAAAAATAGCTTTTGATAAACTTTACAACTTGTGGTGTTGCTTCTACATAAAGATAACCTAGTCATATGATATCACTCAAGTTTGTTTAAGTGTAAGCAGGTGGCACATAAGAAATGTAGGCATGGTGGCACTGAAGTATGTTTTCTCTAGTCTGGGTACTTCACCACCTGAGCGGCTGGGGACAGGAAGGAGAAGCAGCAACTTCACTCTACACACGAGCTACTTCTATTCCTTCCAGAACCTTTCAAGAAGGACAGCTATTAGAAGGTAAACTTGATAGATTAGAGCTTTTCCAAAGATAGGTGGTGAGAGAAACTACCTCATAGTTATAAATTTTTATGACTTCGGCAAAAAGTATAAAGAGCATGTCTGAAAACTAGTTCAAACAGCTCTCAACTTTTCGATTCTCTCCCAAACCTAAACACACCACCCTAAAACCAAAACATAAATAAACTGAAACTTGATGGTTATAACACATATGTAATTCATCGTAAATAGCTAAATATACATAAAATCTCCAGGAAAATGTGAAAGAAAGTGTTTCCTTTTTCATTCTGACTTCACACACATTTGAGAGGACAGGAAATTCTTACCTAGGTACAAGGAAGCATTTTCTTTCTTGACATTGTCATCTAAGTAGGTTGGTCCCAGGGTATAAATAGGTGTGGAGCCCATTCCAATGAGAATTTGTGCGCAAACGAATAAAGCCACATAGACCCAGTGATTATTTCCCCCAGAGTCCTTCAGGCAGGCAGGAGGCTCCAAAGTCCCTGTGGAGTTGCCATTCTGACACAGGCCGTCTTTGGAGGCCGAGGCATTCAACTCTTGGATCTGGTAGGGAGGCGAGATGAAGTGAGGTAAGGCGAAGAGGGCAGCCCCGATGGCGATGAGAAGTCCACCCACAGCCAGCCACAGGGGCCGTCGCCCCCGGCCACCAAAGTAGCTGACAAACACCACCACCACCAAGCTTCCGATGTCAAAGCAGCTAACTAGAAGCCCTGACTCGGAACTCTTCAGACTGTAGCGCCTTTCAATGGTGGTGATGACACTGCTCAGGTACCCCGAGACCATTAACGCCTGGATGAAGGTCAGAAAGCACATGCAAACCAGGAAGCAACGCGAATCGGTGAGGACCACATAGAGGCACCTTCTCCCCTGAAGCGTGGCCAACGTGGAGGACACCGACATGGCTTTGCAGACGTCCACTCTGTGGTTGCAGTCCGCGAGCCCCGCCATCTCTGCGGAAGTGGACGGGGCGGAGAGGCTGGGCGCCAACCGGCTCCGGCCTTGTTTCAACTCCTGGTGGCCCGAAGAATCTGAACAGGCTGGCTTGGCGCCTATACTAGTGGGGTTGAGATCTGGCCGACAGGAGGTGCTGTTCAGGGCGGGTAAACTCTTGGACCTAAAGGTCTCTGGTTCGCACTTCGGTTGGACAGCTCCCTCTGTGGCCCGGGTTTCGAGCTGCTCTCCCGCCTGGGGCTGCAGCCCAGTGCCTCCGTCCATGGCTCTTAGAATTCAGATTCGATCGCTGATCGCATGAAAGGACTCTGGAGCTTTTCATCCACCCGCACTAGGGGCCGAAGCCAGGCCCACGCAGTCGTGCCCACCAGGGACCGGGGCTGGGGGATACAGAGCCGCGCAGAAGGACATCCTTACAAGCAGGGAGGCACCCAGGGCATCCTGACCGCAGACTCTGCCCCGAGGCTCTGCAACCTAATGCCCCGGGGGGGCAGGGGTCCTCGCTGTCCTGTGATGAGCTCTGCTCGGCGTCCACCTCGGGGCGGTAGCTTGCGAAAGGAGCCTGGAGCGTCCGGGGCGCATCCCCTCCGCCACCGCTCGGCCGGCCGCCCGGAGCAAGAACGCCCGGTGCCCAGCGTGGGGGCGCTTAGCTCTGATGCCCGTGCTGCATCCCGCCGGTCTGGCTGGGCCAGAGGCGTGCTGTCCTCGCCGCCTCCGCTCGCGACACCCTCGGGCACAAAGATGCCAACCTGTGAAGCAAAGAAAGGGTGGTCAGCAAAGGGCTTCTGCGGTTAGCGCTGGCGCCCCAGCGCCCCAGGCACCAGTACTGAACGACTCGGACGTTCCCATCGCGGAGCGAACCCCTGGAGGAGGAGGCGGCGGCACGCTGCAGCCTCCAGTGCGGGGAACAATAAGCAGCAGGCGGTCGGCAGAGACCCTCCCTCATTGTCTACAGAGGACCCGCTCCCGCCCCGCCCCTTTTGCCTTTAAACAGTGCGTCTGCTTTTATATGTTAATAATTATCAACCTGGCAGCTCTGACTCAGAGACAGTGTCTTTTATTCTAGTGAACTAATTGCAACCTTTTGGTACTCCTACTCCATTACTCAAAATGGAAAATGCCCGAAAGAACAAAGGAAAGTTTTTTTTTTAAATAAACACACTGCATTCCCGGTCGTAATTTTCAAAAAGGGGAAAGCGACGTGTGTAGAAATGTGTGTACACACTTGTGCGCAGGCACGTGTGGACTGGATGTGAATCCGACTGCTCCATTAATTAGAGACACGTACTCAAAGCTCAAGGCAGCCGCAAAAAGGTCAACGTGCTTGCCTCTTTATTCCCAGCACTAAAAATAACACCCTGCGCGAAAGAACTATTCAATGACAAATACCAGGAGCGTTTGAGGCCCACACCAAGTCCCAGCGCCCAGTGTCAAGCGAAACCGAAAATCAGTTTGCCCTACGGATGGGTGGGGAAGCCACAAGCAAACAAAGAGATGCGGGCACGGGAGCCCACGGAGCAGTCCTGGCAAGACAGGGTCGGCAGAGAGGCAGGCTATTTACATAGAGCGCACCCCGCGAGGGTGGGCCCGAGGTGCGCGCGCGCGAGGGAGAGAGAGCACACACACACACACATACACACGCCGGCGTGTATTTGTCGGAACCCCTCGCTCGATCCCACACCAGGTTGAATTCAGCGAGAGCCGAAAACAGGTGTGTCCCCGGGATAAACCCCCGTCCCTAATCTCGGGGACTCCCGCTCCATTCCTCCAGTCTGGGGGAATGCGCACCAGGTGGGAAAGGAAAGCGGGACTGCGCTGCAGTGGGTTTTTCATTCTGCAACGCGCTTTTGTGATGCTGCGGAGAAAAGAAAGGAGAAAGGGGAAGGGGGAGAGGCGGAGAGGCTGGGCGGACCCGGGCGGCCGCACCGGCGTCTCCCTCCGCACTGTCGGCCAGACCCGCTCCTAGATTCCCCGCCTGCCAGCCGTTCACAGCCTGGACTTCCCCGCCGCCTACCGGCCCAGGCGCCTTCCCGGGAAACCCCACCGGTGGCCGCGCGCCGAGCCCGGGAATCCCCACGAACACCCTCCCGCGCCGGGGGCGTCCGGGCTCCTACCCAGGCGGACACCCACAACTCAGCTCAGACTAGGATGGACAGGGAGCTTTCGGAGCCGACTTGGAATCCCAGGGACGCCCCTTGCGCGCGCGCGCGCGCGCGCGCACTCACACTCACACACACACACACACACACACACACACACACACACGAAGCCCGCTCCGGAGACTGGACGCCGGGAACGGCTCGCCGCGCTGCAGGGGCGCACAAGCCGCAGCTACTCACTCGTGAGTCTGTTGGTCACTCTGGCGGAGTGCAACTGCGGGAGCCGCGGGGTCGGTGAGGGAGTAATTGGGAGCTACCTGGGGAGGTAGCATCGGTCCAGCAGCCGAGAAATCAGTGAATGAGACTGTGACTCAGGCTGAACTCTTCCCCCACGCCTCGCCTGTCACCCAAACAGACACGCGCGCACAGAGACGCGCCGGGAGCGGAGCAGCAGAGGGCGCAGGCGCGCGGGCGGCTGCCCAGCCCAGCCTGAAGGCAGTGAGCCACTCAGCTGCCCTTCACCTGCGCTGCAGGGGAGAGAGGAGTCCTGAAGCCTCTAGAGATCAGGTATCCACAAAAGTCAGCTGCTGAGGCAGAGAGTCCATTCTGAATTAAAGAAAAGTATTTCCGTTCGTGGGTACTCACGATGTCTCAGAGACCATAGTAGGTTCTTGGGACCAAAGGTGATCAGGACAGGATCCCTCCACTAAAAAACTACTGTCTTGTGCATTACCCCTGTAAGTAGCCTAAAACAATGGGGGTATATTCTATATAGGATGTGCTGGAGAACCTATTACAGATTCATTTCCTGGCAGAAGGGACATTGCAAGGATGGGGCAGAGGACTGGACTGCGAGAGGGGCAGAGTAGAAAAGGTCATCAAGGGCTTCAGAGGTTGTGTGCTGTAGGCACTGAAGGGCCCGTGGCGTTCTCACTTGCTCACCAGAAAGCTGGTTCTGTCAGTGGTGAGTGACTGGCGGCCACGCTGAGGGCATTGTGACAAGTTAGGAAGCAATCTCCGAGCAAAATGTGAGGAGGCAGTAAATCACAGGGGGACTGGCCGAAGATTCACTGAGAAGATAGAAGTGGCCAGACTTGGAAACCGAGGTGATCTGGTGCATGAGAAAATGGGCCAATTCAGGATGTCTCCCAACTTTCACACTTGGGCGACTAGGTGGCTCTGGTCCAATGAAAACACAGGAGGAGAAACATGTTCTTGGGGGAAAGATGGTTCTCATTTTAGAGGTGTTGACTTTGATATGCCTTTGGGACATCCAAGTGTACATGCCCCATAAACCATTTGATATATGACATGCAGGTAGTTTGGACTAGGGACATGGCATTGGAGTCAACAGCCCAGAGTTGGCATGAGGTCAATACGGAAGATCATGCACACATCAAACAGGACGATCTCTGAAGGAGTCTATGAGCTGTAGCAACTAGGGGACCCTGTTGAAATGTGACAGCGGGAGATTGTTCTACAATGATTGCTGACTACACGGGCCATGTCCTACAATTACTGGTGACTACACTGGCCCTCACTGCCATACCAAAGCCACTGCACTGGACCTGGCCTTATGCAATGAGAGCATTGTCTTCACTTTACAGATGTGATGAGAGAAGTGGAGAGAGGTCAAGTATCTTGGTAAAGGTGTACAGCTAATCTGTAGACGCTATGAGCCCACGTGCTCCAAAAGTCCACGCTCTTAACCCTGACTCAAAACTCTCTCCCTTACAACAGTAAAGCAGTTGGACTTTCCAGTGCACCTTATCGCTGATCAGGATCACACTTTGGTCCAACAACCACCATATCTACAGTTAACACTTAGAGAACATCCCCTGCCACCGTCCCCTCTTCTTGAGATATCCATCAAACCCCACATTACTTTTCCACAAACAGGCAACGTGAGTCCAGCAGCCACCCCACCCAGTGGGCAAAGATTTGCAGCATTTCCTCTACCTGAATACTGATCTTCACTTAATTCTGGATTCAAACAGAATCAATCTGCCCATTACATCCTTACAGGCCCTTTGGCCCATCTCATTTCAGCCCCAGCCCAGACACACTGTTCTTCTACAGCAATTCAGTCTTTTGGGACAGGTGCCAGCAGAGGGCTCCCCTGCTGAAAGTCAAATAACCACCTCGAGGGAAACAATCTGTGTTTTTTCACCGTCAATTATGTAGTTATACTAGAAACAACTCTAAGAACCTATAGACTTTTTTATTGCCACCAATAGAAAGATAGTGACTTATAGACAAAATTCAAAGGGCTCGATTAGCTTTTCATATAGGACATGAAGGAAATATTTAGCAAGATACATTTCTTTTGCTTTCTCTTTTATAGTTAATCTATGACCTTGGTGTGTCTCCATTGGCCCTAATCTTTGGGTTCACAGAATGGGGTTCTGCTACCCCCATAGTTTGCGTCACATGATATGAGGGAGTACGGCTGGCTACGCCTGCCTTGTTAGGTGTATTGGAGGGAGAAGCATGTGACTGAAGACTCTTCAAGTTTCCAGGCTTGCTTATACTCCTTCTCAGTCATTAAACAGTCTAACTCACTTAAGTTGCTTCCTTCCCAATCATCACATAATAATACCTTAGAAATTACCTAGGGCATTCTGTGGGCTTAAAATCTAGCTGCTCCGGAGAATAGGGCAGGAAAAGCAGACGGAGACTTTTCTCCATCCCCTTCCCTCCTTCCTATTTAAATAGGGTTCACTTCAGAGGTCTCCTAGACACAAGAAGAACTGGGTTTTGGTCCAGAATATTTTCTGGGCTTAAAATATAATACAGGGTTGCCTCTGCTATAACTGAATTAGGTATTAGTTATTTAAAGGAGAACAAATTATATTTGTAAGGTAATACAAATATTGAAATATGTTTTTAATATTGAAATGCAGCTATATTCACAGACCCTGAAAAGGTATCCAGATTATTAAGCTCAGTGAGATATTTAAACTACATCTATATTCTTGATTCAAAAAATAGTTTATGGTATAACTGATTCCCTCACTTTTTTTCTTTTTTGAATTTACTTTAATTTTAACTGAGATCTAATTGACACATAACATTGAATTAGTTTCAGGTGGCCGACACAATTGTCTGATATATGTATATATTGAGCAATGGTCACCACAGTAAGTGTACTTAACATCCATCACTGCACATAGTTACAATTTTTTTTCTTGTGATGAGAACTTTTTTCCCCCTCTTGTATCCACTTTCAAATACACCATACTGTTAACTACAATAGTTGTAAACTGTTAACAGAACTTGGCATTTACACCCTTGCTGAGAAGTACATTTCAAGCTGATCTAAAAGCACATAGGAAAACACAGATCTGGAAAAAAGTGGCCAGTCCCGATCACACAAGTGGTCGCATTATTGGTGTGGCTGGGCTGCCCTCCCTCCAGGCTCTCAAACTAAGACTGTGTGTCCCCAGAAGCCCTGGGCCACCTGCCAATAGTAAAGCCACATGATAAGCATGGGACATCTTCTTAGAAAGTCATCTTTATGAACTTTTTGGAAATAATGTGATGAACAGAGATATATATGAAGCAGATATATAATGGGATGAAAATAAAAACTCAGATATATATATATATTTTAAATAAAACAGGACCCTTTTAAGAAATGTGATGTTTTCTTAAGCTTACTTGGGGCTACTGGCATCCTAGACTCCCTGGGGTATGTGGCTTCCTTCAGGCAGACCGCTTTTGTTGGAAAGTTTAAGAAGTACCTTTATCTGATGCCAGTCTTATCCTTCGGAGGGGAGTAATTTCTTTAGAGGGCCTCAGGGAAAAAAAAAAAAAAAACTCAGCCATAGAGTTTGAAATTTTCTTCATCTTGTCCACACAACTCTTTTTCAAACAAAATGTCTGCGGGATTACTTCAGTGTGGATTGCATCATTGATATTTTTTCTCAATATCTAAAAGTACCATGTTTAGAAATTGGGAGGTGGGAGGGGAGGTAATCAGTGTTCTCATGGGAAAATTGCCACTGTATTGGGTAATTTGAGGGAACTGTTTACCACGATGTGGCCAAGTGTGGGGAAACCATGAGGATGTGCCGTACCCAAGGAGTGGGCAGCTACACTTGTCCCACACCAGGCCTCAAGGGACGGGAGGGAGCAGTTTTCAAAAGTCTGACAGAGAGCACCATATGGGGACAGCCACAGATGGCAGCTGTTGCCTTTGGTAGAAGGACAAGGTCAGCCTGCAGGGACCCTGCAGAGAGAAAACTGGGTGAATAAGCACAGTTGGGTCTTCACTCCTCTGCTCTCCTGCTGGGTGGAAGCCATTGGAAGCCAAGAGAGTGAAGGAACTGCCCACTGAAGCAATCTGAACAAGTAAGTCAGCCTCCGCGGCACAGAACCAACTGCAGGAAAGTGGGGAGTTGAATGGAGGCAGAGCAGAAGAGGCCGGCCCGGCCTGAGGACTGAAGGGGAAGAGTGAATGGGCCGGAGGGGTTGACAGGGGAATACACAGACTGAAAGGCTGAAAGCATCAAATGTGTTTAAACACAGCACCTTGAGTCTAAGACCTTGAGTTCTGTTTTCAAAACTTAAAGCTTTACGGTAAAAACAGATTTAGAAAATGTGAGGGGCAGGTTTTTGTTCTAAGTACAGGATAGCACGATAGAGACTGAAGGTGAATAAAATGGAGGTGTGCAGCATTACGAAGCAGGACACTGGGCTCCTTGTGTGGCGGATGGTTACGTCCACCCAACAGTCTTTCCCCAACCCTCTTCCATGTCTACATCCAGCACATACCTGGCCCAGTGGCCAGAAGAGCAGCCACGTGGGATAACTAATCACATTCTCCTGGCCACAGTGACCGCTCCAAGCATAGGCCTGGGTCCAGAATCCTTCCTTGGGCTTGTCTAAATGGAAGATGAGAGAGAAAAATCATCTTTCCTTTCTAATCACCAAGCTGGAATGCTGCAGGTCTGACCCTGCTTGGAAGCCGTGTTCCATGCCCCGTGGAAAATCCCAACCTGCGGCGGTGGAGAATGAGGCCACGCACAGCAAGGAGTGATGCAGAGAGAGAAAGATAGTGTTGACAGGAACAGCGGAGTCCCCGCTGGGAGCTATCCCTGAGCTTAGTGCATTCTGTCCTTCCCTTTGATATAACGCAAAAAAATTACCCCTTTTACTATAGCGGTTGGGGTTAATTTCTGTCACTTGCAACCAGAGGAACCCTAACTAATGGTATGGAATGTGCTGCATCCCCCAAAAAGATATGCTGAGGTACTAACAGCTAGTACCTCAGAACAGGACCATATTCGGCAAGTTAAAACAAGAGTGGGCTCTAGTCCAACATGACTGCTGTCCTTGGAAAAGATGAAAGTTGGAGACAGACACACAGAAGAAACCCCATGTGAAGAGCGGAATGAGGCCGCCACAAGCCGTGAACCACCAGAATCACGGAGCGCAGCCCAGAACAGAGCCTTCGCTCACCCCTCGGAAGGAACCAAACCCGCCAACACCTTAATTCGCTTCCAGCCTCCACACTGTGAGACAATAAATGTTCTTTAAGTCATTTGGTTTCAGGTACTTTGTTACAGCAATCCTAGCAAACTAATACACCCATGTAATCAGGATGTGGTAGAAAGAATTTGTACATAGAGTCAGACAATATGATTTTCAGTCTTCCACCTCAGACGTTATCATTTCAGGTATGGGTAATTTGTCCACAATAATCCAAAGTTGAGCCTCTTTTCATTGGGAATGGCACGTGTATAGTTGCTAATCCAGCAATTGCCGTTCTAGTCTTCCAAAGGAGCCCACACCTAGCCCTTGCAGTCAGCCAAGCAGCATTTATTGAACACCTGTTATTTATATTCATTAAATGCAAACACTAAATAAAAAAAAAACAAAATTAAAAGAAACCATTTTGGAGGTCCTTGTGAATTATATGGTGAAAATATAATGGACATGCATAAAGCAACTCACATAAACCAAGTTTTCAGAGCAGGCAAACTACTATCAGTGATTCATTATCTCTAGTGAAGCATCTTTAGAGATTCCCTTTGGCCCAGTCCTAGGACAGAGTCTATTGGGGCCTCATTTCCAAGCCTTTTGTATCACATATGTAGAGTAAAAATGAACTTTCCTAAAGAAGAATAAAATCTTTGTATAACATGTTCCTGAGTCCTACATATTCTCCAAATATGAAATCTATTAAACAACTGAGACAAAATAAGCCAATACAAAATTTAATTTTTTTAAAGTTTTTATTTATTTATTTTTAGACAGAGGGGAAGGGAAGTAAAAAGAGAGGGAGAGAAACCGTGTGGTTGCCTCTCGCACGCCCCCTGCTGGGGACCTGGCCTGCAACCCAGGCATGTGCCCTGACTGGGAATCAAACCAGCAACCCTTTGGTTCGAAGGTCGGCATTCAAACCACTGAGCCACACCAACCAGGGCCCAAATTTAATTTTTTAATGAGTTTTTGGTTTCTAAGTTGTTGACTTGGGAGGCTCCATACTTTTTCCCAAAAACTTCCATTGCTCATTTGGAATTTGTACTAGTCAATGTAATCCACTGTTGCTAGTTTAAGTAATAAGGAATTTATTTGGGAGTCATGGCCACCTTATGGAATCTCCCGGAGGGTCAAGGAAGTAGATGTAAGTAAGTACTACACAGCCAGAAACACTATCTGGGAGATGGCCTTCAGGACTGTCCTGGCCAGAAACCTAGTGCTGTCACCTCAGGTCACTTGGAACCTCTAATGTTAGGGATCAGAACCTTGAACCTCAGCCAGAACTGCCCCAAAAGGACAATTATACTTTAACTCCTGTTCCCTATAAGTCCACGTCCCTGCCTGGCTACTGCCTCCTATTGCTCGTTTCTCTATCCATGTCTATTGCCAATGTCCCTGTTCAGCAAAACCACCACATCTGTGTCCCGAGCTTCAAAAGGGCCCAGGAAATGCAGATCATAGCTTCCCAGACCCCCTGTATAGGAAAGCATGCAAGAAGGGTGAACCAGTCTACAGGGGACCATTCCGTGTGGCGTGGGGAATATAGCCCAGCCCGATTCGGAAAACTGATGGGGAACGAGGTCAGCACACAGGAAGGACCCACACCCATGGATAGGTTCTCCCATGGGGAATCAGGCCTGCATTGTACCTAGGCTGCTTTGAGGCTTGCTTTTGCTAAAACTCCCTCACCCTGAATTGAGGCATCAAATGTTTACTGCATATCTTTAAAGTAACTTCCTAAAATCTATGCTGAACCTCCCAAGGATGAGTGTAACCATTTCAACCACTTTTCCCTTTGCATTTGCAAATATCCTTCTTTGATGTAATTAGCAACATCCTCTCCTTTGTTTTCTGTAAAAGGTAACCACCTAAAGCGAACCTGTGCACAGTAAATAAGGACCACCCTCGATGTAACTTGCCCAGAAAAGCAATAAAAGTCTGTCCAGGCAGGGGCCGGGGTCCTCTCTCACTCAGAGTGGCCATGCCATCCCTTTTTCTCCACAGGACTTCTGCCGTCCGTGTGAATTTGTTCGCTGCATCCACAACACACGGACCCCACGGGCCGGGGTCCTCATCACCAGTCCACTGGATCTGCCACAAAATTGCCTTCAAAACTAGTTTGTCCATCATAAGAGAAAGCTGCATTTCAGCACTTTAGAGTCACACTTGGCTTTGACAGAAAAACACTCAGTGGATTTGATTAGGCACTTTATTTGGATTACTGGCTCTGGAAATCTTTTTAGTCTCCAAAGGACATAATCCAACCCCAAATTCTGACAGCTTTAACCATTGAAGGTATTCAAAAGATTGTGCCATAAATTATGAACCTTTTTCCAAAAGATTCCGCGAAATGTTTTGGCCACTGTGGTAATATTGGAAGTGATGTTTAGCACCCTAAAGATCCTACTTTAGAAGGGACAGCACTCATCAGGCTGAAGACATTCTGATATGTTTGCTTTTCAATCAATCCCATTAGTGACCGACATTCCTCATTGGAGAGACCCCTCCAGCTTCCTCCAAAAAAGTCTGCCAATCACCTGACAGTGCCCAAAGCACATCACCTTTTGACCTTCTGCCAGAATTCTTACAATCACCTACCTTTCAAAAGCAGCCGCTCACTGGTTAATGGGCCTTGCAAACAGCAAGACTTCAGTGATTCAATATTTAGACGAAAGGCCTCTCCTCACACAAACACGCTTTAAAAACTCCTACTGCCATTTTCCTTGTGGTTGAATTGGCCTCTGTTTAAGGTTCTAACGATGTAAAATCAAGGTTTAATTTATACGTCCCGCTGCATATTCTTAGACAGTATGTAGAGCTCATGCAGTTTTGCTCTGCCAATACGAAATTGTGGACAGGATCCAAAACCTTACTCAGAGTTCAGACTTAGTTCTCCTTTCAGACAGTGGAATTCTCTTTACGGATGCATAGGTAAGTGATTTCAGATTTTGCCCTGAGTGTGCACATATTCATTCATTCTGGTAAGTACCCAGCGGATTTATATCCTTGGGGGAAGGGATGAGGAGGAATGAGAATATTTAAAACACACTACTTTAAATGATTTGGGAATCTTTTGGCCAAAAAGATTTTATTTATAAATGACAATGCACACCCTCCACCAGACAAGTCATCACAAGGGGGCCATGTCGGACGCCAATCAAGGAGCCACAGCTCAGGCCTGGCACTGCGTAGGCTCATCCCAGCCATGTCATTAACTTCAGTAAGACCAGGCCAGTTCACCTTTTGAACTTTTCTGATCCCACTTAGCACGTCATGGCAGGGTTCATCTGCACCCACCGTGCTCCTGCCCATTGCAGATTCCCAGTAGGTACCAGGGCACAGTAACCCCAAGGAAATGACAGGCCTTGGTCAGGTATGCTGCAAGTCCAACGAAGTAAGTCTCAGAGTGTCTCCCTTGCATGACCCCTGGGAGGGTCCCTACACATGTGTTCACATGTTCATGTTTTTATAAAATTTGCAAAGGTGAAAAAAAACAAAGCTTATGCATCTCCTCTTTAAAAAAATTGCAAAGATGAGATGTTTAAGTGTAATCCACAAAGACCTTGGCCTTTTTCCAATGCAACATCCTATTCTATCTCTTGGCACTGGAATTGCCGTGGGCATTTGTGAGATCTAACTAAGGGGAAATAGAGCAGGGGAACCATTTAGTTTGTACCGTTTTCTGGCTACATCTGTGCACAGGTGGATTGTGACTAGTTGCCCCAGAGCAGGAATGGCATCCAGGAATAAAACACGCAATACCCACTCCCTCAAATTCAGAACCAAGAGGCTGCCCTGACTGGTGTGGTTCAGTGGATTAAATGCCAGCCTGCAAGCCAAAAGGTTGCCAGTTCAATTCCTGGTCAGGGCACAGGCCTGGGTTGTGGGCCAGGGGGTGTGAGAGGGGCAACCGAATGATGTTTTGCTTCCTCTCTATCTCCCTCCCTTGCCCTCTCTCTAAAAGTAAATAAATAATTTTTTTTAAAAAAGAACTAAAAGGCTGTAGCGCCACAGGTCACACCGTGACACTTGCCTGCCAGCTTACAGACAGTGAGTAAGAAATAAAATTTGAAGTGCACCGTATCATCAGGGTTCTCCAGAGAAACAGAACTAATAGGTGAGCTAGCTACACAGACAGACAGACAGATAAAAGATAGACATATATATATAGAGAGAGATTTATTATAAGGAACTGGCTCATGCAATTATAAAAGCTGGGAAGTCCCGAGATCCGCAGTCAGAAAGCTGGAGACCCAGGACAGCCAATGGGTAAGTTCCAGTCTGAAAGCCAGCAGGCTCCAGAACCAAGGGCCAATTGTTCAGTTCAGTCCAAAGGCAGGAAAAGCAACGTGCCCCAGCTCAGGCAGTCGGGCAGAAAGAGTTCCCTCTTACCCAGCCTTTTTGTTCTATTCCAGACTTCAGGTGCTTGGACAAGTCCCACCCACACACTGGGGCAAACAATCTGCTTTACCAGTCTACCAATTCAAATGTTAATCTTTCCAAAAGCACTCTCACAGACATTCCCGGAACAATGCTTAGCCAAAGGTCTGGGTTCCCCATGGCCCAGTCAAGTTAACACATAGAATTAAACATTACATGTACCAACCCAGAAGATCCTGCCAAAACTTACGGCTCATATGTGATGAAATCTCAGTAGAAATTTTCCCAAATTTGACAATTCTAAAACATATATAACATTACCAATAATAAACTGTGAACCTTAAATAAACTTTTCTAAACAAATTTTTCATAATCAAAATAAATCAATCAGGCCCTGGTGGGGTATGGGAGGCAGCCAATCCATGTTTCTCTCTCACTTCGATATTTCTACCTCCCTCTCTCGCTCTCCCCCTCCACTCTTTCTAAAAACAATAAAAATAAAAGAGAATAAAGTTTAAAAAATAAATAAATCAGTTTCAAAAGTCTAAGCTTTCTTTCCTTCTCTTTATAGAAAATATTACAAAATTGTTGTCAACTGAAGAAGCAATCAAGGAGTACCCAGTTAAGAAATGTAGGGGAAAAAGTATCAAAGATGTATGTCTGGTAGTTAATAAAAATATTATCTTATGTTTCTGGATTATTTTTATATCTGTGATATTTGTAAGCTTTGTAAAATTTATAATTTGGTATGATTTCTTTCTCATTCTAAATAAATATCATATCTAATTTTGTGTTTGTAATTTTGTATTCTTTTTATTAAATGGTCTCTGACATTGCTTACGACCAGGAAACCCGTCACTTGACAGGTCTAAATCATTTCCTTAAAAACATTTTTTTTCAAGCTTTTAGAGGTCTTTCTGGTCAAGTTATTTCAACCCTCACTACACATTAAAATCAACCAGGGGGCTTTTCAAAAGTAAACCATACCTGGGCCCCAACACAGACCAATTAAATGGGGGTCTCTGGCAATGGGACCTGCCGTGGTATTTTCTAGAAGTTCCCCTGTTGCCTCTACCCTGTTGACAGCCAAGGCTGAAAATGACTGTTCCAGCCTTCATGTTGCAGATTATGAAACAGAGGCCCCTGGCGAGGCTGGAGCTCTCCACGAGTCACTCAGCCAGTAAATAAATGGTAGGCTTGACCTTAGACTAGGAATCTCATAAACCCAGACTGAAACACAACACTGGCACATTCCTTATTTAATCAGAGGAATGGTCACACATAATATTATGGTAGATTCCCAGTAGTGCCTACTCACAAGAGCTTGCGGCCAGGAAGAATAGGAGATTAATGTTTTAAAATCTTTAAGTAGAAACATACTGTTTATACTCCATTTTTATTCTACTATGGCAGGGCAGTTAAGTCCTTCAAAAGGTTTAAAGAAAAATGGTAGAGGATGGAGGTTATAATCGGACTTAAAACTACTGTGTTGACTTAAATGTCAAGGTCATGGCAGACTAAAAGCTCCTAAATATAGGTGTTCTATTTTTAGCAAAATAGTCCATTCTGTTTCCATATCTTCATGTAAAGTTTGTCATACATTTTTATTTTTGTAAGGCCTTGTTTAGGCTCTATTATTTAGATTTATAAAGTCAGTAACATATCCTAGGACTTTATATTCTATTTAAATGCCCAAGTAAGAAATCATAACTACCTCCCGTTCCCTGGATTTCCATGGTTGGAAATCACTGGACCTGAATGAGCTTTAAGACCCCCTTCCAGCCGTGGCTGGTGTGGCTCAGTGGATTGTATGCCGGCCTGTGGTTGTATACCGAAAGGTCACCAGTTCAGTTCCCACTCAGGGCACATGCCTGGATTTGGGGCCAGTCCCCAGCTGGGGGTGTGGGAGAGGCAACTGATCAATATTTCTCTCATATACATCAATGTTTCTCTCCTTTTCTTTCTCCCTTCCTTCCCCTCTCTCTAAAAATAAATAAATAAAATATTTAAAAAGAAACAGTGAATATAATTTTAAAAAATAAAGTTGTCCACCATGTAATTTCCTCCTTTTGCTTCAGCAACAACTCTCAATATTCCCCCACAAGTACCTCTTGCGTCACAGCCACAGTAAGCCACTTGTAGTTCCTTAAACCCGTGTCAGTTTTGTCCTGCCTAGAATTCATTCACATCCTTTAAAACACAGGCACCTCCTCTCTGAGACTTTTTCTAACCGCAGCCCTCCTCTCAACCATGAAGAGTTGACTGCATCTTCCTCTTTCCCATAGAGGCACTATACATACCTTGCATAACACTTCGTTTTCTCCTGTGTTTACCACCCATTTCCTCTTCCTGCAAGGAAGTCTCCTTGAGGACAGAGATAGCATCTGATTCATCTTTATGTTCATAGCAACCAACTCAGGACTTGAACTTAACTCAGAACTTGACATGCCGTAGATGCATAATATTTATTGAATGAATAAATTAAATACCATAGAGTGGGGTTAGACTCTGAAGACAACATTAGGTAAATATCCGGTGTAGTTAAATCACTCTTTACATCTCTAAATTGATTCTAAAGGACATGAGATAGGG
Organism: Desmodus rotundus; assembly: GCF_022682495.2. NCBI lineage: Eukaryota > Metazoa > Chordata > Mammalia > Chiroptera > Phyllostomidae > Desmodus > Desmodus rotundus. The sequence continues at coordinate 35,592,254 of NC_071394.1, read as the reverse complement.
TATGTGGCAAAACAGCTGTAATTGTTAAGGGCTACAGGGACTGTAGGAAATGGCAAGACTGATCCCCATTGGATTTATGGCCTATAACTGGCAGAAGACCAGCTCAACTCAACATGGCAACTCATTTCACCTTGCGGTAACCCCCAGCCTCATTATACGTTCATTGTAATACACTAGCGTTCTAAATGACTCCATGAGCTGCGATGGATAGCCCATATAATGACACGAAATGGCCAACGGGGCTCTTCCAAGAAGTCTCCACCCCTTTCCCAGAAAAGTCCTGAATATTCCTTTCTCTTATTGAATGTCCTACTTCTCGGTTAAATGAGCCTTAATGAAAGAAGGAACTCCCACTAGGGAGGGGCTGCTCTGTCTGTGGAATAGCCACTCTCTTACTGCTTCACTGATAAACTCTCTTCCACTTTAAGCTCTGTGCTGACTTGTGTTTGAATTATTTCCCACGTGAAGCCAAGAATCCACAGTGGGTCACAGGCTTCCAGGTCTCCAGGCCTCTGCCCGTCCTGCATCACACCCATGGTTTCTGGATATACCATGTTATCTTTTAGGAGGCCCAACTAAGCCAATTTTTTCCCATCTCTGGAACAAATAACAACATCTTTAAACTCCAAATGAGATATTTGGCTTGCATTTCTGGGCTATACTGTTAAAAAAAAAAAGTGAGGATTTGGAGTGGGGCAGGACAAGGATAGGGGCAGCACAGAGTATGTGTGCTTGGATTCACTTGTTAAATGTGTGTAACACAGAATCCCACATAACTGTTTACAAGAATAGCTACCAGAACAAACCACAAATCCGAAACAGAACAAAGGCTGTCAATAAAGTAGTATTACCTCAATGATGGGTCAGCTCTATCCACAGATGAATAAGAAAGCACCCAGATCTAGGACAACTGAGGTACAACAAAAACTCTTTCTGCTCACAAACATCCTCATAATCAACCTGCTAAGTGTCCCAAGGTTCCTGCTCATATTGTCACCAATATCCCTGGGAGATGGACTAGGTAAATCAGAGATATCTCACGTGTTTCATCTCCACTTTATTCAACTTGTAGTGGCTCCCTTGGACACTGAGTTAGAATGCTTCCAAGGCCAAGTGTGGACTCAGAGGGGGAACAGTGCTGATGTTAGCCAACCAGGACTGCCGTGCCTGCCAGGTTAATGTAAGCTGTGACATGTGACTCCTAGGAGATCTGAGCGGAATAAATGCTGATGGGGAGGAGGAGGAGGATGGCCTTGAATTAATTTCTCAGATTACCATGAAAAACTTCCCATGTCAGAACAAACTCAGCCAAGTATAGCAGTTTACAGGAAAAATAACAATGTTTGCCAGGACTAGAGCTGCTCCCCCTGGTGAGCAGCCAAATGAAGCTAATTGATTAGGAAATCATGGGGACTTAGGAGAGTCAACTTGAAATCAGTATACAGGCCTGACACTGGCTGAATCTAAGTTGGCAAATAAGAGTTAAATTGAGTCTGGGAAAAGCAAGATGGGAGGAAGAGGCCAAGGACCAGGAACACAGTGCAGGGACTGGGCACTGAACAGCTAGGGTGGAAAGACCAGGGCCCCCCTTCCAGAATTGGCATACAGAGGCTACTGGCCAGCATGGCAAGAAATTGCCTTGGCTCCCAAAAGAGTAAGGCTCTAAGGGAATGAGATTCAATCATAGGAAAGATTTTAATTTGAGAAGGGAAGTGGTGGGTGCACAGAATAGAACCAAGGAAGATCTGAATGGGGTACCACAGACTACAGCCTGGACAAGCAGGAGGCAGCATGGAGGTCCTGGGTGAGGCCAGGTGAGCTCTGACTAAATCAGAGAGGAGCACAGACTGGGAGACCAATGCAGGCAAGCTGATTTGCTTGGCAGAGACAGCCCCGGAATCTATGGCAACCAATCCCATTGTCCACACTCCTTAATGTGGAAGGAGAACAAAATCAATGAAAATATAGAAAAATAGAAATATGGCAGCTTAGAGTGAGGGCTGGGGACACAAAAGGGATCAAACTGAACTTCATTCGCCATGCCCATTCTTGTGGGCAGAGCTCACAGGAGATCTGATGAAAGAACAGGTTGGAACTCGTGGCTAAGATGGACCCTGGGGGATTATCCGTTTACATTCTCTAGCATGGAAAGGAGGGCTGGATACACCGCCCAGTAAGCGACAGTCCTGCATAGTCTCGGGATTGTCATTCTGTGGCAGGTGCACTGCCCAGGCAGCTGTAAGGATGGTTTTTGAATTGTGTGAGGAGAAAATGGCACGATCCCACAGTAATGAAAGAGCAACAAAGGAAAAGGATCTGCCTTGGCTGCGTGCAAAGGGCTAACGGTGCCCTTGGGTCTGTCTAGTTCAGAAATTATACACTCTTGATAGCAGCCGAGCGGCCCAAACAAAGGAGCCCCATTTTCCATTCTTCACCTACTCTTACTCCAGTCTGCAGAAGCAAAAATAGAATGCTGTTATAATGCTGGTCATAACAGGGAAGAGAACTCCTCAGGCAGGCACATCAATGGAAAAAATACATTACACTGAGATTATAAAAATCACACACTCAGTGGTTCATCCATCATACACAGAAATAAAACCATGGTTTAACAAACTGGAGAGTGGGATTAGCCATTTCTAAAACAAAGCTTTTTAAAGGAATAAATGAATGAAACACCATTAAAATAGAAATGTCCCACATGATTCACTCTTTGTTTTAAGTGGGAGTACCATAAGCAGGTTAAAAGAAAATTTTTCACTAATTTTTTTCGGAATAATGATTATGGTTACTGGATTACCACAGTAATCTCCCAATTAACATTTTACACAGTGTAAATAGAAGTTGTGAAAATATTTTACAATCTCTTAGGTCCATATGTAACACAGTTCCTTGACATGTGAACATACGGATAAATGGTAAGAACTGCAAACCCTAACACACGTTGTTCTGCTATTATCTTTAGCACCAGCAACCGTAGACATAAGTAAAGAAGATTTTGAGTGAAGATTTACATTGAATTCGGCTCAACAAATATGTGAAAAGAGAGCCAAGAATACTCAATGGGGGAAAGATAGTCTCTTCAATAAATGATGGGGGGAAACTGGATATTCACATGCAAAAGAGTGAAACTAGACTCCCATATTACATCACTAAAAAAACTTAACTTGAATTGGATTAAGGACTTAAATGTAAGATCTAAAGCCATAAAAGTCCTAGATGAAAACATAGGGAACACTCCTTGACATTGGTCTTGGTAATGGGATATTTTGGTCATGGCACCTAAAGCACAAGCAACGAAAGCAACAGTAAGCAAGTGGGATGACATCAAACTAAAAAGGTCTGTACAGCAAAAAAAAAAAAAAACCACCCACAACCTCTGAAATGGGAGAAAATATTTGCCTGCTATTATATGTCTGTGAAAGGGTTTCTATGTATAATATATAAAGAATTTATGCAACTCAATAGCAAAATAATAATAATAATAATATGATTTAAAATGGGCAAAAAACCTGATCAGACCTTTTTCCAAAAAGACACACACATGGCAAAAGGTGCATGAGAAAGTGCTCAACATCACTAATCATCAGGGAAATGCAAATTATAACACACTGACATACTACCTCACACCTGTTAGAATGGCTACTTAAAAAAAGACAAGAAATAACAAGTGATGGAGAGGAATGGAGAAAAGGAAACCCTCTTACACTGCTGGTGGTGTGGTGTGGCCATTATAGAAAACAGTATGGGGGTTCCCCAAAAAGTTAGTATAGAGCTATCCTATGGCCCAGCAATCCCATTTCTGGGTATACTTCCAAAGGAAACAAAAATACTGTCTCAAAGAGATGCCTACACCCCCCATGTACATTGTAGCATTATTTACAATAGGTGAGACATGGAAACAACCTACGTGTCCATCCACAGATAAATGAATAAAGAAAATGTGATATGTATATGTGATAGAATATTATTTACCCATAAAAAGAAGGAAATCTTGCCATTTGTGACAATATGGTTAAAACTTGAGGGCACTAAGCTAACTAAAACAAGTCAGGTGGTGAACAACAAACTCTGTATTGTCACACTTATATGTGGGATCTTTATTCATTAAAAAATTTTTCCCAGCTTTGTTGAGTTAAATTACTATATAAAAAGTATATTTAAGGTATACAACATGATAGTTTGATATAAGACCCCACTGGTACTAGCACCATAGCTTTATAAATTCTTCTGGAATATTGGGATTAAAAAAGAAATAGAGAAACATATAAGATGTTATAAACTAATGCCTCAATTTAAAAAAATAGAGACTCCAGGAAAAGGAGTGTGTCTTATATTGTCATCTTTAAATAACTAATCCCCCCAAATATATATATATGTGTGTGTGTGTATATATATATATTGCCTATTTAACAAGGAGGAAAAAATAGGACAATCAGAAATACAGTCAAACTAAGATGTGGCTAGGCTCATTATGTAACTGTCTTTCCAAAATAAGAAGTAAAAATAAACTCAGTGTATTTTCTACAGATTATTTAGATGCCAAAGATGTTTATGTCACTTGAAAAAGAACTTTCAACTTCCAAATCAAAAAGCATAAAATTTTGCTTTGCATTTATTTAGAATTATGAATCTGATCTCCTTGCACTTGTCACAGAAAAATATTTAAAGCAGCTTGGGGGTGGCGGGAGCACTAACCTCCTTTACCCCCAACAGAAAAATTCTACTAGACAGATTCAGACATTGAGTAAATTACCTCCATACTGTTAACTGTAAAAATGATGACTCAGAGAGGAGGGAGAGGGAATGCGGGGAGAGAGAGGCAGAGAGACAGGAGAGGTGTGCTTGTCTGAAGCCCCAGCCATACTGAAATGAGAGGACAGGAGAGGGAGGTGGACAGTGTTCCCAGCACTGGCATTGTGGGTGGTGGGTGAGGACAGGCACAAAAGCCATGAAATTAACTAGTCTCAGGACTTGAACTCTGGCACTGGTTGTTGCTGGCCCCAGAACTGACTAGCCCTCCAGGTGCGGGGAGGGTTTGATTCTTGTCTGCAGACAGCTTCCAGTGGCCTTGAAGATCCTGAAGTGAATAAGGATTCCAGATGCCAGAGCATGCTGATTCTTTTTTAAGAAATTCCTATAGGTTGCCCTGGCCGTGTAGCTCAGTTGGCTAGAGCATCATCCCAATATGCCAAGGTTGCAGGTTCAATCCCCAGTCAGGGCACATACAAGAATCAATCAGTGAATGCATAAATAAGTGGAACAAGGTGATGTCTCTTCCTCTCTCTCAAACCAATTTTAAAAAATACAGAAAATAGACATAAAGCAAATATGACAAACTGGTGAGAATTATTGAAGATAGTGGGTGGATAGGAGTCCTTATTATATTCTTTCAACTTTTTGAATATTAGGGAAAAAATTATATAATAAGTAAGTTTTAGATTCATAAGTAAAGCAAAAATATTGACAATGAGAGGAAAAAAGAGAAAGAAGGAAAAAAGAATTAAAGCAAGAAAGAGGAGGAAAGAGAAAGAGAAGAGAAAGAAGAAAGTTCCTTCTGTTTGCAAGACTGAGATTCCTACCATGCAGACTCCCTCGTGCGCACAGGAGAGCAGACTGTTTCAGCTCCCACCCGTGGAAGCTACACGAACATCAGACAAGACCAACTCCATGGAGGACCACCACAGAAGCGTGTGCAGGTTTGCCCTGCCCAAGGGCACCAGAAAGCAGACATTGAGATTTATATGCTATTATTACAATTCTCCAAAAGACAGGATCTATGGGCTCTCGTTATATATTTTATTGCTTATAAGGGCCCTGTAAGTTAGGTTGACATTAACAGAAAAAAAAGGAACAAATATGCAGGTCCTATGGGGCTAAAGCTTGAACTAGAATACTCGTCCAACATTGTTTTAGTTAACAAAACCACTTTGTGCTTAATGATAACAGAACAAATTTCAGCCTTGTCGGGGTGGCACAGTTCATTGGAGCATCATGCCATACATCAAGAGGCTGCGGCTTCAATCCCTGGTTGGGGCATGTAGGGGAGGCAACGGATCAAAGTTTCTCTCTCACATTGATGTCTCTTTCTACCTACCTATCTATCTACCTATCTACCTATCTATCTATCTATCATCTGCCTCTGTCTCTCTGTCTCTTCCTCTCTCTCTCAAACCAATAAAAAAAATCCTTGGGTGAGGATTAAAAAATATTTTATACAGAATCATTTGAAATGATTTCAACTTACTTTTATTCATGTTTCTTAAAAAATTAAAAGTATTTATAATGAGCTATGATTAATAAATAATTGGTGTTCTTCATATCGCCACTAATATTTAAAATTACAGGTTTCGACTACTCATCTTTCTAAAAATGTTTCTAAATGTCCTGACATGCCTGCCTTCCAAACAGCATTACCCGTTCTGAGGCTCATGTGACACTTCTGGGGGTCACTTATCAGCTGTGAAAGTAACACTGAGTCAGCGTGGGTTTATAGGAGTTGATCACATTTCTCTTCCCAGCACCCATGTCTTTCATCTGGGAGCTGACCTGATTTGGAGTAGAAACATTTCAAAATGCAATGTAAGACAAAACCAAGAGGAAAAAAGCAATAAAACATCACTAAAAACCTGCGTAACTGGCAAAAACTATAGCAACAGCCATTAAGTGGTTTGGGAATACAGTGTGTCTGAGAGTACTCATTTAGCCAAAGTAAACATCATAAACAATAAATAATATCCCAAAATATGTTACTGGCTTAAGGGATTTTTAATGAGAAAAAAACACCTTAGTTTAATGAAACCTATGAATATATACTAGACAAAAATTCATGTTCACTTTAAACAGCCCCTCCTTGAGCACCTCTTCACTGTTATCAGAGTTCAGAATGATATGACTCAACCTAGAAAGGTAAGAGCCCCGACCTACTCGCCATACATTAGAACCTGAGTGCTTTCTGCATAGTATTCCCAGGAAATTGTTCAGCCGACCCAGAGATTAACCTATTTATAAATTTATCCAGTAATCACTGAGTATGATGGGTTTTCATGAATTTAACCAATACAGGCTTAATGCAAATCCGTATGCAGCTGGAAGTGAAGGACCCCTTTATTTTGCTTCTCGGTACAGGACTGCTGTGCACATGCGGACACTCCTTTCAGAATGACAGGTGTCTACAGCCTACTTTAAACACAGTAATGATGACAACAGGACAAAGAACTCCACACACTTCGCTCACACGGTATTCATTAGAACTCCTAACGTTTAAAAAAAAGTGGAAGATGCGGTGTCCATGCACAATTGAGAGTGGTCAAAAACTTGTGACTCTAAGACAATTAATAAAAAATAAAAAATAAAAAACCCTCGGGCAAGGGAAATAAAGAAAAAAAATAAACAAATGTGACTACATCAAACTAAAAATCTCTTGCACAGCAAAAGAAACCAGCAACAAAATGAAAAGGAGATCCAGTGTATGAGAAAACATGTTTGCCAATAATACATCTGATAAGGGGTTAATTTCCAAAATATACAAAGAACTTATACAACCCAACACCAGGAAGACAAACAATCCAATTAAAACATGGGCAAAGGTCCTGAATATACACTTCTCCAAAGAGGACACACAGATGACCGATAGGCATATGAAAAAATGTTCAACATCACTAATCATCAGAGAGATGCAAATTAAAACCACAATGAGATACCACCTCATACCTGCCAGAAGAGTTACCATCAATAAATCAACAAACAACAAGTATTGGCGAGGATGTGGAGAAAAGGGAACCCTACTGCACTGTTGGTGTGGAGAAAAGGGAACCCTACTGCAGCCACTGTGGAAAACAGTATGGAGTTGCCTCAAAAAAATTAAAAATGAAACTGCCTTTTGACCCAGCAATCCCACTTCTGGGAAAATATCTTAAGAATCCCAAAACACTAATTCGAAAGAATACATGCACCCCATGCCAGAAGGAGAAGAAAAACAGCAAAAAATTGAAAACTTATTTGAATAAAAAATGAAGGAAAAATTCCCCTATCTGGCAAAGAAAATAGACTTCCAGGAAGTCCAGGAAGCCCAGATAGTCCCAAAGAAGTTGGACCCAAAGAAGAACACACCAAGGCACATCATCATTAAGTTACCCAAGATTAATGACAAAGAGAAAATCCTAAAAGCAGCAAGAGAAGACAGTTACCTACAGAGGACTTCCCATTAGATTATCAGGTGATTTCTCAAAACAAACCTTGCAGGCAAAAAGGGGCTGGAAAGAAGTATTTGAAATCATGAAAAGCTAGGACCTACATCCAAGATTACTCTATCCAGCAAAGCTTTCATTTACAACATAAGGGCAGATAAAGTGCTTCCCAGATAAGGTCAAGTTAAAGGAGTTCATCATTACCAAGCCATTTGTATATGAAACATTAAAGGGACTTATCTAAGAAAAAGAAGATCAAAAATATGAACAGTAAAATGACAACAAACTCACAACTATCAACAAATGAACCTAAAAGAAAAGACAAACAATGAAAACAAAAACTAAGCAAACAACCAGAACAGGAACAGAATCAGAGATATGGACATCATACAGAGGGAGTTCAGTGGGGAGGGGGAAGGCAGGAAATGGGGGGAAGGTGCAGGGAAGGAGAAGCATAATTAGTAGGCATAAAATAGATGGGGAGAAATAAAAATGGTATGGGAAACAGAGGACTCAAAGAATTTATATGTACAAGCCATGGACATGAACTAAGGGGACAGGGAATGAAGGAGGGTTGGGGGGCAGGGTGGAGGGAGAATAAAGTGGGGAAAATTGGGAAAACTGTAATTGCATAATCAATAAAAAAATACTTATAAAAAAAGAATATATGCACCCCTATGTTCATTTCAGCATTATTTACAATAGCCAAGATTTGGAAACAGCCTAAGTGCCCATCAGTAGGTGAGTAAATAAAAAAGCTGTGGCATATTTTCACAATGGAATACTACACAGCTATAAAAAAGGAAATCTTACCTTGTATGACAGCGTGGATGGACCTGGAGATTATTGTGCTAAGTGAAATAAGCCAGTCAGAGAAAGACAAGTACTGTATGAGATTTCACTTATATGTGGAATCTAATGAACAAAATAAACTGATGAACAAAGTAGAAGCAGAAGCATGGACACATGGAACAGACCGACAGCTGTCAGAGGAGAGGGGGTGGGGAGGACTACATGAAAGAAGGTGAAGGGATTAGCCAAATAACATACATGCATAGCCCATAGACACAGACGACAGTGTGTTGTTGGTCAGAGGGAAGAGGGTGGGGACTGGATGGAGGTAGGCAAAGGGCGGGGAGGGGAATGGGGACATCTGTAATAGTGTCATCAATAAAAATAAAGGAAAAAAGGCTAGCATTGTGCTCTGACCGGTGTGACTCAGTTGGTTGTCAGCAAACGGAAAGGTCCCTGGCTCGATTCCTGGTCAGGGTGTATGCCTGGGTTTCAGCTTCAGTCCCTGATCAGGGTGTGTTGAAGAGGCAGCCGACTGATGTTTCTCTCTCACATCGATGTTTTTCTCCCTTTCTCTGTCCTTCTCTTCCCCTCTCTCTAAAAATAAATAAATATAATCTGTTTTTAAAAAAAAGCTAGCATTGAATTACAAGTTGAATGAGACTGGAAAAGTCATTAGGAACCATCAAAAATATAAGAAGTAACCAAAGGGGTGGGGGAGGGGGATAATGGGGAAAGCAAGGGAAGGGTCAAGTCAAGGAACATGTATAAAGGACCCATGGACAAGGACAACAGGGTGGCGGGGGAGGATTGAATGTGGGAGAGGAGGGGTGGGCAGAGCAGGGGAGAGTAATGGGGGGGAAATGGGGACAACTGTAATTGAATAAAATTTTTTTAATTTAAAAAATATATAAGAAGACCCTAGACATTGAACTCTATCCAATTTGTATTCCCAGTGTTTATAGCAAAGTGCCTACCACATGGTAGGAGGCTGAAGGAATAAATAAATGCGTGGCATTCTCCACTGTCGTAGAGACGCTAAAATTAAGTCTTTACTTCTGCCATTGAAATTACTTCTCCAATTTTCGTCTGAGTACAGGAATGCCCAGAATCAAGACCACATTTCCCAGGCTCCATTGCCCCTAAATGGGATCATGTAATTAAGTTCTGACCAATAGGATACAGGCAGAAGTGGAAGGGCCATTGTCTTCTCTGCTTCCTCCTTCCTGCTGTCTGGAATGCGAGCAAAAACCCCAGAGCTCCAACAATCATCCTGTATGCCAAGAGGTGACCCTGGGAGTGAAAGTGACCCGCAGTGGAGCCCAGGAGGGATGGGCCCTGCGTCTCTGACCCAAGGAATTTCATAGCACTCCAGGACTGATGACATTTGAAATTCTTGAATGCGAAATCAACTTGTATTTCCCTGAAGTTTCTGGTATTTGGAGGATTTATTTGCAGCTGAACCGAATCCTGAGTAATACACATGCTTTACTTATTTTTTACTGTGTGTTTAGTTAGTTTTTCCTTTTTAGCCTCTCCAATGATGCCACAGCCATGGTCCACGGCAGGAGCTAACTAGCTTTCCTTGCAAAGGGGCAGACAGTTAGTGTTTTGGGCTTTGAAGGTCACATGTGGTCCCTCTCACATATTCTTCTTTCTCTTGTTGTTTGAACACCTCCTTAACAATATTAAAACAGTTCCTAGCTCATAAGCTGTAAAAAAAAAAAAAACCCCAGCTATACACAGACCACACTTGACCTGTTGCCAACTCCTGTGTTATGACAATAACTTTTAAACCCTTTTCTAGCCTCAAAACTCACTATCCAGACTAAATTTCACAGGTATCCATATACTTAAAAGAGAGCAAGACTTGGTCTGGCTGGGGGAGGGACATGAGAGTTAAGTCTTGCTGCTTCAGTCTGCTGCTTCCTCTGCTATCCCCACCTCTGATCCCACACCCCTGTTCCCTGCAGGGCTTCACCAAGCCGCAAAGCCAGGTCACAGTTTGAAACCCACTGATCTATGACTTAGGACTCTGCCTTCTTTGTCATCTATTTGTTCAAGTGTTGTGGCAAATCTAGACCCACCCCCCTTTTCTTGAGAAAAATCTCAACGATATCAGTAGGTCATTCTTTGGAGTGGAGGTTGTGCGTGTAAGGCTGTAGGTATACCAATGCATATACACTCATGCACACATAAATATGTATGTGTGTGTTTTTATCAGAAGGGGGGAAGATCAAAGCCTGGTGGTGGATAATTCTCCCTGAAAGAGGAGAGTGACACAGCATTCACATCAGCAGGGAGATAAACTTTATACTGCTCCCTCTTCCTTCCAAGGGCTGGAAAGGCATCCTTGAAGCTATGATTGAGTTAAAGAGGAGATTACTGACTACACTTTTAACCTTCAGCCTGGCTTCAACTGCTAAAGGTGATTCTTTATTCAACAAAACCTCTTATTGAGTTCTTGAGACACTGGAAGTGGTTTGAACGAGTGCTGGGCCCCAAAACTCTGCAGCATGACAAATGGACGTGGATGTTATGGGTGTTTAGGGCTCTTCGTGTAAAAGGAGAGCAAAAAGCATGATGGAAGCTGGCCCGGGACAAAACACAGCTTGTGAGAAATTACCAGTTGCTGGAATTCTTACAGATAGAGATCCATATGCTGAAGTTGTTATTGTTTACTGATTGGGGTTGATGCATTACCCCCTCTTTAATACCCCAACTTTGATAAAATGAGTTTGTTAATAAGACCCCGTATGTTAATGATAGAGTAAGGCTAAATATAAGGAAAAGGAGGTTCATTACATCTCTGTTGCTATCATATTTGAATAAAATAGAAATGAAAAAAGAATACTTGAGGTACCAACATGCAAAGCAGGGAACCAGCATTTAATGAGAGCCAGAAACTGGAGCCTGGGCTATCTATGATTTCTTGAAGATACTCTTGGGGGATGATGGGGAGGGGACATGTTCACTTCTTGAATATTAAAGGGAAGGACACACACTTTCCATTGGAAAAGCCTATGTAGAAATATACTTAGAGACTAAGCATAGCTAAAAACAAAAATGTGTCAATTAACTATATGAATGGCCTAACATAGGAGGGAACTCTCAGTTTACTATCCTAGCTCCCATTTAATTGAGTTGGCTGCGTTCTTGCCGTCTGCATGAGGAGTTCTGAGTCGAGTCTCAGTGGCTAAGGCAATGCGTAAAGACAAGGGCCCTCTTTTACGGGAACATTTCCGCCTTGGATAATGGCATCACACACTCTGCGGTCTCTGACGGGAAGCCCTAGACCTCCTGAGGTTAGCATCATTATTTTTGCTACTTTCTAGTTTACAGATACATCACATGATGTCACCAATTTGAAGTCATCTTTAGTTATTTTCCTGGAGCTCAACATACACAGAATATATTATTTCCTAGGTCCTTACCTGCCTATTTAAAAATTGGAGAAAACTCTAAGCTTAGCCACAATGATGATTTAAAAAGTTAAAAAGATTTAGGGAGCAGTTAAAAGGACTAAGGTCATTCAGACTGAAGAAGAAATCATTGAAGCCATTTTCCACAGTACAAAGTGTTCTTTCCCCGGCACTCCGGACAAGATGCTTTCTCAAAGTGGCCGCACTTGTAACTCTGAGCTTTGGGGCACGTTTTTCTAGCGCCAGACCTAGGAGCAGATTTTGAAACATGCGACAGACCCCCAAGCACTGGTGAGCATGCCTCTGCCTTCTTCCTTGCTCTCAGAAACTTGATTCTGTTCAGGCAGCGAAGCACATGGCCATTTGCTTCAGAGGAGCCGGGAGCCTTCATACCCTGACTTCCCTCACCAATAGTTCATTTAGGTTTGACTCTGACCAATGGGACATGAAAGGAAGTCTGTTGGGGGAAGGAGGAGGGTTTTGCCTGGGTGGAAAGAGACAGCACCTCCTCATCCAGTTAGAGTTATTACCTGCACGTGGGGTTGGGAATATGGAACTAGAGAAGCCATCTTGGGCCAAAAAGAAAACCAGCCAAAGAAAACTCAGACCAACCGAGATGGAGAATGCATCCTTGATATTGCCTTTGACTTTGAGCCATTGAACTAACCAGCCCCAGAATCACACTAGACTTATTTTTACTCAGGGGAGTACCTTTTTCTTACTAAGTTCATTGAGGCAAGATTTCTTGTTAACATCCCAAAATACACACTCAGTTCACAACCTGATCCGTTACTATATATTGTCAATTCTTTCTAACATCTCTCACCCACCTACCCCTTCCCATACCCATCTCACTACCAATCCAAGCTCATACAGCACTTGTCTCCCGGATTACTCACTAATGGAACTTCTTAGCTCATCCCCAGCCCCCTGTCCTATTGGTTTAATGTTTCTCAGACGCCATAGCCTCCTGTGGCAGACATTGAAGGTTCTCAATTTTGCACATGCTCGACTAGCCCAACCTTGTATCGGACAGGCTCGCGCCCTACCACGCGCTGCAAGTAGCACATTCCCGAACGCCCGCTGGCCGCCCTCAGGGACTGCTTCCGCAGGTCAGGCACCACCCCCGGGGCCCTGGAGGTGGGAGCTCAGCCCCCCTCACAACATTTCGGCCAGTTTGTTTCCCTTTGGACTTTTTGCTTCTAGCTTCCCTTTTGTTTCTGTTACTTTAACTTGCATTATTTTCTCTTTGGAGGACTTTTAAAAGTTCTTTATTTTGATGCTTTAAAAAAAATTATTTTTACATCCTCTTTTTCATACTTACCTTTTACTTCTGTAGTTGTCAATTTTCACATCTTTTATTTTAAATCTTTCATCTCACCTCTTGTTTTCAAAATATCTTACACTTTTACCTTTTTTAAACAGGTAAAATGCGCTCTTCTGTCCACTATAGCATTACTAGTGAGAGCCAACATATGGAAGCAACCTGGAGGTCCATCAGTAGGGAACAGACAAAGAAGATGTGGTACATACATACAATGGAATATTATTCAACAATGAAAAAGAATGAAACCTTACCTTTTGCAACAATGTGGATGGACCTAGAGGGTATTATGCTAACTAAAATAATTCAGACAGAGAAAGACAAATACTATATGCAGAATCTTAAAAAAGAACAAAACAAATGAATAAACAAAACAAGACAGACACAGACCCATAGATACAGTATTAAAACAAGTAGATAGTTGCCAAAGGGAAGGCGCTAGTAGAATGGGAATTAAGATTTCTTTTCCCCATGAGAGTTAGTAACACCCTACAGGTTAAGACTCATTCAGCATCTTTAAAAGACCGGTTCAGTGTTTATTTCTCAAGCGTCCTAGATGAACAAATCTAAGAATAAGGCCAGTTTGTGCTCATTTTTGGAATTAGTGATTATATGCAAACAAAAATCCCTAATTAATAAGGTTCTCAAACTGCAGGCTCAGACACCGCGGAGGACCACAGCAGATTCACAGGTCATTTAACATTCTTGAGAGACACTTGGCATCTGCCGGACAGCACGTGACACACTGCTCACGCAAGGCAGTCCACAGCTTCCACGTTAGAGAGCCGCATTCCTTTCGCTGGTGTGCCTCTCAGCAAAGCTAGGTTGTCGGCAGGCGCCTGGGTAAACAGCAGGTACCACACAAAAATGAGCGTGCGACAGGAAATGAGGGTGGCAGCGTCCCATCCGAGCCCAAGGTTTAAGAAGTCACCTACAGCCCAACAGGCACAAACATTCTATCTGTAATTTTGGTTATCTAAGAATAAAAAGTATAAATCTTCCTCTCAATTTATGTCTGTATTTTTTCCAATGGCTGATGAATACTATTGCTTGGACCTAACTACTTAGTTAATGGAACTGGGACACTTAAGGGGCCTGTGAACTGAGAAGGTTTGGGAATCTTTGTCCTATGACTTTGCGATTAAAATATGTCAGTTTTATGTGCCATGTTTAATTTTACACATGTGTGTATGTTGGCAGTATTCCTAAAATATTGTGTGTGTGCGCGAGCTATGCCGCGTAAATAGGTACAGGGCTCCTTCAGTTTTTCTGGTTTTAGACGTCAACCTGATGATCAGGAGTTGACTGTTACAGACTAAACGGGTCTGTTTCCCACAAAATTCACATGTTGAAGCCCTAACTGCCAGTGTATTTGCAGGGGTGCCTATGAGATTACTGCCCTTATAAAGCCAGGAGGAGACACTGGAGGCGCTGCTCTCCCCGCTTCAGCTCTCCCTGCCCCCGCATCCCCTTTCCCCGCGCCCCACTGTGAGCCCTGAAAGAAAGCAGCTGTCTGCAGGCCAGGAAGAGTCCTCACCAGAAACCGAACCTGCTGGGCCTTGATTTCGGATTTCCAGCCTCCAGAACTGTGAGGCGATAAATGCCTGTTGTCTAAATCGCCCAGTCTGCGGCGTTTTGCTTTGGCCGCCCAAGACTTAACCCTGACCCACACCGGTGACCCTGCGGTTACAGGACGATGCTCCAACCAACCACGCCAGACGGGGCTCGAAGAGGTCTTTTTAACCAAACCGAGTGCGCACGCCCCGGACCTAGGTGAGGGGAGAGCCGAGGGGTGACAGCGGACCTCACGGGAACTTGCCAGATGTCAGCAAAGGAGTGATAGGAGTGTCAGGGAGTGACAGGTGGGTGACACTGGGCCGAGCTCCACGGGCAGGAGTCACGCCTGCTTTGTGCTCGCCTCAGGCACACACCCAGACAGACCGGTGAAGTAAGTGTTCTAGCTGGGAGGTTTCAGAAGTGTATTTCAATAGATGATACTATCGTTATTAAACATTATTTGAGACGGTTGGGATGGGGGCTGGGGGCTGGGTGAAAAGGGCGAAGGGATTCAGAAGTACAGATTGGCGGTTACAAAGCAGTCAGGGATGTAAAGTGCAGCATGGGGAACACAGTCGATGACATCGTAATAACTGTGCCTGGTGCGGGTGGGCAGTGTACTTATCAGGGGATCACTCTATCAGTTATATGAATGTCTAACCACTGTGCTGTGCCCTTGCCGCTAATGTAATACTGAATGTCAACTGAAATAAAAAATAGAATATCTTCAAAAAAGCTACTTGAGAGCACTTTTGCAATTTGCTCTCATGGGTATGTATTTCTGAGAACAGTTGGTGACATACATAATCCTGTGTTTCAAAGGTATGTTCTGTGACCACCTGTCACAGAATCACTGTGGCTTCCCGGGCCCCTGCGTGACCTCCGAGTCACAGGCAGGCCCTCCCCCCACCCCAGCGTTCCCAGGGTGCAAGAACTGCTGCCGGAATGGGTCTGGTTTCTCGATAGTTCTAAGTTCTCTGCAGACAATTTAGGTCTGTCGTCCAGGATTTACGTAAGCTCTGTGTTTCCACACGCAAAATCACTAATAAACCGTCATGTCTTGGCAGAGCTTCCTAAATACCTGGAAAATCTTTGCTAAAGTCACTTTTCTTTTTATTACTAAGAAATATGTGCTCATAATGGAAAATCTGGAAAATACAGATAAGCAAGAAGAAGGAAAAATAATCAGAAATGACCACTGCTAACTCTTTGGAATATATCTCTTCAGTAACTGCAAGAAAATGTAAATTTTCATTCTTATCAAACTACAATTATATAAAGCATGTTGTAACCTAGTTTTTTCCCCACAAGTCAATATATCTGGAACATTTTCCTGTTTCAGTAAACATTCTCCCGTAGCATCATTTTAAGGGCATCACAGTATTCCTTAATGTAATAACTCACGAATGTATTCTGTTCCAGAGGTTCTCAGTCCTAGCTGCATATTATAATTACCTTCCCAGGCCCCACCTCAGAAAAATTAATTTGGGATCTGGAAGTGGGGTCCAGGCATCAGTATTTTTCCCCAAATGAATGTAACAAAAAGTCAGAATTGAAAACCAGTGATTTAGCCAATGATTAATCAAACGTTTGGAATTTTTTCAATACAACGCTTAGGCATCAACAAAAATCTTTGTCACATCTGTAATTATCTCCTCTAAACACCTAGAAATGTTTAACATCTGTGACAACGGAACAAACCGAAGGACTATGATTGGCCAAGACCTAAACCTAGTTAGATATACGCGTGTCGAAAAAGCTGAGAAAAAGAACACTTATGCGGGTCTTAATAATGCTAACAAGAATATACGCCTGATTGGTAATGGACCTCCAACTTTCAGGAACAGAATTTTTTATAGTAAACTATGCATTTGGTTTATAGAATTAGCATCTCCAAATAGCCAGGAAGCACAAAATCATAGCAAATTCCTCAAGGGAAGGGATGGTTTTAGCAACTTTGAAGCATTCCCCAGAGAAAATGCTCTCAACACAGGGAAGTTTATCTGTACGTGGACCACAGCCTCCTGCACTGTGTAGATGAAAAATCCCTGTCATCAAGGAGCCCACCCTCCAGGTCCAGAGACAGGTGCACAGTGAACTATAATCACAAGGCATGTAGACAGCGGCAGGAGAGCGGAACAAAAGTTACTCAGTGGCTACAGAGTGAAGGAGGCCGCACAGTCAGGGAAGTTTTCCTGGAGGTTCATTAGAACTGGCCACCGCTCCTTCCCCAGCTGTTCTCCCTCCATCACCTACACAAGGGCCCATCAGCATTTGCAATTAACACTGGGGACAAGGTGGTCTGGGCCATTACTAACAAAAAAGAAAAAAGGAGTTCCAGTTTAATAATATCAGGCTAAGTGGAATTCCAGTCAAAAGGTTTAAGACACACTTTATATGATAAAACATATCACCCACATAAGAAGACAAAATCATTCTACACCTTTAAGAACTGTACGGTATAGCACCCAAATATAAAAAACAAAACTATCAGAAACACAAAGAAAAGTTGATACCCTCACTACCTGCTGGGAGCTAGCTATCTGTGCTCCCTGCATGGAATTTTTTTCATCCTGTGCGTCTGACTTTACTTACTGTTGAGTACAAATCTCTAAACTAGGAGAAGCCTACCTACTAGTTTATTCTATATTTAGAATTCTTGACGTCCAATATATGCAGAACTTAGGAAACAGCCTTCTTAGATGACTGTTTTAAGGGGACATGTTTTTGCCATTACATATATAAAGGCCAAGTTAGAATGAGACCTTTAACAAGCCTCCTGAGCTTTGACCTGATGGATATAAACAATGAAGCCCAGCAGAACTCTGACAACAGATTCTAATAGGAAGAAGGAAGGAGGAAAGGAAAGGTCAGCAAGGGAGAAAAGGAAAAAGAAATAAACCTTTATCAAGTAGTCAGTAGCTAGGTGTTTTCACAAACATTAGTTCTAAACTACGTGCCTGTTAAATTAAAAATAATCTCCTGGTCATTCATCATGAACAGGGCCAGATTTCTTTAAAGCCCTAAAGCTTTGAACATGAATTAATTTATCCTCTAAATCCAGGTCTCTGTGACTCAAAGAATGTTAATGCCCAAGGGGGTTATGAGATCAAGATCTGTATGTACATTTAAATTCCTCATCCTGCCTCACTTCCAAAATAGATGTCAAAACATCTAGCCTTTAAATCCATCTAAAGGCAGATGTTATGTTTTTGTCCAGCTTTCTCTTTCTTCTGTAGAACAGCTACCAAACACCTGCTAAATGTCCATTAATGAGCGATGATATCTGGAGCCTTCCCTGACCATGTCGTTAGTTCATATATTCCGCACTTGGATAGAGTTAAGAATTGGCTAAAGGAGCTAAAAGTGTTTGCTCTTTGAAAGAGGTGGACATGACTGATACCTTAAGATGTTTGAGAGACTGAGATGCTGAAGACAGACCAGCTTTACTCTGTACTCCCAGAGGGCAGGGCTAGCATGTGGAGCTGGCAGGGAAGCCATCTATCACTGGAACCCTTCCACACGGCCTGGGCCGCCTGGTGAGGCGATGTGCACCCTCCACAGAGGTGTTCATGCAGAAGCTGGAGGAGCATCTGTTGGGGGTGCCATGCCTGGGACTTCTGCCTACATGTGAAAGATGAACTAGACCAGTGGTTCCCAAATACTTGTCCAGATATGACATTTCTACTGATCTTACACAAAACATTAAAAAAAGAAGAACGTTATGAATTATTTCTAGAGCTCCTTTTATTGAATTTAAAGGGTTGTTAATTCTGAAATAATGCAAAATCAGTCCTTCCTACTTTTTCACTGTGCTGTGAGTCTCCACTGTTCTACGGAATAGCGGTGGTAGGAGATGATGACAATTGTTGTTTTTGGTTTTTTCACTTAAATGGCAAAAGCAAAAATAGCATCCTTATGCTTACTACCCCAAATTTTTCTTCTATATTAATGGTTCATAGAATTAAGAAACTGGGGAACTACTGGCCTCGATGAACTCAAAGGTCACCCTGTTGTTCAAGACAAAACTTTGGTGTTAGGTCATCTCAAAGCCTCAAGTCTTCTTCTCTCAACACCCACATCCAACCATTACCATATCCACGACATGTCCCCAAAGCGACCCTTCTCCCCTGCATGATGACCCTAACCCAAGCCTCCATCACCTCTCTCACCAGGGCCACTGCACAGGTTCCTAACTCATCCCCCTGGTCCACTCTTTGCCCATCACTTCCATTCATTTTCCACTCGGCAACCAGAGCAATACAAAATGTAAGTTAGGTCACGACTTCCCTTTAAAGCCCCTCAAATGGTTTCTTTTCACCTTCCATCTAGAATAAAACCCAAATTCCTTACCATTAGAGAAGACTCTGTAAGACCTTGTCCTGCCTCCCTCTCCAGCCTCAGTTTTTGTCCATGCAGCCTGTCAGTCCTCCGAACAAATCAGCCTGGCTTCTGCTCTAGGGCTTGGCACTTGCTGGTCCTTCTGGTTTGAACCTTTCCCCCAGATCTCCCAGGGCTCATTTCACCTCCTCACCATTCGAGCCTCAAATGTCGCCTGCTTTTAAAAAGTCTTCCAGGATCACTGATCGAAAGCAACCCCCTCCACCATCCCTGTGATTCTTTATCAATATGCCTGTTTTGATTTCTCACAACACATATTTATAGTTAAAGTCGTCTTACCTACTTGTTCACATGTGTGCTGACTGTCCTCCCTTCTAGATATAAAGCTCCTTGAGGGCAGCAGCCACATCTGCTCTCTCGTTTCTGTGTTCCCCACTAAAGCAACAGCACCGAGCAGTCCAATGGATGAATGAAAACCTTCCAACTCTAAGATTCCAATACTCATTTCATCTTCCAAATTATCTTTCTGTGAGCAAGTGCCCTTAGGAAAGAATTATTGGGCCTGGGCTTATGTGGCTCAGTGTATTGAGCACTGGCCTGCAGACCAAAAGGTCACTAGTTCGATTCCCTGTCAGGGCACATGCCTGAGTTGTGGGCCAGGTCCCTAATTAGGGGAGCGTGACAAGCCACCAACTGATGTATCTGTCACACATCGCTGTTTCTCTCCCTCTCTTTCTCCCTCCCTTCCCCTCTCTCTAAAACTATTTTTTTTTAATTTTTATTTTTAAAAAAGAAAGCATTATTGGGAGGAGAGGATTTAAGGCGCAGAGGAATCAAGCAAAAAGGAAACGAGATTCACGGTCATGGACAACAGTGTGGTGATTGCAGGCGGGGGGATATAAGGGGGATAAAGGGTAATGGGTAAGAACACAAAAGTAAATATGTAAATAAATAAATAAAGCATTATATACTAGAGAAAAAAGGCAATGTCATCTCTAGTTCTGTTCCACATCAAACTATAATTTGTCATCGAGTTATAGCTGTATTATTTTGCTTTGTTCCACAGTGAGACAGGAATCATGGCCGCTTTTTTGCCTCTTAAGAACAAGTGGAAGCAAGCTCAAACAGAGAAAACCATAAAAGAGAAGTTTTCAAAATACTAGTGTCTCAAAACATACTCAGAGATGGACTGAGAAGTGATCATAATAATTATAATACTTATAAAAATAGCTAGCACTTAGATTAGTCAGTTCTGGGCACTCGCCTGCACACTGTGAGCTTGCTTAACCCTCACCACAACCCTACAAAGAAGACACTGTTACTATTCGAATTTAATACATAGGGAAAAATAACCCATTTTTTTCATCTTCATCTCCAGAAAAAAAAAAAAAAAGACCGGAGGCTCTAACATTGTTGCTCACACTTTCATTGCTTGGTTCACCCCTCATTCGGATTTTTTTATCTTTCCAGCTTCTCCCAGCATGATTTAGAAGTGGAAAGAGGAAATCTTTTTTTTGTGATATATTTATTGATTATGCTATTACAGTTGTCCCTTTTCCACCCCTTCACTCAACTCCATCCTGCCCAACCCCTCCCTCCCACATTCCCCCCCTATAGTTCATGTCCATGGGTCATACTTATAAGTTGAGAGTAAATCTTTATGCCTTTCTCATGCAAAGGTTAATTCCACTAACACATATAACGCCCCGTTGTAATTTTTCAAAACAGGATGTGAATTTTTAATTTTGGTGAGAAATTATGCAAATAAGCACTGCCCAAAAGAACGCACACAACGGGGTGCAAAGGCGACAGGAAGGGGAACGATGAGGCCGGGCGTCCTCCGCCCGCAGTGGCAGCGACCTGCTGCCAGCATCCTCCTCAGTGCGCACAGAGCCAGGCTGCTATCAGGCAGCCCCGCGCAGCGGGTTCGGATCTGGCTCCAGGAGCCGGTTCTGCTGTGCAGCCAGCAGCCTCCTTTAATTGCTCTCCAGCCCACGTTCATTAACGTACGCCCATTCACAAGGCTGAGAAGGAAAACACTCGGAAGGGTGGCCCTTAGAGTCCCGCCTGGATGACACTTCCTATGTGGCAGTGCGCAGCAATGTGGCGCTAGCACCTTCTCATTCAGAGCAGCACTGACATATGTCTAGATGCAAAAAAGAAAAAAGAAACAGATTTTCCCGGAGTAAGTGGATCACTTGGTGGGAGTGGCACCTGAATCAAGGTAAGAGAGCAGGGGATAAATATTCAGGAGGTGTGAGAGAGGTATGTCTCCATTTATCTAAATAACATTAGAAGAACCTTAATCCAAAAAATCAAAAGCTCTGGGCCTTGGACAATTCTGCAAAGAAGACCACGGCTTCTGAGTGGCAGGTGCTGACCCATCCTATCATCCTAAGTAACCAGGGGCAGAGGCCACGGCTCGGTCTCCTCCGAGCTCAAGCTGGATCTGGGAGTTTAAGCCCCAGACATCGGATCAGTTTCCAAATGGACAGATTTAATGTGTTGGCATTTGTGGCCAAGAAACACATTCCTTTACAGAACACAGTTGTGTTCCAGAAAGACACTAGGCCCATCTACTTCACATTGCTGAGTGGCTTTTGCTTCTCAGGGATTCATCGTACCATTTTTTAAGCTGATCTCTGTCTTTTGAAAGACAAGCTGTCCATTTATTTTTTAAAAAGTAAACGGCTGGAAGTGACAGTTGCGCAACAATGTGAACGTACCCAGCGCCACTGAACTATACACACTTAGAAGGGACTAACATAGTCGACTTCATGTTAAGTGTATTTTACCACAACTCAAAAAATTTTACTTGGAAAAAATGTAAATGAAGACATATTTGAAAGTTTCATCTCTAATAATAGAGTACAGAGATATAATAATACTGACAAGAGTAATTTTACGTAAATATATTTCAATAGTAAATGACAAAACAGCAAATAAGAAGAGAGTTAATAAAAACAAATGTAAAGGGTTTTTTTCAGGCATAACATTTGCATAGGAACCTACAATTTCTCACTAGTACAAAGTGAAGGCATTTTTTTTCTAGAGATTGGGTTCAAAATATTAAATAGATCTAAGGGTTTTGGGGGATTCTTAACAAATCAAAAATCAAATCTCTTAAATCTGTGATTTATTTCAATTGTCTAAAATGATAGAAATGCTGTGTTTCAATTAAATTTTATATCATTTTACAAGAAATACCTTGAAAAGTTGGCAGATTTGCTTGGTGTCACCAACAGAACAGAAAATAGTCTAGAAATAAACCCAAATTCATTCAGAAATTTCGTATACAATAAAGGCGGACTTACTTGCCCTGGTCGGGTGACTCGGTTGGTTGGAGCATCATCCCATACACCAAAAGGTTATGGGTTCGATTCCCAGTCAGGGCATATACTTAGGTTGGGTTCGGTGCACAGGAGGCAACCAATTGATGTTTCTCTACCACATCAATGTTTCCCCTTCCTCCTTCCTCTAAATCTAAAATCAGTATACATATCCTTGGGTGAGGATTAAAAAAAAGTGGATTTTCTTTTGACAGTTGCCAGATGGGAGGGGCGTTGGGAGGATGGTGTAAAAAGGGAAAGGATTAAGTACAGATTGGTGGTATAAAATAGTTACCAGGGCCCTGGCTGGTGTAACTCAGTGGACTGAGTGCTGGTCTGAGAAACAAAGGGTTGCTGGTTTGATTCCCAGTCACTGTACTTGCCTGGGTTGCGGGCCAGGTCCCCAGTTGGGGGCTTTGAGATGTTCCTCTCCCTCTCTTTTTCCCTCTCTCCCCCCTCTCTAAAAATAAATAAAATCCCTAAAACAATGTTTAATGCATATTCTCTTTGGACTAGCAATTCCATATTTAAACATTTATCCTGCAGTTAGGCTCACACTTAGAACAAATGCTGTTTGTACAATACTTCACTGGAAACAACAGCATGTCTGGCTAAAGAACTGCTTAGGTAAATGAAATACTATGCAGCTCGTGAAATGTCTTCTACCCAATATGCGTAATGAAAAAAGGCAAGGGGCAGAGCAGCATGTATATGCCACCATTTGTATGTGTGTGACTTCTTAAGGGAAATACAAACACACATTTATACACACACACACCACACACACAGCTCAAATGTGCAGGATACTTCTCTGAACTGATACAAAGAAGCACCGGTAGCTCGCTGCTCCTCCTCTTGGACAGAGAGCCGCGTCTTCCTGCACAGCTGCCAGATGCAACCCTGAAACGTGCTGGTGAAGGTCAGAGTGAAGGATTTGGCCGTATTGGGTGCCTGGTCACCAGGGCAGCTTTTACCTCAGGCAGTGTTGATACTGTCGCCATCAATGACCCCTTCATCGACCTCAACTACATGGTCTACATGTTCCAGTATGATTCTACTCATGACAAGTTCAAAGGCACAGTCAAGGCTGAGAACGGAAAGCTCATCATCAATGGAAAGTCCATCTCCAAATTCCAGGAGCAAAATCCCACCATCAAATGGGGTGGTGCCGGTGCTGATTATGCTGTGGAGCCCACTGGTGTCTTTACTACCATGGGGAAGGCTGGGGCTCATTGAAGGGTGGAGCCAAGGGGGTCACCATCTCTGCCCCTTCTGTGGATGCTCCCATGTTTGTGATGGGTGTGAAGCATGACAAGTATGACAACTCCCTCGAGATTGTCAGCAATGATCCTGCACCACCAACTGCTTGCCCCCCTGGCCAAGGGCATCCATGACAACTTTGGCATCATGGAGGGACTCATGACCACAGTCCATGCCACTACTGCCACTCAGAAGACTGTGGATGGCCCCTCTGGGAATCTGTGGTGCAATGGTCAAGGGGCTGCCTAGAACATCATCCTTGCTTCTACTGGCACTGCCAAGGATGTGAGCAAGGTCATCCCTGAGCTGATTAATTTCCTTCAGATTGAAATGGTTGAACTGACATCTTTAGAAAAGAAACTGAAATACCACCCACCCCTGCAACACTATAGCATAAAAACAATGAAAACTCAGTCTCATTAGGAGTCAAAAAATATATATACACACACACACACGTAAGAGAGAAGACTAATGACTAGAATTGAACTCTTCTTTTGCCAGTTGTGTCAAATACACCCAGTTTTGAGGAAGTCTGTGGAGCAGGAGGACAAAACAATAGTTATCCATATGCAGGGAACAAAAGCTTTTAAAAGTATTTTCAGATAGAGGCAGGTTTTAATGAGGACACAGCTCTCAGGTTCTCCCCACCAACACCTAAGCTGTCACCTTAACACAACAATTTTCAAACATCATTCTAATCCCAGCCAAGCACAGCTCTCAGTAATCAGAATGTAGCTGAATAGGCAAAAAGCGTGGTAAGCAGTTAACAGCCCTTCCAATTTGGCCATTAAGGATATTAGTTTCGCTTTATTGTTTCCAAGACACGGTTCCTGCTGGGGCCAGCCTAAGGGCCCTGACCAAAGTAACACAAAGCTGGGGCCCAGGCCTCTTTGTCTGCAGGGGAAGCAAAGGAGCCCGGGCAGGTGCCCCAGAAAGGGCTGCCAGCAGGCCCGTGCCCCCTTCACCTCTGTCGGCCTCGGATGGCAGGGCAGGCACAGCAAAGGTGAGAAGGAATTTCGTCCTTGCCAGAGAGTCAGGAAGCACTTGATATGGTTCAGACCCAAAGATAAAAGCTGAAAAGAGAATTTTAATTCTCCAGAACTCTTTCAAGAGATCAGCCTACTATAATTATTGACGATTCACTGCTGTGAAGTCCCTTTGGGTCGCTTTTTGTTGACACGCATGAGATACTGGGATACACACATGGAAACAACACAAGTTGGTTGTCAGGCCCCCGCACCACCACCTTTCCAGTCTTCCCTCTCATTCCTCCCCTGCATGAACTCTGCTTTTCTCACCTCCTCACTCTTGCTTACCCTGTTCTCTCCTCATAAGACACCCCATTTCCAATCTACCTGTTGAACTATGTCCCAACCTCTCCCCGGCTGGGGTGGCTCAGTGGACTGTGTGCCGACCTGTGAACCGAAAGGGCGCCATT
Source organism: Desmodus rotundus (assembly GCF_022682495.2). Classification (NCBI taxonomy): domain Eukaryota; kingdom Metazoa; phylum Chordata; class Mammalia; order Chiroptera; family Phyllostomidae; genus Desmodus; species Desmodus rotundus. The sequence goes on along the minus strand of NC_071394.1, from coordinate 35,566,602 downwards.
TCATTCCCACCCCGTCCGGGCACGTGCCTGGGTTGCAGGCCGGGTCCCCCGCTGGAGGCTGTGAGATGTTTCTCTCTCACAGCCATGTTTTTCTCCCTCTCCTTCTCTCCTCCTACCCCTCTCCCTGAAAATAAATAAATAAATAACATCTTTTTAAGAAAAGATTTTAAAGCAATTCCATAAAAAAGAAAGAAAGAAATATGTCCCATCGTTCAAGGTTTATTTCAAATCCCTTTACCAAACTGCCAAACCTCCTCTGAGCATCCAAGTCTCCTGAGATATCCCTGAACGCTAAGACATTTAATGCTGTACATTAAATACACACATATACATGTACATGCACACATATGTATGCGTACATCATTTTGAGAAGAATGTAACAGTTTAGATCACAGATCCTGAGTTGCTGGGTTGGGATCCCCGTGCACCTCTTACTGGGTGGCCTTCAGGAATTTACATAACCTCTCTACGCTGTCTAAGACTGAAGTTCAAAAAATCCTACTTATCGATTCATTCACTTTGTTCATTTACTATTTACTAAAAGTAAATTATGTGTCAGGCCCTGGCAAACAACTGGACAAGGTTTCATCCCCCCCTCAAGAATCCAGTGTATGAACAGGACCAGTGAAATCTAGACACAGTCAAAGTGGAAGTCGAACTCGTCATAAAATAACCCACAAATAAACCAGAAACAATTTCAGTGGGAAATGACATTAGTAGAAGGATTTCCAGAGCATTTTTGTGATACTCTCTAGCATAATGTTACACTGTGATTATGAATATTTTTGTAAGTGCAATTGTTTAAGTTTCTAGTGATATGAACATACGTCCTCGATCCCTAATTTAATTTTTATTTTTATTTCTTTTATTGTAGCAAATAATTTATTTTTAACATAAATATTTCTCCTGGACTGAGAACCATGTAGTGCTCTAGTATAAATAATGTCTAACAGCCCTGGCCGGTGAGGCTCAGTTGGTCGGAGCACCATCCCATGCGCTGAAAGATCAAGTCCAATCCCTGGTCAGGGCCGGTACCTAGGCCCCAGGTTTGTGCTCTGTGCCCATCCAGAACACACGGGAGGCAGCCAGAGGCAATCAGTTCATGTCTCTCTCTCTCTCTCTCTCTCTCTCTCTCTCAATCTCCAATAAATATATGCTTGGGTGAGGAATAAAAAATTAAACAATTAAATAAATAATGTACTATATATAGATACATATATAAATTCATCTTTCTTCTATGACTGAGGATTTTGCCAGGCCTCAGTCATGATTCAGGCCTCCGCCTCATTATCTACTTTCTGACCACAGTGCTACACCTAGAATAAGAAACACAAAAATAAGAAACCTAGTTGAATGGATGACCACCTTGTGATATCCTTAAAATAGTTTTATTTATTTTTAATAAACTTATAATATGACATTTTCATAAAAGTGCTTTGTATTTCTAAATGAATACTCAGAAAATATTTGAGTATCCAAAAATCAGCTGCATTTTTATATGCCAATAACAAACTAACAGAAAAGGAAATTAAGAAAACAACCGCACTCACAATTGCTACAAAAAGAATAAAATACTAGGAATAAACTTACCAAGGATGTAAAAGACCTGTACATGGAAAATAATGAGACTGAAGAAAGAAATTGAAGAGGATACAAATAAGTGGAAGCACATACATGATCGTGGATGGGAAGAATTAACATCGTTAAAATCCATGCCACCCAAAGCAATCTATAGATTCAATGCAATTCTTATCAAGATTCCAGTGATATATTTCACAGAACTAGACAAAATATTTCAAAAATTTATATTGACCCACAAAAGGCCCTGCAGAACAATAGCAATCCTGAAAAAGTAGAACAAAAAGTTAGAGGAATCACATTACCTAGTACCAAACTATACTGTAAGTCCATAGTAATCAAAACAGCATGGTACTGGCATAAAAACAGACACATAGATCAATGGAACAGAATAGAGAGCTCAGAAATAAACCCACACCTTTATAGTCAATTAATATTCAACAGAGGAAGCAAGCACATACAACGGGCCAAAGAGAGTATATTCAATAAATGGTGTTGGGAAAATTGGACGGATGTGTGCAGAAAAATGAAACTAGGCCACTTTCTTACACCACACACAAGAATAAACACAAAATGGGTCAAAGACTTAAATATTAGACCTGAAACCATAAAAATCTTAGAAGAAAACATAGGTAGAAAAATCTTAGACATCGCTAGTAGCAATTTTTTATTGGATATATCTCCCCAGGCAAGGGAAACAAAAGAAAAAAATAAACAAATGGGACTATATCAAACTAAAAAGTTTTTGCAAAGCAAACTAAACCATTAAAAAATAAAAAGAGCCCTGGCTGGTATGGCTCAGTGGTTGAGTGCCAGCCTATGAATCAAAGGGTCATTGGTTCGATTCCTGGTCTAGGACACAGGCCTGGGTTGCAGGCCAGGTCCCCCGTGGGGGTTGCACAAGAGGCAACCACACATGGCTGTTTCTCTCACTCTCTTTCTCCCTTCCCCTCTCTCTAAAAATAAATAAAATCTTTAAAAAATAAAAATAAAATAAAAAATAAAAAGACAAGCCACAGAATGGGAGAACATATTCACCAATACATCTGATGAGGCATTAATATCCAAAATTTATAAAGTACTTAACAAAACTCAACACAGAAAAAACAAACAGCCCAATTAAAAAATGGGCAAACCTGAATAGACACTTCCCCACAGAGGACATACAGATGGCCAATAGACATATGAAAAGATGTTCAACATCACTAATGATCAGAGAAATGCAAATTAAGAATGAGATGCCATCTCACATTTGTCAGAATGTCTATTATCAATAAATCAACAAACAACCAGTGCCGGTGAGGATGTGGAGAAGGGGAACCCTTTTGCACTGTTGGTGGGAATGCAGATTGGTGCAGCCACTATGGAAAGCAGTATGGCAATACCTCAAAAAATTAAAAATGGATCTGCTTTTTGACTCAGCGATCCCACTTCTGGGAATATATACAAAGGAAATCAAAACACTATGTGAAAGAACATTGCAGGAACTATTATAAAGGACACATGGACAAAATCAGGGGGGATGGTGGGGGTGGGGGAGGGAGGTGGGTTCAGCTGGGGTGGGGGGGAGGGAAGGGGAGAAAAGGCACACAACTGTAATTGAATAACAATAAAAATAAATAAATAAAGAAAGAAAGAAAGAAAGAAAGAAAGAACATAAGTACCCATCTGTTCATTGCAGTGTTATTTACAATCACCAAGATATGGAAGCAGCCCAAGTGTCCATCAACTGATGAGTGGATTAAACAAGCATTTACACAATGGAATACTACTTGGCCGTAAAAAAGAAGAAAATTTTACCCTCTGCAACAGTATGGACAGACCTGGAGAACATTATGCTAAGTGAAATAAGTCAGTCAGAGAAAGACAAATACCATATGATCTCACTTATATGTGGAATCTAATGAACAAACTGAACTAACAAGGAAAACAGAGACAGACTCATAAATGGAAAGCAGATGACAGCTATGGTAGGGGGTGATAAGGGAGTGGAGGGATTGAGCAAAAAGGAAAAAGGACTCATGGACATGGACAATAGTGCAGTGATTGCTGGGGGAAAGGGAGTTTAAGGGGACTAACTGGTAATGGAAAAAATACAATAAAAGTTTAAAAAGTAATAATAATGCTCTTGGTGCTAAAAGGTAGAATTGGAGTTGGGGGCAAATTTGTAGGTTCCAGACAATTTGTTCTTTACTAATAGAAGTTTTATTCTAATTAAACCACCAACAATACAAACAATAAAAAATTGATTGTGGCCCTGTCTGAGTGGCTCAGTTGATTGGAGCATCATCCTGTACACCTCTGGGTTGCAGGTTCAATCCCTGGGTCCCGGCACATACCTAGGCTGCAGGTTCGATCCCCTGTCGGGGCGCATACTATAGGTGGCTGATCAATGTTTCTCTCTCACATTGATGTTTCTCTCACTCTCTCTCCCTTCCTTTCTCTCTAAAACCAATGAATATATCCTCAGACGAGGATTTAAAAAAATTGTAATTGATTGTGCTTTCTGTCTTTACAAGAACGATGTAAAAGTGTCTTCCTCTTATTTGGAGGCCAGGCTGCCTGCCTTTCTTCTTGCTTGGCAGAACTACGCCAGCTTGCAGCTATACAGGATCCTTTTCTACCTAGCAACTGGTTTTAAAAACAAAGAAACAAAAAAAGTTTGCCATTGGCCAGATCTCTACTTGGAAACAGGAATAAATTCACTAGTCTTAATTTTAGCTCCTGGGACTGCATCTTAGCAGAGAGAAGGAAGAGTGTAATTTCCAGCGCATATTACCTCTAACTTGTGTGAACTCCACGAAAGAGAGACTCACAGTGGGTAAATGAAGAAGAAAAAGAAGGACTTGACTTCATGACACATTTAACTCTTTCCTCAACAGAAATGTCTCTGTTTTCCTAGTTCATGTAGCTCATGGTGAGACAGGGGATAACAGACTTTAAAAAGCGACAACCTTTGGTGTGATATTTTGTTTAAAAATGGGAGTGAGCTCATCGCTGGTAGAAAAAGCCCCGCGGTGTGCCTGCACTGTCCTGTGCTGGCCAAGCTCAGCATGAGGGGGAACGAGCACCAACACTTTAAATCTCTTCGAGGTTTTCAAAGCAGGTTCACTCATGTCTTATTCATCTTCCCACAAACCCTATATTGGGCTAACATGATCCGTACAAGGGATTTAGTGACTTATCCAAGGTCACAGTGGGTTTTCAACAAGTCCAGGAATCGAGTCCAGGTTTCCAATGTCTACTGGCTGATCCCCTCTCCCCCACGTCTCACCCTGTGCTATTCTCATCAGTGTTGATGCCCATGCTGAAAATAGAACCCCTACTCCTGCCAAAAGCTCGTCCCTTCATTGTCCCACAGACAGGGTGTCAGAAGATGGCAATGGCCCACCAGGCCTATCTCCAGATGTCCCCTGAATTATGCTGCCAGGTTTAGCAAAAGAGTAATACGAGACATCCAGTTAAATTTGAATTTCAGATAAATGATAACGAATTGTTTAGTGTAAGTACGGCCCATGCCATATTTGGGACATACTTATACTAAAAATGTTTTTGCTATTTCTCTGAAATCCAGTTTAACTAGACCGCCCCTGTACAGTATCTGGCAACTTTGCCCCCCCTATCCCGCCCAGCAACCCCGCCCCACATCTACTCTCAGGCCCCCACACAGGAATGCACCAAAAGCAGGAAACTCACCCAGGACAGAAAACATCACAGACACGTGGGAAGGTTGTTCTCAATTCAATGATGCAAAATGGTTCTCCAATTCAAGCCTCAGAGATTTAGGCTCTTAGGAATTTTACAATGAGCTTTTAAAAAATGTAATGATGTTTATGGAGCTTTTTCCTAATTACAAAAGTAACATGTGTGCATCTCCCATCTCACTTTTCTACACTGTGACCAAATAACAGTGTCTATGTCCCTTCCTCCTTGAACAGGGACAAGCTCGTGACTAGCACCCAGTAGAAGCAGCAAAAGTGACCCTTCACAGCTTCCAAGGCCAAATCAGAAAAGGCAAGGCAACGTCTGCCTTGCTCACAGTACCATGCACCCCTGGTGCCCTGAGCTGCCACGTAAGAACTACACTGAGGTCACCATGCTGGGAGGGAGCCACACTATGTGTAGGAGTTGCACGTGGAGGCAGATCCGGTCTTCCAGTCCCCCTGGCCCAGGGTTCAGACATGTCAGTGAAGGGCCTTCAGACGGTTCCAGCCCCCAGACCTTGGGCCATCCCCAGACTCCAATTCTTCCCACCTGAGTTTGAAACACGAAGCAGAGACAAGCTGACCCTGCTATGACCTTTTGAAATTCTTGGCCCATAGATTCCGTTACCATTGTAAAAGGACTGTTGCCTTTGCCATTACATTTACTGTGGTCTGTTATCAGCAATAGCAACTGAAACACACTGCATGCCCATTGCAGAAAAATCAAAAAAGAAAATAATCGTTGGTAAGTCTACACACAAAGGCAATTGCTTTCAAAATGTTGAGATATGTTCTTCCAATCATTTTTAATGGCTATACGCATACTTTTTCCTTCTTAAACAGAGCACAGGTCTGATTTTTGGTTTCAACTGTATTACTTAAAAAAAAGTCTTTCCAGCCCTGGCTGGGTTAGACCATTGTCCCAAAATGCCAAGGTTGTGGGTTTGATCCCTGGTCAGGGTACACACAAGAATCAACCAATGAGTGTATAAACAAGTAGAACAACATATCATTGTTCTCTCTCTCTCTCTCTCTCTCTCTCAAATCAATAAATCTTAAAGAAAAAAATTTTAAGTTAGAAAAAAATTAAAATTCTTTTTAAAACAAGAAGGAGTCTTTCCATGTCACCGAACAATTTTGTCTTGGACAGTACTAAGTGTAAGGGCTATTATTGAACACTTAGGCCATTTCTAATCTTTTATTACTATGAATACAGCTGCACGGAACATCCCTAAACACACCTCTTTCCACTCATATGATTTTTGCCTTAAAATAATTCCTAGAAGTAGACTTGTTAGGTCAAAAGGCTTCCATATTTCTGAGGCTTGATCACACAAACTTTCCTCCAGAAACAGCGATCCTTCCCACGAGCAGGCTATGTCGTTTTATGCTGCCAACATAAAACGTGGTCACACACTTTCTCACATTCTCCCCAGCAACAGATAGTCCGATTGTCTTACATGTTGCCGATTCTGCCCGAGCCAGGGGGCTCAGCTGGTTGGAGCAGGTTCGATCAGCTGGCACAAAAAGAGAAGTGACTGAGGACCCAGGCATTAATAATGAGAGTTATTATTATAACAATGACCAATATCGACTCAGACACTCTGCCGAGCACTTTACATGCATTTTCTCATGATTCTCACAATAACATTTTAGAGAACTCCATTTAATGTTTGCAATTTACAGTCGAGGAAACAGCCTGCAGGAGTCAGATGCCTAGTAAACGCTGTGCTCTGAGGCTGGGCCTCCACCTGAGCTCCGGAACACGCACCGTCACCGCCTCCCCAGGCAACCCGCCTAACCTCTCCAAGCCTCAACCTCCATACCGGGTCTTGTGAAGATTAAGTGACATCATGTGCATATAGTGCTTAGCACAGTCCCGGCACAAAGTACACCCTTCATAAGAGGTATGTCATAAACCACAAGGTGTGCTGCTGAGGATGTTGAGAAACTGGAGCCCTCGTGCACTGTTGGTAGGAATGCAGATTGGCGCAGCCACTGTGGGAAGCAGCGTGGAGGTTGCTCAAAAAATTAAAGCTAGAACTGCCATACGATCTAGCAATCCCACCTCTGGGTACTTATCTCCAAGAATTAAAATCAGGGCCTCAGAGAGACACCAGCACTATTCACCACAGCCAAGCTGTGGGCACAACCTAAATGTCCATCTGTAAATTAATTAATAAAGTGTGGTCTATACATATAATAGAATATTATTCAGTCTTTAAAAAGAAGGAAATCCTGTCATATGCTACAGTATGGATGAACCTTGAGAACATGATGCTAAGTGACATAAGCCAGTCATAGAAAAACAAATACCTTGTGATTCCACTTACATGAGGTTCTGAAGTAGTCAGACTCTCAGAATCCAAGAGTGGAACGGTAGCTGCCTGATGCTGGGGGCAGGGGAGAGGGGGCAGTTAACACACAATGGGCACACGGTTTCCGTGAAGCAAGATGAATGGGCTCCAGGGATCCGCTGCATGACATTGTACCTAGAGTCTGTAATAATGTATTATATACTCCAAAATTTGTAAAGAGGGTAGATCTCATATTACGTAGTCTTACCACACACAAAAATTAAAATAAATGAAGACGAACCTTTATAGTTATTTTTTTAAGCATAAGTCAGCCTCTCATCATTACCATGTGACCTCTATCACAGCAGGAGGGCTGCACCAGCGTATAAATATACCTTTCTCCACCAATAGGCATTTTTTCCTAATCTTCCCCACAGTGTGATTTTAACGGTACAGATGTGGTGTTTCTGTACTGTGTCCCGTTGGACACGCTCTATTAAAACATCTAAGATATTGTGGTCCCCACCCCACCGAGAACCAGTGACCTTGGGAGTGACTGTGCTTCCACCACCCTTCCAAGCCTCCCTCCTTGAGAATGCTTGGTCTCTGTAACCACAAAAGCCTCCACTGGACGCATGTCTCACATGACCTTCCACCCCCAACCCTAACGCGATTCCTCTGAACAGTGTCACGCGTTGCAGCCACAGCGGTTGCAGGACGTCCACTTGGACCTAGTCCCTATTGTGACATTTGGAAGCCTCATAAAAAACAAATACACAAGCTAAGGCAAAACTATTGATCACCTATTTCTTCTAACACTTTTAAAGAGGAAAGAATTATCACGGACAACTTTTGAATAGATGAGCCTGGACAAATATCTGGTCTGGGCCAAATCAATATGACCTTCCCTGGGTTTTCCCCACCATTTTATGATATATAATCGATCTAATGGCAAAAACCGACAGAGAAATGACGCTACACCACACTGTGGAGTCATTAAATCATTGGCTAACGAGTCCTCTGCACTACATCACAAGATGACAAGCCCTCTCAGGCCTCTAAATTTTCATTTAAATAATCTAATGTTCTGCTCCAGGTCAGGAAGATTTTGTGTTCATTAATTGTGCTGAGTTGGGGGGGTTGCTGAGTATTAAGAAATAAAAATGATCATTTAACAACCAGGACAGAGGATAATCCATTGCTGGAAATAGAATCCTCAACCAGCTTGGAAGGTTTACTATGGAAGAAAATGTACTCAGGCAAACGCCAGTGACCTGCCACTTTGCCAGAATAGTCTTCTTCCTGGTATGTGTTTTGGACTGAATTCTTTTAATTTATCAAACGCAGCCTCACCCCACCCTTCAATTTCTTCTAGTGAGTTGAGCCTTGGTAACATGCCGCCAGCTTGAGGCAATATAATATTAACCCCATGACATTCATATTTACTATACGAATGTTGTTGAGGTTGCTGTTCACTATGTAATACGATGTCCTCTACAAGACAGAATAAATTCTCCAGGAAGAGTTGTGCGTCTCCTAAGAAGCCAGCTTATTATTAGATAAAAACCAAGAACAGTAGAGACTTGGCATTTGCAGATTGGATCTTGGTATTTTCAACTGCTCGAAAGAGAAGAGTCGGATGAGCCTCCTATCTGACTCACAACGGCTGTGAAGCTGGAGTGTGGTCTGACACTCTGGCTGTAAGTGAGCCTGGTGCCCCAGTGGGCACGTGTAAGTGCAGCTTTGTTCCCTGAGGTATGCAGTGACCCTCCTTGCTCTTCACCACATGCCCTGCCTGGTCATGCTTTCCCCCTCAAGCTCACTGATGGAAAACTCGGAGTCAATTTTATGCCCCTCTTCTAAAGTTCGCTAGACTTCACTGTATCAACTCTGGGTTCAATCCCATCCTTTTTAACGACTCCACCTAAATGCAAATAAGTGTAGAGTTTGCAGGTGCCTTTCCCGAAGGGCCCAGTGGTCTGCACAGTGTCATTTCACCTTGAACAAGGTCAGAGAGCTCAGCTCTGTGGGAACCCCTGAGCTGAGCTCTGCAACTGGACAGAATTGAGCAAAATAGGGCAGCTCTCCCTAGCTCACGGTCGCGTCACAACCGGAAATGCTCAGGGCAAGGAAAGGGTTCTGTACTGGTTGAGAAGAGGGATGAGAAAAAGTGAAAAAAAAACTGGAAATGTTCATTTTTACCCCATATTGAGAGAAAGAGGTCATCTCTCCCAGCAAATGAGGGGGAAAGAGACAATTCCGGCACATTGGGTTGAGAGAGTTACTTTTGGGTATTTCCAGCAGAGGGCGCTCTGTTATCGGTAAAAAGAACAGCGGAGTGCTCCACTTCCTAGGGGAGAATCCAGAGAAAGCACGTGTTGGTTGCCCACCCAGCTCCAAAATTTCTATACAGAAGGCACTTGGGGTAACATGCTGGGTGGAAGCCAGGAGGGATTGGAAGGTGTGTTTACATAGAAGGGGGAGATGGAGTGGAACTGCCCATAGAAATCCTTGGAGCTTTAATAGCCCTTCCCAACAAGTCACTCCTTAGAACAGTCACCAAAAACAGGTAAACTATTTCCATCAACTAAGACCTATTTTATTAATAATTTCCCCCAATATGTCATATCATTGAATCCTTCTGAACTTTAGGCATTCACTCAATACTCTCATTTTAAGCACTTTTTATGGGCAAACAAGATGCCAGATGCCGTCCGTGGAGTCTGGAAACGTGCAAATTCAGTCTCTGTCCACATGAGTTTATAATCGAGAAGTGGGGTTTAGACAGCTACACACATCACCACATTCTGCAAGTCAGAACATGGCCAACACTACCAGAAAGTCACAAGCAGATCACAGCAGGAAAGCACTGTTCCCCGTGAAGCTGCGGAGAGTAATGAAGAAACCATGGTGGTTAGGGGCTCAGCAGCCTCTACTCTCCGGCAGTCTCCAGAGACTGACCCACCTCCTGTTATCACAGACACCAAAATCCCTCTGAGGTGAGAACTGGTAAAATTCATTACAATTAGCCTTGGAGAACTTCCAGGTGTGATATTAGGACCTTGTGTGTCTTTAATCCTCACGACAACCATACAAGGTAAACGCTGTTATTCTGGCAGATGCGGACACTAAGCTGAGCTCCGTGGTTACCTGTTCAATGGCATCGTAGTCCCGCTTCGAACCTAAATCTAAGACAGAAGCTCACGTGGTTCTCATGACTCCATTTTGCTTCTCTCAAGTGTAACAGACCCCTGGTAATTGTATTTTATTAAAACACAGTGTTCTGAAGGGAAAGCATGTAAGAGCTAAAGGAGCAAAGCCTTGATAAACTGCAGGCCCTTGGGGGAGAAAGGAGGGATTTTAAAGATGGTCCTGATTACGTGTCCCAGAGGCACACAGGTCTGTGATTTACCCCTAAGGTCTCTGGTTTCTCTGGCTATACTTTTTCTCTCAACAAAACCACTAGTTAGCCGCCTTTTTGGATTATTAATAACAGTAATTCTCAGCTGGCCTTAAACGATTATCTAGGACCTTTGCACTGAAAGCCAAGAGTCCCAAAAGGAAAACGGTGCGTGTACTTTTCCCACAATCCTGTAGGTGGCGCCCATGCACTGGTTTCAACAGAAGGAACCCAGCATTGCCCTTATAGAAATCCGAGGAGGCAGACAGCAGACATCAAATGTAAAAACTCCTTTTATTCTAAGTGAGAAAGAAGGAAGGAAGTTTAACCTTGCTTCCTGAGCCTTCACCTAAAAAATTCTCCCTTTTAATAATGTTTATGTTCACCAGCAGGGGCCATATCCTGTGCGCGGAAGAAGCGCCAGCGTCTAAAGACACCTCTGAGCCTCAACAGCCATAAGATCTTGAACAGACACCTAACTTCTAAAGGTCCCTGTATCTCACCTAGAAAATAGGAAGGGTAGTCTAGACAGCTTCTAAAGTCCCTTCACACTCACAGATTTTATTTTGTTCCCTCCCCCTACCTCCAAAAAAGAAAGAAAAGAAAAGAAAAGAGAAAGAAACCTGAATGGTCCCTAAGGAGAGTAAAAGGAATTTGTAAAATCAAAGTTGAAAGGGACTATGAGGGGTGATCCAGCTCAGAAAGCCATTGCATTCTTGGAATCCTCTACAGGTCTCCCCAAAATGCTGTTGGCCCCCAGGAGTCCTCAGTGTACTCATCCACAGGAAGCCTGTGTGACTACTGAAAAGTTCAATGCTGAATTTCTGTGCTGGGCCTCACCCTACATCCTCAGGTCAGTCTCACCCCGCCAGTCAGGTGTCCATTTACCAGGAAGAGTGATAATGCCCCCCACTTCACATATTCACACATATGCACACCCCCAGAATTTCCATGCCCCCTCGAATCCTATCTAGAAGGAAATGAAATGCTCCAGCTGGGTCTAACTAAAGTGGAGTCAATGAAACTGTCACCTTTGTTGTTCCAAGTACTATACCTTTCTTATTTCACATTCTGAATAGCCACACTGCACTACAGATTCCAAAACACCTCTAGTCAACAAAACTTCTGAGCAGACACCTAACTTCTAAGGGTCCCTGTATCTCACCTAGAAAATAGGAAGGGTGCTCTAGACAGTTTCTAAAGTCCCTTCACACTCATAAATTTTATTTTGTTCCCTCCCCCCCTCCAAAAAAAAAAAGAAAGAAAGAAAAGAAAAAGAAGAAAAAGAAACCTGAATGGCCCCTAAGGAGAGTAAAAGGAATTTGTAAAATCAAAATTGAAAGGGACGATGAGGGGCTTCAGAGGAAGCCACATGATCCAATATGCCTATTGAGAACTTGATATGGGGCCAGTGGGACTGAGGAACTAAATTATTTTAATTTATATAATTTAAATTGAAAACCAGGTACTCAATTAAGTTATTGGAAATTTTTAAAATATATTTGAAAAACACAGACATGTGAATCTACTTTTTCTCTTTTTTAAAAGATTTTATTTGTTTATTTTTAGAGAGATGAGAAGGGAGGGAGAGAGAGAAGGAGAGAAACATCAATGTGTGGTTGCCTCTGGAGCACCCCCTACTGGGGATCTGGCCTGTAACCCAGGTATGTGCCCTGACTGGGAATCGAACAGGCCACCCTTTGGTTTGCAGTCCAGCACTCAATCCACTGAGCCACACCAGCCAGGGCTGAATCTACTTTTTCTACTGTGAATTTTATGAAATCTAAATGCAGATAAAGTGTTTCCAATGAAAATTTAGCTTCAAGACTGATATGGGCTCTAAGTGTAAAATACACACTGGATTTCAAAAATTTCATATAAAGTATGTAAATATCTCAATAATGTTTATGTTGATTACATGTTGAAAAGCTATTTTAAATACATCGAGTTCAATAAAATATATTATTAAAAATAATTTTATCTTTTTTTACTTAATTAATGGACCTACTAGAAAATGTAAAATTACATTTATGGCTTCTATTATTTAGTAGATCATTCTGCTCCAAATTATTCCAAGTAGCTGCTAGTCTGTGAGTCTTTCCTGTGCAAACTTGTCCAGCTGGGTTTTCAGATTCCAGTGTAGAGCTTTATATTAATCCCCTTTACATTTGTTTCTTGGATCTGTTTCATTATTCTAGCTAGGCCATATGGTCTTTTGGAATTTTGATCCTACATATGTGTAATCCCCTTCAACTTCATGTTATCCACAAATTTGATTAAGTAAAATTTATATTCATCCAACTCTATTAAAATATTGACAACATCAAACCTAAAGACATTATTAGAAATCACTTTTCATGTTAGAAATAACCCATTAATTAAGCATTACCTTGGATGTTGGATATACTTTTTTTTAGCTACATACTAATTCGCCTAATTGGAACAGCATACAGTTCTTACTGTATTGCCCTGGTCTGCTCCCAAAGAAATGATGGGTGGGAGAGGGCAGCAATCAGGAGCTCTGGGGCCATTAGCAAAGCTGTGGACAGGGTTGGGGTAGGCCTAAGACTGGGGGTGAGGCATCTAAGAAGACTAAACTCTGAGATAAGCAAGACTGCAGCTTGAGAGAGCAGACTGTCCCCAAAACTGGTTTGGGCTTTCTGATAACAGGGGGAGAAATGCCCCTGAGGCCTGAATGGTAGAACTGAGATCTGCAAGTAAGCTGGCCAGGTGGGAGGCAGGCAACCCTGGTGGAAGTTCAGGGTGAGTCAGCGGTTCCCTTTAACTCTCAATTTCCTTTGCCTCCCTGTCTTAGGGTTACAGAATCTTAAGACATTCTTAGACAGAATCTTAGATATCCTTTCATTCAAACTTCTAGTGTGTTCTGTAACATACTGTATGTACCTCCCTGAAAAATTGGTTTTTCCAGCCATCTAATCGCTGTTCAACACGTTCACCAGCAGGGGGCTCATTTCATTGTGGGGAGGGGTGTGTGTGTGGAACAAACCTTGAATTGTTAAGGAAATGAAGTGGAAATCTGAGTCCTTACAATTCCAACTCACTGGTCTTATTTCTGCCTTCTGAATAAACCTAATTCTTCTTCCACAAGACAGTTAATAGTGACATTTCAAGGCAGTAAATGACCCTCTTAATTCTGTTCATACCCAGATGATCTAGTACGTTTAGTCATTCTTTATTTGGCGTGGTTGTGAAACTCTTCACCTCCCAGGGGCCCTCCTCCGACCCAGCCTTGGGAGCCCATCACACCTTCCCGAAGTGCAGTCCCAGCACTGAGCACCGCACCCTGCGATGGACCATGTCCCTTCCTCTGAACACTCGACTTCCTCTAACACAGCCGATTGCGGGCAGCCACATTTTACTGCTCACACAGTCAGAATTTGCAATCTACTAAGTTGCACGGATGCTTTTGTGCCAGGCTATCCATTGCGTGTGTACTCCCATGCATGTGTCTCAGACAATGCTAATCAATGCGACACATTGTTCCCCGGAATCCAGGCGGGTACTCAGATTCCTCCTCCACGCAGTGTCCAGCAAGCACTGACAGCTGACACGCAGATACATTACCGCCTATTTGACATCTACGAGCCCGTTAAACTGCCCCTACCCTGTTCCTCCGCAGCTGGTTTTTATCTGACAAATCAAAGGCTTTTATATATGTCCTTGATCGAATTTATTGATATTAGATTTGGCCCATCGAGTCCAGTTTCATCATCTGCATTATGTAGTGCTTAATAGGACATCTATGACTCAATCCAACTGTTTCCCTTCATCTTATTTTTCTTTTAGTATCGCTCCCTAATGGTTACTGGGAATTATCTCTTTTATTATCTTATGTATATCGAATGGAGTTTTATGTTCATATGACATTAGCTGCTTTTTAAACTTATCTAGCACTGCTTTTTATGCCTATTCCAATGACAGACTTTTATTGGGACTCTATGGGATACACGCAGCAGCGGTCCAGATGACGTAGAATGGGTGCCGTGCTCACAAGGTCCTCTGCCAACGTCAGCAGCAGGGGGCCTCTTCCTTCTCTTTAACTGGCCTGATCCCCTGTTCACCTCAATAATTTCTCACCAGGATCAGCAGGCTCCAGGATCACCCACTCTCATTTTCCTGTCTCATTTTCATTGTTGTAGAAGCTGTGAGGGCCAAGGCAGAAGGCATGAATCCTGATAAACGTAAGCTTAGTTGTCCCCGGTGGTCTCCCACAGGGCTCTGCAGTTGGGCGAGTGTAGAAATGGGACGTTCTGCAGTTGAACTTTTGCACCACATGTAACATACTCAGGGAGGGAGACAAAGAATCATCACATCTTAATCTCTGGTTCCCCCAAAACCGACCGTCGAGGCTCCATGTTCAGTAACTGGAGGTTCTTAGGAGCAAACCGGACCTTTGCGGGAGTTGCCTTTCAGTGCACGGGTAAATCTTTGGTCCGCGAAGCAATATTTCAGTCGGAGTGTCTTAGTGGCTAGGAATGTGGACTTTTACACACCCAGCTTAATCCCACCGTTACAGAAGGTGAGACTACGTTACGTGGAGCTTCAGTCACAGACTTCCCATAGACTATGCAAAACGAGAGAATAAGATTCACATAGTTCCTTCACCTCTCCCTGTCCTTTACCCAGCCACCATCTGATAGGGGGCATGATACCCTACCAGACAGCCTACACTCTAATTGAAATTACCCAGAGACAACAGTGTGATGAAGTGGTTTGAGCACAGAAGCTGCAAAGACAGATCCATTTTCCAATCCAACTAGGAGGTTAATGATTATATGTCACTTCGGAAAATCATCACCTCTTTGTTAAAATGAAAACTAAATCCAAATGCATGTTGCTTTGTGTTGGGTCAGACCCTCTCACCTTTAAGGGGAGAGAGAGGTCAAGGCCTCATTCCCACCCTGCACTCTTGCCCCTTTAAAGGAGCTCTTGATAAAGGACAAAATAATGTCTAAAAGATGCATAATTTGGAAACATTAGTAGAAAATGGAACTTTCCATGGGAGGAGAAATAGAGCTCAAAAACCCCTACACCCACCAAAAAGTATAGAAAAGAGGGACGTTGGGGCCCTTCCAGATTGTGGGGCGCCCTCCCCCTAACAGGCCCTGCCGGACTCCCGTGGAACCCAGGTTAGGAAGCACACCCATAGCAGGCAGACTGCAACTGGCTGTTCTCTGTGCCCTAAGATTCAAGGAAGAAAGAAATTCTGAGATTCCCATACTATCCTCCTCAGCTTATCAACAGGAGACATAATAGGAATTTGGGGCAAACTTGTAGCAGTAATTAAAAAAATAAAACTTCTTTTAAAAGAAAAGAGTGTTTGTCTGCATGTTCCTTTAGCCCAGGAACCAACCATTCCAATAAGGGCTGACAAGGGACTTGGACTGTGAGAATATGGAAACCAGTCTCCCAAAATGATGAACATTCTAGAACCAGGTGGTGCTAGAAAATAGTGAAGAGTAGAATCCTGGAGTCAGATGGGCTGGTTTTCTGTGTTGGCTCAGTCTTGTACTCACAGTGTGACCCTGAGCCTCAGCTTCCTCATCTACAAAGTGAGGATAATACTAGTATCCACCTCACAAGGGTAGAATTAAAAGGCTTAAAGCTCATAAAGAGATTATCCAGGGGGGAAGTGAGTGCAAAGTAGGAGCTCCTAAAATATTGGCCATTGTGATTATAATGAGCTATACAATGTGAGGTTAGAACCCAAGGATTTGGTGTCAGCATAATCAGGCTTTTAATTCATATTATAAATACCCACATGGAGCCTTAGAAAGGGGAGCATTAGAGGACAGACTCCCTGGGGCAGCCCCCAGAGGGAATAGTTAAAAACTGAGGAAGCTTTCGGGTAAGGTCACATCAGCTTCTACCTCCACCCCCAGCAGCAGTTCATAATCTGGAACGTCATAAATACTAGGTACTGGTGATTGAAAAGACGAAAAGTCACGACATCCCTGACCCCAGGGCACTTACATTCTAGTATGGAGAGAGAGACAACAAATAAATAAACCATTACAACTATTACACAGTGGTATAAGTGTCATAAAGAAAAAGATACCCAGAGAAGGGGATAGAGGGTGTTTAGAGGTAGGACTCGGAGTAGGCAAGGTCTTCTCAGAGAGATGACATCTGAGCAGAGAACTGACTTGAAGTGAAGAGCGAACTGGATCCATGGGAGACGAGCTCCCTGAAGAGTAGGGACATGTGCAAAGGCCCTGAGGCAGAGCCCTTGGTAGTCAGCACCTTGAGGACCCTGGGGAGGATGTGGGGAGAGGCTCCATTAAAAAGGCAAACTTCCCGCCCACACCTGCACTGTGGGCTATCACCTTCTAAAAAATGCTGAGTTTTTCTTCTGTAGCATACTCCTTTTCACCATCTCCCTTGCCAGAATGCAAGCTCCTACAGCATAGGGATCTCATCTGCTTGCTCTCCTGATCCATGCCAAGCACCTAAAACAGTCCTGCACAGAGTATAGGACACACAGTAAGTACTTGGTGAATGAAGGAATGATGTGTAGGCCAAGAAAAAGACGTGGGATTTGTTCTAAGAACAATGGGGCTGTGAGGAGACTTTGAGCAGGAAAATGGCATGATCAAATTTATGTTTTTGATTGCTTAGATACTGTAAAGGGTGGGGGGGGAGACCAAAATTGAATGAATGAACGGAAGAGTGATTGAATAAATCCCAGAGTGCACAACTCCTGATTTTCAGGTGCCATTCAAACCAGAAGCTGCTCTGCTAATACTAGAGAGCTGAGCAGTACCCTTACCACATCCCACCCCTCTCCATGGCTCAGAGGGACCCTGGGAGAGACCCTCCCAGAAAAAGGCAGGGGACTTCCAAACACTAGCAAACCTCCAGTCTTTAGCACTCTGAGTACCACAGAGAGAGGCTGAGTGCTTCTGTGGTTGGTGTCTGGAGCACAAACTGGGAATTTGCAGAGGAGGAGCCAGAAAAGAACCAGGGCAGCTAGGGGAGCCTGGGACCAGCAGAGAGACCTTCCCTGAGACATGCCTGGCTGGGGGGCCCACCAGCTTCCCCCGAGCAGCTGACAGCCCAGCCTGGGCTGCACTGCACGGTATCTGTGCTCGCGCCAGTGCTCGGAAGACAAAGGTCTCAGGCTGTTGTGCATCCAGCCATTCCAAATTAAACGTTTTGATGTTATAAGGTCCTGAATTAAAGAACCTCTTTGGGTATCGATGAAGTTAACAATCTCGCAGGGAGGAGACTTCTTGAGAAACTGTGTCCAGATTCTGATGTCCAGAGTACAGCACCCCCTATATAATAATGGCCCCTTAACACCATCTGGGAGGGCTACCGTGTTCCACACACGTTCTTTTATGTGTAAGATTATTTCGATTTAGCAACTTCACTGAAGTGTGTGCGATAAAGAGCAGAGGCTCTGTGTATAGTCCATATAGTGCCATATTCACTTTGGGGGGCATTTAATTTTTAAACACACAGAACAACTGTTCACCTCATTCCATATCAACATTTGGGCTAATCAAATGAGCCTAAAAGTTCACCTATGTTCTTCTCTTCAAAATGTACCAATAGTATTTCTTTGCCTCTTAGCTTCTGGTTTCCTCTTGTGGTTTCTATAATCCTATGCAAGTGATATTTTACATTTTCTAAAGCCTTTAAAAGCTTGAAGTTTGGGCAATTAGACTGTAATGTCTTTCTCCTTTGGAAGAAAACAGTTCAGTCTTGTCTGTTATCTAAATCATTTTATGGGCCATTAATTGAATAGATAATGTTTCTCAGCAAAGGCGGAAGGGTCGTTCACCATTCTCAACCTGACAACTACCCCTGACCACAAGAGAGCAATCAGAAAGAGGTGACAGTGGCCTTTCGTGAAGAGCACAGACCCGGCTGAAACCAGCAGACTGCACATCTTAGTCCCTTCTTCTGCACTCGCACGTGAGATCCTTGAAATGACTACCTGTGTTTCACTGTAGTGCACCTTTGTTCTAACTGGCAATTCTGAATCTCTAAAAGTCTACTGGTATGCCAGTTTCGTTTTAGAAAAGCAGAGGATGTATTTTGCCTTTTAAGATTCAAGAAATAGCCCTGGCCAGTTGCTCAGTTGATTAGAGCGTTCTTCCAATACCCCAAGGTTGTGAGTTTGATCCTCATTCAGGGCACACACAAGAATCAATGAATGAATGAATAAATAACTAGAACAACAAATGGACGTGTTTTTTTCCTCTCTGTCTCTCTCTCTCCCTTTCTTTCTGTCTCTAAAAATCCATAAATCAAAAACAAAAGTTTAAAGGTGGAACAGCAAATCAGTGTTTCTCTCTCTCTCTTCCTCTCTCTCAAAAAAAATCTATACATTTTTTAAATTTTAAAAGAAAAAGGAAGAGGTGTTCTCCTGTTGGGCACATATTCTCTTCTCCCCACTTCATCTTCAAGGTACAAAGTCACAAACGGAGCTCCCAATAATGAAGGGCAGGATGGGGAGCTCTCCGGGGAGAGAGATTCAAATAATGCAGAGACCTGAACTAGCTCCCTTGAGATCGAGCCTTTCCACCGGGGAGGTGAGTACTTCTCAGAGCCAGGGCAGGGTCTTAGGGAAAGTTTCCATCTATGCTTAGAGAATGGGGAGAAAAGGCAGTCCTCTGAGGTGTGATATCCAGGATAAAAGCCCCAGCCACCATTTTAAGAATTTACACTTGCTTCAACTGATCTGTGTTTTCTCTTAGGAATCTCAAACCCAGTGGTAGAATCTGAAGGATACTGCACACCCAACAGAGAACAGACGGGCTGAAAGCCTGTTATGGGTGGAACTGGGTCTTCCAAAACCCTGTGGTAAAGTGCTAACCTTCCCTCACCTATGAATGAGGCCTTAGTTGGAAATGGAGTCTGTGCAAATGTAACAGAGTTAAGATGAGGTCACTAGAGAGGTCCCTAATCCAATGTGACTGATGTCCTTATAAGAGGGAAGACCACCAACAACAGAAGCAGGGATGGAAGTTAAGCCAAGGAACTGGGGCCACCAGCAGCTGGAAAAGACAAGAAAGAGGTTTCCGAGATAGTAAGTCCCTGCCAATATCTTGATTTCAGACAAGTAGCCTCCAGAACTGTGAGAAAATAGGTTTTTTGTTGTTTTAAGCCACTCAGTTTGCGGGACTTTGTTACTGCAGCTCTAGGAAACTAACACAAAGCCCAATACCTACAAATCACACCCAATCACACACACTCCATCACTTTTTCCATATTTATTAGAATTGTTGAGCTAAGGAGGTTTTCTTTTTTTTTCCTAGTTTCATTTATGTTGTTTTATTTTTTTTAATTTTTTATTGTTATTCAATTACAGTTGTGTGCCTTTTTTCCCCATCCCTCCACCCCACCCCAGCTGAAACCCCCTCCCTCCCCCACCTCCACCCTCCCCCTTGATTTGGTCCATGTGTCCTTTAAAGTAGTTCCTGTAATCCCCTCTCCTCACTGTCCCCTCCCCACTCCCCCCTGCCCATTGTTAGATTGTTCTTAACTTCAATGTCTCTGGTTATATTTTGTTTGCTTTTTTCTTCTATTTATTATGTTCCAGTTAGGAGGTTTTCTTGAAGAAACAATTACCTGTCATCATTTCATATTTCCCTGCGTGTTGACAAAATTTAAATCATAACCTTTGCCCTGGCCCTGTATCTCGGTTGCTTACAGCACTGGCCTGATATGCCAAGGTTGTGGGTTCCCTCCCCAGCCAGGGCACAAATAAGAATCAACCAATGAGTGTGTAAGTGGAACAACAAGTTAGTCTCTCTCTCTTCTTCTCTCGCTCTCTAAAATCAATAAATTAAATTATTTTTAAATTATAACCTTCATTAACAAAACTGGCTGGAAGGTTGCCCTTTTAGTCCACGGACATCCCTAACCTCTACCCTCCATCTAAGCCCAGTTTTGTTCAGATGCTCCTGACTCAGATTCCAGCAAATTAAAGTCGGGAGTGATGCATCAGGACACAAGGGAAGTGAAAGGATGCTGCGTTTACTTTCTCTTTGAAGATCAGCAGTGCTGGGGGATGTTACCAGGTGTTTTCAGAAGCTCATTAGGCTTTTCAGAATTCCCCTGTGCTTCCTGGAAGGTCATTAAAACTTCGCAGCCATTCCCTCCAGTAGCCAGGGAGGGTCTGAGAACCTGTCTGCTGCAGCCTTATCATCTCTTTGAAATGAAACAGGGCAGGGCTCTCAGCTCCCACATGTGAATACAGCATCACAGGTGTGATTCCTATCTCTCTCTTATGAGTCACCTGCCTCTTTAATTCAGTAACAAACTAAAAAGAGTGCATGCAAAAGGCATGAAGCACCTAACTAATGAGAAACCTGATGAGTTCACTGCTAGGAGTAACCAAAATTAATTGACTAATATTTCCTCCCTGGCTAGGCTGCACGAATCAGTGGGGGGAAAAATAAATCCAAAAACTGAGATTTGCATGACATGGAGAAATTGCTGCTTCCTTATTCCATTTAGAGATAAAAATGTTAGCAAGAGTTTTGACTGGGTTATGATCATATCACATTAAAAAAATCTTAAGAGAACAAGAAGAAAGTCAATAGTCTAAGAAAATAATTCAGGAGCTCATGAAAGCAAATGACACAAAGCATAAACAGACCAGTGATATTGAGAAGTAAGTGTTGCACAGTGAATATATTTCTTTTTGGATGAAGATTGGGGAAAAGTTTGAGAAGTGAGACAATACAGATCTTGGCCAATAACTTTTGAGCACTCAATAAAAATGCTATACTACTGCACAGCAGACCCCTTGTGCACTATCATCTGTGTGAGAGCGGGAGTGAGTTCTGTCCAAACTGCTGGTTGTAGAAATAACTCCCTCCAGGTTTATGGAGGGGCCTAACCTGGCCCTGGTCAAGGCTGATTAGTCCCATTGGGAACCTGGCTCAGACTGTGGCAAGCAGAAACCTTTCCTCCTTGGGAAACCTTGTGCATTGTTGGTGGGAATGTAAATTGGTGTACGGAAAAAAGTATGGAGTTTCCTCAAAAAATTAAACATAGAATTATCATATGATTCAGCAATTCCACTTCTGGGTATATATCCAAAGGAAACAAAAAGACTGTCTCAAAGAGATGTCTGCACCCCCATGTACACTGCAGCATTATTTACAATAGACAAGACACAGAAGCAACCTAAGTGTCCATCCACAGATAAAAGGATACAGAAAATGTGTGTGTGTGTGTAAAGACTGGGAATCGAACTGGTGACCCTTTGGTTTTCAGGCTGGTGCTCAAGCCACTGAGCCACACCAGCCAGGGCTGGATATCTTTGTCTTATAATTAACATCCTACTGGTCGCCAGGAGAAAGGACAGAATATAAGTATTAATACAATTATTAACTTATGTGACATTTATTGAGAACTTTCTACACGCTGATGTATTGGTTAAAGATCAATAATAATAATACCATCATTATCTCATTTAACCATCATAGCAATCCCATGAGACTGATGTTATCATCTCCATTTTATAGAAAAGGAAATTGAGCCAACTTTGGATGAAAGTCACTGA
This sequence comes from Desmodus rotundus, assembly GCF_022682495.2. Taxonomy (NCBI): domain Eukaryota; kingdom Metazoa; phylum Chordata; class Mammalia; order Chiroptera; family Phyllostomidae; genus Desmodus; species Desmodus rotundus. The sequence continues at coordinate 35,544,078 of NC_071394.1, read as the reverse complement.
GTTAAGCCCAGCGTGTCTCTAAGAACATGATTTTTCCACTCTGCTCCAATGGTTTTGCCTTCTTGGTCTTAACAAGTTCAAACTAATAGAAAACTATAGATAACAATACAGTGGAATAAGTCAGTATATAGCAGGGGAGACGCACAGTGCTTTGTAGATCACACAGAAGGCTCAAACAGTTACTCTGGGAAAGGTGATGGTGGAGAGGAGCTAAACAGGACATAAGAGCTCAGTCTTCAGGGAAAAGGAGTTATTACCCAAGTCAGTAGGGATGGGGAAATCAAGGAACTTGTAACTTTCCAACCTGTGAAAATGACATGAGCACATACATAGAGGCCTGGAGCAACCCAGATCATTCAAGAAACCTCAAGTCAGCGGGTTTATCGGGAATGATGGATACTTGGCATTGAAGACGGGCAGTGAGGAGGAGCCAGATCATAAAGTGTCCTAGAAGCCTCACTAAGAAGTTCAAAATACATTCTGAATGAAGTGAGGGGACCCGAGGGAAAACTGGGACCAGAGGGAAAGCAAAGAAGAGCTTGATCAGGGTGTGTTTTGGAAAGTCATTCATGAGGTTCTGAATTAAAATAATGACTATTCGGTGAAAGCAGGAAGATTAGACAGATAACTTACAGCTGGAATGGAGCAGGACCCGGTGACCAGTGATGTGGAGGACAAAGAGAGGTTCAAGGTCCAGAGTAACTCCCAAGTTTCTAGTGATTCCATTAAATGACAATGGAGAACTCAGGAGGGACAATTCATTGGGAAAGGAGTTCAATTTGAAATATAAAGAGTAGGCATTGGAAATAATTGGTTTGGATCTTAGAAGAAAGATCTGGCTGGAACTGCAGAATCACCAGTAGTAGGAGGAGGCACAGAGGATGAATTCACTCAGAAATGGCATGTAGAGAGGAAAAAAGCTAAGGAACAACCTAATGTGACTTCATGCAGTGAGTATGTGGCCAGCACTGGAGCCTGATGTACCGGGCTGTATCCCAGCTCTGCCACAAGACGCAACTGTGAGAGTCAGACAAGAAAGAGCGTGTAAAGAACCCGTGCAGTGCCTGTCCCCAAGCAAATACTCCGTATCTCTACCTAGAAGTACAGCCGGGGTCAATGCACCACCCTATAGCCCTAACAATGATGATTGCCAAAGGGGCCATAAGTAGGAAGTAGACTTCTAGAAACTTTGTTTTGTAAATTTATTACTTTAGTTGATATTTGTCTTGCCTCTTTACATAAAGAGGCAAGTCAAACAAAAAGATATTGTGAATGATTAGGCTGTATCTGGTACACCATAATTGTATTCAGGAGTATGAACAAGATTGTTATATGTTAGCATTATAAGAAGAATAAATTTACAACCCCACACAATTTTTATTTTTTCTTGAACTGCTTTATTACTTGAATGGCTAGTAATGTAAGTAAAAAAAAAATTTAATGCTTCTTTTACTTGCATATTTATTTGCATTTCTAAATTTACTTAACAAAAGATAGTCTTATTTGCATAGCTCAATCTTGACTGCAAAGCCTATAGAACATACTGGAAAGTAGACAATAGCCCCACAGGGTTAAGGTATTAGAGCGTGACTACCTTTTATTGTTTAAAAGACGGGCTAAGTGCTTTGTTTTAACCTAAATAGAGACCCCACTAGCACAAAGAACCAAAGTCAATCACGAGTCCAGGCAACATCTTCACTGGTAACAATGAGAACAGAAACTCTGAAAACCTCTAAATGTTTTAAAATCTTGCCTCCCAATTTTCTTCATCATCATCATCATCATCATCATCATCATCATCATCATCCCTTCTTGCTAACCACATTGCAGCAACTGCAATTATTTTTACACAAATTTACTCATATTATTAGTTCACAGTGTTTGGTCTGGGTGTTTCCTACAGAAGCACTCAAGCCTCATCTGTAGATTATTAACTAAGTCCATTCTGACCTTTTTATTTTTTCATGAGACACTCATCAATTAATGGATTAATAGAACCACAAAGGAAAAGTGAAACATTTGTGAGCAATAATTTATCCTCTCAAAGAATGATTAACTGACAGATCCTCTTGAATGCCAAAATCGAATAAAAAACATCAAATTTTATTCTTAAACTGATGCAGCATAGAAAAATAGTTATAAAATAATCATTTTTGTAAGTCCATAGAGACATAGCCTAGGAAAGTATGCCATGAACTCAAGAGTCAGTGGTGATGATTCCCAGTGAATGCTCTGGGAATTTAGTGAACTTAGTCTTATTCCTAGTCCAACAGTTTTCTGATCAAAACGGGAATGCTAGTGCTAACCAGATTCAAAAATAGTGGGAAGGGGAGTCAGATATTTCACACATACTTCTGTAATATTTGAGTTTTTATGATAAACACACGGTACTTTTGTAACCCTACGAAACAAGAATTTTTTAAAATTAAACAAATATTTGACAAAACGCTCACCTTCACTGTTTTTCAAGAAAGAAAAAGAAATGTATGCAATCTTTTTTCTCATTTATTTTAACTTTTATTATTTTAATTTAAGAAGAGTTGGTATACTATCTTATGTGGTTATATTAGTTTCAGGTGTACCATATAGTAGTGACTTGGCATTTGTCTGCCTTACAATGTAATCACCCCACTAACTCTAGTAACCTTATCTGTCTCCATGCAAACGTGTCAAAATAGTATTGATTATAGACCCTTCCTCTTTACACCCATCCCCATAACCCCTTCCTTCAGCTAACCATCGTTTTGGTCTCTGTCTCTATGGGCCTGTTTTTGTTTTGTTTTAATGCATCTATTCTATGAACTTTGTAGTTACTATTCGCCCCCTACAAAACTTCTGTGAGGTACGCCTTCCCAGATTCCGATTTTTCATTCCATTCTTCCACCTCTCGCCGTCACACTCATCCAAAGTGTTGTGCTAGACAAAAACACGTTTTTTGAGTTATTTTCCTGAACTGCATACAAAGCCAAATCACAGAGCCTTATCTCTCCTCCACAGATGAAAACTAAGTCTAGGAATCTTGAAAGAAGGCATGAAACAGACGCAGTTTTGAAAACAAGTTTGATTTGATTACTTTCTTTTTCCTTTAATTCTGATTGCCTTTGCCCGGTTACTTGTAAGTTTAATTTACATCTAATTTCCTGTTTGACTATTCATTATATTTGCACAATGTTTAGACAAAGACTTTAGAAAGAACCAAAAACAGCTCAATTTGTATCACCAGTTAAGATGAGTCTCCAATACTTCTCCCCCCCCAACCCCGTAAAGAATTTAAACTTTTCTGCCTAAAGATAATATCCTGAAAAAAATTTTGCTTTTTCCCTTTTGTTAAATTATGTATTTTCCTCCTGTTACATGTGCACACTTTACACGGTGAAACAATAATTAACATTTTTCACGAATGTTCCTTCTGCTGCCTGCCAACCTGAGTTGTGTGCATTAGAACCTTTGTCACGTGTCTGCGGCAATAAACGGAAATGTTTATTTGTAAGTATGCCCTAGGCTACCATAAGTCTCCAGCTGATTATTTTTTGTTTTATTTTATTTAAAAAAAGGTGTCCATCATGAGTTCTCTAATGTTTTTATTGTAACACACACACACAAACGACAATGCTAGAGCATTTCATCCCTTGCCAGAAGAAAGCTAAGAAGCTAAGAGGTAATGAGTTTATTAACTCTCATAATGTCTGCAAAGTAGCTCAGCATCAAAGTATTGGATCTCTTTTTAGTGACTCCCTAAAGACCTACTTACAGGAGCAAAGGCATCGATGCCTAATTGATCAGCAAAAGGCCAGCGGATGCATTCTGCTTCCAGTCACTTGTTGGGTTCTGTTACCATTTCCACTATAAGCAACGAACCTACAGAAACACGCACTGCGCTGTACCGGAATCAGCCAGACCTGTCCCCAAGGTGTGTTCAAAGCTCACATTTAATCGGAAAACCTTTACGAGAGTTTGTGAGCTTCTGTGGCCTGGGCAGAAAAACTCCCTGAGTCATTCTGATTGTTTGCAATTAAAAGACTTGAAAGCAAAAATGAAATGAAACAAAACTTTGAAAACAAAGAATAAGACATTAGTTTATGTATCAGTAATTCTAGTATGTGAGAAAAGCAGAATTAGTCTTTGTGGACTTCGTTTGGTCTGGAGGTGGGGTTGTTCGTTCTCAAATTGTGTTCTCCAGTTCGTGTATTTGAGAAGTATGGTTTGCTTTTTCTTTGACACAGAGAGTAGCACTATTAACATATCAGTCCTGAGCAAGTCCCTTCAATGGAAGTAACTCAGTTTCAAATGGACTAGAATCAGTAATTGTCAGGGTGGGGCTCCCAGACCTGCAATAGCATTTGGATCTGGGTAGGAATGCAAATTCTCAGGCCCCATCCCAGATTTACTAAAACTGGCACTGTGGGTTGGGCCCGAGGAATCTCTTTTTTTGTTTGTTTTCTTTGAGAAAGAGAGAAGGGAAGGGAGGGAGAGAGAGAGAAAGAAACCTGTGAGAGAGAAACATTCATCAGTTGCCTCTTGAAAGGCCCCTACTGGGAACTGACTGGGCTTGCAACCCAGGCTTGTGCAGGATGATGCCCAACCAACTGAAAGACGTGGGTTAGGGCCCAGCAATGGGTTTTAACAAGGCATTCTGAGGCCTGCTACAGTTTGAGAAGCACCAAACTACTCATATCCTGGTGCTAAAAAATAACCTGGGGCCCTGATTAAAAGGAAAGATTCCCAGAGCCCTTCCCTGGAGACTCACTCAGCAGAGTCTGAATTTTAGCCAGCAGCCAGAGTTCTGCTTCTCCTCAGGCAAGTTTGGGAAGCTCTGGATTCAGTTATCTCTGCTGGGCTACATTCTAGGTCTGGCTTTTCTTTTTGGCTTGAGAACAGTGTTTTGAATGAGGGAAAGGGAACAGTGAGGTTAAGATGAAAGGGTAGGATTAGAGTATGACCTGAAGGGGACACGGGAAGATAAAGAGATTGTGTCTCCAACAGTAAGGACACCCTTGCCAGTAAAAGACAAAGGGATGAAGGGAGACTGACTGGGCCACAGACCCTGCGTGTAGAGACACAAGAAACACAGAAAGTACAGTTTGGTTAGACTTTGGTTACTAACTGACATGTGTTCCAGGCAAGAAGGAGATAAGGAAAATAGTGTATAATTGACCACTGACCCTGTTGCGATAGCCTTAAATCAGTGTCCCTAATGTAAGGGATTGGGTGCCTCCAGTGTTGCCATTCAAGTCATGCAGACAGCTCCGCCCTCTACATTAGATTACTGTGTTGACACTAGAAACAGTGCCAATGAATAGAGGCCCTCTGATGTGCCGGCCAAGGAGTAAGCCCAGGAGGACGTCAGGCCTCTGCTGACAAATGCCTAGGATTACACCCCTCAGGTTGCTTTCAATAGCTTTTTGGGTCTCTTTTTAACACGCAAGAATTAAGTCTTAATTATCACAAGAATTCTGCTGCTGGCCCTGCCTAGATCAGACACTTTTTGCAAGGAGCAGATCTAAGGAGCATGTCTAAGTAGAAGAATGCCTGTATTTTATTTTCTTTTTAATTTTTATCTATTGATTTTAGAGTCAGAGAGAACAACATCAATTTGTTGCTCCACTTCTTTATGCACTCATTGGGTGCTTCAAGAATGCCTACCTTTTAGATGGTTTAAGAGAGCGCTTAAGGCTGTCTTGCTTGTTTAAAATGGATAGAGAACCAGGTTAGAGGGTATGAAGATAAATAATAAATGAGTGACAGCTCAAGACCACAATTAGGCCCAGGTTAATAAGCCTCAATCCCAATGGGTAAAGAATCTTTCTTCGGAAGGAGACACTACATATGAGTATGTGTATTTCATTGATGTACTTGTTGGCATGTCTTTCATAAAAAAGATCTAAGTCAAAATAAAATCAAAAGAGTATAATCTTGATGAAATTAAAGAGCTTATTTGCTTAGTGTTAATTGATTCATTTGGGAGAGAGAAATGAGCTTTTGAGTCCTTTCTAAGTAGATTACCAGTGTTGGATTGGCAGTTGCTTTAACCATTAAACTTATTCTAATTTACATTCTATGCAATAAGCAAGTATAACATAAATTAGTGTGTCAGTGTATGAATTTTTAATCAGTATTCATCACAAAAGCATTATTGTAATATATTCATCCTCAGAATCCTGATCTGCCCTCATTCATAAAATGCTACAACTGAAATCCAGGGAGAAAGAATACATAAAAGCAGATGCTTTGAATGGGGGTGGGTATCTCATCAAGTCCGCCTACCAAATTGGCTAAAGAATAGTTTCTTACTCCTTCTCCATGTTTGCCTGTGATCACAGGGAAAAAAGACATTGATGAGCAATAACCATATGTTATTCTCTTCTGAAGAGTAGGGTGCAGAATGTAAGTTGTCTTAATCAATAAGAGCCATCTTCTCATTCTATACAATTTATGCTTAGGGACCTAAACTGAACATTTAGGAGTTAAAAATATGGGACAAAATATTTCTCCCATTGTACTGATCAAGAACTCCAGAAAACCGCAAATGTGTCCAGCCAAGTAATAAAGGGATGAAGGATTAAAACAAACAAAAAGCACCCCAGGGCCCAAACTGCATGAGGCACAGGACAGATCTGCAAGTGCCATGTGGCTTCCCTCCAGTACTGATCTTTATTCAATTGTAAAGATTTAGCTAAAATAAAAGATTCTAACACTGCATTTCTTAGCCTAAGATGCAACCATTCCCATCTGGTCATTTAGCTAAGTTAAGGGACAGTGGCCTTTGGCATCAGAAATGAAAATTATGATAGCTATCTTTGTTTCTTGCCCAATAAAACTCATTGTTCATGTTTACATTTTTATTTATTCTTTATTGTTTTTATTGAATTTATTGGGGTAACATTGGTTAATAAAATGATACAGGTTTCAGGTGTACAATTCAATAATACATCATCTGTATATTGTATCGTGTGTTCACCACCCCAAGACAAGTCTCCTTCCATCACCATTTATTCCCCTTACACCCTCTTCTACCTCCCTTAACTCCCTTCATTGTTCACAGTTTTTCTTTAAATATGTAACCTTTATTATATATTTTTCCATTACCATTTAGTTCCCTTATACCCCCTCATGTTTTTAACTTACTATCAAGTAAATGATAACCAATGATCACCAAAGCTGAGAGGTTTCAAGAATTACACAAATTTAAGAGTAAACTACACAGTTCAGAATAAAAAGACTGTTTTTCCTTATACTTTCCTCTTTGGCTTCAACCCCATTATTTCTTATACTTTTCCTAAAGCCAATATGATCCTTTACTTGGCCTGTTAATATGTCAACTGGGACTAGAGTATATAACTATTAAAAAAAAGCACAATTGTGAAAATTTGGCTATTGAAGTCAATATACTTAGCCAAGCACGTAATAATAACCCACCATCAGAAAAGACATGTTCTAGCATCCAGGTAACAGCCAATTAATTTGCAATTATTTGTACAGTGATTATTGTATACACTTAAACTCAAGTGGAACACTTGAGCTTGCATTAATTAAAAACCTTTTCAAGCATCTGCAATTGCTTTAGTTGCTATGCGGAGCAACCAAAAGAAAACCAATGCACAACTACCAACTGCACAGCCATACTACGGCACCTGAAGTCAAGATATTTACACAGCAAACTCTGTTACTCAATGAAATAAGTTGAAGAATGAGGTGTTCTGATGATTAACTAGCCTCATTAATGATTAATATGTTCATCAAATTTGGATTATCAATTTTCAAAAAAACAAAATATGATTATTAATATGATAACATCAGAAGTATAGTGAATGTAATATATTCTTTCTTGGAGGGCTTCTGAGTCATCATTAAAAATGCCAATCATGCCCAGGCTGGTGTGGCTCAGTGAATTGAGTGCCAGCCTGCGAACCAAAGGGTCGCTGGTTTGATTCCCAGTCAAGGCACATGCCTGGGTTGCAGGCCCGGTCCCCAGTTGGGGGCTTGTGAGGGGCAGCTAATTGGGGTATCTCTCACACATTGATGTTTCGCTTCCTTCCCTCTCTTTCTCCCTCCCTTCCCATCTCTCTAAAAGTAAATAAAATCTTTAAAAATAAATAAGTAAAAATGAAATAAAAATGCCAGTCATTGTGTGACAGAAATGAAAAGGTACAGTGGTTCCAACACAAAAAGACAAACAACCCAATTAAAAACAGCGGGCAGAGGCCTTGAACAGGTATTTTCCCAACATTACACAAATAGACAACAAGCACATGAAAAGATACATCATCAGTCATCAGGGAAACGCAAATCATAATGACAATGAGCTACCACTGTACACCTATTGGGATGACTACAATGAAAAAAAATGGAACATAACAAGGGTTAGCAAGGACTGCAACCTTCTCACATTGCTGGTGGGAACGTAAAATGGTGCAGCTGCTGCGGGAAAGTTTGGCGATTACTCAGAAAGTTAAAAATAGAATTACCAGGAGACCCCCAAGTTTCATTCCAAGGTATATAGCAAAAAGAGTTGAAAGCAGGATTCAATGACCAATGTATACAAATGTTCATAGCAGCACTTTTCACAATAGCCAAAAGGTGGAAACAACCCCAATGTCCCTCAGCGGATGGGCGAATAAACAAGACACGGTCTACACATACAGTGGGGTGCACCTCAGCACAAAAAGGAATGAAGTGCTGATATGTACTACAATGTGGATGAACCTCGAAACACTATGCTGAGTGAAAAAAAACAGACACGAAAGGTCATACTGTCTATGATTCCGCTTGTAAGAGGTATCCAAAATAGGAAAATCTAGAAACGGGGGCAGCAGAACAGAGAAATGGAGTGGCTGCTTAGTGGGGGTTTTCTTTTGGAATGATGAAAATATTTTGAGATTCTATTGAAACGATGACTGCACAACAATGCGAATGCACCAAATGCCTCAAACTGTGTATCTTAAAATGATTCATTGGACATTTTGGAAATCCCCTCAACTTTTCAAAAGGTATGGTGTTCTCCAGAGTATGACGCGTGGGCCTCAGGGCCCTTGCCCACGCTCCCAATGAGCCTGTGGGATCAGATGAGTGAAAATATTTCATTCATGTTTGTGTTTATCTCATCATTAAAAATTTTCATTACATACATAAGAAATTATTATGGACTAAGTGAATAGCATTTCTAAAGTAAAAATATAAACATATTGATGGTGTTTGTCAAAAAGATTTTACTGATAAGGGTATATAATTCAAAAAATTGGAAATCACTAACCCACTTTAAGTTAATAATCCACGGGGGCTCTGCCCAGCAGGTGCATTGCTTGAGTCAGATGTTTGGTGGGTACTTTTTCTATATATTTTTGTAATAGGCACAGGACATGTTTTAACATATAGCTTAAAATTTGCCAGGCCAAAATTATTTGGCATTTCTTTATGTCATAGAATTATGGTATCTTATTCTTACACTTGCTGAAGTAGATCCACAATTTTCTTCCAGGAGAAAAACGCAGCCGTGCCTGAAGGCTCTGTCTGCTTCCCCTCAGGGGAGGGGTGATCTTGCCTCTGGGCGTGTGTCTGCAGCTGCATTCAAAGAGAGGATGTGAGTTCTCTCAACTACCTGAATGGCTTTTACGCCCAAAGGGTCTGCAGTTCGTGTGACACAGTGTGAGGTCTGCTCCCCTGGCACCTGTTGGGGACCCAACTTCCAACTCAATGCAGCTCACTTGGCCAAAGGCTGGTTCAGAGGAATGGGATTTACTCAGAGAATTTTCTGGAATCTACGGAAGCCTTCAATTCTGCTCTGATAGTCTACACGTTATCCCTCAGCCAGAGCTTCAGAGAACAGTGACTGCAGACCACATCATCTCGTTCCTGTTTGCTGGTATTATGCCATCAGCCTGCACTGAGGGATGTTCTAAGAAGGAGCTCTCCAAACCTAATTATTTTATTTTTATACAAATGTCCCTGGGGATGCCTGGAGGAAGGGCATTCAGGGGGACAAAGAGCAGTTGTGAAAAGCAGTAGGGAGGAGCTGCCTGGATGCTTGAGCAATGGTGAGGAGCCACAGGGACGTGAACAGAAAGACCAATGGAGAAAGAGAAGGGGTGACGTCAGAGGGCATGCGGCAGATTGTGCAGGTTTCATAAAACAGCAAAACGAGGAACGATTTACAGATGGACGGACAATGGGGAAAGCCGTAACATTGGATATTGTACTGGCAGGTTGTAAGGCCATTTTATGATGTAATCTGGCTAAAATGATAATGAAAAATAAGAGTATTGTTTGTCACACATTTATTTATTCCACAAATATATATGGAGTCCCTAATATGTGCCTCACTCTATTCTAGGTACTGCAGACAGTTAACTGGACAAAACTCACAAGTTCTCTGCCCTCACAGAGTCAGCATTGTGGTGGGAGAGTTTTCTAACCATGTTGAGGATAGAAGTGCTAAGGGAAGAAGGCTGTGCAGACAGGGGCTCCGCAGAGGCCACACTGGAACCACAGCAGCTGGGAAAGAGCTGGAAGAAGTGAGGGAGGGAGCAAGGCAGATTTCTGGGGCAGCCTCTGTGCAGAGACTGAGAGGACCGTGCCTGCCATGTGACTGGAGCGGAAAGGTCGAGTAGAGAATAGTGGGAACAGGAACAGAGGCACCTGGGAACTTTGGATTTCATTAGGAAGTGAGGTGCAGTTGGAAGTGACCGACTGACTACAGAGATGAACAGTGGCCAGACCCTATGCGAAAACAGAACTCTGACCCACATTCTGCAGCCTTCTGCTCGGGAAAGCTACCCCTTGGCTATAGCAACCAGGCCAGGAAGCCTGCCTCCTATAAACCAAACCTGTGGAAAGCTAGATTGCTATCTCTAGTAACAATCCAGGAAGTTAAACGATCCCTTCTGTAACAATTGGCCCAAACTGGTCAAGACTTGATTAATAACTACCAGCTTCCCTGACTTTTGCCTGCACTCCCAACTTAGAACCAACCAGAGGAGGTCAAATAGGCTCTCCTGCCAACCACACAGGATGCCCTCTCCCAGTTACCCCGCCTCCAGCTCCCTCATCCTACAGCCTCCCCTCAGGGCCCGAGCAGCCTTCCCTTTTCACCAGGAAGCCTTCCCACCCCTCGGCCAGCCGTTGAGTCTCTGCTGACGTGCACTTGACAGTGGCTGACTTCCTTGCACAGCAAGCGCCAAATCAATAAAAGCCTTTGTTTCTCTCATATGGCTGGTCTTCATTTATTCCACAGATTTTGAACAGAAGCGTGACATGTGATCTGCCTCAGGTTTTAAAAGGATCCGTATCTCTGTTGTGCTGAGAACAGACAGTACTTGGCGAGGGAAGGGCAAAGGCAGAGAAGGAGCCCCCTTCCGAGTCAATGGCTCCATGGCTGGGCCCACAGAGAGGTGACAGAAGTCTGGACCTATGGAGCAGCAACGGAGGTGGTGAGGGCTGCTCCGATTCGGAAGACGTTTGGGTGAGGCCCAGACAACAGGGCTTGCTGACAGATCCAATGTGGGGTGAGAGACGCCGGGTTTCTTGCTCCTCTCTGCTTGCTGACTGGTTTGCTGTGTTTTCCTGAACGACTGAAGACCCGAGTGGCAGTCGCTACGATAGGGAAGGTGGAGCGGGCGAGGGAACAAGGTCAAGAGTCTGATTCTGCAGGAGTTCTGTCTGAGAGGTCTGTTTGACCCAGGGAAGGTGTCGGGGTGGGGCCAGGTTCGGGGAAGAGATTCAGGCTGAAGATATAAATAAATTCAAGATTTGTCCACATAAAGATAATGCTCAAAGCCATGAGACTAGAACAGAGTAAGCCCAAGGACTGAATATCCATTGTCCTAAAAGATGCTGGCTCTGTTTTCTTCATCAGTAAACATAAATCTATCTCATTCTTTCTAACTGCTGCATTGTGTATTTGGTATGGTTGTATGAGTGGACGTGTCCATTCCCTTACTCTTGGGTAAGCAAGAGTGTCTCACCATGTCTCACCATTATAAATGTCCCCATAACCTTCCCCTTTGTGCACCTGTGAGTGTTGATGTAAGGGCATTAATATCAAGAGAAATTAAATATTCTGTGAGAGTATGATTTTAAATGAATTTGTAACTTACAGACTGTTACGGGTTGATTTGTTTCCCCCCCAAAAAAAGTTATGTTGAAATCCTAGCCCCCAGGACCTCAGAATGTACACGTCCTTGGAAATAGGGTCATTGCAGATGGAACTAGTCAAGATGGAGCCATACTGGAGTACGGAGGGCCCTTAGTCTTTCGTGACTGGTGTCCTTACAAGAAGAGACGGCTGACGCAGAGGGAGGACGCAGAGGGAGGACGCCGAGTGATGACAGAGGCGGAGCCTGGAGTTAGGCAGCTGCAAACCACGGAACGGCAAGGATTGCTGGCAGCACAGAAGCTGAGAGAGGCCTGGAACAGATTTTCCCACAGATCCTACAGGGAGCAGGGCCCCGCCAACACCTTGATTTTGGACGTCTAGCCTCCAGAACTCTGAGAGAATGAATCTTTGTTGTTTTAAGACACCCAGTTTGAGTTATTTTGTTATGACAACCTTAGGAAACTAATCCACAGATACACCATAATTTATGTAGTCATTTCCCTAATTTTTGTACATTTAACTTACTGTCAATTTTTCCATCACTGTAGACTATTACAGGGCAAGAAAATCCTGCCCTGGAGGTGGCGGGGATAGTGGCTAACATATATATATGGCTCCGTAGGTTCCGGGTACTGTTAATGCTCATAGCAATCCTGTTACGCAGGTACTATTGTTATCTGGGCCTATTACAGATTACACTGAGGCACAGACAGGTTAATGCCTTGCTCACGATCACGCGACTAATGGATTTGCAGAGCAGGTTTCTAGCCTAGGCAGGCTGGCTCCAAAGTTTGAGTGTTAACCACTTGTTAACAAACAGCGAGGTAAAAATAACATCTTTCCCAATAACACTCAAAATGAAAGCTGAAATTTATACATGTACAACTGAAAATTATCATAGAAAGGACTGTTCCTAAATTCAAGGTGAAATGAATCTAGCACAAGGGTGTGGTGACTCACGGACAACCCGGGGGGACGGAGAGTCCCACAGGAGGAAAGGTCCCCGGACCCACCAGCCAACCAGATCATCCATCCCCCCACCATCCATCCCTCCGATTAGATGCTCCCCAACAACCTTCTGGTTGTGGTTTGGTTTCCGCATGCACTTGCCTGCAGGGAGGAAGTGCTGTGCTCCACAAACACAGCACCGAGTGCTGCGACAGGTGGGTCTCGTTGTAAATTAAGAAACTGGCTTTCGTGTGTGGTTGTGGGTGTGTATGAGTGAGTGTGGGTGTGGGTGCGGGTGTTCTTCTAAAGGTGTGAGAAGGTATCCTGAAATAGGTTTTGAACTGTTGCATCCAGTTCTGCAGCTAACCTTTCTGAGAATCCGGCTCCATTGCTGAGGGTAGTGAGAAACGCATGTGTGTATCGAACAGAAAACAAATCGGAGGAAAGAGCTAGAGATCACTTAGCCATGCACCAATGAGAGCGAACTTTAAAAGTCATTCAATGTGTTATGCGATAGTTTCATCAGCCTGCTGAGGGATTTGTGAATTCACTCACAATTTGAAAGAGGTGGTTAAATGAGTTTTCTGTGGCGTAACAAGGAGGAGTACCTACTTAAATGATTCTGGAAAAATAAATTAAAATGTACAAGAAAATCAGGATCCCAAAGTTACCTTTCTTTAGGTGCTTTTCCCCAAATATGAATTGATTCCCAACTTGTCGCCATGTCAAACTAAATAATGCAAATAGTCAGCTGTGTTTGTAAGACCTCCTACAATGATTTGCTTTCTTTGGTGATGGCATTATCCAGATGATCCATTATGTTTTTTTAATTATATTATTTTGTTGCCTATGTAATTATGTTTCTTAATCTAATAACAAAAATTAGTTCAGGCATGTTCACTGAAGTGAATATACAACGGAACCTCATTCCTTTAGGAAAACTCGAGCCCAGTAGGAGGTGCAGGATAACGTGTTCACTGTTCTAGATTTCGAAGACGCTGAAGAGAAACAAGACAAAACACAACTGCGGGTTTTCTCTGTTCTCTCGAGACCTGAAGCTTTAGGATGGCATTGCCTAAATTTCCAATGGCCGTTCTCCTGACACTAACCATAGCCGCCACCATTGGACAGTCTCTAGGACCTTGCCTGGTGAGGCCCACGCACCTCCTTCTAAACAATATCGTTAAATGTGCCCTGACCAGTATGGCTCAGTTGGTTGGGCATCATCCCCAAAAGAGAAAGGTTTCCAGTTCGGTTGCCCCTCAGGGCACATGCCCGGGTTGTGGGTTCAGTCCCTGGATGGGGCACAAACAACACACAGCCAACTGATGTCTCTCTCTTGCATCTATATTTCTCTCTCCTATTTCTCCCTCCCTTCCCCTCTCTCTAAAAATAAATAAATAAAATATTTAAAAAGATATTGGTAAATATATTAAATATAAGGTATTACCCCCCAAAAAATAATATTAAACACAATTATATTCAAATACAGTCTGTGTATAGGATCAGGGGATCCGTGAACTTGGGTAGGATGATAAATTCACTTTTAGTTTCACTAACCTCTAATGTATCAATTCCACTGATGACAGCAGAGGAAACAGGCAACAAATGGCAATAGCATTCTCAGCATCTGAGACTGTTACCAAGAGAAACCACAAGTTTTTCATATCATATTACTATTGTTCCATATAACTTGATACATAATTTATAAGTAAATTATAAATTGTAAAATATATTACACATTATAAATTGTACAGCATAAATTATATTAAATCATAATTTGTGTAACTATAAAATTGCATAATTGTATAGATTATATACAACAGTAATACATACATAATACTGTGAAGGTTCTTCAGTTAGATCTGCCGCTGAATCTTGTTATATAACGTATTAAGACAGAAGTCAGTATATTAACATATCACAAACATCTTAAATATTTTAATAACTATTTCAACATAAATAGTTCCTCTTGAAATCTTATATATTTTTATTTATAGCAAAATACACAAATCTTAGAAGTTAACTCAATAAACTTTTACATATATCTACATCCCTATAACCACCATTTAGTTCAAGGTATAGAACATTTTTATTGCCCCAGAATGTTTCTCTATGCTCCCTCTCAGGCAATAACCCACTCACCAACCACTCTTCTATTTTCCATCACCAAAGCTCAACTTTGCCTGACCTTGAACTTCATATAAAGGGAATCACAGTGTATATATATATACACTTACTCTTTTTGCCTGGTTGCTGTTAACCTGTTTTTGAGATTCATCCATGTTCTTATACTACATTTCTGTTTATTTTTTATGCTATGTAGTACTCTCTGGGCTACTATGACTAGGGCTGCCATAAACATTGCGGTATAAATCTCTCGGTAGACACAGACACTTATTTCACTTGGCTCCTTACCTAGAATGCCACTGGTTGATCATAAAGTAGGTATACGTTTAACTTTGTTAGACACTGCCAATATTCCAAAATGATTGCAGTACTCTGCCACCAGCCACGTAGGAGCACTCCAGTTGCTCCTAATCCTTGCCAACACTTGATACTGTTAATCATTTTCCTTTTAGCCATTGTAGTGGGTGTGTGGTGGTATCTCATTACACATATGCATTTAAAAACATTCTGAGCAGGGGGGTCATCACACGCACACAACATTTAAGGACTTCTGTAAAGAGAATGTTCACAGATTACTAGAATCAATAGAATTTTTCCCCCCAGGTAGCCATGAACATTTGAAGAAAATTGTTTTATGTTCTTTCAAAGGAGAAGTATTTTTTAAACTTTTTAATTGACTTTATTGGGGTGACATTGGTTAATAAAATCACATAGGTTTCAGGTGTTCATTCTATAACACATCACCTGTACACTGTATTGTGTGCCCACCACTGCAAGTCAAGTAAGAAAATTTGTATTCTTGTGCTGGAACCCAGAATTTCTTATAGTTACAATAGTTAGGTGAGAAGTAAAGTTTACGTCAGCAAATCAGGAAGTGCCTCAGGATAAGACAAGGTCCCTCCCTGCTCCCTGAGGAGCTTCTAATCTAACAGGAAAGGTAAAGATGTTCAGTCCCTGAGTAAATTAAATAATACATATCTCTTAATTTAATGGTTTTACCAGAACTGAAGTATCAAACAACTTGACATGTACAAATCAAAAAAGTTTTCTTTTTTACTTCCAATTTATCACAATACATTTTAATTTTTATTTACTTTTTATTTGTAAAAAGTGTATTTATTTTTTAAAAAATCTTCACCCAAGGACATGCTTATTGATTTTAGGGAGAAGGAAAGGGAGAAAGAAAGAGAGGGACAGAAATATCAATGTAAAAGAAAAATCGATCGGCTGCCTTTCTTCTGCACCCCTGCTGGACTGAACCCGCAGCCGAGGCATGTGCCCTGACTAAGAATCAAACCCACAGCCCTTCGATCTTCAGGACAATGCCCAACCAACTAAGCCACACTTGCAAGGGCTACAATGTATTGATTTGAGAGTGAGAGAGAGAAAGAGAGAGAAACATCAATTTGTTGTTCCACTGCTTTACACATTCATTGACTGATTCTTGTATGTGCCTCGACCAGAGATCGAACCCACAACCTTGGCATATCAGGATGATGCTCTAACCAACTGAGCTACCCAGCCAGGGTGTACTTCAATTTTTATAAGTTAAATGATAAAGCAGATTAATTTATGATATTTTCTTCAAAATGCTCATCTGCTTCTTTCCACACCAATCAAGGAAAATTGGTGGAGGAAAGAAGATGTCACACTCAACTGAATGATTATAGAGCATTTTAAAAAGGGACCATGTACAAAGCAGAGAGAAGAGCTAAAGAGTAGAGAGCCTTGCTGTAAGTAATGAGACCTGGGGGAGGTAACAAAGGGCAGAGAGGGGGAGCCAGCTCCAGAACCCAGGCTGCAGGGCTGTATGGAGAGTGCGGTGCACAGCCTCTAATTAGTGCCCCACCCACCCTTGTATAATTCCTCCCCGTGAGTATGGCAGGACCTATGCCTTGCTTCTACCCCACAGAACATGCCAAACAAGAGAGGGTATCAATTCTGTGATTATGTTATTTAAGGCAAAGGCCCAGTTCTCTCCCATGCTGGCCTTGAAGAATCAAGTTGTAGTGGTATGAGCTGCCCTAAAGAGAGAGCCACATGGCAAGGAGCTAGGGTAGTCTCTGCCAACAGCTAGCAAGAAACTGAGGCCCTCAGCCTCCACGGAACCAGGTGCAGCCGACAGCCATGGGAATGTGAAAGCAGATCCTTCCCTGTCAAGTCTGGAGGTAACACTGCAGCCCCACAGGCACCTTGACTGGAGCTTTGCAGAAGACTCAGCTAAGCTGTGGCTGTGGATTCCTGAGCCACAGAAACCGTAAGATAATAAATATGTATTGTTTTAAGCTACTGCATTTATGGGGATATTGTTCCATAGCAATAGACAACTAATACAGACAGAGACGATCAGGAGCTGGGCCATTTGAGCAGACAGACAAGGGAAGCCGACAACCAGGGGCAGCACACAGCAGGCGAGGCAGGGGAGCCACCAGCCCAGCCTCACACCCCTCCAGCTGCAGTTCCCCGCTGACCACAGTCAAACAGGAGCCAGAGGGACGGGAGCCCGTTACTGCAGTCCAGATAGCTACCCACCTCAGGTTTCAGTGTGAAAAAGTAGTGGATGGCGAACCTGAAGGTAAATAGTACAATAACTTTACTAGCCCTTGCTTTTAAAACTAAAATACTTTTTAATCAATAAGTACACTTAACCATATTCAAATCAAATACGTGAACGACTCCTACACTAACACAATCACATGTCAAGGCATTCGGAAGAGGTAGCTACAGAGCCCAGGTCTGCGGAGCTTCATCAAATTACAACCCTGGTGAAGGCATGTGGCTTTGTCAAGAACTAAATAGGAGAGACAGTAAATTAAATAGAGAATACAATAAATATCTCCTAAAAAATAAATTTAGGGAATCCTATGAGTGAATAACTTAGAGGATGAGTTCTTTAATAGAAATGCAGATTTTAATATTATAATAATATAAAACCCAAGGCATTTTAAATCTAGTAGTCTTGCTTCTAGCTGTTTTGTTTTAGAATGATAATTATTTCTGATAAAATTGAAAGTTACAATTTTTTTAAAACTCCATAAAAGGTTGTTTTTCTTCTGGAACTGTCATAAAATGTCATTTAGCTGAAAACAATGCACTGCCACTTTCAGGAGGCGATTCCAGGCTGGAAGCTTTAAGTCCATCATTAGTGGGGTTATGTAGCATTTTTGAATAGCCCACGCCGATTTGCATACTGAATGGGGAAAAAAGTACAATGAGAGGACTTCAAAAATTCGACTAAAAAGTATTCATAGGGCAAATTGCATTTGATTTCAAACGGCTTTCCCTTTTCTATGCGAAATCAAAGAGGAATACAAATTAAAGATAAAACTCTATTCTAACTTGAGAGTACACTGTCCTAATTTAATTAACCAATCAGAGTAGGTCCCCAAGCTATTCCTTGGAACTGCTCAAAAATTGTTTCCTTTCCATCCCAGGAGAAATGGCCTCCTTAGGTAAAGGTGGCATGGGAAGAACGAGACTCGACGGGAAAGAACTGCCCTGTGAGAGACGGGAGCCGCCGCTTTCAGGGTGCTGATCGTGGAGAAGCGGCCCGTCACAGCAGAGCACTGTCTGAAGTCAAGACACTACTAAGTAAAGCTAATGTTTTTCTCTAAAAGTGCTCAGCTCTCAAAGTTTCCTTTATAAAGAGAATACAGAATATGATTACTTAAGTATTAAACTGTATATTTTTAAAAAGGAGAATACAAAGAAAAAAATATAGTTTGCAGCTCTAGGAGAAAGTGTCTTTTCCTCTCTTAACAAGTTCTAAAGCCCGGGTAGCTTACTGTTAACTCGGAGAAGTAATACCTTGAGGAAACCATGTGCATTACTTCACCCCCAAATCACCATGATAATTACCTTCCTGACGTTCATTTGGGTAAAAATCATCCTTTATTAGATTCATGTTTTCAGGTGCCGGAACACTAATAAGCCACCTAGGGCATTAGCTGTGTGCGCCCTATTCGGGCCAGCGGTTCCAGAAAAAAATGGAAAGCAGGGGAGGTGTTTATGGGCATTAGATAATGTTGGTGGTGAGATCAAGGAGCCACAGGACAGTTCTGGAAGATGCAATTGAGATGTCATTTTCATAAATAACAAGGTTAATAAATCTTCTTAACAAGAACTTATGAACATTGAAGCTCAGCTTCACTACCCTCTGGGAGACTACTATTTCAATTTTCCACAGCTGAGCCCTGGCTGGTGTGGCTCAGTGGATTGAGCACCAGCTGCAAATCAAAGGGTTCCCGGTTCAATTCCCAGTCAGGGCACATGCCTGGGTTGTAGGCTGGGTCTCCAGTTGGGGGGCACACAAGACGGCAACCACACATCAATTTTCCAGGGCTGCTGCAACCAAGACCCACAAACTGGGTGGCCTATAACAACAGAAATCTATTTTCCCACAGTTCTGAAGGTTAGAAGTCAGAAATCAAGGTGTCGGCAGGGCTGCAATCTTTCCAAAGGCTCTAGGAGAGCATCATTCCTTGCTTATTCCAGCATTTGGTAGCTCCAGATATTCTTTGGCTTGTGGCTGCCTCACTCCAATCTCTACCTCATCTTCACAAGGCCTTCTCCTGTCTCTAACAAGACACTTGTCCTTGTATTTAGGCCCATGGGGATAAACCAGGATAATCTCATCATGAGATCTTTAACTAGATCTGCAAAGGCCCTTTTTCCAAATAAAGTTATATTCATGGGTTCTACAAGTTAGAATGGGTACATATGTTTGGAGGGTCCACCATTCACCCCACCACAACTACTGAATTTGAATATTACTCCTTTGGATGTTAAATATCCTACCTATCCTATCCTAAAGTGATGACAGATCACAGCAAAAAGCAAAGGCTAACATGATGGGAGGCATAAGGGAGACACAAGGGCAAATGCTTTGCTTACATTTACTTGGATTTTCTGGTCAGTTCTTTCCTGATTATTTGTTAGAAGGCCAAATCCTGTAGGTTACCTTAAAGTGGAGCAAGCCATGATAACCAAAAATTAATTTGATTGGCATCTTTGGTAATATCTCTCCTTGACAACTTTTGTAGTATCTTTGCAAGCCCCTGTCCATTTGGGAATCTCTGTCCAATGCACTTCAGTGTCCACCACTCCTGAGCCCTGAACTGCATTTTAACTGATAATCAGGTTTCTCAGGCTGAAAGGACAACATTTGGCCAGTTTCACTCCCTGTATCTGACCCTAAAACTATATTCTGGTGCTGACACGCTACTTTCCAAGCTTTAAACGTTCTGATGGGGTCTCTACTCAATAATGCTTTCATTCACTCATAGCCATGTGTTCACTAGGTAACCAAAGTTACAGAGCTGCTTAGTCAAGTGACACCTTTAGGTATTCAAATTCAAGTTTAAGCCAATAGTGTTATCCCATTAAATGCACTTGTTTTTAACTCAGCGCATTTCTCACGCAGCGGGTCCTGTACAACAGCTATTCCCACTTCAGGGCTGGGGCATTCCTTTTCGGTGGGTAGTCATCGTTCTCTTCTTTTCTGTCCAGTATCTGAGCCTTCTTTCTAATCCTTCACATTATAAGACTGAGCCATCTCCTTCTGAAGGATCTAAATATGTAGAGCAATATCATGTATATACATATATATACACACAAATACATACACTCACTAGATACTCCCTTGCCCAGGCCGGCCTCCCTTGCAGCGAAGGCATGGGGACAGACCTGGCTCTGCCAACAGACACACCTGTCAGGGATTTTAAATCTCCAGATTTAAAGGCGGAAGCAGAAGCAACCTCATTTTCAACTGATATAATTGAAAGCCACTCTTGGCAAATGCAAGGTCACACATAATTTTTGATAATTTTTAATTTTGAGGACTTTTCTGCTGATGTAACTGTTACTGAGTTGAGAGTGGTCTATAGACTGGCAACCTATGGTTTACCGGGATGAACTTCTGGTAAATTATTTCAAAAAATATATATTAGTACATGTGCCCTGACTGGGAATCAAACCAGCGACCCTTTGGTTCGCAGGCCAGCACTCAATCCACTGAGCCACACCAACGGACTAGCAGTGGGATTTTAATGTTTCCTCTGACATTTCCTGTAACTTGCAGTTTACAAGAAACAGAGACTGGCTTCATGATGTGTACATAATTCCAATTCCCTGTTTATGCATTTTTTCACTGTATCTTCAATTGCAAGATAAATTTTAACTTTAAAATTGTTTTCTTCATTAAGAATTGGTTCCTCTGGAACATCACATGAAAGTAGTGTTCCTGCCTTGTCCAGGTAGCTCAGTTGGTTGGTGTCCTTCTGGTACACGGAGTTGCAGGTTCCGTTGGTTGATTCTTGCATGGGTCAGTCACGGCCCGTGCAAGAATCAACCAATGAATGTAAATAAGTGGAACAAGAAATGCATATTTCTCTCTCCCTCCCTCTCTCTCCTTGCTTACTTCCTCTCTCTAAAATCAATAAAAATTTAAAAAAAGAAAATAGTGTTCTTTTCCATTGACTGTGACCATCTTTAAACTTAATTTATATTTCTCAGGCTATGGATATTGGCTTTGCAATGTGACAGCACTTTTCCAAACCAGAGCTCCTAAATTCATTGAAGAATTCTAGTAACCCCTGGCATGCTTTATTCCAATGTCCATGCGTATGCTTTTGTCCTGTAATTATTAACCGGCATAGTGCGCAGGCCTCAGAGGTGCGGCCGGGACTGGCTCTAGGGACAGATGTGCGCAACCCCTCCTCTCTCCTGCTTCAGCTGCTGCAGTCACTGTCGCCACCTCTCATCTGGTCTAAATCCCTGCCCTGCAGACCTGTGTCTAGGCCTGGCCCAAGGCTTGCACACACAGTACCAGGCCAGTCCTGGTGGGTCCCCAGCCTTAGGACAGGTTTATCGCTCCATCGGCCTTTACTTACAAAACACAAGTTCCCAGACAAAATTACTAGGAGTTTCAAGCCAGCCGCTGCAGCAGAGCATTAAATCCAATGCGAGGGCCCGTGCGTGCATCCGTGGTGTCAGCAGGACAGCGTGTTGTTTCCACCCAGCCTTCAGTCTAGAAATAGGCTCTTCTCTAAGATGCGTTTCAGGTGAAACAAAGACAACTGGGTGCTTGTGCCCGAAAGGTGAGGGGACTCTGCAACTGACTGCTGTGTGCCCTTGAGCAAGTCATTTGACCTCTGTAGGCCTCAGTGTCTTCATTGGCAAAATAATAGCTTTGTACCAATGTTAATTTCCTGGCTTTGTAAGGCAGAACCTTGGCCATTGAAGAGGGTAACATTAGGGAAAGCTGGGTAAACTCTTGATAAGCATCACCTATACTATTTCTGCAGCTTTTCCGGACATACACAATTATTTCAGCAGCAGACGGTTTGGAAGGGAGCACCTCCCACCCGGTATTAGAATTAGAATGGACAGGCACTGACAAGTCCTGGCCTCTACAAACTAGCTGTGTGTCCTTCAGCTCTGTGCTTAACTTCTGATCCCTTACCTTAAAAATGTAGATACTGGATTAGATTCTTAACAGTGTTAAAATGTGAGAACAATTGAAGGGCCTGTAGGTTCTTATTTACCTCCTTTACTCTTTCTTATTTTGATTTTTTTTTTAATTCATGCTTTCTACCTACCCTCTACCTCCCCACCCCCACTGTTTTCCTCTTACTTTTGGTCCACCCAGTACCTCTGGAAATCATGCTAAGTTAGTGCTTACAAGTATCCACAAATACATTTACATAAGGAGGACAGGAAAAAGCCCATTGCTAGCACATTCGATTGAAGGAAGGTTCTTGTCACCCTGCGCTCTTATCCCAGCCACTTTCATCTAAACTGGTATCCCTCGACCTTGGTGGCACACTGAAATCACCTGGGAAGCTTTTAAAACCCTGAGGCTCCAATCCCACCTGCAGAAGTTTTGATTTGGTAGGTCTGGGTGTGACTAGGCCAGATTCCACTTTTTATATTTGGTGCATTTACAATATTTACCAAAACCATTGCTCAACTGACATTATAGTCTATCTAAATGAAGCATAATTCATTCTTGTACAGAGCATCAGTGCCCAATTATATAATCCCTTCTTTTTATTTATCTATTTATCTATTTTTAGAGAGAGGGGAGGGAGAAAGAGAGGGAGAGAAACATCAGCTGGTTTCGTCTTGCACAGCCCCAACTGGGGGCCTGGCCCACAACCCAAGCATGTGCCCTGATGGGAATCTAACTGGAGACCTTTTGGTTTACAGGCCTACACTCCATCCACTGAGCCACACCAGCCAGGGCTATAATCCCCTTTCAAGTAAAATAATGGTACAAGAACATGTATTAATGTACAAATTGCAACAAATGTAAACTGGTGTAGTTATATATACTTTTTTCATAAAATATATGCAACAGTACATTTCAAATGGAGCAAAGACCTAAAGTGTGTTTTAACAGCTTTATTGTGACATAATTCACGTACCATGCAATTCACCCATTTAGAGTGGACAGTTCAGTGGTTTTTAGCGTGTTCACAGAGTTGACAGGGTTCTAAAGTGTAACCTTTGTTACACAGGAGAGCAAATGTGTAAGAACCAATAGTTTCTATTTGAGGATGGCTATGGCGTTCTGTACACGCCCGCTAAAGAGAAAGAAGATAATTACCAGTGATAAACACATCTTTAATGAAGAGAAGTGTCATTAATGAGGAAAAAAAGTCAGTTTTCTCTCAATGCTCATTCATCTTCCCTGAAAGTACATGGAACACTTCCAAACAGTGATGATTAAATCCCAAATTTATATGCTCTGCTTTATATACTCTTTGATTAATCCATGACAACCAATTACCATTGCTTACCTTTATTATTAATTTTCCCAGCACCATTACACTCCTGACTAATGAAAATGCTAAGAAGAGACTATTAAGAGCTTGCACAGTATCGTTCTGGCTAATGCCGAGTGGTTGATTGAAGGCATGGCCTTATGATATCTGAGACCCTGACTACACAAAACTGAGTCCACATAGAGCACGGAGACGGGCACACAGTGCAAAATAAGTGCCCAGTGAGTAGCGTGATCATATGATAGAAACCAGGACGCTTTCTTTCGAGAGCTGTTATTATTATTACACAGCACCTATTTTTGCATAATTGAAGAGATACTACAGAAAAATGGCTATTCTTAACAATATTAATTTACAAATAAGTCTTGGAAAGAAATCACACATAGATTCTTCAATATTTTCCCTTACAATTAAAGTACTAATAAATAAAATAAACATTGCCTCCTTTGGCTGCCACTCCTGAATCACACTGGATGCCCCCCCCCCCCCCCGAAATCCAGATGAGCCTCGATATCTATTGAACAGCCCAAAGAACACGTGTCTATGAGCCTGGTCGCTTCTACTTGGGCCAAATGTGCAGGCCCCGGTGGGTCTGCAGAGGCCAGGTTCTCACACGTTTGGATTTATGGAGCAATTAATCTGCCACATTTTGACATGTGGTCAATTTTCTAATAATTGAACTTTAAGAGGAATGGGTATACAATGGGTGTTTGTACCCAAGCTATAAGGAAGTAAAACACAAATTAATTTTCCAGGTCATGGAAGATTTCATCATCACTTTAAATCAATTTAAATAGAAATCTTCTTAAACTTTTTTGTTTTCTAAGAGAGTCCAGGTCCTTCTTTTAGGGAAATATGATTTTACATCCAAAAAAAAATATGTCTGCAAGTAAACCCAGGGCTTCACTCCAGAGAAAAGGAGGCGTGCATGCTGTACATGCATGTGAGGATGCAAATCTCGCAAAATCACCATCCTCCTCGTCCATCCTTGAAATGGCTGCTCTGTCTCATTCACAGTCAGGGGAGGAGACTCTGGAATCAACATCTCACAGACTGCTTCATCGTGGTATTCCAGCCTCGAAGTTTTGTCCTCTTTTCCCCTGTGCTGTCCACCTTTATAGTCCATGTCTGAGCACCCGCAGGTCCAGGTACCAGTCTTGGTTGGTCACTTACAACTTTACCCTTTCCCCACACTTGAGCAAGTGAGATATTGTTATACAGAGATGCTCAAGTCAGCTCTGCTTTCTTTTCTTTTCTTTTTTTTTTTAGGCGTTTCTTTTATTGATTGATTTTAGACAGCGAAAGGAAGGGGGGAACAGAGAGAGAGAGAGAGAAATATCAACTTGTTGTTCCACTTACTTATGCATTCATTGGTTGATTCTTGCATGTGCCCTGACTGGGGATCGAACCACAACTTTGGTGTACTGGGGTGTATTGAGATGGGCCTCCAACTGATGGAGCCACCTGGCCAGGGCCGGCTCTGCTTTTCTTTTTAAGCAAACCAACTTGGGTATATTTGCAAACTTGGATATGTTACTGAAAAAAACAAGTATATTTGTGAATTACCTCACAACTCACTATGACACATCAGCGGGTCTACTGTGACTTCATGCTCGGGAATCGCTGACGGAGCTGCAGTGAGGCCACCTTCCCGTTCTGTCTACAACACCCATTCATTATTAATTCACTCGCTCGCTGTTTGATTACTCACTCCACAAACACTGACTGTGCTACATGCTAAGGATACGTGATGATCGAGACAAATAATATCTACTGGGGGAAGTCAGCTGAATCAACAAAAGAAATTGAGGGGTAAGCATGGGCATAGTATGAATATAGATACAGAACTATATCCGGTGGATGTGTCCACTGGATGATAAACAGAGAGCTGAAGACAGCTGCTATGTACAGATATGAGATCCCAAGGGTCTCCAACCCTCCTGCAAAAGGAAGGTGGTCAGGGAAGCTGAATCTGGATGAATTAGAACACGTGGTCAGTCCAGGCCTTCCACACAGCACCACAGCCAGCTGTGTCCAGGAGCCAGTGTGCAAGTCTGGAGCCACACAGTGGGTAAATTGACTGATATCTGGCAAGAGATCTAAACTGGATTCTGTTTTTAAAGAGTGAAGCCAGGGCCCTGGTTGGTGTGGCTCAGTGGATTGAGTGCCAGCCTGTGAAGCAAGGGGTCATTGGTTCGATTCCCAGTCGGGACACGTGCCTGGGTTGCAGGCCAGGTCCCCAGTAGGAGGTGCATGAGAGGCAACCACACATGGATGTTTCTTTCCCTCTTTCTCCCTCCCTTCTCCTCTCTCTAAAAATAAATAAATAAAATCTTAAAAAAAAAAAAAAAGAGAGTGAAGCCAGGCCCTTACTGGTGTGGTTCAGTGGGTTGAGCACCAGCCTGCAAACCCAAAGGTCGCTGGTTCAATTCTTGGTCAGGGCAAATGCCTGGGTTGCGGGCGGGTCCCCAGTTGGGGGCATGCAAGAGGCAACAGATCAATGTTTGTCTCTCACATTGATGTTTGTCTCCCTCTCTCCTTCCCTTTCCCTCTCTCTAAAAGTAAATAAATAAATACAATCTTAAAAAAAAAGAGTGCAGCAAGGAGAAAATAGAGACCTGGGAGGATTATTGAGGGGATGTGGGAGGCTGTTAAGGATTAGAGGTCCCTCTCCTCTAAGTCCTCACGTCCTCACCCCTTGATTTTCACACTTTTTCTCCCAGCCCCCTCAGCTCCCAGAAGGCGCCAACTTAAATCTTATTAGTTTGGGGCCAAAAACATGGCAGTCATTGAATTCCCTAAAATTTCTGGATTGCACAAGCCCTTCCTCCACACAAGGGCTTGTATGTGAACGTTTCTAGAAGCAGTATTCATATCAAAAACTTAACCGGGGATAGATCCTTACAATGGAATATTCTTCACTCTAAACAGGAACAAACTACTGAATACTTGCAACAGTACGGATGAACGTCCAAAGACATCACACCAAGGAAGAGAAGCCAGATACAGATGTATGACACGTGTTTATCTACTTTTGTGACATTTCCAGTAAAGGTAAGTCTACAGAGAAAGAAAGCAGATTGGTGATTGGTTGTCTGTGGCTGAAGGTAGGGGTGGGGACTGATTGAAAATAAGCAGGCAGGAACCTGGGGACTGATGGAAATGTTCAAAAACTGGCTTGTGAAATTGGTTGCGCTAAAACAAATTTACGAGAAATCACCGAACTGTGCACTTACACGAGGTCAACTGCAGAGCATGTAAATACCCCAGTGAAACTGTTTTTGAAAGGCACTACACACTTTCCTGCCTTTCTAAGGAACTATATGGAGTATTATTGAAACTTGTCTTCAGGGCCATCAGCATAAATATGCTGGATCATCGGTACAATGCAATGATTAGATGATAGTTGAGTGATCACTAGCAAGTCACAAAACTGTAAAGCTTCCATCTCCTCATCTCTAATGAGGATCATAAAAGTACCACACAGAATTGTTAGAAAATTTAGACAAAACGTGAAAAGAAGTTAAAAAGGAGTTAATAGAAACTCAGCACCAGCAGCTGATAAGAGGCCCGTGACCCCATCCCACAATTACCACAGTAGACGGGAGAAAGGGAGGTAGGACGAGAATTCAAAACCATCCCGGGTGATAAAATCAAAGACAACCCTGTAAGGTCTATGCCCCCTCCGATCCTCCTGGCCTACTTAATTTCATAACGACCTACAGATCATTTAACATCACTGTGATGTACCAGGCACTTTGCTTAGGTGATGCCCTTTAAACTTTTAGCAACCCTGTGATCAGCTACTTGACAAATAAGAACTCCAAGGCCTGAAGAACAAGTCCAACTTCCAGTGACGGTCATATTTCAATTCCAGGTTCACCTGACTTCAAAAGCCATGCACATCCCATAATACCAATAGAGCAAGAATAAGAAGAGAGTTGCTAATTTAATGACTGCAAAGGGGACTTCTTTGCATTAATACTTTCATTTTCTTAGATAGTGCAGTGTTAAAATAACACAACACTTTGGAGAAAATCCTATTGAACTGAAGGTCCAGGAAAAGATGCTGCTTGTCTTAATTGTTTTTGTGAAATTTCTAACAGGGGACATTTAAAAAAATATTTCATGATATAGAACACCCAGAAATAGAGGTTCTCAGTGTGAACAACCATGAAAAACTGACATAAAAAGGTAGTGTATGAAAGATATACTTTGTGCTTAATTAGATATTATTGTATGTAATATACTAGCTAACTAGCACCATTTCTAATAAAAATGGGTGGAAAGTTTTTTTTAAAATAATTAATGAATTTGTTTTATAATTTGGTGAATGTTTTTGGTTAAGGGTGTATGGGAGTTCTGTGTACTTTTCTTCAATTTCTTCTCCCCAAGTTTGAAACTTGTGAAAAAAGTTTAAAATAATTGGCATAAATTTCATCTTAAAAGATTTTATTTATTTTTTGAGAAGGGAAGGGAGGGAAAAAGAGAGGGAGAAAAACATCAATATGTGGTTGCCTCTCACACACCCCCTACCGAGGACCTGGCCTGCAACCCAGGCATGTGCCCTGCCTGGGAATCCCACTAGCGACCCTTTGGTTTGCAGGCCGGCACTCAATTCACTGGGCCACACCAGCCAGGGCCATTATTTTTTGATCATTGATTCAAAACAGACTTCAATAAATGTGCTTGACTCCACGTGGAAACTTTCCTATGTCATTAAAACTTAGAAATTGTGAATGCCCTTCCTGAGGCAAGACAAGAATACAGGAGACTTGTTTCTCATGTTTATGACTCGATCTCCAACAAAAGCATTGTCTGCGTACACGACAGCTGTCACTTTTGAATGCTTGGCTGCACCAGCCCAACCAACTCCATAGGATAATTATTCAAGGAGAAACAGGAACCATGGAACGAAGGCTACACTGCTGGTTAGCTTTTATTCGTATCCTAGAAAACTAGCCCAACTTGGGGCTAGTGAGATACGAGAAGCTTGCTGATAAAACTCCCACAGAAATTCAGCAGGCCAGTTAGTCAATAATACTGATTTGCGGTACCCTCCCTAATAGAGTGTAGTGGTTAAGAACATGGGCTTGGGAAGCAGAGAGAACAGGGGAAAATCCTGGCTCTGCCTTATTAACTCTTGGCCATCATGAGCAAACCGCTTCGCTTAGTGTGTCATAATTTTCTCAGCTATAAAATGGGGCAATAATAGTGACTACCTTATGATTCTATGTGCATTCATATGTGCCCAGTGCTTAGGGCCTTGCTTGCTCATGAGTGCTGCTATTAGGTGTGCAGCTGAGTCCTCAGGATAGTGATGGTGGGCCAGATAGACCTGGTCACAGCCCTGAACCAGTCTGTGCCCTCACAGGGCGGAACGCCGGCTTGCAAAGCAGCAATTATATCCACATAGCATTTATTCTGTGGTGGGAACATTTAAATGTGCTCACTTAATCCTCACAGTAGCCCCATGATCAAAGTAGTATTATCAGCCTCATTTTGCCAGTGAAGAACTTAGATGTAAAGAGGTTAAGTCACTTGATCAAGGTCACACATGAGGCACCAAAGCCAGGACTTGAACCCAGGCAATCATAAGAGTCTATGTTCCTAAAAAAGAAGCCATTCTGCCTCCTTTAAATACCGAAATTCAGATGTGGAGAATTAGGGAAGATTTCCCAGGGGAAACAGCATTTATGCTAAGACATGAAGGCTGAGTAGGAGTTATGAATGGAGCAAAGAGGGGACTAGGGAAGTGTTATATGCAGAAGAAATACATGTGTAAAATAGAGATGAGAGAGAGCATGCTACATCTGACCAGG
Organism: Desmodus rotundus; assembly: GCF_022682495.2. Classification (NCBI taxonomy): domain Eukaryota; kingdom Metazoa; phylum Chordata; class Mammalia; order Chiroptera; family Phyllostomidae; genus Desmodus; species Desmodus rotundus. The sequence goes on along the minus strand of NC_071394.1, from coordinate 35,514,304 downwards.
ATCTGCAGGGGTGGTGAAATGTGAGGCTGGAGAGATGAGCAGCCCCAATTTAGGGGGAGCTTCTAAATCATGTTATGATCAAGAGTGTAGATTTTGTGCTGAGAGCAGCTGGAAGCCACTGATGGTTAAGGAATGAAAGAGGGTGTGATCAGATTTGCATTTTAGGAAGATCATTCAGCCTGCAGAGGGGAGAATGGAGAGGAGGGTGAACAGCTAGAGGTAATGTGGCCCCTATTACGGAAGTGACAGTGAAATAAAAAGAAGTGGAAATTTTCATGATTCAAGAGCTACCAGTGTTTAAAAGAGGGAGTGAGCCCTGGCCTGGTGGTTCAGTTAGTTGGAGTGTTGTCCTGTACTCCAGAAGGATGCGGGTTCCATCCCTGGTCAGGGAACATACATAGGTTGCAGATTTGATCCCTAGTCAAGATGGGTATGGGAGGCAAGTGATCGATGTTTCTCTCTCACATCGATGTTTCTCTCTCTCTTGAAATCAATAAACACATTCTAGGATGAGGATTTAAAAAAACAAAAAGAGAGAAACTCAAGAGGTAAAATAGATCTTGGTGATGAATTAGCTCATAAAGAAGGGTGATGGAAGAATCACACACAGACTTTGGGTTGGATGTGTTTGAAGAGTTGGTTGTGCCCAATGGTGGTACGCAGAGATCCCATAAGAGATGAGATTTCAAGGGAAATATGATTACATTTTTGAACATTTACTTTAAGGAGGAAACGGTAGAGTCAAATCTTATTTGCCTTCTATGTTCCCAGGCCCATAGTAACTGCTCAATAAATAACTGTTTAGTGAGTGAGTGGCCAGATGTACTGAAGTTCAGGAGAGAGGTTTGGGCTGAAGGTGTACATGAGAGACTCATTAGCAGATAGCGGGGGAACCCTAGGTCTGGATAAGCATGTCCCCGGGAAGTGTGCACAGTGGGAACCGAGGTCTGGGTAGGACAGAGTTCGGCAGATGACAACTGGCAGATGGTTTCTCTCGTCAAAGGAAGAAGAACCTTTGTGTGGAGTGGAGGGAGCAGAAGCCAGATTGCAGGGGGAGGGGTGGGAGGGGTGGAGGTAGAAACAGTGAATGTGCAAAATTCTTTCTGAACACTTGGTCCTGAAAGGGAGCGGAGAGTGTGTGGTGACAGCTGGGGAAGGGAGATAGCCTAGGGAGAGTCTGAAGTGTGTTGTTTTATGGTTTAGAGGGAGGACTTAGGGCCCCTGATGGTGAGGAGGTTATTGCTAATAATGGTAATAATGTTACCATCCCTGTGGTTTGAGACAGGGAGATTAGAGAGTGTCTGATGGCAAGGAGGGTGAAGTCTCGATTGATTCTGAGGAGGGAGGAAGCTGTGGAGAAAGCTAATCCAGAGCATGGGTTTTTGATAGAATAAAGGGCCTATTTTCCCTTGTTTTGTAGTTTAAGCATGGAATGGGGCAGAATTTGACGGCATTCTCTTCCGATGGCTTCTATTGTCTCTGTGAAGCTGGGGATAAGGTGAATTTGCTGACAGCATTAGACGGATCAGAAAAGTTTTCAGAGAGTGGGTGTTTGAAGTCACCATTGTCACGAACAGCAAAGCGAGCTCCCAGGGCAAAGAAAGCCCCGCCAGGCTGGGCTGAGGGTGCACCTTCTGCTGGACCCCTAGACCCTGACTGGTGCTCAGGGTCTCTCCAGCGGCACGGGGAGAGGCTGCAGAAGGCAGAACCGGGGTGATCAGTGTTTCGGTTTGCCTGGTGAATGTGACAAAGGACAAATGGTAAAGAGATTTGGCAGGAGAGTGCTTAGAGAGTCCCCGTGAAATCTAAGCCAGACCAGGAAAAAAGTAAAGAAGAGACAGATATGAAAGATTGAGGAAAACGTAACTGGGCAATGGTCTGGAGATTCCCATATCTTATCTGATTTCAGAAGGTGAAGTTCACAGCCATGTCAGGAAGAAATCTCTAAAACGGGGTAGAGAGGACGGTAAGTCCCAAGAGAAAGAGGGCCATGAAAGAGTTATTTGAAATGGAAGCCCACCTACACTTAATCAGCTCATGTTCAGTGTCAGGCGTTATGCTATCAATAGTACACAAATATTAATTTATTTGACTTTCAAAATAAACCTAAAAGTCAAGGATTGTTGTTCCTATTAAAGAAAATGTGTACTAAGGAAGGATATTTTCCCATAAGTCACACAGTTTGTCAAGGATTTAAGATTTTATTTATCTTTAGAGAGAGGGGAAGGGGGGAGAAAGAGAGGGAGAGAAACACTGATCAGTTGCCTCTTGCATGCCCCCAACTGGGGACCTGGCCCACAACTCAAGCATGTGCCCTGACTGGGAATCAAACCAGAGACCCTTTGGTTCACAGGCCGATGCTCAATCCACTAAGCCACACCAGCCAGGGCTGATACTGTAAATTATTTAAATCTGTTGTACAGATTTTAGGTTGTTTTGCATCTTTTTCTATTACAGATAATATACTAGTGATTACCCCTGTATATATATGCCTGTCTCCATCTGGAATTTAATTTTTGGGTGAGAAAGCTAGATACTTATCCCAACATCATTTTTTGACTAAATTGTATTCTACCTCAGTAATTTAATATGTCACCTTAGTCTTATATCATACTAAATTTTCAAATAAATTCTGCTATATTTCTGTACTTCCTGCTCTATACCACTGGTCTATATTTGTGTCATATATTTTGCTTTAATATACAATATAAATCAAAACATAAATTTTTATTGTTTTGCATTGAACAGTGATGTTTTATAAAATTTAATATAATAAAAATCTGTATATATATTTTATTGATTTTAGAGAGAAACATAAGTTTGTTGTTCCTCTTACTTATGCATTCATTGGTTGCTTCTTGTATGTACGTGACTGGGATTGAAGCCACAACCTTGGCGTTTGGGGACAAAACCCTGACTAACTGAGCTACCCGACCAGGGCAAAATCTGCATATTCTTGATTCATACATTCAGGAGTCAATACCACACTGTTTCAGTTATTGTAGTTTTATGAAACATTTTGATATCTCTTAAGGATAGGACTCCCTTATTCCTTTTACTTATTTTCAGGATTTTCCCAGCTAATCTGCAGAAATTACATTGTACTGAATAGATGAATTAATTTAGAGATCATTCTCATTCACATGCTAATAAGAGTTACTAAGTACTAGAAGAACTCAAGGAATCAGAGATTTGACTGGGGCAGAAAAAACAGGGAACATTCAGATGTTAATTAGCTCCACAGGCCCACACAGGCCTCAGAGGTCCTGACAGAGGAGGGAGAGGAATTTTGAGAAAGGTGGGGGAAGACCAGAAAGAGGAGGCTTGCACTCTGCCCTTGTGATCTGGCTTCTGCCGTCTCCATTCCACTGTAATGCTCTCGACGAGGACGGTAGGTTTTCTGGTTCCTAAATGCAATGAACTCTTCTCTTAGGGTCCTGTGCTTAGCCCCCAAAGTACAGCGGTGCTTTGCTGATCCCCTCATTAGACTGTAAGATCAGACCCACTGTGAAGGGCTGCAAATGCCAGCTTCTTTGGAGTTTAGTCAGCCTCCCCAGGCCAAGAGAATCCGATCCATGCCCAGTGATGTCTTGATCACACACAGCATTCGCTGCCTTCACTTTCACATCTTCTGCCTCATCTCAGCCTCCTCCTCACACAGTCCTTGTTTACAATGAATTGTCTTGAGGGGTTGGAGTGGGGTAGGGACAGATTGAGGGAGGCCCAGGGATTACGAAATATTTCCCAAGACTCCCCAACATTTGCTATATGGTATAATTTATCCGAAATAATGGCTCTCTACATTTTATAAGGTCCATGGTACAGTGTCTGGCACAATGTTTGGAAGCACAGGTTCTCAATATCTGTTGAATAATCAACTGCTGAATTATCTGTTGCCTATAAATCAGAATTGCTGCGGTCATTAATGACAACCGCAGGTTATCTAAAAGAACTCATTGCTGCGGAATCTGGCAAAGACAAACTTTGTTATAAATGAGTATAGTTTCATTGACATTTGGGCTAGGGCAAGTAAATTACCCAATGAGATGATTCGTAAATGCGTTCAATCAATTCTCTGATAGGAAGCTGAGCGATGTGCTCTGGTCATTGGGTCTGATTTACATCAGAAAAGCATACACAGGAAAATGGAGGTTCTCTATCTTGCTCTTGTCCTCTCCTGGCTTCCTGTTACTATATAACAGGCATCCTTTTCCTTTAATTACCTTTTTCATGGCTTGTGAGCTTTGATGACTTGATTAAGGCATGCAGTGCAGTTCCAGTCCCTACCCATCTGATTAATTAGCCCAAAACTTATTAACTTCCTCCCTCTGATCAATAAGGCACTGATGGTAAACTGGGCAAGGGCAAACTAAGGAGGCTATTTTATTTCAAGACAGAGTGCCTGCCTACTGTTTTTTTAACCATCCTTTTTTTTTTTTTTCTCATCTTCCTTTTTAATGCAGCCGGGTTAGAATACAGCAATGTAGTAACAAACTATGAAGACCATGCACACTCTCCAGTCATAGCCACTTTACCTGGTGCAACGCTACAATTTGGTGGCACTATCTGGGGACCTTGAATTTTCTTAATGCCTCTATTGCCCAGGGTATCAGGTAAGTGTCTCTCATGGCCAGAGAAAGAATATGATGATAATGATAATGATGATGCCGTTGTTCCTTCTCTGCAGGAAACTGACCAAATTTGTAACAAGAAACTCTTCTTCAAATCCAAACTGAGAATGGGGTTCTCTAACCCTCAGGGAATATTTTGATATTCTAGACCAGCAATTGTTCAATATAAATAGTTTATATTTTCTAGCGGCCACATTCAAAATTTAAAAACTCATAGGTGAAATTAATTTTGACAGTATATTTTTATGACATAATATATCATATAGTATTCAACTTTCTCTGTCTGACTTACTTCACTTAGCGTGCTGCCCTCAAGGTCCATCCATGTGGTCACTTCCTTCTTTTAAACACCCCCTCCATTTTTTTACCCATTCATCCATCAATGGACAAGGAAGTGTGCTGCTTTTTCCACACTAAACCTTTGGAATTTGGTATTTTATACTTGAGGCACGTCTATTTGCTGACTAGCCACATTTTGAGTGCTCAATAGCCACGTGTAGCTAATGCTACCTTACTAGATAGTATTCTAGATCAGGGAATCTCAGAGTTGAACATGCCCCCAAATCACCTGGAGGGCTTATTAAAACAGACACGATTGGGCCCACACTCAGAGTCTTCGCATTAGTAGGCTGGAGTGAGGCCAGAGAATTAGCATTTCTCATAAATTCCCAGGTGATACTGATGCTGCCAGTCCAGAAATAGGACTGATGTCAACCCACCTTTTTCAGGTTCTAGAGATCTAGGTGAAAACAACATCCCCTTCCAACAAGATGGGTTCATGACTTGGTATCAGTTTTATTTCCTCCATCACTTTCAGAGCCTGGTCTAGCTTCAACCTTCCAATTTCCCCACAAATCACATGAAATTCAGAACTTTAAAGAATAGATTAGATTTTGCCTTGCACTTTAAAATTATTTTCATTTTGCATGTGCTGATAAGTTGAACTACAATACATTGTGTGTGTTTACGGTCTCTCTTTCTCTCCTGAGTTGTTTCCACTTTGCAAAGTGAAAGCCTCTGAGAAAGGCCTTACTTGCCCCAGGTCTGCCGGGCAGGGGCAGAGCCGGCACCCAGCGCTTCTAGCCTCACTCCCCACTCACTGGCTCCTCTGTCATCTCAGGCTGCTTTTCCCTTTACTGTCAATTTAAGAAAATCGCCATAAAGTAAACACTGTGTCTTATTTTTGTCTCCAGTTTTTTTCTTTTCTTTATTAAACAAAGGCGTTAGATTTGCATGCACACAGGCAAAAGCTCAGAGATCGCAAGAGTGGACAGTGAAAAAGGAACGCCTCCTTCCCACCCATCTCCTAGTTTTCCCCAACCAGATGTCCCCCAGGAACTTAACCCATATTACCAATGTTTTGTGTGCTTTCAGAGATAATGTAGCAGTAAATTGTTTACATGCTTTGATACACCCATATCTGTACATTTGTATTATTTTATTTTATTTTTTTAAAGATTTGATTTATTTATTTTTAGAGACAAGGGAAGGGAGAAAGAAAGGGAGAGAAACAAAAATGTGTGGTTGCCTCTTGCACTCCCCCTACTGTGGACCTGGCCTGCAACCCAGGCATGTGCCCTGACTAGGAATTGAACCAGCGACCCTTTGGTTCGGAGGCTGGTGCTCAATCCATTGAGCCAGGGTTCATTTGTTTTATATTAAACTGAATGACAAAATCAGGCCATTATTCTGCAAATTCAGCCCTACTTCACCTCTAAGATGTGAAATGAGTCGTATCTTAAACACAATTCTAGAACCCACAAAATTAAATACAACACACTGACCTTTTAATGTGAAATGTGGGAGATAAAAAAAGATGAACTTCAACCCAAGTAATAACCCTGAGATTCAGGCGAGGTAACTTGAGGACAGACCAAGGTCACATGAGGATTAACATTTCCATTCCACAATACTTTTTGTTTTTAATTAAACTCCTCTCTAAAACCCAATAAAAAATTGTCATTGAGCATTAAAAAGGTATATAACAATGAAAATAAAATCTGATATTAAGAATAGTAGAACATTAGTCTTTTTTTAAAAAAAAAGCATATGAGAGCCCTGGCTGGTGTAGCCCAGTGGATTGAGCACCAGCCTGTGAACCAAAGGGTTGCTGGTTTGATTCCCAGTCAGGGCACTTGCCTGGGTTGCAGGCCAGGCTCCCAGTGTGGGGTGCACTAGAGGCAACCACACATCGATGTTTCTCCCCTTTCTTTCTCCCTCCCTTGCCCTCTGTCTGAGAATAAATAGATGAAATCTTTAAAAAAATACAAAAATTAAAAAGAATATAAGATTAATATCAAAGCAGCACTTATCACTTAGATATCTTTGAATTGCCAGCAAAGAAATGGGCAACATAAGCCTCCTCCATGTTTCTTATTTAAGAAACTGTGACTTTTGTAGATGCCCAAGAAACCCAAGCATCCTCTAAAATTCCAAAGTGAATTTTCAAAGCTTCATCCCTTCCTTCATATACTGAAGGTGGCAGAAAGGAGATTGCATTTCAAAACATAATCTTTTGACTTTGAAAAAGCAACAGAAAAGCTCTTCATAAAAGACTGGTGACACTGAGAGGGAATTAAACATTTTTCAAGATTTTATTTATTTATTTTTGGAGAGAGGGGAAGGGAGGAAGAGAGAGAGGGTGAGAAACATCAATGTGAGAGAGAAACAATGATCGGTTGCTTCTTGTATGCACCCCATCTGGGAACCGAACCCGCAACCCAGGCTTGTGTCCAGACCTGGAATCTAACCTGTGACCTTCTGCTTTGCAGGATGATGCCCGACTAACTGAGTTACACCAGTCAGAATGGGATAATCAAATTTTATCTGTGAGCTGCTCTCCTCCCTTCCAGGCACAAAGCACTGCGCCCAATCGCTTTAGGTGAAGGTGGCTGTGGTTAGAATGATTCATAATTATGATCAGCTCACCCACACTCTCACTCCCTCCAAACGCTCTCCCTGCTTTCCAGCCTTCTGGCCACCTCAGCACCACGGCCCACAGAGCCATCAAAACCATCTAAAGCACCAATCCAGAGTCATTCTTTAAAACGCGTCTGTGATTTCGTACTCTGAGATTTACAGATTATAAATCCCTGCCTAATTCTTAATTTCCTTGTGTCCCCCTCTCCCAAGCTCCCACTTTGCCCTCCGTCTCTGAAAATGCTTAGACTGCCTTGCCTTCATCAAGGTTTTTATTTTTGCCTCGCCTTTGACCATACCTTCCCCGGACCTGGAAAGCTTCCCCTTCTCCTTTGCTTGGCTAATTCTTGCTTCCTCTTTAAGACTCAGTTTAGAAGTCACTTCCTCCAGAAAGCTTTCCCTGACCACCACCGCCCCACTGTTGCAAATCACTAAGTGAAGATTATACCTATCAACGTTACAAAGTTGTCTGACAAAAGTGGTCATAAAAGAGCTCTGAAAACAGCTAAGACTTTAGGATTGTTGAAGAGTAGGGTGTTGGCAAAATAATAGCAGGAGCAGAAGTGAGGGAAGGGGGTGGGGGGTGCCGTGGAGTCCAACAGATAATCCCATATGCTTGCTCTGCCACAAGCCATCATGTGAACATAGACCAGTCCCAGAACTTCTGTCAGCACCTTGGTTGTTGCATCTTTCAAATGAGAGTCAGCCTCAGCCCTGACCAGGTAACTCAGTTGGTTAGAGTGTTGTCTCTATACGCCAAGGTTTCAGGTTCGATCCCCAGCCAGGGCACATACAAGAATCAACCCAAAAATGTATAGATAGGTGGAACAACAAATTGCTGTCTCTCTCTCTCTAGTAAGTAAATAAAATAAGAATAAATAAAAAAAAATAGAGTCAGCCTCTTTCTTTGTGACCAGAAAGTGGACATGGAGGTTCCCAGGAGAATTGAAAATTCCGCCTCCCACAGATGCCTCCCAAGGTCAAGTCTTCAAACTGAACTACAGGTACCGCTGGGTACACAGACTGTCTAGGGATTATATGACCTTGGGTGGTCCTAAAGGAATTATTTTCTGGATCCTTTATTTCTATTGTTACGCAGCTTTGCAACAGCTTGACAAAAGAAAGGAGCCGCTCTCACCCACCCAAAGTGCACTGTGGCCATTGTTCCAGGTATAAAGCCGTCCTGGGGCCTCAAGAGGAAGCATCTTTTAATGACCACCACAATCACCTTAAATAAACCCTCGGGGCTTTCATCTTCCTATCTAATCAGACCTCTGTTAAAGGAAAAGTGGCTTAGAAATGTGGTACTTTGGTCTGCGTTGGGTATTTTGATTTTAAATATATGGTAGAGGAGATGGTGGGATATGGACAACTGTTGTTTCACTTTGCTTCTTCCTTCCCTGCTTATTTGCCTAAGAATGCTTCATTCTGGACAGACAGTGCCAGGGGGGGAAATGAAAGAGAGCAGCAGCGAGACATACTGAATGCTGGAAAGGACTTTTAACACAAGCAAATCTTTTTCAGTTGCTCTCAGTACTCAATAGTAGGACTCCACTCTGGGCTGGGCTACAGGGAAATGTTTTTTCTTTTCCCCCAAAGGCCAGAATTTGGGGAAATAAATAAAGAGGACTGAGATTCCATCAGAAATCTGGTTACTTTACCCACATGTCCACATGTGGAATGTATCGGGTGCCTGCCGTGCGCCATGGGGGGCCGGGTGCCCACTTTGTGAATGCTGACGTCCCCGTGGCCCAGCCTCAGACCTCTCTTACACACGTCTCCACACTGAAAGGTTTTCTTAGGCTCCGCCGAGGAAGAAATGCCAATCAGCCACAAACTTAGGCAGTACAGAACTTTATTGGGGCTTGCGCACCCGAGCGAGGTTCCCCGGTCAGCAGAGCCCCCGATTGCCGACTCTTCCGCAGACTCTTCCCTGGCTGCGCTGGAACTTCTCAGACTCCTAGACGACTGAAGTGGCCCGGACTCGAAGACCCCCTTCACCCAAAAACCCCTATCACTCTTGCCGAGCCCAGGGTAACTAATGCTGCAGGTAGCAGGTAAGTCCATCCCTTTCCTGGTGGACACAGGGGCTACCTACTCTGTTTTACTATCTTTTTCAGGACCTCTCACTCCTTCCCAGATCTCGGTCATGGGCGTTGACAGGACCCCATCTGCCTGTGGCGAACCCCTCTGCTTAACTGCAGTCTGGACGGCTTTCCCTTTTCCCATTCATTCCTTGTCATACCCTCCTGCCCTATCCCACTTCTAGGAAGGGTCGTTCTCCAACTATTAGGGCCACTCTCCAGGTCACGCAAAACCCTACCCCTTCCGCCTCCTTTATCCTTCCAATGTAGAAAATCCAACTCCTCCTCCAGCTCCGCCTATTTCCCCTTCTCGCGTCAACCCACAAGTATGGGACACTTCTACCCCAACCATAGCTACCCATCACCCCTGTCGTCATCCGTCTAAAACAGCCGACCTCTAGCCCCTCCCCTCTACGCCCTCCAGGCAGCAGGAAGTAGCCAGATCGAACACAGTGCCCCTTATCCTATCAAAGAGGTTGGAATGTCAGGATAGGCGGGACAAAATGACAGCCGGACTACAACCCAGAAGAGACGGCTGACGTCAAACCAGGGAACCACCAATGATAGATTGCTGCTTTGTTCAAGGAGACCAATCCCTAGCCCCCACATAGAGAGCCACCCAGAATTTGGTGCATAAAACCCCGCCATATTCCCTGCTTGGGCGTGACTTCCCTGGCCCCAGTGCGCAAACCCCAATAAAGCTCTGGACTGCCTAATTTTGTGGCTGATTGGCATTTCTTCCTCGGGGAAGCTTAAGAAAACCTTTCACATACCTCCTTGGCAATCTCAGGCTGTCTTCTGGTTTTAAGTATTACCCATATACTGAGACCCTCTAAAATCCACAGAGCCAGACTCAAGGCAGACCCTGATCCCCAGACCAGGCTACCAAAAAGACCCAAGAACACACCCAACTTGTCCCAGCACTCTGCACCTACTTCAAACCATTACGTTGTTTAAGCCTCACGTTAAAACTATGATGTGTCTATTAACCCATTAAAGAGTAAAAAAACTAAGTTTTAGAGAAACTGAGTGACTTGCCTAAAATCACTTTCCTAATGAGAGCAGCTAAGTTGCCATTCTGACCACTTTGTATCTCTTCCCAAAACCCATGGCCTTCACTCGTCTACTTTCTCAGGTGTTCTTACCACAGCTGCTGCCACCTTCCTATGCCACCTGCCCTCTCCATTCCTAGCTCTGCATACACCTGCTTACTCGTGTCTCCTCCACACCTTGTATTACAAACAAGGTAAGGGGAGACCAAACCAATGTGTATGGAGGAGAGGTGGAAGTGGTAGGAAGAGACATTTAAGCTGAAAACTAAAAATAAGTTCACCTGGCAAGAAGCACGAAAGGAAGGGAAAATGGGGAGCAGATAGCTCAGCCAGATGAAATGGAACATGAAATAACCAAAGCACCTGGATTACAAGAAAGGAGAAAAGTATGCCACTTGAAGTTGGAAAGACCAGCAGAAGCCAGATCAGGCCGGGGTCTGCTTGCATGTCACAGTATTTGGACACTTCCTAAGAGCAAGGGAATGGGCTCTAAGTGATGGAGTGGTAAAATCAGGTTTGTGTTTTTTGAATGCGTGCTGTGAGGAGGAGGGAGTGGAGGGAACAAGGGCAGATGGGAGGGTACCGAGCCCAAAGCCATTCCAACAGCAGAATGAAGAGTGGCTGGTGCTGCGGCTTTGAAAGGAGAATTTGTCTTGCAAGCATTTTTAGTATGAGGGGAATTTTATCTCGCCCTTTGTTAATCTCCAGGAGCACCTGCCTGACTTAGAATTGGCATTCATTAAAAATGGCAGGAGGAAGTTGAAAAAGTTCTGGAGCAGGATGGTGGTAACGGTTGCACAACATTGTGAATGTACTTAGTGCCACTAAGTGGTATACTAAAAAATGGTTAAAATGACCCCCCGAAATTAAAAACTGGGTCTCAAAAAGGTATTTGTCTACCTAGAATCCTGGCAGAATTACTTACAATAGTAACAAGGTGGAGCAACCCAAGGGAGTATGCATGGACGAATGGATAAGCTAAGCATGGTGTACACATACAGTGGAATATTATTCAGACTTGAAAAGGAAGGAAATCCTGACACATACTACAGTATGAGTGGACCTTGCAAACATTATGCAAAGTGAAATCAGCCAGTCACAAAAAGAAAAATACAGTATGATTCCATTTACATGAGGTACCCAGAGTAGTCAAAATCATAAAGACAGGAAGTAGGGTGGTGGTTGCCAGGGGCTATGGGGAAGGGAGAAATGAGGAGTAGTGTTTCATGGGTACAGACTTTCAGTTTTGCAAAGTTCTAGAGATGACGCTGGTGCTGGTTGCATTACTACAATGGGAATACACTTAATGCCACTGAATTACACACTTCAAAATGGTTAAGTGGCTAAATTTGATGTTATGCATATCTTATCACAAATGTAATAATAAATAAAAGTAATAATAATGGTTCAAATAATAAATTTTATGTTGCATACATTTTATGACCATAAAAATTGCATGCTGCTACAGTGAGTTTAAACTATGTGGTTTCTGAAACTGCAGTCCAAAACAAAACCCTTCTTTGATCGGAGAAAAAGAAATCTGAATGCCTATAGATATTGTTTAATAAGGAAACAAGTATAGCTTTTAAGATAAAGTGTGGTTTACACATTTTAAAAGATATGAGGTTAGCCCTGGCTGGTGTAGCTCAGTGGATTGAGTGCCAGCCTGCGAATCAAAGGGTTGTGGGTTCAATTCCCAGTCAGGGCACATGCCTGGGTTATAGCAGACCAGGTCCCCAGTAGTGGGTGCATGAGAGGCAACCACACATTAATGTTTCTCTCCCTCTCTTTCTCCCGCCCTTCCCCTCTCTCTAAAAGTAAATAAATAAAATTTTTTAAAAAGAAGAAAAGAAAAAAGAGAAGCTATATCCCAATTAAAAAATCTAAATAGGTTAAAAAAAAGAAGAAGAAGAAAGTGAAATTGTTAAAAACAATTTTTTTAAATGGTTTTGCACTAGTGATTCCACATGTTCTGTACAGAGCCAATGGATGGAAGCCACTGGAAGGTACATTGCAACTAAGCACAAAGAAAATTTTCTCACCGAATTTAAGGGCCATAAAGATGGAACAGGGTGTGTAGAAGGCAGTGTTCCAGCTTTATCTGAGCAACATTTTGATGGGCATGTTTATAAGGGACTAAAGCAGGGTTTGATTTTTCCACATCCACTCTTATGCAGGGGCTTAAGGGAGGCAGTCTGCCAGAAGAGGGCATGCTAAGGGACATGTCTTCAAGTTATAATAAAATGTACAAAGAATTGATATTTATTTGGGGTGGCTGGGGGCACTTTTCAGTAGGAATTTTATTGAAATCCGAATAATGCACATAGATAAGTCATAATTAAACATGCAAGTGGAACATATATAGTTGAATTCCATTTGCATTCAAGCCCTGGAGTGAACAAACCTGCAAACAATTATACAGCAGGTGGCTGATGGAGTTCACTGAGGTCAAAAGAAGCTCCCAGGCTGAAGCACCTTGGGAGTCCCTGGCCCCATCCGTTCCCAGCTACTTGGTCTCTGATGGTGAATCTCTCACTTTATTTTTGTCTCTGAGACTTTACAGTAAGCCAGGGAATGTGACATCCTTTTTTGGCCAAAATTATAGAAGCAATAATTTTGAGTCCACTCATTTTAAATGAAATGTTAGAATGGAAGGATAAAAATTCTCTTTGCCTAGGGCCCCCTAGTATGCTCAGTGGCCATCCAGTACAGTGGTCAAGAACATAGGCTATGGAACTCCACACACAATAAGAGGTGCAAATTAGAGCTGCTCTGAGATACCATTTCTCATGTATCACATTAGCAGAACTCCACGAACTGGGTAACACAGTTGGCAGGACTGAGGGGATGCACACCCTCTTACATTGGACTGCAACTTGGCAGCATATGTCAATATTATGCGAAAGAATAGTATAAAACCACATGTGGAATGCATGCAATTACACTTGCACACATGGTTTTCCATTGCTGCATTAATTATGACAGACAGCAAAGATCAGAAACAGCAGTCCATCAATAGATGAACCAAGGCCCTGGCCTATGTGGCTCAATTGGTTGGGCGTCATCCTGCAAATCGAAAAGTCACCTGTTCGATTCCCAGTCAGGGCACATACCTAGGTTGCGGGCTCAGTCCCCAGTCAGGGCGTGTATAAGACACAACCGATGGATGTCTCTCTCTCACATCAACGTTTCTCTCCCACTGTTTCTCCTGCCCTTCCTCTCTGTCTAAAAAAAAAAAAAAGATGAACAAACTATAACATATTATACAATGAAGTATTATACAGCTCTAAAAAAGAATGAGGATGTACTCTAGCTTCTGACTGGAATGGTTTCGCAGGTATTTTGATAAGTTTAAAAGTTCATGCATACAGGAACTACTATAAAGTACACATGGACAAAATCAAGGGGGAGGGTGGAGGTGGGGGAGGGAGGTGGGTTCAGCTGGGGTGGGGGGGAGGGAAGGGGAGAAAAGGCATACAACTGTAATTGAATAACAATAAAAAATTAAAATTAAAAAAAATTTTCATGCAGAAGAAAATGGGGAGGGAAAAAGAATGCATCTGTATTTGCCTCCCATGGCTAACAAAACTCCGGAAGGACACCTGAAAAACTAGTCACTCCTCATGAGAATGAGAGACTCATGGGAAGTGGGAAGATATTTCATTGCACATTTTTATTTCATATATCTTATTTTATTTTTAAAGCATGTGACTGTCTTACCTATTCAAAAAATTTAAGCCCTGGCAGGCATGGCTCAGTTGGTTGGGTGTCATCCCACAAAGCAAAAGGTCACTGGTTCAATTCCTGGCTAGGGCACATCCAGGGTTGTGGGCCTGGTCCCCAGGGGGAGCACATGCGAGAGGCAACTGATCACTGTTTCTCTTTCTCCCTCCCTTCCCCTCTCTCTAAAAAATAAATAACTAAAATCTTTAAAAATTTTTTTAAGAATAAAAAGACCTCTGCGGAGGTGTGCTGTGTAAAATTCACAGATCTACCCTATATTTGAGCAGATTACTTTTTCTCTCTGTATTTCAATTTCCACATCTGCGCAAGGGGGATGACAATAAAATCCACCATGAAGTATTTAGAACAGGCCTGGCACATAAAATATTACCTTTGGAAGGTAAAATTTTAATCAGGATGTTTAAAGCTTTAAAAATAAACTACAATCCTATTTTCGAAAAGCACTTAAATAGTATCAATCATACAGTTAGTGAAAAAGATACTATTGTGTTTGCACCCAATTTTGTTCTAAGTACTTATAAAATCCACACAAAAGACCTGTGTGATAGGAATTATCCTCCTCATTTTATCAATAGGAAACATCTGAGTTTCCTGCTCAGAATCATACAAGTAATTTTATCTCTCTGTAATATCTATGCTTTTAATTTTCACAGCACACCAGTCAGAAAATAGGAGGTAAACTCCTCAATATGCCAAAGGAGGTAGAATTTTAAATATAACAACTTAAAAATCTCCAAGCTATATCGTCATCCTGGGCAGTATGGTAAGGCTAATACTTTGCTTACAAAACAGTTATGAGTGAGTGGGGGTGGGGAGGGGTGAGAAGAAAAATTTAAACGCAGTCTGTCTAATATAAAGAATGTTGTGTTTAAAAACAGCACAGCAACTGTAAATAGTAGGGGGGAAACTTTCCTTGAGAAATAATAGAAAAACTATTAGTAACTTAGAGAATCTCATCCAGAAAGATACCCCCAAACTTCAACTAAATTAACTCCTATCAATAAATATAAAATAAAAATGTTATACTGTTCCAATTTCATTAATCAGTACCCCAAATGGAAGATAGAAAATTCCAATTCTTCTGTTTCAAAATTCTCAACTACAACCACTCCCAAGAACGACATTAATAACTTTGTCACTTACAGGATGCTTTGAGCAATAAGGTGTTCTCCACTTTTCTTCTACTACTCTGCATGAAGTACGACCTGAAATTAAAGATTTCACAATGAGAGCTTCCTGGACACTGATTTGGAGCTCTTACTTAGATTACATTCCTCTTTATAGGAATGGGCCTTGTCAAATAAACCCAACGCGCCTGTGACAATATCTGAAAAAAGGCCTTTATTTTTCCCTCTGGAGGAAATGCAGCCTTCATCTTATCCGCTCGCTCGGTCTTTCACCTAGTTTGGTCTGGCACAGAAATTAACTTCATTTTACAGCTCATCACACTCAGCGTTCGCTCCAACAAATGGATTCCTGTGTCCAGAGACCAGTAAAACCCCTGTCCCCCTTGAGGATTCTGCTACAGCATTTGTTCTAGGACAGTAATGGATGTCCTAACCAGTCCATGTTTTCTAAAGCAATGACAGCTCAAGGTCACTCTCTCAAAATGAGGCATGTTCAATATAATGACTACAAAAAATGGTACATATGCAGCATACAGACATTCCTGGTGTCAATCATACATATTGCTCTTTTTCCGAGATGAAATTTCATGGGGATTCTTATTCTAAGAGGCATTTTAAAAGTCAACAAATCAATTTCTAGCAAGAAGCCTTTTGCATGAGTTGGAGCATACGTTCAGTCAGTGCCCACTGTTTGCTCAGAGGCGCAGCAGGGAAGAGGCACCAGAAACGTGTAGCAGATGACTGAGGGAGAAGTGGGTAAGATTGCATGGTCTCGCGAAACTTATGCCCACAGCCAAAAAAAACCCCAAAAACAAAAAA
Organism: Desmodus rotundus; assembly: GCF_022682495.2. Taxonomy (NCBI): domain Eukaryota; kingdom Metazoa; phylum Chordata; class Mammalia; order Chiroptera; family Phyllostomidae; genus Desmodus; species Desmodus rotundus. Next base: position 35,497,928 of record NC_071394.1, on the reverse strand, counting down.
GAAAAGATTTAATTATGATCTTGACCAAACTACTTAGAGTGATAGGTCAGTGATTTTCTGTCTAAAATTCTATTAGAAAAAATGTTTTCAATAATTTGGAGTTGTTTAGTAAGCTAAATTGCATGGTAAGACTGAAGAATAAGTGTATTTCTAGGCAGAGGTTGTAATTTTTAAAAAGAAAGAAAAAGAAATGTCCAGAACGAAAGGACATTTCCTCCAAAAATGGGAAAGAAAATTATAATCTGGAGTTTGAGGGAATGTGACCAGCAAATTATAGGAAGTTATTCACGGACATATTGTAAAACCAGACTACCAAGCCCCTCTTGTGGAAAGGCAGGTGAGTATATTAAGGCAATTCTTTCTGAGCATTAAAACTAGACTAGCAGAAATAGGTCAGTAATGAGCTCCTTTAATATTACAATAAACAATACCCATCCTACTAAATTGGAAGGATGCAGATGACTTTACCCTACTTATACCTTGAACTAGTATCTTTGTATAAAAATCTGTACCCTGTTTACAAACACACTTCTAATTAATTTAATTACTATTGTCTAGATTTCACTTGATGTCTATATTGTATACTACAAATTTGTAAAATTACAGAAGGGCAGCTGAGTATGCATGTTTCATGTAAAATTTTCAGTGACAACTCAAACCCACACGGCATTCAAAGCTAAAAGTAGTAACAAACACATGAAAGTGAGTTTATCAGAAACCACGCATTGCTCCTTGCACTTAATTAAGCTGCTCTAGAATTCCGGGTGTGAGAGCTCCCTGCTCCTGCCGACTGGCATCAGCCACCAGCACACGACCCTGCCTCCTGGAGCCCTCACGCTCCTCCCTTAGAGGATGACAGTTCCTGCTGGAGTCCGAACAGAACTATTGGAACAGGAAGAAAAACCACCCAAATTATACTAACACAATTTGGGAAATGCTCACGGAAACGTTAGACCTCGTTATCAGACTCACTGTTTTCTCTCTCTCGTCGAGTGTGATAAAAGACAAAAGCAAAATAATAGCCAAAAATAGGAAAAAGCAGTTTAAAAAATAGATTTATCAGACAGCTACTAATAAAAAGGAAGCTGGTGTGATCATAATACTATCAGACAAGTCAGAAATCAAGGTTGAAAGTATTGAAGGGGACAAGAGGAATATTTTATGTTAATAAAAGTTATGATCTGCCAAGAACATATAATAGCAGGAGCCTTTATGTACTTAATAACAGAATTTGAAATATATAAAGTAAAACCTGACAACATGACAAAAAGCTATTGGCAAACCTACAATAAAAAGTGGTACATTTTAACCTATCACTCAAAAATCAACAGATCAAATATATACAAAAATGCAGATGTAGAGGATTAAATAGCACAATGCAATAAACAGGCTTGAATTAATAGATATAAATTTTCTTACCCAACCCAAAAATAAACATCTTTTTCAGACACTCATGGAATATTTGCAAATATTAGCCTTCTACTAATTAGGTCACTAGGTAAGTCTAATAAATTCCTGAAATTGAAATTATACAGGCCACATTCATTGACCATAATGTACTTAGAGTAGAAATTAACCGAAGGAACACCCCTTCCAAAATACTCTTCTTGAAATTTTAATCTACTATTCCAAAAAATTACTGGTTTAAGGAGGAAATTGCAAACTAGTCAAAAATTAAGAATACAGCCAAAGTAATAAAAGGAAATATCACACCCTTAAATGACTATGGGGGGGAGGGGAATGTGCTGAATGTTTTCTGCTGGTTTTTTGTGCATTCACGCTCCCCTTCCCCATGCTGCTTGGGCACAGAGAAAATGCCCCTGTGGGCAGCATCAGAGAGCCCCACCCGCAGAGTCCCAGCACCGGGTATGTCAGAGAGAGGTGCATTAGATCAGGTGTCCCCCTGCCCTTCGGTCACTGCAGCTCTCCCCCTTCAGGCCCAGGGAGGGTACAGGTGCCCACACCTTTGCAGGTAGTTCCTTCATCAAACCCTTCAAACAACCCTGTCTCCTGCTAGAACTTTGCCTGATACGAGACGGAAAACCAATAGGGTTTCGACTCAAGACACTAGGAAGAAGAATGGTATACCTCCCCAAAAGTAGAAACAGTAATGAATAAAGATAATGAATAAAGATAAAAACAAAAAATCATTTATATAGGAAGCTAAAAAGCTACTAGAAGTAAGTGATCAATAGAACAGAAGACTAATAAAAGAATAAACAAGTCTTGATATAAAATAAGGTGGCAAGAGAATGAGAATGAAGGAGACAAATAACAGGAACGAAAATAGACATAACCCAGATACCAAGGAGATTTTTAAATTATAAGAGAATGGTTTATATAATGTTATACCAATACACTTAGGAGCAAAGTAGGCTCTAGACCTTTCTATTTAATGTTGATTCAAAACAAAATAATACCTGAAAGTGATTTTGAAGTTATCTAGAGTGAATAGCATTATAACAGTGTCAATTGCTTGGTTCTGATCACGTTCTGTGGTTATGTAAGATATGATAATGCGGATGGGATGGGATAAATATACATGGGAACTCTAGCACTTTTGCAACTTGTGAGGCTTCAAATATTTCTAAATAAAAGCTTTTAAAACTCACAAAGTTTGACCAGGTTTATAACAGACCCTCACCCTGGCCGTCCCCAAGGTTGATTCCTATTCTCCCCAAGGAAACCATGAACAATAGCTGCCCCCAGGTGGCTCTTTCATACCTACCGACAGTCATTCCTTTTCTTTTCAGACCTAACTGCTACCTATTGTCTCCCTGCTGGAAGAGGAGGCTCTGCCACCTCCGTGGTCCTACAGGTATCATTCCCTTCCCGCCCCTCCCAATTCAGGGGAGGGCAAATGCAGGTTTACAGTTTTGAGTACCAGAAACACAGTTTAATCTTGAGTTATTTATTTATAAATTATTGTCGTTTTCCATATGAACAACTGTAAATCTACTTTTGCCAACCCCTGTATAATCATACGGTCCTTTCAGTTTGGCCAATATTAGCCATTGTTATTATGGCTGTAGGTATTATTCCCAGCTGAGCTAAATAGTGCACTGGCTACAGTGTCCTTTTCCTTTTTTGTATCATTTCTTTTTATCTCTGGAATTAATCAGGGTCTATCTGTTTGGTCGCTTGCTTACTTAGGGTTGTTTTTCTTTTTCTTTTTAGGTATATAAACTACTTATTAACAGATAAGGCCTACAGATTTATTTCTTCTTGGACACACCCACAGTGCGACCCCGGCGGTCCGTGGTCTTGGTGTGCTGGCCTCCAACAAGCCCCCAGGAGTGGCACAGCTCTCTGTGGGTCCTCATTTTCTTCAGCCGCTCCAGGTCTTTATGAAGCTGGTTGTCCAGACCATTGGCCAGGACCAGGCTGTATTTTACATCCTTCTCATCCTTCTGCCTGTGCAAGAACCGGTCTGGAATCTTGTACTGGCGTGGGTTCTGCACCCTGGTGATCACGCGTTCCACCGCAGTCCTTGGGAGCTCTCCTGCCCTCTTGCTGAGGTCGGTGTCTGCTTTCCTCAACGCCACTGAGCATGTCTTCGCCCCACACCCTTCACTGCAGTGACGGCAAAGGCTGTTTTCTGCTGTCCGTTGACATTGGGGCTGGGTACTTGCAAAAATGTGCTACAATTTCTCAGGAATCACTAGAGACATGGAGGCAGCGGGTGTGTAGGCCTCCTGGGAAGAGCGCTTACTTAGTTTTCTATGGGTTTCTTCCTCATTCCCCTCCCCCTCCCTTTGGAGATGTCCCTCCTGGTGGCCTTCACGCTGCTCAGGTTTGGACTGGTCGCCTTCTTGCCCTGCAGCACCGCCATTAACCTGTGATTCTCTTCTGGGTTGCACCCCATTTCCTGGATCCTATGATTTTCTCCGTCTTAATTTTTGCCTTTCCTTTAGTGAAACATCTTTCAGACGCTTTCCAGGAAAGTGTGCTAATGAGGTAAAGTTGTCAGGGGGTGGGGGGAATGACTTTAATTTCTATTATTTGGATTTGGGGTCTCCTAGATTGAACTTTCAATTTTCTCCTCTGCCATTTTCCACTTATTTCTTTGTTCTATTTTCTAGGTAATTTCCTCAATTTCATCTACTCTTTCAACTCTTCTACTTTTTTCTATCCTAGTTTTAATTTCCAGGAGGTGCTTGTCCTCTACATTCCCATTCAGAGCCCCATGTTTCTGTTCCAGGAATGCGAAGTCTTCTAGTGCATCTCTGAAGGTCGGAGATTTAAAAAAATTTTTTTTTCCTGCTCCATACATTGTGTTTGTTTCCTCCCGGTTGCTGATTTTTTCCCTCTTTTCTTATGTTGATTTCTGTCTGGCATATTGGAGGTTTGTTCAATGTCACAGGCCCTTCTTCAGGGTGCGGACTGCAGTGTGGCGTGTTGTGCCCACGCTCGGGTGGGCCTGGGTGCACAAGTCGGAGATGAGATCTGACGGTCTGACTGCTCCTTACGAAACTTTCTCCCAGTTCTCCCAGCTTCCTCTCCACCCACACTCCCATTTGCGGAGGAACCTGGTGTTTCATTTGCTGGGCCTCCCTGGGGTCTGTGGTGGAAGGCATCTCGGTTCAAGTTCCCTCGCTGCCTCAGGAGTCAGCTCTCTCAGGCTGGCTAAATCAGCTATTACTGGACTATCTGCTTTCAAAATATCTCATCTTCTGTGATTTCCTATCCCCTTGTCCTTAGAGTAGTCTGATCTTTCTGAGCCTTTTAGTATACGCATAGTAGTTTTCATGAGGGAGCAGCTATAAACATCTGGGTTCAAACTACTGTGCTTCCTCTGGCCTTTCCAAACCAGGCAAATAAAATAGATACTTCTTTCCTCGTTTACACTTTTGTGCTGGTGTATATAGTACTTGTCCTTATCACACCTTCTTCCAGAAACAATAAAAGCATAATAAGCCTTTAGATTTTACAAACTGCTTGACTTTTTTCTTTCCCCATTTTCCGCATCTTGAGCCACTCTTTCTCAAATGATGATCTAATGAGACTTCATCCCTTTTCTTAAATGCTGACCTTCCATGTCTCCAAAATTCCCTTTAACATGCTTGCCTTCCATAAAGCTTCCCTGCGTTCTGACTGCACCTTGTCCCTAGGACCCCTGGCTGGTGCTAGCTCACCACCGATGGACATTTCATGCACCAGTACATCTGGTACTCTTCCCAGACTCCCATGCCCTCACTTCCAGCGACTGCAGACCAGCAGACAGGGATTATCCATTTCCTCTTCTTTTTTAAAATGTTTTTGAGAATCATCCACGTGGATTTGTTTTTTTTTTTTTAAGATTTTATTTATTTTTAGAGAGAAGGGAAGGGAGGGAGAAAGAGAGGGTGAGAAACATCCATGTGTGGTTGCCTCTTACGTGTCCCCTACTTGGGGACCTGGCCTGCAACCCAGGCATGTGCCGTGACTAGGAATTGAACCAGAAACCCTTTGGTTCGCAGTCCCGCTCTCAACCCACTGAGCCGCACTAGCCAGGGCAGGATTATCCATTTCAATCAATCCATTCAACACTGGCATTCCTGAGAATTTGTTTTCTAATTTTGTGGGAAAACATCAGCATGAGTTTTCTTCCCAGAGGAGTAAAAATTAAACTGAGACTTAAAGGGTATAGAATTTAGCTCTAGGTGAAACACAGTTACCCAGGTAGACAAGATTATCTACCCACATGTCTCCCTACCCCACAGTATTTGGGGGACTTTTCCCTTAAAAATGGTTCAAAGGGCTGTGAGCACAGGAGGCAGCCTATTGCCATGTTACTGTTTTAGCCCCAGTTTCTTCTCTTGCCCAAACAGTAGTATACAGGTAAGCAGGTTATATACTAAAAACATATATTTGGTATGTAAAAAACATGTATTACATGCACACTCCTCTATCAGTGATCTAACATAAGAAGTATAAGACATACTCTTTGTACTCAAGAAGTTTAAATAGTAGTGAAGAGTATACACACAGGAACCAGACTCAGGACAGGTGAATAATGGAAGAACTTCACAAAATGCCAGGGGAAGGGTCTGCATCAAGCTAGTACTTAAGGCTTCACCCTTTCACTCCCTGACCAGCGGGTGGAACAGAGAGACGAGGATGGGGGGGAAAGGCTCCTGCCGGCTTGGATGCCTTGCTTCAGCCTCGCCCCACAGAGAAACTCTCTACCTCTGAGGTCCAGGACGGTTGCAGCAAAAAGAAAAAGACCACCAAAAGAAACGGGCCGCCCTATTTAGTACGCAGGTGGAGAGCCCCTTTCCTTAAAAGGTCGGTCTCTAGCTGCAACCTGGGAAGCTCCCAAGAGTGAGAAGAGCGGACCCAGCCTCCAGGGTTAGGGCGCTGGGCCAGGGCTCAGCCTGGAACCCCAGCTCCAGCCCGGGGAGCGAGGGAAAGAGCCTCAGTTCCCTCTGCAGGTTGCGCGAGTCTGCAACGCGCTCGCCCGCCCCCTCTCTAGCTCCAGACTAGCCTTCGCAGCAGCTGGGCTGCCCACTCACCCGGGCGTGGGGGCTCCGGTAGCCTCGGGTGGGGGCGAGGGGAGGAGGTCCGAAGGCGTGGGATTAGAGAGGGAAAGGAGAAAAGGAGGGAAAGGGAGACTGCACACCCCCATGGCCAGCAGCTCAGGGGAGGGCCACCTGTCATCACAGCCATTGTCACGACCCCCCAACGCCACGCCCATGCACGAGGGATGGGGCGGGGCCGGGCCCAGGTTGTCACCTGGGAGAGACAAGCGTCCTTAAACTGGACCCGGCCCCAGCCTGTGCCTCTTCCCCTCCAGAACTCTCACCCACACTCGCGGTGGCCGGGAACTCTCCTGGCCGGGTCAGCCCTCCCTACCGGGAAACCCGTGGCCACCCAGGAAAGTTCTGAATAATAATCGTCGAGGGTGTGGAGAGAAAGCTGGAGGGTAAATGAAGAAAGTAATAGCAATCGCTACCGCCGAAGTCTCTGCGCTGTCGCTGCCGTGGGCACACCTGGTGCCCTTTGAACCTTTCCCTCCTGTACCTGTGTCCGGTCCCATTAGTTCGCGCCTAGAAATGGATTCGAATGAAAAGCAATCCGGGATGTAGGCCAACATTGACCTGCGCCGATGTTCAGCACAGCTGTTGGTAATATTGAAAAGTTGGAAGCTACTTAAATGACAGCACGCCTTTGATTTAACGCACACATTGAAAGTCATGTTATGGAAAATACTTTTCATCAACAGAAAATGTTCTCTGTATGATGAGTGTGGGGGGAGAGAAGTTTACAGAAGTTTTGTTTTAAAAAGAAAACATATACACATAATTTGGATAGAGATTGGAAAGGTTTACGTGGCTGGGTACAGAGGAAGTGAGAAAACAGTTATTTTAAAAATCTCGATTCTGCTCCTCTCCAAATTCGCTCTTCCCTCTTGCCTCGCGCGGGGTTGTCACATTCGGAGAAGCAGGCTGGGGCTGCAGGAAGGTCGTTCGCTTCCCCTCCGAGAATCTCCCCTCCCTGGTCCCGCCACCTGCAGGGGAACCCAAGGTCCCCAGTCACCTGCGGCGGGGAGGGGCGGGGCGAGCCAGGGAGGGGCCGGGGACCGCCACCCTCTGCCGGAGGATGGGGCGGCTGGCCTTTCCTGTTTACCAAGGCCGGCAGGTTGTGGCGTCTCCACCCCCTCTCTCCCCAGTGCCTTTCAATGTGTTGAATTCGGCAATCGATCGGAAATTACAAGGCCAATTAAATGCCCTCCGATTTAGAGCTCTGGTTAGGCCTGAAAGGCTCAAACAGCCCCTCAGTCCCTCGGAGGTCTCCGCGGCGGTGACCTTTGGAGTCCCCTCACCCAGAAATGTCCCCAAGGGGATCATTGCGCGGGGAGCGGGCTGCGCCTCTTCTGGCAGCCCCAACCCCCTGCCCGGCTGGCGGGGAGGACGGTCTTAGCGACTCAAAGCGGAGACCGGGTCGATGCCCACTCGAGACCAGAAAACCAGGGGGAGGTGGAGCCCGGGCAGACGCTGGGTCCGGGGAAACGCAGCCGGGAGACTGTTGTCTCAGCCATCTGGTGACTACGAGGCGTCTGCTTTCGAGTCCCTGGGACCTGCGATCACATTCCCACATTCCTCATAATCTGCCCTGTTGCTCCCGCCCAGTCCCGCAAGCCGACGCCCCTTTTGAGCTTTTCTCTTTCCACCCCGATTGCGGCTTTGCGCCCAGTTCAACAGCAAACGTTAACGGAGACCGTGCCTACCTTGCATATTCGTTCACAGAAGCCTTAGCGATGAAGTCCTCCTCCTTTGACAAATAAGGAAACTGAGACTCAGCGGAGTGGCACCCTTGCCCTGGAGGGCCTGGTGGCTGCAGCGCAGAAAGACTGCCTTGAAGGACCCCAAATGAGGCCTGTTGGGAGGGCTTCCTGTGTCATAATGTCCCTCTGCCTGGCTACTACGAACACCTGGAAACCTGTGGTTTCTACGGGTCTTCAGTGAAGACGCAACACACAGGCTCCATACGGATACAACCCGCTGCAGAGTCGGTTTGTGTTCTTTTTGGCTGGGCTTTAGTTGGTCCTTGAAAAACAAGTGTTTAAACTGTGCGGGTCCACTGATAGGTTTGTGTTTGGGGGGGGGGGTTCCCATTGAATACAGTGGGCTCTTCCCGTCCTACCCTGGGTTTCCCACGTGCGGGTTCAGCAAACCGCGGGCGGAAAACACTCCCGATGGCAGACTCCCAGCCGCTGATTCCCACCTGGGATGCAAGGCGCAGTTGGTTGAATCCGCTGACGTGAAGGGCTGACTGTAGTCAGAAGCTGGGGATTTTCAACTATGCGGCATTCAGAGCCCCTACCCGCCCCCACTCACATTGTTCGAGGGTCAACTGTATCCTCTGAGCTTTTTTACGTTTGTAGAAAGAATATCAAACATTCTTCGAAAAACTGAAGTTTTAATAGCCACCCAATACTTCATTTTACTCTGTTGCTGAACCTTTGTGTTATCAGTTTTCATTGTCAAAAACAGTGCTAAGGGCGGTTCTCTGGGCCTCGGGATGGGGGGGGCTTCCCTTCCCCCTCTTCTCTCCCGCCCCCTTCCTATGCGCTTAGCCTTTGCCTTTCCCTCTCCTAAGCCCCGAGGGATGCCCCCCACCTCCCCCCGCTTTTTTTTTTTTTTTTTTTTGCTTCTGTAACTTGTTTCCTAAGCCTCTGCTGCCCAGCTGGCTCACTTCTACTACCTCTGTAACTTTAGAAATAAACTTTCTCTTATAATAAAAATTAAAACAACAGTGCTAAGAACATCCTTCTTGACATATCTTTGCATTGCCGACGCTGTAGAATGGGTTCCTAAAACTGGAATTACCAGGTTAAAGATTACAGACCTTTTGAAGGCATTTGGTGCACAGGGCCTGATTGCTTTCTAAAAGAGTTGTCCAGTCTATGTACTGGACCTAGCAGAATGAGGGTGCCCTTCGATTACCAGTGATGTTGAGAATCTGTTGAGGCCACGAAAGTGACAAGGTCTAGTTGTGGCTGGAAGGTGGCCGTGTGGGATTTGCGAGGCATCACGGGGTAGTGTATTCTCTTTAACCCAATGGGCTTCTCCTCTCTAGCTCTAAGCACCACACACGTTGTTGACTGAACGAATACATTCCGACCATGCCCCCATCGCACCCCCCCCCACCCTGACTTCCAGAGGCCACACTGACTTCCAGAGGCCACACTCTGCGGATGTCTGGGCTGACGTCTCCCTGCCTGGTAACCGTAGGGATAGCCTCATCATCCTGTGGTCTCCTCCCTCCGTGCCTTCACACAGGCCGTGCTTCCCACTTGTTCTCTTGCTTTGCGTCCTTGCCTTTCCCTCTCCAGGTTGTCATATACTCCTGGGTGGCTGCTGTCCCTTCCACAGGGACATTTTGGTTCTACAGGAATGACAATAAAGAGGCCAGATCTCATCTTTCATACACTGTTCATTTATTAATTCAATAAATATTGAGCCACATGTTATATACGGGGCACTATGCTTGTTAGAAACACAAATGAAAATATTGATATTAATATCTAACATTTATTAAACACATAAAAGTGCCCTTCATTGCATTAAGGATAAGATTAGGCAACTGATTTTACTTAATCCTTATTGTAGGCCAATTAGCCAAGGACTATTATTCTTTCATTTTACAGGCAAGGAAACTGATGCCAGTTAAAAGTCACACAAATGGTTAAATTGCAGAGGCTTAGCTCCACATCTGGGCAGTCCGCTCTAAAAGCTGGATTCCAGAAGGGTGAAGAGTGTTCCAGGCAGAAGGGCAATAATCAGAGAAGGTCCTAGGGCAAAAAGTAGTTTGGCTGGTTAAGGAAACTCTCAGAGAGCTGATGTGGTCCGAGCACAGGTTATAAGGGGTCTGTGTCTCAGGATGAAATGGCAGGCCTTGAAGGTTAAGGTTAACAATTTTGAACTATGAATGGGAAGCTATTCAAAAGCAGTGACAAACAATTTGTGCTTTGTAAAGATGCCTCTGGCTGGAAGGAAGTGGTCTGGCCAAGGCGGGAATGGAGGCAATAGCTATCTCCTCATTGCCCTCAAGTAGATGGGCCTTAGGCTTCTGAGATAAATCATGCCAACTGGATGTGTTTCTGGGACAGTAGGTGGTGGCACCATTCCTAATCAATTTTAGGACAGACTTCAAGTTTAGTTTTGGACACGTCAAAATCAGTTGCCTCCAAGACACACATAGAGATTCCAAGCAGGAAGTCAGGTGGCAGTGTAGGAATAGCCAGGGTGCAGATGGCAGTGGGAGCCAGCCAAGGCAGGGATGGAGGGGCACTGTGGGGACTGCGAGGGCTCCTGACACTTACAGATGACGACTAGGAAGAGAGGGAGCCTGTGAAGCTTCCAGAGGACACAGGAGCAGCAAGGAACATCAGGTGGGCCTGTGTCAGACGCAGACCCACACCTCTCGGACACCCAGTGAGGTCAGATCACTCCCGGGGCTCAGGGTTGGAAGTCAAGGCTGGAAATAATTTTACATCTTCCTTGGCTCACACTCTGGTGGGACTGTCGGCAGTCTTTCTGTCCCCATTTGTTTTGGCAGACCCTTAATTTGAAGGTCCAACAACAAATGACTTTTGAGGCCTTTCTTTGTTGTTCCTCTCATATTTCTATATCAGTCTCACCTAGCAACAGCCAAAAAAAACCCCAAAAAACCAACACCAAAAAGCCCAAAACAACCCAGTGGGGGGATAATTGAATGAAAGGACACCTGCATTTCACTGCTGCACTTCCATTCCCTCTGTCTCCCACTCTGTGCACACTAGCCATTATTGAGTGAAGGCAGTGGAACTCTTAACACTATCTTTGGACCTGCACTAACAGAATTGGGTTCAAGTTCTGAACCCTAACCTTCAGAAAACACCACCTTAGGGTCCCAGTTCCTTTCCTAACCCTGCAGTGACACTAGGACTAGACACTCTTTCCTCCAACAAAATTGATTCTGTCAACACCCAGTGAATCTCTGCTGGACATGACAGGAGACCTCTGGGGTGCTCCCCGTTAGGTGCTCAGTAATTATTTCATGCAAGAAGGACCAGAGGGAAGAAAGGAGAAGAGAGGGAAAGAAGGGAAAGATGTTTCTTGACGTAAAAGAACTCACAATTTGGTGGTAAAGATCTTTAAATAACTAAAGGAGACTTGGTTAAGAGATTTGAATATGTTTATTTTGTAAGAACATAGTTGAAAATAAATCTTCGTGAACTCTGATGAAATAGACATGCGAATATAAGATGCTTTACACAAGATGAATGATTCAAAATAGAGTATAAAGACAGTGTATTTGTGTTTGAAATGAAAAAAGAAACTTAAATCGCTCTGCATGATAGCAATACACTGTGCTCGCTGCACGCAAACCAATTTAGCATATCGGTTTTCTAGCAGTTTACCCACCAATCACTGAGTGAGCTAACGCTCCACCCGGGGAATGCTGAGGGCAGCATTAGCCATAAATAAATAAGCTAATATGTACAACAGCTAAATGAATAGACTTTTCTCGGTTTTATGGCCGAAAAGAATGCAGCTTTTCATTAAAGGAATCATTTGAAAATGTGGAAACTGATACTGTCACAGCCCAGTGCTCTCTGCCCATGGATAATGGCCTCCGTTTTAGTCGGGGGTGGGGGGACCTGATGTCCATTTACTTTAGCAAAGATTGTTATTGAATGAAACCTTTAATGGGGGCGTTTATGATCCCACTCACTAAGAGCTCAGGGCTGCCTTACGGTAGTCTCTCCCTCCACCTTGAGGGCTCTTATAGAGAATCAATACAGGTAATATGCCGGTTGGTGGTCAGCAGTCCTTTAGGTAGAAAGGTAGAGCTAAAATGGAAACTGACAGGTAGCCACTTAGAGAGAGGGCCTGGGGTCAACGCTGCGAAAGTGAAGCCCCTCTGGGAGAGAGGGCGCGCCTGGCCCTCACAGGACAGCCAGTGCTGAGATCACCTAGGGGGAGATTAGGAGCAAAGACTAGATAGCAGTGGGCAGGCCATTCGGAGCTCAGGAAAGGCCTTCCATCGGGGTGGTACTTTTAGAAACCCAGAATTCACAGTGGTTCGTCTACCTGTAGTGCCCGTGAGCCCCCTATCCCAAAGTAGCTCATTCCTGTGCAACCTTTGGTAAGCTGAAATGGCCTAACACATAGAAGCACTTACTTTAGGACCCGTCTTGCTGGCGTAGGCACGGAGTAAGTGGAGATGAAGCACAGGCGCTCAGAGACCTAGTTCAGAGCTCTGGGGCTTGATGCTGCGTGTGGCTCTCCAGGAAGGGGCCAAAGGGGCCACACCTGCAGCTCCGGGTGTGCGCTGCCTCCGTGACAGCTTGCTGCAACACAAACCTGAATGCTGTTTTCACATTTTGCCTTTTTTTCCTTCGAAGCAAAAAATCCTGTGTATATTTCTTTGAGTTAGCAAAAATAGGTACTAATACAGGTCGTTTGTAAAATCGAAGTGGTATAAACTTTTGAAAGCGAGGACACCTGTTTCTACCCTCGGTCTCATTCTTTAATTCGCAGTAAAACACCCGTAACGAAACTTATCATCTTACCGTTAAGGGTACAGTTCCGTAGCACGAAGTACATTCACGTGTTGTGCAGCCACTACCGCCATCCAGCTCTAAGTCTCTCTTCATGTTGCAAATCGGGAACTGTCTACCCACGAGACCTGCCCCTCCCTTCCCTCCCCGCCCCGGGCAGCCACCATTCTGCTTTCTGTCTCTATGATTTGACCACAATATTTGTCCTTTTGTGACTGGTTTATTTCATAATGTCCTCAAGTTTCACCCATTATGTAAGTAGCATGTGTCAGAATTTCCTTCAAGGCTAAATAATATTCCACCGTATGTACAGATCACATTTGTTTATCCACTCCTGGGTTGATGGACACTTGGGTTGCTTCCACCTCTTGGCTATTGCGTAGTTGTGTTCTTTGACTCTAAATTCACATACTCATTTCCTTTCCTAGATAGTTTTTAAAAAACCTCCAAGACCCTGAAAACCTTCCTGAGATTCTTAGAAAAATAAAACTTAGTTTGAAGCATCCCAAGCCTCCTGTCCCCACTCCAGCCCTGTTCCTCAGCATTTACCATTAAGAGCAGATACTACAATGATGGCATCTTTTCAACATGATTGATGTTTTTCTGACAAGAACCACCTGGGTGCTCACTAACCCTCACCTCACCCGGGGATTCAGTGGTGTGGAGGAGGGTCCTGGGGCCCTGATGTTTAATAGGGATTTGGGGGGATTCTCACCCTTAGGCAAGCTTGAGAAGCTTGGGCTGTAGCTTGATAGGGATCCTTTACTACCAGCGAGCCTCTTCCATCTGGGATTAAATATGGCTTCCGGGTCTGGCAGTGTCATCTATTACTGGGCAGTTAGGTGCTCAGAGGCCGAATAGGTAAACAGCTGTAACCACAAACCCACTCTTTTTTTTTTTTTTTTAATTTTTATTGTTGTTCAAGTACAGTTGTCTGCATTTACCCCCCCCTCCCTTTGTTTTGCCTTGAGTCCCCACTCTTCTCATTTTACATCTGAAACACATTTTGGGTTGTGGAAATCCCCCTATTCTGCACTGAAGTATTTCTGTAATTAATTCACACCCCTCCCCATTTTTTAGTGTTTCTTGACATTTTGTATTTATTATTCAAGTAATTTAGATTAAAAGCACCCACTTCTTCATTTTTATTCTCCCTCTCAAATCCTACCACCCTTCAGGACCCCCAGGTTCCCAGAGCTATGGAGAGCTGTGTTTTTCATATCTGAGGGCTATCTTCAGCATTGTCTTCCCTTTAGGCAAAAGGAAAAGACTGGAATCCCATCCTGCCTTCTCTTGACTGCCCAACCTTAAGCTCCTAATCACCCTGAAGATTTCAGGCCCTCCTATTACTGAGCTAGACCTGTCTTCGGCTTGCCCAGGGGGCTTTGTGGCTGAAGGGATTGATAGCAGCCTCACTGCAAGCAAGAACCTGGAACAACCTTGGAAGACACCCAGCCATCCGTAGTGGGTCAGAGTTTCAAAATCAAATTTAAGAGATTTTGGCTCTTGTATCTTTAAATCAGATAACCCAGGTAAGTAGAATTCTCCAAGAGGACTCCGCCCACCTTCCCAGGTTCAAATACTCAGACTTAAAATAATCAGAGGGGGAGGTCGCCTTTTCAAAGGAAAAACCCTGTAGTTAAAAATCAGCTCCCATGAGCAGTGCACCATGTTTGGCCTTAGTTGTCTTGACGCATCTAATTGGTTAAGAATGGGGAAGAATCACACATATGGCCCTAAAATCGTACCTAACATCTTTATTGGCATTTAAAAAATAATTGATATATGCAAATGTCAAATAGAACACACTATGTAAGTAAATGGAAGAACATAGCATTTTAAATCATTTTTATAAAAATCAAGAATAAAATTTCAATCCCTTTGATATGTTTTCTTGATAGCAAATGATTTTTGACAAAATACTAAATCTGAAATGAATTTCACAACCCCCCACACACAATTTATCCCACCTTTTAATATGATTACAAAAATCCTGAGAAAATGTCAGATGAACGACAATGAGAGAGTATTTTATCCTGAGACTGTATGCACAAATAAGACCATGATCTTCTCCTTAAACATTCTCTACCTTAGCTGTGATTATGGCTGGCTATCTCACTTCAAAATATTGTAGTTTTATTAATGTTACTTTAAGCCAACAAAGCAATTAAAATTCTTTGCAACAATAAATAGAAGCTGAATAATACCTCTTACAACAATGTAGAAAATTGTCTTCTGAGATCCCCATATTTTATGAAAACATGATCAATGTGGAGTAAGTTTCTCTCTATTTTGTTATTCTTGACACTATTTTTCTTTAAAAATTTTGGTTCTTCTATTTTTGACATGTCAACAAATGTTGTGACATGATATTCTAGTTAAATATTTCTATTGAAGGAATTCACTGTATAAATTTGTTCTCCTGGAATGTGGGTTGGGTCCATAAAATAATTCAGTGCAATTATGGCCCCTAGGACGTCACAGGGTGTGTGAAAGCACTCAAATCCTCCATGACCCAAAGAAACACCGTGCCACGGGTCACGTCAAACCCAGACCCAGCAATGACACACAGTCCAGGACAATGTTTCAGACTTTATCATATTGTGAATGGCAATTCCTTGCAACCCCAACCTGCCTGCCCTGTGGTGACAAAGTGAGCAAGACTTTATGGCCACAATGCTGAGCCTACTGCTCGCCCAGTGGGGGACCCAAGTGTCCGTCTACTTCGATAGCTTTGTTCATTCCGACTTCCCTTGGACACCCTAATTTCTAGGACACCCTAAGGGTCCATTACAAGCTTCACCAACATCATGAATGCCACTCTGAGCCTGGTTATTTTTCCAGGGTTCAGATGTCCCTTGTATATATTTTCTAGTCTAATGAATGAATAGGCGATACATCATCAGACATAGACTCAAGGAGGGAAAGGGAACATGAGCAGAGATACTTACCCACTGAGAGGTGGCCTCTAAATTCGATTGGCCAGACTGGTAGCTGTTCCACATTTCCAACAGTAAGATAATGTCAGAGTTCTGCTGGTACCTGTTAGTCCCCGTTAGCACTCTCTGTAATCTGCATTCTACTGGTTTCTCCCAACTGAAGAGCTTTGTGATTCTGCTAAGTCACCTTAGCTACTCAGTTTTACCCACTGCTCTGCAGGGACTGAGAGGATAAATCAAGTAAAGAGATGGTTTTTAAACTTAAATAGATTACTGAGCCCCACACTCACAATTTCTGATTCAGTAGATGCTCAGTTGGGCCTTTTTAACAAGTTCCCAGGTGATGCTATGCTGCTAGTCCAGAAACTACACCGTGGAGAACCACTGAAGGAAAGCATGTGTAGCAATACAAGTTGCATAATTCTGTCTCCCGTTTGCCTTGGCTGGTTAAGAGAAAGGAAATAGATTAATGAAGTACTGTGCAGAATTCAAGTCATTTTACTTATTTAATTCCCACAACACTGTACAACAAAATAATTATTTTATGAATGAGGATGTTAAACCCCAGCAATTAAACTAGGTGCCCGACATTACGCCATGTGGACGTGGTGGACAGACACAAGTTTGTCCACCTCCAGAATCCATGTCCTATTTGTTATGTCCCATCACTCTTCAGCAGCATAACTGCATTAACTTGTTCTATTTCCATGTGCTGGTGTGCCTTCTGCTTTGACTGTCTTAGTCTACCTTGTATTATTATTATAAGTTGATCCAAATTATGTTTAGAAATAGGCAAGATACACATCTTAAACAAACATAAGAGAGCTTAAGGTAATTACTAAAGAAAGATGTCATGAATTGATTGTATTTTCCAAACCAAAATTTGATATACGCAACCGGATCAATATGACCAAAGCTTATTCACCTGTCTAGTTTCCAATTAGTGTGGACATGCACAGTCCACATAAAGTATTATTTTCATGCAACATTTTAGAGTGTCCATTAGAAAACAGAAAAATTACCTTCTCTGCTACTATTCTGGTTCAAAACACAAAGTGGTTAATTTGAGTTATTCATCTAGCGAAAAAATTGGCGTCCTGATCCTGATGTCTTGCTTTACTTTTTGATTTTTAAAACTATGTCCAAACCCATAAACAGTAAGAAATACATTTTAAACTAGCAGTCAAAGGAAAGGCTGCCTAATTATAAGATGAGCCCCAATTCTTTTCCCGACCACAGTTCTGACTTAATTATCACGAACTAAACAGCCCTAACACAACAGGGCACATTCCCATTAGGGTAAATGGCTCAGACCCCATCGCCGCAGCTAAGCATTCCCTAGAGGAAGATCTGTCACTGCTTTTCCACGCGCACTCCCGCACTCTGTCTGTCTCAAAGGACTGGGCCACAGCTGGGAGCCTCCCTCTGGAAGGAGCATCTGTTCCATACTGAATTTGCTCCATTTTGAGACATGGACCGTGGATAAAGGGTGAAGGAAAATCCGAGGTCAATAGAACCACGTGATCTAGTAGCTAGGTAGCCTACCAAGCACTTATATTCTGCTCATGCTGGTCTTCTGCGTAAATATCTAAGTTTGTTGTTACTTGCCTTAGTATAGGGCAGAATGGGATAGTCAGTAGAAAAATGCTATTTCTAGTTCCTTAGCAGATTCATGAATTGAGCATACTGGCTAGGTAGGAGGCTGGACTGTGGAGTCAGGTGGACCTGGCTTTGCCCCTTGGAGGCACCAGTTCCTTATTCTTGCCCTCAATTTCCTCATTTGTATAGTGGTGAACTCAGGGGTAACACTCAATGAACGTTGGCTATTATTACCCATGAGATGAGTCTGCTGTCTCCCTGCATAGAAGAGATTACCCCTCACACCCCGACATCAGCCTTGTGATAACTTATATGGCACAGTTTAAAAAACGGGTTTCTTTTCTGTTACACTCCATATACTATCATGAACCAGCTAATTAAAAAAAAATTTTATTTGTCCATTCATCAGGCATGAAACCCGGCTTAAAACTAGAGCAACATAAATACACTTGTTTTTTAGTCTATTGAAATTATCTTAGCCTCTTTGTTTGGTAAGAATTTTTCTTTCCCAATTGGTAGAGGCCACAGATGGTGGAGTGAATGAGTAACTTCTGTGTCCTCTGAGTAATTCTGTGTGGGGCTAACAAATTATTAGCAGACATTTGTCACCTGATGGGGGAGGGCTGGGAACAAAGGGTTTAAAATGAATCACATAAAGATGAGAGATTAACTCATGGTCAGTTCCATTTTTCAGTTTATCTCAACGGAACTATCATTTGTTCATACAACACACAAATGAACAAGAAAAATAAAGACAGAATCCACATTCTTAGTTTTCACACTGTCCCCAGACTCTGAGGGCTAGCCGTCTTCATGAAACTTCATGTGGGAACAGAAGGCTTCCTGATCTGGGAAGGTTTTCCCACAGATGCTACAGGAGGAGCCCTGGTCCTCCTTGTGTGAGCGGCGGACATGGCTGTCGTGGGCGGCGTGGGATGCAAACGATTTGCCACAGTGTTTGCATTTGAAGGGCTTCTCCCCGGAGTGCTGCCTGATATGTGTGCGGAGTATGCTGGAGGCAGTGAACTTCTGCCAAGAACAGAAAGCAGAAAAGCAAACTTCCATCAGCCAGAAGACCAATGAGACAAAGGGTTTAATTTCATTATTACTTATGCATATGTCACCCCATAGTTTTCTAGTAGAGGAATCTTGGGTATTAGTGCTATCGAGTAGTCTCGGTCAACAAGAGTAGCCTTTTTATAAAAGGACATGATAGATGTGTTGTTCTGGCTGGTTTTGAATAGCCCGGGCTATTAGAACAGTGGCTTTTCAGTGTCTAAGATCACCTGCGGTCTAGTTCAAAATACTGACTGACAGCCTAAGCCCAGAGAATGTATCCAGTAAGTACACTCTTTGGGGCAATAAGGAATGCATTTAAATAAGCAATTCTGATGTAGGGGGTCCCAGGACCACTCAAAGATAAACTGTATTACACAAGGTGTAGCTAATACTGGCCAATGTCTTCGCTTCTGTGTACCCTTTACCCAATTTCCCAAGGGTTACACCTTACAAACTGTGATACCACCACTGGGATGTTGGTGTTGACAGAGTTAAGATACAGAACATCCTCATCATAAATATCCTTCACGTTGCCCTTTGATAGACACACTTAGTCCCTCCCATTCCCATTTTTTAAAAATTTTCACTTTTTAATCCTCACCCAAGGACTTTCTTTTTCATTGCTTTCAGGGAGAGAGAGAGAAACATCAGTGTGAGAGAAAAGCAGAGATTGGTTGTCTTTCGTATGCTGCCAGCCCTGGGACTGAACCCAAAACCTAGGTTTGTGCTCCGGGAATCAAACCCACAGCCCTTCAGATACAGGATGCTCCAACCAACTGAGCCACACTGGCCAGGGCCCCCTCCCATTTTTTCCTTAAGCCGTGGCAACCACTAATCTGTCCTCCATTTCTGTAATTTTATCATTTCAGAATGTATGTACATGGAATCATATAGTATTTAACATCTGAGAGAGGCTTTTCACTCGGCATAATTCCCTGGCGAGTCCCCCAGGCCGTGTATGCAGTTCATTCCCATTTATTGCTGGGTGGTGTTCCATGGTGTGCAGGTACCACGGCCTGTCCCACCACTTACCCTGCGAAGGACTCTGGGTTGCTGTGTTGTGTGGGACTTACAAGTCTAGTTAAAAAAAAAAAAAAAAAAAGCCCAACTGTTTTGCAGAGTAGCTGTAACATTTTAGATTCCCAGTACTTTTCTGTTTTTACATATCTCTTCTTGGCCACTTTCCCCTTTCCTCTTCCCTCATTCATATCAATACTGTGCTCTGACCTTGTCACTTTCAGGAAGTGTGTTAGAAATGTAATGACTATGTCTTTTGGGTCCACTGACAGTGACATAAAATACCAGGTTAAACTGGGGACCTCAGATTTGGGGGACTGGGAGAGAACCACGCAATAATGGGGCGTCTGGGCATGTGCGAGTTTGTCCCACTGTCAAGTAAGGCACACAAGCCGTCCTTGCACAGACACCCAGACACGGTCACTCCCCACCAGTTTACCTGGTGGGGGTCTACTGTGTCATTTCATCACCTGTGCCTTACATGCCGATTTGGCAACAGGTGTTGTATCTGAACACCATAAGCAAACGTGCACATATTTGGGGGTGGAAATAGGGATTGGGTTGATAGCAAAAACTCGTTATAAGCCAGGCTTTATGCTTCAGGTTCATGTCCCTGGCTACCAAAACAGAGCTCAAGGCAGATTCAGGGGTGTCCCAACTTTTGGCGTCTCTGGGCCACACTGGAAGAAAATGAGTTGTCTTGGGCCACACATTAAATACACAAACACCAGCGAAAACTGATGAACAAGAAAAAGGTTTTAAGTAAATTTATGATTCTGTGTGTTGGGCCGCATTCATAGCCCTCCTGGGCCACAGGCTGGACGCCCCTGCTAGGAGGAGGTTCCACTTACCTTCGTACAATACACACACTGGTAGGGTCTGTCTCCAGAGTGGACTCTCATGTGCTTGTTCAGGCTGGAAGACTGAGAGAAGCATTTCCCACACGTAGAACACTAAGGCAAAGGGAAAAAAGCATAGAGTTGTAATCACATCTTCCTCTAACAAGTTAATTTCCCCCGTGATGTTACCTATTGTATGAATTCTGTATCTGTAGGCAGAGGATCAAGCAGGCCGTGGCTGAGGGTCTAGCTGTAGTAGACAGGTCCCCTGGAACTACACTGAAGAATCCAGCAGTGTGGGTTCTGGTCCAGGGCCTGCCCTGTGCTAACATCATCTAACGTCTTTGGGTGTCAGTTGCCTCAGAGGTAAAAATGTGGGTTGTGGGGTTTAATAGAGGCCTGAATTAGTCCTGCTCTGCTCACAAGTAGCTGCATGGCTAATACAAGTCAGTAAAACTTGGAGTCTGTCTCCTGATTTTCCTTATGGTCAAAATACATCTCTGCTTTTCTTACAGGGTAAGCACTACACAATTAATTCAATACACACTTTTCTTTTAAAGATTTTGTTTACTTATTTTTTAGGGAGGGGAAGGAGAAAGAGGAGAGAAACATCAGTTAGTTGCTTCTCATACTCCCCTAGATGAGGACCTGGCCCCTAACCCAGGCATGTGCCTTGCTTGCCAGGGACCCAAAAGGGGCAACCTTTCAGTTTGTAGGCTGGTGCTCAATCCACTGAGCCACACCAGGTAGGGCTCAACAAATATTTAGGGAGTACCTACAATGTGCTAGATACTCTGCTAGAGATAAGGAGCTAAAAATATAGTTGGGGGTGGTGAATATGTAGACCAGCAATTTTCGCCCTTTTGTATCTCAGGGCACACATAAACAAATTACTGAAAATCTGCAACACACCAAAAAAATATACATTTTGCCAACATGACAAAAAAAAAAAGGGTATAATTTTGATTTATTCACACTGAATGGCTATTGTTGTGTTGGCAGTTGTCATTTTTAATTTGACAATCTAAGGGAAAAAGAGGTCAGTGTCCCTGACTTAATAATCAGATATTGCATGTTTTAAAAATTCTTGTAGCACAACGGCTGAAAATCACTGATGTAGACCAAAATGGCAAAACTGGTGGCAAGATGACCTGAGACATGTTGTACCCACCAAACAAGAGTAGGATTTTGGGGGTCCAGAGAGCATGTGGTATAGTCACCTGCTGTGAACAGTTCATATAACTTGTCTGTGCTCTTGACTCTGCTGACTCCCACTTAATCTTCTCAGGAATTCTGGAACAGGTAGAGGAAACTACCGTACTTCCAGGTCCTGCCTTGCCCCGCCCCCCCACCTCCAGGTATGCTTCTGTGAACAGAGGGGAGAGCGGGTAGTTTTAGATTGTGGGATTTTGGGTGGGTCCTCCATAATTTTTCTGTAGTGCTTGAAGTTTTAATGATGAGTGTGTATTATTGTTGCTAGAGCAAAAAACCCCATTTTTTGAGGTAATATTGCAAAAAGAACAGATTAATTATAAAAAGGAAGCAATTAGAAAAAGAAACTGTTCTTGGAAATTAAAAGCAAATAAGAACAACAAAAAGAGTAATAATTCCTTTGTGTTTAGGATGTGTGCCTCAGATGGAAAGAGTACTCTTTTGTACATCACTCCACACAAAGCAAGAGGAAGAAAAATACATCCAATCTGACACATTCTGTTAAAATTTCAGAGCTCCAAACATAAAGAACAATTTCTACAAAGATGAAAACTGGGCCCTGGCTGGTGTGGCTCAGTCAGTGCATTGAGCGCCAGCCTGCGGACCAAAGGGTCTCTGGTTCGATTCCCAGTCAGGGCACATGCCTGGGTTGTAGGCCAGGTGTCTGGTGGGGGTGTGCAGGAGGCAACCACACATTGATGCTTCTCTCCCTCTTCCTCCCTCCCTTCCCTTCTCTCTAAAAATAAATAAAATCTTTAAAATAAAAAAAAGAGGAAAACTGGTTACGTACAATCTGGTTCTTGTATGTGCCCTGACTAGGGACGGAACCGCAGCCTTGGCGTGTATGGTGTATCGATGATGCTCTCACCAGCGGAGCTAGCTACATGGCCAGGGACAGCAATGAGTTATTTCTATATAGTATTGTTCACTGCAGCAATTTTGGGGTGACTTGCACAGAACAGGGGACTGGTTAAATAAATCATTCAGCAACCATCTGATGTACGGGTATAGCCATTCTGGGTTTACAAGTTAGCTTGTGATGTAATCCTAAGCCAGAAAGTTAGCCTCATAATATTCACTATAATCTAAGTATATTAAAAATACACACACATATTGAAAAATTATACCTAAAATGTCCTAACGTTGGGCCATAGCGTATCAGATGGCTTTTGTTTTGTTTTTTCCTTCATATTGTATTTTCCAAGCACGCACTATATTTTCATGCTAGAAAAAATAAAATTGGCAGTAAAAATGTTAAAGGGTCACCAGGCAAAAACATGGAAACCACTCTGTGCCTCACTCTCCAGGGTGACAGCAGGCACCACGGCCCAGGAGGCCCTCAGTGTGTCCAGGCGTCCGGTCTGAGCAGGGGCAGGGCCGTTGGCCCCCACGACCAAGTTCTCACCTTGTGAGGCCGGTGCTTCTCGTGGACGTGGAGGATGTGGATGCGCAGCCGGTCCCGCTTCTCGAAGGACCGTTTGCAGAGAGAGCAGGGGAACTTCCTGTCACCCTTGTCCACACAGGGGGTGTACTTGAGGTGTTTATCTCTGTAGTATCTGTAGGTAAACACCTTTCCACATCGGTCACATCTATAACCTTCTGCGGACTCTGTCGACACAGGGGGACAAGAGCGGTGGCTCTGTCAGCTACCTCACCTCATTGTTATTTCCTCCAAGGCAGTTTTAAAAAAAGTTTCCTTACAGGAAAGTTTAAACATACATTGAAGTCAAAACAATAAATCCTCACGTGCCCAACGCCAAGCCTTGACAACATCCAACTCATAGCCCATTTTGTTTTCATTAGTATCACTTTCCCTCATAACAGAATACGAATTTACCATTTGGGCCATAAATAGCTCACACCAATCTCACACATCCTGACTGGCACTAGTTACAAGGTTAATAACCAAACCTTGCCTGCTCTGTCCCTTTCAGATCGGCCTGAGCTGCAAGTTCAAAAACAGTTCACCCAGGACAATGATGGACACCCAGAGCTTATGCCACAGACTTCCCAAGTGCTGTTCCACTTGACCCCGTTTACAAAGTCTTAGGCACCCTCTTAGCTTATAGGTCACTTCTCTGAAATTTTGGGGAAGATTCCAGAGCTCAAATCTTCACATACGAAGTAAGGATGACAGTATCTTGCTTTCCCTGATACATAAGGTTATCATTATGGTTAATTTAACTCTAACACTTATTTTTTAATGAGTCATTACCAGGAGTGATGCTATTACTGAGTGATAAATAAGACTAAGAAAGGTAAATTGTTTTTAATCAGTGGAGGAGGGAGGAGGGGAGAGGTTAGAGAGGGCGCTGCCGACTGTAGTAGAAAAGCTGCCAGGTCCACGCTTATCTACATGTTGGGGGGAAGGTAGAGGACGGGGCCACCTACAAAATAATCTCCGTGGAGGATACTCTGGATTCCAGAGGATAAGCGGCTTTGAGGGTGTAGGCATCATGGAGACCGCACTGCCTGGTCCCCGGGAGGGAGAAAAGAGCCAGGAGTGAGTGTATGCAAGAATCTGGCGATGGAAATCTTTTCAGCATCAGGACAGCAGGGAAGCTATCCATCAGGGGCTTTGTTAGTTAACAACTATGTCCCTGGCACATTTAACACGTGGCTAAGGAAATAAACCATTAAGTAAATAACCAGGAAGGCAACCACCAACCCCAGGATAATCCATCCCACCCCCCTACGCCCGCCCCTGTCTACCACTTTCATTGAGGTGCTAATATTCTCCAAATCCCCAGGCTGGACGGGTTTTTGCTCAGAGCTAGAATTTTCCTTGGTCAGAAATACCTGGCCTTTCTACTTCCTGGGATGGGAAAAGGGGGTCTAAAAGATGGGGCCAGTGATCTCTACAAATCAAAGCAGAACATACCAAAATTCAAAATATGGGTCCTAGAAATCTACCTCAACCTGTTTTTATCCTGTTCCCTCTCCCTTCCTCCTTCCCTTCACCCCAGCTCAATGAACTGCTCTTTAGTCCAGCGGTTCCTCAATCCTAAACTGATGCTTCTTGTCCCACCCCAGTTCAGAGAGTTTTGTAAGGATTAAGAGTTGTTGTCACATTCCACACCTCCAGCCCCCAAAACACACACTGGGCAGGCTGCATACTCAAATAACCCGCCCACATAGGGTCCAGGCCTTTCCCTCCCACCCAGGACCTTAAGGGGAAGGTCTCACCAACCCTCGCCGAAAGCCTTTGAGAAAAGGTTCTTTGTGAGAGGACAGAAGAATTTTTATTTTTCTTTCCTTTTTACCCTATCCAAAAACATTCCTAACAGGAAACAAATGAATTCATTCCTTATTCTTCCCAATAAATCAAATCCTTTACAAGTTCTCTCCCACACGTTGTCCAAAATATACTTTAACAGCGCTGTCAGCACTGGGTGATTTCCTTCCTAACTGGAGCACAGGTAAGCTGATGATGCGCCTTCCCCACTCTCACTATTCACAGGTAAAGCCCTCATCCCTGTTGCTTGTGTGATTGGGGTCTCTGCTATCTGCATATTATTCCATGTTAATAAGTCTTCATTTACTTAATTATTCAACTATTGAGCACTGAGATCGTGCTTTTCCACTAATATGGATGCTGCTGTAGCAAAGAGCCTGTGGATAAAAGAATCCTTTGGGACTGTTTCCTGAAGATAAATTTCCAGAAGAGTATCACTGAGACATCAAAGGTTGTGAACACTTGAACAGCTGCATACATCGTGGTAAAGAATTTTTCAAAAAGGATTAACAAATTTGGCCAGTAATTAAGCATGTATTTGTCTCGTTATCTATTTTTAACTTTTATTTTAAAAGCAATAGAAAGAATTTTTTGGAAGTGACCAAAAAACGATGCTTGGCTTGGTGCTCAGAGCCCCCAGATTGTAGAGTCCCACCATCTCGCCCCCTCCCATGCCGGGGTAGTGGGAAGACAGTTCACCAAAACAATTCTGACAGGCTCTCATTATCTGGATTCTAGAAAGATACCTCTCTCGCGTTATTCACCTCCTAATCCCTTGTGACTGTGTTGTTGCCTTTGGCTTCACCATCCCCCAGCCTGGGCTGCCTTCTCTCTCCCTTCGTAACACACCCCGCATTTCACTTTACTCCTAAGTAGCTTTTCCGATTTGAGTCCTGAATGTCTTTCTCCTTCATTCAGTCCACACTGGGATCCAGGAGCAAGGGATATGAAGGTCTAGGGTTATTTCTGCCCTGAAGGACTCAGTCTAGTTAGGAGACATGCATGCGGACAATCACTGCAGTGTGTGATGTGAATTGCAGTGCAAAATTCACTTTTTCTTCTACCTGCTACTTATCACATTTATTATAACATCAGGCGGTCTTCTACCTGATTAGACACATTACAGTCCCTTGTACTTGTCTTGTCCCACCTACAAACAAGACCAGCGGTTCCCAAGCTCCTGTGTATAGAAAAATCACTCCAAGAGATATTTTAAAATGTAAATTCCAGAAGCTCACCCCCAGAGAATGGGTTGGTGGTCTTTTAGTTCCTTGCTACTAAAATGTGGTCCAGGGACCAGCAGTATCCGCATCCTCTGGAAGCTTGATAGAAATGCAGAATCTCAGGCTGGAATGAGACCCTGCACCTTCCCAAGATTGCCCAGGTATTCATTCACAGCCCCAGGAAAACGTGAGAGTGAGAGTCTAGCTCAATGCCTGTCCAACTTGACTGAGACCGACAGTAAAAAATACATTTTCTATTCAAGCGCCAGCACACACACACTTACCCATTTGAAACAAAATTTCACAATGCATGCTCTTGTTTTAGTGCGATTCACATCAATATATTCTATCCTACTTTATTCTTATTTTCTCTTTTTCTGCAATGCTAATCTCCCCCACTAAATTGATTTCTCACCCAATTAAGACACTTCAACCCATCATCGGAAAAACCCTGCTCTAGAGCAGTGACTTCATGGGCAGTGTCAGCCTGAGCAGAGAGGAATCAGAAACTGGCTCACCTAAGGCAGAGAATGCATCCATTTATTTCACTTTTATTGCATTCTCTGGGTTGGGGGTGAAGGGGTACAAGGAAAGGAGCAGCTTCAGCAGCTTTGGAAAGACAGAGGGCCTTTTTCTCCAGCTGGGTAATGCCCTCCTGGTTAGAGACACTCTCAGTTTAGTCTCCTGCATTAAGCCTTCGGGAGGGAGGAGCTTCACAAGGGCAGCTGAGAAACTGCAGGAAGGTGTTCCAGTTTGGAAAAGAGCCCCGACCTTCCACTAGAAGCGCCTCACTGGGCAAAGCAAAGCTGTTCACTCACCTTCAGAGGGCCTAGACGCCTGTGCCTGCTTCCCCGGCTCCGTCTCCTGAAGGCTCACGGGAATGTCCAAAAACTTTTCATAGCAGTCTCCATACCACACAAGGAGCTCTTGGTTCTGGTAGATCTCCTTGCAGCTCTCATAAAATATCTGCCCTTGACACTGCACAGCAACCAGGTTCTGCTCCTTGGGGAAACGGGCACAGTTGACGTAGGACATCCAGTTCCCTGCACCTCCTTTTCCATCTATAAAGTGGCTCAAACGACCATCTTCGAAGATCTAAATGGAATAAGAACTGATGTTCGGAATTTACTTTTTTTTTGGCCAAAACTATGAAATAAAAAAATTTACTTGTTAAAAGTTTATAATCCAAATCTCACACATGACTCCATTAAATATATTTATTATTAATTTTATTACTATGCCTAAAAATTTTATTAGCTCAAGGACATCTCTATAGGTGATATGACATTAAAAATAAGGGAGAGAGAAGGAGAGAAACATCAATATGTAGTTGCCTCTCACGCACCCCTCTACTGGGTACCTGGCTGGCAACCCAGGCATATGCCCTTACTGGGAATCAAGCCAGCAACCCTTTGGTTCACAGGCTGGCACTTAATCCACTGAGCCACACCAGCCAGGGCTAAAAATTTTTTTACGTTATCACTTCCTTGATTTCCAAATATCTACAGTGAGCGTATATTAATTTCATAACCAGAGGTAAGGGAAACAAGGAGGTTACGTTCAATTCTACCACTTAAAGACAACTGATAATTTTGAATTTATCCCAGCGTAGTTTTCATGCTTATTAATGACACCATATTTTAATTATTTTTCTGCTCTTGGCGATTCCACTCTCTGGATGTTTTGTTATTATAAACAACACTGAGATTCACATCTTCCACGTAGTCAGAATTTCAGCTTACTTCCCTGAACTACATTACTGGAAGGAGAAATTCAGGGTCAAGGGGGCTAGTTAATGTGCTCTGACAAACTGCAGTCTACCCAGCATGCCCCATACACAGTCAAGAGTCTCAGTTTTTAGCTAACTTCATAGGCAAATGATATAAACAAATTTAAATTTTGTTTTTAATTTCCTTTGGCATCATCTCAGAATTACTCTATCATATTTAAAGCAATTGTTTCTATCTATATACAGCACCATGTATGAGTTCTTTAAATGTATTTGCCCTGGCTCATGTTCTGACTAAAATGACTTAGGGTACCACAAGACACTCGGGTTTCCTGCAGAGCTGCCATCGGTCAAGGTCACGGAGTGACTGAGGCTTTCCCTCCCTTTACAGCGCAAAACAGGCAACACAACCAGCAAATTGCTGCCCTTGTCCCCTCTCCCAGAGGAACACAGGCAAGGTGTTTCCCTCCAGCCCCCCTCACGACCAAAACCATACTTACCTCCCACATCAGAGAATTGTCTCCGTAAGTCTTGACTTCACTGGCGTTGACCACTTTACCTTGAAAGGGCCCAAACCTGACTCCTTTGGCAAGGAGGCTACAGCAGAAGACCCCAAAATGCGTGACTTCACCAAACAGCATCTGTCTGAGGCAGAGACCTGGGGGACGGGGGAAAAGGGAAGCAGATGAGGAAACTGATTGTACTCACCGGAGGGAAGAAATCCAAGCAAGGAGCTCTCTGCCTACCTTCTGGTAGTTGAAGGGAGTCTTGGTCCAGAATTTGAGGAACACACTCAGACCCTTGAAAAAGGCAGGGTTAAAATCTTATTTTTCATTAAACATATTACAAAATCCTTTCAGGAGGCAATTGCCTCTCTCCTCCCTATAGGCTACCATTTCCCTGAGTTTGATATTTGTATTTTTCCTGCTCCTTTCACATACACCATTTCTACTTTGAGACACAGGGCAATCCTTGCAACATGATGTAATGAACCTCATTTTGCAAATTTAAAACAACTTGAGAATCAGAGATGATGCTGACTTTGACTAAGGTCAGGAGAGATGACTGAGCTGGGACCCCCTGACATGCAGGAGGCTCTCATGGAGCTATTTTGCACATCCTGGTAGAATCGGAGCCCAGACTGCACAAACCATTTCTCTCCTCACCCTTAGCTCTCATCTCAAACCACCTCCGGAGTCTTGCATTTAAGCAAGTAGGGCGTCAGACGTGAGCCTCTCCTCCGCAGGCTCCATCCCCTGCAGCCCTCTCCATCCCCCTCCCGGACTCAGATCCACCCTGATTTACCCCTTTCCACCCTTCATCCCACCCTCCACCCCACCCGATACCCAGCCATCCTGACCCCTAACCCCGGGACTATGGGAACCGCCTTTACCGGAGCTGTCCGCGGGGACCAAGAGGCCCGACGCCGCGTGGGGCAGGCGCGCGGTGTGCTCCAGGCTGGGAATGGCCCCGTACAGAACCACGTGCAGGTCCTCCTGGGTGAAGTGGTACCGAGGGGCAGACTTCCTCTGCTGGCTCAGGGGTGTGGAGTCATCCTCACACTCCTTGCTGGGGAAGTAAGGTAGTAACTGGGAGGTCTTCGGCCCTTCAGGTAACAGCGAAGCGCCCACCGGGAGGGGCGGCGGCGGCGGCACGAAAATGTCAGGTCCGTAACAGTGGCCACTGTCGCTTCGGCTACCAACGTGGGCCAAGTCTTCATTGGGGGCGGCCCCAGTGTAGTCGCGGCTACTGTTCACGAAGTGTTGCAGCTCCTTGGGGAAGTGGGGAAACGGGTACCACGGCGGCAGCTTGCCGTGCCAGGGCGGGTCGTAGAGCGGCTCCCTCTGCAGGGCCAGGCCCGGGCTCAGCAAGGGAGGCGCGGGCCGGAAGGCGAAGGGGGCCATGGCCTGGGCGGCAGACACGCCGGGGCCCGGGAAGGGTGGGTAATCGTCCTCCGCGGCGCCGGAGCTGCTGGCGTAGGGCGCGTAGGGCGGGAAGGGCGTGTAGTACGGGCCCAGGTGCTGCGGGCTGCTCTGCGGCCTCTCGGGCGGATAGTACACCTTGTCCGGGGGGCCGGCCTCACTTGGCGGCCGCAGAGCCATCCCGGGCCACGGCGCGCGGCGGGCCTGCGGAGAAGCGAGCGCGGCTGAGGACGCGCGGCTCCACGGCCGCGCTCCTGCCCGCGGGGCCTCCGCGCCGGAGCCAGCCCCGGGGGCAAAGGGAATCGGACGCGCTCCCAGTTCCATCCCGCAAGCTCTGCCTCACGAACAAAACAAAAAGAACAACAACAAAAAAACCCCAAACCCTCCTCCCACCCCCCTGAGAAACGAAATCCTGCCGGGACCATGAACGACTCCAAGCCCCAGGTGAGCGCCGCCCTCGCCTTCCCCGTCCGAACACACCTCGAGCAGGCGCGGCGAGTCCCCACCGCTCCCTCCCTCCGCCCGGCCCCACTGCCGGCTCCTGCAAAATCTGTCCGGAGAGCCCCTCCCGCCCTCTTCTCGGTCCAAGAAGGCTCTTCCCACGGTCGGGGGAGCCTCGGGGCCGTCCCAGCGCCGAGGCCGGGTCGGGAGTCGGGCGCAGGACCGCCCGGGTTTGGGGAGGGGCCGCAGCCCCGGGCGCTCCCGAGTCCGGGCAGGGAAGGGAGGACCAAGGGTCGCGGGTCGCAGGTGACGCGCTCCCAGAACGCGGGTCTGACCCCGCGGACCCAGGCAGCCGGGCTGCCCAGAAGAGGCGCCACCTTCGGCTCCACGGACGTCCAAAGCCAGCGCCCGGGTTCCCACGCGGATCGAGTCTCGCCACTTCCCAAGTCCCTCGGGTCACCCCAGTCACCGCACCCGGGGCTGCCCCACAGGATCAGGTGAGCGCAGCCCCGGGACCCGCGCGCGGGAGGGCGAAGCCCCAGCCTCTCCCTGGCCGCCGCTGAAAGGACGGCGTTTTAACGGACACAAGTTCACTGAGGCTGGAGAATGCAGCTTCCTCGGGTCGGCGGGTCTCGAGGGCAAGATCAATGGGCCCAATAAGAATACCGAGCAGGGTCGTGACTCAGAGATTAAAGAACACGGGGTCAGCGGAAGAGGTCAGCCACGGCGAAGGCATCGGCCCGGCCCCGCTGGGCCCCCTAGGGCGCTGCGCCGCTGGCCTCCCCGCGGCCCAAGGACCTGCAGGTTGGGTCTGAGAGCCCCTCAAAGGATAAAAGCCCAGGAGGCGCAAACGACCTCCCCAAACGAACTGCGACAGCGACACTGCCTGCACCTCCCACCCGCCCAGGCAGACGACGACCCCGGGCACTCGGGCGCCCCCGGCCCGGCACCCACCTTCGAGAGCTCCGCCACCGGGCGGGCACCTCCGGGACCCTGGGAAGGCGGCGCGGGATCTGAACCGGGACCGGTTGGCTCCGGGCGGGCCGAGCGGGGGGTTTAAGAGCGCGGCGGGCAGGCGGGGCCGCGGGGCTCGCAGAGGGCGAGGGTGGGGAAGGGATGCCGCCCATTCGAGTCCCCGGCCTCCCTGGTGCCCGCCCACCGCAGCCATTGGCCGACGCGCGACTCGCCCCCAGCCCCAGGGGGTCGCGCTCGCAGCTCCGGTCTCAGGACCGTCGCCTGCCGCCCGCCGCGAGCTCCGGCCGCCAGCTTCCTGCCGCGGCGCTGTCGCCGCCACGTGTGCGCCACGCTTGCGGATTCGGGGCGCGGAGAGCCCGCGCCAGTGTTACCCAGGTGCCCGGTTAGGCCCCTTCGCCTGCACCCCGACTCTGAGTCTGAGCCCGTAGAGCCAGGGCGCGCGTCCCGAGGTCGCGCCCCCGCCTTTAGGCTTCGAGTTTCCACGAGCCGAGCCTGGCCGAAGGCGGCGGCGGACGCCAGGGCCTGGTGGACGTCTGTCCTCGCTGCCTCGCGGGGGGCCCGGGGGCGCCCGTACCGCTTCCGAGACCCCGGGGCTTTTATTTCGTGCGCACTGACTTTCAAAGCCGAGGAGAGGCAACCGCGCGCCACACCTGTCCCTCCCCCCGGGAAGGCTCGCGACCGGGACGAGCCCGGCTCTGAAAAGCGGGGTCCAGACCCTTGCCCGGAGCTCAGAGGCCGCAGGTGAATTCTCCCGGCCGGCCATTGAGAGGAAGAAAGGAGCGTTTAGGCCCATTCACATTCACAAGGGAAGCACCTCGGGTGGGGGAAAAGCCTTGTCCTGCGGGCGACGTCGGCCAGCTTCCTCGCCGCCCCGCGCCGCTTCCCCCTGAAAGCGGTGAGCGCTGCCCGCCCCGGGGTGTGGCTGGAGGGGCTGAAGGCGGAGGCGCAGGCTCGCCCCCCGCCCGGCTCGGGCCCGGCTGCTGAACGTGGCGGGAAGAAAAGGAGAAATCACCAACATCTCTCCGGCTGAGGGACGCTGCCACAGGTCCCAAAGCTGCGGACCAGGGGCGCCGGTGTGGCCCCGACTTCGAGAGCAGCTGCGGCGGGGCGGTGCCCCCCCCTCCCGCCCCCGGCCCCGACCTTGCAGCCTCAACCTCCGACGTGGAGAAGCAGGCGGAGGGAGGGCGGCGCCGGACGCCCTCGGTGGGGCCCGCGCTGCCGGAGTGTGGACCCGCGTCCCCAGTGCAACGAACGTCTGAGATAGAAGCAGAGGTCACTTTCTCTACCGGGGTGGGATGACAGGGGCCCAGGCTTCCCTTCCCCCCTGTTCTGTACCTCGACCCCAGCTCTTAAGATCTTGGTCAATAGGTTGAAATGAAGAGGAATCTTATCCCGAGGGCCAGTGCCCCTAGGAAGAATCAGGTCCTTGCAAACAGAATAAATTCTGCGGGCTTCCTTCCGCAGACGTGCCTACCCCAGGGCTCCCACGCCCACCTCCATTTACCTGAGCTTCCTAACCCGGAGGCCTCACGGGTAACACTGATGCAGTGCGGACACGTGGGTGGTCCGCGACTGTCGAGTGCTCGGATGGCGGGTTTTGTTTGTTTGTTTTTGTTTTTTGCAATCACTCCAAGGTTGTGGATTTAGTCTAGCAGAAGCAACAGGAACATTATTTTGGGTCTTGTTCTGCAAAGAGTTCAGAGTTTAAAATATTTTTTTGTTAAAGATTTTATTTATTTATTTTTAGAGAGAGGGGAAGGGAGGGAGAAAGAGGGAGAGAAACATCAATGTGTGGTTGCCTCTTGAGCGCCGCCGACTGGAGGCCTGGCCTGCAACCCGGGCACGTGGCCTTGCCGGAAATTGACACCGTGACCCCTTGGGTTGCAGGCTGGCGCTCAATCCACTGAGCCACAGCAGCCAGGGCTAGAGTTTAAAATATTTTTTTAAATTAATTATAAACTTGCTTGTTTAAATAGTTCAGAGAAATAGATAAAGTAAAAATGGAAGTCCCTGCCCAGCGCTCATCCCTACTCTCCAGAGGTAATACTGATTAAGAGCATAATATATATATATATATATATATATATATATATATATATATATATATATACATACATATACCTTTATATATATAGAATGGGATGGAGAAACTGAACTATTAAATTGTTTATATCCGTACAATTTTTTTAAAGGATGGGGTTATATTTTATACTTTCATACAATTTTTCTCACAAATAATCTCTTAGTTATTATTCCTGTCAGTACATTAAGATTAACTTTATTTCTAATAATGGCTGCATGGTACAGAAATCCATCTTATGGGTGTACCCTAAGTTTTATAGCCTCCTCTGGAAGGTATTTAAGTTGTTACCAGTTTTTAAACACTTCTAGCGGCTTCTGGGAACATTGTTACATAGATACGTATTGGTGCACTGTGCTTATAGAATGAATAGCTAGCGGCGAAGCTGCTGGATGAACAGGTGTCAACACTGGACATTTTGACAAGTAATTAAGCCATCCCAATGTACACCTCCACCACCCAGGAGTGCAAATGCCCTGTTTTTACATGTCCTCACCTAACACTGAATAGTGTCGACCCTTTAAAGCTGCCCGTCTTTCACGTGAGAGGTGAGATCATATTCTAATACGCCTTTCAGTCATTTACCCAGCAAACTTCCTGAACACTTAGCTATTGATTGCTGGACACCGAGCCAGACACAGGGAATCCCACTGTGAGCAAAGCAGCCCTGTCCAGCCCTGGGCCCCATAACAGTCTCATGAGGAAGATAAATATTTGCGGGAATACTTGATGCATCTGTGATATACGCTGTGATGGGAATAATGAAAGGGAAGAGGGCCATGTCCGGGCCTAAGCTGGGAGGACAGGGAGGCTCCCTTGCCCTAGAGGATTTGAAAGATCTGTCTGAAATTAACTAGGTGATGAGGACAAGTGGTGTCCTGGGTCCAGAGGCCCTGTGGCCTGGAGGGAGCTCGCCTGAGTCACAGCACAGAAGGGTGCCTGGTATGGGCCAGACAGCCAGGGAGGTGTCGGGAGAACTAGCAGAGGCCAGGTTGTGAAGATGTAATTAAGTACCCTTACATTCTTGCAAGTCTTTACTGAAGGAGCGATAGGAAGTTTTTGATGGGAATAGGAAGCCACTGTAGCCATTCAATAAGCTTCATTCCTAACCAATTTCAGTGCACCCTTCATTAACTCAAAGTCAGTATTTGTTTATGGCTCTTTTATTAAGGTAAAATTTATACATGAGGAAAATGCACACATCTTAATCGAACCGAGTTTTGATGGTTGCATAAAGCAGTGAATCCCTACTCCCTGTCGAAACAGAGAACGAACGGATCACTCCAGATAGCCTTCCAAGCCCCTTCCCAGTGAATCCCCGTATCCGACCACCTCAGAGACAACTGTTCTGCCTTTTCCTTCCCCACCCATGAGTTTTGCCTGTTCTGTAACGTTGTGTGAGTGGAGCCACACAGAATGCATGGCTTAGCAGACTGTCAGAGCCTTTGCTCTTTGCCCATGAAAAATGTTGCTGCACCCTGAGAAAAGGCTTACAGCAAAGAGAACAATCTGTACCCCACTGCAGGGCGTGATTGTCTGAAGCCCAACCGGAAGGGTTCAGTGGGCCTTGCGATTCCAGTCTGCCCATGCCCCACCTTTCTCCCTTTGCTTTTTCCAGGAGTATATCAACGGCAGGTGCGACATCCTCAACAACAGCGGCAGCGTTGTTTAGAAGGGCAGCCAGTGTGTCCTGGCGATGGATGGTGGGTGGTCTCACCTGGGATCCCAGAGGCTCTGGTGCTTCCAAGAAGGCGTTCTGAGAACACTGGAAGGTATTTTCACATACTTGACACCCAGATCTGACTCGGTACTTTGGTATTGGGGCCTACTTCAGCATTCTATAATGGCTGCTTCGAACCCCTCCCAGGTCATGGTTTTGGTTATCTTGCTGGGCCAGTACTCTTAGAAAGGCTGCCTGCTGGGGGTAAATGACTGAGCAGGGCATTTCATTTCTCTTAGCAACTAGGTCACCCTAGACACTACTTACTTCTTGGGTAGCATTAGGGTGTTTTGAAGTACCTTGACCTTGGTAGGGATCCCCGCTGAGGTTACGCAGCCTCACTGCATCTTTTTTTTTTTTTTTTCGTTTTTAAGTATATTTCATTCATTATGCTGTTATGGTTGTCCCAACTTTTCCCCCTCTGCCCAGTACCCTTCTTCCCTCTGGCAATCCCCTCACCCCCTTAGCTCATGTCCATGGGTCGTGCACGTAAATTCTTTGGCTTCTCCATTTTTTGTACTCTTCTTAACCTCCCTCTGTCTATTTTGTACCTACCAATTATGCTTCTTATTCCCTGTACCTTTCCCCCTATTCTCCACTTCCTCCCTCCCAGCTGATAACCCTCTGAATAATCTCTATGTCTATGATTTTGTTCCTGTTCTAGTTGTTTGCTTTGTTTGGTTTTTTGATTCAGTTGTTGATAGTTGTGAGTTTGTTGTCATTTTAATGTTCATAGTTTTGATCTTTTTCTTAGTTAAGTTCCTTTAACATTTCATGTAATAATGGCTTGGTGATGATAAACTCCTTTAGTTTTACCTTGTCTGGAAAGCACTTTACCTGCTCTTCCATTCTAAATGATAGCTTTGCTGGATAGAGTAATCTAGGTTGTAGGTCCTTGCCTTTCATCACTTTGAATACTTCTTGCCAGTCCCTTCTTGTCTGCAAAATTTCTTTTGAGAAATCATCTGACAGTCTTAAGGAGACTCCTTTGTAGGGAACTCTCTATTTTTCTCTTGCTGCTTTTAAGATTCTCTCTTTATCTTTAACCTTTGGCATTTTAAGTATGATGTGTCCTGGTGTGGTCTGGTTTGGGTCCAACTTGTTTGGGACTCTCTGTGCTTCCTGGACTTGTATTTCCTTTGCCAAATTAGGGAAGGTCTCTTTCATTATTTTTTTGAATAAGTTTTCAATATTTTGCTCTTCCTCTTCTCCTTCTGGCACCCCTATGATTAGGATGTTGGTATGTTTGGAGATGTCCCAGAGGCTTCTTATACTCTCTTCATTTTTTTTTTTTTTGAATTCTTCTTTCTTCTTTCTGTTGTGGTTGAATGTTTACTTCTTCCTTATGTTGCAAATGGTTGATTTGAATCCTGGCTTCCTTCCCTTCACTGTTGGTTCCCTGTAGATTTTTTAAAATTTCACTTAGTGTAACCTTCATTTCTTCCCTTATGTTTTTGCCATATTCAGTGATTTCTCTGAGCATCCTTATCACCAGTGTTTTGAACTCTGCATCTGATAAGTTGGCTATCTCCATTTTGCTCACTTATTTTTCTGGGTTTTTGTTCCATTCTTTCATTTGGGACATATTTCTTTATCTTCTCAATTTGGCAGCCTCCCTGTGTTTGTTTCTGTGTATTAGGTAGAGCTGCTTTGATTCCTTGTCTTAGTGCACCAGTTAAGTTGTAGGGGGCAGAACCTTGGGTATTTGCCAGGGAGGGGCAACCCACTTCACCACTTTG
Source organism: Desmodus rotundus (assembly GCF_022682495.2). Taxonomy (NCBI): domain Eukaryota; kingdom Metazoa; phylum Chordata; class Mammalia; order Chiroptera; family Phyllostomidae; genus Desmodus; species Desmodus rotundus. The sequence goes on along the minus strand of NC_071394.1, from coordinate 35,461,169 downwards.
CGGTGCTTTGTCGGAGAGGAGACAATGCCACTGCCTGGCCTCTGGAGGCTTGCCTGGCACTCGCCCCATTTCCAGTCGTTTCACCTACTTCCTATATGTCCACTGGCGCCTGTCTAGCTGTTGCCCTGGTGATGATTCTCAGGGTGGGTGGGTTTGCATAGGTTCTAGGATGGTGCGGACCCTTTAAGTGGACTCTCCTGAGAAACCAGCAGTTTCTTCCACCACCCCCAATGGTTTTTACAGCCAGAAGTTATGAGGCTTTATCTTCCTGGCACTGGAACCCTGATCTGTGCAGTCTGGCCTGGGGCTGGGGTCACTTGCTCCCAAATCATGTCCCCTGATTTTTATCCACCACGGGTGAATGTGGGACTGCCTGTTCTGCCACCTCTCTGCCCTGGCTCCCCATCTCTGCCCATCTTACCCATCTGGGTGTGTGTGGTTTATTTAAATCCTTGGTTGTCAGACTTTCATATAGTTTGATTTTCTGGCAGTTCTGGGCGTTTTTTTGTTTTGAGGTTAGTTGTGATTCTTCTTGTGGTTGTATGAGGAGCCTAAGCATGTCTACCTACACCTCCATCCTGACTGTAAGTTGCCTGTTTCTAAACTATCCAGACCTCATATATGAGCTCAAGACATATCCTCTGTGTATATACTGTCTCTTTTCTCTAGCTACTTGGCAGGCTTAAGGGAAGGCAATCAGTTCTGCCATCTGGGCTGTAAGGAATCTTATTCTAAGAGGAACTTGAGATCCACTATGGCATAGTCAGCCTGACAATTTCTCATTTCTGTCTGTAGATCTGACCTATCAACAATCAGGGTCAAGTGTGGAGCATCCAAAGGCATTTCTAGTAAGTGCATGGGCTGGGGATGATTCTTGCACAATGTTGGGGAAAGTGCATTTTCCCTTCTTTGGGGATGGAAGGAGCACAGCAAAGTTCAAAGAATGATGGATAGAAATGTGTATAGGAGAAACCTATGACATTTCATAGGAACATAATGATATTTCTAGCTGGCTCAGCTAGAAACGTTGTGCATTTTATTAAGTAACAAAGGCTGCTGCATAGCTTGGGGGACCATTAGGTTCAAGGAAGATTCTAAAACTTATGAGTTCTTGAGGAGTCAGCTCTAGTCTGCAAAATGTGTGCTCATGCGTGTGTTCCCAGGAGAGTGGACTGTCACCAAGGATCAGTTGGGTCCTAATAAGAAGCAGGTTCAGAGAAGTGGGCAACCCTCTGTCTACAATACCTTGTGAGACCCAGAAATCATTTTTCAGCAGTGGGTCTAGGGCACTATTGGAAGGCCTGTAGTCAGTCAACCAGAGGGAAGTGCTTGCCCGGGATGAGTCCTGCCCTAGATAATGAACCTCTTGCTGAAAAAATTTTGCATTTTTTGGGACAGTGTCCTTTTGTGCTAAAAGTCAGAAGATAGGTGGAGCTCTATCTTTAGATTAGCTCTAATCTACAGAGAGCTTTGAGGTCCTGATTAAGAAGTTGTAAAAAGCAAAAAACCACAGTGGCAGATTTCTGAGGCATAAACGATGCACGTATCCTGGCTTTTGTCAAGGCCAGGTGAACAGGCATTGGTGATTGAATTTAAGAGAACAGGCTTTAAGGAAGTCACAACATAGAGTGTGGGGTATAATTACTTTAATAATTGCCCTGAGATGGTGAATAAATCTGTACACACCACTCATCGAGTTACTTGATGGTCAGGATAGGAGTATTATAAATACTAGTGCAAGGTGAAATGAGTCTTGTGTCTATTAGGTGTTTTACTATGGCCCCTAATTCTCCCTGTCCTTCTCTCTTCGAGGGGATTATGCAACCCTGGGTAAAGTTGGGACGGGTCAGTTTGAATCTTGATGTGCTCACCCCCAGCCATCCTGAAAATGATGGCAAATCTTTGGCCCATTAGGACTCTGGTACCTCCCAGAGATCTTCACATTGTGTCTGATGTATGTATTTGTACCCATATTAACAATGGTCTGATTATGAATAGGGACCTCCTCAGGAATTTCATGGGAGAGACCTTTGTAGGACATCTTAATCTGGCCATGCTATTTCCACAAGAAATCTCTCTCCTCATTATGTTTAGGCTGGTGTGATCTCACAGGGGAAGAGCATGTTTTTAGTAAAGACCCAGGATAGCCGCAGCTGGGACACTGAGGATGCACGCAGGCTGTTGGAGACACATCCACCCCCTGGCTTTTCACCGACTCCAGTGGAGCGGGATGAACTTGGCAGCAGGTTGCTTTTGAAAGTTAGCGTCTGCATCTCTGCAGAAACAGTGACTGTGGCCCAGACTCGTTCATGATCAGTCTGCTTGTGAGTTTAAGGGAAGATCTGGAAGTTGGGTGTTACCTTCTCCCTTGGAGCCCTCTTATTATCTCTCAGAGTTTTCCTTGCCCAAAGTGGGACAGTTGGTATTCCAGCATCATTTTTGTTCATTGTAGCATCAAGTACCCTTAGCAAAGGGCACTTTGGGGGGAGACATAAGGAGTGTCTGGGGTCACTGGGTTTAACTTCATGAGCCATTAACTTGTTTAGGGTCTAACTCTGTTTTTGATCTTGATCCACCTGAGTGTGTTTGGGCAGATGTTATAAAACACTATCAGGGGAGTTATTTCCTATTCCAGCCCCCAAATACCAATGCCCTGGTTTCTGGCTTGAGGCCATTCGTAAAAGATGAGGATAGTGAGGTGAAAGCATCTGTTTATAGATCTACCTCGGATGGTTGTTGAAGGTGATTGCTAAAATCTTCAATGAATTTGCAAAAAAGAAAGAATATTTAGTCAATCTTATCTCAAAAACCTGCTTTCAGTGAGGGTTGCACCACACTTCATGCTTTCTTTAGTTCCTGTCCCGCTCAGTGAACCCCAGGAAGGTGTGGATGGTCTCCCAGGTCCTCCCAGTGGACTCTCTCAGGCTAGGGTTGTTCGTCCTAGGGACCTGTTAGTACCCGTTCCAGTCAACGTAGGTCAGGGAGGTGGTGATGACCGCTTCCTTGCAGCATCTTAAATTCTAAGGTTCCTCATGTTAGTTACTCATAAAGGCTGACCATTACATACTAAAGTAAGCAATTAGCCTATGGTCATACCACCCAGAATGCGCCCGATCTCCTCTAAATTAAGCAATTACATTTGTTGCCCTTCCCTTTTGCTCCTTGTTTTTTTTTGGGGGGGGGGCAGGGGGGTCATATTGATAGTTCCTCAAATTGAAAATTGAAAGGTGCTCAGATGGGAAGCTCCACAATTGGTAAACCATGGTAAACCATGTCATACACACAAGAATTTGAATTTTCATGAGACTATACACAACAAACATGTGTTCAGTCTGCTGGAGGCCTGGGCCTGGGCTGGGACGGCCCCTGGAAATGGAACACGAGTCAGCTGAGTTGTCTGTGCGCCTCTGACTTCAGGCCCAGCCAGGGGCTGCCTGTCTCTGACCACAGACCTAACAACTGCAGCCCTGGTGATCGAAGGTTTTGGAGATCTTTTCCTCCCAGACCCATTCTTAGGGACAGAAAGACAGGTTGGAGAAATAGAGACTTTGAAAGGATTTTAGGCGGTTAGCCAAGGCAAACTCATCTGCTGAGAAACATCGGCATGGCGAGCCTCGCGTCAGGCCCGCTGGGGCTCTGCTCATTGACCATCCTTTGCTCTGTCCCCCCTTTGAGCCAACGACACATTGCAAGACAGGAGAAACTAAAGGAAGTTTAGATGAAAAACAATTTCACCGAGAGTTTAGAGGTTTGATCAGGAACACAGAGATTTCAGTGGGTGACATCTGGTTTTCCTGAGAAAAATTAGGGATGTCAAAGAAATTGGAGTTCAGACCTAGTGTGTGACTCACCTCTCTGTCTTGTGCCAGGAACTTCAAGTGGAGAAATGCCAGGTGACTCGTGAGGTACTCAAATTAAGGGTCCTGGTGCATGATGGGGGGGGGGGGTGGTCACAGCTGAGTCTCCTGAAACTTTCAAATTCTGGAAAGCCTCCTCCTCAAACAAAACAACTTGTGAGAACAGCCCACATACAATTCAGAATTGGCTTCTCATTATGGAACTTGAGTGTACAATTTTTGTTTCTTATAGTTGCATTTGGAAGTTCCTAGGGTGGGCAGACAGAAGTGGAAGTACTCTTTGATTGGCTGATTTCTCAAGGCCATGCTTGTATAAATGAGATGAGGTCCTGATTGAAAAAGAAGTAATACTCACAGCACAAAAGACTGCACAGTTGTAACTGAGTAACTGATAGGGTGGTTGCTCTGGTTCTATTTTACACAAGTAATGGGGGTTGTTATTCACAAATGTAGCAGTCAAAGCTATACGAGGACAATAATCATAGCCATAAATGCTTCTAATATTTATTTTCTTATTTTTTAATGTTGAGGAAGAAACTGAGTAGATAATTTCTAAAGGGGCTTCCAGATGAAAAAAAAAGATTTTCTTTACTTATTTTTAGAGAGAGAGGAGGGGAGGGAGAAAGAGAGGCAGAGAAACACTCATTGGTTGCCTCTTGCACGCCCCCAACTGGGGACTGAACTAGCAACCCAGGCCCTTGTCCTGGCCAGGAATTGAAATGGTGACCTTTTGGTTCGCAGACTGGGTCTCAATCCACTTAGCTACATCAGCCAGGGCCTGCTTTTAATATTTAAATAAAATAGAAAATAAACAAAATAAGAAAAAGAACAACTAAATAAAATCAGGAGGAAAGGATTCATGAAAAATAAAAACCAAACTTGATGGACCGAAAGCTAAAATATGCTCTAACTGGGCAGCTCAGTTGGCTAGAGCATCATCGTCCCTAGATGCTAAGGTTTCAGGTTAGATCCCTGGTCAGGGCACATCCCAGAATCAACCAATGAGTGTATCCATAAATAGAACAACAAACCGATGTTTCTCTCTCTCTCTCAAATCAATTAAAAAATTTTTTATATATATATAAAGAAAAGTTAAAAATAATGGCATTGATGAATGAAAACTTGGCTGCTTCTTCGGAAAGATCATTAGAATAGACAGACGTCTGGCAAGCATGACCAAGGCGGGGTGGGGCATGTTTAGCAGTGGTAATAAGAAAGAAAACATAACCATAGATAAAGATAAGATTAAAGTAACTATTAGAGACGTCTATGTACACCTTTATGTTTAGTAAAAACAGGTAAAGATAGAGAACTCTAAAAGCCCAATCTCGTGTATCAGCAGGGGTAAAAATTGCAAATAAAGTAAGACACTGAAATCTAATAATATGTTAAAAATTTATCGTACAGAATTCTTTTTTTGCCCAGGAAGGATTAATGGCCATAGGAATTGCCTTTCAACCGTAAACAGAACAGGACAAAGTATTTGTATCAACAGTTTTGCAATGTTGGGCAGCAGGCAGTGCAGAATAGATACCAAAAAAGGGAATGAATGAGTAAGTGTTACAATGTTTGAGCCTTGTTACCGTATTGGGACAGTTTCCCTCATGTAGAACAGGAAGGGGGGTCCCAAACCAAGCCCACTGTTGAAGAGTTTAAGATACACACACATGAGACAGGCCATTAAGCCAGTGCTGCTGCCTACCCTGCGTACTGGTAACCCTGTGTAACTATGGTGACCGCTGACTGTGCCGGGGATTCTGCGGCAGCCTTTGAAAGGAGAGCCTGGAACCCCTGCTCTCTTGGATTCTCTCCTCTTTCCTAGTCGGTGGCAGCTGGAGTTCCTGAGACCTGGGCCTTGAGAACTAGATGGGCTGGAATGCCAGAGCCTCTCCCTGAGCACTCCAGGGCTGGCCTGGAGCGAAGCGTAGGAGGGAGGGGAGGCACAGTGTGATCAGGCGACAGGCCCTGCACCCCTCCCCCACACAGGAGGCCTGCCGGTGACCCACACCTCCAGTCTGGGCCTGGCAGGTCCCACGCCCCTTCCTCAGATGGGAGGCCACAGGGGCCTGTTGGTGATGGCTCCAGCACAGCCGGGGAACAGGACCACCTGCCACCCACGCATTCCTCCGGCTAGAGCCTGGCTCCCAGTGGTTCCTGCCACTGCTACAGATCTGCGGCCGGAAGCGGCCGGAAGCGGCCGCTGGGAGTGTAGGCCCCCACATGGTTGGAAGCCAGCTCCCTGGAGGCAGGGTCCCACGCTGGGATCTGTGCCAGACCAGACTCCAGCCTTTGGGGCTCTACGACCCAGAGCAGCACAGCCCGCGGGTCCTAGACTGCTTCCTCTCTCTTGCCCGGGGACTGAAAGCAGCACGATGAGCTGGAAAAGTACCTCCGAATGGGCTTCTCTGGCACGATCGTCTGGAGTGATCTGGCAGCGCACACCAGACCCTGAGAGAGGGCTGCTGCGAGACGATGGAGACCCTGAAACGCAGCATTGCCTACCCAGAGAGGATGGAGACCTGTTTGCGTGGCTGCTTTAAGCTCCAAGAGGACAGAAAAGCAATAATGGGGAACTTCTGGGTTTGGTTTTGGACTTTAATCTTCCTGGGGGTGACTGGTTTACAGTGCTTTGCACATGAGTTTGGCTTGGAATGTTTCCAGCCTGCTCAAATCGGGTTTCCTGTTAATAAAAACCTGTTTCCTTCCTCACAAATCTTTGTAGTGTGTATATACAGTGACAAGTGGCCAGACTCCATGCTGTCCAGTTACACAGAGACAAGTGGAATTGGGAAAGTGAGACAGATAGTTAAAGGACCAAGCAGTTTACAGCCACTGAGTAAATCTCAAGATGCTACATTCCATAACCAAGGACACTTCAGAGTAAATGGTTTATACTCCTCCTCCCTAACCGGAGGGTAAATAGCTTCTAGATAGCAGAAATCCAATTAGTGTCATTTGTGCCAACCACCGGATGAAGGGAATAAATTTCATTCTGGTGCATCAGCAAACTGATAAATATTCTACTGACACCCTCTCCTAAGACCTGCCCTAAATTCCTAGCCTTTAAAACCTTTAAGACAAAGGACCCAGGGCGTGCTCTGCCTCTCAAAGAACTCCGTACCTTTCCCTTCTCCCCCTGCAGGTGTGCATCTCCTAAACTTTAAGGGACCTCAGGAGACTTGCAACCAGGGAGCAGTGGGCAGTGGCAGCTCATCCCAGGTTAAGCCCCTGCACCCCTCTCCAAGGCCCCTTTTTCTCTGACTTTCCAATGAGCTGGCCGGCAGCCCCACCTTGGCTCACGTCTATCAGTGTGACTTTTACTTCCCAGTGAACCAAAGCAGCTTTGCCTACAAACTCTCCTGTTGCTTCTGTCCTAAGCCCTTCCTTGTTTTACTGTCTTCCGCTTTAATAAACACACTCTCAAAATCACCTGGACTGATATTTTGAATGAAGGCTTCCCTGCACAAAGTCAAGAACCCACAAACTGAGGCTGGCCCTGAACAGACCCACTCAGGGCTCAGTCGCTTTCCGGTAACGCACAGGTCAGCAGTGTGGTTGGAATTTGTGGGGCAGGATACTAACAAGGGGGCATCTAGAAATCGGCAAAGGGTTCTCCTTGAATCTGTTACCGAATACTGGCCAGTGCATGTATGAGCGGAAACTACATGAGGCCAGAGGAAGAACCACTAGAAGGCAGTAGGCCAGGCAATTCTAGAACTTCATGGGACTGAGAATTCTTGACATTCCAACCGGAGCGTCAGCGTTTGTGGACCAGTTCTCCAAGGCCCGACTCCGCAGGGCAATGCACAGAGGCTCAGAGGGCTCCAGAGCACATGGTGGGCTGTATCAAGGGAGTGTAGGGTTCTGGAATCTTATAATGGGCAGTGATTATGCCTCTGCTTTGCTATTATTTTCCAAGACAGTTTGCCATCCAAATGTACTTGAAAACAGCCCAGAGCAGAGGGTAGTCGGCTTTGCTGGCAAGATGTGCAGAGAGACCAATAGAGAACTATTCCCCAACCCCTTTTCGGGAGCTGCTGCTTCAAAGGCACGTGTGAGGTCTTCTCTGGTCTCCAGTGGAGGGATAAACTGATTGAAAGAAAGAGGAAGTTCACATACACAGGTAGCATCTTTCCAAGAACCTACTTTACATTTTAAAAAATTATGTTATTTATTTATTTTTAGAGAGAGGGGAAGGGAGGGAGAAAGAGAAACATCAACGTTTGGTTGCCTCTCATGTGCCCCCTACTGGGGACCTGGCCCACAACCCAGGCATGTGCCCTGACTGGGAATTGAACCGGCGACCCTTTGGTTCCCAGGCTGGTGTTCAATCCACTGAGCCACACCAACCAGGGCCCTACTTCACTGATGTTTTAAAAATGTCCTTTTAAAAATTTACAACCTTTCCTATAAGGTAGGTAAGGAAAATGAACTGTGTGTTCTCACAGTTTACAAGTTTCTTGATTTTCTTATTTCTGATTGATTGGTTGCCTGTTCTCTTTCCTCAGTGCTTGCATCCCATTTTCTTCTTAAAAATATCTTTTTAATAAGAAAACGTACACAATTTCTTCAATTCTGAACATAGTTCTCTTCTCCCTTCTGGTCTACCTCTAATACTGTTTCTAGATCTACTTAGTACTGGACACTCTTAATTTGGCCTTAGTTCAGCATTTGTTTTGGGGAATTCAAGACATGTTAATTTTTCTTAGACTAAGTACATAAGAAAACTAGCAATTGTACCATTTTTCTGTTTTTCATTAGTTTTTGGAGTTCCAATAGTTTGTAACTTATACTCCTATGTACAACATTTTTTACCTTCGAAGATCAGGATTCCCCCTTCTCCAGCACAGCCATAACAGGGAGCCACCTTTGCTTAAAATTCTGTATCAGTCTGAGACCAATCAGGAGAGAGAAACCGGAGAGTAATTTGAACCAGGAAAGCTTAATATTATTATTAAGCAATAATATTAATAATAATACCAATATATTATTATATCAATACAACATTAACATCATTATTAATATTATTAAGCTTAATACTTCTAATATTATTAGAATTACTGCCTACAGCAGGGATAGGCTTGTAAGAAGTAAAGAGAACTCACTCTAAAGAACATAGGAAGAATGAAGAGAGCATATCACAAGATACTGTTGTCTATTAGCCACCCTGACCCAGTGGGCTGGGACGCAGACTTGTTGAAAGCTCAGCTGTGACTACTGAATGGCAGGTTGCCGTGGTGCCGCACTGGTGGGACTTGCCAGACAGCAGCCCTCTAGTGTGCTGGGGGAAGCTGCTCCCAGAGAGATGTCTCACTGGAAGCACTCTGCTACAAAACCACCTGCGGGAGCTGCTGGCTACTGAGGCGTGCTGGCTGCGGTGCGCGGCAGCAGGAGGCCCTGGGGAGTCACGCACCCTGCAGGATCCTGCTGAGATTGCACCTGAACCAGAAAGTGAAACTCCTGCCTCCTGTAACGTCTCTCCGGCGCCCTCTGCTGACAAAGTTTCAGTGCCGGCTGACAACTTAAATTAGGACTTGGGATTCATTTTCCTAAAACACTCAGTGAATTTGGGGCTGAGAGAAAACAAGTCAATAGCCAACATAATGTCCATCTGGTAAATGAATCCAGGACTTTTACTCTTGGATATCTACACTTGGTTCCCTTGGTTTTAAAATGGTTGTCTTAGGGTAATATACACTTGAAATTCCTTTTAACTCTAATATTCCAGTTATTTTTAAACCAAATGAGTGCTGAACTCCTCAACCACTCTTCCCTTTTATTACTTTAGTTGTGCTGTTTCAAGAGTATTTATCAGTCTTTAGAAAGAGAGTGCAGTAAAATTCTGTTCACTCAGTTCATTTGTTCAAGCCTGTTAGAAATTGTTCTAAAAAGTTTTTGTGTGTGTGTGTGTGGTGTTAAACATGGTCGGCCTATTGCCATTTGTGGCTCACCATAGGGGTCCCTAATGATGTAAAGTGTGTCTGTTCAGGCTGCTGTGACAGAATACCGTATCTTTATTTCTCAGTTCTGGAGGCCCAGAAGGCCAAGGTCAAGTGCAGCAGATTTGATATCTGGTAAGAATGCTTTCCTAGTTCATAGACAGTGGTCTTCTCCTGTGTCCTCACATGGGAGGGGGGGTGCACAAAGGAGCTCTCTGGGTCGCTTTCAAAGGGGAACAAATCCCATTCATGAATGTGCTACTCTTATGACCCAATGACCCACAAATGCCCACCTCCAAATACCATCACATTGCAGATTAGGTTTTAACATATACATTTTAGGGAGGCACAGACATTCAGTTTTTAACCCAAAGGAAAACTAAATCTTCCCAGGTGCTCCCATTCTGTTCCCTTCAAGGATCTACTTTGTCTCCAAATTCCTTTCTTTGGCCTGTAAGATCTTGTGTGATCTGGCCCCTGGCTACTTCTTGGTCTTCATCTTGCCCTGTCACCGGCCCCCTCCAGCCCAGACACCAAGCTGGTTTGTTTCACAACCTTTGTGTGCTGTTCCTCCTACCGAAGCACTCCCCCACCCTGCACCCCGATTCTTACGTGTCATGCTGCCTCAGTTTCTGATCTCTGATCAAACGTGTAAAGGATAAATTTATTAAAAGCACTTATAACTTTATATATCTATGTGCCTAATAACAAAGGCCCAAAATGCAAAAGCAAAGATGATATAAAGATGAGCCAAATATACAACCATCACTGGAGACCTTAACACCGCTCTATTATTGACAGAAAACTAGATAGAAAATTAGTAGTTATCATATATATATATATATATATACATATATATATATATATATATATATATATATATATGCTGCTTCCAAGGTTGAAAAAGAAAGGGGTGAATAAATATGCGAAAAAAAGGTTACCAGAGTCAAATGGGGCAGTATAAAATAAAAAGGTCAGGTCGTCTTGGAGAAATGTATATGCTCCTAAGAACAGCACTTCTGAATACCATAAGCAAAAATTGCCAGGACTAAGAGGAAAAAACCCAAAGCCGTAACTGGAGATTTTACTTAATAGGTAAGTAGGCAAATGTGTGGGTTGCTGCTAAAAGCAGTAAACAGATACATTTATAACTTTGAAATGCATGTATTAAAAAAGAATAAAGAGTGAAAGTTGATGAACTATTCATATAATCATCAAGAAGTTAGAGCCCTGGCTGGTATAGCTCAGTGGATTGAGCGTGGGCTTGTGAAACCAAAGGGTTGCTGGTTCAATTCCCAGTCAGGGTACATACCTGGGTTGCTGGCCAGGTCCCCAGTTAGATGAACATTGAGGGGCAACCACACATTGATGGTCCTCTCCCTCTCTTTCTCCTTCTCTTCCCCTCTCTCTAAAAAATAAATAAATAAAAATCTTAAAAAAAAAAGAAGTTAGGAAAGAAAGCCACCAAAATAAATGTAAAGTAAGCATAAGCTAGGAAAGAAAAAAGGTTCAAACATGCGATAAGTGGGAGAACACGGGATGGCTGAAAGGATGCTCAAAACATCTTGTTTGCTGTCTCCGATTTTTTAACTTTGTTGGTAGAGTATTACATTTTTATAAGTTTATCCTTTTCTTAATAACTTTAAAAGAATGTGTTCAGTTTTCCAACAATGTAAACCTATTCTTCTCATTTTACATTCCATTGTTTATAACCCTGATGCACTTGGCATTTGTTAATATTTACTGAGACACAGGAAGTTAAAATGGTATTTTCTCTGAATGTGGCCAATTGTCTCAACACTATTTTTTGGAATAGATTCCTACTGATTAGAAGTGCCATCTCTTATCAAATATAAACTTAGCTATATACAGGCTCTATTCTGTTCTTCTGATGCATTACCCATTTCTGTGTAAGTATTTTGTAATACTAATCAGTAGAAGTCCCACGACGTTTTTTTCCTTCAAAATTTCTATTATCGCACATCGTATCTTCCAAGTGCACTTTACTTTTTGGGTTGATTGGAATTGTAATAATGTGGAGGAAGGAGCTGATGATTTTATAATAGTAGGTCTTTTTCTTTTCTAGGTTCTTGGAATGTCACCATTTTTTTTCAGTTCTATGTCTTTTGGCAAAACTTTATAGTTTTCAAATACACAAAGGTCTTTCACACTTTGTGTTAGGTGCGATCCTATTTTGTAAAGCACTATATCACTTTGCTATTGTAAATGGAGATTTTAAAACAATGTGTTTTAGTGTGGACAGAGGTATAGGTTTTTTGAATATTCTATCCATCGGTGCTTTTTTATTCATTCCAAGAGCCAGTCAGTTGATTCATACTCCTTTGGTTTTCCCTAAAGATGGCCAAATTGGCTGAAAACGTCTTACCTCTTCTATTCCAGTATGATACCCCATTTCTTAGCATTGGTAGTGGGCTTCCTTGTTTTGTTCTAATTTATACTTCTAAGTAGGATGTATCACAGTGGAATTGCATCTTATCTGATAACTCAAATAACTTCAGGACATTTACTTTTCTAGAGGTTTCACTTATTTGTTTTGAAATTTCCTCATAAATGGGGGCTGAAACTTATCCTATGTAAATTTGTCAAATGGCACCTGTAAGTTCATCATGTTCTTTTTCCTTCCTCTAACTCGTTCACGTAGTTAATAGCACTGACAGAGTTTTCTAATCACTCATTGTGTTTTTGGTATCGTTTAAAAATATAATTCCAGATTGCATTTACTAGTATTTCATATGGTTTATTACCTGGGTTTTAGATATTATACCTACATTGTTTACCAACTATTAAACAAATCAGTCTATTAAAACTACCCTGAATATCATAACGTGTAACGTGTAAGCTTAAGGCAGCCACGAATGCACAGTATTCTCAGAAATGTTCTTGGAGGAACAGGGGACGAGGTAACACGGGCTGGTAGGAGGAGTAGGAACGTTACTTAGGGCTCAGTGGACGGACCTAGATTTGGCCTGTGTTTGCCAGTATGTGGTTGGATAATCTTAAACAAAACTCACCCTTCTTGGTTTAAAATTAAAAATTTATGAAATGGGTTACTGGGAGAACCAAATGTTAATGTGCCCACTCCTGCATAAATGTGACATATTATTAAATTAGAAGTCAGGTATTTTCAATTGAAATGCACTTAAGGTACAATATAAACACATTACAATCTCCAAAGCCATGTAAAACCCGAAGGCATTAAAATTTATTAAATGATGCAATAACAACAGAATTCTTTATTTACAATAGCATTATTTAACATCAAATAAGCAAAGAGCATCAGCAAAGCAATATTAACTTGCATAAATGTATTTAAAATTTCTCTGAATATATCTACCTTTGCATAAACTGCTCACACTAGAAATACAAACATCGATGCAGGTGAACAAAGTGATGTTCAGCGTCAACTCCATTTGAAAAGAAATCACAACCTGAAACACTGTAAGCTTTCTCCTGAAGAACCATAGTCAATATATTGCTTAATTTTACCCTTGTATAATCTTTTCATATACACACATCTCAGATGCATCTTCATGAGGAACTGTACAAATAAACCCACAAATGACAAAGGAAAAAGAATGACAGTTAAATGTTTGCAGAAATGTACCATCATCACTATTTAACAACATAAAGGTTAAGTGATGATGTACTTATTCAAAAATTGTACACAATTCACTATACAAATATAATACATTGGACAGCTATGTAGGAATATACAAGACTTAAAAACAGATCTAAGGCATTATGCTAGATTTTAGCATTTTGAGGTTCTTGCACATAGCTTTTACCTGTAGTAAGAAACTTAAAAGAGTTTGTTTTAGTCTATAAAGAAACACCAGGGAGAAAAGTCTAATTAAAATTGAAGCCACTACAGTAATTTTCTTTTGTGCAGAGAATGCTTTGCTCTTAGGCAGCATACTACCATACAAATACTAGAAAATTTTAAATTCACACCAACAATTAATGGCTTAAGTTGCATTTCAAAATTGATTGTGTATCTTTGGGTTCTACAGTGGGTGTGTGCCACACATTTCATGTGTTCAGCCCGTATGAACTCCATTTTTAAACACAGATTAAAAATTGCATTATATAAACTGCAAAAACATCGCTTTCAATTATTACAGGCCACAGGAGATACATGTGGGCAGGGGCATTGGAATCTTTGAGTCAAACGAATTCATTGTAGTAAAACAGCTCACTTCACTTTTTCAACTTACCACATTACACAGACACTTAAATGAGTCTTACAGCCAAGTGAGCGTATGTATACTTTTCACATTATTTGCCTTTTCACATTTAATAATATAAGTAAAACACTGATTCTTTGTCCTATTAAAGAAAAACCGAGGACTCAGCTAACAAATTTACTGTGTACAGCTTGAGAAATACTGATAATGAAGAGGATCGATTTGGCTTTCGCTTCTACAGTGATCAATATGATCAGAGGATTCCTTCACTTACTTTTCTTCTCTTAATTAGATGTACAGCAAAATCTATTCCCTGATCTGAGCCATAAGAGAATCTATCATCTCTTTTCCTTCAAAACAGCCATGACCGTGAATTATTCGAAATGACCAGCATCACAGGTTTGCAGATTTGTCTGACTTGGGGCTGATGTTAAGACACAGTGGGCAGATGGATAAACAGTAAAAGAGACAGACTTTATTTTGGGGGGGGGGGGGGACAGTGTTATAGCAAAAAGGGACTAAAAACTCAAAATAAAACAAACCCAGTTTTCTCCTTTGTGCTGTGTAAAGTTAAAGTCATTCTAAGTCACGTAATTGTAAGAAGCAACTGAAAACTGGCCACATTGGGCGTGTAGGACAGAGAGCCTCATCACACTAACGCGGTCATGGAGTTCGGGCCGACAACGCTCGCTTTTCCATCACAGCGGGGCAACCCCGTGGTTTGGTGGAGGAGAGTAGAGCCTTCTGAGGGAGGCGTGTCAGTTGGTGGCCACCTCCCTGTAGGGAGGCCCCTCTCAAGTGGAAAAAAGTATCGAAATGCAAATTTCCAGGAAATCTCTTTCATATGGAGCAACACTGTCAGACTGTCTACTTACCATTTATCTTTGGGCTCTCTCTCTCTCTAATCCATAATTTGTACATATAGGGAGAGATATAAATATAAATAGGGGTAGTTTATCCATTTTTCACCCTGCCACAAATAAACAATCAATCAAACTTCAAGGAAAAAACCTCTCTGTTCCTAAAAAGCCTGGCTAGTGAGATATAAAATGCTTTGCTTTTTAGACATCAAAAAGACCTCATTCTGAAATTTAGGTAAGAAAGTATGTGTAGAGGTTGGGGAGAAACAGCTCTAAAAAGGTAATCAGTTTCTTGATATTGCACTTGTCTGAAACTGACACCAATTAATAAAAGATTATTCCCCTACCAGAGTGGGCAAGAAAAACAACCATAAAAGTGGCCTGCTTAGTAACACGTAGTCTTTCTAAGGTTCATTACGAAAGAATATAAACATATAAAAATCAAGAACTGGTTCCTATAGCGGCTGCATATCATCAGATTAGATAAATGATTTATGAGCAGAATCACAAGGTTTAGAAAATAAAAAGTCTTAAGTCTACAAATTAGGTCTAATCAAGGCATTGATATCCTTTACAAAACACCTTTAGGAGACATTGCTATGAAGAAGATATCTAATTTAATACTGAAGTACCTCATTTTTGAGTCAACTCCACAATATGTATAACCTCACAAAAATTATACAATTAAAACACTTAAGTTCTCAACTTAAATTATTGCTTGTTTACATAGAAATTGGATTTTATGTACCTTACAAAACTTCGGCTTAGTCAGCACTGCTAAAAACACAAAATAAAAAACACAGGGCAGAGGTTAAATCTGTCGTGATATCTGCTGTCAATTGTGAACACACCACGATTTTCTGTGTCGTAGGCCTGTGTCGCCGGGAACGGAATGAACATGCTTCCAAAGCAGGGGTCCTCGGTGTGATTGCCAGCAAGTCCTAACTTTGCTCCTCTCCTTGCCAGTAAATGCATTTTTTCTGAAATTTAAGTTAGCAGTTGGTAAGGGGCTGGCAAATCGTTTAAGGAAATAAAGGGCTTACCTGGTTTCTGTTGCTTTTATTGTTGTTATTGTTTTTTAAATGAATGGAAGTGGGGAGAACCCGGGAAGGGAAGGGTCAGCATCAGGGTAAAAAGGAGATGCTAATTCAAGCTGTCTGATCAATCTAAAGGAAACTTAATTTGGAAATGAGAACAAATTTCTTCTTGATTCATAATTTATAAGAACTAGTTTGGTTTTAACAACAAAAAAAGTACTTGTTAATGTTAACAGCCCTCTCACAGGCTCCTTTTCATCTGTTCAGTAACTGGAAACTTTATCAACTTGGCCTTGAGAGTTTTCTGCAGATACGACTCCGACTTCACCGGGCTTCCCTTCTTGGGTGTCTGTCCATACAGCGCTGTCCATGGTGTCCGCCCTGCTTTTGTCCCAAATGCAGGGTTTAGCGTAAAACACCTGTAGTTTGATTTTTTTTTTTTTTAAAGTCCTTTTCTTTCCCCCAGATGAAATCTGAATCTTTTGTACTAGACTGATTAGCCAGGGAAAACAAAGCAAGAAACCAGTGTCTGGAACCAAACAGGAACAGAACAAGAGCATGGTTGTTTTCCTTAAATACGTACATTTAAATACATTCAATCTGACATGGGTATGAAATTTGCCTGTCAACATTTACTTCGCAGGAGAGATCTAAGTTGCACTAAGGTGAATGCAGTGAACAGACGGAGCAACTGTCTGGATGCAAGCTCCAGGCTGTCGAGAGCAGAGGCAGCTCCCCTGCAACAGCCGCTCCCCAGGGAGCCAGGCCCAGGCCCAGTGCTGAGCCTGCTCCGGCAGAACTGGCCTGCAGGTGGGTGGGGTCAAGACAAATAGACGGCAGCTCTCCAGACTGGTGAGTGTTTTGAGCAAGTGAGCCCGGTCAGCTGAACAAAGAAGCAACCAGCTACCTTCAGTGTCAGCAGTATTTCTGCAGGAAAACAGAAAGTTGTGAAAGATCTCTGAGTTTTTGGTAAAACCATCATAGACAGCCCATCACAAAAACATCAAAATACCTGGCTGTTTTGAATAATGCCAGCCACAAAGGCTGCCCCTGGGTGAGTTACACTTGATTTTGATGTAAACAGATAGCACGTCCCTAACTGAACACAGACGTTTGAGGTCCACAGATCCTACACACTATTCTGAAGGACACACTGCTATGGGTTCCAAAGATTACTGAGACTCCCAGTTGCTGAACTGTCCTTGCCTTTTGACAGCATCTGACCCAGAGAAGCGGCCACCACTTTCTCAATCCTTCTTCAACATCCATACTAACAGGTCCCTCTTGACTCTCCCTTATTGAGATACTCCCAAGGTTCCATGGGTGAACCTAGCCTCAGGGAGCTAAATGACCCAGTTTTAAAAAAAAATTAATTTATTTTTAGAGAGAGGGGGAAAGGAGGGAGAAAAAGAGGGAGAGAAACATCAGTGTGTACTGGCCTCTTGTGCACCCCTTACTGGGGACCTGGCCTGCAACCCAGGCATGTGCCCTGACTGGGAATTGAACCAGAGACCTTTTGGTTCACAGACTGACGCTCGATCCACTGAGCCACACCAGCCAGGGCTATATTACCCAGGGTTTTTATTCAACGGGTATTCTTGCTAGTTTCTGGCTGCTATGTGCTGATGGTTTCAGTGACTGGATACAAAGGGTTTTTTCCTTTTGTAGTGACCAAGAATCGTGGAGGTGTTTCTGTGGTTGGTGTAGTAAGTATGTATGTCAATGCTTTTTCTTTGGCTATTGCCTGTCTACCCCCCAAAAAGTTCTTATTCACTTAGCAAATATAAATTTAGCACCTACTCTGTGCCAGGTGGTAGGGACATAATCGTAACATGGCATTTCCAGTCACTGCTATGAAAACATGCTGAAGAGGCCCGGCAGACGACTGAATTCCAGTGTGCTCGAGTTGTGTGGGGCACACACTCCTTGCTGTGGAAGCCTGTAATGACGGCTTCTGGGATTTAGATACTTAGACATGGGCTTTTAGCATCAGGGCTATTAAAGATTATCCAGTTTAAGTAAGATTAGGGAGGAAGTCAGCCCAAAATAGTGGGTTTCACCACAGTACCTTGAAAAGAGATCTGGGGAAACTATTGTCAGATTACGAATTCTAGTGGTCAGAGGAGGAGTTACATTCCCGGTGGGTTGGATGATTCTCCCTCCCAAGCTGAAAAAATTAGCCTAGGTGACAAGACCTCTGATTATTTCCCCTTAGAGAAGAACATTTAATGTACTTTTCTCTGTACTATATTTATTCCTAATTTGTGTCACTTGAATGATTTTACATGGAAATACTCCAAGGATCTGACTGAAATATGAAATTATTCAAATTCGTTAGTGTAGAAGCACATTTTATTTATTTTTAATACTTTATAAAAATGTATTTTACTGATTATGCTATGACAGTCGTCCCAATTTTTCCCCTCTTGCTCCCCTTCGCCTGGTACCCCTTTTCACTCCAGCACCCCGCCTCAGTTCATGTCCATGAGTCAGGCATGTAAATTCTTTGGCTTCTCCATTTCCTATTCTTAACATTCCCCTGTCTATTTTGCTCCTACCAATTACGCTTCTTCATCCCTGCACCTTTACCTCCATTCTCTCCCTTCCCCCTCCCTGATAATCCTCCAAATGATCTCTACATCCATGATTCTGCTCCTGTTCTGGTTGCTTAATTTGTTTTTATTTTTATTTTATTTTTTTAATGGTTTATTTATTTTTAGGGAAGGGAAGGAGAAAGAGAGGGAGAGAAACATCAATGTATGGTTGCCTTTCACATGCTCCCCACTGGGGACCTGGCCTGCAACCCAGGCATGTGCCCTGACTGGGAATTGAACCGGAGACCCTTTGGTTTGCAGGCTGGCACTCAATCCACTGAGCCACACCAGCCAGGGCAGTTAGTTTATTTTTAGATTCAGTTGTTGACCGTTGTGAATTTGTTGTCATTTAATGTTCATAGTTTTGATTTTACTCTTTTTCTTAGATAAGTTCCTTTAACATTTCATGTAATAATGGCTTCGTGATGAACTCCTTGTCTGGGAAGTACTTTATCTTCCCTTCAATTCTAAATGATAGCTCTGCTGGAAAGAGTAATCTTGGTGTAGGTCCCTGCTTTTCATCACTTTGAATGCTGCCTGCCAGTCCCTTCTAGCTGCAGAGTTTCTTTAGAGAAATCAGCTGACAGTCCTATGGGAAGTCCTTTGTAGGGAACTCTCTATTTTTCTCTTGCTGCTTTTAAGATTCTCTCTTTATCTTTAACCTTTGGTAGTTTAACTATGATGTGTCTTGGCATGTGGCTCTTTGCATCCATCTTGTTTGGGGCTCTTTGTGCTTCCTAGACTTTTATGTCTATTTCTGTCATCAACTTAGGAAAGTTTTCTTTCATAATTTTTTCAAATAAATTTTCAATATCTTGCTCTTCCTCTTCTCCTGGCATCCCTATGATTTGGATGTTGGTACATTTGGAGATGTCCCAGAGGCTTCTAATATTCTTCTCGTTTTTTTTGAATTCTTGTTTCTTCATTCTGTTGTAGTTGAATGTTTATTTCTTCCTTATGTTCCAAGTTGTTGGTCTGAATCCTGGCCTCCTCCCCCCTTTGCTGTTGGTTCCCTGTAGATTTTTTTTAAATTTTACTTAATGTAACCTTCATTTCTTCCTTTATGTTGTTGCTGTACTCAATGAGTTCTTTGAGAAGCCTGATCACCAGTGCTCTGAACTCTGCATCTGATAGGTTGCTTATCTCCATGTCATTTAGTTCTTTTTCTGGGGTTTTGTTCTGTTCTTTCATTTGAGCCATATTTCTTTGTCTCCTCAATTTGGCAACATCCCTGTGTTTACTTCTGTGTATTAGGTAGAGCTATTCTGACTTCCTGTCTTAGTAGTGTGGCCTATTGTAGAAAAGGCACCTGTACATTGTGGGGAGCAGAGCCTTAGGTAATTGCTATGGTGGGGCAACCTGCTTCACCGCTATGTGGCTCTGTGTGGGGGGAGGGCTTGGAGAGGGGACAGTGCTGCAGCCTGGCTTCTGGAGGTTTGCCCAGCACTCACCCCATTTCCAGTCACTTCACCCACTGCCCATATGCAACTGGCACCCTTCCAGCTGTTGTGCTGGTGTTGAATCCCAGAGTGGGTACGTTTGCTATGTTCTAAGACCATGTGGGTCCTTTAAGCAGAGTCTCCTGAAAATCCGGCAGTTTCTTCCACTGCCCCAACCCCCCTAGTTTTTACAGCCAGAAATTATGGGGATTTATCTTCCTGGTGCTGGAATCCTGAGTTGTGCAGTCTGGCCTAGGACTGGGCTCCCTCTCTCCTGAGGAATCCGCCTCAATTTTTATCCACACAAGTGAATGTGGGACTGTCCATTCTGCAGCCTCTGCCTCTCCAGGCCACATCACATCTCCTTGCCTCTCCGCCTTTTCACTCCTCCTACCTGTCTGGATGAATGTGGCTTCCTTAAATCCTTGGCTGTCAGACTTCCATACAGTTCAATTTTCTGATAGTTCTGGGTGTTACTTGTTTTGAGGTTTAGTTGTAATTCTCCCTGTGGTTGTGCAAGGAGGTGAAGTGTGTCTACCTATGCCTCCAGCTTTACCAGAAGTCTGGAGGAACATTTTAATTGAGAAGTATATACATCCTTAGAAACTTTAAGGCAGTATTCTTTAACACGGACAGACATCAGTAAGCAGCTCTGAGCCTGAATCAGCTCAGTGACAGAATGCTGAGCGTGGCCTGTGTCCCTGGAGAAACATGTGTGGGGTCTCAGCTGTGCCATGGAGTGGGAAGTCATTTAACCTTTCTGTACCTAGTATGTCTTAGGGCTGTTGTGAGGATTAAACAAAATGATGTACTCAATGTGTTTAAATAGTTCCTGGGACATACTAAGTGCTCAGTAAATGTCATCATCATTATCAGCATCATTACCAACTCAAAGTTGATCCTAGTGTCCACAACACTAGTAAATACAAGTAATTGCCATTATACTTTATACAAGAGCCATGAGGCCAAGCAGTAAACTCAATTTTAATATGTGTAAATATTTAAATATAAAGGAACACTACAACTCCTATAATGGAAAGAATCTTTTGGTTAAATAAAATACCTGCCTTTATCTACCTAGTTTTTTGCTAAGTCCACAGTTGTATATACTAGCTCTGCTTAGGCAAGGTATAATTTTGATCTCCATTTCAAGATAAATGGAACATAGATTCAATTAATAGTGAATCACAGTAGGATCTAGTTCAACAAATAGAACCCAAGTACCTATACAAATTCTGAAAAAAGGTCCTTGATCTGCAACAGCACAGAGCAAGCAGAGCAACACATCGGATGAGGGGCCTGAAGCCTCCGTGCTCACGTCAGTGGCATGGTGACACGTGCAGCACGGTGACCCATCATTACTCATGGGTTAGAAGGGATATACTGTACATACATTCTCTGAATGAAATAAGAGTGTCAGCAACAGACTGCTCTCTGGCCTTAACACTCAGCACAGACAGAGCACAGATGGATAAGCCAGATTCAAGAGGGGACTGAAAAAACAGAGAAAGTGAGAGGGGTACTAATGGCCAGGGACAGATGATGACCAGAGAACCCTCTCCATGGTTCCTGAAAGGTGCCTTTGATGGAGACAGCATCCTGTGTTTACTGAAGTTGCTTTTCGTGATCCTAACAATAATCATTCCATTCCAGTTTCACCGGGCACCCATCAGGCAGCTGGACGTGCATGAAGGTAAGCACCTTGGTTCTCGGGGTGCACCCTGATTGATGTTCACCTCTCTACTGCACCCAGCACCAGCCTCGTAGATTAGTTGAGTCTGGGAGGTCCCTGTCTCTCCCTGCCTTCCTCTGGTGCTGCCCAGGGTGCTCCTCCTCTCCTGTGATAAGAGTCCACCACTTACTAGCTGGGTGACCTTGGATAGATGACCTAATCCTGAGATTCACCCTTCTTGTTTAAAAATGTTGGGAGATGCGGGGGGAGGGAAGTATAAGGGGACCAAACAGCAATAGGAAAAAATACAGTAAAAATGTTGGGAGGCGCAGTGTTAGAGACCACAGGTACACCCCCTGTCTTCTCTTAGAGGTTCTTCCCTCCCAAGATTAAGCACCCAACACCTGAGGCCAAGGGCTCTTCTATTGGAGCTGAATCATGTGTCTTTCTCTTCCCTTTGGGATCCATAAAAGGAGAGAAGGGAATGGCACCGAAGAAGAAAATACCTGTTCCTTTTCAGCCTTCTCCAATGCTACCTGTATAAAACCCTTAGGAAAACCTCACGAGATTATGCTATCCCCGCTGGGAGGTGGGCAGTAGAGTGCAGGGGCAAAGAGTGCACCCGGAGCTCAGCCTGCCTGGTCCACTCCTTGCTGGCGCAGGACGGCGGGGGCAGGGCTTTAAACCCCCAAACCGTACTTCTGCCACACACTTGTGCTGCAGTTTAAATGAGGTCATTTAAATAAAGCCCCACAGACAATTAGGGGTGTGGTAAATATTCAATACAATTGGTGTTTCTGTAATTATTAAAAAAGGCTGTGACTACCCAAGTGTTCTGTTTTCCACGAGGCCAGTCTTTTCCTTTTGATGGTAACACGCAGCAGGAGGATATAAGGCAAGTGAACTTCTGGGCCCGTGGACGACAGGAGGGAAAGACCAGGCTGATGGCCTGGCCCAGGCAGTGACTCTGAGGGCCCTACCCCACCAAGTGGTTTCCCAGGGTGCCTGCTTGGCTGGGGCCCTGGTCTGTGCTGGCACATAGCCACACTGGAAGGTGAGGGAGGGAGGTCGGGCGGACTCAGAGAGGGAAATATGATCTGGCCCCCAAACGCATCTCCCCCCACCACAGAGAGACCATGTGCTCACAGGTTCAGCCTCCTGGTGCTTTTGGGTTCAACTGGGCTGTCCTCTGTGGAAGCCTCATCACCACTAATGTCACCGTTCCCCTGGGATGTGCACCCAGGTTCCAAGCCTCTACTGTCTGCATATAAGCCATCACTGAGCTATGTGGCCACTACCTGTGGAGACGCTGTGGAGGGGAGACGAGGACCGGCATCTGAGGAGGCGCTGGTTCCCCGAGGGACCTTCAAACCTCAGTCAAAGGCACATTTAGAGTCTAAACACATGGTCAATGTAAAATACATTCCATTTTCTGTTTGACTTACTGTATCAGTACGTGAACCATGTAGGTGAGTTGTGCACGTGCATACAGACAGTAACATCTACCAGACTCCCACCCACAGGCCTCTCTGCCAGGCGTGACTGTGGTTCTCTGGACAAGAGACGCTACACAGAGAAAGTTCATACTCTAGGTTATCAAAATTGATGCTACTGCTCTCTAAACTTGAATGGTAATCTCAACAAAACCATCCAAGATTCACTCTTACGGAGGACATTCAACACCAATCCTACATTTCCTCCACTGAGAGAAAACTTCTAATGCACAGTTATCTAGTGCTCGCACATCAAAGGTCTCTGGGCCCCACAGGCCCGGGTGTCACGCAGCCTGCCCGCAGTGGAGCTCCTGCTGGGCACATGATTCGGTTGGGCTCTAAGTGCTGATGATTCTACTGTTTCAAGATTTGGTTGAACCTGGTAACATTATTCTCCTTTGAATAAGTGTCTAAGGTAACAAGGAAAGAATATGTAAAATTGTTGCCTAAACAAAATGGAATATAGACAAATACTTAAAAAACAAAAATAAGTTAAGTGGTTTGCCCTAACATGACCAATTCATTGCCACTTTACGTTTTGTTTTGCTGTAATATCATTCCAGGCCAGAATTAGTGTTCTTAATGTATACAACATCATCGGCTAAATTAAAATCAGCTTAAACACATGGACTGTGAACCAAAGGGTCGTGGGTTCGATTCCCAGTTAGGGCACATGCTTGGGTTGCAGGCCAGGTCCCCAGTGGAGGCCATGTGAGAGGCAACCACACATCAATATTTCTTCCCTCCCTTCCCCTCTCTCTAAGAGTAAATAAAATCTTTAAAAAATGAAAAAAAAATCAGCTTAAACAAATAATTATTCACACAACACCATTGTAAGTAGATAAAATTAGAAGATATTTTAAAAAATCACAAGTATAACTATCTTCAAGCTATCTGCCAATTTTGGTCTATAAAATATTCATGCTCATTTAACCCTGTTCAAACATCTTCACTGTTTCATACCCGTGATGCATCTCCTTCCTGCTTAATCATATCCATTCCAGGCAGCTGGTTTGGGAAAAGGCTGCCTCCCCTCAGAGCAGGATCATTAACCTGAGGGCAACAAGACAGGACAGGAGCTATTTTTAGTGGGAAGTCCCAAAGTGCAGTGGGGAACAAACAACCACCAACCATCCTCTTTTTGGTTTTTACCAGTAAAATGATAGGGAAAGATGATCACATAAAAGTGGCTATATCCTTCTATCTTTCCTCTCATGTACATATTTCGGGAAGGGTATGGAGTCATGAAAATAAATATTTGTAATATACTAGCTGTCTTCAAATTAAATTTTATTTGCATTCTATATAGAAATTCCATAGAGACGATCATACTAGAAACATTTTCATGTCATATAACATGCTCATTTTGGGGGGCTAAATTAGACCAATGACTCATATTTGGGACTTCAAAGTCATCTGAGGGGCTCTTCATATCCTTGTTACTAGGCGAGTTATTGATTAGCAAGAGCAGTGTGAATGCCCAAAACAGGGCTGAATATGTGGAATTTTCCATGACTAAGTGAACCATTCATTAGCATTTGTACATTTTTGCAAGTTTCAAAATGAACATACAAATGCTGATAGAGAATTGATTCTGTCATAAGATACACACTGCTGTTGTTTTTGGGTTTCCAAAATAATTGTGATATTTGAAAGGTTGAAATCCATGCAACAGTTTTAAAGCAATGTGAACGATTAAAAATGCACCAATTTACACATGCGCAGGTTAAGACCGATGTTAGATCAGACCATCTCAACAGCCCTCACTATGTACACTTTTCCTAGAAAGCAAATCAGGAACCACGAGTGGCCCTTTTTTGTAGAAAATTCAACATCAGTACTACATTTTCTCCATCGAAAAGATAAAAGCCTGTATTATTATTACTCACATACATACATACAACTTCTTAAACTGCAAAGGGCTTTAAATTTTCTCATACACCACTTCAGATTTTTATTAACATCTTGTTATAGAACAGAACACTGAGGCGCTGCAAAACTCAGTAAATTTTCAGTAAACTGTAGTTAACCAACATCAGAATTAAACAGACCTGATCAAACTTCCAGTCTTTCATCATTCTCACAGCTGTGATAACTGCGCTCTCAGTGATGTATTGCCTATGCTTTTTAAACTTTCCTTGCCTCATTTTCTCCGTATGTGAAATAAGATTCAGATTTCTCACCACATCTATCCTTTGGATGAACTACTGAGGTGGTAGAATGCCAAGCCCTTGGTGCCCTTTAAAAATAAGATCTTGTATAAATAGAATTTAGAAATTATTAACCAGTATCTTTACCCCTGGATCAGCCCAGCACAGATCTTTGAGTCCCACTCTGGCCATCTGAGATACCAGGTGCTTTGAGTCCCTTTCCCACCAGTAGAGCTGGTGTATACTTAGGGGTGGTAGAATTGCTTCAATGTTATTCAGCATAAAGCAGCATCATTAAAAAAAATTTAATAACAATAAAAAAATCATGGCATCCATATCCAAAGTTGATAAAAAAAGATTTTGGATCATCCCTGTCAATCTCCCTGCACAAATGAAGTCTTGTTTAAAGCTAATTGGATGGCAGGTGGTTTAGCCTGTGATTCATGTGGTTTTACAGTTAGAAAAAAAAATCAGTTATTAAACTATAAATCCAAATAAAGCTATTTAAAAAGCACATTCACCATTCTATGTTTAGAGATTCACATTAGCTGTTGCTAAATTCCTCAAATAAGAGGAAAATTTAAATGACAAGAAAGTTAAGAAATGTTCTGAAAGATGGTTGAGCAGCCAGGAACCCTTCCACATGCACTTCGTCATTGACAAGTACTCCTGCACAGTGCACCAACACAGGCGGAGAAACACTCTTCGAAATAAACGTGGGTGTTAACAGCAGGTGCTGCGTACATGGAAAGATAACCTTCATGCAGCAATACAGAGACAGTTATGATTGGAGGACACAGGCTCCCTGAGGTGCTCACCTGCTCGGGACCCATGGAGGACAGCCCCGACGTAGGCACGGAGGTCACTGAGGTCATGCTGATCTGTCCTGTCATCTGGTTCATGTTGCTCATCCCACCTGTGTTGGTCGCCATGGATACATTGATGTTCATATTATTATTGTACATGCTGGTGTTTGCTTGTTGCCCAAAGTGTGGTGGCGACTGTTGTGAAAACATGCTAGAATGCAATGAAGAGATGTAAATGTTAGTGCCCTCGTGCAAACAGGCAGGCAGTTTTGAGCACCTGTTTCCCTGGCATTGACTTCAGAATGAATAAAACTAGGCTGAGAGAGCCCAGGGTGGGACAGCCAGCAGACGCTGAGGTCAGAAACAATAGGGCTGGAAGTGGTCAAAGAAGCTGTAGGGACCACCACAGCCCCATGAAGGTCTGGAAGTCTGTTTCCCACCTTTGTGTCTGTACTGGACAAGCTTTCTGTTTGCTTTTATTACACATACTGGTAAGTATAGCTTCTAGGGCACTGCCTCCCTCAGCAGTTTATACCATAAATTGGTGGGGTGCTACCTTCTTAGAAGTTCCTTTTACTTACAAGAAGATTTTATGCTAAGCTTCTTCAAATTCTGGTGACTTCTGCCCTAGAAAAAGTAAGCTGGCTTACTTAGCAGTTTCCTTGATATTGCTCTCTTGTGCAAAGAAATTAAGAGAGACTTGCGGTCTACAGAAAGTTCCCTGGTGATCACTTATATCAAAAAGACACACAAACACAGCATACCTGCTTCCAGCCATGTTCCCCTGTGCCCATCCATTCATGTCAGAGGAGGCCTGATAGGCTGGGTTGGCCTGGGGCTGCTGTAGCATGGGGCTCTGAGTGTGTGCCATTCTGGGTGACATCAGAGGGCTCTGGGGCGTGGTGGCCCCAGTAAAGCCAGGATCAGGTTGCTGACTTATTCCTTAAAACAAAAAACAAAAAACAAAACAGAAGTCCAAAAGAGATTGTTAGCTTTATCATAGAGACTCAGGAAATAGAGAGAATGTTCAAATTAAATACACATAGAAAATTACTTTAAAATACCTGATCATGTACTGGTTAATTACATATGTTTTAAAGATTCCAAGCCGGGATAAAACACATGAAGAAAAAAGTCTCCATGTCTTAAATTCCCTACAGTAATTACACTAGACACCACATTAACCACTGTGGCTAGAGGCAGAGAGGGAAAATACTATTTTCCCCCATGTCCCTTTCCAAATCAACAATGATCAAATACATATTTCTCTTCAACCTAAAATACTCTTTACATTTTTATATATCAGCATAAGGACTATTTAAAACTTAAACAGGATTAAAGTTCAACTATATATAGAAAGTCAACACACTCAATAATTTCTCACTGAATTAATAACTTAAGCCATTCTCTACGTCAAAGACATTCACAGTGAGCACGCCTATCTTCATAAAGGGCTCTAAGGTACTTCAGTGCTATCTAAGATCAGCAAGAATAAGAAAAAAGATTCAATGCAAGCTTCTTGTTCAGTTTAGAAGCAAATGGAATTTACACTAAGAGAAAAAAAAAACTTTTAGAAGACTTTTCTAAATCATCAAAAAGGAAATAGAGAAAAAAAGGAAATAGAGGAAAGGAGCTTGAAAACAAAGGAGGCAATTTAGAAAATTTCAGGATAGTGTTAAGGTAAGCAGATTTTTGCCTAGATGTGGAAAACATGCATATTTAATTAATACTTAAATTAGCCATAAAGAAAAGTTTAAGATCACATGGGAAAAAGCTGCACATTAACTTTCCGTTTCTTTAATGAAATAGGAGACATGAATTTAAGCAACACAAAGACTTGATAGTTACTTATAGATAAAGCTGGTAAAAGATAGGGAAATTCATTCTGAATATTATTGTAAGCACTTACTTTTATCAGTATTTCAACTATTAATTGAATATAATATGCACACAAATACTAACATTTATGACATTACACACTTGTCTCTTAAGGCTGACATTAAGCAACAAATCAACATGAAGAAAAACTAAGAGGTCTTCCTTTGTGCTTTCTATATGGCATTTCTCAAGAATTATCTATTCATTAAAGATTTGGTGTAATCTTTAAAGTCTTTATCTTTCAATGTTATAGAATGTCTCTAATATTTACATTTACACATGTCTTTCAACATTTTGTGTATATCTATTGATTTGTTGAGTCAGACTCAGAGGTTTTCAACTATAAATATATATATATCCACCTATGTTTATAGACACGGACATAAACACACAAATTCATACACGCTCACACACACAACTGGTGCACTATACACACGCACACTTACTTCGGTCATTCTTAAAGTAAGACCTGCACTCAGAGAAAAGGTGGTACCTGAGCTGAGAGACTGGAAGGTACTGTGCTGGACTTGGGGACTCCTGACAGGCCCCAACTGTCCTCCCAGGTTTCCTATCATTCCCTGGTTAGCCAGAGTCATCTGGGAGCCATGCAAAGAGCTGTGAGAGAGGAGCTGTGACCCAGGACTGGGGGGCACTGGGGAGAAAGGACTGGAGAAAGGTGGTGGGGATGAGAGTCCAGTACCGTAGTTTGGAGGAAATGGAAACTGCTGTGCATTTGCCTGGGGGATCCGGGGGTTGCTCATGGCTGCGGGCATACCACTGGGAGCCACCATGCTTGATGTCATGTTCAGCCCTTGGCCTCTCATCATCAAAGTTCTTTGCTGAACCTGCTGTTGCTGATGCATTTGTCTCTGTCGGAGATGCTGGTTCAGGATTTCCCTCTGCCTCTGGGCCAGCATCTGTGCATTAATAGGTGCCTGAATGGGGGCAATCCAGGACAGACAACATTGAGGGTAGACACAGAGTACAAACCAAACAGTGTGTTAGAAATAGGAGAACAATGGCAGTCTCGTGAAAAATTATTTGGAAAATAAGTTTACATGGAAAGAACATTTTAGAGTTGAATAACTGGCAGATGAGAATGAGAGCCTTTAAGTTCCACAAAGAGGATGATGATTCCGAAACACTGCAGTGACGTACATGGGTTAAGTTCAATGTTAACACCAATTCAACTGCAGCTTGTAGTGAGAGGACAGTTAACTGCAGGGCTTCACAATAACTCTAGTCCCATCTATGAGAGGACTCTGATATAAACTTTAAGGGTGGCAGTTTAGCGTCTCACTCAAGGGGCATTCAGGTCCAAAGGGAATCTAAATCACTGTGCCAAAAGGTGCTTGAAGCACTTCAGAAAAGGCTGAGCAGAGACAGGAAGAGAGGGGAGCACACAGGGAGGGACAGGTGAAGGGAAGAGACACTAGCATCTATTGTCAGCAAGAGGTATAAGGGTATTTATGGGTCCTACCGATAAGATGGCAGATCCCCACCACTTGTGGATTCCTTATCTGTGAATTCGCTCACTCACTAAAATTTATTTGAATTCCTAATCAATATTCACAGCACCACTGTCATTTATGGACATGTGCAGAGCGGCGGAGAATCTGAGACACCTCATGCACGCTTTCCCTCCTGACTCTGCCCCCTTGTCTCCGCCCTCATACTGCCAACAATCGTCCTTTTGGTGCACTACTCAGGTCCACCTTTCTCGCACTGTTGTACTTTCGGTTGGCGATTCTGCCATTTAAAAGGGCTCCTGAGAGCAGTGCTGAAGGGCCGTGTAGTGATCCCAAGCACAAGAGGCTGGATTTGCCTTATAGAGAAAATATGTGTTAGATGAGTTATAGGTTAATGAACTGGCTGTGAGTTTAATGTTAATGAATCAACTTAAGTTAAGCTGTTCTCATATGGAAACACACCTAAAACAGGGCTATGTATTGCTAGATTCCTGAAAATCTTATGACCAGAGGCTTGTAGGAGCCTAGCCCCTTGTTTCTTCTTGGAGCAGTGAGTGGTTCAGTGCTTGCGGTAACTGTATGGAACACAGCATGTGTGAATGATGAGAATCAATGTACCCGGCCATAACAATGCAGTGCTTAGGAGGGACCTTGAAAGGGACAGACTCGATAGATAACTGAATGACATTACAGGCCCACTGTGTCCATCTGGATCTTATGGAGTCTACGTTACTTTATGGGGGACATCGTGGGGGGAGAAATCACAAGAGATGTCAGCTGGATACAGTGAAAGCCGACGGCTGGTCCTCTCCTTACCTGCGTTGGTACTCCAGGCCTCAGAGTCAAGTTCACATTTGAAACATTGCTGATTTGATTCATAAGGGGCTGGCGATTCTAAATGGATAGACATACAAATCAGTACACTTTTAAAACACAATATATTTTATTTCAAATCATCTCCTTAAAAACAAAAAAATCACCCTCCTAACCCACCATCTGCATGCTGTTACGTACTGAAACCCCATGGTTTGCAGCTGAATTTCTGTAAAAGCTAATTTTGAATGAGATGTCTCATTGCTTATAATTGGGAGATTAGTTTGGACTGTTTGGAAAACACACAGTTTGCAAGGGAGGAGAATGCTCAGAAGAGGAAGCCCAGAGGAAGACTAGAAAAAGGTCGGTGCTCATCACTTACAATACTGAAAGGAGACTTGAAAGCCTGCAATGTTATTACTTGCTGTAGTATAGAAATCTGTCTGGGCTTGTTGCTAATAGTGATTATTTTTGTCCTGAGATGGGACTCATGACAGGAACAACCAGTATCCTGAGCGTTATGTTAGCTTTGGGCTAGAAACTGTGCCAGATCCCATAAATGTGTACATATTGCCCTGTTCTGTACAATAGGCCCATTTTACAGAACGAAAATTAAGGCTCAGAGAGCTTAAGGTTAGACCATTAGTAAATGATGGAGTTAGAATATAAAAGGATAGCTACTCTGTACTGGGGTGGGGTTAGTAGAGGAGAAAAAAGAGAAGTAGAAAGGAGTATGAAAATAGTAGGATCATCTTGGAGAACTTTTCACTCACTTAGAAAGCATGGAATGAGACTTAGTCCACATGATTTTTGCACCATCTGGCATTGGTCTCCCCCCCCCCCCCACCTCCAGGTACCCACAGAGAACATACTTGCTGTGCCTGGAGGCGATGCTGCAGTTGAAGTCTCAGCTGATTAGGCTGGCTCTGCACCAGGCCTGTGGGCCTGAGGCCAGGTCTGGGCTGCATGCGGAGTGTGGCATAACTAGGCCGCTGCCCCATGCTGTGGAAGTTGGGGTCTTGCATGGGAGAATAGCTTCCCTGGGCCATTTGTGCCTGAGACGCATACTGCTGTGGGAAAACAGGTGCCTTCTGCTCCAGCATCATGTTGGAATCCTGACTCGAGAACTGGTCTGGATCTACTGCTTGGCTCTGAAGAGAAAGTCCCCAAGGAACAAGGAAATAAAACACTAAAAACAGCAGAGGAAATATAAGGCCGGCCTCTCTCACTGTCAGAGATTTGAAGCTTTTCATAGTGTACTTACTACATAAAGGCACTTTTAGTTTGACTTCACTTTTCTTCCTAGGAAAGCCTCTTTCTTCAACAGATCCAGTTTTGTCAGGAAGGAAGCAGGGGTAGCGCCTGACTCCCAAGGGAAGGGACACATGGGCCATGACTACAAATGCCACCCACTCACTCCACCAGACACTGACCTGGACTTCACACACCCATG
The DNA here is from genome assembly GCF_022682495.2 of Desmodus rotundus. Lineage (NCBI taxonomy): Eukaryota > Metazoa > Chordata > Mammalia > Chiroptera > Phyllostomidae > Desmodus > Desmodus rotundus. The sequence continues at coordinate 35,429,504 of NC_071394.1, read as the reverse complement.
TTTAATGGTTTTTTTGGTTTTTTGTTTTTTCGTAGCAGATCACTCATACTTGTATAATTCATGTGAATGAAACAACCACCTTGGTATCTATCTGGGATCAGCAGTGTTGGGATTCCCACCACCATTATTCCCATTTTGCAGACAACAAAACTGAGACTTGGAGAAGTGAAGCAAATTGCAACCAGCCTACCCAGCTAGTGAGTAGTGGGTTCCAAACCAGTTTGTGACTTAGGACCACCAGTACAATACACTGCTTTTATTTAACTGCTTACTGGGGCTGTCAGAATTTCCTGCACACCCCACATTTTGTCACCATCTTATCACCTACTAGACAAATTTAATGTGTTTTGTCATTCTTGACTTCTAAAGGCTCCCCTATCTGGGTCACAATGGGGTAGGTGTAGAAAACCCAGAACTTCTCCAAGGGGGAATAGCTCAGACCCAGGTGGCCTTAAACATCTATGTGTGAAGTGGGAAAGTGTTCCTGGCTAACCCTCCTCCATCTATAGCTAGGAGTAATTTCTACAAACCCCAATCTGTTGGAGGGAAGGCCCCAACAGCGCAAACATCTAGGAGGTTTTCTTTAGCTTAATAACATCCTGGGCTTCTTCAAACCAGCCTAGCCATGCTGAAGCAGGGGCCTGGAGACACCCGGGATTCAGGTCAGTGTGGCCCTGAGGTTGGCCCATGAGAACTGGGCCCATTCTCCCCTCCCCATGACAGTTTTAAAAAATGTGGATGGAGTCTACGTGGGGGAAACCATTCATTGTTGAATTATTGCTCTAACTAAATCCACAAAACTATCTCGGAACTTCATTTCCCCTGACTCCACCTAATAACCACATTTCCATAATTCAGTTTAATATGATATAAGGATGGATTTGATGAGACAATTACAAATAATACAAATAAATGGAAAAAAAGAAGACTAAAAATATTTAACAATGAAATGATGCCAGTTTTGATAAAAACAAGGCACCCAGCAACCCCAAGGATCACATTTTTAAATGTCACTTAGACAAAACTCAAGGACAATGCCATTGAATGTGAAATTCTAACTACTACCCAGAGCACAGTAAACCAGCCACACAGGAAATATATTAACTCCATTTTCCTTTCTTGATTTATTTCAGGTTATATCAGGTAAACTTAAGTCATTTCTTTCCATTCTGCTGTTCTCAGTATGAATCGACAAGTCTTAATTAACTCCCACTATGTCTGCCAAACGGTGGGGACTATGACAAGACTATCTTTAATGCTTCAGAGAAGTCTCCAATGACTCTGCACCACCATCATCACAGGCCCTCCCTCATGACACGTCAGATGTGCAAGAAGCTGACTGGACACTGGGAGGCACTTTTTAGTAATCAGAAACGGAGATGACTCATGCCGAGAAGAACGGAAGATAGCAGCATGACTGTGATAGTTTTTTCTAGGTTATTCCTTATACAGTAAACCAGCAAGGCCGCTTCACACCAATTTAGCTGGTAGCCAAATTCAGAAAGCACTATGTTATTTCATGAGACTGTGTTAGGTTATTTCTTGAATTACTGCTATAAATAGCAGAGAATTACTTTAAGTAACTACCTAATTACCAGGAGGAAGGAAGCTAAATAAGTAAGTACGTTAAGATTGGTTAACTTCTTTATATTCCCACTTATGCTTAATTATCCTCAAAACTATTGTGGGCAAAGGTCAAAATGGCATTTGAGTTCTTCCTTTCCGTGCCAACAGCACTCTTGCAAACCTGGCAAACGTCCCTAAACCCCACCGGACTTTCTGTAAGAAGTGTGGCGAGCCTCAGACCCACAAAGTAACTTGGTGCAGGGGGGACAAGGATTCTCTGTACGTGCAGGGAAAGCAGGGTCCTGACAGGAAGCAGAGTGGCTGTGGTGGGCAGACTAAGCCTATTTTCTGGAAGGAAAAAAAAAGCTAACTACAGACAAGATGGTGCTGAGGCCTGAATGCGTTGAACCCAACTGCAGATCTGAGAGAATGCTGGCTATTAAGAGATGCGCGCATTCTGAACTGGGAGGAGCTAAGAAGGGAAAGGGCCAAGTGGTCCAGTTATAAGCTTCATATTTTGTTTTATTATGTGACAATAAAATCTTGAGGATATGTTAAAAAAGTGATTTTGAACAACAGTCACCTCTAAAAAATGACTTCTGCTAATTTATGTGCAGTATTCTTTTAGAACTAATAGCTTCCCATCACTAGTCCACAAATATAAGATTAATACAGTGATTGCAGATACTTGATTTGTTTTTTTTTTAAATCCTCACTCGAAGATATATTTATTGATTTTAGAGAGAGAGTAAGAGAGACATTGATCAGTTGCTTCTAGTATGTGCCCTGACCAGGGATTGAACCTGCAACCTTTGGTGTTTGGGACGACACACCAAGCAATGGAGCCACCTGGCCAGGGCACAGACACTGTCTTTTTCGATGAAAGCATTCTGGGTCACTGGGACAGCAGTGTTCCATTCTGGGTGTCTCCGCTTCCTGCATGTCCCTCTCCATCGTCATTAGGCGAGCTGGACCTGAGTTTCTGCCTTTCAGTTCAATAACCCAAATTCTGTGTAAAGCTCATTTTCATTCTTAGGCCAGAGTTTATGTGGGAGTAACAGAGGGAAAGAAAGAAAATAAAGCTAGCCTGGTATTAGGTAAAAAGAAAAATTCTAAAAAGGAGACTGCAGATTATCTGTCAGGAGAAGGAAACGAACACCCTCATGCCCCTGAGAAGCTCAGCCACACCGGTTCCCTCTGTGCGTACCTGGCTGACCAGCTCGGGTATTCCCAAGGCTCTATCGATCTCCTCTAGGCCATCGAAGTTCCGCAAGGCCAAGTAGAGCTGGTCCAGGAGAGCTCCTTCATCACTGGGGGATTCCGTGGCAGGATGTGGACACAGCAAGTCGTCTGGAGAGCTGCCAAATGGCTGCCTGTAGAGAGACAGACTTCACCCTGGGCCCGTGGAAAGGCTAATCGGTTAGAGAACAATTTTTTTTCCCCCTTAAGGACAAAAGTATCATTTGACTTCCAGGGTCTTTGTAGTAAAATACTATACCAGCCAGAATAGAACAAAATGACAACCCAAAATAATATACAGAGAGCATTTGAGATCTTGCTCCCTGGCATATGTTGTTAGTCTGTCTCAAATAAACTCTTAAAAAAAATAGATACACTTGAACAGAGATTTACGTGAGTCCAGGGCCCACGTGACTATTACATTTCCAAAGATCAACACTGATTCCTTAAGCACATATATATTTATTTTGCACTGAAGTAATCAAGGTACTTTTCTGAATTTTTAGGAGGACTAATCGAATAGTCTTATTTCACATGAGGCTATGCTGATCAACCTGGGAGAGACTAGAGCATCATAGGCATAAAAGCTACATGCAGTTTTTGAACTCAGCTGTCACTAGACTAAACTTGACTGGACAAATAGGAAATTTTTAGTCATGCATGCTAGACTTGTGGACATTTATGAACGCCCTCAAGAAGTGTAGTGGTTAGCCTTCCTGAGTTAGACAAGAAAAGCGGATCATGAATATGCGAATTATGTTTGTTATTCTATAAGGTAATAGGTGATAAAACCATAATACTAAACCCCAAATTCTATGGTATATAAAACTCCTGTAATTCAAATTAACTGACAATTTCGGGATTTTTAAAAAGAGCTTCTGGGTGGAAAGCCAAGATGGCGGTGTAGGTAGACACACTGCGCCTCCTCACACAACCAGAACTGACAGAAAATCGAATGGCAGGGAAGTCCGACACCAAGTAGATAAAAAAGAAACATACATCCAGACCGGTAGGAGGGGTGGAGACGGCACCGGGGCAGAGAGGACTCGCATTGCTGTGGCGGGACCGAGACTGGCGCAGTGTGGGATGAACGGGGCAGACAGTCTGGCCACTAGCAGACCCTGCGGCCCCACATTCGTGCAAAGATAAACCGAGAGGGCCGGACTCAGAGTGGCGGAGAACGGGGCAGGCAGAGCAGTGGGTAGCACCCGGCCCCACATTCACACACAGATAAACCGGGATGAATGGCGGGGAGCAAAGCAGACCTCGTAACCCAGGGCTCCAGCTCGGGGAAATAAAGCCTCAAACCTCTGATTGAAAACGCCCGTGGGGGTTGTGGCGGCAGCAGGAAAGACTCCCAGCCTCACAGGAGAGGTCGTTGGAGAGACCCACAGGGGCCTAGAGTGTGCATAGGCCCACCCACTCAGGAACCAGCACCAGAGGGGCCCAATTTGATTGTGGGTAGCAGAGTGAAATATTGAAATCTGGTGGAGAGTGGAGCGGGAGCCATTGCTCCCTCTCGGCCCTTCCCCCACGTACACGTCACAGCGCAGCGACCAGCGTTACCCCGCCCCAGGAACACCTAAGGCTCCGCCCCTTTAAGTAACACACGAGTCAAAACAAACAAAAAAAAAATGGCCCAAATGACAGAACACTTCAAAGCTCCAGAAAAAATACCACTAAAGAGAGGAAGAGATAGCCAACCTATCAGATGCACAGTTCAAAACACTGGTTATTAAGACGCTCACAGAATTGGTTGAATTTGGTCGAAAACTAGATGAAAAAACGAAGGCTATGCCAAGAGAAACAAAGGAAAATGTACAGGGAACCAATAGTGATGTGAAGGAAACTGGGACTCAAATCAATGGTGTGGACCAGAAGGAAGAAAGAAACATCCAACCAGAAAAGAATGAAGAAACAAGAATTCGGAAAAATGAGGAGAGGCTTAGGAACCTCCAGGACAGCTTGAAACGTTCCAACATCCGAATTATAGGGGTGCCAGAAGGAGAAGAGGAAGAACAAAAAATTGAAAACTTATTTGAACAAATAATGAAGGAGAACTTCCTCAGTCTGGCAAAGGAAATAGACTTCCAGGAAGTCCAGGAAGCTTGGAGAGTCCCAAAGAAGCTGGACCCAGGGAGGAACACACCAAGGCACATCATCATTACATTACCCAAGATTAAAGAGAAGGAGAGAATCTTAGAAGCAGCAAGAGAAAAGGAGACAGTTACCTACAAAGGACTTCCCATAAGACTGTCAGCTGATTTCTCCAAAGAGACCTTACAGGCAAGAAGGGACTGGCAAGAAGTATTCCAAGTCATGAAAGGCAAGGGCCTACATCCAAGATTACTATATCCAGCAAAGCTATCATTTAGAATGAAAGGGCAGATAAAGTGCTTCTCAGATAAGGTCAAGTTAAAGGAGTTCATCATCACCAAGCCATTATTATATGAAATGTTAAAGGGACTTATCTAAGAAAAAGATAAAAAAATAGGAACAGTAAAAATGACAGCAAACTCACAGTTATTAACAACCACAACTATAACAAAAACAAAAACAAACTAAGCAAACAACTAGAACAGAAACAGAACCACAGAAATGGAGATCACATGGAGGGTTATCAATAGGGGATTGGGAAGGGGAGAGAGAGGGGAAAGGTACAGAGCATAAATAGCATAAATGATAGGTGGAAAATAGACAGGGGGAGGGTAAGAATAGTGTAGGAAATGTAGAAGCCAAAGAACGTATAAGTATGACCCATGGACATGATCTATAGGGGGGGAATGTGGGAGGGAGGGGGTGGGCAGGATGGAGTTGAGTGAAGGGGCAGAAATGGGACAACTGCAATAGCATAATCAATAAATATATAAAAAAAATAAAAAGAGCTTCTGAATGATTTGAATACCAAAGGGGAAATGAAACTTATAATTTGCCAAAATAGTCTAATTTGTACCCATAGAGTAGTATAACATAGGATTTTTTGGAGGACATAAGTTTATAGATAAGTAACTTCATTCTTAAGTGAAAACAGACTCGTCAAAGGATGAAGTTGCCTGCTTAACCCACTTTAATATGCCATGTTTTCTGAAGATAGCTTAATATGCCACGTTGGCCTAAAATCCTGAAATGCTGATTATTAAAGACTACAATTTCAAATAGTTATAACACAGTACATTAAAAGCTAATCTAGACTCTCCACTTATCTCTAGTTACTTGTAAAGAAAAATCACCCAATTAAGTGTCCCTCGATGACACCCTTACCTGCTTGCTGTCCCTGGCTCCAAGCCTGCAGCCTCACTGCCTCCGAGGCGTTGCCACCAGGCAGTGCAGCCAGAAGCACGAGCCACGCAGGCATGCTAAGGGCTTCCACCAACACTCTCAGGGGCTCTGCTCTCATTCTGGGACTCTTTCTACACCTGCCTCCTCTCCTTAAGATTGCCTTGGTTCTCAGTAAACAGCAGACACTGAACTAGTTCCCCCACTGCCCTGTCACACCCTTCCAAAATTCAAGTTCAAATTCAAATGTGATCAGATCACTCCACCATTGCTACTTAGGGAGTGAGAGGTAGGAGCAGACACAGGAAAGTAGCAACAAGGAGAAAACCACAGGACTACATGTCACTAAAGCAAAGGCAGGAGGAAATGCCCCAAAGAGGAATGACCAACATTTGGATGTTGTAAATTTCATGCAAAAAGAGCTCAAGCCAGCTAAGAGTGGATGTCATCTACATAACAGGTTCTCTTTGGCTGAGACCTCATTCCCCAACAATGCTATTCAAGTAGTTTCTTTGTTTAGCTTTATTTTAAATTTTCAACACCTGTTTCTTTAGAAGCTTCATTTCTACACAACCACGACCCTGCCCCCAACCTCTCCCCACTGGTGACAAGCTCATGTGAAATGTGCTCTTGTTTAACTCCAGCAAGGCTGCCTGGGTTCTGCATGAACCCAGACTCCACGGTCTTGCATCTATTGAGTCAGAAGGGGAGGAGCTTTCTCCTACCTTTGCAAGCAACCGCACCCTAGTAAAGACATATTCAAATGCTTAAAGAAAAAAAAAAACCCTGATGCAAATATTAACTTGCATTTAAACAATTTCCTACATAGTAAAGCAACCCATTTGTGTTACATGCTTCTCATTTCTTTTTTTAATTAAAGAAAAGTGAGTTGGTATCTCTGGGCCCTCTTCTACTCAAGGTAGAGCTCTCAAGGTGCTCTCCTGCGTATAGTCCCAGTCGGATTCTTCCGATAAGGTGCTGCCAGGTTCCTTTTCCCAAAACACACTTCACTGAGCTGACTGAGAGTTCTTACTTCACCTCCCCAGGGGAAAATGTCTAAGTCCCTGGGCCCTGGTGGTGGTGGTGGAATTCAAGGACACACACACACTTTGGTAAAGCTGAAGTTTTCTAAACTTAGTGTCTACAACTTCCCCATGAGCCCCAGCTATCTGGGCAACTGATCTTTCCCCACACCAGCGTAACGCCAGGACCTTTCACTCCACGCTTCTCCATCTAAGATCCCCACCAGGGCAGGATGTACTCCTTCACAGCCACCCTTGACCACCCCTGCTCAGCTCCCAACTTTAGCACCATCTACTGTGCCATGCTAAATCAATATTAGCATCCACGCTAAAAACATCAACTTTAGACTGTGCCTGGTGAGGACATCTAAAATCTCTTTGTTGGTCCAGTACTTGAACTACATAGGTTCAGTAACTTTTCAGTTGATTATAATAAAAACTTCCTGATCTAGACAGGAAATCATACCTTATACACAGAAAAATACATCACACTGTGGCTTAATTTTCTAAATTTGGGCATACTGTATAAGTCATATCATTTCCCTTAAAGACACCATAGTATGCTCGGCTTACAGAACAAATATTGATCCAGACTTCCAATCTGAACTTTATAAATGGTTGCCAACGAAACAAAGAAAGTATTTTCCTAGAGTTTGGGCAGTTACAAATGCAGTTACAATGTACATGGTGACTGACAGACCTGTGTAATATTAAGACAAGGGTAAAATTCAGAGGAATAAAGGGAGGAACCAGGCCAACATCAACAGAAAGCCCATTTCTTAATATTTTCACTTTCATTGGCAGTCTAGTAAGGACATTACGGATGGTGATAAGGAGAGTGGGGTCAATTCTGAGCCCCTATGTGAGAAACCATACCATTGCCTTCACTTTTCACATGTATTTTCAAAATTTTGCAAAAAAGTAGCAGCTACTACATAATGAGAAACAGTCAACACAAGAAACTTTACTCTCAGATACATTTCAAATAAGAGAAAACCAAATTAACTCCAAAATTTTGAACTGAATGTGAAAGCAAGTCTTTCATAAAGGGCAGCTACTATATTTTAAGAGAAAAATATCACTTTTATAAATCAAACAGAAATCTTCAAACAAATCACCTATACATTCTGGACTATATTTTAAACCTTTTTCTTACATACCGGATGAGTGAAGGAAAGAAACCACAATGGAACTACAGAAAGTGGAAATTCAATTACAAATCCATGAGTATAGGAATATGTCAGAGATTTAAGGGCTAAACCACTGCCTTTTTGAAATGTATGCATAAACTAATGCTTGGTTCCTAAAACATTAAAAAACCTATTCCTAAACAGATAGGCTGTACAAATGTAAAATATTAATGATGACATGTATAAACTGGGTTTTTAAAAAGCACTGCTTTTTTCTTTGGAAAAAAAAAGGAGAGATGATGTTAGAAACCCTGTTCCTCCTCACTTCTGAAGCTCTGGGACAGTTAGATTAGCATTGATTTGGTCATAAACCTCCTCCAAACTGAATTATTTAAAATAAAAGAAGTGGGACAAGTGGCTGGAAAAAGTGAAGTAACTTTCGCAGTGGTGAGAACGGTTTGTTTTGTTCACACAGTCCTTAGACAGAGACAGCTGACAGTAGCCCCGGACACTGCAGAACAGGCGATGCTGAGTCACAGAACCGGCACAGCACGCCCAACAGCTTTGTTTGTGACTAGACTCAGTAAAATCTGGAATTCCTCCTTTTTAAAACAAACAAACAAAAAACCAGAACTCTCATCTGTTTGGGAAGCAGTGACAATTCTAACTTTGGCCTTAGTTTTCCCTAGAAACTCATCTTTCACATTTCATTCAAAAACACATATCAAGTGTCAGTTTTACTTGTTACACTAATTTTTATTATGTGTGAATTTCCATGGAAATGGGCGAGTTTTTAATATGTCAAATGAACACATTTGGAAAAAGCATAATGCCCCCTGACACAATGAAATGAGACTTGAAAGAGCTGGAGGGAGCTTGAGAAAGCCCAGACTCCATGTGGGAGTCGCCAGGAAACTCAGAGGCGGCTCCACTGGCCATGGGAGCCAGTCCAGAAAGAGCCAGAATGCCTGACTGTGGTTCTCCCTTCTGCTCTTCCAGCCACATTTCTACTCAAGGTGCAGCGGGAGGACCAGTGGTGCTCCTGGGTCCCACCCAGACGTGACTTTAAATGAGACCCCAACGGTGGTTCACGGGCACAGTGGGGTTGGAAAACGCTTGTTGCCCCCAATAAGTGCATCGAATACAGCTGGAGAGTACCCTTCCTTCTCTCTACAGCAGTTGTTAAGCAGTTCCCTTAAGTCTTTTCTTTCAGTGAAAGAACCAGCTCTCTACTTTTCTCACCAACCCTATTGCAGGGCTCATGTTCATCTTCTATTTTTTTAAACATCATCGAATCCTCTGAATCCTTAACACATAGAAAGGAAATGGGCACCACACCACTACTCTGAGCTGTGCAACCCCAATGGCAACAAAAGCATTAAATTCCAGAGTGGGACTTGCTCAGAAATTTGTATTTCTTAAAATATATTTTATTTATTTATTTTTAGAAAGAGGGGAAGAGAGGGAGAGAAACACCAGTGTGTGGTTGCCTCTCACCTGGCCCCCACCGGGGACCCAACGAGCAACCCAGGCATGTGCCCTGACTGGGAATCGAACCGGCGACCCCCTGGTAAGGCAGCCCGCTCTCAATCCACTGAGCCATGCTAGCCAGGGCAGAAAGTTTTATTTTTAAGCAGCTCTAGAAATGTATTCTACTTTGGGGAAAGCTCAGGAACCTGTTGACTTTCACCATTTGTGAATCTGATAGGAGTATTATGTATAATTTTAGACTAGAATAATCCCAGAAGGGTAAAGACCTTCAGTCTGCAGTAAGGTGTTCATTGAGCCTCCAACCCAACTCTTTATATATGATCCTCAAGGCCAAATTTCTCCAGTGTAAATTTACTTCCTGGAAAACAAGGCCTGCATCCTGTGAGTTCCCACACTGCCTCTTGCTCAGGCTCTCAGCTACCTCCCTGCCTTGGGGCTCTTTGCCCATTAGCCAGCTGAGCAGTGGCAGCACTCAGGCCCCCAGGTCCCCTGGGCAACTCCTGCTTCCAGTGCTGTGCTACAGTGAGACTACGCATGTAATACAATTGTGATGTTGCCTTTGTAGGGAATAATACAAAACAAAACAAAAAAATACCAGGGAGCTAAAACCTGAGCATCCCCTGAGCCGTGGGTGACAGGTGTGTTTATCTATAAAGCATAGCAAAGTCAAAGAGCTGCCCTGAGATGGGCTAAGCTGAGGGACCCTGGACGAGACCCAAGCAAGTAGTGACCCCAGCCCTGGCAGAGACCACCACATATTCTCTCAAGAAAAGTGTCCTCAATTCAACCCCAGATGCTTCAGTGACTGAGATCAGCTATGAAGGATTATCGAAGTACTCTGGGAAACAGATCAATCACTGGATTTAGAACTTCAAGAAATCTAGATATTGAAATTACTGGGTAAAAAAATTTAGAAAACAATGATTAATATGTATAAAGATATAAACATCAAATCACAGAAATAAGCTAATAAAAAGAGGCTATGAAAAGAACCAGGCAAATAAAACTCTTAGAAATGAACAGCATATACCAAATACCAAGCGGTATAAATAAATAAACCCACACCTACACACACTAGTAAAGCTACAATGCAGCAAATACAAGAATTGCTCAAAAGCAATTAGAAAGAAAAGATCACTGACAAGGAAATGAAAATGATTACACTGACAATCAAAACCAATAAAATTCAATAAACTTGATAATACACCACAGCCTTTTCAAAAAAACTGTTTTAACAGCTTAATGCACAAAGTCTGAACGCTTCAGTCTGATATTTAAGGCCCTCTATAAACCTATTCTATTGCTGATCTACTCTTGCAGCCAAATCTTCTGATAGTGCCTTTTATTTTTTTCAATGTGGCAAAATATATGAAAGAGAAAGCTAGATGATTTTCCGCTACCCTGAACATATTGTGTTGCCTCTGTAACATCCAGTCCTCTGACCACGCTGCTTTTGCTGGGTAGACTGGCTTCCTGCCATCCCTGCCTCCAGAAATGACTCCTTTTCTGCACGGTCTTGAGGCCTTTCCCCAGTCACCTGACTTGACGATCTCTTGAAATACAGTTTATTTCTCTTATGGCATATATAGTGCACACTAACTCATATTACCATTATTAGGGTACGTATTTTATTTCCTAACTATACTGTAACTTCTTTAAAGGCATGCTCTAGGTGTGAATTCTGGGTTTCTCCCCTGCCTACACGCCCTGCCCAGCAGATGATATAGCCTGAATGCATGAAAAGTCGTCAGGTACCAACTATTAAAAGGAAAAGACTGACTCCTGGCACAGGTATGCATGAAGTAACTTAGAACTCATGACACACTGCTCTGTTGGATCTCCTGGGGGCTCAGCACTCACCTGCTTTGGCTGGCGAAGGAGGCCTGGTCTATGGGCAGGATGCTTTCAGGCCACGGGGCGGTCTGGTTTGGAGGAGCTTGTTGTTGGCTATACTGGGGTCCCCCCATGTTCATCTCTAATTCAGATGGCCCTAAAAAAGGAGAAGACAAAAATCCAAAAATCTTACAAGTTGTAATCAGGGAAGTATCTATTTCTGCTCTGCTCAAAGTTGAATATGTGGGGCTTTTTTAGAAAATGAAAAATACAGAAGGAATAATAATCCGTTGAAAATAACGAGACACTTTTTGTTCTGATACAGAAATAAAGGCAATAAATATCAAGACTCATCACCTACCTCACAGACTATTTACAGCAGCAGTTCTAAACCTCTTTTTGCACTTAGGACCCTTTATATTCTGTCAAAATAGATTTTGTTTGTGTGGGGTATATCTTATTGATATTAATTAATTGGAAATTAAAACTGGCAAACAGAAAAATAATTATTGATTCATTTAAAAATCATCATAATAAACCCACTATATGTTAACACAAATTTTTCTGAATGAAAAAAAGGCATCTTTTACTGGCATTAATTTACATTTTTGCAAACACTTTAATGTCTGGACTGATAGAAGAGAGCCAGAATCTCTTATCTGCTTCCACATTTCATGTGAGAGAATGACAGTGAGAAAGAAAAACACTGTCTTAGTATTACAAGGAAAATAGTTTTGGCCTATCAGACCCCTTTCAAAAGGGTGCTGGGGTCCTGAGCCATCTATTTGAGAGGTGCTGGTCTGCGCATGCTCCTGACCTCACTGTGATTCAGTGAGCTCTTCCACCCAAAGAGCGCAGAGCAGAGAGGAGGCCCAGCCAGTTCAGACATGCTCATTCTTAATAGTTCCTTTTAGAGGTGTAAGGCTAATTGATGAGATGAGTTTTATATATTTTCTTTTTTAAAAAAGTCCTCACCCAAAGACATGCTTACTGATTTTAGAGAGAGGGGACAGGAGGGAGAAAGAGGGAGAGAAACACTGATCGGTTGCTTCTCCCATGCGCCCCAACTGGGGACCAAACCCATACCTCAGGCATGTGCCCTGACTGGGGATCGAATCTGCGACCTTTTGGTTTAAGGGTAGAGGCTCCAGCCAACTGAGCCACACTGGGCAGGGTAATAATACGAGTTTTTAAATGATTTCATTGTTAACATTATCTGTAGACCTGTTTTCCATTATAATAGATTTCCTGTTGAGTTTCTGGCTTTTTAAAAATTTATTAAAAATTGGAGAAATTCAGCTACACAGCAAAGCTCACAGAGCTGTATTTCAAACTCAAAAGCCAGGTGAGATGCCCTTCGGTGAAGAAAGACTGAGAATAAACTAAATTTCTGGATATAAGTTATTTATGATGATGATTTTAAAAGGAAGAGATATTTTAAAAATTCCCCAGTTTAATTTTGCATGGAATTCTGGTCATTTTGGCATTTTTCATGCAAGCCTCAAATGATATGAATTTATTTAAGAACCACCACTCATTAACTCGAAATACATTCTCTGTAGAAGGTGATAGGAATGTCATCTTTCAGAAACAATAAACCCAAACGCACTGAACAATTAAGCAGCTAGGAAGAAAACGATGACAGAGGTGGGACGAGAATTCTGAAATATCTCCCCAAAACAATAGTGGCACGTTTCCGTTAATGATCTAGCACTTATGGAACGATATCTAAGTATATGAAAAAGTAAAAAAGTACATGAATATTAACCTATCTGAATTATGCTAATGTACAAGATAAGAGGAAGGTTAATACATCAGTGATTAAGAAAATAATCTTGCGTATGAGCTGCACAGATCATTACTTTTTAAAAAATACTGACTTTATTGAGATACAATTCACATACGATACAATGTATTCAGTTAAAGTGTGTGACTCAGAGGATTTAGTCATCTCAGAGGATTTAGTGTGAGCTGTAAAATTGCAGAGTTGTACAACGACCACAACAATCACTTTCAGACATTTCTATTCTCCCCAAAGGAACCCAAAGGGGAACTGTTAAAGAGTCACTCCCATTGGCCCCCCTCCCCGAACCCTGAGTCCTAGGTGAATACTAATTTGCTTTCTTTCTCTACAGATTTGCCTATTCTGGACATTTCATATAAATGGAATTGCACAACGTACCACACCATTACTTTTAATAACATGTGAACTGTATCCAAACAGAATCCGACCGATCCTCACAATTCTTGGGATGTTCTATAAGACTCTGCACCTTCAGTGAGGACACGGGAGAGTCCGGTCTAATGGTGTAGAGTTGTGGCTCAGAAATACGCATTGGAAGGTCCTGATATGATCTTGATATTCACCCAGAGTCAGCAACCACTGCTCTATCACTGAAACACTTTTTCAAAATATAACACTTATAGTGTGACATTCTAACTCACTCCCCCCAAAGATGAAATTGGGCAATTTAATAAAAATAAAACATCATAAAGATTGTTGGTTCTGTTAGGTAACTGAAAGATTCTACACAGAGTTCCAGCAAAATCCCACTTGTGACAGCTTGACATGGGGGAATTACCTACATTGCAAATTAGGAGCTTGACTTGAAAGACCTTATGGAGCTGTTACTTACTCTAAAGAAAGCATAAAAGATAAAAGCCACGAGCACTGAACTGCCTTACCTAGATTCATGACCTGAGGCTGAAGCATCTGCCTTTGGCCAGGCTGGCTGCTGGGTCTCATGGGGATGCTGGCGGTGGGATTCCGAATCATACCTCCTTGGATTGGTCGGTTCATGGCACTGGTGGTAGCAGCACAGGTGACTCTCACAGAACTCTGTGGTGCCCATTCCCCAGACGGCACAGTGGGCCGGGCAGCATTACTGCTAATCATCCCTGAAGGCAAACCAAAGAAATGAGAGTTGCAGGAACTGAAAACATCTCAGCACGGATGAACACCAGATGATCTTACTCTGAAGGAGATAATCAGTCTGTAATACGCAGTTAGCCAATAGCTAAGGCTCTCACTGGGACAGGCGTGAGCCCTTGGCTAAGAATTAAGAATCGGCAATTACTACAAAGTTTTTTTTTCAATAACATGGACTTGCCACTCTTTATAGTTCGGAAAAGCTGTTAAAGTTGTTCCCATATGTACTTAGAAACAGGTGCTGTGGCGTGTGGATAACCCCAACTTCCTTCCTCAGGAAGTGAATCACATTAGCTGATACACACGTCAATGCTTTACTTTCCAAAAGGGAGGTGAGGCTAAGAGGAAGGAACAAGGTAAAAAATTGATAATCAACCCAAAATCACAGAGAATATCCCATGAAGCCTATGCCTATCCCTTTCAGAGTATTATCAGTTGTTAAGCTTCAAAATTATACAGGGGAGTCTCTAAAGCGTAGGGGAATTACTAGATCTTTTTACTACACTTCTTTGTAAGTCAAGGTCAGAGAACTCCTACTACTTCGATATGCCTGGACCACCATACTTCTGATTATAGACCTAGAATGGGTTAAGACAGATTTGACAAATCCTTTTATGCTTGAAATATCAATAGTTATCTGACCACACGTAATAAGAGCACAACACTGGCGAGCAGGATCAGGAGTTCACTCTCTCTGGGCTGGTCCCCCGGATGCTGGCAATGACCAAAGATTTGCTAAGACTTTATATTCTAAAGGTTTCAGAAAAGCCCCAAGTGAGGAACATTCATTTTGAAATGTTTTATGACAGATGTATAAAAGTTCGCTTTCAAATAGATGGCTTGCTGGATTTCATTTACTTTAATTATAATAAACAACTAAAAATAGGGTAGATTTAAGAAATGGAGAGACCATGTATTATGGGTGGTTTTTCACTGGTGAAATGAGAATGTGTTCTGTTAGGATGATTAAGAGTGACAGACATTTAATTAGATTGAAAAAATTAGAACAATATTATGGTAATATATATTTTAAAAGCCATTCCAAGATCAGATTTAAATTCTACAAAGATATCATGGGGAAAAAAGGCATTTTAGCTTTCCAAAAATCTATTATGTAAATAGTATGACAAGATTATAGAAAGCAGAAGGAAAAATCATCCATAATTCAACAATATTAATGCAATTATAACTGGGGTAGTCTCTTTCAGTTTTTTTTTACTTTTCAATGAAGCACAGGCATTTCAATCGTTTCCCCTTAAATTGAACCCTTATTTTCAGTTACCTATCTAAATCGCAAATATTTACAGGGATTACATACTAAGCAAAAACCAGAAATCCCCAAAATCAAACACCCACCAATATAAGTTCTTTTGATAACATCTACTCTTTCAATGCCTTTGTCTTTAGAACCTCACTTCAACAAAGGAAGAAAGCTCAAATTGTGAGCTGTTCTTCATTGGGAAAGTCAGTATCCTTGCTATGTCTATGATGAACAGATATTGTAGGGTACAGGACGTGGTGCTTACATGTGCTGCTGCAATGATTTCCAGCCTGAATCGGATGAAAGTTCGGGAATGTGGTAGCTGCGATGACAGTGACTATCCCTTAGGAATGTGCTTGGCGACCTGGCAGACACCTCAAGTTACAGCAGGTCGAGGTCCAAACCAGATCACAGGCAACTCCAAAACGGAGTACTGGGCCAGTTACTATCAGACCAGGCATACTATTACTTAAAGTTTTAAATTTTTAATTAATATTTTTCTGAATGAGAATTGTATTGTTTATAAGTATGAAAGGTTGGTTGAATTTTAAACTTTCATTCTGAAAAATCTCCAAGCACAAATAATCAATTAATAGGAGGTTTTGGGGTTATCAGCAGATTGTCACGAAAAGCTGGCAAGCACCAAATTATTTTACACACACCACCACAATGTCTTGAACAGTAACTGGAACAGAAGTAAAGTAAGCCTATGCTGTAACAGAATTAATGATTTGCAACCTCGTGAAAGTAATGATCACAGAATAAAATGGTCAGTTTACTGTAAGGTTTTCCAGTGCTTCATATACCACTTTCATGGTGCAAATCTGTAGACTTTTCCTATGTTCAGATGTTAGCTTCTAACATGAAAAATTTCACTTGAAGAATTCTACTAGTTTGATGTAGATAAATACATCATTAAGTAACCCAGTAAAGTAACAGTGTATTTGAGCCCTTACCTGTGCTACTGTTCCCTAAATTTCCTTGGTTTCCCATCATCCCTTGGTTACCCATCATTCCTGGCTGAGGTATCACTGAGTAGGGACTACTGTTTCTGATAGGTGGGAAGGGTCCAGCACCAGTTGGGCTTTGCAATGTGATGTCAAGTGGTAAATTCTGGTTTGGCAATAACCTGCCCAGTTGCCCTGGTCGTGGGTTATTAAAAGCTAAGGAGAGAACAAATGAAAATTAAAGGTTAATATTAGCTAACACGCAGAAAAGAACGAACAGAATTAGTGATTAGGGAAAATGTTAAATGTAAAATAACAAAGATATGCATGTCAGGGACCAACTGCCTACATAAAAAATAAATTCACAGACAAAAGATGCAGCATCAAAATCTCATAATCTAATCCACAGGAAACTAATTCAATTACATTCTTGTGGGAAAAAAAAAGAAAAAAAAGAACATCTATCACTTACCATATATTTTTCTTCTCAATACTAATTTCTAATATTCAATTATATTTGCTAAGTAAACCCCTAATATGTTCTTTTTCACGTTGTATTATTCAAATTTAGGAGTATTGCTTTGTCACAGTTATGAAGCTATAAACATCTCCTGTATACAGCACGAAACCCAGAAATATGTGGTTAGAATATCATGTCTTCACTGGACTTTCCTAGGAGTACCATTAGGTCAAAAGTATCTAATTTCATCGAAAGTGAAAATCTTCAAGTGTGAACTCTGCTACCTGAAGTAATTAGTAATGCTTTAGGACCGTAATCTTTAATCTCCTAAATACAGCCTTTTAGAATTCCAGACACATGTAGATTTGAAATGATTCTTATGGTTAGTTCCCAAGAACGTATTGTGCAACAGGCGATACACCAGTGCACTGTACTGTTACACAGACAACCAGTAATTTGACAGCAATGCTATGTAACTTTAAAAGTGCAAAGATATTATAAATTACAATTTATAGCACCAATTTATTAAATAATACCAAATATTTTACTTTCTCTGAATTATATAAACATAGTATGAATAGAACATTGGAAAGGAAAGGTTCTTAATAATCAGTAGCAGAAATAAAATATGCAGAAGAACTAGGGCATGGAATTTAAATTATATACATGCTTATTCATGACTTCCTCAGGTGTAGTTGTATGGTTACCATTCAATAATGTGAATACTATTAGGAGGCAAAGAGGGAGGAAAAACCATGAGTTCACATGCAGTTTGTCCTTCCTTAGTTCCGTTGGTTAGGAAGCGCCAACTTTCTAGCGTGTTTCTTACTTACTTCGCAGCTCTTTGACATTGTCATCTCCCACAGTCTGTAAGAAACCCTCCATTCTCTGAGAAACAGGCAGGTTTAACAGATAACAGCAAAACCTCTACTTTGTTTTACCCTTTTTGGAATGATATGGAATCGCTTGAGAAAAAATCTAGTAAATAGAGGTATCCTGTGATTTGGCTATAATTGCCATTTCTGGTTTAAGAACCAAGGTTGAGTTTTGGGCCAAACTGTATTAGAAGAGGGAAAAAAAATCATTATTCTGGTCACCAATGGAACTCTAAGGAAGTTATCTATCTTTCTGTAAATTATGTCCCTGGAACAGGAACAATATTTTCTTCCATTCAAACTATTGGGCAATTTTAGGCAATTATCAAATATTCATAGTGAAGGAAGATTTCATCTTAAACTTATTTAAATAAAGTTTAAAATAAAAACATAATAAATACGTACTTTGTAAGACAGTCTAAGTTCTTCCAGCTTTGTATCAAACTAGCCAAACTTAAAATGCACTTAGAAAATATTTATGATAAAATTCCATGTAAAATTGATATTTATCTGAGGATTCCTAAGAGATACGACAAGGTATTTTTAATGTGTGTAGTCCTTTCACATGATTAAATATTGAGAATTTTTAGTAGTATATTATTCCTAAAAAGTCAGCATAACTTTCTAATTTTTTATAATTTCAGTATTCAGTTATTAAAACACACAGAAACCTACTTTAAACTCCATTTCTGAAGGCAGTAACTGACATACAGGGAAATATGACAGTCATCTAAAGAACTGTATCTATGTAGGTCAGCCAGTCTCGGTCCACGTTGATTAAATTAACCACAAGAGAATGCTGGGAAGCCGTGTTCACACGAATCCACTTTGAATACTGTTTTGAAGGACAAGGACAGTAGATGGTGCTATCTGACCATAAAAACCTTGAAGGGACTTGCTGTTTGCATCAGATTTTATTATCACCCTGTCTGATGGTGATTATACGGCATAACCATCACTATCTCATACTCACTGCTCTGTGAAATTCGCAATGCTGTTTTCTGGGCTCCAACAGGTGTGACAGGGCTGTTTTCGGCTGTGAGTTGCATGAGGTCATTGATGATGGCTTGCTTGTCGACGGAACCAGCAGGGGCGCCAGGCCTCGTGTCTGGGAAAAGCTGTGGTAATTGACTATTCTGCAAATCATCCAAAATCTCCTCCAAGTTGTCCAGCTCACTGCCAGGCTGCAGTTAACAACAGAAGAGTTTATCCAGTCCCACTCTATGAGTGGGCAACCACAGGCCCCCTTGCAATTACAGACCTAACTGGTACAAATAAAAGCTGCAGATACGTGCCCACCTTGGGCCCAACAGTTAATAGATCTTTTAAAAAATTAAATCGACAAAGAACACATAATTTAATCTCTTGGTCCTCAATTTCCTCATCTGTAAAAAGAGAGATGACTGAATTAGAAAGAAGACTCTCTTCCAGCATGGTGATTCATTAGCAATTTATAAATTCCCCCTTATGCTAATAATTCAATTAATCATGAATATGTATATTTCTAATTAACCAAAGACCTACGGTCCAGATCTAAGTTTTGTGGTTAATTTCCCTAAGAAATGACAACAACACAAATGCTGGTAGAAAAGACGATCCAAATTTATACTACATCAGTACTTAGTAAATGGTGATTCCCTTTTAGGACTTTTTTTTTTAAGAGCAGGGGGTAAAATGCAAAATCAGCTTGTGGCAAGCATGAACAGCTAAGCATTGCCTTTTCAATGTGACTGGTGGTTTTTCCTGCTTGTACTTTCAGTTTCAAATAACACTGGCTCCTCAGTCACTCACCAGCTTAGGTGACAAAATGCAGGGAAGCAGGGTGAAACAGGTTGCCCCTAGACCAGCACCTACCAACCTGACTTCGTAGAAGCCATAAAAATGTTTTTTAAAGGGCTTTTCCTTTATGAAAATAATTTCATTTTAATTACCAACATTAAAATAATAAGGTAAACATCACCTCCATGTTATGTCTACTGTACAGAAAGCCCAACTGATTTTCATAGTCTTTTAGGTAGAAAGGACACATGGGCCAAGTATTTAAAGTCAGTACCGACCACACAAGGAAATGGCTAACTTAAACGCTAAGGTTACTTTCTAGTGAAGAAAGTGGTGAGAATGATTTTCTTGGTGTGTAGGTGGGAAAACATAAGTTAGGCAATTTCCCCAAAGTCACTGCATGGATTTTGAATCCTTGGCTGTGACTAACCCTTTTGTCTACACTGGCAAGTCAAATGACATTTTTTACATCTAATATGACGTATAGTTAAGCAGAAGCGCTTACAGTTTTATCCTATATACAATTCCTACTCCCTAAGTAGAGAGTGGATTTGGTAACACTTTTGCAATTTATGGTGAATGTGAAGGGATCCATTTTCCAGGGAATTCCTAATGGGTTGTTAGAGCAATTACAAGGACATTTTCTAGTTAGTTTAGCCAGCATTTCTAACAAAACATAGAAGCATCAAGTATGGGAGAGGCACATCTCAGGCGAGGGTTAGGTCCCAAAGTTAGCACCCTACAGCATAGACAGACACAGACAAGGTGATCCTTGAAACTCCTTAGGAAGGCATCTCACTAGATATCCCCTCCAGGGGCAGAGAACCAGTTTTTCCTCCAGAGAGGAGGCACATTACTGCTTCTTTGGCTGAGACTTAAATGACGTAGTTTCTGTAGGGGCCATGCTGCACTTAGAAGCCTGTAGCTACATTTTCACACCATTAGGGGCACAAGAGAACCAAAACCCAGTAAAACTGTCACACAACGCTGGATCAGTCCACTAGGGCACAAATTCAGGGGGTTGAATGGCGGGCAAAACTGCTCACACTACTTAAATAACCATTTAATAGCCACCTCTTCTTCCTTTCTGAATAAGTACAGGTGACTCTGTGTAAATTAAATGTACATGTAAAGTGAGGCCACTGCAAATCTTTATGATGTTTTGCTGAATATATAAGGTATAGAGATCAGTATAAACATAATTATGGTCTGGAACACAGTAATAGCCACTCAGTCAACCTGATGAATTCTTTAAACTATATTTATCTGCAATCTAAAAAATTTTCCCAGGATCAGCTAAATTTCTCACAGAAATTCCTATAATTTCTATTAATTTCTCAAAAATGATTCATAAAAATGTGTGATAGGCTTATAGCTGTGCATGAAAAAGCTATGGAGGTTAGAAGTAGGTTCTAATAAACTGTAGTGTATGGCTGTCCCAGGAAACCAAGGTTCCCCACTCTAATGCTGCCTTGTGTAGAGTATTTTGGAAAGTGGCCCTTGAAGCTCATTGTGTGTGTGTGTTTGTGTGTGTGTGTGTAGGAGGTGGCTATTATAAGTGATAAGGTGCTTCTTGAGAAAGCTTTGCAGATTGCCTTGGATAAGAATCATCCAGAATAAACTGGATCATATAAACAATCAATAAAAATAGATCATATATTCCTCAATGGATGCTCTTCTATTGGCCTTCCCTCAACCCAAGATACGTTTTAAAAAAAGTTCTTACACTACCAGTTAACAATCTGGGTCTAGACTCCTGCCTCTCATTTTCACCTTTACTGTTTCCATGCTAATAAAATTATAATAATTTAAGCCATCTCAAACAGGGAATGTCAGAGTTTCAAAAAGTTCTAATGATAGAATTCAAGATTACTGTAATCTTAAATTTATAATCTACTCTTATGCCTAATACTATATGAGTTTAAAATCAGTCTAATGTTAAATATATATGCTGCACTTAGCATATATATATATATGTGCTACATACACATACATAAACGGTTCAGCACAAATAACAAACTTTTCTTTATTACAAACTCATAAGCATGTCATTCTGTAGCATAACAACATCACACTCAAGCATACCATTTAACATTTTAGGTGAAATGTTCTAATTAAAACTATAAATTATTATACCCATATTATTACCTTAACCAACCACACTGAAGCAGGCCTTACTTCTGCTGGACCCTGTATATAATTAATGTTACTTATATACTCACACACAATGTTAAGAGCCAGTCAAATTCAACTGTGGATCAGCCTAGTTCTGACAAGTAACTAAACACTAATTCGTCTTAAGAAAACCATGCAGGAACTTCTTGGTGTTAGATTCAAAAGGAAAAGGTTGTTTAGAGACCTGTAACTACTGGTAATATCTTGTCAATTTTTGGAGTACATATTTAGTATTAATCTAACTGTCCCAAGTTTACTTTAAATGTTTTTCTTCAAGGAGATAAAGTTCGAATGTCTGTACCCCTTTGGTTGTTTAGTAATAAAATTGGACAAACATGTCTTTTTTTCTGTAGTCAAGTAATTTCTGGAAGGGAGGGATTCAATCACATTAAGTTTTTGATTAAACATTTTTTCCCCTAAATTTCTGTAAGCTTTAATTCTCATCCAAAGTTCTTCTAGTCAGTCCCTCTCTGCTTTGTTAAGCATGATTTCTTCCCGAGACACAAAGATTGATGCCTTCCTTTAAAAGGCTGCCAAGATACTTCAAAGTTTTGCTTAGGCATCTATTTGAATGCTCAAATTAGCCACATCAATTCAAATAGTTAGTTTAAACTATTTCAGGCAGAAAATGAGTCACAAAGATTTTTATACAAGTTCTACAAAATGAAAATTGAACTTGATTTCTTTAATTTTTCACTTTTCTGGTTTTATGAATTTTTCATGTGTCAAATAACCTGTTCTCTGAAGCAAATAAAAATAGCACATGCATTTTATAACATAAGTATTCTAATAAATTACTAAACATCTTTTCAAAATTTTAAATAAAAAGTGTAATTTTACCATATTTGCCTAACATAAAATCATTAAAATATGGTAATACAATTTACCGCATTTGGAGGGAAACACTATCAGTGTAAGTTAAGATATAGTTTGCCATTTTAATGGAACCAAATAACAAAAAGAAATTCTTCTTAGATTATTTCTAAACCCTCATCCTAAATAGCCCAGTAGCATTAGAAAGAATATAATTTCCACTTGGAGGAGCATCAACAGGCCCTATTGTGTAAAATAAGTGTGTAACTTCAAAGTTAATAAACATATTGGAAATTTTGCTGTCCTTACTTCCTGTTGATTATGAAATGCCATAGAAACAAATGTTTAAATACTCTAACCAGTAAAGAATGCTATTTTAGGTATAATAGCATCATTGGAATACTTCCTGTCCTTAATAAGTTAGTGATAGGTTAAACACACACTTGGTTAATGGCTCTTCTGAGTCAAAATAACAAGACAGTAACTGTGCACTTCAGGCTTGCTAACAGTTTATCTCACTAAATAAAAAACTTGTATTCCCTTGAAATCAAAGAAAAGTTTTCAATAAATGTGTATAGCACTTGTAGGAATGACAATTAATCTGTATTTGAAATTAGTGAAGGAGAGCAGGAGGACAGAGAATTGCTGTTTTTTACTTTAAGTCATTTTAACTTTGATCTAAATTTAAGTAATGCATACTTCCTGTGGTAGCTTTTCAAGTTGCAATGTTTTTGATGTTATTTTTTTGGTGGAGTTTTAAATGGGAGGGTATGGAGGGTGAGACAAAGACTAGGTTTCATTAAGAAAAAAATACTGTTACCTGTGTGTTTGTGTACATTGCTTTTTGGTCTATCGAAATGCTAACAGAACACTCTGGGCTTTATGTTCCCTAGGTGGGACAATTTTGGTCAGAAAAATGTTCCTCCTAAACAACAATTAGAAACTGCAAGGGCTTTAAAAAAACTTCTCTTTGTCAGTTTTTTGTCTGAAGTTAGTATAATCATATACCTAAATATAGAAATGCCAAACAGTATCCCTCTTCCCTGGCCCTCTAAGTCCCTAGGGCCTCAGGCCTAGGATGGAAACAAAACTCTTTCTGGAGGGAGGGGCCAACCACTTAGCCACTAAGCTTAGGTAGACCTCATGAGTCACCATCTTGAGTGACAGTATCTGTGCCTGCTACCCTGAGCTGCCACTAGCTCTGTGTATTCTAATCTAGAAAACCTCAAAAGATTAAAACACTTAAGAGTTGTCAATATGGTTTTACAGTACACTTTAGCCAAGATATTGCTATTAACTTCCTGCTAAGCCCTCCGTTTCCCCATCTAATAATTTTACAGCATTACAGAATAGTTCTTATTGAGAATTCTGCACTAACATCTAAGGTTAAGGGTTAATACCAAAGATGTTTATATAATTAGGCTGTTTCCTTTGTGAAGGACACAAAAGCTTGAAAATCATATCTGCCTTATAGGAATGGTGGCAGAAAGAAATAAAGGAAGTCAAGTGCTTAGAAACCTGGACAGAGCCCAGCTACAAGCATGGGTGGCCTCAGCTTTCCCGATTACTGCTTTCAATCCTAGACCTGCCTCTGGGCCATCTTCTGCTGACTCAGCAGAGTTCAGGGCTATACACACAGCAAGGGGTGCTGCCCTCTCTTCTTCCCTCCCCATCCACATCTAGTTCCTGAAGACAGTGACACATGTAACATCCACTTACAAAACAAGTTTCAAGGACAAATTAGTGAGCCACTTAAAGTACCTCCTTCTCTTTTTAACCAAGTATGTCTTAAAAGACTTGAAGTACAGGGCAGAGCTCAGGGATTAGAGGGCGAGAGGAGAGAGGCGAGAGGAGAGAGCAAGGGTGAGGTCTTGGGTCATTAGCCCAGCCAGTCACAGATTCCCCAGGAAACACCTTATGCCAAGCCATTGTGTTAGTAGTAACTCATTTTTTTCAAATAAAGAAAATATTAAATGGTTTACATTTTCCTTGTGATGTCATTATTCCTTAGAGTATTATCAAGAATGATTTTGAATATCACGTTAACTGTCCTGGGTTTTTTTAGGGAATTAAATCTTCAGATAAGAACAACAGATAGTTCTGCATTTACATCATGGCTCAGATATACTAACACCAAGTCAAAGTTTAGCTTTCCTTCCTACTATCCATTTCCCCTTACATACTTTTTATACCGTTGGTCTAAGAAATTCTTTAGCGTGAATGCGAAGTTTGGGCTGAGAAAAGAGTGACAATGATCTTCATTAGGTTTGAAAAACCAGTCAAACTCTGATCTTAAAGAAGAAAGGTAAATAAGAGAGAATTTAATTTAGTCTGTGCTGACAAGGCCCAATTTCGAGGAAACAGTTATCTCCAACTTAGGCACCTTCAACCAACAGGGCTCAAACTACAGCTGGCCTGCGGGCCCGGGCCTGCCACTGCCTATTTTTGTGAACTAAGAATGGCTTGCAATGTACACTAGTTGAAAAAGAGTATTTTGCAATGCATGAAAATTGAATAAAACTCAAATATCAGTGCCTGGAGCATAGCACACACCATTTGTTCTCAACGTCTATGGCTGCATCCGCACTGCAATGGTGGAACTGAATAGTTGTGGCATAGAGGGCACCGCCTGCAAGGCCTGAAGTATTTACCATTTGGCCTTTTCCAAACAAGAACAAACCGTCAACCCTGCCCTATTATAATGCACTCTTTACTAGAGAGAGTATTTGGAACACGCAGCTTCAGTGAGAATGAACTCTGTTTCAATCAAATAAGAACAACAAGAAAAGACATTCTTATCTAATCACCTGAGGACTCTAAATGCCCCTGCGGAGAAAATCCTTGATGGATATGGGTTAGTAGACTTGGGAGAACACATTATAAAACTTACTTGGTCACTAGGCTCAAAGCTCATCTCCTCCTTCTCGGTTTTCATAGCTATTAACTTTGTGTTACTGGCAGGGTCTGTCTTACTGTCCAGCCGCTCAAGTTTGGGGGTTATTTCTGGTAAACCAATATCTTTAGTATCATCTTTATCTAACAAGTAGCGAAGTAGTGCATTCTCTTTCTTCTTGGGGCTCACTGGCTCTTGTTTAACAGTCACTTCTGAGCCAGGAGCTGTGCTGTTGGCATCCTGGCTCAGCTCTTTGCCTGTGGCCTCCGCTGTCAGCTTGGCCAAGTCCACAGGAGAACTGCTGTCCTGCAGGAGTCTGTGCAAAATCTTATGCTTCTCCTTGAGCGAGGTTCCATGTGCCGACCCAGAACCAGGCAAGCTACTCACGGAGTCCTTGTTTGTGTCCGACAAAGAGCTGGACAGGGGTGAGGGCTCCATCTGGTCGGATTTGGTGGTCAACAACTGGAGGAGTTTGGTCTGTCCTTTGCTGTCATGCAGTCTATTCTGTCCGTCAGATCGCTCACTGCTCACGCCCTGGGGTACGCTGGAATCATTTGTTTCCTTTTGCTCTCCAGGATGGCAGCTGCTCTCTGTTTGTCCAGTTGTACCTTCAGATGGCTCCCCATACAGTCCAAAACAGTCTTTGGAGTCTAAGCTTCCCATCTTGCTGAGTGGGGGAGGATTCATATTAACTGGGGAGTTTTGCAAATTGCCCATTTTTAGGTCCGGTGAAGCCAATGATGACCCTAATGAGACCCCGTGCCCCTCACTGAGGGCCTGAAGTGCGTTGAGGGAACTGTTGGTGTAGCTATGGCTATTTCCTGTGCTGCTGCAAACTCCCACAGGGGAATGCAAGCTTCCTGCAGGGGAAAACTGACTGGGTGGGATTCGGGGGCTTCCAGCCACCCCAGGGCTCATGCGATGTCTCGGTGAAAGCACGGAGCTGGGCTGGCCTGGATTCATGCCAGGGCTGCTCTGTGAGGGACTGTTCATTCTGAGTGCATAGTTACTACCCTGAGGAGTGGTTGCTTGCATGCTTGACACATGGTTCAGTCCCCCAGAACCACTAAACCTGACCATGGGCATGCTCATTTGCTCCTTTGGGCCATTTATGGGAAAATTTATATTGCTACCAAGGGTCATGTCCTGACCTGGGTTCGCACTGCACATGGCCTGATGGGCAGGGCTGCTAGAGCTAATTGGATTCAATGGCTTCCCCATCGCTGGTCCAGTCATATCCGTATTCATTAGACACACATTCTGCTCTCTGTATAATGAGGAAAAAAATATAAAGATAAAAGGCGAAACACTTAGCAAGTTGTTATTAATTTTTTAAAAAATGAAATGGCCTCTTTTCTTTAAAAAGAACAGGCTACACTTAAAAGAAAGATATACTTTGATGAAACAATCTGCAATTATGGGCAAGACTGAACATGTATAGTTTTGGACCAAGAGGGATGTTTTTCAGTCGACTCATTAAGATGTCTGCGGTTTTACGGAGGGGGTGTGTTTAAATTTGACTACTGCCATACTGAAATTATAGTTATTAGACAAGACATTAGAGGGGTTCCAATTAATTATATATCTTTCTCATTAAATGGTATATTATCATGAATAACTAGAGCTTGAACTGTCCAAAAGAAATGACCCAGACAAGTATAGCTGCCTTCAATTATTTCCCAGAGATTACAATTCCTAACAATAGACACATCTGTAAGCCTGGAGAGCTCTGATGTGTATGACTTGGCTCAAGATGAACAGCAAACTTAGGGGGGAAAACTTGCCCCTAACTATTAGAAATGCTGCAAGTTCCAGGACCAGTGAAGTTACCAAAATTGTTTAGAATTCAATCGCTTTAACAGATCCCTACTCCCAGGTCCCCTGCAAGTCAAAGCAAGAGTCTCCAGAACAGACAACGTGGGAGGCAACTTGAGAGTGACCTTAGTTTGTGATGATTCCCCAACTCCTGGACAACTCCAATCTATCCTCTTACTAGTTACTAAAAGCAGGTTTTCTGAGCTCGATGATTTTCCAAGCCCTGTGAGCCTTAATTTACAGCCTTGGCAGTCACTCATGAGTTACTAAATGTGTTCACAAACCCAAACAAAACAGGTTTCACAAATTGTCAAACATCAGCTTTCAGTTAGGGGGTGAAATCTGGCACATCTGTAATCACTTTCAAATTGTTTCAGTTTGAGGTCAGATTTATTAACCATTGGCAAAGGGTGCTGCCTGATTATTTTAATTCCAAAATAAGAAAGTAAATAACTGAGAAATGTAATAAAAGGAGATCCCATACTCGGAATAACTTTATATATCTTCTGATAGTACCTCATAAAGTTTTATATAGCATGTACATAAATATTTTTATAACTTGAAATGCAACCATTTTCCTAAATTTGTGCTCTAAAACAATATGGCTCATGACATTTATTTTAATAATCAACAATTAATTTTGTTTTCTTTTCTTATGGAAATGTTTATTACCCTTCCATTTAGTCTCACATCAAGAAGTTAATTTAACCCTAAGAATAAAAATCAAAAATATTCCTTCAAGGTATATATATTTGAAAGTTTTTAGATTTAAGCACATGGGAGCAGAAGTCATGCTCGTGGTTTCCGTATCCCTGCCCTTCCGGTGGCACCACTGAGAAGTGGTTGATTTCCCTCCTCCAACGTAACAGGCCGTCATGTCAGAGCAAAGTTAGTGCTAGCCCGTGTCCTTCCTGCTGGGTTTAAAAATGCACTAGTACTCAGGTTAGGACTCAGCGCATAGCCCTACTTAGCTGGTATCATGAGTTGTCTTTAAACCGACAGTTAACAGCAATGTAATGTTATATTTTACATGCCTCACTTGATCAACAGAAATGTCTCACAATCTGATCAGCTATAGGAGGATGTGTTGCTTTTGCAAAATCTCCTTTAACTGGGGAAGGGAAGATGATTTCTCAGAACCAAGCTTACCTGTGAAGCATATGTAAAGACATGACAAGCTGAGGCTCATTAGTAGTCTGAGAACGGATGAGTCTGCTCTTCGTTTGCGCAGCCACGAGAGTGCCGTCGGACAAGGAGAAACGATAGATCTGACTGAAAGCCAGTCCCTGCCTCAGCACTGCCAGTGAGCGAGGAAACAGAATGCACCACGTTTAGGTAAAACATCGGGGTGGGGGCGGGGCAAGACATAATCCTAGAAATAAACTCCAGTGTATTTAATACTTTCCTACCAGTAGTTAGAGTTGTAAGTAGTCATCAAAATATTACACATTTTTAAAAGCACACTTATTTTTCACTTAAAATAGTAATAAATTCAATATATTGTTTATTTAAAATAAAGTTTAGACCCTCTAAGTGTGTTCTTTTTAAAATCTTCAGTACCATGGTAAAACAGAGCATAAACAAACAACTTATTAGCTCAAAACAAGCTTTACAATGATTTGTTTAAAATGTTAGAAAACAGTGCATAAACTTTATACCCTGAAACTGTGCAATCTGCCTTTCATTTCCCTTTAAACTAATACAAATATTACAGTAAAATTGATAACAATAAATGTATTCTCTGAATATTCATCTCAGTCATGTGCTGTTCAATTCATCATCTCACACTACTACTCCCCAATTCTGTTTCTCAGTGTAAAAGAAGCATTATTTCTGTGGTTGAAACAATAGGAGGTAGAAGGTAAACAATCAGAAGAATCTTTTCAGAGAAAAAAAAGGCTAAATAGAAAACTGAAACAACAAAAGTACAAATCTTAGTGACATGGAATTGGTTTAATGTCTTGATAAAGAATCAGGTATGTCCATTTTCAAGACACTAGCAGAAAATATAGCACAGATCAACTAGGTTAAAATAATTTCTCTTAAAACAAAATCTCATGATTTATCTTTTAAAACAGCTATTTTAAAACTAATACTGAATATTAAAAAAGAATTATTTCAATTGAGAAAAAGTAGCCATATTAATATAATTACCTCTTAAACCATTTTAAGATGACTACCATGTTTGTACCAAATAATCCTCAGCACAGATTTTGTGGGTTGAGTAGCTAGCCCCACAATGACTAAGCACATTCACATTCCACGAGGATGGAGAGCGGGAGACTGATGAAGGCTGGCGCACGGTATACATTCTGGTTTCTTCGCAAAATCTCACTTGGAGCACTTTCCCTAAAGAAACCCCCTCTGCAGCTTGTTACCTGCAGTATTTAAGTGTTATGTTCTGGCCTCAACTTTCGCATGAGTTACTCTGAAGTGGCAGCACTGGAAATGAACTACTGTCCATATGTGTATCTTGCCTTCTACAGTAAGTATGTTCCTAAAAGGCAGCATACATACCATGTTTAAAATAGATTCATGTTTCCAATGGCTTATAGTTTCAGAATTTTATCTGACCTTGGATGTGATCCTTTAAGATTTTCCATTTCCATTTGATCTACATCAAAAATGTTTACTAAGTAGACCTGTACAAGCGAGCACGTGGCGCATTCAGGAAGCCCTTCATTTAAACCATTCCCTCTAGTAGATTTTTATTCAATGCAAACGATTACCCTTGATCTTATCTACTTTGTACATTTACATGAAATGTATTTCATATATTTCAGAATTTCCTTTCAGTGGGCTCCATCTAATGAGACCTGGCATAGTACCTGGTACAACTGTCTAAACCCTTCTGGAAGGAATCAGGAAGCCACAGAATTAAATGTAGGGCACTGCTACACAGGGCCCATGGACATGTTTACTTATGGTGATCTCTTATTTTTTGCTGTTACTATTCCTTTCATTTTAAACCAGATCTGGTGAAATGGTATTTATTCCTATCAAATATAGCCTTTTTATTTCCTCTTTTTCTTTGCAACTTTATGTGCTTATTTTGGAAGAAATAACGATAAATAAGATAAAATGGATGAATAAGATGAGGAAAAACTAAGGGAAAGGAGAGAGGTCATTAACTATGATGTACAGTTTGCATCAACAATCTTCAAAGCATAACATTTAAACATATAAACATTATTGGTAAAATGCCAAGGTCACAGATGCACACTGAACAAAGATGACAAACTAAAATACTATTTTCAGTAGTAAGTTACAATTGCCAAATTGAGTTAAGAGGCACACTGGTGCCTCCCAGGCAGCCTGGCCACCCTGGCTGCGAGAAGGAGCAAGTTCTCCCTCCCATCTCAGTGCTAAGTGCTAAGGAAAGGATTATTATTTTGTTCTCGCCAGTTTAACAAAAACCCAGACTGCACTTGAGGAAGAGTGATTCTATGGAAGACCTCCGGAGGCAGCACAACAGAGCGACTGGCAGGATGGGCCTCAGATGAACGTCCATTGCTGACACTCACTAACGGCTCAGGAGCAGTCATTTCGCCTGTATCAGCCTTCCTGTCTATAGCAGGAGAGTCACAGCGCCTGCTTCACAGTGGGCAGGAGGACCAATGAGATAAGAGAAAGGCGAATGATGCCAGACAAGACCAGGTGTGCAATGAGGGCAGCCATTAGTACTGAAATATGATACTGAAGCCTTGGGTTTACTTCCAGCTGTCCTGTTAATTAATTGTATGACCTCAGGCTGTCATTTTATCTCTTTGGCCCTTTCATAAACATCTGGGCAGCCTTCGGTGGTCATCTGGAAGGAGGGCTTGGACCCCGCTGTCACCTCAATCTAAAATTCACAAATTTCATTTCATTCCTCTTTTCAGATTTTCCTTATGATTCAGATAATATTTCTTTTGATATTAGATGGTATCTTATTGCCTTATACATCTAGAAGCTTTAGAATTGAAGACAATGACCTCTTTTCCTTTTCCTTCACCAATGAAATTATCATGTCTAAGTCTATTTCCCTCATCATACTCTTCTGTCCTACGTCTTCTCCTGTGAAATCTTCCTTCAGATGGCAAGGTCTTCTGGGCAAGGTGACGCAGATACACAGGAACACAAGGAATAACCAGACTCAAGTCTGCTGAGGTGAACTTCTGGAATCACTGTTTCAGAGAAAGCTCCCACAGGAAGCACTAATTTAGCAAAATCAAGTTCAAGAAAAATATCCTTTGGAGATGCTTACCTTCATGATGATGCCTCTTGGCATAGGACAAAGACTCCCCCTCGTGCTGTGCATGGAACTTCTGAATGCACCTTCTCACCAGGTCCTCCCAGCCCGGCTTCATGGCCGCCCGCATGGTGCTCGTGTCCAGTGATGTGATCTTGCCTAGTAAATAACAGCAAGCGTTATACCTACATACTCGACTATTACTTATGGAAATAATTAAATTTTTAAAAGATAAAAACGCTTATTTATTTAGAAGGGTGCACGGATCAAAATGGTAGGCAGTAAAAATAATTGTCCCTCCCTGTCCCGTCCTCCAGCTCCTCAGTGTTTTTACCCAGCAGTCACTAGTCCCAGCATCTTTAGCCTTCTAAGCACACTGCTTGCATTGACAAATATGTAAGCATTTTAAAATGATTTCTTTGGTCTTCTTTGCAAAAGAAAATTTACCTTGGAGATCTTGGCGAGTAGTAAAACTTTCTGATGAGGGAAGAACCGGTCTTTCCTTCATGGGGACTCTCCTTGCCACACAAATCAAGCAGGACTGCAAATCTTCAATCGTAGATACTTAGGGTTATCACATTAGGCTTTTTTACAAATTCAAGTATAAGTCAATAAGGGAGAGAGTGACAAACACCCTGTACCTCTGCTTTTTGCTGGCTTTATTCTTTCCTCCACCGAGGTGGGAAGCAGCTGGGGAGAGGGAGGGGACCTGCTGTGTAGGATGAGTGGGGCTGGGGGTGGGGGGAGCTGAGGATAAACTGCTGAAGCCACATGATACATGTGATAAAAGAATATCTACCATACTAGTGTTAGCAACCTGAAAACAGCCACCCAATGACAGAGAAGAATGGAATCCTTTCTTATTAAACAGCTGATAGTAACATGCAGTTGAATTCATAATGAAGTTGAGAAATAATGAAAACCAAAATCTGATACACTGCTTTGTGAAGGATTTGCCTCTTGAGTTTCAGGTTTACCATGATACTGGAAAACTAGACATACCTTTACCAAACAATGTAAGTATCCTTATGATGGCAATATGCCATTTAAAACAAAGAATATAACCTAAATCTAGACAGGTATCTCAAAATTAAATGTAATCCTCATTTTCAACATAATAAACATTAAGTTTTTGATTACTTATTATGAGATGGATATCTGTCTAGCTGCTTTTATAGGCTACCAATTCATTTAATCCTCTTAAAAACTCTAGGAGGTACGTACTAGCATCATTTCCATTTAACAGAGGAGAAAAGCAAAGCATAAAGTTTACATAACTCGCTCAACATCATGCATAACTTTGGTGAAGCCAGGTCTTGAACCTGAGCACACCATGGCTCAGAAACTCCACTTATACGCTGTATTGAGAGCTAACATCCAGAATGAGATTTTAAATGTCTAACAATGTTAACACAAAAATTAGCTCAGCTCTATCTTTTCTATACTACTTTAGGATATTATCATAGATGGATCAATTAGCAGTAATTGTTGCATAAAAGTGAATAATAATCAATTGACATTCAATACCTATGTACAAACTTAATTTTGAAAAACTATGTATCATCTATGACAGCTCTTATTTCCTTTCTAATACATTTTAAATTATATATATATATATGTATATTTTAAAAGAACTGAACTAGTACTTAATGCCAATCATGGTTGAGGAACAGTCATGTAATCCTTATTACATGCTCACACTGTTACTGTTGACTTAATATGAACCTAGAGTAAACTCATGTTCAGAGAGCTCAAGGAGCTGGTGCAGAGTCGGAGTTTGTGGTGGCTGAATTAGGGGCTGGCCTGCCTGATTGTAAAGCCCATGATGTTTCTCTTCACTGACGGTCCTCAGTTCTTCCCCTTCTGCTAGCATGCAGATCGCACTGTTCAGCACTGTCTCATATTACAGAGTGACACTCAGCTGTGAATGGCTTGCTTGGAGGGTGCAGGGCTGGACACTACATCAGCTTCTCTTTAAGGGGAAAAGCCTAAGACCTTATAGTCTGCAACCCCTCCATTCCACTCCCATCTCTGTCCTCTCTTTAGTATCATTCTATTACACCAGATTGTGGGCCCAGCACCCACAGACAAACTACATGGAATCCATTAATCTCTAGGAAGTTTAGCTGACCCTTGAACAACGTGAGTTTAGACTGCACAGGTCCAATTTATACATGGATTATTTTCAATAAATTCATACAATACTATAAATTTATTTTTTCTTCCTTATGATTGTCTTAATAACATTTTCTTTTCTCTCGCTCACTTCATTACAAGAATACAGTATATGTATAATATACAAAATATATGCTAATTAACTATTATCAGTAAGGCTTCCAGTCAACACTAGGCTATTAGTTAAGCTTTGGGGAAGTCAAAAGTTAAACGTGGGTTTTTGACAATACAGGGGCCAGCTGCCCCTAGCCCCTGAGTTGTTCAAGGGTCCACTGTATATGAAAAAATGCTGTTTGTACCGTGTGCATTTTTCTAGGGCTGTGGCCCATAGCTTGCAGCAGATGATCACAGGAGCTTAGTTAGGCTTCTCAAGAGATTCAACCACTAACAGGGCTGCTCTAATAGGGCAGCCACTAGCCACATGTGGCTATTTAAATGTAAACTTAATAAAACAGAAAATTCCATTTCCCAATGGCCTGACTGGCATTTCAAATGCTCCACAGCCAGAGTGTAGCTAGTGGCCACTGCACTGGACATTGACGACACATAACAATGTCTTGATTGTAGAAAATTCTATTGAATAGAGTTGTTCTAAAGACTTAACAATTAAATTTATCATAAAAATTCTTAAGAAGGCGAAAAAAAAACATGGAAAAAAAAACTGCCTCTAAATTTTTCTTTGTGCGACCACTAACTTTAGATTATTAAGTGTGAAAGCAGTTCAAGAAAAAAAAACACGGATATATAAAATATTCTAGAGATTTTGCTCTACCTTCTCCTTCTTCTTTGATGGACTTTGGTTGAGAGACAGCAAAGCACTGCATAGTTTCGTATTTCTGAGGTGCTTCCTGGTTATCGTGACCTTCCTCTTCGGAATCAGGTAAAGGTTTTACCAGCATCCGACAATTGAATGTATGGCTGTTCCGCCTGGGAGGTTCGCCAGACCAAGAGCCCCCGTTCACTAAGCAAGGCAAAGTAATCCAAAATTACCAAGAAACCAACATTAGACTCATTACTAACACATTATCAAAATGAAATAGAAAGCATACACTTATTTTATTTTTATATACTGAACCAACTACTGGAGGGGAAAAAATTCTTGGGTTAATGTTTCAACAACTTGGGAAAATGCTAGGGATTTTCAAAATGTCTTTTTACTCTTCACTCTGACCCCCTTCCCTCCAAGTTCATTACTAGAATACTATAGTTCTCTATTTTGGGGTTTTTCTAACTTTGATTTCTTGGAAATTTAGTTAAATCTACTTGCATTCCAAGTTTTAGATGTTATCCCCTACTCAAAAATCTGTACGTGGCACCAATGCAGGGGTGTCAAACTCATTTTCACCAGGAGCCACATCAGCCTCGCGGTTGCCTTCAAAGGGCCAAATGCAATTTTAGGACCATGTAAATGTAACTACTCCTTAACAGTGAAGCAACAGTTTGGTGCTGCCGCTGGGTAGAAACAAGGTGCCAGGCCAGATAAAACAAGGCGGAGGGGCGGATTCAGCCCGTGGGCCTTGTGTTTGCCACCTGTGAACTATAGCATGCATTAAATTCTTTAAAAGGATTTTGACTTGATGTGGTCAGGAATATGAAAGCCATTCAAACTGATAAATCAAAATCTTACTAAGAACCTCCATCTTCTCCATCTAAGCCACAGGTGGCAAACACAAGGCCTACGGGCCAAATCCGGCTCTCCACTTTGTTTCTGCCTGACAGCAGTGCTGAGCTCTCGCTTAACTGTTAAGGAGTAGTTACATTTATACAATCCTAAAATTACATTTGGCCCTTTAAAGGCAACCGCAAGGCTGATGTGGCCGCCGGTGAAAATGAGTTTGACACCCCTGATCTAAGCAGATCTTTCACACTGCCCCTCATTTTCAGTGCTCAACCCCACATGGTTATCTTTGCTCCTATGACCTCTAAAGTGTCAGGCTGCCTCTTTTTCTTCCGCCCAATGTACTCCTGCCTTAAGGTTGGGATCCTCCTCTATATACTGAACCAACTACTGTCGGCACCCCACACTGCCTCCTCTTACAGATCTTTCTTTACAAAAATTTCACAGAAATTTTAGTGTATATTCAGTAACAGAGCTGTTGCTGAATTACTCTATTGTCATCTTTTTTGTTTCACGCATATTTCTTCAATAAGACTGAAAAACCCTTGAGGATACACTGCTAGTGTCATTTATTCTTTCCAGGTGAAAAAGTACTTCAAATCTCCTCTATTTTGGTATCAATACTTAGAATAATTAATTTTGAGAATTAAAGGGTATTTATGTATCACCAGGTCTACTTCATCAGAGAAAACTGTCCAAACAAATGTTCACCACAGAAAGAGCTGGAATCAGAACCATGGCTAATTCTCACTTTGGCATTCTTTCCTTTACTGTTCATTATGTGTTATCTAAAAAATATGAGGACCATTAGGTCAATGAAAGAGGTGGTCAGAAGTGGGCCAGTCCCAGACAAGTTAATGCACTCTCAGGAGTCACTAATTAGGAAGTACCTAATGGGACAGCTAGTTGTAAGGCAAATGCAAAGGTAAGCGCACTGCTAGTGAGCTGGTAGAGGAATTAAAAAGGGAACAAATGCCAGAGAGAAAAAGGCAGTATCAAGTTAACAGTAAGGACCATTTTAGAATTACACAAGGAACCAGAGCTCACTTTACTCGTTGATATAGCAGACTATCAATAGCAGACTATTGGGGAAGTTAGTTTCACCACCAGCATTCTTACAAGCTTATTTACATAATGAGGACTACACAGAGTAATCAGAGGAAAAAGAGTTCTTACTAACCCAGGTTAATAAGTAATTTGAAAGTATAAAAAAGCACAATATAAAGTAAGGCAAAAAACTCGTTAGACAAGTGAATTAATAATAGTGAATTAGTAAGTATAAGGTCCTTTGAGGAAGTCATAAAATTATCGAAAAGATTTGAAAATACCAGTTACTTGAAATAAGAAATCACATTTTCTTGTTTACTTACTAGAGAATATAATAGAAGAATCTCACACAAGTATTCAGATGTTCTGTATTACTGTTGCAGTCACTTTGAATAAAGTGTTATTATTTCAGGGAAGGCCAGCTGTAATGGAATTTAAAAAGACCTTTTCCTATTTACTGTGGCAGCTCTGAGACTGGCTAATATAAAGTCTTAAGAAAAAGAACAGAAATAGTTGCTAACTCAAGACTTGACCTTATTCTCTCACTTAAAATGTGCACTTCTTGTTTTCTGTGACAGTGTTGTTAGCATCATCAGTTTAAGTGAGAATATTTAAAAAAGAACCACTTAGTAAGTGGGAACAGACATATCCCACAGCAGCAACTAAGGTGGGACTATGCTGTGAATCACCCATTTTAAAACATGGCCCTTGAGAGTCCATGTGGGACAGCATCTCTAGCGTGAGATGAGGAAGTTAGGAATCTGGGACAAGGAGGGCGGCGAAGGAGGCAGCACCTGATGAAATCACTGCAGAGCCATTGAGTCTGTGAAATGAAAGAGGCCACTTAGGGCTCTGGGGCTGAGAGCATCTGAGTCTTTGTTCCTTACCATCTTATTTTTAAAATGTTGTATATGCCCATGCACATACTCTTTTTTTCACCAGCTGGACTGAACATAAGTTGAATCTCAAACTTCTCGTGACCTTCTACTTCTTAGTCATGGAGTAAAAGGACAAAACAGAGTTGCCAGCACTGGATAGAGTGGGAGGCAATTTGGCAGCTTCTTAAGTAACAACAAAACAAACCCCACGAAAACAGTTGCCATGAGTGCGTTCCATCTGAATTATTTTCATGTATTTTAAATATAGAACCAAAATGAGCAATCAAGATCAATGCCTGCAGATGTCCTTTTCTCCATTACTTCTAAGCTTAATATTAACACAGTAACTCCATACCCCAGTGACATAATATAGTTCTATCTTACCCCTCTAAACAAGACAAGGTGGACAGCTGGGGAGGCGGGGGGAGTGAGGAGAGAACCAGCAGACAATTTTTTACCTATAGACTTTGGCAGCAGGTTTTTGACAAATTCAGTGTGGTCCCCAACATGCAGGATGCTATATACACTTTTGTTCATCAGCTCCTCTTGGTTATACCTTAGGTACTGGGTCACATTCTCTGAAACAAACACAACGTTGCCTTCCAGGTTCACTACAAAGAAGAACCCATCAAGGGCCTAAGGGAAAAGACAAAAATTGTGTTAGAAAGGAACATAAAATTATATGCAGTTGTTAAAAAAGGAATGATCCCTTTAAGAGAAACATATAATTCACACATGGATAGAAAAGCTCTCTTGCTTCTCCTAGTTTTCAGAAACAATTAACACATTTTATGTTGGTGAAATTACTTCATTTTAGTTGGTGGGGAAGAGCCCAGATCAGGGTTTCTTGTCAATAATTAAATGACAAATGCTAATTCCATTAATTTATTGAGATATAATTATTGCCAAGTGTACAGACATTTATATGTATTTTCAAAATGAGACTGATGTACTCCATAGGGCCAAGAACGACTTAATGTCATCAACCCAATACAAAGTCATGTTGTTGTACAGTCTCTTGTGTAACAGTGGAAGGGGTCAGTGATAATTTTCCCTCAGCTTAAGGATAAATGAAACAATCCTCTCCGTCCCCCCAATTTTACTACCTTTAAAGCTGCTTGGGTTTAAATGAAAAGAACTGCAGATGATCTCAGACCTTTAAAGAAATATGAGTCCTGTACTGTTTGGTGTGTATGGGGAAAGGGCCTGAGAAGTCTGATGTGACAGCTAGTCTTCACTGGGACCTTAGGCATAGATGCGGCCAGCACTGCCCTGACGCTTGAGGTTTCGAAAGGGACTTGTTTTCCAGGCTGCTGGGATACAGATTCCTGAATCACCTAAATAACAGAAGCATTTTCCCTGTAATGGGTGCATGGCCTCACTATGTACCTAGATCCCTAGATGAGGAATGTAGGATCATTTCAAGAAATAAAGATAATAAATGATAGCTATTAGCATGCTTATGGCACCTTAAACACATTGTGTCATTTTGCTATTTACAACTCTGGAAGGAATTTACAGTGGAGGAAGAAAGTGAGGCTCAGACATGCTAAGTGATTTGTCCAAGCTCTTACAACCGGTCGGTGGCAGAGCTGGAACTGAATGAAGGTGCACCTATCTCCACAGCTCCTGCTCTGGATGGCTGTGCAATGAGCAGTGAGCGTTCTGCCGCGGTCTTTACCCCAGTCCCTTTCCTAATATGTTTGCCTCCGGGATGCGAAAGGTTGGGAGTTCGGTGAGTTTCTCTCAGTTACCCCTCCTTCCCCTTTTTGATCCTTGCTGTCAGAGCTCTGTCAAGTGAGTGATCAGGACTAGTAACGGCTTGATACTGATCAGTCATACCTGGAAAGATAGCCACGTGGTCTCCCCTGTGTAGGCCACGCTTTCTCCATGCTATGTATTTGTGAGTGTTTTTTATCATGAATAGTACATGTACATAATGGTATAACATACATGAATGGGGCATAAAGTGTTTATTTCTCCCTAGTTTTGTGTTTTCCTTGTTATTATTTAACAGGCT
Organism: Desmodus rotundus; assembly: GCF_022682495.2. Classification (NCBI taxonomy): domain Eukaryota; kingdom Metazoa; phylum Chordata; class Mammalia; order Chiroptera; family Phyllostomidae; genus Desmodus; species Desmodus rotundus. Next base: position 35,390,031 of record NC_071394.1, on the reverse strand, counting down.
CCCATTTTGTGAGCTTTCTTTGAGCGCAGTCCATCTTTAATTCAATGTTCATCACAAGACTAAGGGCTCTCTCCAATCAGAACTGACTATAAGGTACCAGTGAAAAGCTCCCCACATCTACAAAAAACAACCAATACCACTTGGTTTTAGTTTTTCTTAATTATTTTGTCAGGTTCTACCAATGGTGTAAACCATATGCTGGGCAAAGCAGAACTGCATGTAAACTGCCTTCTGACATAGCTTTGCCCCTACCCTTGAGAACCTCGTGTGAGTGTGCGTATGGCATGTGTGCCTGTGCGTATGGCATGTGTGCCTGTGCGGGGCGACAGGAAGTCAGTTGATTACCTTTGTACCAAGTGTCCTTCTAAGCTCAATGCTTTAGATACATATTAATCAGGGATTTTCATAATTATATTATGTGCAGTTCACTTTTGAAAGTACATGTAGCTTCCTACTGCTTTTGTATCCTGGTAAAAAGACTGATTTGTGGCTTAATAGAACTGAAAGATGAAATTGTTTCACCTTATAAAACTGCATTTTTTTTAAAGCTCATTACATATGCTCTGATGAAAAAAGCTGACATTTGGTTTTGTTGCTTAGCAACCACTATGCTATGATGTAAGCATGAGTGTGCATCTATGCCTAGGAACAGCACAACGGGAACAAGTTTTCTCTGTTTAAATTATTACATGTCAACAAAAATAAAGATTGAAATTCAAACCTTAAGTCACCAGATTCAAGCATTATCTTTCCAAAAGATTTAGCACTAATGTCCAGCTACACTGGGGCTTGCTCAATACACTGAATTCTCAGAAGACTATTTTGAAACAGCAAAAATGTTGGTTTGATTTTATGAGATAAGGCCCACTGACATCTAGCAATCTGATCTCTGCACTTAATGAACTTGCTCTCAAAAGTTTGGAGTCACAGCCTTGTGGTGACTATAAGCATTTCTTTTTAGAAGCTTCAAAAGTCTTCCCAGGAGTTTCCGCTCTACTTTAACTTCACCCCCACCCCCTGATATAAAGAGTAAACACAGACATATGAAAATTCCCCAATCGTAACAACTTAGATTACTATAATTTTCAAATCAATTTTTTTTTGTAGTTCAAGATGGTTTTCACAGAAGTTAGCTCCTTTCTTTCATCTAATTCTAACTAGTCCAGCTTGTTAGAGTTTTCTTATCTGCTTCTAAGAACCAAGTGGGAAGCAGCACTCTCTGGCCTTCCACTGCCTTGTTGACTTTGGAAAATAAGGTTAAGTGTGTTTTTGCTTTTTCCCTGAAAATTTTAGTTGGATGATTTCAAGCAAGTGAATCACGAGAAATAAGCAAAGGCTAACACGGGTCATTTAAAGTCTTCTTGCAGCAGGTTCAGCCCCAGGGAATGAACTCTGTCATTTCTAAGTACAAAGACTGCATCAGACAATCATATATATATATAGTGTGTGTCCCCACCACCTTCCAGTTATATGGTAGGAATTCACAGAATTCAATTTTCTAAAAGTAAAAATGATCCTATGAACCAAATGAAAAAAAGGTGTGATTCTTGGTTACCTTTGCTTTAAAAATCCTAATTTCTTATATACATGTAGCTGTTGAAAAGCTTCTGGCCATGAGGTACTTTTCAATCTCATCATATCATCAGTAGAGGAAATTACCCTGAGAACTGACATAATTTATGTCTCAGGGCTCATCTGCTTCTTGTTATATATTCACTGATACTTTCTCCTCATCTTACCATAGCCTACATCTTGAATTTTAATTTTGGAATAGGTACAGCACTTACTATGTCATACTGTAGTAGTTAACAAAATAGGAAAGCTGGACTTTACAAATTCTAGACAGCAGTGTGGTCATAAAACTTCCTCAAGTTAATAAAGAACAGCGGTGAAGACCAACCATTGCATTTGTGATGCTTACCTTAAAAGTTTTGCCTATTACTTCAATTTTCATCTTTATGAAATAAATAAACTAGCTTGAAGTTGCTAAATAAAAAGCATAAACTTCCTTTTGGTCCTCAAATTTTAACCTGTATAAAGTCATTAAGTCATATGTATATAATATATATAAAATCTAAGAATTTGGGGGAATTTCAAATTAAACTATATCGGAATTTAACAGGACTTGTGAATATGATTTTCCAAAATGAAAGTTCAGCTGGCAGTTAAACCCTGTCAATTTATATTCTAATCTAGTCAATTTCATTCTATACCATTCATTTGAAATGTATATATGCTGGACTCGGGGACCAGAAAACAGATACATGTTAATAAACCGAAGAGGTAAGCAGTACTTCAATTTCAGGAGTGAAAATTAACTGTGGATTATCCTTAAATTACATTCACCTGAAAATGAATGTAACAATGTGAAGATCAACAACACTGTAAACTACAGAACGCAAATGGGGGTGTGCTACCTCAAGCATCATAGGCCCCAGCGCATCCTTATCGATGACACCCTGCCCCGTGGATGATACATCTGACTTCTGTACTTCGTCTATGTTGGCAGCTGCCGCTTTCTCTGCAACAAACATAAGTGTGAATTAAATGGCAGTGCTATTTCAGGGACAGAGTGACACAGAAATATTTTTATTGGAATGATTTAAACTCTGAATGGGATTAGATATGGCTATAAAAGAGTTCGAGAACATCCCCACTGCCACTGAATGGGAGAAAGTGCTGGAAGCAGGAGCTAGAACATTAACTTTTTACCTCTAGAAACTGGCTCCGCTCCCTCTCAGGCTGCTGATGAGTTTAGTGGCTTTATGCTAGTCCCTGACAAGCATTTTTTCTAGATTATGAAATTGCAATGTACTATGGCACAATTGGTTTCTACTCAAGAGACTCCCCAAACTAGGAAGACAGAGGGTCTATGGTTCCGAACTCAGTAGTGTAGTCAGATACATTTGTGAACAACTGAAGAAGGAACAGAGGCACCTAAACTGCTACGGCTGCTTGCATGTGACACTCTATAATGACCACCTTGACTCCTGTCCTGTTCCACCTCTTGCCATTCACATTTAAAGTAACCAGAAATATTTGGGCCCTGTCTTGTTGAAGGTGCTTAACAACCAGGGCAGAGAGAAGCAGCCTATCAGGCTCCCAGAGAATTTCAATGGTCACCCTTTCATGTGGTACAAAGGTGCACAATGTGTTTCCTGGATTAAAATGTGCGAGGCAGCTTTCAGGCCCACCTGGCCTGAGAAAATGTTCCATCATGGAAAATTCTTGAAGAAATAGATACATATTTGTCAATATACATGTAGACTCATTGTATCAAGAACACCAAAACCAGTTTAAAGTACATAACAGATACATATCAACAAGTTGTTAGAAAACACAGAAGCCATGTACCAATTTTTTTGTGCCTGAATAAATTATATCCTTACTTATACTGAATGTTATCACTGTAATTAGATACAAATAAAGAAAGTCAATTTAGTACTCAGAATTAACCTGCTTTCACAATCTTGGTAAATTTTGCTGCCTCTTTTACTTTTTTGTAAAAGACTTTACACAGTATTTTGAAAACCTGTAAAGCTTAATTTGTACCTGAGAACCTAGAAAATAAAATTAGGAAAATTATGCAGGTGCTCCAAAATTTGCCAATCCTGTGATAAGAACTTCCGCTTGTGTCTTTGCCAGCAGAAAAGAGATGAGCTGTAGAGTTCAAGCTAAGCTCGGCCACTTAGCAGAAGTATGTCACGGCAAGTCATCTCGACTTTTTAAGGCCTAGTACCTGCCCTCTATGCATATAAGCTGCAACAGGGATAAATGGGACAACATGTAAAACACACTTTAAAAACTATAAAGTAGCTAACAAATGTAACTTGCTATTAGCATACTTGTAGTTATTAGCTCTTCCTTCCTGAGTTCTAAATCTAGAGCTTATCATAAGCAGACTGTATCTGCTTTTTCAGTTACACCTGATTCACCTCCTCAATTCTAAGCAGTTGTGACCAGCTATAAAGACAGATATATGTCTCCTCTGGTAGCCTTTATAAGTCAATATTATATGGATCTGTTGGTCCTCAGTTTGTGTTTTCTTCTTGCTGCCTTCTTGACCTACTCTTGACTGTTAGGTCCCTCAATACTTGTCCTATCTGCAGGCTTAGTCTCAGCCTAATTTCTCAGCCTCAACTGAGGCATGAAATACCTCAGCTCTCCAGAAAATTACCGCATATGGCACCCCCAGCCCCATTTTTCTAGAACCCTTTACACTGCTAAATATATCCCAAATGCATATTGGGACACACTTTTGGGGGGGGGGGGGCATCAGTTCAGTCAGTAATGCTATATAGATTTCTCCTCAGTTTCTGCTCACTTTCCTATCCACCAGTCCAGGGACAGGACTGTCACCACTACCTGCTGCTTCGTCTAATGTTCATCTATATTATCCATGGTTTTGGTCACCCACAGTCATCCATGGTCTGAAAATATTAAATGGAAAAATTCCACCTGGCTGGTGTGGCTCAGTGGATTGAGCGCGGGCCTGCGAACCAAAGGGTCTCGGGTTTGATTCCCAGTCAGGGCACATGCCTGGGTTGTGGGCCAGGTTCCCAGTGGGGGATGTGCCAGAGGCAACAACACATTAATGTTTCTCTCCCTCTCTTTCTCCTTCCCTTCTCCTCTCTCTAAAAATAAATAAATAAAATCTTTAAAAAAAAAAAAAAAAAAGAAAAATTCCAGAAGTAAACAACTGGTAAGTTTTAAAGTGAGTGCCATTCTGAGTGGTGTGATGAGATCTCACACTGTCACCCCCCACCCCCAACCCCGGTGAATCATTCCTTTGCCCAGTGTCTCTACTGCTGTGGACGTCACCACCCACTAATGGCTTAGTAGTCATCTCTGTTATCAGATCGACCACTGCAATATCATGGTGCTTGTGTTCCCATCACCCTGATTTTATTAAAGTACAAGAGTCGTTATACTGGTAATTCAAAAATGCCAAAGACAAGCTGTAAAGTGCTTCTTTTAAGTGGAAAAGGGAATACAGCACAGTAAGATATTTTGAAAGAGAGACCACATTCATATAACTTTTATTATAGTATATTGTTACAACTGTTCTATTTCATCACTAGTTATTATGGGGTTTGGTACTATCCGAGGTTTCAGGAATCCACGGGAGATCTTAGAACATGAGCCCTGAGGATAAGGGGGGGATTATTGTAATTTAACAGCTCTATACTTCAGAGGGCCCCAAAGGCTTCAGACCTAAGGACCCCTGATATTAAATATTAACTCTCAAAACCCATATAATAGATACTATGTGTTTATGTGGTCCTATCGTAGGCTTTGTCTCTGGTATGTGGCAGTCAGCATACAGGAGAATATGCTATAGCATCCAGTAGAATGAGTGATTCACAGCCCTTCTGCCTAACCACTCACAGAAGTATCTTGCTCTCATCAGTGACATCTTTCGGCAGCAGGAGTGATTCTCAAAGGGAATGGGATGTACATAAGACCTCCCCAGAGAGGGTGCAGCAGAATTTGCAGATTGTAGAAGCTTTTGCAGGAGATGCTGACCCATCTTCCCAGGAAGCAATCTTGTTCTCCCACCTCCTGCAGTGAGCAGCTCAGTCCATGCAAGAGCCTGCCCTCCCTGCCAGAAGGTAAGTTTCATGAAGAGGGGACTGTTTTGTATCCTCAGTGGTAGCACTGTCCTCTAAAAGCCTTTATTTGGCAGCTGACTGATAGACTAGATCCACCACTGGCACGTATTCCTAGAAATGTAGAAGTAACTGGCATCGAGGGTGGGTGGAAAAAGGGACTGATTGCCCCTTTAGGCCCACCAGCCCCAGGGTGCAGGGGGATGGAACACCTGGGCAGGGCCAATAATACAGAGGAAGAATTCCTGAGGAGAGCCAGTCTTAAATAACGCATCATCTGGTTAAGAGTCGGCATCTCACACTCTCTCAGGGTCCCCAGCTCTTCTGTCCTTCCACTGTCACAATGGATGGTTTTATTCTTTTTAAAGAATGGACTTAATTTTAAAACTCAAACTTACAAAACCTAATTGTAGAGGTTCCTAAACACTGATAAACTTTCATGCTGGGGTATTTTAAACATTCTTACAACATGTGCAGACACAGAATTTTAGGCTTGTATAGAAAATATATAGAATGAGGATCACATCTGTATAGCATTTTCTTTTATTTTGAGGAATCAACAGATCAGATAAATTTAGAGTAAGAGCGTAAAATTTAAAACAGGAGATGATTTAGATCTGACAAAACACGTGTTTGGGTTCTACTGGAAAGCTTGGATAAAATCACCACTGTGAACAATTATTTATAACAATCCTTTTCTTTCTCTTTACAATATTCAGCTGATAAATACCTCCCCCCTTTTTTAATGAGAGGTGAAGGGAGGGGGGAAGAGGGAGGGAAATATCAACTGGTTGCCTCTCGTACGCATCCCAACTGGGGGACCGAACCCACAACCCAGGCATGTGCACTGACTGGGCATTAAACAGGGTACCTTTCGCTTTGTGGGACAACACCCAACCGAGTCACACCTGACAGGGCTCAGCTCATAAATCTTTAAAAGGAAAAAAGAGGCAGCTAACAAGATGTGCACTTGAAACCTATATAATCTTATTAACCAATGTCACCCTAATAAATTAAAATAAATAAAAATGTAATACAATTCTATTTTAAATAAAAATAAAGAATTATTGAGATGACAATGAAAGAACTAATAATTCAATAAATTAGTGATACAGAATTTAAAAAAAGGTCAGAGAGAATGAAGGCCACCACAAGGAAATCAACCACTAGCACTGGATCCATTCAGCGTTCCTGTCTGCGGTCTCTGCTTGTGTCTCGGGTGTCCTGCTATGTGAGCAAATGGGATGAATAATCCTTGACAACTGAGAGATTACGTTTAGCTGGGAGGGCAAGACAATTACAACTGAACCAAACGAGAACAATTTGGGGCTAAGCTGTGAGAAATTAAGTTCAAAGAAGAGATAAAAATGGTTGGACATAACTGAAAATATCTCACTTACATTGTAACTGAGTTGGATTCTGCAGGATAGGTAAGGACATGGCAAAATCACCAGCTTGACAGGGAAACTGGGAGTGGATGTCTGGCCCCCGGGAAATCTCACCCTGGCCTCTGAAAAGCAATGCTAAAGAAGACTGGCAAAATTTGTCCAAGCTGGAATTCTAGAAATTCCTGACTTCTTAAAAAGTGAAACCAATTTTCACAAGATCAATTTAAAATTATATTAGTAGAACATGTGACTTGCAAAAAAAATCTGAATGTTTGCAAGAGAACTTTGAAAAATGTTGCAATACTCACACAATTATCATCCATATACATTAAGAGAATGGGAAGTTTTCACTACTCATACAGTGAGTAAATGAGAGAAAAAGAATAAAGAATTTAGAGTTTTTCACTCCTGTCTCACTATTTAGATGTATGTATTTTCCACCTAATTTGTCATCTTTTATTCAATTGTGCATTACATTTTGGCTTTGACCATTTCTCAATATTAAAAAGAAAAAATTCAATAATATGAGGTGATAGAAATAAGGCTTTATCAATGTAATTGAATTCTAATTAAAATGGCCATGAATTTATGTTATTTAGGTACTTTTTATGAAGTAATCACTACCTCTGTTCAATGTTCAGTTGAGCCTTCATATTATATAGGAAGAAGAAAAGGACTCTTTTGAAATATATTATGTTAATGGTACATGCACTGGTATTTCAAACATTTTTTCCTTTTATTGATTCTAGAGAGAGGGGTTGGGGAAAGAAAGAGAGAGAGAGAGAGAAATATCGATGTGAGAGACAAACATCGACCAGCTGCCTCTAGAACATGCCCCAACTGGTGACCGAACCTGCAACCCAGGCGCATGTCCTGGCTGGGAATCACACCTGTGACCTTTTGGTCAGCAGGACGATGCCCAACCAACTGAGTCACACCGACCAGGGTATCTTTTTTTTAATTAAAAATTTTCAATTACAGTTTACCTTTAACATTATTTTCTATTAGTTTCAAGTGTACAGCATACTGGGTTAGATTATCATACACTTTACAAAGTGTTCTTTCCCCAGTATTTCCAGTACCTACCTGGCACCATACATAGTTATTACAATATTATTGCCTATATTCCCTATGCTGTACTTTACACCCTGTGACTGTTTTGTAACTACCAATTTACACTTCTTAAGCCCTTCACCTCTTTCTCCCAGTCCCCTAACCCCCCTCCCTTATACTGGCACCTTGATAGAGCATTTCAGTTAAGAGTATACTATTTTTATGTACCAGATATAAATAAGCTTAAATCCTTAGACATATTTATATTTCCGTAAGCACAACATTACTATACTAAAACACATTATTTAATATTTTTAATTTAGGCAGTTTTCGCAGCAGTCACAAATTATATTTACTTTTCTATATTTTGCATCCACTAACCATAAAACCATATTCTGTTATAAATATATCTTTCAGTAAACTCATCTGTAAAAAGATTGCCCCAGAGTTTCCAAAGATCAAAAACTTCGGGAGTCTCATTATTGCAGATGGCATGCTCACACTGGAGAGAGAGATGATAAAATGTCCTTTTCAGAGCCTACAAAAAGACGTCTCCTTTGTGCCTTGACTTCCATTTCTTCCTTCTGTACTTTCACCACTATTCTTTTTAGATAAAGAATATGACCTAAGAGAGTAACAATGAAAATAATTCTCTCTTTTTCTTCCTTACTCCTCAAAAGATGAAAAATATCATAAAATAGCTATGATCTTTTTTGTAGCACAGTTTTACAAATGCAAAGCCCTGATTAGAGAGACTGGCCCGGATGCCTCTATCATCTTTCTCAGAGTGTCCCCTCCTTCTCTCCTGGGTGGCTGCTTGAGAGCAATCCCAGCCGATGCCCTCCGACATTTGCCTGTACTCCAGAAATCCAATACCAATTAATTACATTTCCAGCTTCAAAGCAACGAACAGAACCCCATCTCTTCTGGGACCGTGTTAAGATGAGTCATACCACGAACTGGAGAAAAATCACTAACGTTATAGTCCATACGCTTTTCTTTATAAGTAATTATTATTTGTGTTTTCCTCAGAACAAAAGGAAAGGTGAAAAGGGAAGCATTTGATCTCTAGAAATAGAAATTATTTTGAAATACAAAGAAAAGCGGTATTTTTGAAGCAGCTGGATGAAATTGCTCTTTATCGTCACCAGCTACAGGCAAACATTTGAAAGTAAAATTTAAGTTTACTGGTGAGAACAGCAACAAATGAGAAGGCAAAAAAATTGTTATCTTTAAAAAAGTGCAATTAGCTATTTTAAAATTATGAAGTGGTGTTTTTTAAAGAAAGACCTTTACACTTTTTTCTAAAACATCGTTTATTGATTTTTGGTAACTTATTGAATCTTGTAATGTTAGGAAGTCTTATCTATTTGTTTATTAGGCAACTGAACTGAAAATATACACTCAAAGGTCCTTCCCACAAAACATTTACCAAAACAGAGCCCAAGCTCCTCACAGTGATGGCAGTGGTGACTCAGGGGACAGCCACACAACTGTTTTCACACCCGCAGCAGTACTGGCAAACCCTAAATGCCATTGAATATCTGTTAGAGGGACAGGGCGATGCAGCCTTTATGGAAGAGGTTTAACTACTTTGTTCTTGATTTTCTTTTTTTCAATCATCTCAAAAGGATGTGGAAAACTTGTAGAAATTAGTCTATCTTTTAAAATTCATAATTCAAGCAAATATCAATTATTAAAAATATATCAATTGAAAGATAATCCACAAGGTATTCACATATTTACAGAAAAATTTCAGCATTGCCCTTGTTTAGATGTCCCTGACATGTTAGGAGTTTATTTGTAGGTTTGGTCAAGCATGAAGAGAGTTGTTATTACTGAAGCAGTATTATTTAAAGTATAGAATCTTTGACAAAAACGGAATCTGATACTTTATGCGGGTTTTATAATTAATTTCATTGCTGCAAAATGAGTAAAATCACTCACCAAGAAATCTATCAATTTTTCAGTAGACTGACGTCAAACACAAGTCCAATCACCTCCACAACAAATTTTAAGACTCTAGTGGGACTACATTCACAATTTTCATCTTTTCTTGCAGTTAGGACCTGGGTGATTCCAGGTGAAGTGACTGTCAAACCTGGCAGTGGTGAGACCCAGGAGGAGGAAAGAAGTCATTGAAACAATGACTGGCGGTTTCTGACCAAGCACTGTAGTTTAAATACTACAGGAAAAGTTGTGTAGCATCTCAAAGGTTCTAGAAGGTAAAACCAGAGAATTATGCATCTGCACCCAACTAAAATTAGAAAAGCTGCCATATGGCTCTGTGAAGCCAGCAGCACATTCTTATTCATTAGGAAGCATTCTGCTAACATAAAAACACAAGGCCCTTCCTGTGCTCTCCAAATGTGTTTATCTTTTCAACATTAATGCACTATATATCATCAGGCTGCTGAAATCTCCTGCCGTGCATATTAAAAACATGCAGCTGCACTTTCTTTAGTAGTGGGAGGAACCTAAACCCCAAGTTGTCTCCCCCTCCTTCTGACATTGAACTTCTTGTTTCCCTTCAGTATGAAGAAACTGCAAAACGAACCAATCTCAAGGCTACCTCCACGCAGCAAAAGCCCCCCAGTCTCCACTTCTGAGAGAGCAACACGCTTGGTTTCGTTTTCATCAATGGTGAAGCACGGTCACTTCCACTGAACCAACAGTCAGTCATACCACAAGTTTGAAGTGCCCAGGCCCTGCTTGTAAAATGAATGTAATACTACACTTAACAAGAGAAAAGGAGTAACCAGAACAGACTGTGGTATGTGTGGCTAGAAAATGCTTTTCTTTATAAAAACTTCTGTCATTATTTGTAAGTATGCCACTTCACATATTGCCTATCAATATTGAATGTACTGATAGGTAAAATAGTGGCTAGTTTTTTACGTAGTAAGCCAGAATGTCTTTCTTTTATATAATCTAAATATGCCTTTGTTGTAGGAGCTTAAATTTAAAGACAGATAAAGAGGAAAAAAATCATACATACACTAAACCACAGCGAAGGAACCCTGTTTTAAATCCAGAAGTGCTGCAAATTAATCAACTGCAAGGCAACAAGTACACGCCATCAAACTTACGACAGCATTCATTCGTGCCCAGTGTGGCAATGCTGTGTCTCTACTTGAGTCTTCCAGCAACAGAATATTGAGAGATGAAGGCAAAATAAAATATGAAAACTGCTTATTTAGAGTTAATCTACTTCATTGTGCTCTGCTATCTAAGGTGTTAGGAGTTATCCACATGAGGAAATAAACGGATCACAATTTATTTAGAGGGCCAAAAGCTGAGACCGAGACTAGGTAAAGGTAGTAAAAATGTAAAAATAAAAAATAAAAATCAACTGGTGTGAAAGAAATGAGAAGTGAGGCGGAGTTCTAATTCAGCACTAATTCGGAATATTTCAGAGCAGCCTATCAAAAAGCCAAACTATAAAAAATGTTTTATTTCCTTCAAATACATAATTCAGGCAAGGCCAACAAAATTACACCATGGAACACTTAATGAAGATTCTGACAAATAGGTTAAAATTTGGAAATGCTACAAAAAGTTGTTTCTAGGGCTTTGATCTAAGTAGTGTAAATATGGTATCTCCCAAATCCTTCTTCTGTGCATTGGCACAGCAAATATCATCTCCCAATGTTCCTACCTTACACCCCAAGCATTTTCTTCAGCTGTACCATTTGCCCAGACACCCTTCCACCCATCATTTTGGAAGACTCCATACTGTTCCAGAAGCTCATTACAATCAAGTCAGGTGCCTCCCTTGTTCCTGCAATGGACAGTGTCCATCCCCATCACAACAGTGCACGCACTATAGTGTTTTGAAACGACTGATCTGTTTTCACATCTGTCCCTCTCACTGCATTGCTGGCTCCTTGGCTACAAGAGAGGTCTTTTTATTCACTGTCTGGCGTGTAGTGGGTGCTCAAGGTTTAATGCTGTACAGTTCCATAGCTAGAGTGCAATTCACTATGGCCAGGACCTAAAACTCATGAATGCCTCTTTAGAGGGACATGTTCTGAAGTGCTTTCCGATACACTTAGCACAATGGAGATTTATTTTAAGACTGTTGGAATCAAAGTATCGGGTAGAAAGGGATGAGAAAAAAAGATTAGACTGTACATGCTAAGGGCATCAGGATAATCCCTATGGTGATCGGGCCAGTGTGGACAGCATTTGGGTGGAAAGTCACCAATGCTGTTTCTACACCTGAGAGATAAAGAAAAACAGAAACAGACCAACTTTATTAATCCAGATTATCATCTAGGAAATTACAATCTGCTTCATAAAAAAAAGGATAGTTTGGACATAATAAGAGTTTTTATCCGACTCTGGGATTTTCCCAGCCACTCTTAGCTCTCAAGAGCATCAACCAACCAAGGAAGAGTTTTACAAACCTCCCATTTGCCTGGGGACCCAGTATAAAAATCATGAGATTTCTTGTTCCTCCACACCGTGGGCTGGGAGGAGTCCCAGCCTCTAAAGGTAAGGTCCCAACTGAGCGGGGAGAGCCTTCTAGAACTCGAGATTAAGCCAGTGGAAGGGCTGAAATCCCCAGAGAAGCTGTCAAGGCTCTTGTCTTACTCAGCTCTGTACACCCAGTGACTAACATAAAGCTTACCACCAGAGATGTCCAGTAGAGCCCAGGGGAAAGAGGGATGGGGATGTGGAAGAAGGAAAGGAAGTAGAGCTGACCTGGCCACGAATTCCCACTGTCTTTGGAAGGCTCACAAGGTTTTAATCTCATGTTCAAGGGATGCATCCCAGAGGACTGAAAACCGTCCTCGGACTTGGCCTTCATTTGTCTCTTGGAGCTATTTGTCCATGCCCAGGAGTCCTCCGTACTCCCACTTCCTTTTCACAGACACGCAGCTTGCTCCCGGATTCACTTTATGTTCCACTTGTGAGACCTACTGGCCTTTCTCACCTCATGTTTTTCTCCCATCTGGGTATGTTTTCCTTCTAGGTTTCTTTACAGATAGGACTTGATGCCTATGCCTCCTGAAGAGATTCCTGGAGTTGGCTGTACAGATTCCCCCCCTCTCCCTGCCCCCTGTGCACCGCTGTGACTCTAATAATACCGCAGGGAGGCCAGAATCCCCATTTCATTCTGCGTACTACCCTCCATTCTCAGTTCTCTCACTTGTAGCCTTTGCTTGAGCAATCATGGGAGACCCTCACGTGCAGGCTTTTTAAAAAGCAGGTGTTCCCAATTTAACTTACCTAATGCAAAAAGCCAATAATAGAACATAGAATCATCCAATTTAGAGATCTGAAACATTAAATTATGCTAAATCATATCATCCTAGTACAGAAGGCAAAGCATAGATAACAATGTGAGAACTTTGCATAAATTAAGTAGCACCATGGCTCTGGACAACCACAGAAAGCTGGGGCAGGGGAGGAGAGGGCAGGGGGAAGAATGGGGCTGAAGGAAGGGCATACCCTCAAGGGGTCAAAGCTTTAGCATTCCCAAGGACAAAGGAAGTGAAAGCAACGTAAGGGCAGTGCCGAAGGCATGCGGCATCCACTCCCAGGGTTACAGGGCACACGGGTCCCACTTCCAGAGGAAGGATCCAGAAAGTCTTAGAATTTGCAACCATCCAAATCTCCTACAGGCAAAAATATCTATTAGCTAAAAATGATGTTTTTTTCTAGATCAACTTGCAAGTTTATGACTATGACACAAATAAAAACTAGGTAATTCCTATGTGAATGTCCAGGAACAAAAAGAAGTGACTATTAAGAGAGTAGGTTTCATTTTAAGCCCATTTCCGGCACTTTGAGCAATTCTACGGGCAAAGTGTACTCTTTCTTGTGACCCTGAAACCACCATTATTGGTTCCTTGGTTAGTCCTTACCTGTATGTTTGTTTATACTCTGCCTGGTAAAAAAAAAAGTTTTAGTTTTATTAGACCTATTAGAAACTATGTATGGGAATAAAGCTACTTAACAGTTAAAATAAATACACTCAACATAAATATAAAACCTAAAAAAGAATTTATATATTTTACCCAGAGAAATCCAGCTTAGGGAAAAGGAAGGAGAGAAAAGTGTATAATCCTGGGTCTAGGAAGAACTTCACTGTCAGGAGATCTATATTCTCCAAAACAGAACTTTTGTGGGAAAAACTATACAAAGTATAATTTTTATATCATACAGAAACAGAAGTTTAATCTATTCAAATGTCTGAAATGGTTTTGATTTCAACTCATATTTTTACATGGAAAATTGCGGGTACCTGTCCCCACCAACTAATCTAGAAATGGTCCTGGTCTTTATGAACTTAGGCTGTACCAAGACAGCAACCCTCAGGGCTGACCATGTCAGGCAAGGTGCAGAGAGGGCAGAGCATTATGAATGATTATCGTGTGCGCCAAGATCATCAAGGTCCTCCTGCAGGGAACAGCTATCACCTCAGGACGGCAGCCTAAGGTGTTAATGTGAAGTAAAGCGTGGTAAACTGAAGGGTCTGACTTGTTCGGAAGGCCAAACATGTGCCTCCACAGAATTTTTTAAAAGCAAAGTGTATTTATATTTGTATTTATAGATTTCAAAACATGTTCCCAAACTTTGTCTGACTGCAGAGAATGAGTGAAAAGAAAAGAAAGATTAGGAAGCATTTGGGAAATAATCTCAAAGTAGGTTTTCCGAACTTTAAAGGAACTAAAATATTAAGTTCCTTCATCATTATCATGGTACCATTAAATTTAAGACATTCTAGAAAAAGAGTTCCTGTCAAATATCCATTCGATACTTACTATGTTTCAAAACAATAATAGGAATAGATTTAAATACATCTTTAAAGTGCCCCTTTAATACCTTATGGCATGAAATCTCTCTAACTTAAGCAGGAGTGGCAGTGCATCAGCAACCAACCTTGCACATGATTTAAAGCAGGCAATGAAAAGAAAACTGGGGTCAGCTTCGCTCAGGAACTGACATACATGCCTCTACAGGTAGCAGGAGCCCAAGAAAGTGAGGGCCTTAGAAACCACATGGCCAGCTCATTTCCAAGGCCAGCAACTGTGTGGTCAAGAGATGATCACAATTTGCATAAGGTCAAAGTGAAATTAACAAAGAACAGCACGTAGAAAGACCTCCGCATCTGATACCCTTTTCTGCAACAGGATCCTCTCCTTTCTCTACGTACGGTCCTGCAATTTGCCAGTAATTTTTGTAAGTTTAGGAGAAAAAATATCATGACACCTCTAGTAATTTTAATTCTCCTGGATTTTATATGTTATGTGCTCTCAAATACAAAGACTACTTAAGTAGTCAAATCCATTTGCAAGAAATTTTTATTTAAAATCTAACAATTTTTTCCTCCAGTAAAGGTTATGAAAAAGTTTAAGCCACAACTGAAAGACATGCAGACAGTGAGTGACGTGGCTATCTGATGGATAAATCGAAAAGAAAAATACTTAGGACATGAATTACGATCACCCAAATAGGCCAAAGACTATTATCAAAATTAACTATCTAATTATAAGTATGAAAAAGACATAATAGCAATTGAGTTACTCCCTATGAAATTAACTGGCTTAAATTAGCTTAAGTTAGTTTTGTTTTACGTATATTAGCCATAAGAGATGTTTCTCCATCATTCTACAACCCTTCAAATAATGAAATAAAATATTCATAAAATTTATTCTTCCTATTTTCAATTTTAATTATCTTACTGAAGCTTGCAAATGCAGATGACTTAGTATTATGCTGTCATCAAGAGTTCAGGAAACTTCTACCGAAGGCCTTTTTGAAACAGGTTTAGCTTCATCACAGATGGTTGGTTTGAATTCCAGAAACCTGTTTTTGGAATTCTGCCTGCCAGGTGATCGCTCAGAGGTGAGGCAGATAAAGTGGCTGAAGATGACAGACCTGACAGCTGGGCAGGTCCAGTTTTAAGAGGCATAGAAAGAGCAGAGGTAGCCTTTCCTCTGTAGATGTAAAGCTTGAACTAGAAGATGCTGCTGTTGCTCACACCGTATGTAATTCACCTGTCTCTCAAATGTACTGTCTTGGATTTGCTTTCTCAAAATGTACTCTGTGTTATTTTTTATTGCATCAATGGACAGTGGCTTCTCAGACACTAGAATGGTGGCAGTTATTAGCTCTGTGTTGCCAAGGAAAATATTTGGCTGCGTATAGGGTTTCCTGAGAGCAAGTTAGTACATGACCTCAATCTTTTCCAGGCTTATCATAATGCTGTTTGACTGTGCTGATTCAGCAAAGCAATCCATAATCGCTTGCAAAATGCCCCTGCCTCCCAGGGATGTCAGGAGGCTTAATAAGATAATGCTTGTGAAGCACTCTGAGCACCACAGAAGAAAGGCGCTAAATAATAATATTATTCTACATTTATAATTACAAGCAGTCTTACAGAGAATCCAATAAACCTGTTCACAAATTACAAATAACAGGTACTTTAAGTAATTTAATATAAATAATTGTATAAAGGAGGACTTCCTGTCAAGAGAGTGGCATAGGAAAACACAGCTCGCCTCCTTGCACAACCGCATCAAAACTACAACTAAAATATAGAACTACCATCACTCAGAACCATCAGAAATTGAGTTGAATGGAAGTCTGACAACTACGGAATTAAAGAAACCAAATATAGACTGCTAGGAGGGGCAGAGAGGTAGAGCAGGCTGCTCCCACATCCCTGCGTGGTAGATAAAAAATCTGGAGGGATACCTTGCAGGCGAGGAGTTTCAGCCCCACACCAGGCCCCCCAGCCCAGGATTCCAGTGCTAGGAAGATAAGTCCCCATAACTTCTGGCCGCAAAAACCAGTGGGGATTGAGTTGGTGGAAGACAATGCTGGAGTCCCAAGCAGTTCCCCTTAAAGAACCCACACACAGATTTACTCAGATTCACTCCCTCTGAGCTCCAGCACTGGGGTAGCAGCTTGAAGGGCACCAGTGGGATATAGGGAGGATCTGAAGTGTCTGCCGTTAAGGCAGGAGCTGGAGGTCAGTTTACTCTCAGACAGAAAGGTGGGCAGAGGCCACTGTCCCTTTTCTGAGCCTGCTCCCCACAGCGCCAGAAGACCAGGTGCCATATCTGAGACTGTACCAACCTGGCTAACGCTGTTTGCACTTCCCTGGAGATCCCCTGAGGCTCTGTTCCACCCAACCTGTTAACCATGACTTTTCCAAATGAATGGTTGGTCTTGGCTCATGCTTCACAACTTCCTAAATCCTATCAAACAAGCGAAAGCCAGCCTCAGAGAGCCTCCAGCCCCCATACCTCTTGCGAAGTGGCCCAAGGCCCGGCACTAGCAGCAGCCAGCCTAGATTCACAGTTTGGCTTCTCCTGGGAATCTCCAAGCCTAGCACAAGTATCAGCCATCTCAGACTGCTTTATATCCCAGATTGGAGAGGGGTACGGGGGAGTGGGTGAAGAGGTGAGGGGATTAAGTACAAATAAGTAGTTAGAGAATAGTCATGGAGATGTAAAGTATATCATAGGAAATGGAGTAGTCAAAGAACTTGTATGCATGACCCATGGACATGAACAATGGTGTGGGGTTTGCCTGAGGGAGTAGGGGGTGGAGGGGGCCAAAGGGGGAAAAATTGGAACAACTGTAATAGCATAATCAACAAAATATAATTAAAAAATAAATAATTATATAACAAAGAAAGCTGTGAAATCATCCATATTTAAAAAGTGGAATGGACAGACTTCGTAAGGCTAAGTCGCAATGAAAATAAATAGAACTAACAAAATCAAGGGGAAGGGTGGAGGCGGGGGAGGGAGGTGGGTTTGGCTGGGGTGGGGTGGAGGGATGGGGAGAAAATGCAGACAACTGTAATTGAATAACAATAAAAATTTAAAAAAAAAGAAAAGAAATAGAACTAGACAAGTACCTACTAAAAGAAAATTACAATTACATCCATTGTGATAAAACCAACTGAACCAGAAATTTATAAGAGGATATTTTATTGAAGTTATCATGAAAGACTGCTATTAATGAATTTAATTTCATATCATTTTCATGGTTTATCAACCAATAAATTTTCATTTTTTAAAAGTCAAAGCCAGTCATACAGTAGTAAAATTTCTTTTCTGCAGTTATCAATGGTAACAGTGAAAACAGAAATTTTAATTCTCATTGGGATAAAACATTAGTACTTTACCAAATGTAAATTCATTTCTTTTTTAAATACTAAAATAATGCTGCATTTTTTGGAGGAGGGGCAACAGTGTTGTCTCTTAGATGGGAAACGCTTGCTTCTCGTCCCGCTGTGGGCACAAGTCCACACAGGGAACACAGTGCATGAAAGGCTGCTTCAGCTGGGGTGTCTCCACAACAGCAGGCCAGGCTGCGGTGGCATCACTGGGTTCTTGGATGTCACTACCTTTACTGGACAGTGACTGGGGCCTTTTTGGTCCCTTCTAGGGAATCTTCCTAGAATCTGAGGGGGGCCAATCTTTGAACCCTCTGCCCCTCCACAACACTGCCTTAATAACACTTACTACACTACATGGAAAACACTGGATTCCATCTGGATTGCCTCAGGATCCCTCAACACTGTCAAGTCCTTAAGGCGGAAACTCTATTTTTCATCTTTGCATTGCCATCCTCTGTTGCAACTTCTGACCCAAGGAGAGACTCCACGAAGTGAGCTGAACTGACCCACACTCTGGAGAAAGCAATGGAAAGAGGCCTGCGAGTGGTCAGGCAGGCTGAGTAGGACCAGCACCTAGCGCACGATGTGACAAGGCACTTTCCTACCTAGTTTTTATTGGTAGTAGTACAAATAAAGTAGTATTTTATGTTTTTAAAGGGAACATAAACAGGATATTAGGTGGTAAAGATGCAAAGATAAAAAAGACAAGCCTCACACTCCTGGGTAGGTGAAAATACTCTGTCAAGCGCTAAACTGGGATTAGTGGATCTTTGAAAATGTTGCGGAGTTATGCAATAAAGGACAAACAAAATTTATAAATTTGTAAGTATAAGGCTTTAAATTTATTTAGCTGGTAGACTCAGCTTAGTTGGAGAGTTATGTTCAGGAAACAACACTGATCCAGAAGCTGAATGAGGAGAGACTCTAATTATCTAAGACCCCACTAAGAATGCTTTCATCAGAGACTGAACATGGCAAGAGCTGATTACTTAACTCAAAATAAACTTCCATCAGAACACCAGGAACAATGCATGCACCTCAGGGTGCTAACAGGGCTTAATTAGTCCTCTGAAGTGAAGCAGCTCAAAAGAATTTTGGAAAACGAAAATGTGAAGGTTAATGATCTTTTATATTACCCTCTTAGGATAAACCCAACTGCCAAGGAAATCAGACTTACAGGTCTCGAATTCAGGCTGAAAGCATACTCTACAGAAATAAAAATAATTTGTCAACGTTTCAGAGTTAAATGCCCTGGTGAACTTAAACGAGAAAAACCACTTCCCTACAAGGGTGTCATCTACAAGACATGCACGTATCTGTCCTTTCTCAGTATGAGTTCCTGAGTCAGGAGCAGAGCTAACACACAAGTGTGTAGATCTTCTAGAACTCAGTTATCCTAATATAAAAATCAGGAGCTCAATTTTAAAACCTCTAAAGAGGAGTTTTTAGTATAGTATTTGGAAAGGAACTAAGGGGCTCCTCAGATTAGTACATAGAAGAGAATTATAGAGAACTATCATAATCAACTTATAAGAAGGAACATCAAAGAAAGTTGGAGGAAGACGAACATTCAAAGCGACCATATTGTGAAAGAGAAAAACTGGGGAGGGGTATGGATTACTTTGGGAAGGACATCCTAGGGAAGGGAGCTAGGGGGAACACCTGATAGAAAAAACTAATTGAGAAACACACTCGCTATGACCCTGTGTAAGAATACTTAATATTGCAGGTCTTTTCAAATCCTGACATTGCACCATAATCTTTCAGGTTCATCGATGACCACCTCCCATCCTCTTACCCCAAGGGACAATTTGGAAAACAGTAAACTGTTCATAATTTTAAAATATAGCTTTATTGTATACTACAGGCAAAGAACAGCTAGTAAGTATATTTTTATAATTCTGAGTACTATAAACTATGGGACTGAGAATATGGATATCAAAGGTAAAATTGCTATTGCTTTGAAGTTATTAAATAGGGACTAAAAACTCAAATGTCCACCTGGCCAGTCAAATCATGTACCCGCACTTCAGTACTGACATAAGGCCAGTCAAGAGAGACAGAGGAGAGTCCTACCCACATCTCCAGTGCACAGACGGCCTCATCTCCATTAGATCTCCTCCAAAATACAGATGAGCCACTCTATTCTTCAGGTAACTGAAGATCCACTATTTATCTATCTGGTCTTTGTCTCTTTCAACAGAATCCAAGGAAAGAGAGAGTGGAGACAGACAGACAGACAGACAGACACAAGGAGGATACGGATGGAAGTGAGGGGAACCCAACAAGCACTTCCTGTGGGATCAAGAGAGATAAATTTAGGAGTTTCTAAAAACTGAAGATAAAATTGGGAATAGATTGAAATAGGGCTCAATTTATATTTTGAAAAACATCTGGAACCCAATTTATTATGAGTTTTAAAGACTTTCTGAAAATTTGTGATTTTTCTGTTGTTATTTTTACTGTATCTGTTTCATTAGCTAAACAATCCAGAATTAAATGTTTGCTTCAGAGATGAGAATTGCACCTAAAAATCTGAATTCTGTGCTGCAGTGGACCAGGGAGAAGAAAAATCCCAGTAGAAATAAAGGGAGTGGTTAGAGGAAGACAGTGGAATGGGCAACAGGTGAACAATGAAGGAAAGGACAGACGATGCCTTTGGCCCAGTCTGAGGTTTATCCTGCCAGCCCCAGACGAGAGTAACACCTGGCTTCCAGACTCTCACGCACCATGTCTGAACTTCCCCATCACCCACAGGCCTGCCTCCTGGAAGTCTGCTCCAGTCCTAAGAGTCTTGACTATGTTGCTTGGCAAGTGGAGGCCAGGAGGGGGAGGGGTCCAGGACAGAAAGGAAGGAAGAGGAAACCATGCTCCAGGCCTCTCCAGGAAATCCAGAACAGAGCTTTCCAGGAAATACATGGATGTGCTGATTGATGAGCTTCTAACAGCACCCTTCACCCTGTAAGCACCTCGGTCAGTGGTTCCCACCTTTTAGGTTAAGAGGGCTCCTTTCAGTATCAATAATGTCCACGGGGCCTCGCAGGGCAGTATCTATACTTTAACATATAACAGAAAGTAAAGTTTACAATATATTTAGTAATGCTTCTAAAAAAATCAGTATCTTATTTACCACTACACCGTCGCCGTATTTTTGAAACATAGTTGTACCTCTCGTATTAAGAACTATTCTAGTTAGGAGCATTATTGATTACAATAGCTTTGTGGAACTAGTCCAGGAATCAAATCACTAAAATTGAACTGTTTTGAAGGAAAATATCCCCCACTCCATACAGTTAACTTACAAATAAATCTCAGGGAAAAAATGGTTTTTAAAGCTGAAGATTCTCCGTGCTTCTTTCTTACGAAAGCATGGTAGTAGTTAATTTAATCACACTAGACATACATCCATCTAATCAAAGAGACAAAAATAATTAGTTTCTTTCACTTTGGGCAATTTCAGTTCTCTAACGAAATTCCAAATAAAAAGTAATATATGTTCTGTTTTCTCATCTGACATAAACAATCTGCAAATTGAAGACGGTCTACCAAAATAAAAAAAGCTTTTAAGAAGGTGAGCTTAATTTAGGGATGGTAAAGAATAATTATGTCAATTCCAATAGGGCTTGCTTTTTTCTCTTTCCTTCCCCTGCCTTTATCAGCTGTAATAAGGTAAATATGACATTTGGAACCTTACAGAATCAGGGTATGCATATGCCCACCTTATGTGGACAGGCCTAAGTAAGGGCTTAGCACTCTGTTGAGAAGATACTGCTCCCCAAAATGGCCAGGGAATTCTGTAATGTCTCCCATTTGGCCTTAATGGGCGTGAAAAGGTACTTTAGGACTGAACGTGTGAGGAGCAGCACCACGCTGAGTATTCGCATTATTTCTTTCACTTTACTTTCCTTCCATAAGACAAAATGTCTTATTCTCAAAACGGGTGGGCCCAAAAGGACTCCATATCTATTATAGGTGATCAAGGCTCTCACATTGTAACATCAGAATTTAAGTCTATTTTAATGAACAATTTTTCTCAGCTGGGTACAATCAATATTTTTTTTTTATGTGATCCTGTTGAATTCAGCTTTTCTTTTGTTCAAAATGACAGAGATGAGAAACATAATGCAAAAGTGCCCTTTCTGACAGCCATGGATATCTAACATTTCAAGTTTAAATATGTGTGATCTAATATATCCATTTTCCCTAATTCCACTTTCCATATTTCCTTTCCAGAACACAGGTTAGAATACACTCTACGTAGGTTATACAGAGCTCAGTACTATTGTATGAAACACGGCCCTCAGATGCCATCCCTGTCCTTGACTTCTGATCCACAACCAAAGAACATTGGGATGGTCACAGGGATCGTCGGTCAAGTCTGTTTTGCTCCCGGTATATTTCCTGAAATGAGAGAGAACACCTTCACCAGGCCAGAACCGTTGATTATCTGGGTGTTACATTGCCCGACAGGATGGACAGATAGCACGATAACACAGTCACTCTGACAGAACACTTCCTCTCTGCTCACACCAGGGTACAAAATGAGCGTTCTAAACAAGCTTGGGATCCAGTTTGCTGGCTAAACACCAAGAAGTCTTTTGGCCCAGACAGCAACACTCTATTTTCTTGGGATATTTTATCACTTCTTTTTCCTGACAGGAGAAGCTGAGCTGTCTTGAAAAGTGTACATTATTCTCTGAAATAGGGATTTGCAAAGAAATATTCTTCCTGGTACCTCAACCAGTGCCTCAGTGTTCTTAAACTGGTCTTGTACACCTGCTCACCCCATTCGGGCGTAACAACTCCTGCCAAATGGCAGACCAAAGCAAGAGTAGACAGCTGGGGACACTGGCTTGGAGCTAGGTGATCTGGATTTGAATTGTCGAGTTCCACCACCTCCTCACAGTGTGATTCTAGACAGGTCACTTAAACCCGAGGTTCCTTGCCTGTAAAATGGAGTTAATAACTGAACCTGCCCTGCAGGGATGCTGCAAGGATGAAATGAAGTGCTGTAGGTAAACGTAAGCACTCCATGAGTAAACTCTACATGGTAGCTGACCCTTCTGCTTTGTGCTCGTATGTATCCATCTTTCCCAGTCAGTGTATGAGAAGGGATCTATGCATGTAGAGCCTGAAGTTTACATAATCAGAGAGAAGGGACGCTCTTTGAAAATACAAAATGAAGTATAATTCTCATTCTTATTTATATAGAATGAGAAAAGAAATAGAAGCAAAACTCTAGAACTTTAAAGAGGATTCAATTTTCTTCTTCTCAGATTTCTTTAGGTAATTATCTGAAATGCTTATGAAGTGCTTCCTGATCGACAGGCAGCCTCCCTATCTAGAACATTCTGTGACTCCCAGCACTCACAAGGGGCAGTGCAAGTTAGAGGCCCTGACTCTGGACCTTCATTGGCTTGTTAGTAACCTGCCACTGCAACTATACAATGCCAGTTCACACCTTATGTCCTTCACTTTTTTAGGTCACTCATCTGGCTTGTGGAAAAATGCGAATGCTCTGAATCCAGAGCAACAATATTCAGAAAGTTTTCATGTCTATGAGGAATTTTTTTCACTGCTCAACAATACCCTAGTATCTTTTTCTTTTCATCCTTTGATACTGAGATAACTAGAAAAAGATAATAAAAAGACGATATTGGGAGATGTTCATCAGTAATTGAAACAGCTGGGTTAGAAATGCACAGGTGTGTACAACACACAGGAACCTGGGTGAGAGGCAGCTATTTGCTTCATAGCCCTTGACTATGGTTTCTGTAAGATTTAAGACATTTAACGAAATCACACCAAACCCCAAATCATCAAAATCTCTTCTGAGAATAATATACATTAAAACTACCCCTAATGGTCCTGGCCAGTGTGGCTCAGTTGGTTGGACCATCATCCTGCAATCTGAAAGGTTGCAGGTTTGATTCCCAGTCAGGGCACATGCCTCGGTTGCGGGTTTGGTCTCTGGTTGGGGCACTTGTGAGAGGCAACCAATCGATGTCTATGTGTGTTTGTCTGTATGTGTCTCTCTCTCTCTCTCTTCCCCTCTCTCCCTCCTTTCTCCTCTCTCTAAAATCAGTAAGCATGTTCTTGGGTGAGGATTTAAAAAAAAAAAAAAACTACCCCAGTAACTATTATAAATCTTTATTTTGGTTTTGAGTGTGTTGCTTTTGGAATTTCTCTGTAGATCAACATTTTCTCTCATAATAAACA
Organism: Desmodus rotundus; assembly: GCF_022682495.2. Taxonomy (NCBI): domain Eukaryota; kingdom Metazoa; phylum Chordata; class Mammalia; order Chiroptera; family Phyllostomidae; genus Desmodus; species Desmodus rotundus. The sequence continues at coordinate 35,365,615 of NC_071394.1, read as the reverse complement.
AAGGCAAATTTGAAGACATGACCACCATCCTCGGAGGTAGGTCATGGAACACAGTGGAAAGATCACAGGCCTCAGAATCACCAACAGACTGGGGTCTGAATTCTAGCTTATCATTTACTAGTTTTGAGGTTTACTAGTTTAAGCCTTACAACTGTTTCTGCATATCAGTTTCCTCATCTAAGAAAAAGACAGTAGTACCAACCCCGAAGGAGCCTGCACTCAGAGGAAATGCAGGATTGGAGCAAAGGACAGAATAAGATGCAAGGGATGAGAAGGTAGCTGAAAACATTATGTATGGATATATTTTCATGGCATTCTTTTAGTAATGCTAAAAAAATACAGCAGCCTTGGATACAAGGAATCCTGATTCTTAATATCAGACTTTATCTATCTAAACATTACCAAGATGATAGATGTCAATATATTCTTGGAGGCGGAAAAACGTTTTATTTCCTACTTCCTCTGCTATCCCAGTTTGCTTTATATCTATATCATCTAAATACCAGCTTTATCATGTATTAAATGAAGGCACAAGCCAAGCTGGACAGCCACAGGCTTCCCTACAGTGAGAGTTCCCAAATCAGAGAGCAGGATATGTGTATGCTAAGGACAAGCTGTTGTAAAAGGCTATAATGATTTCTTTATTATGAGTCCCTGGATGGTGGGGACAGTTTTGCTTCTCTGCATATCTCTGATGACTCACAATGTGGCATCTACAGAGCATCTGGTAAAAGTGTCCCAAATATAAGTGTGAACTAATGAGAAATCATCATGTTTAAGTATACTTATGGCATTGTCCTTGCTTATATCCACACTCTACCACTGCAATTTATTTCATGTGGTGCTATTTCAATTTGACACAGTAGTTAATGATGGTTCTTAAATGCCTTCTATCTTTTATCCTCATTATTCTATTCAAACCTGAAAAACACTATTATCTTTGTTGCTTTCACATTTCCTCTACACCCTTATTTCTGCCCATTATTTATATGAACTTATAAAATATCTCATGTGCAAGGCATTAAGGAAAAAATATAAAAATGATTAAGCTATGGCTCTTCCACTAAAGAGTTTACATGTTAGTAAGAAGGGTTTTTTTTAATATTTAAACTATTCCATTACAAACCAAAATGAAATATATATTTTATTTAACAATGACACAAAAGCTGTGCAGCTATAGGTTAGAGAGTAATTAAAGCTTCCAGTTTTGCCTAATGGAATCACTAGACACACAGAAGTAGGAGACAATCCTCCAAAATATGCTGGGACAAGAGCGGGGAGGGCCCTGAACACCCTGTGGAGACATTTGACTTTAGTCTGGAGGCAGGAGACACTCAGTGAAAGTTTTGAGAATAGCAGTTACATATCTAATACATTTTCAGGAAATTAATGTTTGTAGCAGTGCGTATGGGTTATAGAAGGTAGTGAAGCAGAGATGAATTAAGGGGAGAAAGATAACTTAAATTAGGATAGGAGTACAGATGGTAAAAAGGGGTGGGGGATATCACAGAACATGGCGAGGAAATGACAGAGCTGGCTGGCTGGCTGAGCATGGTGAAAAGGAGCAGGGGAAGGTTGGTGCACGTGGGACTCAGGCTTCCAGCCTGTGCAAGATCATGGTGACACGCACAGATTGAGTACAGTAAACAGGACTAGCCACTTTTTAAGGAGGGAGAGCAGAAAAAAGTTCAGTTTGAGGTAAGGAAAACCCTGTGGAGATATCCAACAGGTAGCTGGAAAACTAGATGGGGAGCAAAATCTAAACTTCAAACTCAGGGGGATGGTAACTGGTGAAGGTCCTCACTGAGGAACAGTGCAATGAAAAAGGTGGAAAGGTCAAGGGCAGAGACTTACAGCGACAGTAATGAGCACAGATGTGACAGCTGAAGGCTGAAAGAGCTAAAACTGATTAAGGAAGGAATGTAGGTGGGGACAAAAAGAAAGCTCAGGGTAGTAGATGAGGAGGGAAGGCAATAAATGAATGAGCATGAATAGCAAACTGACCAAAAGCAAAAGTGTTTTGAGGAAGATTGGTCAACAGTTCAAAGCTACCAGAGAAGGCAAGCAGGTTGAGGAGGAGGAAGAGGGCCTGCCAGAGCGGTCAAAAGGAAGTCATTGCAGGTATTCCATGGAGCAAGATCAGTGATGAGAAGGCAACCAGGCCAGATTTTAGTGATTAAATAGCACATGGAAAGAGGAAAGATGGAACAGTGTGGCGAGAAGGAAACCATCACCAGACTGTTCTAGAACCTCAGCTCCTTCTTGGTCCCAGGCAACATCCTAATGTCTCCCTGTTCACTCTTCCGTTAGCTATAAGGCTAATCACATCCACTCACAGCCATTGAGGCAACAGTTCTCTAGAAGAAACTTTCTTTGATAGCTCATTCTATCAGCATTTTTGATATGTATGTACAATGTACATAAAATATCCACATTAATTTATAGTGTGCATGCATGCACCACTGTTAGTATGTGCACTGAGTATTTTTAGAGCTCAATGTTATGGGCCCTGGCTTATCTTTCATTTCTAGCTGAAATGCCATGAGTACCTTCCATGAAACCCAGACAAGAACGGACACTTTGCAGAGCAGACCGGCCTTACCTTGGAGATACATTTTACTCCCGTATACGCTCATCCATGGCCGGTCTTTCCTACCACTAACTCCAAGCTCTCCGACGGCAGCAGCACGTTGTTTATGTGCTACCGGGTCCCAGGACTCAGCACTTCCTGACTGACGCAATGATCACCACTACCTACCCCTAACCATGTCTCACTATCGGCAGTTGGGAGGGTTAATTTTCACCTCGCTGTGCTATCTTATTGCTACGATGATAATGATGACAAGCACCACAGGTCTTATGACATTTCATATGTCCCTTGGTAAACACAAAAGGAGGAGGTATATGGAGTCCACTTTGGAGACAAAATACCTGAAGATTTCTAAATAAGAAAATGGGTTACCTTAAGCCATAGAAAATTTCAGCCTGTCAAAATATTTTAAAATATGATTTTAAAAAGTCAAATTAGAGCATTTTTACAGTATAATGATTCCTCAAAAACTTAAACACAGAAGTAGCACATGATCCAGTAATACCACTTCCAGGTACAGACCCCTCCCAGATGAAAGCAAGGACTTGAACAAATATTTGTACACCAATAATCATTGGTGTATATATAACAGCATTATTCACAATAGTCAAAAGGTGGAAACAACCCAAGTGTCCAGTGATAGATAAATGGATAAACAAAGCATGGCAATATACATGCAAGAGAATACGATTCAGCCTTAAAAAGGACAGAAATAACAGATATACATTACACATGGATGAACCTTGTGGACATCGCGGTAAGTAAAACAAGCCACTCACAGAAAGCAAATACTGTATGATTCCACTTCTATGAGGTACTTAAAACAGTCAAATTCATAGAGTTAGAAAGCAAAATAGTGGTTGCCAGGGGCTAAGGGGAGAACAGGTGAGTGATTCTTATTTAATAGATCAAGAATTTTTGTTCAGAATGATGAAGAAGTTCGAGATGCACAGCGATGACAGCTGTACAACAGCGTGAAGGCACTTAGTGCCACCAAACTGTATACACTTAGAAATGGTAAATTTTATGCTATGTATATTTTACCACAATAAAAAAGGTCAAATTAAAATCAATTCTCAGGGTAAAGTAATTGGTATCCAGAGTCTTTAGTCAGTATTACAAGCAGAACTGTAATTCTTGTATTCTGTGAATTACTCTTCACTGTCTCATTCTTAGGAACCAAACCAGGATTCGAGATCTGATATGCTGATAAGACCATGTCTGGAGTAAAAGCTGAACTAACAATTATAATAAGGACCAAAACTGCAGAAGGCCAGTTTTCACTGAACTTTGCACTCATGGCAAAACACAAGCTGTGAAGGGGCCCCCATTGCTTACCAACAATGCTGAGCGGAAGAACACCACGATCATTGTTTTCCTGGAATTATTACTTTAAAAACATCCAGGATGACAGAAGAGTTGAGATGATTACAGAAATTGACCCCTATACTTATTATCCGAGATAAATGACTCAGTAATTAGGAAAAGGTGACCATTTTCTAAGGAGAAATGAATTAAACATTTTAGAGTGAACAACAGTAATAAGAGGAGGAAAAGAACTGGTAAATGACATACATGAGTGCCATATAGAAAAACATAATCTGCACGATCTATGAAGGTAGTACTTCTTCCTTCCCTGTAACCTACATAATGAAGTCTAATGTAATAAAGGGCTTCAGGGAAATAAGCATTCTTTAGGGGAGCTTGAGAAACAGCTGAAATGAGGCCAAATGTCTAGAAGGGAGATCTTAATGCCATTGTGGCTTACTCTCATTTTCCTACTGACTTCAGATTTGCCTCAAGGGATCTTCCTGCCCCTCACTACCTCCTCCCCATAGTCTCAGCTTAGCATCACACTGGTGCCTTCACCTACCAAACAATACATGGCATTAAGACATTTGACTTCAGAAGGAATTCAATACTGCTACATATGGTATTAAATACTTATTCTTTTCAAAATATCTCCTTGAAAAAGATGCTCAACATCATCAATCATCAGGGAAATGTAATGAGGTATCACCTGACACCTGTCAGGATAGCCACTATCAAAACACCAGAAAGTAACGAGTGTTGGTGAGATGTGGAAAAACAGGTACCCTTGGTGGTGGGATTGTAAAAATGGTACAGACATAGTTCCTCAAAAAATTTTTTAAAAAATCAAAGTAAAAAAATTAAAAATAGAACTGCCATATGATGCAGCAATCCTTTTTCTGGGTATTTATCCAAAAGTACTGAAAACAAAGTCACAAAGAGATACTTGTGCACCTATGTTCCCCGTAGCATTTTTCACAATAGCCGAGATGTAGAAACTACCTTAATGTCCATTGATGAAGGAGTGGATAAGCAAGATGTGGAATGTACATGCAATGGAATATCATTCAGCCTTTAAAAAGAAAAGCCTGTCAAATGCTACAACGTAAATGAAACTTGAAAACATTACGCTAAGTTAAATCAGCCAATCACAAAAAGACAAATACTGCATGATTCCACTTATGTAAGGTATCTGAAGTATTCACAAATTTGTGCCAACACAAACTTGGAAATACACATTTTCATTGTTATTGCTATTCACTCACAAAGCTGTTAGAAAAATAATAAAATGTTGAAACCAATTTTCTGTTAACTGGTACCCCCTATATTCATGTATAGGGCACTGAAATGGCTTTAAATAAAAGTGGCAAATGTTTTTCAAATAACAACATTCATTTAAAATTATCATTTTAGAAAAAAACAGTGAAAGGTGTGCCTATGTTGGGGTAACAGAAGACATATTACTTTAAACAGGGTAGTTGAAATGCATTATTTATGAAACTCCCCTAAATGTTTCAGTAAGTTTACACTTCATTTTGACTTTTTAAAAATAAATATTTAATTTTTCTAAATTTATTTTTAAATTACAGTTGACATACATATTTTATGAGTTTCGGGTATACAACCTGGTGATTCGATCTATTTAGTGATCACCCTGGTAAGCCTAGTAACCATCTGTCACTACACGTAGTTATGACAGCATTACTGACTACATTCCCTATGCTGTGCATTACATCCCCTTTACTTGTAACTGGCAGTTTGTACTTAATCCCCTTCACCTTCTTTGCCCATCTGCCCAACCCTGCCCCCTGTGGCAACCATCAATTTGTTCTCTGCATCTCTTAGTTTGTTTCTGTTTTGTTTATTCATTTTTTTTAAAAGTTAGATTCCACATGTTAATGAAATCATGTTATTTGACTTTTTCTGACTTATTTCATTTAGCATAAAAACCCTCTAGCTCCATCCATGTGGTCAGAAATAGCACGATTTCACTCTATTTTATTGCTGAATAATATCCCTTTGTGTGTGTGTGTGTGTATTCCAACTCTTCCTAATCTATTCATCTATCAATGGACACCTAAAGTGCTTTCATTATCTTGGCTACTATAAAAGAATAACCCTGTAATAAATACCCAGAAGTGGGATTCCTGGGCCATATGATAGTTCTGGGGTATTCTGAGGAATGTTCATACTGTTTTGCATAGTGTCTACATGAATTTATAATCCCACCAACAGTGCACAAGGGTCCTCTTTTCTCCACATCTTCTCCAACACTTATTCTTTGTTGTCTTTTTGATAATAGACATTTTGACAGGTGTGAGGTGGTATCTGTGGCTTTGATTTGCATTTCCCTGATGACTAATGATGTTGAGCATCTTTTCATGTATCTTGGCCATTTGTATGTCCTCTTTGGAGAAGTGCCTATTCAATGCTCTGACCATTTTTTAATCAGGTTGTTTGAGTCAATTTTATTTTTTAGGAGCTCAGGAATCACTGTGTATTTGCCACAGAAATCTTTAAGGTTCCTGATTAAAAGTGTGAAAGTAAGCCAAAGTAGATTATTTGTATTTTTTTATACAAACAGAAATGACATCAGCCCCCCAATTAGGAAAAAGGTAATTTACTATTTAGGACTGCTGTTTGAAAGGTATAGAAGCCTAAAGTTTTAAACATGTATCAGCAGCATCCCCAATAGGATGAAACATCATACTTCAGTACTAAAAAGTGGGTGGCACGGTTCAAGTGCCGACTCTGTGTACACATGCTCTGCACGGCCCTGCACAGTGTGAATGCTACCCTCGGGCTGGCGGCGCTACCAAACCAATGTCTCACACAGGCTATACTCAAGAGGATGCTTCTTTACTTAACGAGCTGGCAATTTTCCTCCAAATTCCCATCCTTTAGGACATTTAAAAATACCCTTTCTTCTCTCCCTTTATTTATAAAGTATATGGAAACTTGAGGAGCAGCTGTTGACAGAGTAGACTTCAATGAAAGAGCTTGTCATGCCTGGCTGACCTGCCTGAGCTTTGGACACTGGAACGTTCCCTAAATATGAGCCTGGCGCTCCCACTTGAGTCTTCTTTGATGTAGCACATCATGCAATCCAGCTTAACTTCTCTAGGACAATTATAATTTTATTCAGGCTGACACCTGTGACTAAAATACAAATTAAGTTTGGATAATGTAAAGACGATGGTTGGACTTTACTTATACTGAATGATGGGGGATTAGTTGGGTGGGCAGGTACAGTGCTCAGGCTGGACTTATGTGTTGCTCTTGAACCCTGGTGGCTGTTGACTGCTGAGAGAAGCCACAGTGGCCCAAATAGAGCTGTCGGTGGGGTGGCATGCAGAGGTATGCAAAGTTCACTGGCACTAGAAAAATCTTACTTGCTCCAAATGACCCTGAAGGGGAGGATATACATAACCACCTCTCCACCCCTGCCCTTTCCATCTGAAAGAAGGGCTCACTGTCTTAAGATCTTAGCATAAAGGAAGAAAAAAAGTCACCTTTCTGCTTAATGTGGGAAAGACATGTATTGTATACCTACTAAACATTCACTGCGACAGGCCCTTGCTGAGTGTGTTCACGCACAACCTTGATGCTATGATTGCTAAATTTTGTGTGAGGAAACGGAGTTTCAGAGAGAGAGAATAATCTGCCCTGCTCCAAAACCAACTTCTGCCCAATTTGGTTCTAAAGTCCTGCTCTTTTTAAAAAGACAATTTATTAAACAAGCAATTTTCTGAAAATACTAGACTAGTTGAAAACTTAAAAGTATACGTGTTCTTTTCATTTGGTTTCTAACTTCTGTTTCTCTTTTCAAAACACATAATTTTTCAAATTAATAGGAATATTATTAGAAGAATACGACGTGACAGGGTGTTTATTGTTGCTGCTTCTTGGGTGGTTGCGGTACGCAGCCATGTGATTAAACCCACAGTGAAAGTATGGCAGAGGCCCAGCATGACATATCTAAACGTGTCTGATGGTTTGAACGGGGAATTACCAAGGTTTCGCAAAACTTTAAAACCTTGTGCAAGACTTTGATAGTAAAAAACAATATATACATACATATATATATGTAACTGTTTTAAAGTGTAAAGTACTGCCTAACATGCAATGTTCACAAAATTGGACATTCCAATGTTCACAATGTTCATAAAATTCAATCATTCAAAACTTTAGAAAACTGAAACAAGAAACTTAGTGATTTCTCCACTGCAATGATACCAGCAACTAGAAATACAGCAACTTTAAACCACTAGAAAACTTTAACCAATTATTTCTACTAAGAGCTCTAGGAATATTATTTTACCCATTTGCTGATAGCCAAAAGTAAAGATACACAACTGAGATTAACTGAGTTTTCAGTAATTAATGAATCTCAAGGGGAAAAGGAGGAGGAGGAGGAGGAGGAGGAGAAGAGAGATGAAGGGAGACTGAGACAGGCATTGAGTAGAAACTTCTTAAATGGTGAATGTTATGATATAATCTTAACCGAAAAGCCAGGAACTAAAGACTGATTTTCAGGGTGGGCTGACATCAAAAACTGTTGTGTATGCTATGTGTATATTTCTTACAAGTTCTCAGAAGACAGACTATGTTTGTAAAACTGTTTTATATAAAATTCAGCTTCAAGTATGAAAATGGAGAAGGCTATGATGATAATATGCAAGCAGGTAGCTAGGACTTTATAACAGATCAGATCAGGTAGTTTCAGGCTCATATACCTATACAGACAAAGACATTACTGTCCTAAAATCTGCCTCTTTTGAATATTACATAAAAGGTAGATAAAAAAATATGAACTCTAAGAGGATGCATTCAAAAACAGATTACAAGAGATAATAATCTCCCTAGCCCTGAAGGAAAGCAGTGTGTGAATACTTCAAGAGCATATATTGGCCCTGAGCACCCAGACACTGTTCCTACTTGCCTAATACACATTTATTTTGGCACCACAAAGTCCCAATGTGTTTTTTCAAATATTATTTTCTTAAGGCAAAAATATCAAAGAAGGGAGGCAGAAAATAATCCCAAAAAGCAAGCCCAGGAAGAGAGCTGTCATGTTCTGTGTTTCAACTTCACAAAAGAATTCTGAGTAGAGGTGTGAGGCTTTCAGATCTCTTGTCACTCAGGATATGAAGTTCTAATCTAGTGGCTCGGCCAGTCGGGGCTCAGACTTCATGAAATGTGCTGACGCGCTGGAACAGGAGGAGATCCACTTCCTTACTTCTGGTTTCCAACTTCAGCTGGCATCTCACTCGCAGATCATGATAAGTCACTTGGCTGTGAAGCCATGAAATTCCGAGATGGGCAGAACATGGGCATCGAACTGAGTTTTACCAGGTGAAAAGTTACATCACCCTGCCGTACCTCAGTCTCCTGTCTTCAGGGAATTGTTGAATTTGATATAAAGCCTATTTATAAACCCCTGCAAGTGATACTTGCATTTATCTTGCACTGTGACATCATTTACTCATCAATAATTTAAGCCTAAGAAATGGATTAAAGGGACCCTGAAGGGACTTCTCACACCTGGAAAACAGAAACAAACTAAAATCTCCAAAATGTCAATTCAGTCCTCTTACCTTGTTCTTTGATCTGACGAATTTGCTTCACAGTTTCTTTTAAGATTGCACATTTGTCAGGTTTGAAGTTAAAGTTGTCTATATCGTTAAAGTTTGCAAATATCAGCTCTGCAAGTTCTTCGATATATTTATTTTCTTGTTCACGATTGCGTTTCTCAGTGCTCCTCTTGGGGCTAAAGAGAAGAAACATGTTTTTATTATGAATTTGAAAAAGAACTATTATGACAAAGATAAGCATGTTAAACAAACTATAATACAAAGACAGCCAACAAAAGTTACTTATGTGAACACAGAAATACTTTGGGGGAAAAATCCCTGAATTTGCTCTAAATGTTGCATGTTTTTTTAAAATTAAACTAAGCCCAGTTTATTTATTTTATCCCAGTTTATAATTATACATTTCACTTGTGTGATCATTTTTCCAATGTGCTTAATGTTTCCCACTGACTAGGATCGGGGTGACTTTGCTCATCCCAGTGCCTACCTAGTACAATGCTTGGCTATGGAATATACAGTTGAGTAAATAAAGGAATGTTTGGAAAAGTTAAAGGATGTTACATTTATAAAGATGTTGAAGTTTATTTAAGATTACTAAAGGAAGAAAGGGAAAGTCAACCTAGTTAAAACAGGAATAAATAAATTTCAATGATTTTTGGTAAAGCATAAAAATAATAGAAATAAGTCTATATAATTTCATAGACTTTTTTAGGATGTCAGTAATTCAACCAAAGAGCCTTTTTAGATAATGCAAGTACTGCTAGAAGCAAAAGCGAAACTGACCCAGGATATTTGTTAACTGTCCAAGCTGAATGACATGCAAAATATAAACAAACGGTCCAAGTTCAACTGAAGTTTTAAAAAGTTAATGGAAGGGAAGGAAAAAAAAATTGGCAAGATCTTCTCATTTGATTTTGATAAACAGCAAACTCGAGTTCCCTCTGATAATAACAGTGGACCTTTTCCCCCTCAAGTACAGCAGAGGGCCCACAAACAACATTCAAACAATACAATGTATAAGCAAAGCAAGTTGGCTAATGTAGCAGCTTTCTGTATTTTTCACAAATTGGCAATATTTTTGTGTAATAGCAATTTATAAAATCTTGTAACTTGTAATACACTTCCATATACTGACCTCTAAATATTAGCTTTCTTTTCACCAACTAATACACCTAAGATGGACTCCAATTTTTTCATTTTACAGTGGTTACATGATTTGTCCAAGATCACCCAGTGAGTTACTGGTAGAGCAAGGACCAGAATTTGGTTTTCCTAAGTCTCAAGTTTATTCCTAGATTCTAACTGATTAAGAACAGGGAAAGGGAGGGAGTGGCTGGAATTTGTGGAGGAGCCAACTTCCCCTTCTGGACCCCTCTACACAGACTTCCACCTCCCTCCATCACTCCCCTCCCCCACACCCAAGATAATAAATAAATGACAGGTAGGTGAAGGGGGAGCCCTGGGGAGAGGGCTGGAGACCCCCGCCAGCCACTACTCCAGCACACCACTGGTTAGGAGAATGCCCCTTGGCTGGAACCCTCTCCAGTTTACCAAACTGCCTTCTGGAGGAGGGCTCCTAAGCACTAAAGGCAGTTTGACAGACAGAAGGTTGCGGTTAGCCAGGAAGTACTAGGGAATCTAGAGGCAACACACAGGAGCTGGGATGTGGACAGTGGTGACTTAACAGGCTTATTTTGCTTGGCACCTAGAAGGAGAAAAGGAAATATAAAACACTGGCTCTTTGCTCTTTCTTCTTCTCTTCCTCCTTTATGACTATTTCTAGTCCTCTTCCCTACCATTCCCCATTTCATTGTTTTACTGGCCATTTAATAGAAGTGGCTGTTTTCATTCAAATTTTAAAGTCATTTACATGATTTTTTTAAATCATCAAAAGAGTGAAGTTTCTCTTCTACCTTTGTTCCCTATTTCTCTCGTCCCTATCCCCCAATATGGATAACAACTCTTACTTATTTTAATTATCCTAAAATAATACAAAAATAGATTCTTATTTTCTTCCCTTTTTACACAAATGGCAGTACTTCATAAACATTTTCTAAACCCTGCTTTTTCTAACAATATTCTTAAGAGGTTTTTTTATATCAATCCAGAAACAGTGCCCACATTCTTTTTCACAATAACCTGTGTTGTATTCCAGGTTATGGATGTTTAAATAGTGTAAATAGCTCCCTACAAGCATTTGGGTTTTTCCTAATCTTTTGCGATTATGAACAATGCTGTAATAAGTAACCCCAAACATATATTATTTTGCCCTTGTAAAAGCATATTGTCGGAAAATTCCTAGAAGAGGAACACTGCTAGCTCAGAGAATATGTATTTAAACTTTAAAAGATCCTGCTCAATTACCTTGTGTGGAGGCTAGAGCAACTCATATTTCTGCCCATAACATATGGCATGGAACTTGCTTTAAAATTATTTGATTTACTCACTGAAGAGCCACAATCTTTATCACCGACTCAAAAGCAAGTGGATTTAACATTTCATGTCTTGCTCATTAAAAAAAAGAGAAAAAAAGAACAAAATCTTGCCTTTATGACATTCTGTTATAGAACAGAAAAGAAAATGTGAAAAACTCAAGATTAAAGAATAAACAGGTTTTAAAAGCCAAGTACACAGGGGATATCAGAAGAGTATGTTTCCTCTTCTTTCATGAATAATAAGATCAGTAAATGATTATCATCTCCAAAAAAGTCAGCTAAATAATACATATTCAATTAACTGTCAAGGAGAAAAAAATAATCACAACCTTTAAATCAGGTGTAAAATTAATGCTACAATATCAAGGAAGCATGCATGTGGCTTTCACGGGCAACAATCATTCTGTTTTGAAGCAAGACTCTAACCTGGGTCCGAGCTGGTCAGGACATTCCTTGCGCTTTCTTGACTCTGCCCTGGACGGGTCAGAGGTGTTTTCTCCCATTCCACTCATCTTGAACACATATCAGCAACTAAAACAGAAAACACAGGGGGTGGGGGGGAGTGAAAAGAGCTGATGATCAAGTGTCTGATTCATTTACCAACAATGAAGAAACTTTGACTTCAATCAGAAATTGACAACAGTTTTGACTGATGTGCATGTATAGCTTTCTAACAAAAGGCTGCATTTTTTTTTCCACCTTGCTAAAAGGTTAAGCAAATGTAAAGGTTACTATTTAAAAAAAAAAAAAAAACCCAAAACCAAGCCTACCTCACTGGAACCATACTCTTTAACCAGGAGTTGTATTTCATCAGCACCATGAACCACAATCTGCTAGCTCTGGGTTTCTGCTACCAGCCTCCAGTTTCAGGAGCAATCTTTCACCATGTGGAAACTACAGGTGTTGTAAGGGGCCCCTCCCAGTCTCTGTTTTGGGTTGGCCAATGTGAAGTCTGTGCTGCAATTGCTCACCCATGACAGACAGCCCCGGGAAGAGGCAGTGCCACTCCACTAAGTCAAATGTTTCCAAATCTGAACAGGGAGAAATGACACCCCTCTCCTAGCCCTGCACAAGGCCTCCCTAAGCATTGGCCCTCCAACAGGAACTTCCTGCCGCCCCACTCTTTCCTGAGTGCACACGGAAGGCAGCTCATTTAACTGAGCACACCTCCTAGCTGCGGTGTACTCTCTCACATCCCTGACTCCCTCCCTCCAGGGATTCACCCAAGGGCTTCAAATGCACTAAAAAAAAATCAGGTAACATCACTGACCCTAACCAAGGAAGACAATTACTGGCTCCTGCTGGCTAAATTCTTTCCATAGGAAAATAAAAGGACAAATAATAAGAGAATCAGCTAGTTCACACTGGTCGTCATTAGCAGAACCCAAATAATATTTAAATATGCAAAGACCAAGAGCAATAGAAGTGGAGTTCTCAACAAACTAAACAAAGGGACTAACAAAGATTTTGAGGACATGGAAGGTAGTTGTTATTCAAGGTGCTCAATAATTGCTTAGCCCTCCAAAATAAAATAAACAAATAAATGGAACCTCAAAAAGCTTTAAACAATATTCAAAGTATTTCCTAGAGTTCTTCTACGCTATTTCCCCCTTCCTTCTGTTCCCCAGGTTGCTAAATTCACCTTTACTGTCCTTTACTTTCTGTAGCGGCTTTTCTTTCTTTCCAGATTGGAAAAATCAGAGGGAAGGGCAAGGATTTGAGGAAGACGCTAGACAGCAAAAGGTTCAGCAAGAGCAAGGACAAAGAGGAAGGTGGGCTACAAAAATACCTCCTGAGAGTGACCATTGCATTGCTGTCACCTACCCATCAAACGGACCAGCTGCTCCCCTCCATGTAAGCTGGGATGCTCAGTCTTACTACACTCTTTCCTTCCAGCCTCAACTCCAACCCAAGGAGGCAGAGGAGTTAGGTTTTTTCTTTTAGGAGTCACGTGTAAGTAAGAGGAAGCAACACTGTAGCAGCTGAGAGAGGCTGCACCAATTGCACATTGTAGTCACAGGTCACACAGGAGGGACAGTATCTAAAAGCTAAAGCCTGAGCTTCCTGCTGCTGGGAGCAATGTAACAGAGTCCCAAGGTCCTGTGCTGTCGTCACATTTTTGGGCTGATAATAAGTATAATCTGTATTTAGTTACTGATCATTTGGCATTTACTATGTACCAAGAAAAACCAGACTGGGAGAGCCAGTAGAGCAGACAATGGCCAGTATTCATGTCCAAGGCCACCACTTGATGGGACCTTAAGAAGCTGCTTCGCCCGCCTTAATGACCACTTCTGTCAAATGAGGGTAGTCAGTAGCATAGGGCCGATGGGAGGACTAGCAAACGGTAGAACTGGAATCAACACATAGGCTGACACACTCCTGCTCTTCACTGAAATGTATGGCAAAGGGTCTCTCATCAAATAAGGCATTCTTCCTCTAATCGCAGTCACAGGTCAGGTGAGGGAAGCAGTGAGACCTGGACTGCATGAGCTTCCTCACTTGACTGTCCCCTCACCCTGAACATCATTTATTCACCCAGTCGGCCTGCCTGCCTGCCTGCTGGGTGGCCATGGTATACCAGGCTCATTGCTGCAAGAAGCATGAGGAGGAACGTCACTCTCAAGAAGAAAACAAGGAGGGGAGATAAATTCATATATAGAAAACCTAAGGAAAAGTAGGTGAAGTGTTATACAACGGTACGCACTCCTCTGTACTATGACATTCAGGAAAGAACATTTTGCCTGCTGGCACGGAGGAGGCACTGCGCTGGGCCTGAGGAGGCACAGGAGTTACAAAGAGGGCAGGGGAGCCGGCTGCTGATGGAAGCATTAAAGCCCAGAGGGCAGAGCAAAAGCCTGGACTGGACACCAGACCCTTCCCAGATGATATGCTACAAACACTCGTTTTCTGTATTTTTCTTGGGACCACAATTCCTAGGGTTTCAATCATGAGCATGTAAGAAAAAAATATTACTCATCCAATCTAAGAAAGCTTTTTGACAACAACAACAAAATGCCAGGGACTTTTCATCCTGGAAGTAGCCATCTATAAATCATAAGAATTTAAGTGAAATTTTATCATGAAAATATAACCCTCAGTATACAACAGAGTGCCTCATATAGTAGGTATCATGTGGTACGTTTGTTGATAAAAATGGCTATTGCCGCCCCCAAACTCTCACTATGTATATTAAGAAGTATAGTATCAGAAAAATCAGAAAGCTTTTCAATAAACAATTAAAATAAGTGACTGTTTTACTTAAGTTGTATGTTCTCAGTTTGGGGATTTAATATTAGCATCAGCATCATCTACCTTTAAATTCTCCCCAAATAGATACCAATAATTGTAACTTTGCATGGAGGGATGGCACTGACGTATTTCAACAACGGGACTAGAAGATATGGAGTGAAACAAGGAGCTAACGTTTTCTGGTCTGTGTGTAGTTAAAACCATTTCATCAGACTGCTTATATTTTATTTGTATCTACTGAAGGCTGGATCACAAACCCCTATATTCATAGCTGTAAAACACCATTAGTTTCCTTTGGAAGTGCCAAGTTTTCCTTTTTTATATAATGATATCTTAAATACATTTCCTCAAAAATCTAAACATTTCAGCTCTAATAACATGCTTGCTTCATTACTTTTCTGTGTCTGCCCCATATGTCCCCTTTCTGAGCAATTTTCCCGGGCTGTGTATGCCCAGAACCAGTTGCCAACCAACCTTTAAACCACCGAAGGGAAAAAACAAGGGGGAGGCAGTCTATAGTTACTGGCCAAGGACAGGCGGATGCACCCTGCCAGCCACGGCCATGAGGCTGGGGATGCCCGCTGCTCCCCAACACTGCTCCTCAACAAAGTGAAAAAACCAACAGGCTCTCAGGCAGAATAAAAAGGAGAGGGAGTGAATTCAGGGCTGGAGCAGGGGAAGGAGGAGGGAAAGAAAGGTGGCAGCAGGCGGCTGCCAGCTCCTGCACTGTCTCTTGCCTGCCACAGGGCCAAAAGTAGATGTGATCCTGAAGCAGAATTCACAGCCTGCTCTTCAGTGGACAAACCAAATGATGCACAGTGAACCTCATTAACGAGGTGCTCAAATAGAACTGTGCTGCTCTAATCTAGATGACTCTGACTGATATTCTTCATGCCCTTTGTGAGCTCTGTTGGCAGTAATGTTAGTGTTTCACACCAGAGTGTGTGGTTGGGGGCTAGGTGAGTTAACTTTTTCCCCCACTCTAGCAACACAGATGAAAACCAGAGATAGGTAGATAGGGTAACAGATCACCTAGGTAGACAGACCTATGACTTCTAATGTACAGGTGCACAAAGAGAAATCATCTAAAATAAAAGAAACTGTATGGATGGGAGCGTTTCAATACATTTTTGTAGATCAAAATGAAATAATACTTTCCAACAAAAAGGTGGGAGGTAAAAAAATACTGGAGGGTGGCACTGAAGGTTTAGAAACTTCATTTTGTAAGCAGGCCTAAATTAAGAGTTTCTTAAAATTTCTGCATTCACAGGAAATTAAAATTCTCGAGTGTTTCACTCTCAATTCTGAAACTGTTCAATGTAAATCAGAAAAACTGAAAATGACACAAGTAAACTCTTGGGTTGTAACTGATGGTAATTACAGTCACTGAGAACAGTTTCTCCCAGATGTTGAGGAGTTGTAAAAGGACAAGACTGAAAAAGATTCAATTTGTCCCTTCTTGTTATCCACAACAATAGTCCTGCTTTCACTGTGACCAGGCGCCCTCCCCCTCCCACCCCACTGCCCCCAGACCTTAAAGAGTTACAGGCACAAGAATAATAGTGGGGTTTTTTTTGTTTTTTTTTTTTAAGTAACAATAGTCTGGGAGGGGTGAACAATGCCAGTTAAATCCTTAGCATAATGACAGAAAAGGAAAATAAAATGTTAAACTTCAAAACACACACACACACACACAAGTCTCCTCGCATGGAATTCACCAATGTAACCTATAAGCTAACGAAGCTGCTGCTTACAATACAGCCTCATACCATTAAAGCTAGTTAATCCTCCAGAATTGATGTAAACGATAATGTGGATATTATCTGTTATCAGTGCTGGCCATCTTCCAAACAAGGCCTATAAAACCGTCAGATTTATCATACGCTGAACAAATTCAGTAAAAGAATAAGGACAATAATGTTGTTGAAATGCAAACATAACAAGCAGTAAAACATCAGGTCCTTATTACTAGTTCCAAGAAATATTTTTACAAAGTTGGGCCCTCTCTGAAATTCCTTACTTCGAGTTGAAATTTATAATAACATACAAAGCCCTGCTGAAACAACTTCTCTTATCAACACCTACTAGAAGAGGAGCTGCCTGATAAATCCTTCAATTTTTGATATGAGACCAGAAAGGCCTCGACAGCTTCCAAGGCCTTCCAGGTACTTCCTGCCCTCTCTTTACAAGAGACGGTACGTGGCATTGTGGTGTCATCTGCAGTCTGATTCTTCACAAACTTTGTAAGACTAAGAAATGCACAGGTAATATTAAAAGTGAACATAAATCTCTGCTTAGACACTTTCCCATCCCTATCCCATTAAATTCATTATGAAAGGATACTCTCTCAGAGCCCTCCACAGCTCAGAAGCCCACAGTTGAAAACACCATTTCTTTATCAGAAGTGAAAACATTCGTTCATTCTAAACTCGAAACAGTTTCTCCCTCAAAGTATACTGTGTTGCAGAAGGGATCCCTTCATGTTACAGAAGCAAAATTTCTAGGCCAGACCCTGATAACTATGAGAAAACACAGTACTATCTAATGCGTAAATATACAAAATCTGCTTTTAGGATAGAGAGGCCTGAGAAAGGTAGAAAACAGAGTGGGCCAACCTTGAAAGTCAGTAATACGAGACAGCAGTAGAGACATCAAATTGACAGGGAAGGGAAATACTCTTTCCAAACACTGTCAACTGGACAAAATTACCCAAAGCAAACATTATTTTGGCAAGACATCAGCTTTTGGCAAAAGTTAAATGAATATTCTCTGCAGTAAATACGCACATTATGCAAGAATATACTGTTGATTCATACAAACAAGCAAACCAAGAAGCATCACATGTGCAAATACAACGTAAGTAGACCTATGAGGATTTACTCAATGCTAGGATGACAGCACGCAGAAAAAAAAAATCAAACATTTTCTTTCCACTGGCCAAACAAGGCATGCATTTCATACAGTGATAGAAGATGCTATACAATATTTCAAAAAATAAATTTTAGCTAATAAAATAGTATATTATTTCCCCCAAGAATAATTACTTTTTACTAGATTATAAGAACACTAACTTCATCTTTACAGAACACTAGATTGCTTCTTGCTTTTCATACAATAAAGTTTTAATTTACCTCACATATTACAGTCAGTATTTACAGATTCAGACTCATAAAACTGCACATTGATTCAGTGACAGCAGTTGCAAAGTACTGAGACTCACTTCATGTAAATCCAGAATAAAAGGCATCTTACTTAGAAACCTCAGTTTAATTTCACAACTTTCGAGCTACTTACTGTATGTATACTTGACTTTTTAAAATTACATGCAATAAGCCAAATACATACTACTATTACTAGCATATGATTTTTCAATAATACATCAGTAACAGTTTACTGTTGAAAGGGGATTAAAGAAAATAATATATCCTACAACTACGCCCACTCTGCTCCGAGTAAAATGGCTTCAGCACCTACTTCTCTAAGCCTCTCTTACTCCTCAAAACAGTAATAAGTGTATAAACAAATTTTTACACTAAAAATTCCTTCCTTTTCAATATGTACCACTCTTAGATTTGCTTTTGTATAATGGCCTTAAAGTGGTGTATTAGACAGTGACTCAAAGACATATTCCATTTTCTGACTGAAAGCCAATACTACTCATGAATTTTTTAGCTGGAAGACACTTCAAGATGCCACCGGGAAGACTGTAATAAACACATTAGGCTGCAAATGGGCAGCAGTTGCTCTGGAACACATGCTGCAATAGTCAAAGAAATGCTAAATTCCTGCTCACTGGCTACACAAATATTTTGTTGTAACATTTCCATCATTTACATCTCTCTTCAAGAAGGAAAAATCCTCTCAAGTCTTCTTTTGCAAAATTCAGTGCAGAATACTTAAGTAGTGGGGGGCTGGTGTAAACTATCATTACCAGCTGGGGGGAGTGTCTGGTCTGACATATCAGGGACACAAGATGGTTTCTACGTTCTGATTTCTCACCAGCTCCATTCCTTAATATAGCCACTCACTGGGCTGCTTATATATCTATCCATCTACGTCAGCGATGCTGATATGGCCAGGAATGGCAAGACTTGGTTTTAGTAAGGCCTCGAATGAGAAAACATCCAGGGAAGAAACTGTTTTCCTTGCATAATGTAAACATTTCCCTCCCTGTCAAACCGTGTGTACTTAGTCCCTATTAGTATTTGGGAAACCAGTTTTCACTGCAGCTTAGTATTCTGGAAAGAAGTCATCACACTAAGAATTACAATGTACAATTGTACTTGTGTTTGAGATTCATAGCTTGTCCAGATTAAAATCCAATTATCTTTCATTATTGTGAAATCCATTCTAAATTTCTTTAAGAGATTAAACTTTCTTATCTATGGGGAAAACTTACTGAAATGGCAAAGGCAAGACAGTCTATATTTGCATATAAGTATTTCTATTATTTCAGTTGTAAGAAGTTTTTAAATAAATGAGTGTCCTCTGCCATATGCTGCTGTTTGATTTGTTTATGCTAACATTTATGGAGTACTGTACTTATGAGTTAAGGACTTTGCACATATTTTCTTGCTTAAAAACCCTCATTTTAATGTTTCTTATGTGCGTGCCACACACACACACTCACATCTGTTACAGATTATCTAACCTCTCTGACCTATTTCCATAAGTAATTTGCCCAAGTCACACAGATAGAAAAATGACAGGTCAGGAGTCCAAGTCAGGTGTAATCATAATAGTTGTCACTTACTGAGTGCTAACTGTCTTGGCAAGCATTCTCTACACACTTTACACATATGAACTCCTTTAGTTCCTGCAACAACCTATTATTCTCACCATTTTACAGATGAGGAAACTGAGGTACAGGAGACGTAAAGTAACCTGACCAAGGCCACACAGTTAGGAAATTTTAGAGCTCACAAGAGAATCCAATCAATTCCTCAATTCTTAACCACTGCAACATGAGCACCAAGGAGCCTTTATCTTCTTAAAATTAGTGTTTAAATATAGTTGGTATACAGTATTACACTAGTTTCAGGTGTACAATATAGTAACCCAACATTTATATACCTTACACTTCACTGAGTCAAGTGATCACCTGTCACTGGGCAAAGTTACCAAGGTATTACTGAATATATTCCCCTTGAGGTGTGTGTGTGCGTGAAATGGATTTTAAAGGCGGGGGTGGAGAGAAACATCAATTTGTTGTCCCACTTATTCATGCATTCTTTGGTTGCATCTTGCAAGTGCCCTGACCAGAAATCAAACCTGTAACCTTGGGTGACACTTTAACCAACTGAGCACTCAGCCAGGGGCTAAAGCAGTGTATTTTAATTTTATGAACAATGGATACATTAATTTCAACATAATTTTCTTTTTGCTAAAAATGTAGTAGTATCAATGTAAAATACAAAACACTTCTTTCAGTAAAAAATGCACATACTTTGGAACCATTCATCTATCCAGTCAAGAAATAATACATGGGCAATGTTGCAGACATAGGAGACATAACCTTAACAAAAGACACAAGTCCCTGTTCTCCTGAAGCTCACGTTCTAGTGCACAAAGGAAACCATGTCTCAGCTTATAAACAGTTATTTCCTGAAGAGAAATTAAGTATTATTGTTATTATTGAACTATGATTAAGTTATTGAAATAACAAAACCAGCTAGGAATTGTCTCTAGTGTACTACGAATTCTGAATTTCATTCAACATAGTAAAAGCCTTTTTTCACAATAGAATAAGAAGTAGTACTGGTTAATTTCAAAAGTCACTTATCAAGAGCAGTTCTAGAAAATGATACCTATTACTTTAATCATTTCATTTTAACTTTAAACATAAAAATATACATGAGCATCAGTCTCCATGGGAGCTTCACATTGTCTTTCTTGTTTAAATCTTATCTGTCATTAAGGCATCGTCTACTTTGGCCAATTTTTATTTAAAATAGAGCTGGACACTTAAATTCTTATAAGAGCTTATGAGGTAATGATTTTTATTATGTTTTCCCAATCTTAGATCTGCCGCACATAACTATTTGGGAGCAATTTTTGTCCCTTTGACTTAGTTTTTTAAAGCATTCACCTTAGCTTTTATAGAAACATATGTGTGTTTTCAAACTCATACTTAATTAGTTATACAACATTTAATTAAATTATGCAATTACAATAACAGGTATAACTGGTATAAACCAGTCTGGACAAGAAGCTGGCTCTTGGTAAGCATGCAAAGCCACTGTGGGGCAGAAGTGTGGGCTGTTCTGCAGTGGCCCACCAGCTCAGGGGAGTAAATAGCAGCATCAGTCCTGTGATTGACAGGGGGGAATGCGAGCAGGTGGTTGTTCCAGTCTATCAGTCCCAACAGAGGCTGATAAGAAAATCAGGATTTACATAGAACTAACCTGAAGGCAGAGATCATTCAATCATTCGGCAAATATTAAACATCTATCAAGTGCCGTGCATGGTTCTAGGTATGGAGGGATACAGCATGAACAAAACAGATTAACTCTTTTGTCTGTGACTCTTACATTCTAAAGAGAAAGGAGAAACAGTAAAACAAACAAACATTTATTATCTCAAGTAGTGATGAATGCTGTAAAGAAAAATAAGGTGGGTCAGGATAGAGTACAAAGTAGATGGGGGTGAGGGATACTATTTTAAATAGGCGATCAGGAAAGTTCTTTGTTGACAGTGACATCTGAGCAGAGATCTTTCTAACAGAACTCTCAGGATTCATAATAGAATTTCTTTATTATGCAACCATTAAAATAAAATTCATGAAAAGCTATACAATGTAGTGGCTAAGAGCACTTCCTCCAGTGTGAACTCTGGTTTGGAATCCCAGGAATACCACATATTAGTTGTGTTAATTATATTAATTGGTCTCTTTGGACCTAAGTTTCTTCATTTGTAAAACTGTATAAATAATAATATATACCTTTCTAAGTTTGTTGAGAGTATGAAATCTAAGGGGCACACAACAGAGACTGACACCTATCTGGGACTTATTTAATAAATGTCAGGAATTATTGTAGGTTGAGTTTAATAGCATGTAAATGTTCGTGGAATAATGTAAGCTGAATACAGCTGGAGAGGAAAATTAATTTATAGAAAAAAAAAATCAGAAGAAAATTCACCAAAACATTAGCAGTTATTTTTTTTTAAATGTTCGGTATGAATGTAATTTAATTTTTGTATGTTCCAAATTTCCTTTCATTAACACATCATACTTTTATGCATTTACAAAGAGAAAGAAAGGAAGGAGGAAGGGGAGAGGGACGCAGGGAGGAGGTAAGGGGTAGAGGGGGAGGAAAAGAGGAAGGCAGGTAGGCTTGGTTGTTTTGGACTTATTATTACATCCTCTTTTCTCTAACTTTAGGAAATTTCTCATGTTTTTTTCTCCTACTGATGTGACTCTTTTAGAGCAAGAGAAAAAAAAACTATGTAAATCACAAATACCTTCCAGCAAAGGTTACTAAAATTGCTCCCCTTCCTTAGGAAAACCTCATCCTCAAGTTCAGCTGAAAAGCCATCCTCTTTATGAAGACTCCCAAGATTCCACTAAGAGGAAGTAAAGGTTCCCTTCCACTTGACCCCCAGCCATGGTACATAAAATTAAAATAGCACTGCTTTCTCCTGTATCCTTAGAGCATTCTCTTGGCACCCACCGTCCTCACGAGCCAGCCTTGCTCAGGCCCCAGACTGGCGCACACTGGAGTCTCCCCCTCCAGTGTTTGGGTGCAAGAGATGAGGCTTAAGACACTCATTTTCCCTCCCTTTTCTTATTCATGCTTATTTAACTCTGAACTTTCTTATGAGTTCTTTATCCCTACACAAACAGAAAAGCAAAGTAGGGGCAAAACTTTTAAGTGTGTCCCATGGAAAAAGTGTAAGACACAAATTAAATGCTTGTGGTTCAAGAAGAAATAAGGGATATATTATGGCCCCTTTTGGAAATTTAAATTATGTTTCCTTACTAGGGTAAAACCTGTATAACAAGTATTTTTCTGAAATAGTCCTTTTTAAAAAATGTCCCTCCTCTGTACTGCCATTTTTCTACAGAAGTGGAAAAATGAGCAAGGAGGAAAACTTGGTTTGGTGGGAGACCTCTAATTCATTTTTTTTATGATACAAACACCTACAAACTTTCTGTTGGTCAGATTATCACAATAACTCCAAACAGTATTTGCTTTGAGGCAATGGTTGCCATTAGAAATTTAGAAAGGCAGCTCTGGATCAACAGAGGCCTTTCCTCTCCCTGCCCCCGCCCCCCACAGTCCAATTTGGTCTTATAAAAATAAGCCAACTTAACTATTTTTATTTGCAAATAACACATACCTACAGAATGATTTACTGAGAATTACTAGAATTTAGAAAGCTATTTGTAAGATTTTGAAATAATTTAAAAATTACCTTGGTATCTGAAAATATGAGCCAAAACACTTTCTCAAAAGTTACGTTTTGGTAATTATCAAAACTAACCCTCCCAACCGTAGTTTATGAGAGAAATCTCAGCTTAAGTTTCAAACTTTGGACACACAAACGGCTTTCAGAAGAAGTACAATCACGCTGCTATTACTGAGGTTGTACAAAGGAGCCCAATGCTCTGGCTTTGTTATCTGAGGCCAGGACTAGAGTTGATGAACTCTGTGAAGAGCAAAGAGTTGTCCTGGAGATCTGTAAATGGAGGGTTTTCTCCCCTTTTATAGCTCCAGGTGGAGAGTTACTGCATTTTGTGGAACTAAAATATAACAACTCAAAAATGGTAGCTTCTAACTAGCCCTTGGGTAATTAATACAAACTAAAGCCCAAATGAGTTTAAAACGCATTATAAATAATTTAATGAAGGAAATAAGGGTGGTCTAGAACAGGCAATGAAAAGATGGAAACAAACTCCTTCTATTATGGAATTTGCTGTTCTCTACCTTTTAAAAAATAATCCTAAATCATGTTTATATTAAGAAAGTAAAGATAGCTGCTTTGGAAAAACTATACCTACGGACAAAAATCTGGAAGATTGCTGGTACCTCATTTAACCATAACAGATAAGTACTAAGCATGAAATAAAACCTTAAAGAAATGAAGATAATTGCTTGACACCTCAGAAACAGCTAACTATATTCCTTTTGTCTGGTACTCAAATCAAAAGGATACGAATTCATTAAGCTTAAACATAAACCCTGGTTCCAACTGGGCCAGATGATAAGCAGAAAACTAAGCTAGCTATCAGAGATATCATAACACATATATGCTCATAATACAGGCGTGTGACTTCTTTAGTTTGGTGTTTTATTTTTAAGCCAATGTTTCAAAATCTAGAGGAATGACTATAACTTAGGGCAAAAACATATTTTAGCTCTGGAAAATTAAGTTTTATAAGGTTAAGTTACTAATTGGGTCTCCTTTTGGTATTAAATATATAACCTAAATTATAGGGTTTTAATTTAAAAATTGACTTGCATTTCTTTCCTTCTGATGTATAACTGCATCAATAATCATTGACTACCCACTAAGGACAAACAAAGTACTGTGTTCACTGGACATGGTAATACAATCACTGAGTAAGAAACAAAACTTATCTCAAGAAATCAAAGATTTAGGAGGAGAAACAAGTATGGAATTAACTGACACAGAATACCATATACATGAAAAACATAAAGGACTAATGAGGGGGAAATTACTTTTTATTGTGGGAAGCCTTGGCAAAGATTTTATGTTCGCCAGAGTTGGGTTTTAAAGAATGATTACAATTTAAAAAAATTTTTTTAAATATATAATCTTTATCATATACTTTCCCATTACCATTTAGTTCCCTTATACCCCCATACCCCGGCAATCACCACACAGATTTTATGAATGCTAGAGTTGGGATTTAAAGAATGAGTACAATTTTTCAAAGTGAAGCTGGGTGGTGGGTGAGATACTACCTGCAGGGCATGAATAAGGGAGAAGTTAATAAAGAGCAAGGCTGGGCTGGACTTGCTGGGTGAGGCTGCATGGCCCTGTTGTAACTTGACCCTGGCGAGACTGGATCTTTCACTCCTCCTCCAGCCTCTGGAGGCCCTAGTGATGGTGCTGGCTGCACCCAACCTAAACCAGGCAGGCACAGAATTCTGCTCCTCATGGTGCCATCTAGGAACTGCCATAAAGGCACACTCTAGCCCCAGCCAGGGTGACTGAATGAGAAATAAACCTTCTGCAATCTGATGCTTGCTGAAGTTTACAAACCACTTCCCTAAACTTTACAGAGAAATTTCCTTGCCCCATAAGTGACCTAAATCAGACTAACTCAAGTTTAATTCTCTTCTCCTCTGAGAGAGAAGGAAAGAAAGAGATAGGCAGAGTATATTTTATTTACTGAATTCACTTATTTACCATATATTTAATATTTACCATATGTACCATAAATATTTAATATTTACCATATACCTAATTTGTAGAGTCAGACTACAGAAAACCTTAAATGCTAGAGTCAGTAATAGTTCCTGTTGATTTAATAAACCATGGGCTCATAAGGGAGCTCCCATATGACTGTCAGATGCTCTCTCAAGAGAATCATTTCAGGCTAGAAGGGATTGGAATGAAATATTCAAAGTGATGAATAGCAAGGACCTACCATAGATAGCAAACAAAGGCAGGGAGGAGGTGGGATATATGTCCCACCCACTGAATCAGCAGTCCTTGAAATTCTATGTTTCCATTATCTGGGAAAGAAAGCCTTTGAAACTGTGCTTTCATCCCAAGGCCTGAAAGGCCAGAAAGGGCCCACAGTGCCTAAAGGAAGAAGCCCATTAATACCTTTGGGTACTCACACCACATCCTGGAAAGCTAGTGCCACCTTTACCTGTCAATCAATGTGTAACTTCTTCACCCCTTTGTTCAATGTAAGTCCTTGAACAAAGGAGTTGGGGCTTGGCAGGCTTGGTGCTCTTGGCTCTGTGACACCTGGCCTCCAGCCATGCCAATACGTGCCACCCCAGCCTTTGGCCACCCTTACCCTGCTTCACCTGAACCTATGCCTTTTAGTCCCCCATCCCCACCTTAGCTAGGACCCTTCTCTTGCATGAGAGCAGATCACCAATAAACCTTGCTTGCATGCTAATAGACTTGCTGATCTGTAATCCTTTATTACTACATTGGTGAGAAGAATTGAGTTTCTGGGAGTTTCTCCGATAACACTACAACCAAGACTACTTTATGTAGCAAGACTATCATTTAGAACCAAAGGAAAGATAAAGGGCTTCTCAGGCAAGAAAAAATTAAAGGAGTATGTAACCACCAAAGCAGCATTACAAGAACTGTTAAATAACTGGCTTTAAAAATATTGTAGAAGAGAAACAATAAAAAGGAACAAAGCTAAAAAAGAATAAAATGGCAATAAATACATACCCATCAATAGTCACTTTATTTTGATAAGTATGTGGCTTACATGCTCCAGTCAAAACACATTGAGTAGCTGAATGGATAAGAAAGCAAGACCCATATATATCCTGTCTACAAGAGACCCACCTCAGAACAAAATATACACACAGACTAAAAGTAAAGGGATAGAAAAAGATATTTCATGCAAATGGAAATTTAAAACAAAAAAAGCTGGGTTAGTAATACCTGTATCTGAAAAAAAAAAGATTTTAAAACAAAGGCTATAGTACTCCTACTATAGGACAAAGGACACTCCACAATGATAAAAAGAGCAATCCAACAAGAGGATATAACTCATAAACATTTATGCACCCAATATAGGAACACCTATATATATAAAGCAAATCTTGATGGATATAAAGGGACAGATTGACAGTAATACAGTTATAGCACAGGATTTTAACACCCCATTGACATCAATGAATAGATCTTCCAAACAGAAAATCAACAACTAAATGGTGGCCTTAAATGACACACTAGATCAGATGAACTTAATCGATATCTTCAGAGCATTTCACCCACAAGCAGCAGAACACACATTCTTTTTAAGCACACATGGAACATGCACTAGAACAGACCAAACGTTAGGACACAAACCAAGTCTCAATAAATTTAAGAAGACTGAAATCATATCAAGCATATTCTCTGGCCATAATGGTATGAAACTAGAAATTAACCACGGGGGAAAATGAAAAATACACAAAATCACGGAGACTAAATAACATGTTACTAAATAATGAATGGGTTAACAATGAGATTAAGGACGAAATCAAAAGTTAACCTTTAAACAAATGAAAATGAGGACACAACCCAAAATCTATGAGACACATTGAAAGCAGTCCTAAGAGGGAAACTCGTAGAATTACAAGCCTACCTCATAAAACAAGAAAACTCTCAAATAAACAATCTAACTTAAAGGAACTGTAAAAAATAAATAAATAAATAAACAAAGTCCAAAGTCAGTAGAACGAAGAAAATAATAAAGATCAAAGGAGAAATAAACACAGTCTAAAAAAATAAATAAAACCAAGAGCTGGTTCTTTGAAAAGATAAATAAGATTGACAAATCTTTACCAGACTCATCAAGAAAAAAAGAAAGTGAATCCAATAAATTCAATTAGAAATGAAAGAGAAGTAACAACTGACATAAAAAAAATACAAAGGATTTCATGTAAGCACTACACACAACTATATAACAACAAATTGAACAACAATATGGAATAAATGCATAAATTCCTAAAAACATACAATCTGAATCAGGAAGAGTCAGAGAACCTGAATAGACAAATTATAACTAGTAAAATTAAAGAAGCAATCAAAAAACTCCCAACTATTTAAATAAAAACCCTGGAGCAGATGGCTTCACAGGTGAATTCTACCAATTATTCAAAGAACACTTATTCTATTTCAAAAAAAAAATTCAAGGAGGAAAAACTCCCAAGCTTATTTTGTGAAGCCAGCATTATCTTAATTCCAAAACCAGATAAAGACACTACCAAGAAAGAAAGTAATAGGCCAATATCCCTGATGAACATAGATGCTAAAATCTTCTACAGATTATTAGCAAACCAGATCAAGTGGAATATATTCCAGGGATGCAAGGTTGGTACAATATTCGCAAATCAATAAATACGATACATTACATAAACAAAATGAAGGATAAAGACCACATGATCATATCAATAGATACAGAAAAGGCATTTGATAAAATCCAGCACCCATTTATAATAAGCATCTCAATAAAGTGAGAAGAGAGGGAACATACCTCAATGTAATAAAAGCCATATATGACAAATCCATGCTTAACATCATACTCAATGAAAAAACTAAAAATATTTTCCTTAAGATCAAGAACAAGACAGGGATGTCTGCGTTCACCTCTCTTATTCAACATAGTGCCAGAATTCCTAGCCATAGCAATCAGATAAGAAAAAGCAGTAAAGGACATCCAAATGGGAAAGAAATAAGTAAAACTGCCATCATTTGCAGATGACATGTTATTATACACAGAAAACCCTAAAGACTCCACCAAAAAGCTATTAGAATTAATAGATCAATGTGGCAAAGTAGCAGAATACAAAATTAACATTCAGAAATTGGTGGCATTTCTCTACACCAATAATGAATTATCAGCAAGAGAAACTAAAAAAAACAAAACAATCCTTTTTACTATTGCAACAACAAAAAAAGTTGTGTATCTAGGAATAAATTTAACCAAGGAGTTAAAAGACTTGTACTTAAAAAACTATAAGACATTAGAGAAAGAAATTGAGGAGAATACAAGTAAGTGGACGTACATAAGTGGACATGTTCATGGACTGGAAGAATTAACACCATTAAAATGTCCATACTATCCCAAGCAATATATTGATTCAACCCAATTCCTATTAAAATGCCAATGACATATTTCACAGATCTAAAACAAATATTCCAAAAACTTATTTGGAATTAAAAAAGGCCCTAAGTAGCCTCAGCAATCTTAAGAACAAAGTTGGAGGGATTACAATACCTGACATCAAAACATATTGCAAGACTACTGTAATCAAAACAGCCTGGTACTGGCGTTAAGAACACACACATAGATCAATGGAACAGAACAGAGAGCCCAGAAATCAACCCATGCTAATATGGTCAATTAATATTTGACAAAAGAGGAAAGAGCATAAAATGAAATAAAGATAGTCTCTTCAATAAATGGTGTTGGGAAAACTGAACAGCTACATGCAAAAAATTAAACCAAACCCCCAACTTACACCATAAACAAGAATAAACTCAAAATGGATAGAAGACTTAAATGTAAGCTACAAAACCATAAAAATCCTAGAAGAAAGCATAGGCCATTAAATCTCAGACATCTCTTGTGGCAATGTTTTTGCTGATATATCTCCTAGGGCAGGAGAAACAAAGGAAAAAAGTAAACAAATGGGACCACATCAAGCTAAAAAGCTTCTGCTCAGCAAAAGAAACCACCAACAAAATGAAAAGGGAACCCACTATATGGTAGAACGTATCCGCCAATGATACATCAAGTAAGGGATTTATTTCCAAAACATATAAAGAACTTGTACAACTCAACACCAACAATACAATTAAACAATACAAACAAACAATACAATTAAAAACTGGAAAAAGGATTTGAAACACTTCTCTCAAGAGGACATATGAATGGCCAACAGACATATGAAAAAATGTTCAACATCACTAATCATCAAAGAAATGCAAATTAAAACTTCACTTCAATGAGATATCACTTCATACCTGCCAGAATGGCTACCATCAATAAATCAACAAACAACAAGTGTTGACGAGGATATGAAGTAAAGGGAACCCTTGTGCATCACTGGTGGGAACGCAGACTGGTGCAGCCACTATGAAAAAGAGTATGGAGTTTCCTCAAAAAATTAAAAATGGAACTGCCTTTTGACCCAGATATCCATCCCACTTCTGGGAATATACCCCAAAAAACCCCAAAACACCATTCAGAAGAATATATACACCTCTCTATTCACAGCAGTGTTATTTACAATAGCCAAGATCTGGAAATAGCCCAAGTGCCCATCAGTAGATGAGTTGATAAAAGAGCTGTGGCACATTTCACAATGGAATACTACTCAGCTGTAAAAAGGAAGGACATCTTTCCTTTTGTGATAGCATGGATGGACCTGGAGATTATTATGCTAAGTGAAATAAGCCAGTAAGAGAAAGACAAATACCATATGATCTCACTTATATGTGGAACCTAATGAACAAAATAAACTGACAAACAAAATAGAAAACAGAAGCATGGACACATGGAACAGACCAACAGCTGTCAGGGTGTAGGAGGGATGGAACTAGATGAAAGAAGGTGAAGGGATTAACCAAAGAACATGTATGATAACATACAGATATATACCACAGTGTGGTGACGGCTAGAGGGAAGGGCGTGGGGCGGGTGATGGGTAGAGGCAGGTAAATGGGGTGAAAATGGGGACATCTGTATTAGTATCTACAATAAAAATAAAGGGGAAAAAAAACATGCGCTCAATGAAAAGTTTTGAGTCAGAGGCAGTAAAATTACAGTTATGCTAGAAAGATCAAAGATCAGCATGGGAGAATCATAAATGACATTTCTGGCAGTGTAAGAGAGGAGCTGAAGACTAGTTAACAGGATATTGCAAAAGGCCACACGTGGTGTGATTTCAGTTACATGAAATATCCAGAATAAGCAAATCCATAGAAACAGAAAGTAGATTAGTGGTTGCCAGGGGCTAAGGGGAAAGGGAAATGGGGAGTGACTGCTAAGGAGTACAGGGTTTCTTCTTGGGTTGATGAAAATGTTCTGAAACTAGAGTGTGTTGACGGCTGAGCAACTTGTAAATTACAAACCACTGTACCCTTTAAAAATGTAAATTTTACATTACGTGAATTATGTCTCAATAAAGCTGTTATTAAAAACAAAAAACAGCAAAGAACAACAAAAGCCCCAAAGCTGATGCTGATAACCCGGGAAAATTGTGGAATACATGGATGGCTTACAAGTGTCTAGAAAACATGCTGGCAATTATTATGAGCAAGAATTATTCTAACAATAGTTCATTCAAAGTGAGTTTTTCTTGTTCTGATTGTCAGAAGATTAGAGTAAAAATTTTATTTTTAAGTTGTATTTTTGCTTAACAAAAGTAATATGTTTACAGTGGACAATTTAGAAACACAAAATGCTGAAGAATAAAATTGCATGTATTTCTATTACCCAGAGAATTACCATTAACTATAAAAAAAATATCTGCTCAGTACTTTAAAATATGTTGTTTGCACATATACAATTAAACACAAACTGTATATAGTTAGTGCCACTTAATGATGGGAACACAGAAACGTGTCATTAGACAATTTCGTCATTGTGCAAACATCACAGAGTGCACGTACACAAACCTAGATGGGGTAGCCTACTACACACCTAGGTTAGAC
Source organism: Desmodus rotundus (assembly GCF_022682495.2). NCBI lineage: Eukaryota > Metazoa > Chordata > Mammalia > Chiroptera > Phyllostomidae > Desmodus > Desmodus rotundus. The sequence goes on along the minus strand of NC_071394.1, from coordinate 35,334,059 downwards.
GGACAGCCTACTGTTCTAGTCTATAAGCCTGTATAGCAGGTCAGCGCACAAAATGACACAAGATTAAATCAAGTGCAAGAGAAAATGATGTAACTGAGCTCACTCAGTAAGCACAAAGATGTGTGGTGTTGCTGCCAGCATAACATGGCATACTGTTTTATGGAAAACTGTTTTTTATTAGTAAAAGAGTATGTTCTAAAATAACAACAAAAAGTACAGTATAGATAGCAAACACATAAGCCAGTACAATGGAAATTTATCATCATTATGAAGTATCATGTACTGGACATAACTGTACATGCTATACTTTTATACGACTGGCAGTGCAGAAGGTCTGTGACAATAGCATATGAGTAATACACTGTATATGATGTTATGATGTCACTAGGTGATAGGAATTTTTCAGTTCCACTGTAGTCTTATGGGACCACTGTTGTATATTTGGCCTATTGTTGATTGAAATATTGTTACACAGTCTATGACTATAAACCATTTTGTAGATTTTTTTTGTTTTTTCATGTTATACACTAAAATTTCCCATGATATTAAATGTCTTTATAAACATATATATTTTTAATGCTAACCTAAGGACATTTCAGTGATTTTAGAGAAAGAAGATAGAGAGAGAGAGAGAAACATTCATTGGTCAACTCTGCCATCCCCCCTGCTCCCTGGATCTGCCCTGACTAGGGATTGAACCAGCAACCTAGGTATGCGCCCTGACTGGGAATTGAACCCTCAACCCTTTGGTGTACAGAACAACACCCCAACCAACTGAGCTACCTGGCCAGGGCTAAACATAATTTTTAGTGGCTCTATGACATTCAATCATATGAAGATACTATGAAATATTTTATCATTTTTTATAATTATTTATCTTTCTCCCATATTTTACTTCTACAAATAACGCTGTGACAAATATCTTTTATATATATACCGGCCCACATTTCTGATTAGTAACAATAATCAACAGTGTTAGTACAAGAGTCTCAGAAATGTAATTACTAGCCCTGACCAGTGTGGTTCATTTGGTTCATCATGGTCCTACAACGCGAAACCTCACTGGTTCGATTCCTGGTTAGGGCACATGCCTGGTTTGTGGGTTTGGTCCCAACAGGGAGCATACAAGAGGCAATCAATCAATGTTTCTCTCTCTTTCTCTCTCCCTTTCTCCCACCCTTCCCATTTTTCTAAAAGTTGAAGTAAATAAATAAAATCTTTAAAAAAATGTAAATTACGAAACCAAAGGTTGTGATCCTATGCAAGTCAATCTATGCTGTCAATTATTTTCCAAAAAGGCTGTATTAATTTACAATCACCTCGGCATGGTATCCAAGTTTCCACCTCACCAGAATTCACAATAATAGGCATGATTTTTAAACCACTTTGCTATTATGAAGATTATGGTATATCATTTCATAATTTAAACTGATTACTAATAACTGAGTAACTTAAAATATTGGTAAGCACTTCATTTTTACTTTGACAAGAGAGTGCTGAGTCAGGGACATGGCTTAGAAACAGTATGTTCACGTCCGCTAGGCATGTGACATAATGCTATTGTGGAGCTGAAGGCAAAATGTGGGAGGGTTCTGCTGGTGGTTCCCACCCAAATTTGACGGCTAATGAATCAAATGAAGAGGTTTTAAAAACATGGATTTCCTGTCTTTGCCCCAAACCAACTAAATCAGAATCCTTTGCAGAAGGACCCTGGTGGTCAGTGGAAGTCTGCCCAGCACTGACTGGAAAGGAAGAACTACTAGGATGGATGACAATGGAGAATTCATCAAGGTTCGTGGAATGAGATTCTTAGTGTTAAGTAACTGATAACAGGATGAACTTTTTGAAAATCTTAGTATTAGCAGCCTAGAAAAAAGGGTCTGAACCAACATGATGACATTATTTATTCAATACCTTTAAATATCATTAAAAATAATTAAAATAATGTGAAACTTACAAAACAATAGTAAAAGAAAGGAACAAATCCAACACTTCAACTATTCAGATTTGGGTAAAGATGAAACTTCCCTTGCATTTGGTCACCACCCATTCTACTTGTTTTTAAAAAACCCTCACCCAAGGACAGGTTCTCTTTCAATTAATTTTAGATAGAGAGGAAGGGGAGTGGAGAGAGAGGAAGGGGGGTGGACAGAGAGAGAGAGAGAGAGAAACACTGATGTGAGAGAGAAACATCGATTGGTTGCCTCCCATATGCACCCTGACTGCAACCCAGGCGTGTGCCCTGATGGGGGATGTAACCAGCAATGCTTGGTCTCATGGAACCAAGCTCCAACAAACTGAGCCATATGGCCAGAGCACTACCCATCATTCTTACTGTCTTGCGCTCCTCCCCTAACACAGAACATTGCATCTTTCTGGGTCTCCTGACAGGCCTCCCTGTAGTCCATTCCAGTAGGAACTGCTCGTTCTCTCATTATACACATAGGCCTTGTATAAAACCGTCATTTCTTTGAAACCCACGCAATAGAACACCCTCTATGTTCTGCCCTGAAGTTTACCAACATTCCACTTGACCCTCCACATTTACTAAAAATGCTGACATTGGTTGGTTCTTTGTCTCTATCCCAAATCTGGTCATCACCCTGAGTGATTTCTATGTGGAAGAGTTCATACCTATCCTCACAGGTCCTTGTCCATCTCAACACCAACAAAAGTCACCTCCATTTCACTTCAACCACTGCCTCCGAAGATCACACCCTGAACCTTGTTATCACCCAGAACTGTTGCAATTTGAATGCCACATTTTGTCCACAACCTCTCAGGACACTAGCTTTCTTATTGCCTTTGTCCTCAGTAACTATTCTTCAGTGTATGAAGAACTTAAGTCCCATGCCCCTTTCCCTCAATTCCTTTCCTTCCCTACCTAGCTAGACCCACCACCAGCCCCTAGAATCCTCAGTTCTCTTTCACACATCTCTCAAAGAATTCATTCTGTAAAACTCCCAAGATTTCTCTACTTCGTCAGTGGGAAGCTGAGCACTGATGGAGAAAATCATACAGTCAAATGGCAAGAGACAAATGTCCTGGCTGGTGTGGCTCAGTGGGTTGAGCACTGGCCTGCGTACCGAAAGGTCACCAGTTTGATTCCCAGCCAGGACACATGCCTGGGTTGTGGGCCGGGCCCCCAGTTGGGGGCTTGCAAAAGGCAGCCAATGGGTGCCTCTCACAAGGATGTTTCTCTCACAAAGATGTTTCTCTCCCCCTCTAAAAATATATTTTAAAAATTGTTTAAAAGGTGGCCGAATGGCCCCACAGACATTTCAAGGTTTCTAAAATTGCCTTAGAGCCTGCCTGTCAATCCCTTTCTTTGTTCTCAAGTCAGCTCCATCTGTTTACCCTGACAATTATTTCCAGCTCTTACCACTTCTGCAAATGACTGTTCAATTTGATTTTACTCAACTTGATTTCCTCCTAACTTACAAAGACATCACCGTTGTCTTCTATATGACTCCTGGTGTCTCAGAGGATGTGTGATTCTTCTTCCTGTAGATGCCAACCATTCCAACCCCATTTTCTATTTCCCTCCCCACCTTCTTTGAGATTTTGCTACAAAGTTCCTCTTTCTTTACCAAATTTTTGACCTCTTCCTCTCTGCTTTAACCTAAAGCATACTCAGGTCATTTCCATCCTTAAAAAACAATGCCCTGAGTCTGAATCCTTTTCTAGCAACTACCCAATTTTTACATCTTTCCTTCACGTCCAAATCCACACAAAGACTACAGGTCTGTGGTCCCTTTCCCCCAACACTTGAGGCTACAGAATTCAGATTTCAGATAGAGAGATATTTTTTATTTTAGAAAGACAGTATCTGGCAAATACCATATTTCAAAACATCCCCACAGGGGCCTGTAGAAGCATTCTGCAATCGAATTCAATATTACTTGTGCAGTGAAATGTATGAATATTCACATTAAGTGGGACAAATGATGATTATAAATCATCTCACATCCATTCAGGTCAGGCTTTACTGTCAAGTGACTTTCCATTTTCCAAGTTTGTTGAATTTTGAGATTCAAATAAGGAGCTATAGGCCTGTAGTTTATTCCCATTCATTCTCTCCCACTCACACCATGACCACAACAATTACATTTCTTCCCCCATCACCCAAGGGGATTTGCCCTCCCCAGTCTTCCATGACATTTGAATGTCAAACCTACAGAAATTCTGGTATACTGTCTGCTATGTCACCAAATCTCTCTGCTGTGTTTGTCACTTGTGATCACGTCCCCCCAGTGATTCCTCCTTGAATCTCTTTAATTCTGAGGTTCCAGCATTCTTAGAGGCCTCTTCTCTAACTGTTTAATTATGTTTTTGCATCTCTTTTACCAGATCTTCTTCAGAGTTACACAGGCCTCCATCTCAGCCCAATACCCACCTTAGTCTTCTTTAAAAAAAACTTTTTAAAACAGTTTTATTGAGGCATAATTCACAAGCCATAGAATTCACCTTTTAACCTCTACATTTCAGTCGTTTCAGTCTAATCACAGAAATGTGCAGCTGTCACCACCTCCAATTCCACAACATTTCCTCACCCAAAGGAAACCCCATACCTATTATGCAATCACTCCCCTTGCCCTGGCAACACAACCACTCTGTCTCCACAGATTTGCCTAATCTGGATACTTCCTATAAATGGAACCATATACATATGTAGTCATTTGTGTCTCACATGTTTCAATTAGAATAACAATTTCAAGGTGCAGCAATATTGTAGCATGTATCAGTATTTCCTTCCTTTTTTATGGCCAAACATGCCAGTGTATGGATATACCAAATTTCGTCTATCTACTCATCAGCTGATGAACACTTGGGGAGTTTCTACTTTTTGCTGTTAGGAATAATGCTGCTATGGACATCTGTGTGCAAGTCCTTGCATGGATGTATACTTTCAATTCTTTACAATATATACCTAGGAATGGAATTGGTGAGTCATATGTAACCGTCTTTTTACAAACTACCAAACTACTTTCAAAAGCAGATAGAGTCTGTCTGATAGACCATTTTATTTTCTCACTAACATTGTCCCAGGGTTCCAACTTCTCTACAGCCTCGTCAATACTTATTATTTTCTTTTTTCTTTCTTAATTCTAACAATCCTAATGGGTATAAAATGGCATCTTATTGTTACTTTGATTTGTATTTCCCTAATAACTAATGATGCTAGGCATCTTTCCATGTGTTTACTTGGCCATTACATATCTTCTTTAGAGAAATATCTATTCAAATCTTTGTCTATTCTAAAATTATGTTCTGTAGTGAATGTTAGCACCACATTGGAGGCATGAACTGCTCTGAGAATCCAACCAAAGCTAAAAAGTGATGCCACGTATGTACAAAGTAAGCCATACAATTCTCCCAAGGAATCACTGACCCACTGAGGCCATAATTTGAGGACCCTCCAGATTTAGCAAGCACCTTGTTCTACACCGTAAGTTCTTACCTATGGCTGCATAGTTAAAATCAGCTGGGAAGCTTTTTAAAAATACGTTACCATGTGATCTAGCAATTCTACTTCTACGTATAGACTGAAAAGAATCAAAAGCAGAAACTTAAACAGATACATGCACATCCATATTCACAGCAGCATTATTCAGCCTCACTTACATAAATTAAACTTTATCATAGCATGTATGTGTAGGAAAAAAAACATAGTGTGTATAGGATTCGGTACTATCCACAGTAACAGGTATCCACTGGGGGTCTTGGAACATACCCCCACAGATAAGGGGGGTTTACTGCACATACTACAACATGGATGAACCTCAGTAACATCATGTTAAGTAAAAGAAGTTAAACACAAACAGCCACATACTATGGCTACACTTATATAAGGTACCTAGGACAGTCAATTTTATAGAGCCATAAAGTAGAATAGAGGTTAGCTGGGGCTGGAAAGAAGGGAAAATGGGGCTGGAAAGAAGGGAAAATAGGAGTTTTTAATTGGTTAAGAGTTTCTGTTTGAAATGACAAATAAGTCCTAGGGTGGCGGGGCGGGGGGGGGGGGGGGGGAGGGGGGGGGAGGGGAATGAACAACGCTGTGAATGTGCTTAATGTTACAGAACTGTACACTTAAACACAGTAAAAATGGCAACCTTTATGTTATGTGTACTTCGCCACAATTTTTAAAAAATACTTATTGACAAACAAACAAACAAACAAAGATCACCAGGACACCACTGCAGGCCCATTAAATCTGAAATTTTAGGTGTGGTTTGATCATCAGCATTTTGCTTAGAAGCTCTCTGGGTAATTCATAGATACAAACAGGGTAAGAACTGCTGCTTTACTCTGTTCCTGGTGGTATCGCTCACTTCCATGGTTTCCCAGATCTTTCTTTCTGGCCTTCACCTCTCAAAGTTTCCACCTCAAAAATCCAGCTAGGGGTCACTTCACAGAATTGAGCTCATCTGTTCCTTCTCCCCACCCTAAAATTGCCTCCCCTGAAAGAGCACCCATCCACTGAACATTATCTGCAAACTTCAATATTCTCTCCATCAAATAATCAATAATGTGACTTTGCCTCTTAAGAGATTCTCAGGTCTCCCTTTCATCACTCTGATAATTACTACTGCTTTTGGTTCAGGTCTTCATCATCTCTTACCTGGATTAGCTAACGTAAGTTTCCTTACTTCCAGATAACTTCCCTGCTTAAAATCTTTGGTAGACTCCACTCCCTCCAAGGGGAAGTCTATGCTGCCTCACACTGTCGCCTAAGCTGTCCTATGATGCAGCCTGCACCCATTTCTCCAGGCTCATCTCCAACCCTACTGTCTGCCCTGGTGCACACGGTTCCTCATCTCACCTGTTTTCTGTGCTTGTTATACATGGAACAAACCATGCATCTCCCCCTTTTGGCTAACTTCTACTCATCTTTCAAGACCGAGCACAGATGACCCTCTCCCCCGAATTAAATTCCCTTCCTCTGCCCTTTAACAGCCTACATATAACTCTACTATTTACTATGTATATCATAATGATTTATGCCTTTTTCCCCTAAAAAACTTTAAGCTCCTCCAGGGGCACAAACTCAGCATGTTTCATCTTATTCCTATGCCGTTAACAGAATGCCTGACAAACAGCACTTAATGTTCACTGAATAAATTGCTTTACAAACTGCTATGGAGTTTGAAGCGATTTCACCAAAATAGGTAACAGCATTGAACATTTACTATGCTATACCTGTATTATTTTATTTGATCCTCACAAAAACCCTATGGAGTCATTATTATCATTATTTCCTGAAGTACACAGAAAAATCAACTAACATGTCCAAGGTCAAGCACAGCTGACAGGTGGTGAAGTGAGATCGAATCCAAGCAGTCAGCTCTGGAGCCTGCACTCTCCCTCCACCACACTTTCTCCACCTGATGAAGATAAAGTCTTCTCACCCGTGTATGTCTCATCTCCTCCAGTACACACTTCCTTCTAGTTTTTATCGCTACAATTTTTAAAAAGTTATAATCTTAACACACGGTTGTGTATCTTATAAAATTTAGGAAAGCTTTTAGCATGTTACTACATAGTCTTCATAACCAGCATAACTAGCCACAAGGATAAAGGTAGAATCTTGCAATGAGATTGAAAAAAATCAATTGTTTTAAGTTCTAAAATAGGGGAAACTGAGATGATGGTCATGTAGGTGATGATAACCAGGGATTTTAGTTGCCTGCCAGCTTAAAATAAAGAAACCATAAGACTTGATGCTACAAATAACAGAAAAATGTAGTCTTAGATTGCAAGAGCAAAAGCAAAATTAAAAACCTGCAATTCAGATAGAAACATGAGGTTACATGTTGCAGATAGATATAACAGGTACACAGAGAATTTAGTCAATGAACAGATACCATTTAAATAAGCAGGGATATGAGGAAGAGAGTTTAAAAGTACTTGGGGAGATGGAATACAGATAGCTGAGAAAACACAGTAAGTGTGTTGAAGGGATATTTCACAGAGAAGAAATGTCTTAGCTGTTTGGTAATTATTGTGTTGGACACAATATTAGACAGTGTATTACTTCTCAGCTCTACAAAGCAGATACTGCCCCCAGTTCTGCAAAGAAAAAAACAGGTTCAAAGAAGTGAACAGACTTGTCCAAAGTCTCAAAGCCGATGAGTCATGGCACTTAAGCTTCAAACCAAACTCTGACTGCAAATCCCAAATTCATTCCACAATTCTATACACTCTCTCATATAAGCCATTAAATAACTTCTTCAAAATACAGAACAGGAGACATGTCAGTGACGTACATGGAACCAGTTTAGGCAAACTTTATTAGAAAACATGAACATACCCTTCAATGTTGTGGAATGCCCATCCCTGGGGATCTTCAGCTGTAACAGCGTGAGAAGGATGGATAACCTACACTGGAACTGCCAGATACGGCTGCACTACCACATGTTGGCCTCGTGTGAACTGAACATTCAACAGAGGATACGAACAAATCAGATTTTTTGTTCTCTCCTCTCAGCATTACCAAGGGAAGCATGAACCTTTCCCCAAATTTCCTTAGGGTTCTCATGTCACTGTAATATGCTTATTTGTGCCTCTGTTCATTTCCAGCCATTAGACTGGTCCCCCAACCTCCAGGTACCAACTGTACCAACAATAAATACAGTGCATTACTTGTCTGAACCACAAAACTAGACTGAACTTGGGCCCCCAGTGAGCTTCATAGCTACAGCCCAGACCCTCTATACCAGAGAAACAACTGATTTTTCTTTTTTTTAATGTCTGGCAATAATTGGGTTGATCTGTCTTACTTTGGTACATTCTGCTCACAATAATCCTTGTACAAGAAACAATTTCCCACTTATATCTGTTACCTTGTCTCTCACTGCTACTTAATCCTAGGTGTTCTGGTAACATTTCCAACCAAGTACATTAGAGAATTATGTCCGAGAATCTGACTCCAACTGTCTTGAAGTTACCTGGTAGTTGAAATAACCTGGAGGTGACAGGAGAAGGGGCAATGGAATGTATGGGTCATTGTCAGAATTCTGTTTCAACCCTGGCAGAGGCAGATGTATAAAACAACATTGGTTAACTTTGATTAACATATATCCCAGCTTACTATCTAAATGAAACCCTAAACTCTATAAACAACCAAATAGAAAAGGCAGGGAATTTAAATTGGTCTTCTAATTTTACATGTGAAGAAAGGCAAGACCTAGAATCCTGTACATCTTCTCAGTAAATGTCTCATGGTACTTGACTCTCCTGCATCCTACTCTGTACTGAACAATCCACATCCACAGCTTGTCCTAAGGATGCTCAATGGGCTTTGATCCAGCTCTGCACACAGAAGACAGCGTGACAGCACATGACACACTGCTCCCATGGCGCCAGCTGTAGGTATTCAATCTACAGGCTGCCCAGTGGTCTACCAGCAGTGTACCAGGAGTGGCCTGGTACAAAAGTTCTATCCAGATAAAGATGATGGTGATGGGCTGCATCCAGCAGATTCTCAGTCTGTGAAATGTGTAAGACAGAGCTATTCTGTGGGCAGAAAGAGAAGCTGAAAAGATACACTGAAAGAAATTACAAGATATACAGAGAGAACCTTTGTTACCATACTCAACAAATACATGGGGGTTCTCAACTTTTCCTCACAGGGAAATCATATCACATGTTCAGTTCTTCCAGGTTTCAATAGTTAGGCAATCAAATAGATATGGAAACTTTTAAAGTGGGGAATTTGTAGTCCATGAGCTATAACTCTACTCTTTCCCACTAAAGACAAAAGCCCTACCAAGAATGTCAGCCCTATTAACTGCATCACCTACAATGGCCCCGGAGTCACAGAAAGCCTTCCTCATCTCTTGCTTTCACCATTGATAAGCTGTGCAACCTTGGGAAAGGTACTTAACCTTTCAGAGCCTCAGTTTCCATGTCTGTATAATTCAGAAATAATATTCACTTTATAAATTTATATAAAAATTAAATGAGAAAGGTACACAGCCTGAGATAAGACACCTCACGTAAGTTAGCTGCTTTCATTAACACTGCCATGATTATCTGAACACATGGCTTCTTGTACGTACTCCACATATACCACCCCTTATTTGGACAAGATGATGCTCTGCCCTCTTTTTTCAGCTCTGAGGCTGTAAAACAAGTGTGCTTTTTGCAGTATATGCGGTCGGTCTGGAGAAAGTCTAACTGTTAGTAATATGAGAACAGTTTGCATGACATCGATGTAACCTGGCAGCCAAGGAGAGTGAACTGGAATGTGCATGCGTGAACAATGATGACTTCACTGTACTAGTCGGTGGGGACAGTAGACATCACTGAGTGAGCATGTGTACTGTGCGGCCATCGCATTCAAAATGACTGAGCAAGTACAGCAATGACTCTGTATGAAATTTTGTTTTAAGCTTGACCATTCCTCTGCAGAAACTATCTGGATGATTCAGAAAGCCACAGCTATGGGCAACTGGTGATCAACAGCTTCATCATGACAACATGCCCACCCACTTAGGCATCACATCTCGTGCAGAGATTTTTTGCGAAACATCAAATCACCCGGGTGACTCAACCTCTCTACATCCCAGATTTGGCACCCTGCAACTTCTGGCTTTTCCCAAAACTAAAATCACCTTCAAAAGGGAAGAGATTTCAGACTATCAATGAGATTCAGGAAAATATGACAAGGCAACTGATGGCAACTGGGAGAACAGTGTGAGAAAAGGCCTTTTTTGTGCCTACTTTGAAGGGGACTGAAGTGTCATTGTCCCATGTACAATGTTTCTTGTATCTTCTTCAATAAATGCCTCTATTTTCTATATCACATAGCTGGATACTTTCTGGACAGACCTCATATTTAGAGCCACATTTTCTACATTTTTTTTGGTTCTTTATTGATATCCCCATTTCAAATGTCCTCCCAGCACAGAGTTGAAGAGCTACCCAGTGTTCCCATGTACAGGGGGCTACCATGTGCCTTTTGGAGAAAATACATGTGCGTAAAATAAGCTTCCTTTACACAGGAGTTCTAGCACTGCTGGCTGCAAGATCAATGTTAATGAATCAACAATACATATGAGATAAGGCATCTTTAAATAGAAATACACTTAAGGTTATGTATTGAGTTGTGACCAGAGGTTTGAAGGAACCTAACTGTATTTTCCCTAGAAACAACGGCTCAGTATTTGCAAATTCAGGGTTAGCCATGACCTAATTTCTGCAAAGAAGAAGAATAAACTATTGTTAATTAAAGGTAGAACATGGGAGTAGTTGAGAATGTTTGGGACATGAAGAGAGAAGGGTAGAGCCCGATCATGAAAAAGCCTTTTTTGTCCTACCAAGGAATGTGGACTAGAAAATGTTTCTAATCTGGTTACTGATGGATACTGATTAGAAGACTGAGGGCTTGGGGAGGCTCTTTACTGTCCTGTCCCTTAATGTGTCCCTTGTGTCTTGCACAGACGTATCATCTACAAGAAAGACTACTGCCTCACACTGTCCCCCTTTACATGCTGTCCCCTCAGCTCAGAGCAGCGCTGACAACAGAGAATCCTGGGAGCCACCAATCATCCAGTAGCCACAATAACGGTCACAATAAACAGGCGAAACTGAATTTGGTAATATACAGAGTGAGGCAAAAGTAGGTTTATAGTTGTTTTGTATGGAAAATGAGACAATAACAAATAATCATAGAAGAATAAACTGTTTCACTTACTCACAACTGTAAACCTACTTTTGCCCCGCACTGTGTTTGCACTCAATGCGCATTAGCCACATATCAAATGATCAAAAGTCTGTAAGGCTATAGCTGCCACCAGATTCCTCTGATGGATCCGAGCAAAGCAAACTGAAAACCTTCTGGAAAGAATTCACCATTCAGGACACTATTAAGAACATTCCTGATTCACGGAAAGAGGTCAGAATATCACCATTAACGGGACTTTAGAAGAAGTTGATTCCAACACTCATGGACGACTCTGAGGGAGTTCAAGGCTTCAGTGGAGGGAGTAATTGCAGATGTGGTGGAAACAGCACGAGCACTAGAGTTAGAAGTGGAGCCTGAAGATGGGACTGAATTGCTGCAGTCCCGTGATCAAACTTTAACAGATGAGGAGCTGCTCATTATTGAAGACCAAAGGAAGGGGTTTCTGGATATGGAATCTACTCCTGGTGAAGATGCAGGGAAGACTGTGGAAATGACAACAAAGGACTTAGAATATTACTAAAACTTAGTTGATAGAGCAGTGGCAGGGTTTGAGAGGATGGACTCCAATTTTGAAAGTTCTCCTGTGGGTAAAATGCTATCAATCAGCAGCCACCCCAACCTTCAGCAACCAGACCCTGATCATTTGGCACCATCATCAATAAGGCAAGAGACTCCACCAGCAAAAAGATTAGAAGGCTCAGATGATAGCATTTTTTCACAAAATATTTTTAATTAAAGCATGTACATTTTTTTAGACATATGCTACTGCACAGTTAATAGACTGCAGTATAGTATAAATCTAAGTTTTACATGCACCAGGAAATCAAACTGCTTTATTGCGACTTTCGCTTTATTGCGGTGGTCTGGAACCGAGCCCACAATATCTCCCAAGTATGTCTGTGTATTTCTTAACTTGACTGGCTTTTAAAAGGACACAATTCATTCAACATCAAGATGATAGTATTTGATGTTTCTAACAAAAGTCTTTAAAAATATGCTGGTCATACTGTGTTAGTGAATATTACATTACAAGCTATATAACCCTGCACGTGAACTGTGAGCTTGGTGAAAGGAGTCATCGCCACACTTCTGCAACTAAAATCCACACCGGAAAGTGTCAAGTCTTACCTCTTTAAGGACAACAACACTCGAGAGAGAAATGGGCAAGCCAAGTGATTTTAAACTTTTCTCGGCATTTCTGAGTGACACTTGTTGGAGTAAACCCTCTAGGAGGTACTTGGGAACAATTTGCTAGCTGTTGCACAGACTTTTTTGCTCCGTGAATTTTATATCCCCTTGGCTTCCAAAGAATTAAACTTTGTTTAAAATACACCCCAATACGTTAATCCTGTCTAAATCTACCAAACTTTTACTTTTACGAACAAAAAAAGTTTCCATGTACATATTTCATTGAGTTTTACAACACAGAATACTAAGGTCACTCTGAATTCCATCGTTTCCTACCCTATCTTTTTCACAAATTAAGAGTGGTTCCAAACCGAAAACCCCCTCAGCCTGACAAGATCAGACCTGGTTATAGTATTTGCGGTTAATTATCATGGCAGGAGTTCTCAAGTGCAACAGGATTTGCAAGCAAGCCGTCTGGCTTGTTTAAACACTGCCCCGATGTCAAAACTCATGTCTTCTACCGTATTTTTCGGACCATAAGACACGCCTAGTTTTTACGAGGAAAATAGGAAAAAAAATTTTGAAGCAAAAAATGTGGTAAAATATTTAATAACATAAATAACATAATGTCACCAATGTAAATGTAAGCCACATTCGGACTATGAGACCCCATTTTCCTCCCAAATTGAGGAGGGTGCGTCTTATAGTCTGAAAAATATGGTAACTCTATTAAGACTAGGGTTCTTCCATACTGCCAACTTCCAAAGTAAAGGTATTCTTAGAAAATACGATATATAAGTATTTTTAAATCTAAAGGACTGCTCTTTGATGCCTTAGGAGAAAAACAACATGATCAGGAACAAAAACTACTCTAGTTTTAAGAGACTGTAAATAAAATGAACTTATTTCTGTTATGATACAAAGGAGATAATAAACTAGCACAGTTGGATCCAGTTAAAACTACCATTCAAACCTGCTCTCGTGAAGAGTTATTCACAAAGATACTGTGAATGCATACTCTGATTGGCCAAACAAGTTTTACCAAAAATCCCTTTCAATGACTTAAAATTCCTATAAAATACAGTAAGTCTTCACTTAACATCATTAATAGTTCTTAGAAACTTCAACATTAAGTGAAATGGCCTATAATGAAACCAATTTGACCACAGGCTAATTGATATAAACAAGAGTTAAATTCCTAAGGCATATTTCTGGTCACAAAAACATCACCAAACTTCTAAAGATCCAAAACATCTCTAATAATAAATGCTGAAATAAATGTGAGCTAAATACATATTTAAGAAAGACTCATGAAAAAAAATAAGACAACTATTTTCTACTCCACTTATTCCAGTTCCAGGTTGTGGGTGGCCAGAATCTGTCCCGGCACTCAGGGATCAAAGCAGGATTCACACTTGACAGGACGCCCTTCCATCCCAGGGCCACTCACACCCACACTCACTCACTCAGATGAGGACAATGTAGCCGAGTCACCTGACCTCAAGTACATGTCTTCTGGGTGTGGGAGGAAAAGCCCACACAGCTGTGGGGAGAACATACAAACTCTATACAGACAGTGGCCCCAGCCAGGAATTGATCCCCCCCCCAATCAATGTCTTAACAAAGTGACATAGAAGGAAACAATGTTATTTGAAAAGCTGCTGTACAGGATAATTACATTTGTTGAGGTTGGGTTCCAGTGCCAGTTGTAAGGTATCATGTTGGTTTAAGTATCTTATTTGCCTTTGTTTTCTCATAGTATTTCAGAGAGTGCCTTGTAATAATAGTAGCTGCTCAATAAAACCACCTTGAATTTATTCCAAAGTCCTTGGATCACTTCAAAGACTTTAGATAAAGTACAAAATAAAATTTAAAAGAAAAACAAAGAAAGCCCAAATAATCTGACTATAAAATTTTTATTATTCAAAAATTTTAACATACGATGCTAGTGACTTTTGGGCTTAAACCAATATGTAACCCTGTCTTACAGACAACTTACAAGAAAGTGGGAGAGTCCTAGAATTAAAAAGGAAAATCCTAAAACAGTCAAAACCACAGTTAACTATTTATTTAAATAAATTGTCTTTTATGTAGATAAACTAAAGTGCCAGTGGTCTTTTAAAAATCCCACTATAATAGGATTAATGATTTATTAAACTATATTATGCTGATATGGTTTATAAATATTGAAAGAAAATTGCCTGTATTTAGTATAATTAACAATTATGTTTGAACTACTCTCACCATCTTTTATTATTAAAGATAGAAGAATTCTTTGTAAACTGCCTATACAGTGCAGAATAGCTTGATGGATTTCTTTCCTCCTCCAATGTTAATTTCACAAGGGAGATGTGAACAGTATAGTTTCAAAATATGTGATTCAGAAACATATACACACACTCCAAATTGGGCATATCTGGTCTAGAAGTTAAAAATGAAAAATATGTTAGTGAATTCATTCCTCAGGTACATATTGTGTAATAGTTAACCCTTTTCAGATAAAGCTTATGATTATCTTTCACCAATTTCAGATTTTTAAGTATTACACCTTCCAAGGTTAAGAGAAAGGTACAAGCTGCTAAGAGAATTAATAGCATTAGCATAAGCAAAAGTGGACAAGCACAGCCTAAAGAGTAACTGGATGTTTTTAGCTTTCTGAATATAGTAGCATAAGGATGTAACAAATCGGAGAAAGTTAGGTACTATATATATAACGACAAAAAAAATCATTCATTAGAGGTCTCAGCCAAAAAAGAAAGCTTCATTTATTACTTAACCAAAAATTACGTAAATTCAAATTTACTGAAAAACTCTGTTTAAGCTTGGATTTTAAAAGGATGTTGAAAAAATATATAGAAACATAAAGCTTATATTTATTTCTTACACAATTAAGGATTGCATTAGATTTTTCTCCTGAGTTTTAGAAAATGCTTACCAAAAATATTTCCTAAAACAAGTACGAGACTGTACTTGGCCACATAAAAAAAACTGCAAGAAACCTTAAATAAACACAAAAGAAAAGACAAGGCAAGAGTCAATTGGGATCTCATTGTATCTATTTGCTCCTGAGGACATTATCACTGCCTGATTGTCATGCTCCGTTCTCCCTTTGACAGCATGCACATCCAATCCACAAGCACACAAATCCCAAGAACATTACCAAATACCAAGTCAGAGCACTTGTGAAACACACCTTGTAATTGTCCACAGCCTCTGCGTTCAAACCAGAGCTCAGCAGCTTGTCTTTATCTTCACCAGTGATGTGAATAAAAGTACCATATATTACTCGTCCAAAAAACAAACAAAAAAACACCACCCCACAATTAGCAATAAATTTATTGCCTCAGAGATAAATCTTCTCTATTAACCCAAACCAACATTCCGCCTTAATGGAAACCTAAGCACATGCTGAGCCCCCTGCCGCTTATCTCCTCCATCATTTGTTTCTAACCATAGCTGACAAACTAGCCTCACAAATCCTTTTTTAGCTGCTGATCAGACAGATCCTCCTTTGACAATCCAGCATGGTGGAACATTCGAAAATTCTTCCTGCTTCTATTCTATTGCTTGCTCTAAAAATGAGTTTCCTTTTCATTGAGATAATAGCCTTTTCTGCAGTCACATGACTCAGAAGCTACATTAGCAGAGCTTTATGATAACAGACTGAGTAAGCCTCGGCCCCCTCCTGTTATTAAGGGGATGTGTCTCTTCCTCTCTCTCTCCTTCCCTCCTTCCCTCTCTCTCCCCGCTCCCTCCCTCCCTCAGTCACACACGTGCATAATGCACACATGCAATCACATAACCAAATCTAAAATTATTCACTCTTCTTGGAATCATCATAATAAATAAAAAAGTATCACCCTAAAATGAAAACGCTAACACTTTCCAGATCTGCTGCTGAAAATAATTGTTAAAAACAAATATGCTGATGCACAGTCTCCCTCCTTTCAGGAGGGTGCAGCACACAGGCCATAAACACTCCCCGCCGAGCAGTAACACGAAGTGGGACAGTTGGGAGGGAATGGGTACTGCCTTGTTCCTGAGCTTCCCCCTCCTTCCACCCCATGATGTAAATCTGGCATAACAAACCCTTTGGAGACATTATGGCTAGCCACATATTGGAAATGAGCTCCTTGTATAGAAAATATATGTTTAGTACACTTTTTAAAGTAATTTATAAGTCTCAAGCAGAAAAAATTTCCCATGGACAATCTTAAATAATAATAATAATCAAAAGTTCCTTTCAGTCTGGCCAATTTAATCCATTTCTGATAAACAATCAATTCTCAAAATACATATGTGGGAATACTAACACAGTGCCTGACACAGTGGTTGCTCCATATTTTTTAAGTAACAGGTTGAAGTACCAGGCAAAGAGCAGCAGATTACATTAATGCCAGCTTTGTTTTCAGTTATGGTTTGTTTCATATTAAAATGTCATAAATCTACCAATCAAGCAACTTTGGGAAGGAGTTTAAGCATAAGATGTGGTGAGAAATTGAAAACAGGAGAAAAAGATGCAGTAGGAGTTGCCCCCTCCAAAAATCACATTGAAGCAAAACATACCATCAGAAGAACACCATACATTATGAGATAAAAGAAAGAAGTTAACAGAGTAAGCTACATCTTACATTTCTTATTTATAATTATTGCCTTGGTTTTCTCATCTCAAAAATGTAAAACACAGTAGATATTTTAATATTTTCTTTTACTTTTAATTGTGGTAAAATACACATAACATAAAAGTTGCCATCTTAACCATCTTAAAGTATACAGCTTAGCACTCATAATTATATTCACAGTTTTGCAACAATTCTCCTCAACTTTTTCATCTTGCAAAACTGAAACTCTCTACCCCTTAAACAACAACTCCCATTTCCCCTCCCCCCAGCCCTGGCAACCACTATCTACTTTCTGTTTCTATGAATGTAACTACTTTAGTACTTCATATAAGTGGAATCACACGGTAGTGTTATTTTTGTGTGTAGATATTTTAAATAATTATTTTAATACCTACAGATCAAGACAAAGAATTTCATCTAACAAAATAATTTTACACAAACTGAATTATTCATAAGTAAAGCAAGCCAACAACATATTCTTTAATACAGAAAAAAAACAGGAATTGTTACAGGTACAACTACACACAGGGATTTATTATCATGAGTTATCCATACAGAAAATGGTAATTTCTCAGAACTCAAAGAATTCTAATTCTAAAACTCCTAGTTTATTCAAATTATATTAACCACTCAATATAAAAGTAGCTTTGGTAGGATGGAGTGGGTGTTTACTAATTATCTTTACATCACGGAAAGGAATCATGACTACTCTGGAAAACTACCCCAAAAGCTAACAGAGCCTGAAATGATTACAAAGGTGTCAATGAGCATAAGCTTCCATGAGGACCTGAGCAAAGAAATTCAACTAGAAAATAAAATGTTTCAGATGCTAAAAAAAAAAAAGAAACCCTCTAAAGCACAATCAAGAATTTTTAAGATAACTAAACTAATTGTTAAAATTATGACAATTTTAACAGCTATCTAAATATTTTCATTATGTATTTAAAATCTAAAGTCAATAATCAGCCAGGGAATCATATGAAATTAATGTAGCCTAAGAAACAAATCTCATATGAGAAAAATAACTTAAAAGAACCACCTAAAAACTGCAGAGAGCAGTTTTGTGAACTCTATCTACCTAAGTTTGTCCTGTTTCTGCTCAAAACATCATCAAATATTTGGTTATCTTATAGATCATTGATTTCTATAGAGGTAGGGGGAGCCCACTGAAATTAACATCATGAGTGTCCCTTATTCACCACAATGGAGTTTTTACAACTCATTTCTCAGCCAAATCTCAGGGCAGCAAGAAAATGCTGTGAATTCCCTGATCATATCAATCTCAGTAAGAAAACCATCTCCTGCCAAACAC
Source organism: Desmodus rotundus (assembly GCF_022682495.2). NCBI lineage: Eukaryota > Metazoa > Chordata > Mammalia > Chiroptera > Phyllostomidae > Desmodus > Desmodus rotundus. The sequence continues at coordinate 35,315,308 of NC_071394.1, read as the reverse complement.
ATCTAAGAAAAATGTTTCCATCCAGATTCTGTGCTAACACTTCTAGATCTTTTGCTGTTAGCAAGACTGTCCCTCAATCATATTTTCTGTTGGCAAGCACAAACAGGTACAGCTGTCTAATGCACCTCGTGAGTGCAGAGGGTAGCCCACAGCAGACTTCATCATGAGGAATTTTCAACTTGTTTCTTCATCAGGGCGGTAGTGTTTACAAGGGAATTAGAATAGATAATTTGTAAAGTTGTTTCTAGCTTTAATGTTTTGTGATGGTGGAGATGTATATTTCCACTCAGAATGTAACCAGTCATGTAATAGGAAAAATAGAGTCATTTAATGAAGATACAAGAACATTGTACATAGAATAACGACACCTCCCCTTCAAAGTAGACACCTTGGTACCTCACACAGTTTTCCCAACCAATCAGCTTCCCCATCGTATTTTCCTAATTCCCATTGACAGTCTGAAACCTCTTCCCTTTCAAAGATTAGCCATGATTTTAGTTTTGGGAAAAGCTAGAATTTGCAGGGTGCCAAATCTGGGCTATAGGGGAGCTGAGTCACCTGGGTGATTTCATGTTTCCCCAAGAACCTCTGCACAAGATGTGATACACTTGCAGGCGCATTTTCATGATGAAGCTGCCAATCACTAGTTGCCATAGCTGTGGTCTTCTAAAACATCTGAACAGTTTCCGAGGAGGAATGTTCATGCTTAATGCAAAATTTGATGCAAATTCATTGCTCTACTCACCCAGTCATTTTGAATGCGACGGCCACACAGTACACACACTCACTCGATATCTACTGCCTCCACTGACTAGTACAGTGAAGTTGTCGTTGTTCACACATGCGCATTCCAGCCCACCCTCCTTGGCTGCCAGGTTACATCGATGTCATACAAACCATTCTCGTTATATTAACAATGGCTGGACATATTCCGGATAGATCACACACACACGTACCCCCACTTCATTTCTTAAAACAAGGATCCAGTAATGTTTCAGTTTCTATAAATTGGGGTGGGATTTACATTCAGTGCAATAAACAAATTTTAAGAGTTGTGACAAATTAAAGCACCTAGTAATCCATACTCCTACCAAGAGGATGCACACGCTGACCAGCTGTGGGGCACTGTCTTGTGCCCATTCTCAAGTTGTTGTAACTTCCTTATCCCCCAAAGCCACTACTCTTACTTTCTATTATCACAGATTAGTTTAGCCTCTTCTAGGATTTCAAACAAATGGAATCATACCATGACTACTCTTTAAACTTCTTTCAGCATAAAGATTTTTTGAGGTTCATTGTGTTATTACATATATCAATAATTTGTCCCTTTTTAATGCTAAGGGTATTCTACTCTGTGACTATACTGCAGTTTTTTTATCCATTCTCCTGTTGATGGACATTTGGGTTGTTTCCAACTGGGGGTTTGTGGTAAAGAGAACTCTGAGATGTTCTACAAGACCCCCACAAAGAATGGGTATACACCCTCATAGTCCACCTCACTGATTAGGTTGTTATTTGGTGCAATTAACTTAAGATAGGGAGATTACTGAGGTGGACCTAGCCTAATCATAATTAGTTTTCTCCAGCTGTCACTATGTAAAGCCAGAAATTGGAAGCACAAGAAGGATTCAATATGCTGTCAGTGAGGTGAGATGGAGGGGATATATGACAAGGAATGCAGGTGATGTCTAGGAGCTGAGAGTGGTGCTAGGCTAACGCCTAGCAAGGAAGCAGGACCTCAGTCCTGCAGCTGCAAGAATTTCTGATCTACAAGAATGGTGAGCTAACACTCAGATGTAGTTTGTGTAATCTGTTAATAGCAGCAAGAAAAAACTAATACAGGGTTATTATATACAAGCTGCTATAGTACACATGCACATGTCTTTGTGTGTGTGTATATGTACACATCTTTTAATAGACATAAGCTTTCACTGCTCATAGGTAAATACGTAGAAGAAGAATTGCTGGCTCATAGATAAGTACATTTTTATAAGAAACTATCAAACTGTTTTCCAAAGTGGCTTTACCATCTACCCTACCACCAGCCACACATCAGAACTCTGGGTGTTCCACATTCTCACCAACATTTGGTGTTCTCAGTCTTCTCAATTTTAGCTGAAACTCTAAACCTGTGAGCAGCCTTCTCTGTAAATGGGGCATAATCCTCATTTATCTTCTTTTCTGTAGAGTTTTTAAATAACATTTATAGCTAATATCACCACATTAAGACCTGTTCTGTATTCTCTGTAGGTGTCTAACAGGAGTTAGGTTCCTCTGCATTGGAGCACAGACACTGAAGGGCAGGGATCGTGCCTGTTATCCCTTTAAATCCTCAGCATTATCTATTCTGGTGCTGCTTCTACAGATTATGTGGTCAAATTTATGTACTGACATTCCTTTTTCCCTAAAAATTTAATAATGTAGCAACATGAAAAATGCTTTTGAAGAAGCTGCTTTACCAGGGAGGAAAGAGCATGACCTTGAAGTTATACCTTAGTTTGAATCCATATATTAGATATACGATTCTTGAACAAGTTATTTAATCTCTCTGAATCTTAGGCTCCTTGCCTGTGTGGAGGAGGGATGCCTATTCTGCTTTTTTATTGTTAAGATTCTATAAATCATATGGAAAGCAACTAGCCCAGCCTCTGGCATAGGACATTAATTGATGATTGCTCTTTGTTTGATATGATATTCAACAAAAAGAAGAGGGAAACTATCTACCTATTATAACTTTAAGGAAAGAATGGAAAAGAATATATACTGTGATCAGAGCTGGTCAGGTGGATGAGGCTGTATGTGATTTTCATTCTAATTTCCAAACTTTTAGTAATGTTGTTTTCATAATTTTAAAATGTGGCAAAATGTCAATACTTCTCAAGCTGGGTAAAGGGTACATGGGGGCTTTACTATATTATTCTGAGTTTCTGTAATACTAACTTCAAAAAATAAATTGAGTACACTGTACCATAAAATGGCAAATCTTTAATTTATAATGATTTCTTGATAAACTATGACCATATATTTTATTTATTCATATGAATAAAAATGAGATAAACCCTGAAGATGTCACATTTAGTAAGTTGCAGAATGTGAACAAACCTTAAGTTATACAATTAATTCATAACCCACTGGCATTATAATTCTACCTAAAATCAGATTTTTTAAACCTGACAAAATATCATAGAATAGTTTAGCAATGTTAAATATATTTTTAATGCAATGAGGAATATGTTTCATAAGCAGTAAGTTGAGAAAATGAAAAATAACACCGCCCATCTGAATTGGCTGTTTTTATTAGGCATACAGGGCCACAGAATTTGTATGTCACTTGACCTCTGACCTCCTTCCTCAAGAGGTGAGCAGGGGATAGAAGAAAGTCCTATCTGTGCATGTACTTCCTGTGGATGTCATCCTACTAATGTTAACTAAAGATTTCATTCTTTTGTATGTCGAAAATGAGCCTTAGAGAAGGCCCAACTGCGCTAAGCTAGCAGTGAGTGTTATTTTGTTGGGTTATTTCCAATAAAAAAGGCTTATGCAAACAGCAGTGCATAGTCGTCTATAATATCACTGCAGATTATTCCCACACAAAAGAAAGTTGGGGAGAAGAACTGTAGAGTGCAACCACTTCTAAACACAACTCTGGAAAGTTACCGCCACTTCATGACATGGAATAATACACAAATAGCATACTACGGCTCCATCTCAGCATTTGCACTTCAAGGGTTTCAGAGCCTTTAACTACTGAATCAGATTCTTCCCAACTAGTGCACATGTAAACCACTCCACAGTAAGTCATCTTTAAAGATGCAGTTATTTGAAGTCACTAGCGTGCCACTAGGTTCCAGCCGAAATTCTTAAGTGATCTGTTCACCAGAATTAATGAGAACTCTAGTGACCGGTCAGGGTTTAAACCTTTTATACCTCAGGCTTCCAAAACATGTCTAAGGCTCAGGGAGCAGATTGTATACCACAAGAAGTTTCATGAACTAAGCCAGTCCTCTGAGATTATTCCCAAAAAGCCTCTGACAGGATCCCTGACCATTCAGAGCTGTAAAATCTTGGGGCCAAACACAATGTGAGTGCCATCTTCTGAAATCCTCCATTTCAAAGTCCGGGACTTGTTCAAATACCTAACTACTGAATCATTTACACATTAATTAAAGAGAAAATCTCCCAAACTGTTATTAAGAGGTCAAAAGGAAGCAATGGCAGAGAATAGACCATATTGCTTCTTTAAGATGTTCAAGAGGACTGAGGTTCTAGGGATAAAACAGAAGAGCTATAACCCAGCCTTTAAAGGTGATGGCTAATGGCCGTACACACCTTTGTCGTCCGTAACTCTGTGGATTAGCCAGATTCGCTCTTCTGACTCCGCCACCCTCTGGGTCCCCTACTTACTGACATCTCCCACATTGAGGCAAAAGGAAGTGACAACCACACACATAGATAGAAAAGCCTGGCTCACTGTCCTCATTGTACCATAAGGGGACACTATTCAGGTAATTGATAATGAGACTTTCGAGTTCTTTCTTGACAGTCTGTTTTATCTAAGATCTGACAAAAAGTTTTCATTTATTGACAAGCTTGGCAATATAAACAGAATCACTGAGGTTAGACAAAAAGCTTTTCTTTAAGGAGATGTTATCTTCCGAGGCAAATCATTAATTATTCATTTATTCCAAATTTCCACAGGCCCAAGAGGCACTTGTGACAAAAGATGCTAAGGAACATGTGGCTTATGTTTTGTCGATAAGACTGCATCTCTCACAGCACATCACATTATGGTGGCTTAGAACCCTGAGCCAATTCTAACTCAACTTCAAGGTCAATTGTTAAATGCTTCTGAATAAGGTGGTGGGTGATTTCTTTCACTTTCCCCTCACCTCAGCTCCTTCTTTTTCTTTATTCTCTTCTTCCTTTCAAAACATTGTTAAGATTATTTATCCTGGTTTGGAAGAGGGCAATAACAATAGTAATCATTAGGTGAAAGAGGGAAAATATCATTAGGTGGGGGGGGGGGGGGGGAAGAAATATTTCTTTAAAGCCCCAAAGGCCACAGCAAGTTTTTTTTTTTTTTTAAAGGAAAACCATTTTTGATATGTGACCTGATGTCTTTCACTTCCTTTTTGCTTTTTCTTTTTTTAGCTTTAGATTAATCCATTTCATTCAACAAATATTTGTTCAGTACCAATGAAGTGTAAGGCACTAAGTCAGGCACTTGGAATACAAAAATGAATAGGACAAAATCTCTCTCCTCCAAAAATCCATAATCAAGGAGAGCAAACAGAGAAATAGGCAAAACTTGAAAACCATGGTTATAAATGCCATCTCAAGGCCTGGGCTGTTACAGGAGCAAAGAGGGAGAATGCTAACTCTGAAAGGGAAGGGCCAGGAGAGGCTTCCAAGGCTTGTCCTGTGGAACAAGCAGGACCAAGTGTATGAGGAAGGGGAGAAACAGGTGCATAAACAGGCAAGCATGGGAGAAGCACACTTCTCACTCGGGCTCCAAAGAGATCCCTATGTCCCGAGCAAAAGGGTACCTAAGAAAAGGTGATGGGAAAAGAGGCTGGAGAGGTGGGTGTAAGCCATGCTAGGATGAGCTTTGCAGAGCTAGAAGGCTGAAGTTCATCCTACAGGCAATGGGGAATCTGCAGGTTCTAAGCAGATGAAAAACATTTTTTTAAAAAAGTAAGTTTACTATAATTATGGACTTCAAAAAATGATACTACTTAGGGAGAGCAGTTAGGAAGTTGTAGCAATAGTTAGTATCAGTGAGAAATGATGAGACTAACTATAAGCTAAGATACCTAACCTTTAAAAGTCTAATACAGCCTACCAATTAACACTCACACATAATGCTCAAACAATTTCTAACAAGGGTACCAAGACCATTCAATGGGGTTTTGACATTTTCCTGGCTCTAGGGAAACGGGATATCCACATGCAAAAAAATGATGTTGGACTCTTACCTTATAATTATAGAAATTAACTCAAAGTAGATAAAAGACAGCTCAAGAGCTAAACCTACAAAATTCTCACAAGAAAACATAGGAGGGTAGCTTCATGACACTGGATTTGATAATGATTTCTTGGATATGATACCAAGCACACATGTAAGAAAAGAAAAAATAGGTTAAGTTAAACTTCATCAAAATTAAAAACTTTTGTGCATCAAAAGATATTGTCAACAGAATGAAAAGGTGACCTACAGAACAGGAGTAATATTTGCAAATCATATAGTATTTGATAAGGGACTCATATCCAGGAATATAGACTTTCTACAAAACAATAAACAAACAACTCGATTTAAAAAATGAGAAAGGACTTGAATAGAGAGACACTAGTTTCAAGAAGATATACAAATGGCCAACAAGCACATGAAAACATACTTAACACCATTACTCTTTAGGGAAACGCAAATCAAAACCATAATGAGATACCACTTCCCATCCTTTAGGATGGCTACTCTCAAAAAACCAGAAAATCAGTACTGGCAAGGATGTGGAGAAAATGGAACCCTGGTGCATTGTTGGTGGTATGGAAAATAGCACCGATGCTGCGGGAAACTGTATAGCGATTCCTCAAAAAAAACCCTTTAAACATAGAAATAGCATGTGAATTCCATTTCTGGGTATGTAACCCAAAAATAATGAAAGCAGGAACAAATACTTGAACACTTATGTTCATAACAGCTTTATTTACAATAGCCAAAAAATATCCAGGTCCATTGACAATGAATGGGTAAACAAAATGTGATACACACACACACACAATAAAGTATTATTCGGCTGTAAAAAGGAAGGAAATTTTGACACATGCTACACGATAGATGGATAAGTAAGTCACAAAAAGATTAGACCCTCTTACATGAGCTTTCTAGAGCTGTCAAATTCGTAAGTCAGAAAGTAAAATGGTGTCCATCTTCCTGCGGACTGTGAATACCAGAGACAAAAGGAGTAAAAGCCCTTTGCATGCTGTAGAAAGCTGCACAATCCAGCTCTTAAAACCAAGTTTAGTGAAGAATCTGGGAACTGACAATTATGAGAAATAATTTGTTTGGCTTGGATCTGCGAAGAAACTAAAAGTTTTTCAGCTTTCCCATTCCACCCTTAATCAAGACCCTGCCAGTTGATGCTCACTGCTCTGGCCAGACACAGGGGGATGCAAGACACCAGGCTCACAGAGAGACCAGGGGACCCACTCACTCTAGGTCAGTGATCCTCAGACTCCACTGCATGTTAGATCACTGAGCAGCAGTAACATTACAAAATTACACACCACTGGCAAAAAAAGAAAAAGAAAGTAGACCCGTGGTTGCCAGGGAAACGGGAGGAGGAAGGGGGAATTGGTGTTTAATGGGTACAGACTTTCATCAATTGGGCGACACAAAAAAGTCCTGGAGACGGACTGGTGATGGATATCGGATCTGGAGATGGATATGGTTGTACAACAATGTGAATATACTTCACGCCACAGAATTAAAATGGTAATTCTGTTATGTATATATTGGCACACTTTTAAAAAAGTCTAGCATATCTATAATTTAGTTTGTCAGCTGACAAAACAAGTAAGATTTACTTTAATTCATAAGAGGAAATAAAACAAAATAGAAATGGTTAGACCAATAATTATGTCTGGCCTCTAAGAAGGGATTCCCAAGGACAGCACCCACATGACCTTTCCTGTAGGAATGTAGGTCTATACTATAATGATTACATCCTCCAAGTCTGGTACAGCCACCTGCTGTGTGCCCAAGGTTCTAAGTGATTAATTTTAATTATCAGTAGTCCAACAAGCAGAATTACCCCAAAATTTAGAAGTATTTTCTGCCAAATTTACAAAACCGAAGATAAAATCAGGTGTCAACTAAGCAAGACAAGTTCAATAAAAGGTAAAGAACAATTTACTTATTTCGGAAGTGAGAGAAGTTAGGAAAATTTAGATATCTAACATCTTCCTTAATCAAGCAGTGAAAAGTACCCAAAGGTCACTCTATATAATCCAAGCTAACAGATGATTTGTAATGTATTTCTACTTCACTGTGGAATAAAGTAATTGATATATACTAATCCAAAGACAATAATACTGAGCACAAAATGAGGCTTTGAGACTCTCCAGGCCAAACCCTTATCATGGAATCCATGAAGTTTGGCAAATACATACGCTGTGGTTCCCCCTTCTCCCTTGCACAGCAGACATTGCTCATTAATCACTTCTGAGCCTGTGTGTGGCCTCTCAATTCTTCTCAACACAGCATTCCAGGCAATCACTATAATCAACTGGAGTTGGCACCAGAGATGCAGTCAGCCTCCCATCCCAGCACCAGAGTAAAGTGGGAGAGAGATCTGGGGTGGCCATGAATCACACAGAGAAGGTCCAGTAGAAACTGCTAATGGAGAAAGGATGTCAACACAACTCCACAGCTCTCTGCACAGTAGCTCATGTGAATGGAAATGGAATTTGTTGATTTGAACAGCGACCTCTCTTTTCCTAAGCCCATTTTAGACATTATAAAAATCCAGCCAAGCCCCCAGTGATATCATTAACTCTGTGGTTTTTTGAAGATAGAATTTTTACCCTTGATGAAGAATCAAGGGGCACAATTAGGGATATGTTCTTGGAGTTTTGTTCAAAAAATTATCTCCTAGTAAAGAAAGCCTTGCACAGTGGAAGGGGAAGGTTTCCAGATTGGCCAGCTACTCACCACCTGTTCCTCCAATTTTGCAGCTTCCTCCTGGGTTCTACTCCAACTACATTCCCAGCCATTCCTAGAAACCAGCTGGCAGAATATGGGGTCTGAGAAATGGAGGTCAATTTCCAAGTGACTCTTTCAAAGATAAGATCTAAACCAGCCTGCCATTGCTACTGAGTGAGTCTTGACCAGCACGGGAGCCAAAGGGCCGCTTTTTCACTGCTGCATGTTATCCAGACAGGTCAAACCACGGAGAGGTGGTTTTATTGTTTTCGATGTTTTATTATATTTTTCCCTTAAACATGGCCAATTTCATTATAAAAGAGTCCCATTCTTTATAAGGAAGGCATCCTACTCAGATTACATCAAGTTAAAACTATTTAATAGACTAAAGAGAGAAAAAAAGACAATAAAGACACATTATTTTTAAACAAATACATTTAGAGCTTACCCCATACCAGGTACTGGTCCAAGCTTTGTATTAATTATCATATGTGTTTCCTTACAATAATCCTATGGGGTTGGTACTATTATTTTCCCCGACTTACAGGAAACAGAGGCACACAGAGGTCAAGTAAAGCTAGGAAGTAAAAAGGCCAGAATCTGAATTCATGCAGTCTGGTTCTAGTCAGTGCTCTTAACCACTACCCTGTCCACAAAAAGATGGCAGGCCCTCACGCCAAATGACCAGCACACATGCAGGCATGAGGCCAGCAAGTTGCTCTGCACGTGGTATTTCACTAGTTCCTCCATATGACATTGGTTTAATTCTCCCCCTTTAGGAATGAAAAAACTGAGGCTTGGTTAGATTAAGTAACTTACTCAAGGTTACACCATAGAAAGATTACAAAATACCAGTTATTTACTGAGTGCAAAGTATGTGCCAGCCTATGTTATAATTGTATAACATAGGTACTAATTTGTCCCCATTTACAACTAAGGAAAATGAGGCTTAGAGAAAGTTTTGGCAGTTTAAAGTCAAATTAGAACAAAACCCAAACTTACACCAGTTGAATCCCAAATCTCTACATTTCCCCTTCCAATGCTGCTATCAATAAAACTTCATACATTAGCTACAACATGCAAGGCATTATTAGGGGTATAAAGATGATTCCGCTCCTTTAAATAAGTTTATAGTATAAAGAGGGAGAAAGGACTGCTATGCGAATCACTGTAATTTCCATATATTTATTCACCAACTATTCACACAACAGCCAAAACTGCTCCCTTCCCTTTCAGATATGCTATACAGTCACTGGCTGCCTGGAGAACCACAGGTAAACCATATTCTCTCACCAGTTCCTTCAAGCCTTGTACACTCTTTTCCAACACTGTCCCTTGGCTTCAATGACACTGCATGATCACGCTTTTCTTCCTACCTCTCTGCCCAGCACTGGGTCCACATCTCCATGCCATCAAGCCAAAAAAAAACAAAAACAAAAACCAAACAGAAAAAGCCAACAACAGTATAACTATGGGAATTACTTGAACGGCATCCTTACTTTTGACATCCTTCCTTTTTCTTCTCTCTATAAGGCCACTCCTATAGATCTGATGATCTTTCTGATGCAGTTTCAATGATCGTATTTGTTTAAATGAACCCAATATACACTCTAGCCTGACAATATCACCCAGCTCCAGTGCTTAGCTTTCAACCTCTCATAGACATCTCCCCCTAGATGGGTCCAAAACTGAACTCCTCCCCTTTCTGAAGAAACTCCTTTTCCTGTATTTACTGCTTCTCATTTTCTATCACCCGGTAAATTTTCTTTAACTCTTCTTTCTCTCTCAGTCTTCAAACCCAACCAATATGCAAGATATTTAGATTCTAATTTTGCAGTTTCTCTAGATCACATCACCCTCTTTCCCAATCCCTCTGTAATCACCAGGATTTCCTCATGTCTTTAGTAGCCTTCCCCAGGAACTTCTCCCATGTCAGTTTCCTCCCTTAGTCAACTTATCCCACGATCAGAATCAAATTCTATCTAGTGTCACAGTTCCTTCATGTTCAACATGAGGAAGTTACCATAGAGCACCGAGTTGAGGATTAAGTGAGATAATTACAATGACCATCTATCAGTTCTTAACACACATTAGGGACTCAATAAATGTCAGTTCTCTAGTCCTACTCTCTATAAACTCAAAGAGAGATCTGCCATTCAGAGGCCTGTCCAATCTGCCTAGTTTTCCACGTTTGTCCACCAAGTATTTCCCTAGCTCTATAGACTCAATTCTGGCCAAACTGGAGTCCAGTGTCTTCCATTTGGTGTGGTACTTTCGTGCTGGCACATCACTGCCCAAGCAGTCCATTCCTTTCAATTAGAGTGGCCCCCTTCCCCCCAACAACCACCATTCTCTGCCTATTGAAATCTTTCTGTTCCTCCAAGGTGTATCATCTCAGTAGCCACCTCCTCATGAAGTCTTCTCTAAGTCCATCTTATGAGAGACCTTTACCTCTCAATCACCAGAAACCATAAAACTAATCTGACAGCACCTTTTGGTCAACTTATAAACATTAAGCTCTTGATATGTGCCAAACAATGTATCAGAAGTGAGGATATAAATGTAAAAAACTATTACAGTCTTCCTATATCATAGACATTAAGACTATGTGCTTTTTTCACACTAAGTTAATTATAAACTTGAAACTGGCCCAGCACGAGCACTATGATTATAAGCTCCTTCATATCAGAGCCTGTGCATTACTCATCTTTGTATTTTCTATAGCACCTATTATAACGCCTTAGTAAATAATATAAACTTAAATTGGTAAATTTGATGGCAACCAGAATAATTTTGTTATATGTCAATGACATTGTATTCAAGAGACTTTTAAGTGGTTCCATAGCAAAAAGTTGAGAAATTACTGTTATTTGTAAAATTTCAGATGAAGAAATAAGTTTTACATAGAAATTAGGTGCATAAAATTCCTCTTTGATTTACATGTAAAACTAGACTTCAAATTTAGAGTTTCAGACACTGATGCCCAAATTTCAGATTCTAAAGAAGATGTCAAAGCAATGAATAAGTAAGAATAAGACACTCAACAAAACCCTCAATCCTTATACTAACTTTTTGTTACAAATGCCTATGCTTTGTTATTGAGGGGAGATCACCCACTTCTGAATAAAGAACAAATTCACTGTACTGGGTTCCACATTCAGGTGTTAAACACGAGGCTTATTAGTCAGAGGGTAAGCCCAAAAAAACCTGACAGAAGGCAACTACTCTAACTCACTCCTTCATATCCAACACCTATACCAAGAAATAGTTATTACCACAGCCTTCCTTAACAAAGTTACTGAAACAAAATCAAATAAAGGTCAATTTTCCAGTAGCTTAGATATTGTCAGTACATGACTAAATGCTCAGAGAGTAAAAATAATCTTAACAGTTCAAAAGTATTATTTCCTGGACCTAATAGTTTCAAAGAGTTTGAATACTGTACGAACAAGGCAGAGTTTAATTGGAATTAAAGGCCTACCTGTGTTTGGTACTGAGCTAGGCACCATGTCTACTTATTTGCTTTGAACAGAATAATGAAGACAAATCAATAGTTCAAATACTCAACTTACAGTATTAAGTATCACATGCACAATTACATGGCCAACTAAAAAAAATTACTAAACAGCATACTAACATTCACCTCCCACTTTTAAGATAGTAAAAGCTATCTGTTTTTCTTAAAAGCATAACCAATATCACTTACTTTGATAGTAAATGCATTCCTTTTAAAAAAACAGACCTTTAAATGAAGTCCCTAGCTAAAAAATAATCAAACAACTAAAAATATTTACAAAGAGCTTACCAAAAAAAGAGAAGAATCACTGTAACAACTGAAACATGAACTTGTGAATGAATAAAGCAGACATTTTCAGAAAGTCACACTATCTGGATCCCTGTAACAGGTCAGGAAGAAGATGCAATGGTACATCACAAAGAAGGTAAACCTCCAAAGCTCACGTACATGACAATATACTTTAATAGAAAAAATGAAGAAGTGACAAAATCCTGAGGGGAAAGGTTAGGGTATAGCAAATAGTGCAGTAAAACTTCAGTCTTAGTTTAGTAAAACATGTAAAGTGAAATTTAAAGAGCTTCAGTATATATAGCAAATATGAAATAATTATAGTAAAAGAAATTAGCAAGCACCTCACACTTTAATATCTTCTAAATAGCAAAGCTTCAAATTACACTAATTTTAAGAGCTAATATTTATTGAGTGCTCAGTAATTGCTAAGCATAGTGTTAAATACTTTATACAAATTATCCCATTTAATAACAACCCTAGGAAGCAGGTATTTCTATTACCCCCACTATACAGTAAGTGACAAAGTCAGGATTCATACTTAGAATCTGACTTTATTCTTTAATGACTACATTAATGTATAATGTATCAATATATGGTTCTTTAACATTGCAATAGATACTACATTAACTTCCATGTAAATTTAATAATCAAGCACACATACTCTCTATTGTTGTTCGGGAGTAAGCACATGGGTCGCTTAAGTCTATACATGTCAAAGTACTTTACACAGAGGAGAGGGGAGATGCAATGTAGTGATAATTGGTTGCTGATGTAAACCAGGGTGATTCTGACTATAGTTCCGCCAAGGATGGAACCAATCATAGCCAAGGACGGGGGCGTGGCAGGGACTGGTGAGAGGGTGCACAGGCACCAAGACCATCCTGCCAGGCAAACTCAGTCTCTCCATATGCTAAATATGCAACTTTAAAAAAATCATTGTGTATGATTTTATTTATTTACTTATTTATTTAAATTTACTTTTAGAGACAGGGGAAGGCAGGGAGAAAGAAGGAGAGAAACATCTATACATGATGGGTTGCCTCTTACACGCCCCCAACTGGGGACTTGGCTTGCAACCCAGGCACAAACTGGAAATCACACCTATGACCTTTTTTGGTTTATAGGTCAGCACTCAATCCACTGAGCTACACCAGCCAGGGTATTTTATTTATTTTTTCATTGAACTTATTGGGGTGACTCTGGTTAATAAAAGTATATAGATTTCAGGGGTACAATTCTACAATGCATCATCTGTATATTGTACTGTGTCTTCACTACCCCAAGTCAAGTTTCCTTCCATCACCACTTATCCCCCCATGACCCACTCCTACCTCCTCCCACCCCATTCCTTTCCCTCTGGTAATCACCATACTGCTGTCTGTGTGGTTTTCTTTTTCATTTTTTCAATTTTTTGCCTAATCCCTTCATCTTTTTCACCCAGCCAGTCCCCACTACCACTTCCTCTCTGACAGTTGTCAGTGTGTTCTCTAGGAGTCTGCTTCTATTTTGTTTGTTTATTTTTTCATTAGACACTACATGTAAGTGAAGTCATGTCTATTTGTCTTTCTCTGACTGGCTTAATTCACTTAGCACACTATTGGGTTGACCAAAAGGTCCGTTTAGTTTTTTCTGTAAAACAAAAGATGTATTTTTCATTTTCATAACTTTACTGATTTGGATATTTTGAGTATGTTTCCTATCTCCTGCGTGGTAGAATGTTGACTGTTCTCAATTAATGTCTCAATTTGATCGCTATCAACTTCAACTGGTCTATCACACTGTGGAGCATCAACAGCAAGAAATCTTCAACACGAAACTTCGTAGACCACTTTTGACATGTTCGGTCACAGCACCTTGTCCACATACTACACAAACCTTTTTTGGCGTTTCAGTTGCATTTTTACCTTTCTTGAAATAATAAGGCATGACACACCAAAAATGTTGCATGTTTTTTTCCATCTTCAATATTTTGAGGTATATTTTATTGATTATGCAATTATAGTTGTCCCAATTTTTCTCCCTTTGCCCCCCTCCATCCGGTACCCCCCCATTTCCCTCTGGCAATCCACCCTTAGGTCATGTCCATGGATCATGGTTATAAGTTCTTTGGCTACTCCATTTCCTATATTGTTCTTAACATCCTCCTGTCTATTCTGTACCTACGTATTTGTACTTCTTAATCACTGCATGTTTTCCCCCATTCTTCCCCTTCTCCCCAAATAATAACCCTCCAAATTATCTCAATATCTATGATTGTTTTTATGTTCTTGTTTGCTTCGTTTGTTTTTTAGATTCAATCGTTGACATTTGTGAATTTATTGCCATTTTAATTTTCATACTTTTGATCTTTTCCTTTTAAAGATTTTATTTATTTATTTTTAGAAAGACGAGAGGGTGGAAAGGGAGGGAGTGAAACACTGATGTGTGAGAGATACATTGACTTGTTGCCTCTCACACCCCCCCAAATAGGGACCTGGCCCACAACCCAGGCATGTGCCATGACTGGGAATGAAACCAACAACCCTTTGGTTTGCAGGCAGGCGCTCAATCCACTGAGCCATAGCAGCCAGGGCTGATCTTCTTTTTCTTAAATTAGTTACTTTAACATTTCATATAATAGTGGCACGATGATGATGAACTCCTTTAGCTTCATATTGTCTGGGAAGCACTTTATCTGCCTTTCCATTCTAAATGATAGCTTTGCTGGATAGAGTAATCTAGGTCTGGATGAATGTTTCTTTCACTCCTTGGTTGTTGGAGCGGAGCTCCATGCATTTTGATTTTCTGGCAGTTTTGGGGTTTTTTTGTTTTTAAATTGGTTGTTATCCTTCTTTTGGTTATGTGAGGAAGTGAAGCATTTCTACCTACACCTCCATCCTGGCCAGAACTCTAAATCTTTTACCAAATATTAATTAACCATAATGGTGTGGGTTTATCTCTGGGCTCTCTATTTGATTCCATTGATCTATATGTCTGTTTTTATACCAGTGGCATACTGTTTTCATTACTATGGCCTTGTAGTATAGTCTGATATCAGGTAATGTGATTCCTTCAACTTTGTTCTCTCTCAAAATTGCTGTGGCTATTCGGGGTCTTTTGTGGTTCCATATAAAGTTTTGGAACATTTATTCTAATTCTGTGAAATATGTCACTGGCATCTTATAGAAATTGTGTTGGATCTATATACTGCTTTGGGACATTTTAATGATATTAATTCTTCCTATCCATGAATATGCCATATCATTTCAGTTTTAATGATTTACAAGGGAGGACCCCCAAAAAACTGGAATTTATTTGTAAAAACTTGTGTATCTTATTCTTAAATGATTAAACTTCAGTCACCTTCAAAATACTCTCTACTTGATGCAACACCTCTAATCGAGACATTTTTTCCGCACTGCTCAAAACAGTTTTTGAACTCAATGATTTTGATGCCTTGTACTGATTCTGCTGTTTTTGTTTCACCTCTTCCACTCCCTTCGAGGACTTTTTTCATCCAGGGAAACAAACATAAACTCACTCAGTGCGAGACTGGGTGAAAAGGGAGGGTGGAACATGAGGGGTCA
This sequence comes from Desmodus rotundus, assembly GCF_022682495.2. Classification (NCBI taxonomy): domain Eukaryota; kingdom Metazoa; phylum Chordata; class Mammalia; order Chiroptera; family Phyllostomidae; genus Desmodus; species Desmodus rotundus. The sequence goes on along the minus strand of NC_071394.1, from coordinate 35,299,233 downwards.
TGCCAATTTTGGTCAAAACTGCTCAAGACTTAGCCTGGTGTGGAAAGGTGCACCAGTAAATCACCCATCGTGAAATGGGCAAATGCACTGAAAGAATCTTCAAAAATATTTCACTAAAGCCAAACACAGCCTCTCACAAAAACACCAGCTGGTACACTGATACAGATGATTTGTGTGCTACAAGAAGATAGCACACAAGATTACCTTCCAGAAGATAATTCCAGTCTTTTGGGGGGGCGTCCCCCCTCATATATGAGTTTGGGGAGGGAGGAGAACCAGAGCCTAGTGGACACAGTGCCATCTGGCTAACAAACAGTTGGTGGCAAATGTGGGAAAAGGGAAAAAGGTCTGATAAGGGTGCCTTAATTTAGTCTTTATCTTTAAGGAAGTGAGATAGTGAGCAAGCAGTATGCTCATTCTCATGTATAGGGTATGATCATTTTTAGACAAAAGAAATGAGCCATGTGTACGCCTCTTATTTTTATAGTACTATTTAAGGTATGTCTATAGTTTCTACCACTAGATTTAGCATTTTCATTTTGTTTTAAAAACCTCAAGTGTTACTTAGATTCTTATATTTTAATTAAGTCTGTCAACTACATACAAGTCTACCAAGAATAAGCTAAAGTTGTCAAATTTTTTAATGATTCATTAAAAGAATACCAAAATACATATACATGTTTACACAGAAGTCAAAATGAAGAACTCTTCTAACTGAACCATAATGTATTTTTGTTTGTATTTTAAATGGACCAGAGCATAGTAAACATTCCTTTATCTCAAAATAAATGTTCCTAAAATATATGTAAAATGTTTTTCACATACCAAATACTCTCTTCCGATTGAATCACATAATATTGGGGGAAAATGCATCCATGTAAAAGTAAAATCACACTGATGGACTGAGCTAAAAACTTGGAGAGATCTGATCACATGTCTAAACAGTGTACTTTCCAAAGGGGGTGTGTCAGCTATCAGCTGAGCCCCATTGCTTTAGGCCTGTCACTTCTCAAAATCAAAGACAATGAAAAGTGATCCCAGCAGAAAAACTACAGGTGCCTCAATAACTGACTCCTCTCCATCCTGGACAAGTTAACGCATGCAGCAGAGCAATTATGATATCCCCTTCTTCCCTAACAGAGCCCATTACTTAAGACCAGCATTGCATACTCAAGATGTAGAAATTATACTTTAAAATTCATTATAAGAAAACTAAGAGAAAATTAAAAATATTTTGTTGATGTATAATATATGTAAGAAGTTAATTCTTTATCTGTCAAGAAATTTTAAGTGCTAACATAGCTGCAACGCCCACCAAGGGACTTCTTAGGTTCAACTAAACATTCAGACTTAAAAAACTATCTTAAGTAACAACCAGCACCAGCCTCCTGAGAAGGATCCAGGCAGGAACACAGCGTGCCAGCAGGGGACCACGATAGGCACACTGCTGGGGAAGCACTTTTCTGAGCATTGGTTCAGCTTCAGGCCACAATGGGCTGATGGAAGAGTTGCCTCCATAGAAGTTTCCTGTTCCATGAAAGTCAGTATTGCAAAGCCGTCAAGATCCCTCTAAGGAAATGCTCATTTATATTTCATTTACCCTCCTTTTCCAGATGCAGTTTACCTACCAGGGGTCATTTTTACCATCTGTAATGTTGCCTAGAATCATTTTTTAAAAAATATATTATATTGATTATGCTCTTACAGCTGTCCCATTTTCTCCCCCTTTATTCGACTCTGCCCTGCACACTCCCTCCTCCCCGCATTTCCCTCACATTAGTTCCTGTTCATGGGGTTGTACACATAAGTTCTTTGGCCTCTCCATTTCCTATACTATTCTTAAACTCCCCTTGTCTATTTTGTGCTGACATTTTATGCTTCTTATTCCCTGTACCTTTTCCCCCATTCTCCCCTTTTCCCCTCCCTGCTGATAACCCTCCGTGTGATCTCCATTTCTGTAATTCTCTTCCTGTTCTAGTTGTTTGCTTAGGTTGTTTTTGGTTTTTTTTTTTAGGTTCAGTTGTTGATAGTTGTGAGTTTGTTGTCATTTTACTGTTCATATCTTTGGTCTTCTTCTTTTTCTTAGGTAAGTTCCTCTAACATTTCATATAATAAAGGCTTAGTGATGATGAACTCCTTTAACTTGACCTTATCTGGGAAGAACTTTATCTGCCCTTCCATTCTAAATGAAAGTTTTGCTGGATAGAGTAATCTTGGATGTAGGTCCTTGCTTTTCGTGACTTTGAATACTTCTTTCCAGCCCCTTCTTGCCTGTAAGGTTTCTTCTGAGAAATCAGCTGACAGTCTTATGGGAACTCCTTTGTAGGTAACTGTGTCCTTTCCTCTTGCTGCTTTTAAAAATCTCTCCTTATCTTTAATCTTGGGTAATGTACTTCTGATGTGCCTTGGTGTGTGGTTTCTTGGCACCAACTTCTTTGGGACTCTCTGAGCTTCCAGGATGTCCTAGAAGTCTATTTCCTTTGCCAGATTGGGGAATTTCTTCTTCATTATTTGTTCAAATAAGTTTTCCATTTCTTGCTCTTTCTCTTCTCCTTCTGGCACCCCTATGATTTGGATGTTGGAAAGTTTAAAGATGTCCTGGAGGGTCCTAAGCTTCTCCACACTTTTTTGAATTCTTGTTCCTTCATTCCATTCTAGTTGAATGTATATTTCTTCCTTCTGCCCCAAACCGTTGATTTGAGTCCTGGTTTCCTTTCCTTCACTGTTGGTTCCCTGTACATTTCTCTTCATTTCACTTTTCATAGACTTCACTTTTTCTCATTTTGGGACCATACTCATTCTTTTCTATGCACATCCTGATTGTTACTGTTTTGAACTCTGCATGATTGGTTGGCTACCTCTTCATTGCTTGATTCTATTTTTGGAGCTTTGATCTGTTCTTTTAATAAATCCATATGTTTTTTGTCTCGGCTCACGTTACATAGTAAGGGGTGGAGCCTTAGGTATTTGCCAGGGTGGGGCAACCCATGTTGCCACATTGTGGCACTGTGTGTGGGGAAGGGGTCCAAAAGGCAACAATGCCACTTGCTCAGTTCTCTGAGGCTTTCAGTCACTTCCCCCACTACCCACAATCAAACTGGATCCTTCTGGTGCTAATTCCCAGGTGGGTGGGTTTGTGTATACTCTAGGCCCCTGTGGGTCTCTCCAACGAACTCTCTTGTGAGGCTGGGAGTTTCTCCTGCCACCAGAACCCCCACAAGTTTTTCAGTCAGAGGTTTTGAGGCTTTATTTCCCTGCCCTGGGACTCTGGGTTGTGCGGTCTGTCTCGCTCCACAGTTGTTCTTCCTGGTTATCCATACACAAATGTGGGACCGCAGGGTCCACCAGCCACTATCTCACCCGGTCCTCCAGCTGTCACCTTGCCACGTGTCCTCTTCACCCCAGCTGCCCATCTCCAACCCTCATACCAGTCTGAGTGCATGTTTCTTCTTTAACTCCTTGGTTGTCAGACTTCCATTCAGTTCAATTTTCTGGCAGTTCTGGTTATTTTTTGTTTTTAAATACGTTGTTGTCTTTCTTTTGGTTGTGCAAGGAGGCAAAGTATATCTACCTACGCCTCCATCTTGGCTGGTAGTACCAAGAATCACAGGTGATATATAGTCTTATTGGATTACCAAAGAAACAGTTACAGAGTTAACCAAAGGTTAAAAATGCCAACCTGCACAGAACACAGACGACGATCAGTAGACTTACCAGGGTGATCTCTGCATGAGGTATATAAAAGCCTAATCGCTATGTTGTACACCTGAAACTAATAAAACATTGCATGTCAACTGTAATTTTTAAATGCCAACCTGAAGTAAATGATACATATCAACAACTATAAACCAGTATGAAAAGATCCCCAATAGAAAAATGAGCAAAATATATAAACAGGCAATTCAGAAGAACCAAAATGGCCAATGTATAAACTCAATAGTAATCACAGAATGCATATTAAAACTAAAATGAAATATTATTCTGCACCATTAAAATTGTCAATATTTTAAGTCATTATGTGATTTAGGAATTATATATCCCGCAACCTAGCAATTACTATACACACTCAAAGTGCCATGCACAAAAACATTTGCTCCTGGGATGCTTATACTTGCAAAAAAATTATAAATAAACTAAATGTTATCAGAAGTTTAATGGACGAAGTGTAATATGCTCATATAATGGAGTACTGCAAGTCTGACCTGCAAATACATGGATATTATCTCAAAAAAACATGTTACGGGAAAAAGGCCAAGTTGCAGAACAATATGAACAATATGATACTATTTAATTAAGCTTTAAAACATAGAAAATGATACCAAATATTATAAACAGTTAAATACACACAAAGAAAAAGTAAAAAGTAAAACTAAAAAGTGTAGGTACAATAAACAAATTCAGAATAGCAGTTACCTCTGGGGGGGGGGAAAAGAAAGATAATGGCATAAATAATCAAAACCAAGGGGGTTGAAAAACCATTACAATTTTTACTACTTAAAGAAGAAAACCCATTTAAAATCCAGATTAGGAGAATGCCATTCCTTGGCAGTCCTTGATCAGAACACACTAACAGGATGCTGGTTTTCAGATAACTTTACGACTACTATTCTATTCATAATTCTGTTTTGTTATATAGACTTTCTCTTTTCTAAAACAGTTAAGTAACCAGGTTCTGACAGGTTTGCTGTTGAAGCCAGCACCCCTCAGTCCAGTGGACATTCCAGGCCAGACCCCCTGTTCTAGACCAGGTCTCACTGTTCTTTTTGCCTCTAGTCTATTTCTCTCCATTTGTTCCCCAAAGCACCCTGTGTACCAAGAGCAAATCAATCATCATCAAATGTCACTTTGGTACCATATTTTCGGACTATAAGACGCACCCCCCAAATATGGGAGGAAAATGGGGGTACATCTTAATAGTCCAAATGTAACCTACCTGGCTCACAGGGAGGGGGTCGGCGGTGGAACAGGGTTTTTTCCCCTATTTTCCCCCTCTAAAACCTAGGTATGTCTTATGGTCCAGTGTGTCTTATAGTCCAAAAAATATGGTAATATCACTCATCAGATCATGGAATTTAAATTTTTAATGGCAGCTATTGCTTAGAGAATGAAAGGCAAACACTTTAACCTAGCATTTGAAGTCCTCAAAGCCTGGCTCAAAGCTGTATGTCTAGTGGTACTTTCTACTGCTTTACAAGAAGGGTCTCTCTGGCCAATGCCCTGTTCAAAACCCTGCACCGGCTCTGCTCCTCCTTCTTCCTCTTTGTTCAAGCTGTGTCTCCTGCCCAGAATGCCACCTCTCCAACACCACCTCTCTCCAGGTATCCAAATCTTAGCTGTCTTCCAAGCCTTTGTCACAAGCTTTATGTCCCCCCTAAATCCCTCCCTAACCAATTTACCCTATTTTGGACTCATTTGTTCATTCATTCATTCATTCACTCATACATTCATTCATTCAAAGACTTATTAGATGTAGGCATGTGGCAGAAGACATAGTTTGGGGGGCACACAGAGCACCTATGTATATTATATATAAATTTAAAACATTTTTGGTCTTTCCGTTAATATATATGTGAACCTCAGCTATTCTATAAGCTTCTTAAAGATGAGGCGCTCATTTTATCCCACAGAGCAACTACCAGTACATTGTAGTGGTAAGGGTTCAATAAATATTTTCTGGTTAAATAAATTTTGAAACGATACGGCTATGGGACCTAATTTTAAAAAAAAACTTTATGGATTGATTTTCAGAGAGAGGAAGGGGGAAAAACGGGAGGGAAGAGAAAGAGAGAGAGAGAGAGAGATTTCAATTTGTTGTCCCATTTATTTATGCACTCATTGGTTTATTCTTGTATGTGCCCTGACCAGGGGTCGAACCCCCAACCCTGGTGTATTGGGACAATGCTCTAACCAACTGAGCTACCAGGCCAGGGTATGTGATCTAATTTTTTGACCAAAAAAATTAATGTTTATCCTTGGAGCTTTGAATAATTACATTTTCTTGTGATACACATCTGTACAATAAGAACAATGGACTTGGAGTCAGAAGGTCTGTGCTTGAACTTGGGCTCCACTACTTACCACCTCTGGCCATATAATTCTTTCTCTCAATAATTTATAAAATGAAAATATTGACACATACCTGAGGAGACTATCATAACTGTTAGGAGAAATAAGTAAATTAGGAAAAGACCTAAGTTATTATGCTAGAAAAATGTCACTACTCATTCATTAATACAACTGATAATTGCTAGGCTATTCTTATTGATGCCAATATCCTCACTTCCTAAAAGAGTTTATAAAGGTCCATTCCCTCTCTGCTGGGTGATAGAAAAGATGTCTTTGACTAATTTATGAAAGAAAGGAGAACCCCCCAAAAATAACCAATTAAAATATTTTCAATGTTAAGTAATAATCTCTTAAAGCCATAAAATTATTCTATTTAAGGAATGTCTTAATCTTTCTATTTGTCACATCAAATACAAACAGTAGGCAACATATACATATATATATATGCTAAGCGCCAATGAAAATGGTAATTGGAATAGAGATTATAAACTTACTCATTAGAATAAATATCTCAGTAAAGTTTTTATTTCCTTTTATATAAATTCATTCTATATTTGACTTCCTGTTCGAAGTAGAACATATGGGAATTCATTAACAATTGACTAGCTGGCATACCTGGTTTTAGAAGAATTATTAACCTCTTTTATAAATCCCTGATGTTCCTGCTAGGCAGAGTTGCCCATATGAGAAGCTGCTCCTGAAATCACTTTCTACAATTTGTAGTCTGTCCTGTGATCTTCCGGAGTTCATTCTGTAAACCACCATTTGTTCTCTGTTCTCAATGTCTTCATGGACAAGGGCCATTCCTCCCACTCAGTAGTGCCAGAGATTTCTCACGGCCACTCCATTTCAACAACCTGGGAAGCTCACTGAGACCCACCCTAAAAGCTAATTTAGTAGACCAATTTGCCTAGAATGTACCCTCTAAATTTAATGATACTCCGTCTGGCCATTGTTACATGATGTTGCAACAAACAGAAGTTTGTGCATTTGCCATATAGGTTGTAGGCAAAATCTTACATTAGGCACAATTTAATTATTTATTCCTCTCTTTTCTTTCCAGGTCACATTTTCTATACCACAGTGAAAAATCTAGGTAACTACTATGTAATATTGAATATTATGGGCTCTGATGCCAGGTCTGTTCAAATCTGGCTGTACTGGTTACTAGGTGTGTTACCTTAGAAACTTATTTCACCTCTTCATGCCTCAGTTTCCACCACCAGTACCTCAAAGGGCTGTAATATTAAATGAGTTAGTGTACATAAAACAGAATAGCACTTGATATGAATTCTGTATAAATTCTGTACTTTTAATGGGAAGTAACACCAGTTACTAGAGGAAAAACTGAAAGTATAGTTTCAATGCTTAAACAATGAGATTGAGCAAGTATCTTTCTGGTGAGAAGACCCTTTTAAGCTTATAAAAATATAAATACAACATTACCAGCCATCTCCTCAGCTTCTCTGTGTTTTTTCTAATAATTGTATTCCCTTCTATCATTTTAATAAGGAAAATGTTCATTAGGAAAAAAATGTAAAATATTGGGAAAAGTAAAAAAAGAAGGGAAACACATATTTCCACTATCTAAAGATACTATTTAACATTGTGATGTATTATTTACAGGACTAGTTGAACAAAATACATTAAAAAAATCACTGGTATAAAATTGAATCTCATCATTTCTACTTAATAGCATCAAGAAGTATTTTTCCTCAGTCTTTGAATATATAATTTTTAATAGTACCATAAAATTCCAAGTGGAGTCCATATATTTCAAAGCAAACATGGACAGAACTTTTTGTAACAACTGCAATCATGTCACTGATTGCAGTGTCATTAACACTTAAGCACACTTGCCATTAAAGGATGGTAAACAGCATCTACATTCAAGCATGTGCTGACTGTTCTCTATAGTACAAATATTTGCATCATTCTATTATTTGGTATAGCCAAAACAAAAACTATAGCATCAAACTAATATGCGCAAGAAGACAAAAATATTAAACAAAGTTGTGGATTCAACTTAAATGCTAACTTTTGTAAGAATTATTTCCAATTTTTCACTAGAAACAAAGACAAAGCAATGAACAACTTTAATCAATATACAGCATATATATATTTACATTACTGATTTAAAGCAAGTCAATCTAAAATTATCCACAACAGCCCTGGCTGGTGTGGTTCTGTGGATTGAGCGCCAGCCTGCAAACCAAAGGGTCGCCAGTTCAATTCCTGGTCAGGGCACACGCCTGGATTGCTGGCGAGGTCCCCAGTAGGGGGCATGTGAGAGGCAACCACATATGGATGTTTCTCTCCTTCTCTTTCTCCCTCCCTTCCCCTCTTCCTAAAAATAAATAAATAAAACCTTTAAAAAAATAAATTTATCCACAATAAAAATACATAGATGTGCCTATGTTGAAACTTTAATATTTAATCTAATAGCTTAAGAGTGCCTTGGTCATGAGAGGTTTTAAAAATACATATACACATACTTACTAAAACCCTAATTACTAATTTTGCCAGACTCAACATATAGCACTTTACTTTGTGTGATTTACATATATTGTGGAATGATTACCACAATGAGATTCATTAACATCCATTATCTCATATAGATAAATAAAAAGAACAAAATTTCTCCTCGTGATGAGAACTCTAAGGATCTATGTGCTCTTAAAAACTTTCCTACATATCATATGACATACAGTCATGCTACACATTACATCCCTGGTACTTTTTTTGTACACTACATCCCCATGCCTTATTTATTTTATAACTGGAAGTTTGTACCTCTTGACCTTTTTCACCTACCGCATTTACCCAGCCCCAACCTCCTCCCCTCAGGCAATTACCAATCTGTTCTATGTATATACACCACTTTGGCTAAGAGAAACCAGTGCAAATTTCATTTACAGAAACCAGTGTAAATGTTTCATTTACAGAAACAACTAGGGAAGCACCATGGTTTGATAATATGAGCCACTGAACTGGGAAGTTGAGAAGCTGGATTCATGACCCAGCACATCCTGTAAGTAACTATGCAACAGCCAGAAAACTGTTTACTAACTATAGGCCTTAACTTTAAAGAATTTAAATGATTCCCAGGGCCTCTTCCAGCTCTAAAATAAAGATGGCAAGAAATAAAGATGATTTTAGTACCATCAACTGACATGCAAATTATTCTGTACCATAGGACAGACAATTCTTAACTAGTAATGGAAATCATATCCTAATACCTGGAATTATGTCCAGTGCTGTCCCACACGCTCTGTATTTCTTTACTATATAATACTAAAACCATACTAAATAATACTAAAACCATACTAAAACTGTATGGCTTTTCTTTAAAAGTAAACAAAAGAAACATTAAAAATTCTGCTTTAGTCTTTTCTGCCACCTTGGCTCCCCTATTCCTTCTAACAACAATGAAAAATGGAAAGTAAACGTTTGATGTTACTCTTATTGAAGAAACTTACATTTACGTTTCTGGTGCACAAGGAAACCTATTTTGAAATCTGCCTACTCAATAGACATTAATACAGTCTGTTCAAGTAAATCTTCTTGCATAGTTAATCAAAAGGAACCCCCTACGTGATCATGCTTGAATTCATTCATTGTGATCAAATACCTATGAGCAATTAGTTTAAAGATAAAGACCATGATAATGAATTTATTAAAATAGAGTACTGCTTGGTAGGATTTCTCAAAGCAGATTAACTTAACTAAAAATCTATGAATGTGCTTTAGAATGCTGATTTAATTAATGCTTTGTTTGTAATATGCAATAAAAGGGAAGATATATGTTGAAAATATATTTTGTCACATTAAAAAAAGCAACACAGGCATTTGCTTTTTTTTTTTAAATAAAGAATTTTCTTAAAGCGAAGAGAAGCCCTCTTTTTGCCATCTCTCAAACAGTAAACATTCACTTCTAGTCCTGATTACATACAAGATTCAGTACAGTAAGTGACAGATTTGCCATGAATTTTTTTGTTTGTTTGTTAATAGAAAATAGTAAGTTCAAAGAAGTGGGAGAAAAGTTAAGCACCAGAGTACTGTCAAGGGGACTGAGATTATTAACATTAATTTTTTACGTGTTTCAACTGACTAAATGTACCTGTAATTGGGACTCTGGCTGCAAACTGAAACGGCTATGCTTATGTGAGGATTGTGTAATAAGCAGTCATTATGCTCGTTCTCTTGTGCTGTCTAATGGGAAAACTGAGAAGCTCTTTCCCCTTTTTAAATTAAATGCTTTTAATAAAGAAAGATTTTAGGGAAACAAATACTCAACTTCTTAAGCTGTAAATTACTAAAAGCTGCTCTCACTGGACTAGAGTATGGAGAAACTAGAGTGACTTAAATGTTTTCCAGAGCTCACACATCAGTGCTTTCAACAACAAAAAGTAAAACCAGAACCATGTCAGCACTCTGTTTGGCCGAGCTTTAGACAAAGAGTGAAGGACAGGACAGTGTGGCGAGATCTTCGCCAGTCCTGGCATGGACAGAAACACCACAGCACACCGTAATGACCATCTGTTTCTGACCGTGTATGTCTGTCTGTACACCTGCTCAAAAGGCCTGCATTTGCAAACATGGCTTCTACGCAGTACACTATCAGGACTTCGCCTCACTCTTGCATCTCACTGCCTAATGCGGGAAGGTCCTAACTAAAACCCTTTCACTCTCCAGAGAAAATACTTTCCACAGGAAAAATGTTATAGAGATTCAATAAATTGGATAAGGACACTGGAAAATTGCACAGATTCTATGCACATGTATAACTACCAAAAGAAAATATTAAAAAGTACAAATTCTGAGTCCACTAATTTCCAAGTTATGGAATTTTACCTATAAACACTTGAAAAGTGGAGTTTTGAAAAGACACAGTTTTTGAACTTCAGAATGTGTTCAAACTTGGCCAAATCTGTGGGATCTCTGGAACATCAAGCTTTTTCACTTTTCTTCTCCCATCTTTAAATTGCTTATAAACTTTCATCAGCAGTATTCTGCTGCAGGTACAGACATGGCTAAAATGCATTGATTCATCCTAAAAGGAGGGATGTTTACAGAAATTAAGCCAGGTTCAGTCAAAGCAGAACACATGCTTCAACATGAAAGCCCTGCCCCCTCCTCCAAAACATCCTTGCAGCGTCTAATTTAGCTTCATGTCTTTTCTACTCCTCCTTTAATTTCTCCCTGTCATCTTGGTTTATATTACTATGTGCTTTTCCTTTGATAACAGCAATTTTCAAAGGCTAAAGAATTTTTTTCCTGACCATAGATTTAATATAGCAGTCTGATAAAGGATTGGTCTAAGAGCAGAGAATCCCTTTGCTCCACCTCCTAACATCTGTCACAAGAGTCAGATTACAAATCAACTCAAATGAGGGGATCAAGGGATGTGTAAATGAAGAGGGAACACAAGGAAAAGGAAAAACTGGTGGTTAGTGGTTAGGTTATCTATAGAAACAATAATATAATTTCTTTCCTTTATTTGATAGAAGCATATAAAGGAACATCATGTTAGAAATAACATTAAACTGAATGTTTAATGTTTAAAAAAAGGACTAAGTAATTTCCTAAATAAAAATCCTCTTTGAAAATATAAAATAATAATCCTTTTATTAAATCTATGGAGATTAAAACACATATAGATATTTTCAAAGAAAATGGTCTTTTCATCCTCAGTTTTTATAATCATTTCTAACACCATCAGAAATATTACAGAGAAATACATTAATTACAAACTGACTTATACAATGTATGTAGCTATATATGCATTTTACTAGACAAATAATTTTACTTTTGGTATTTTATATTTTAAAACTGGCCTGCGAACTGCTTTTAATAATTGTTTGTCAATTTTCTAAGTGTACTGCAATGGGGGAAAGTAATCAGTAACTACTTATGGACTGCCAAACTATACTTCTAATTTTAAATGATGGTAAGAGTAGCCTAAGGCAATTAGCAAACATTTCAGAAATTTCACAGTCTAAATGGTTTTAACTTACAACTTCATGCAGAGAAAACGATGGAAGGAAGGAAGGAAGAAGGGAAGGAAGGAAGGAAGGAAGGAAGGAAGGAAGGAAGGGAGGGAGGGAGGGAAGGAGGGAGGGAGACACATCAAGGAAACATTTAACTAAAGTAACAATAAAAACTTTTAAAAGGCTGAAATTTTTAGGTTGAATGTATTTGATAGTTCTCTAGTATATACAAGTACCCAAAAGGCAATTCGGATTCAACTTTACCCCATTAAAACAGTGAAGTTCCCAAAGTGTACAGGGTGTAACCTGATCATAATTGCTGTGAAGGGTGAGAGTTGACTAAATCTTGATGCTAAATCTTGCCATCTGTAGGTGCTTTACACATCCCCAGTTTTAGGGATTTTTTTTCAGTAGGGTCAAAAGTTTACAGTATATTTTTCCACTCATTACCAATCACAAAATTCTTTTACCGTATGTCATCTTAGAACAATACTCTGAACAATTTGGGTACTACCCAATCGCTCAAGTTTATGCAACAACAGGAACGCTATCTCCAAATCCATTTCACATGCCTATTGTAGACACAGTTTTTAATGAGTAGGCAAGTAATATTTATTTCTGTATTTAGCAAAAGTACTGAATTTCCCCAAAACAATTCTCCCAAAGATACCACTTTTAGACTAAAAACTCCTTTACAAAACCACTGATGGCTTATAACCCAACAATTCACATTTAAAAGAAATGCATTCATACACAGGATGTCAATTTCATTGTCGCTAAGTAAACTCTACTATTATTCACGCTGCTCGCTAATCCCACTCATTTCACCTTAACTGCTCACAACAGAAACATGGACGCACCATCTCCCATGACTGGGATTCTAGACTAGAGAACTATCATAGAGAGTGAGACCAACAAGTTTTATTCTACAATTAAACATATTAAAATGTCTGTATATAAAGAGCCTGTGAGTATCTAACAAAAGGGCCCTTTCACCCAGGCAGTTGAGTTGGCCTGTTAGCAAGCAACCTAAAATTCAAATATAGGTACAAACATGCCATTTTCTAAAATTCTCTCATTTTACAGTTTTATTTCTCTCACTTACAGTTATCAAACTTTACTTGCCAAACTCTATCCTTAATTATTCACAGAAATTGCCAGTAAATTAAAATCATCACCATAAATTCAGTAGGACTCATGGGAAAGCAGGTAAGGGTGAAGAAAGTCCTTAAAAACAAAGAAAGCACTAAAATAACTTAAAGTTCAGCTTATAAAATAATTGTATACCTAAAAATAACTATGAATCACGTAAACCTGAATTTTAGTTTCAGTATATAAGAATTTAATATTTAAAAGAACCCCTCTGAGCCCTTTTTAAAAGTGAGTAATCTGGCAGTACAAATGATCAAACCCTACAAATTGCTTATGTAGGAATCTGATATATTAAAAAACAAGGTAAATCAATGTAATATTATTCTAATTTAAAACACCCCCTCCCAGCTAACTGAAGAGGAACAAGTTAAGTGAGGAAAATATGAAAGAAATTTTGAATTAATGTTTCTAATTAGCAGGGGCTTTTCACATAGACTTAAAAGCAAATTTTCCTTTCCTGATTAATTAGAACATCACACAAAGAACTAGATTCTAATTGGTAATTCTTTCAGAGAACTAGGAAGGGGCAGATGTGACTGACAAACAGCAGAAGACATATTCTCCAATGAAAATAATTGCAACAAAAATCCTGTTATAGCCACATGGTATTATAGATACAGAGATAGACGGTGGTTCCTGTGTTTAAAAAGAACATTTTTAAGAATTACAAAGGCTGTGTGGTTGGTGGTGTGGCAGAAATCTTTTGGCCAAAAAATAAGCTTACTCTGCTCAAAATAATACGAAACTTTGCGAAGAGCTTTTGATCAACTTAGACAGAAGGTCAAACAGTGACTGAAAAGACTTTTAAAAGTATCTAGAATTGTTCTTCTTTCTATTAATGAATCCCTAAGTATCCGACATATTTCAACGTTTGCCATCAATTTAAATAGGAGAATTTTACAATACACTAAGAGAATACCAGTTACTTCCTCCAAGATATAAAGAGGCACATCACTAATATGAAATGGATATGCCTAAATTAAATGAAGAGAAAATGAAGGGAAAATTTGGGACAGGACCCACAACAGCACTGCAATTAAAAAGATAAGGGAAGGAAATTCTCAGGGAAGAGAAATAAATCCTCCAGCCTCTTAGATGAGGGACTTGCTCTTGGAGGCGAAAAAAAGTTTAACATTAAAGGGTAGCAAATTGAAGGCATTTCAGAAGCAAATTCAAAAATACTGCAGCAAAGTCTTCTGAGTGCCAAATTTTAAGTATATGTACACCAACTAGTTTCAAAACAATTCTCTGCAGTGCCAATACACAGACCTTTTAAAAGCAGAGACATCAAGTACATACACAAGGCATCTTAAAATTTCTTGTATTTTTTCATTCTTTACTAGCCACACATTCTACCTTACATTTTGCTGTCTCACTTTACAAGTAAAATAATTTTATAATGAATTATAAAAAAAACTAATAAAATGCTTAATCCATATTGTAGTATGAGCCTGGATATCCAAAGGGGACAAAGCCTGGGCTTTTGTAGGATCTATTCTTCCCTCTCTGAACATCCAATTATTACCTTCCTACCAATTTGCATTAGTATCACCCAAAGCTCCTCCTCCCTATCACCTCCACCCCCTCAGTTCACATCCTCATCTCACCTGGGTTACTTCAATAGCCTAAATCTGTCTCAGCCTCCAGCCTTGCCCTCCTCTACTCCATTCACCAAATTGCAGGATATTCATTCTAAAATACAAATTTCATCATTTCATTTCCAGGCATCAAATTCTTCAATGGATCCCCATGGTACTCGATTAAAGTAAAAATGCCTTAGCAAGTACAGGACTCTTAGGTGATCTTGCCCCACTAACCTCTGCAATCTTGATCCCTGACTACTTCTGTTGCAGGTACAAGGAACTAATTTAATTCATTACTCTCTCTCACCACTGGACCTTTGTACATGCTGCCCTCTGAGCTTGGAGCTGCCCCCTCCACCCCTGTGCACATTCCCCTTAGCCAAAGAACTGTTTACCTCTATCTTTTTATACACCATCATCTCTAAGATGATATTAGCTCCAAGTGAGCAAAATGTGTCTTTTCTCATAGCTAGTGGATCCAGCACAATGAATGGCATAGAGCTGAACACTAGACACAGACTTATGGCTTTGATAAGAAAGTGCTTATTAATGGCATACCTGAATAATTCCCCTGAATAAGTGGAACTTCTCTAGGCTCTGGGCTTGAAAAATAATTTGGCAAAGAAACACAAAACACACAAACCACAGTCTTGGTTGCCTATCACCAGGAGCCCAGCAACACTCACTGTCAGGTCATAGGGGTGGTTCCCAGTGGAAATGACACCTACCCTTCTGCACAGCCCCTCATGTGCCCGGCAACTAGCCAAGTGCTTGTTCTACCCCAGGACCCCGGGCAGGACTGGTTCAGAAGTAGACGGGTCATAAAAGGTGGACCAGTGAGTCGGTCCTGTGGTTTTTGTTGGAGCTGTCAGAAAAATGCTCTTTAAAAAAGGGCAACACTGCCTGTTAAAAAGATGTAAGTTAGAGCTTCTCAGGACCTTCTCTGCTATCCCATAAGTCCTAATTGAAAAAAGAAGCCAACACAGAGGAAAGTGGAGACAAAAGAGAGAAGGTCCCAGCGACATCATTAAATCCTCTCACCCAGATGTGCCCAGAGACAGCTGCAGCCTTAAACTCCCACTTGTATGAGAAGTAAATTCCAGTTTTGCTCATACTGGTTTTCACTGGGGTTCTTTTGGGCAGTCAAAGAGTCCACGGCCACAGGTCAGGAATCATCCGCCTGTGTCAGCCTATAACTAGGCATCAAAATTCATTTGTTTTCTAGGTAATCAATTTGAAAAAAAAAAAACAAAAACTGAAGGATTAGGTCTGGTTATGTAGAATTCTTCCCCATTTCACACACGATGTAGGAGTAGTGAATTTTATACTCAGTCTACCAACTATTTCCCTATGGGTGAAGGAAGAAGGGTGGGGACAGTTTTTCTGAATAAAGTGTACATGAAATGTTACAAAATTGGGACTTCATCTAAGTTATACTTATTTTGTTGGAAAGATACTGAAATGAAGACATTATCTTTATCCTTCAGTGACTTTTAGAGTATAGTAGAATGAACAACATGACAAAGAAAAATCAGAAAATCAGGTTTGAATGCTAGTATCCACACTATGTAGCCTACCAGACTCTTCTTCCTAAAGCACGGTTTTGTGTAACACCGTTGGCAGCTTCCAATTACATATAGGAGTGCATGTGGGCTGTGTGGAAAGAATGGCACATCAGACACAGTTACTTGCAGAGATAAGAAGGGGAGTGAAAGAGTATGTATATGTCAGTTGCCCTGGTTATGGAATCATCTAAGGAAGATGTTAAGCATCATCATGAGCTAGTCATTAACATTTAAGAAAAATATATTTAAAATCCCAGGCGTGAAAGACCTTTCTGTAGCTGTAGTAACTTAAATCCCTGTTTATTCAAGAAACATAAGCAGCTGTTAATATAGAAAACTGTATTATGCTGTGGCCTCAAGGATGCTATTATCCTAGTAGCTCAAGGGAAAGATAAGTTAACTGCAAGTGGCTAGGGAATATTCCCAGAAAGGACCCTATACTAGGAAACTCTTTACCCCACTGGATTTTCTTGGATGGGCAGCAAAAGTAACCACGCTAAACAGAATCAGAGGCCTCAGAGAAAAGAGAAACGTGGCCTCTGTCCCAGTGTCCTGCCTTAACACCATGGTCAAAGCTCAGGACTGAGTGGCTTGACATGGGGCTATGTGCCACAGCTACTCACAGTATCTGTCCTAAAAAAGCATTAGGCTTTAGAATCTCTGGTTCTTACACCTGCAAAATAAAGATTATACAATAAAACTACTATCAATCAGAATGTTTGTGAGATGACAAGTTATGTTACCCCACTACCACTACCAAATTTGGCTCACTAATCAAAGCTCTCCTAAAACTGTGTGACCATAATCTCCTATTTTAGTAAATATAACATTCTACAGATAATTTTGTCTTTACTATTTAAGATCATACAGTCCTTAGGACTATCATTCTGAATATTTGATACCAGTATGAAATGATGGAACTTTACAGAAAGTAGGTGATACTACAGAATGTCTACTAATCCCATCCAATGATTAAGTGTGTACACACATATGTTCTAACTTCATTTCAGGAGTTTCTATTTAACATCAATACAAAGGGAAAATATTATTTAATTCAGCATCTCAGTATGGGGATCATGTTAATCCAATTTCCTTATATCCAACTAGGTGCACACAGATTGAAAATAAAGATTAATGAAGGTATATTACCATGCACTTATCGATTACCACAGAAACACTTGTCCAGAAAGGACTACATGGGTGACAGCATAACTACTCTGGATCCCATCTTTACTACTGAGTAGTTACATGAAATTAGGCAGGTCACTGATTTTGTTTTCTTCCCATATATGTAAAACTTTCCTCTCATAAATTCCTGGTTTCTTTCAATATCACTAGTAACAGTGCCAGCTCGTACTTCTGGGTCTGGTATAGTAATAAACCCAAGTGATGGGATTAGCCTCTGGTGTACAGTGACTATCCAGAGCGATCCAGCACCCCCCTTTTCTGATGCACTCACTGTGTGTGAGCGTGCATGCTTGTTTGCATGTGAACAATGATTACTGGGTTGTTACTCAGGAAAGCAGTTTTGCCTCTACCCTCTGGCGATTTAAGTTAAGACAGTTAATACACAAAATGAATGAGAAATAGCAGGAGAAAGAAAGAAGAGCAGAGTATATGGCCTGGACAATAGGTGTAGCTTGTCTGAGTTGCTGACCTGAAATTTCCAGAAATGTAATTCAACATGGACTAGGAACAGGAATTGGAAATGAGGACTAGAAAGAAGCAGATGATGAGGAAAAGGAGAAGAATGAGGAAGATAAAAGCTAATTTTTAAAAACAATGTTCCAAGTGATAAGCATTGTTCTAAGTGCTTTATATGAATTATCTCAATACAAGAAAACTACATACTAGAAAAAGAACAGATGTCACAGGAAGGTAGGGAAGTGGAATTTGAAGTGGAAGAATAGATTAGACTCACACTGGTATCAAGAATAAAGGGGCTATTAGGTGGGCTAATTTAGATGTTCAGTAGAACTGGACCTTTTCTATTCTTTCTCTCCAATGTTATTGCAACTTCTTATAGAAAGACATTGCTCTTATAATATCCTTACAATTGTAATCATTTTTATATTAATTTATAAGTGATCAAGCTTAATCACTTTTTATACCTCTTCAACTAAAGGTGTTTGTTCTTCAGTTAGAGAATATACCAGATACAATTTCTTAAACTCTGGTAGGTAAATTAAAATTGTTAAGAATTTACTTAGTGCTTGGTATAAAGCCATGCATTATGGGTTACTCCCTACCATTTAGAAGGGAGATGCACAATCTAGTTGGAATACATTTGGAATATATAGCAGGCACCAGTAACAGCCCCCATTCTTAAGACATTTTGAGCTAAGAATGTTAACCAGCAGTTATTTTTCTGTCTTTGTGGCACGTGGATCTCATCAACAACAACAAAAAATCCCTTATTTCTGTATTTCATTTCTAGCTATTCCTGTTTTAATGATCTAGAACACACAACGGGGTTGTACATTGCATAGCAATAAAACCCAAAGTCTAGAGTGTCAAGAAATGGACAGTAGTAGGCACAGTACACACTTTCCACATTGTCTACCTACTGCAATGCATTCTTTTATATTCGTTAATACACTACTTTGTACTCCCATTTATGTAATTTAATGTTTACCTGCCATTCCTCTTACTACCTTGTGAGATATGGGTAGTGTTGCTTCTGTATACCTTAAACATCCCTGCTTTACTGTGTGCACAGTAACTGCACCCAAATGAATGTAGACTAAATTGAAAAAGACTGTCAGCCGAATGGAGAATGAACAAGAAAATCGAGGTTTTCACCTAATCTAGACGTGCCATTTGCATCACAAGAGGAAGCCCTATGTTGTACCAGAAAGAGAAGAGATTTGGGAAATATATAGTCCCAGGTTCAAATTCAAGAGCTGCCCACTTCTCTACATGACTGATTATTCTCTATGAGCCTCAGTGTTTTCATCTATAAGAGGGGATAATTTCTGTCTCCCAAGCTGACATTAAGAGTTTGATGAAATAAAATGTATATTAAAGACAAGCAGAATGTAGGTATGTAAAACGAGCTTCCTTCTTAAATCTCCTTTATATTTTGATTCATAAAAATATTTCCACTCTTGAGTTTAAAAGAATGTCATCAAGAGCAGGCGGAGGGCTGGTGGAGGCAGAGGTGGAGGGGCGGCAATGGCTTGGCCTCTGGGGCCAGAGAACCAATTCCCACCTCTCCCCTCCTTGCCTATCCAATGCCTGCCAGACTTTTGCCTTCACTGGGGCCCCTCCCTGCCTGACCAGCCTCCCCTCCTGCGGGACTGAGTTGTCTGGAGTCCCAGGATCAGTGCAGGAGCCCTCCTCGCTTCTGTGCATGGGACTCCTCTGCCTTTGGTACCACTTGGGCCTGTCACCGAAGAGCTGAGCCCACCATGCTCCTGGCCCCCTGAGCTGCAGCTACATGATGTCTTCATTGTAACCAAGATGACCTGCACCTTCCACTACTCTCACCTGGAGCTTCTGCTCCACGTGTGGATCTCCAGGACCAGGGAACAGACATTTGTCTTCACTGACAGCCCAGTGAAGGCCCCACCTTGTGGTCACCAACTGCTCTGTGAGACACAGCCACCCAGCCCTGTCCTACAAGATGTCTGCTAAATTTGATGCCTTCTTGGCCAGCAGGCTGAGGTTCTGCCACATGGACAACAGCAGCTAAGTAAAACACAAGGGCACTGCTGAAGCTGCTAAAAGCCTTCCACGGACCCTTCATATCTACATAGCCCATATCTGCAGCCTGAACTGGCCCAGCCTGAACTGACCCATCCACACTTCTGAGCCACAGCCCCACAATCACACGAGGCTGGTGCAGTTCTGGTTCACCACAGGGGTGCTGGCTTCAGCATCGACCACAATCTGGCTTTGAAGATGGCCCGATGGGCCACTGGCTCTGCTTTGTGGACACATCTGCACTCATCTGTCTCCCTGATGACTGTACTGTGGGCTACATAATTGAGTGCATACTGGATGGCCACCTGTAGCTACTGGGGGCTGTCCAGCTCCTGGACCAGGTCACCCTCAGCTACCCAACTTTGAGGGGATGCTCAATGTTATTAAGTTACAGAGCCCCTTCTCTCCTGAGAAGGACCCCTCCACATTTTACTCCCTACACTGTCTCCTCTACCCAGAAACTCCCTGGTGCCCACAGCTGGTGGCCCAATGAACCCTGAACTACTGCACAACTGTTGGGCTGAGGCCTCTGGTTGTCCCTTACATCCCAAGGGGTGGATAATCCCTGGAAGGGTCCCAAGTAGTGGTCGAGCATAGGATTGGATGGTGACTAGTGGTGAAGGCATCCCAGACTCCTGGAAGGTGGGTTGGACAGCCCAGGGACCAGGTGAAGGCCAGAGGCCCCAGGGTTTGGCCCCATTGGGCCCTGGGTGGCTATATTGAACAGGGTGGGGGCCATGGAGTTCAGGAGTCCTAACTCTGCAGAGCATTACATGGGCCCCTGGCTGGGATGTGGCCCCCACCCTCAGCGCAGGTCTCTCAGTCATTCCCCTGGGGTCAAGCACTGGGACACCCACTCCTGGATTCCTTGGCTAGATCCTCAACCTCTGAGAGGACACAGGTGGAAAAGTGGCCGAATGCAGGGTCTGTGGCTGATACTGTTGTTACTGACCAGTCTCCAGCTCCTTGCTCCCCACCCCTTGCTGATAGAATACAATTTTATTTGGAGTATTAGCCTGCTACAAACAGTATCAGCCTGACATCAGATGATGGATCACAATGGGTCCCAGCCAACCTTGATGATTCTTTTGCTCACTTTCTCAGCTTCCTGTGCTGGTAGGAGCTACCACGTGCCCCAGCTCTGCCTGTAGTCAGAGCTCTGTCTGTTTGTGTGAACTAATAAGCAAAGCCAATACAGAGGATTCTGGGGAAAGTTTTGCAGCCCTATACTCTATCTTCCTGCTGTGAATGTGGGTGTGATGTCTGGATTTGGGGCAGCTATCTTGCTGCCATAAAGGAAAGGCCAAGATAATCACTCACATCTGCTTTGGCTAGCATCTGATTCTGTAAGAAAATTAAACCCTTATTTGTTCAAGCCTATAAATAAATAAATAAATATCATCAAGCCATACTAGGGGATATATAAAACAAACTCTTTAAGAGATTTAATGACCATGGGTTACAATATGAAGACTCAAAAGTTTTAGAGCTAGATTTAACCAGTGATGTAAGAAATAGCATGAATTATTAAAAGCTGAAAGCATTATTTCATAGTATTAATTAAATCATAGCTTTAATATATATTATATATACTCTTATATATATATATGCTTTAAAATATTTTTTAAAAAGAAAAAAGGGAAATGGCAGCTACCAATGAAGTAAATTTAAGGTGATAAGTAATTAAAACCTCTTTTGGTATTTATGGTGCATAACATTAATTATATCACCAAAAGGTCATAAGCAACTAAATCACTATGTACTGATGCTACTGACCAGCTATAATTTCCCCTATGCATAAAAAAGTGAAAAAAATCTGAGAGGGAGGGTGGCCTAATTTTTTAATATTGTATAAAATGTAAATGCAGTGTCTATTAATTTAGGTCATGACTATCTGAACTAAAATGTAGTCAACATGGGATAAATTTTACCTCAATATAAATTAAGCCTTTTTAAAAGTAATTGAAAGGATTCTCAGTCACTCTCAGAAATATAAAAATATAATTTTTTTCTAAATAAAAACTGAAATTTGCTTTTGAATTGAGTATTTTCTTTGTGTGAAAGTGTCATAGGATTTCTTATTATGGGAATTTCAGGAAATTTGTTTTAAAGATTTTTTTAATTGAGTAAAACTTCCTGAAGTTATTTTTTAAAAAGAGGAACATGAAAAAGAAAGTGGGTTAGCCCCCTTCCTTTCCATCCTTCACAACAGCATAAACAATGTTAATGGAACATCTAAACATAAATCCCATTGAATGAATTATCCATGTAACCTCATTTGAAGCCAGAAACAGCTTACCATCATTTTGGTGACCTTCATTTTCCTTTATTAATTAATCAGTCAGGCAGTCACTTCTGATATGATACACAATTGAGCAAGTTAATGGGCTTTCAGTTTTGCTGGTAGCCACAACGAGAAGGGCCAGCAGACCGTCACTGGGAGGGAGGAGGCAGCAAGCTCAATACTGAGCCTTGTCAGATCCTTAGCCACACTTAGAAGGGTAGCTTGAAACTTTATTTTTATATTATTAAATTTAAGAGGGGGAGGCTTTGATGGCCTGGTTTTAGGAGAATAAACTTTGATGGGCAAAACACTACCAATGACAAACTAGGTCTGAATCCCAACTGTGCCTCCAACTAGCAAATTAAATGAGGTGCAAATCACTGGGCAAGCCGTTGAACCTCTCAGTGCTCTCCCTGCCCCATTTCTAAAATGAGATCATGATAGCAGCTACTTAATAGGGTTTTTTTCTTTTTTTGAGGGTTATGTATATTATTATGAGAAAAAGCTTAGAACACTACCAGGTGAGGACAATATACATGCTAGCAATTATAAATGACCTTTCACTTCCAAGAACTTTCTGTTCCACTTGTACTATGATTGAAATAGGATCTCTGTTGTTAATACTTGGTTCTACATTCACGTTTCTGTACTGAAACCACACTGATGATTGGCCTATAACTATGAAATGCAATCAATGTAAGTAAATAGTACATGTAATTAAATAGGTGACTTAAACATACAACGGTGAGGAAAGTAGGTTTATGGCTGTATGTGAAACAGAGTTTATTCTTGTATTGTTTATTAATTGTTGTATTTTTTATTTGCATTACTACTGTAAACCTACTTTTGCCAAGCCCTGTATATGTCTTAATTCATGTTCATGCCCTATTTTCTAACTATCTGGGATCCCATTATGATTATCAATCTCTGGTAATGTAGTAATGTTATTATAAATGAAACAAATTTATATATTTAATGACATATTGACACAGAAAGTTCTACATATACATATGGGTAGCTGTAATGTTAAAAATGTTCTGTGAATAAAACAAAAACCAAAACATTAACTGACATGTTGCTCTATATAATGAAAAAAATTTAATGACATAGGATGCTTCTAACTCAATTTCCTTCACATCCTTGATTTACAACTTTTGAGCACTTTCTTCTGACAAAGCTCATTTTGTAGTATCCGACAGGATCAGTTCATCAAAACTTTCCTTTTCTGAGTTCAGGATCATTTTTCCCTCTTAACTAGGAAGGAGGCGGCACAAAATGTCTTGGCAACTGTTAAAGATCCAATTAAAAGCAGATGAGTTGAAAGACACAAAAGTTCTATTTCACTATATACATTATGGCCCAGTATACAAAATTTGAATGCTTTGAAAATAAAAAGTGGTTTATTCTCGACTTCAAATCAAAGAGAATTTAGATACCATCAGAACTCACTTCACATTCTGACACAAAGAATTTATTCAGAGTTTGAAGTGATGCAACACACATAAAGGCCAAGAACCATGCCTTGCCAAAAGTAATAGTAAATGTTCATTTTTCCTTTACTTTCTCTACCCCTCAAGCTAACCTACATTTGTCTCTGCTTTAAAGCACTGTGAAAACTTTAACTACCTCATGAAACCTCATTGTGGCATATGAACAAATGATCAAGTATGTTACTTTCTCAATCAGCTCTTGAAACTTAGCAGGTAATAGGATCCTTAGTCAACAGAGACCTTGGTAAATATAATGATTTAATTAAAAGGAACACCAAAGTAAAAATAGCACAATAAGCCAAGATATCACATTTATCAGAATAAATAAATGTCTCTTGTTTTCTACCCTAAAATGAGAAAGGCTCAAGAAGTGCATGGCTCCTGATGGGGCAGCCTGAGACCCCAGAGGGACTCAAGGACAGCCACCACAGTAGACTGTGTGTGGGGACTGTAGCAAGCCCTACACGCAGCATTTGGCTCTGGGGTTGAAAGGCTTTAGTGACAAGCCACTGTGGTGTGAAAGGAGAAGGGTTGTTGTTTTAAATTTTTTCTTTTAAAAATAAGGAAGAAAAAATAAGACATAAAATAGATAAATATAGTGAGCACATATTATGGTTTAAAGCAATATATATTGGTATTTAGAATATGTTAAAATAAAAATAAATTTAAAAGACAAGAGCAGTATTTTACAAAAGGCCATCATTTTATATCTTCAAAAGATACTTTAAAGAGAACGTCTGAACCTGACCTTGACACATAATATAAACATGTCAGTGAACAAGTTCAAAGAAGTAATAACTTATGTGTTAGACAATAAAGATTTTATGAAACTTTGTGGATATTTTGAACCAGTAGCAACATTAAACTCCTAACTTCTACATTAGAGAAAATGTAAATGTTCCAAGCATCTAGTTTCAAAGAAAATCTAAAATCTAGATTCCACTAGGTTAATAAAACAAAATATGTTATTGCATATTGATAAGACTCATGAAACCAGCCTAATCTGTTTCATTTAAGTCAAAGAAAATTTACATTCTATTCTATTCAAATGTAATAAATAGCATGAGTAACCACCATATGGTTCTCAAAATACATTAGTTGAAAACTATCTTCTATTTCCACACTCTATCTTATAACCAAGGACATAGAGGTTGTTTTCTGGACTGTGATAAAACTACCATATAAAAGGAAGAATTAGAAATCTAGATCAAATAGCATTTTTTTAATGACAAAGAATTGAAAGAAACTGAAAGATCACCTGTTTCCTTTGGCCCCTGCTCTGTCTGTTCTAATTTAAGCCACCAGTTCAATAATTATGACACAGTTGTTTCTTTTATAGTTTAGGTAAAGACAGAAGTCTCAGTACTCATCAAGGTACTGGCAGGTCTTTTACAAGCTTCCCCACACCGCCTTCCACTGAAGTTCAGGCTGGCCTACCACTCTCTTGTGTTTTCAGTCCTTTTTACTTCTCAAGGAGGTATAATAAAACTCCGCTCCAAATCTCTGCTATGGATAGGCAACAGATTTTCAGTCCTTTGGCTGAGGCCAGGAAATTTCAAGCGTATGATTTCAACTTATGAAATTTATGTCACTGGCACCAAAAGGCCAAAACTGTTGGCTTAAAGAAAACAAAGTTCTCAAATTAATGAACTCCAAATCAATTCAGTATTTTTTGAATATTTCAAAAAGTAGTAAAGGGAAACAATTCTATAGACTATGGCACCAAAAAAAATCAACCTTGTATGGAGACGTATACTTAAGAGATCCTCCAAAATTGGACTACATACATTTATAGTATTATGGTTAAATTTCATGTGGCCATTATTAAATGCTACATACTTCTTACTCTCTGTTTGCCCTTTTTGGATAGGAAGGTAGAAGTGTAGCTGTGACTAGGCCAAAAAACACATTTCCATTGATTGTAGACACCCATGAATCATTCATGAAGCAGCAAACTCTGCTTAGACAACCTAATGCATGGAATTAGGTTCAAGTCACAATTTGCAAAATTTATTGTTAATGTCTCTGGTTTTCTCCCATTTTTCTGTGTCCCAAGCAAGCAATAGAAGTCGCAAGGGAACCATCTACACCCTAATGCCAAAGAATGGCAGGAAAAAAAAAAAACCCTACTTAATTAATTTTATAGATATGAACAATTTTACAAATAAATGCTTAATTTATCCCTTACAACTACATGTTGTAAAACTACTGGAGACTGACATATATGATTTGAGCTTCAAAAGTAAACTCTGAGCTGTTTAATGGAAGCAGCCTGATTTTATTTGCTGTTTTAACTTTAAGGGGATTCTAGCAAGGTCAACAGACTCAAATTCAACACCTGCCTAGAAAATAACATTTATCTGTCACTTTCCTTCCAAAGTGAAAATGAATGGGCATGGTGAAAAACCCTACTAACTGACTCCAAATCAAATGCCATATACGGGGTCCAGCACAAATAACACCCCATTTTTATTACATAATCTTTTATTACAATATCACAAGCATGTAATTCTGTAACATAACAATATCACACTCAAGCACACAATATGACATTTTAGGCAAAATGCTCAAATTAAAACTATAAGTTATTACACCCATATTATTACCCTAGCAACCACACAGAAGCAGGCCTTACTCCTGTCGGACCTTGTATTTCTAAAGTTACTATGGTAGCACTTACATGAAATTCTGCTTAGCAGAGACCTTCTCCTTAAAGCTAACAACTCTAATATCCAGATGAGTAGAATATACAAGTTTTGATTGGAATCTAAAGGCCACTAACAAGAAAGCAGAAGAACACAAATTTTCTTAATCTTCAAACCACTTCCCCCACTCCCATGCACACACACATCTGCCCCACAGTGCAGAAAGCAGCGCTGAGAAATCAGAGCCAACTCTGTCGTAGAGTCTGACTCCATTGCTACCCGCCTCTAAGACATGCTAACTCAAAGGATCTATACAACATAATAGACTGGTAATACTTTTTATTTTAATTATTTCCAAAGAGTATCAGCTATGCCAACAAAGAAATCACACTTAGAAACTTTTAATTAAAGAAACAAATGGTGTTCCACGGTAAAATAGTTCTCAACTTAAACTCAACTCTTATAATCCAAGAAGCATCCTTATAATTTTATTTTAAAATGTTTTTTATTGCCGTCTGAAATTCTAAATTTTGCTGTTCTAGGTTTGGATTAACAAAAAACCTCAGGTTCTCTCATATTTCTGGTATATGTTTCAGCAAGGCACTGTGCTTACTAACATCACTTTGCCCATCTGTACATACAGAAACAGCACGGCCACCACTCCAAATGAAGACTGCCTGGATTCCATGACTGCCTGAACCTCACTAAGCACAACAAACCTATTTCATGAGGTGTGTGTACTTTACTCTGAAAACACTATTAACACCATACAAGCAAACATGTACTTACAACAGACAGGTTTTGTTGTTGTAGGAACAGACGTATAGTTCAGAAATCAATGCTTAGTTTTTTCTTTAAAATTGAGAAAGCCAAAATTCAATGTAAAAACATTCAACAAGGAAATACAGAGTAAAACTTGCACTGATACTCCTTCTAGTTTAATAATTCTTGGTAATTATTCTGTATATTCCCCACAACCTTTAGAATAGGCTAACACAATATAATTAATAAATATTTCCAAAAGGAAGGAAAGTCAAAGAAGGGATGACCTGAAGGTGAAGGGAAGGAACAAAGAGAGAAAGGAGGGTTAATGGTGCCAAATGTATTTAGTTTTATGTTAAAAACGAAGCCAATCTGTTTACAGTAATGTGTGCATTAAAAAAGGGAGAAAAGTAGAATAGCAGAAGTGCTTTTAAAACTATCCTGGCATACAAATAGTTTCCTACTGATGGCTTTCTGTCAGTAACATCCATTGGAAGATAATTTCAACAGACCGGGAAGCTTCTTTTATTCTGAGTTCAGCAGTCCATCTACACTCTAAGAGCAGAGCAGTCTACCCAGGGGGACTAGGATGAGGATTCTAGTTTAAATAGTTAAATAACTGAGGGCATTTTGTCAACTGTCAAATATTTATTTCCCCCAATCACAGCCTATCATGCTGACATTTGAAATAAATTACAAGAGAAGTAGCGATACAATTAAAATGTCACCAGATTTTGCCTAAAGCGAAAGATACATATTTAAATATTCTCAATTGTTATTTAGATGAACACTGATTTTCAGTGGACAGTGCTCAAAGCCTCAGATCTGTGGCTCCAATCCAGCTGCCCTCCACCGTGAGCATTGGTGAACCTCTCAGGTAAATCAGGTCATCTATCTAATCACAAAAGCTCCTCCTATCAGTGAGCAAGGGAATTCTAAATACAACCAATGTTCACATCAAACGTGCCTTCAACCACGTCATACCCAATATGGACATAAATTCTTTTGTCTTAATATGATTCATATAATTTTTGGTATTTAGTATATAACAGCAAAAATATGATTTTTGGTATTTAGTATCACAAAAAGTATATTATGCTCTGTTGTACTTTGGAGAACTACTCTCTGCATCTGTGAACGCTGAAGAGTTGGACTCTACCTAGTATGTATGAACAATTCTTCCCCTACCCTGTCTTCCCACCCCAAGTTTTCCAGTATACAGAAAGTGAACTTATAAATAAATCCAAAGTCTATATGAATCCACAGTGAGTTCAGTTTTCCATAGTGCAGGGAAAAATCACATTTCAAGGATATATTGTCAAGCAGATTTACCCAACGCTTGCTTCTGTTTTGACTATCAATGCTAAGAAAAGTTTAAAGTTTATTGGCTAACTTTAAAAATGCTTAAAATGTGAGACTGGAATGGAAATACTGATGTAGCTATAGATTAAGAAGCATGGTCTGGTCTGTTAAATAAAATTTTTCTTTTTAATTCAAACCACAGAAGTCCCTTCCCATATACTCAAATCTGGAATTCACATTTACACTCATAGATGTAATCCTTTTGGAAAGTGTAAGGAAATATAATTAATCATATTTTCAAATCAGAATTTTAAGATGTATTCAACAATGCTGTCTTCAAGAACACTTTGTCCACAATGTTATACTGTTAAAACTCAAAACAGTTTTATGTAGTATGTCCTCTTCAGCCTTGAAAATAAACTACATATAGAAAGTTGAAGTTCTCTTTGAGCCAACTCTGCTCTACATCAAAGCAATGTCACTTTGTTCTAAAATAATTAAAAAATTTCGCCTAATATAAATTACTACACATTCCAAGATAAGAGCTCTTAAGTAATTCCATAGTCACTGTATTTTGCACAATCTATTTTCTGTAGGAAGAGTCTAGCAAAGCACAGATGTCACTGTAACGTAAAATTTCTAATATTGCAAGTGATAAAGAATACTGATTCATGGAGTGCCACATTTACAATGGAAAAAGGAAGAATGCTGATTCATGGTGTGCCACGTTTACAATGGAAAAAGGAAGAATGCTGATTCATGGTGTGCCACGTTTACAATGGAAAAAGGAAGAATGCTGATTCATGGTGTGCCATGTTTACAATGGGAAAAGAAATCCAGTGGCTTTCCCCATGGGCCTGCCCCTCAAAAAGTGAGGATGACATCAAAGTGCAGAGTGGAAGTTTATATTGTGTGGATTGTCATAAAATTTTAAATGAGTCCTCATGTTTCATAACTTAAAATAAAGGGTAAAAAGTTGAAAACCGCTAATGAAACAAGCAAAATTAATGTTTGACTTTTAAATTAATTTTGAAGTCCTCAAATACAAATATGATATCCCTACATGACACTTATTGCCACAAAAAAAATGCTTATATTCAGGGCTATTTAGGTGGAAATGGAGCTCAGGGGTTCAGATCAAAGTCTTTGGAGTGGCAAACCGCCACTTACTTGATATGACCTGGGAAAAGTCACTTAACCTCTCTAAGCTTCAATTTCCTTATCTGCTACTCTGAAGAGAACTGAAAAGCACTTCTGTGATACCTGGCACACAGTAAGTCACAGTTGCTGTTACTCATATTAACAAAGCAATCTCTGCAAATTGTACTCGGAAACTAAGTGTGAATGGGAAATGGCTGTATAATTCCAAAATTTTACTTAAAAAAAAAAAAAAAACGTAAAGGTCAGATTTAGTTCTTTCTATAAATGATAAAATTGTGGTGGCAGAGGGAGAGACCAATGACTAAAGAAAGCAAGAAATCGAAAAACAAAACATAGAAGAAAATAAGAGACGAGCCCAATATCCTGGATCACGTAGAGGAAACTGCCAAGGGCACAAGGAAAAGCATGGTCAGCTCTCTCCTATAGTTACCTCTGATAAGGCACTCAAACATTAATATAAAGGACAGAAAAATTTCCCAAAGTAGAAACCAAAACTAAAAAGTTATAATTTATATCCAATACCATGTAGTGGGAATATTTTATCTTATTTGGTTTTCAGAGATTAAAACTGGACAATTTTCAAACTCACTTTGTTCCTTTTAAAGTTATCACAAAACATACCTAATATGGTAGCATAATTAAGTAAAAAGTTGAGAAGCTCCTATACTGGCTTCAGGCTTGTCCCTTACTTCACCATAAGAACCTTCATGGGTAGTGACAAAATAAATACAAAATTTAAAGCATTTCCCTCTGAAATCTACCCTGATTAAGCATATTGAGTACATAAAATATACAACAAGGTAATTTCTCTTAACATTTGAAAGTTAAATACTTTAAGTATCTGATGCAAATTAATTTCATATTTAGAAATAAGTATAAGGAACTATTTCTGGTTTGTATTTATGGGTGCAGAGCTCAGTGACTCCGAATATGAAAAAATTCTTAATATTTATTACCCCATAATTACTTTAACAAACATTTATTCAGTCTTTCCTATACACTAGGCACTATCCTCAGGGTTAGGGATACATTTTTAACTAGAAAAAAATGGTCCCAATGTTTAAGGAGCTTATATTCTAGTAGGGGAGACTATAAATGATAAAATGCTGTGACCAAAAAAATCAGGGTTGTGTGATAAGGAGTGATTGGGAAGCTATTTCAGACTGGTTGGACTAGAAAAGCCTGCTCATCAAATTTAAAACATCTAACTTCATAAAACTAAAATTTGCTGCCAAAATCTATAGCAGCTATTCTTTTATTTACGTATAAATATAATACAAATATTTTATCAGGCTATGAACTGTATATGTAATCTTCCCAAATGTATACACAGTAAGCACCAATAAATAGATATGGTAATTTTACTTTCAAATGTCATTTTAACACATACATAGACTTTTCATAAAACAGAAATGTAGATATTATTTTTATAACAAATGTTATTTAATATTTTCACATTCATTTTATTTACCTATTTTCACTAAACTATAAAGAGAATAATTTTTAACTATTTGATTTTACTTAACCATCACAATATTCCAAAAGAAAGGCTTAATTTTAACTCACCTGTGTCTGTATACAGTGCAGAAGATCTATAAATCTGTGGCCAAACCCAAGAGAAATCTGGAATATAAACAAACAAACATGAATAAAAAATGCAGAATCCTGTTAAGACTCATTAGAGTAGATGTCATTTTTACAACCAACATACTCGTGTAAGTAACACTCATTAATACAAGATGGAGGCGTAGGAAGATACACTTGCCTCCTCACACAACCAAAAGGACAACAACAAATTTAGAAACAAAAAATAACCAGAACTGCCAGAAAATCGAACTCTAGGGAAGTCTGACAACCAAGGAATTAAAGAAGAAACATTCAACCAGACCGGTAAGAGGGGCAGACAGGACAGTAATGGGGAGAAAAAAATGGGACAACTGTAATACAATAATCGATAAAATATATTTTAAAAAACAACAAAGTAATATTCATTAATAATATCTTTCCATTAAACTGCATGGTAAAAATAAAGATGTAGACTTGCTGCATTACTTCTATTTGTACAGGATTAATATAAAATATGTAAGGTCATACATAGTTCATTGTAAATTATAAGGTATGTACCCCACAAATTTTGGGAGCCCGCCATAACACTATACTTTCTTGTAGCTGCTTGACTCATCAGTAGCACTGAGTAGAAGCAGAGGAGGCTGGAGCTACCCATTTGCACCTGCACTGCTGGCACTAGCCCAGGGCGCAGCACACTGTAACACAACATGCAGTAAATGTTTGCTGAATAAAAAAAGTAAGTGAACATTACATGGTCGTGTTCATTTGCTCTAATTTACAGTTTACCTATAATTGAAAGGCTTGAAATTTCTGAAATAAAACTCTCTATCATAATTGTTTAAAGAAGGAAGTTCTAAAGTGAATGAATAATTTATCTTTTAAAAAATCTTGAGTAAAATGATATAAAAATGATGCTACATAACACATTCCTAACAATTTGCAAGAGCAGAAGTGGATAAAAAAAGGAAGCACATTTTCAATATTGAGGGTAACTGCTCACCAAGATTCATCTGGGTGTGTACCTTTGAGAAAAAAGAATTTAATAACAATGAAGCACTCTGTGGCATTTCCCCAGATCCACACAAGAGTCACTTCCACTGCACAAGTTTGTTTTCAAGATGTACAGTGAGAAATACAAACACAAAAAAATTGTGCTGAGTATATTTTATGTGTATTAATGTTCACTATTTTTGTGTATTTTATGGACCTAAGAAAAATGGTTTGATTGCTACAAGTAATAGTATGGCTTTTTTTAACCATTATGTGCTACTAGATTTAACAGTTGCAAGAAATGCTTTTACAGCTAAGCAACTAGATTTTTTATTGGCAGGTGACACCAATCAGTAACAAGACACTTCAATTATCAAACTTAAAACCGTATTAACTCTCTTAAGAGCCATTTACTCTTTAGAATAAATAGAACCTAATAGCAGAAAAAAACTAATGCTAATTTAATCCAAATTACCATTTTTCTAGGGCACTAGAAACATCTGATTTCATAAGCTAACAGATCTAGAAAGGGGAAAGAGAAAAAATTGCATTTTGATTTTTACCAGAACCTGATCAGCCTGGAGCTCATGGTAAGTAATGAAATGCAGCTAGGGTATTAGTCAGAGATGATTTATGAAAAACAAAAGAAAATCTGCATGCAAATAAGAAGTTATCACAGTAAGTAAAACGAATGGATTCTCCTCAAGTGGCAGTCAGTCAGCAGTGTGCAATAAAGTGTTATGTAACAGGAGCCATCAATTCCTTCCAGTACTGCTGGGGTAAATGTATTCATTATGCTGGCCTACTTAAGCCTATTATAATTCTATACTAACAACTAATTTGCTCAAGGACATCACACAGTGCAATATTCCAGAGTTAAAACTTGTGATATTAGGAATAATGATATTAAACTATTACTACTTCATCTATACTATTGAATGATTTTTTCTTAATATACTAATATGAGGAAAAAATACCAAATATCCATGCTAAAGAAATACAGGGTCCAGCACAAATAATGCCCCTTTTTTATTACAAAATCACAAGCATGCAATTCTGTAACATAACAGTGTCACACTCAAACACACCATATGACATTTTAGGTGAAATGTTCAAATTAAAACTGTAAATTATTACACACATATTATTACCCTACCCACCACACTCAAGTAGGCCTTCCTTCTGCTGGACCCTGTATATAGAAGAAACATGAAGATAAAAGACATATGAAGCTGTGGGTAATTTCCACAATATAATATAATATCTTGGTGTAATATTTTAAACAAGAATTAATAAAATAGTTCAACATAGAATTACAAATATTTTTTAAGTTACTAAGGGAAAAT
This sequence comes from Desmodus rotundus, assembly GCF_022682495.2. Taxonomy (NCBI): domain Eukaryota; kingdom Metazoa; phylum Chordata; class Mammalia; order Chiroptera; family Phyllostomidae; genus Desmodus; species Desmodus rotundus. Next base: position 35,265,623 of record NC_071394.1, on the reverse strand, counting down.
AATATTGATTAAAGCAGCAGCAACAGCTCTATAATAAACATCCCTCAGTCCATCAGTCCTGACAGTTTTCACAAAGCTCCTCCTGAATGTGTTTCAAGGGAGATACAGGGGACAGCCCTGGGCCTGGAGAGTGGCAGAAGGAAAGGGAGAGGGATGTGTGTCATCTTTTCCCCTTTAACTACTGCTACTATTCCCACTGTATGAACTAGAAAGATATGTACCTCCTCTCTGCAAAGTCACTGTCAGGAGGTAGCACTGAACAGTTGAAAGAACCTAGGGTTAAGCATCATCAGAAAGACCAGGTTTCAAATTCTGGCTTTATCATGTAAACACTGCTGCTATTAATATAGTATCATTAGCTGCAACTTAGGTAAGTGACATAGGAAATGTTACTGTAGGCTCATCTATAAAATGAGAATAATAATGTCCTCTTTGCAGTACCTTGAAAGTATCAAATGAGATAATCACATACAGAACCTGCTACATAGTAGGCTTTATAATTATGACCCCGCCAAGTATGATCCTATTAAATGTTGCTAGATAAAACAGGCAACTCAGTAAAGTGATAAAAAATAGAAGCTTCAGGCCTACCAACCTCATGTAGCACAGATTTTCCCTGCAATGTTCCTTTATCTGCCCATAAACATACAGAGACATACAAAAATAATGGAAATTTTTGAACCAGGCCTACTTTAAAACTGCATCAAAAGGTGAAAGATACTACCCAGTTGCAAGACTTACTATAAAGTTACAATCATCAAAACAATGGGGTTTGGGCATAAGAATAAACCACAGAAGAGAACAGAGTCCAGAAACAGGACTACAAATTTATATAAATTCATATTCAACAAGGATGGCAAGTTAATTCACTAGGGAAAAGACAGTCTTCAATAAATGGTACTTAAAACTTGTGATATAATACAAAAGGGGGTTGGGGGCATCTCAAACTTTACCTTGCACTCAATATGGATAGGATCATAGAGCTAAAACTGAAGAACTAAAACTACAAAGCTTGTAGAAGAAAGCACTTGATGAAAAATTATTGTCGATTAGGCAAAATTTTTTTAGATATAACACCATATGTATAAGATAAAAAAATAAACAGAAAAGGACCATAAAACAAAAAAAATAATAAATTGAACTCCATTAAAATTAAAATGTTCACTCTTCAAAAGATAATTTTAAAAATAAAAACACAAGTCACAGATTGGGAGAAAATACTGGCAAAATAATTATCTAATAAAGTACACATGCCTAGAATATATAAAGAGCTGATAAACGAATGTCTATTTAGAATATACAAAAGATCCTTACAACTCAATGATAAAGCAAATAATTCAACTTTTTAGAAGTTGGCAAAATATCTGAAGATACATATAGAAGATATACAGTGGGGAAAGTACACAAAGTACTAAACACCATTCATCATTAAGAGAATGGAAATTAAAACCAAAACAAAATATCCCAATAGTCAGTAAAATATCTGAAGTGAGGACAAGGATATGAAGAAACAAGACCCTTCACATCACATCCCTCACTGGCAGAAAAATATAATGGTACAGGCATTTTGGAAAACAGCTTGGAAGTTTCCATCCCATAACCTGACAATTTCACAGTAAGATGTGTTTTCATTTCTCTGGGGATAGATGACCCGACTCACACAAAGAATTGTAATGAATATTCCTAGCCAGTTTTGCTCAGAACAGCCCAAAACTGGAAACTCAAATGCCTATCAATTGGAGAATGTATTTTTTTAGAATACAGTATACTCATATCGTGGAATACCACCCAACAACAAAAAAATGGATTGCTGATATATCCAACAACATGAATGAACCGTAAAAATACCATGCTAAATAAAAGAAGCCAGACACCAAGATTACATATCGCATGACTCCATTTATTTTAATTTCTAGAAAAAGTAAAACCACACAGATAGCAAGACTGGGGGTGTCCTGAGTCAGAGAACGAAAGTGGGGACTGACTAGAATGGACACATAAGAACTGTTCTAAAACCGGATCACGGTGATGCTAAAGAAAGATGGATAAGAAACATCAGACATACACAACTATATCAATTTACTAAAACTCATCCTTATACACAGTTAAGATGGGTGCAGATATGGTTGCACCTTATGGTATACAATTATATTAATACCTCAATTTTTTAAATGCTAAAAAATGTTTAAATGAGATTTAAAATGTACCTCCGTGTTCCTGCTCTTTCTTCCTATGCGGTAGCTAAGATTACTGTGTGAGTAAAGGGATCTAAGCAATAAACACAGTTCTAGGAGCAAGTGGTTTTGCCAAGTGCAGCACCAACTAGCAAGGTTGTACAAATAACTCATTACTTTGAGGCAAAAAGTCAGAACCGAGCCTGTATCACACATAAAAAAGATTGCTGGCAGCATTAAAACTGTAAGTTGATGATTTTTTTAAAAGTAGGGGAGGGTTAGAAGGAAATGTGCTCAATATTTTATTTTTTAATTTTTGAAAAGGAATGGTTGGGAACAGAGCCATAGGAAGCAGAGTAAGCTGGGGCAAAAATGAAGCAACATCTGTAATAGTGGCTAAAAGAGCACTTCATGACTACTGGAATGAGAGGAGGGCCGTGTTTTGCTGTTTAGGTTTAATGCCACAGTCAACAATAACAACATCAGTAGCTATCATTACCTGATCAGTAGCTATCATTAACTGAATGCTTATTTTGTGAGAGCACTAGACAAGGGCTTTGTATATGTTAATTAATTTGATCTTCCTAACAGCCCATGAGGTAGGCACTGCTAATATCATCTCCATTTTGTAGATACAGAAACTTAACTAGTAAGTGAAGTGCTGTGTCCAAGATCACTGAGCCAACACAGTGGCAAAACCTGGATTCTAACCCTGAGTCTGATGGCAGAGTCCATGTATGCTCTTACCCACCAGGCTGCTGAGGAAGTTCACTGTTTTGATAATGCTATCCTTGTTATCAATTTGATTTGAAAAAGAGGATGGCAAAAAATGTCATCAACCTGAAAACTGCCTTCTGAAGGTTTTTGGTATGGTATGAACAAAAAGAGCAAAGAATATTCCCCACATCACCCACCCCTGGCTGACACTGTTACTGAATCTTAACGATATTTTCTTGCTAACACAAATGTAGCCTCACGATTTTCTCAAAGTTGCTGCCAATCAAAGGACGTATCACCAATACATCAATATATTTCATTTGAAATGAAATGAAAATGTATTTGTCAACTGGAACAATGCACGTGCTACTGGAAAGACATGACTAACCAAAGGGGAGCCCCCTGCAACTGCCACACTTCATGCACCAATGAAATCCAGTTACTGGTCATTTCGTTCTACAGCCAGCACCACCTCAGTCATCCAATCAGTCAAATAGGCTAGTAGGAATGAAGAGGACATGGGGAAAGGAAGAAAAAGCTGGAAGTACCATTCAAATTACTTGAGATCTTCCACAATTCCAGCCAAGCATATCTGAACATACACCCACCACAAGCACACACCCATAATGCATGATTAACAAAATCATTTATTTTTCAACTTTATGCTCAAAAGCACAAACACTCCCAAACAACTGACCATAAAATATACCTTTCACTCAGCACGTTTCAAGTCATGTAACATCAAAAGGAAAGTTATACTTTCAAAACTTAACTCTGAAAACTATTTCAAATTATTGAACAGGACATTATATTTTTATTTGATATATTTTACATAATATTAAAATGTCCTAATATAGTTTTCATATATTTTTAATAAAATATAGTATTAAAATCCCAATGTGATGTTGCAAAAGTCTTAATAGTGTACATAACATGTAAAGAATGTGCATAACATATACAAGGTAAAATTCTTCCTCAGTTATTAAGCTGATGCTGCTAAAAATAACATCTAGACCACAAACTGATTAACTTCTCCATATACTTCAGACAAACTTATGTTTCCTTTCTTTGTTTACAGGGCTCTACCTCCACTTCAGACAATGACTTTTAACTAATGAAACTTTTAACAAGTAATTTCTTATGCCAAAGCCTTTTTTAAGAGGATAAGCAGTATCATGTCAAGACCCCTTAAAATGACATGCCTGCCTGAACATTAGCTCTTATAACTTATGTATAAGCACTAATGAACTAACTAACCTTTTAATTATTCTTCCCAACTATTCATTCTGCCTATTACATATATAACTAAATTCACTCAGAGAAATCTTCAGATTTGAGTGCTAGATCTCCTAGGCATAAAGAATAGTGCTTAGTCACTTTTAAGATAAATAAAAGCTTACTCAGATCTTGCTATACCTGTCAGAGAAATCTTCAGTTTTCTAAAACTGGTGCTTAAAATTAACTGAAAGTCAATCTTAAGATATTCTGTTGTTATTTTAATTCAATTTAATAAAATGCTTCAAAAAGTACAATTAATCTCAAGTTAAACAAGTAGAATTTTAGCCTTATAACTTAATGTAGTAACTTTTCATCTATACTAAATGTAAAAACATTCCTAGGCCATAATTAAAATACATGAAAGAGGATTTGCCATCAGTTTAAAATTTCCTAATCCCTAGACAGGTACACATACACCATACCCATCAGATCTGCAGATCTCATATGACCATTCCTTTCAGTTTGGTCTTTCGCCTGCCATGGTCAGAACAAATACAATAAAGCAACTGTCATAAAACAGTAACTCTCCAAAGAACAGTATTCTTGCCCAAAGACAGAACTAGAAGAAAAATTAATCTCATATATGTAATTGCATGTCCAACGCTCAAATCTGGAAGAGGACTAAAGCTATTAAATTTGGAGTCACTAACCTGAAAATAGCATTTAAATTCATAGAAATAGTTAGGATCTCTTAGGGAGAAGTAATAAAGAATAAAGAGCTAGGAGTCTGGAACTAAGCCCTAAGGAACTCCTACATTTTAAAATTATGTAGAAAAGGAACTGGCCAGGAAGAAAGAGAAGAAATTACATAAGAGGCAGGAGTAGGGCCAGCAAACACAAGTATTACAGAATTTGGGAGAAGAGGGTGGTCAATATTGCTCAATGCTAAGAAAATGAAACAGTCTGTACTTGACTGACAAGCAGAAATTGCTGATGACATTCCCAAGAGTAGTTTTACTGGAATGATAAAGATATGAATTAGACTAGAGAAAGTTGAAGTGCTGACAAGTGAATAGAAAATAAGGATTTGGACACCCATCTTTGATTAAGAGGGCAACCTGCTGCTGCACTAGTGGGCTTTTTGCTCCTTTATTTTTATTGTTCACATTATTACTAATGTCCTTATCCCCCCAATCCCCCCAAGCCTTTGCCTGCCTTGACCCAGCCCCTACTCCCCCTTTTCCCTCCAGCCCACACTGTTGTCTGTGCTTATGGATTATGCATATATGTTCTTTGACTAATCCCTTCAATGTCTTTTTTCCAGTTCCACTCTCCCCTTCCCCTCTGACAGCTGTCAGTCTGTTCTGCGTGCCCATGCCTGTTTCTATTTGGTTTGTCAGTTTATTTTGTTCTATTAGATTCCACACACGAGATCTGTCCAGAAGGTATCCACCCATGTAATATGAAAAATAGAGACATTTACTGAAGATACAAGATACAAGAAACATTGTACATAGGCAATGATGCCTCAGTCACCTACACAGTAGGCACCTTAGGACCTCACATGGTTCTCCCAATCACCAACAGCTGTCCCAATACATTTTCCTGAAACTCATCAATAGTCTGAAATCTCTTCCCTTTCAAGTGATTTTTAGTTTTGGGAAAAGCCAGAAATTGCAGGGTGCCAAATCTGGGCTATGGCGGGGGGGAGGGGAGGGAGGCCTCTGAGTCACCTGGGCAATTTGATGTTTGACCAAAAAACTCTGCACAAGACTTGATACATGGGCAGGTGCATTGCTGAATGAAGCTGCCGATCACCAGTAACCATAGCTATGGCCTTCTGAATCATCTAATAGTTTTCACAGAGAAATGTTCAAGCTGGGTGCAAAATTTAATGCAGATTTGTACTTGCTCATTTCGAATGCGACGACCACACAGTACATGTGCTCAGTCAATGGTGTCTACCCCACCTTCCCCGCCCCCACTGACTAGTACAGTGAAGTCGTCAGCATTCATGTGGGGGCATTCCAGTCCACTCTCCTTATCTGCCAAGTGACATTAACATCATGCAAACCATTCTTGTTATATTAACAATGGCTGGATTTTTTTCTGCACAGACCTCAGTATAAGTGAGATCATACAGTATTTGTCTTTCTCTCTTATTTCACTTAGCATAATAATCTCCAGGTCCATCCATGCTGTTGCAAGATAAAAAGTTCCTTCTTCTTTTCAGCTACATAGTTCCCATTGACGAAATGTACCACTGTTTTCTTATCCACTCATCTGTTTATGGGCACCTGGGCTGTTTCCAGATCTTGGATATTGTAAATAATGCTGCTATGAACGTAGAAGTGCATATATATTCTTTCGAATTGACATTTCGGGATTCATACAGTATATTCCCAGAAGTGGGATCACCGGGTCAAAAGGCAGTTCCATTTTTAATTTTTTGAGGTAACTCCATACTGTTTTCCACAGAGGCTGCATGAGTCTGCATTCTTACCAACAGAGCACTATTTTTCCCATTTCTCCACATCTCGCCACCATTTATTCTTTGTTGATTTATTGAGGGTAGCCATTCTAGTAGGCATGAGGTGATATCTCATTGAGGTTTTAATTTGCATCTCTCTGATGATTACTGATGTTGAGCATTTTTTCATATGTCTATTGGTCATCTGTATGTCCTCTTTGGAGATGTATCTATTCAAGTCCCTTACCCAGTTTTTAACTGGATTGTTTGTCTTCCTGGTGTTGAATTGTGTAAGTTCTTTATGTATTTTGGAATTAACCCCTTACCAGATGTATCTGTGGCAAATATGTTCTCCCATATCTTGGGTTCCCTTTTCACTTTGTTGATGGTTTCTTTTGCTGTGCAGAAGCTTTTCAGTTTGATGTAGTTCCATCTGTTTATTTTTTCCTTTATTTCCTTTGCCTTAGGAGGCATATCGGCAAAAATATTGCTACAAGAGACGTCTTGACATTTTATTGCCTTTGCTTTCTTCCAGGATTTTTATGGTTTCATAAGTTACATTTAAGTCTTTTACCCAGTTTGAGTTTATTCTTGTGTATGGTATAATTTGGTGGTCTAGGACTAGTGGTTTTTATTTTTATTTTTTTAAAGATTTTATTTATCTATTTTTAGAGAGAGGGAAAGGGAGGGCAAGAGAGAGGGAGAGAAACATCAATGTGCAAGAGAAACATCAATTGGTTGCCGCTCACACGCCCCTAAACCGGGACTTGGCCCACCATCCAGTCATGTGGCCCTAACCTGAAACAGTGACCTTTAGGCTTGTGGGACGATGCCCAATCCACCTGAAGACACTTAGGGCTAATGCTTTTTAAACAACACTCCTGTGCAAGTGCTGGGGCTTTAATTATGGTGTTCAATCAAAAAAATCACACAGTAATAATCTACAACAAAATTCCTAGGGAGGAAAGTAAAAATAACTTACTGGAAAAAAATTAATCTTTCTTAAACAGAAATAAAAGACTTCCCCACCAGACTGGAACATGCAAACCTGACAAACGATCAGCCCTACCTCTCAAATAAAAGATCCCATGATGCTATGAGTAGAATTTTAACTGTTTTTCTCCCCATTAAGTAGGAGATCTTTGCCCTAAATGTTTCTCTTTATTCTCTTTGGAAAGAGAACAGTTACTGAAATCTGTTGTATACACCAAAATAGTAGGGAATCTCCATATATTTATGAGTTTGTTTTTCACAATAAACCAATCTGAAAGGAAATGTCCATCTTTCTTAATAAAATATATACCCTGCAAATACTAACAGTGGAGCCGAGAAATATCCACTTTGGGAGAGAAAAGAGGACTATGAACTCTCCTCAGAAACTCACCTTCTCCTTATGTTTTTCTTCCTTACACATAATGCTGTAATGACCACTCTGACTGATAGGAAGTGACCCTAGAACCCTTCCCTTACACCGCAGACGAGCTGTGTAACACTTACCTTGAGAGTATGAGGTAGCAAAAGGGAGTGAACCAAAAGTAACAGTAAAACTAAATATCTGTCTATTTTGGACAGAGCAGCCCTGAACCCCAGTATTCAGGAACTTTTGAGGCTGGTCAAAAACCAGCCTCACAGGGATCAGCACAAACCTCTGGTCCACCACAGCTCCCTTCTGAGTTTGTTTCCTCTCTGAGAACTGGCCTCGTCCCCAGAAGACTGTCACTGTCGATTCCCACCCGCTACAGGAAGGCCACATCTGCCAACAGTAATGACACATAAAGGTAATCATCATTTCAACATAATAAAGAGAGTATTCTTTTTTAAAAATTACATAGTAAAAGAGAGTAGGAGAGTGTCCTATTGACATGAAGATTTGTACGCAATCCTGTTTTATAATCAACAGAAGGTAACAAAACTTGTCTAAAGTCAAAGAACTTGTGATGGAACAGGATATCAAACCCATGTCTGCCTGACTCTCGTCCCTATGTTCTTACTACTCATAGTAGAAAGCACTGAAACAATGGTATTTTTTTAAATTGAAAACAGCTCACATGTGTGTATAATATGTGTTCATCTCTGTAATTTTATATGATGTAATTAACTGTGGCAATATTTGTAGAGTTTTAGAAAAAAATATGGTATTCCAAAAATGAGAACTAGACTACTAGGAAAAAAACTTTGCAACTTACTACTCTGGAAAATGCAGAGCATGGTTAATGCCTAGCAAAATTTGTATTCTCTGTATCATTTCACTGAGGCAAGCCCATTGATCCAAGTGTCACTCAGAGAAATATTAGCAAAAAAGATACTTCATCAGAAGTTTGATTCATTGTATAGGCCTGTGTATAGTCTCCAATTTTGTTAAAAATTGTAAGTACAATTTTCCATTTTACTATTATGTCTAGGTTCCAACAAAAACATTGAGGAATATTTGAAAAAAATGGATCCTAACTATGGTAATGGTACCATTTTGAATAAAAATTTACATCTGGAAGAAATTTGTAAATAATCTTTTTAAAAAGATTTTATTTATTTATTTTTAAAAAGAGGGGAAGGTAGGGGGAAAGGGAGGGAGAGCAACATCCATGTGTGAGAGAAACATCGATTGGTTGCCTCTCACACTCCCCAAACCGGGGACCTGGCTACATAACCCAGGCATGGGCCTGACCAGGAATGCAACAGCAACCTTGGTTCACAGGAGACCCCCTGAGCCACACCAGTCAGGGGAGAAATAACCTATTCTTTACTACTCAGTTTTACAAATGGGAAACTGAGGCTCAAGGAGATTAGTAACTCTACTGACAGTGACAATACTCCCATTCATCCTCTGATCGATGGAGCTTTTGTGAGCCCAGAAACAAATATTATCCCCTAAAACCTGGCCTCACCATCATATCTTTAACCACAACAGAAATCATCATCAGAAATATGCATCAACCTTCCCATCACAGAAGAGTATTACGGATACAAAAAGGCATGACAGAGGCCTGTAACTTAGTTGTAAATCTAGATTTTATAAAGTTTCTAACAGCACAACATATAAATAAAAATGGACAGATCCGGATATTGGCATTCTAACATCCTAAACATACAGAATAACAAAGAGAGCTACCTTTTGTTAAGTATCAGGTGTCAGTTTTCTGCTACAAATTTTATGTGCATTGTTTTTAATATTTCCCATTAACAGACATCTATCAATTCTGTTTTGCAGATGAGGAGACTGAAAGTCAGAAAGTTACGTGATATACTCAAGTTAAAGCAAGAGGACGAACTACAAGTGGGATCTGGGTCTTTCTGAATCCAAGACCTTTACTCCTCTCCTGCTGTTTCTATCCCAAGCCTTCTGCCGCCAGGTTCCACCTCTCTGCTTTCTTGCTCCACCCACCCCCTTATTCCCCCAGAAAAAAGGATTTGACATCAAGAAGATGCTCTCTAACATCCAGCTATTAACAAAACAGCCACAAAGAACAATTCACCTAAAGATGCAACCAAATGAATTGCCCTAAAAACTTTCACCAAGATTATTCGATTACTGATTTGCTACACATACATAAGCAAAGTAAATGAAAGAAATGCTACAATATTATAGGATACAAGACAGACACCAAGAAAAAAATTAAAAGGCTGTGACAAAAATTAGGACTTTATCTGATATATGGAATTACTTTAAAAATATATATATAATAATTCTAAAACTGAAGGTAGGAGACAGCTAGGAAAACAACCTAATGTGGCTGAATTTTTCTCAAATTGGGAATACTAAGACCAAGAATGTATATAAATGTCCATGAAGTTTTCTAATATTATTTTTATTTACAATAATCTAAACTTAGCACATATAAATATGCTAAGTCCTATGGATGACCATTTTATAACCGATAACTTACTGATATTTAATTTCAGGACTTGCATTTGGGCTTACAATTGGATTAGCAACTAGTATTATTTTAATGTCTTAAGGGACAAAGATTTTTGTAAGTTTCAGAAAAAACACGGGGAGGGGGGACCTGAAATACGTTCATACGGCCAGTAGTAATATATGAACTCAGTGGAACCTGAGCTCAGCAGACTATAAACAGCAACTTTGTTATTTCCAGACATTGCATGATGCTATTATTTTATATTTTATTTAGTAGTTTTGTTTATATTGTTAGTAAATCTGGTTTTGTTTTATAGGGCCTAATGAAATGAAAATCTTTCTGCATTCAAAAGTAACCTTGTAACATACACCAAAATGGCTGTTTTCCGTAAGGGCCATTATTCACCAGCTCTTTTCTTCTATTATTTACATAATAAATATGGCTATAAAAATGTGGATTGAAAAAATCATGCACAGCTTTTGTTTTTAAAAAGTTCTGCTGACAAATGAAAACAATGCCCTTCCAGTGTATCCAAAAATGTGCCTCTGAGTGTAGCTCAACAACAGGGGTTTTCCAGATTTAAACCTACATGAGAAAAAACTGTAGTGCGTTATTTTTCTATAAAGCTACATTTTATTAAACTTGAGGATTCTCCTTTATTATTAGATTATAAGCTTCTTTTTTTGTAGGGTTACATTTTCCTTTTAGTTTCCAAAATGGACGTGGTAGTAGATGGTCACTTTTTTTTTTCATATAATGACTCGACAAATTCACAATTTGGTAATCCTATGTCAGTTCCCTAGCTTAGGGGGGAAATTCTTAATAGTAGTAAATGAAATGAAAATCGCTAGGTACCACTGGCCTACTTGTTATGAAATGGTGCATATATTTATACACATATATAGATATACGGATATAGGTATTCCTCTCTGGCATTATGGGGAAAATTCATTATGAGCATGAACCCCCAATCAAGAAGTTCTTGTTTCTATCCCCAAAAACCTAATCACCACCACCCAGGAGACAACAAGAGAGGAGCTATCATCTGGTTGCTAGGTACTTGACAAGTACACATTTTATAGAACAACCTAGAATAACTCACAGCCTAAAAAGGATAATAATAATGATGACAAATAGTACATAGAGAACAGAAATCCTGGAAGACTAATAACATCAATAAATTCTTTGCTACTCCTGCCATTGAGAAATAAAGTATTGTTTAATTGCCCTCCCCCTAAAACTGGGGTTGCCCTGTTAATTAGTTGGACCAATACACTGTGACAGATCTGATATTCTGGGACTTTTGAGCCTTTAAGATTCAGGCTAAGACTCTGCAATCCTTGATAGTAGAGTCCTGAGTTGCTACTACCCTGACTATGCCTGAAGCCACAACATACTCTGAGGAAGCCCAATCTAGACATACGGAGAAGACACACGAAAAAGACAATGAGATGCCCAGCAGCTCTCAGCTGTTCTCACCTCTAAGAGTTCTTGGTGGCCCCAGCTGAGACCACAGACATCCCCACTATGCCCTATCCAAATTCCTAACCAAAAGAATTGATACAGTAAGTTGTTTTAAGCAATAACCAGAATAAAAACTAATCGCTTTTCATAAACAGTAATAAAGACTTCAAAGCAATACAAGAGAAATAAATGCCTTGAGCTGTAAACCAGAGTGACATCAGACACAAGAGGATTATGATGCATAAAGATAAATATAAGCCCATTCATTCATCAAATATTTATAACACTAGGATGTGTAAACAGAGATATATACAAGCTCTGAATATGGTTTTTTAAAAAAGTCCTCACTTCAGAAAATAGTGTGTATTATGTGTCTCTTGTATACTTTTTAATGTGTTTCACAAAAATAATCAACAATTCAGATCAAATCAAAACACAGACCAATCTCAGAGTGACCCAGGGTTGAAGTTCCTCTATGGTAACGATTTTCAACCTTTTCCACCTCGTGGCACACATACGCTAATTACTAAGATTCTGCTGTGCACCAAAAAATGTGTTTTCTGCCAATCTGAATTGGTATAATTTTGATTCGTTCATACCAGATGGCTATTGTTGTGTTGGCTGTTGTAACTTTTTTAATTTGACAATCTAAGGGAAAAGAGGTCAGTGCCCCTGACTAAATAGTCAGGTACTACACGTTTAAAAAGTTCTTGGCGTCACATCAGTGTGCAGCAGAGCAGCACACTGGTTGAAAGTCACTGCTCTAAGGGAAGACTGAGCCCAAGCCCCACAAAGGTCATTTGTAGTTTGTAGTATCAAAACATGCTTTAGTTAACTATAGTATACAATAAAATGTTTGGGTTCTCATTTCAGACTATAAATTCAGTGCATGCGTAACTAATCCTTTTTATTTCTTCTTCATAAAGTATCAGGTTAAAGAACCATTTAAAGACAGAGGCAGGCAAAGGAGAGAAAAGTGGGACAACTGTAATAGCATAAACAATTTAAAAAAAGAGACAGAGAGAAAACCATTTAAAGGTATTATTACAAATGTGCCAGGTAGGCCTTTTACTGCAGTCAAGATTCTGGGACCTAGTTGGGCAAAACAAGTAAGGTCAGTAGTTAAGCTGTTGTTTTAACAAGATTTATTTCTGTCTAGGTGTGCTCCAGTTTAAACAAACACAGTATTCCAGTGACTAAAATAATTTTAAATGCTTCTTTTATTAAAGCATAGACAATTTAACCTTTCATAATATTATTCTCAGGGTTCTAAAATTATTCACATTTTTTTCTATGTGCAGTATTACTCTATTCAAATTTCACACGAGGCCAAAAAGAACACAAGTAGAAAAAAGTATTCTACCAGGTATTTTTAAATATATATATAAAAAAAGTCTGATCTCACACTGTAAAAGAATAAAATGGTAAATAAGTATGATGATTTAAAGACCACGGTGTGTCTTTAAATCATCAGCACCTAGCACAATGCCTCTGTAGAAGGTAATTAGCAAACATGTGTTGATTGATGATAATACATTTATTTTCCACTTATAAGTATTTTAGTGTGGCCAAGCAAAAAAAGTCATTTTATTTCTCTCTCAGTAACTACTTGAGGCACAGAAAAAAAGGATAACATGTTCAGAAACAGTCATAAATAAACAAAACTTGTTTTCTCTTCAAAACATTAAATGAGGTATGGTGGGGGGGTATATGAACAAATTCTATGTGTTTTAAACATCACAATAATAAAGGTAAGTGACAATATAACAGTAAACTAAATTATAAACAGCCTTGCATTTATCTTTTCTCTCATGATTTCAACTACATGGTAACTTGTCAAAATTTCTTTTTAAAAACATGACACAAAAGAAAATTCTTATAGCTACAAAGTAATTTGTTAATACTTTATCTAAAATATAGTATAAAAGTCAAAACAGTTCTGAACAAGAACATAACTGAAAACTTTAAAATGATAATACTAACATTCCATTATAAAAAGTAACAATATCTGGGAGAAAGATACTCAAGAAGATTTGACTGAACAGGTAGCTCATTGTTCCTCTCTTCTAGACGGGTCTAGAAGCCAGCATGGCATGAGACGGAGCATCAGGAGACTTGGCCGGCTTCCTGGATCTCCCTGTGAGACTCAAGGCCAATCATTTACCATCTTTTGGCCTCAGTTTTCTCACTAACAAAAGGGGAGTGGCACGATTATCTCCAAATTCCACTTTAGCTCTAAAAAAATTCTACTGTCCTCAAATAAAGGGTTATTAGTCTAAAAAATTGGGTTGAAGACACCAAAATCTTCATTTGCTTAATTAAGGCACATTTCCCTAATCTTACTCTAAATGTTTTACAACTTTCACACACCTACACATATATTACTTTTCTCTTTTATCTGCACAACAATTCTGTGATATAGACTGAGTTTACAGTTAGTACATGTATTAAGCAAATGTCAAATGAAGGCTCCGTGAGTGAGGTTATGTGACTTGATTAAAGTCATTTAGCCAAAACACCCCCCCCCCCCCAACTAGAAACCAGATCTGACTCCCAGCTCAGCGTTCAAATTTCCAGGAAAAAAAACTTTTAAATCCATAAGAATGACAAATAAATTAGAAACCAGTTAGAAAGAAAAATATAGTGTTATTTTTAAAGGTCTACACTGTTTCTTTAAATTGAGATGTCATGTGTTAAATTTTCTATTATTTTCAAGGTTTCTGGAATAAGAAAATCTCAGTTGCTGAAAATGTTATAAAAATATTACCATATGTCAAATTTTTCTAAAATATGTATATTCCTTGACAAAAAAGGGGTCCATAGTAAAATAAGTTTTAGGATATTTGTAGATTAACAATCCATATATGCTTTTTGGTTTAACATTTAGTTTATAGCATTTCATAAATTTGTGGATTAATACAATTTCAGACTTTAAAAAAACATCAAATGACATTCTAAAGCACTTTTGTTCCAGTAAACCCATCTCGAAAAATACTTCTGTACATTTAAAAAATATAATCATTTGCTAAATAACATACAAAATTACAATATAATTTTAAATAAGGAAAAATTAGTTTTTCCTTACTTTCCAAGCATACACGTTTTCATATTTTCTGAAAAGATGAAGTCTCTTATAACTTGTACATTTCATGTGACAGTGTTTCTTTATTTTTTTCCTGAAAAGTAGCTAATCTAATATTATACTTTATAATCAACAGCAAGTTGGAATAAAGAGCTACACATAAAACCTTCTCATAACCTTAAAGTGTACTGAGTGACACAAATGACACCATATTAAAAGGTTTTTCTAAAAAATGTGATCAAAATAAATCAAATACCCAGAACTGATACTGAAGAATATGAAAGAAACCACAGTTCAGATGAAGTATATACTTTGAATATGTACTAGCAATTATAGGAAATTGGGGAAAATGTTCACTATAGAAACAACATGTGAACCAATCTTAAACTATTATAGGGATCTGTGTCTACAATTGGAAGCCACATGTACAGGTAAAGGGTAAAATGCCAAATTACTTAATACTTGATTCCCAGTTAACACAATAGTAATATGGAAGTAACCAGAAGTTTGGTTTTTGCCTATCTATAAAATAGGAAACTCTGAGGCAAAGGCTAATTAGCTAATCTAAATTTATCTTGTGCTCATGATTTGATAACACTAGATGAATTCACTGAAGTCCCAAAGGAATGAGACATTTCTAATCCTTCCCCAATTATGAGGTCCCTAATACAAATTAAACCAAACACACTTTCATTATACTTCTGTCTAATAATGTTTAGCAAGTCCAAAAATACTTTCAAATGCTTTTGAAAATGTACGGCAGCTTAGAAACTTGAGCTGTTTTTAGTAACAGTATTTTAAAAATGGTATAACTTACCACCCCAAGCAAAGAGGTATGACTTGTCACTGGTAATAGTGGTAACATGGGAGACTATAAAGAGCTATTTTGAGAAAAAAAGAGACTGTGGCTTCTGGTCTCAAACCTCACCCTTTCCTTCACATATATGAAATTTAATGCTTATGTAATTCACAAATCAAATTTCTGTTTAAAAATGAAAGCAATTACAGCAGAATAAATTATGTATTTGTTTTTAAAGATACATAGGAAAAAATTTACAAATAGGAGCAGTGTGCCTAAATGAGTTTGTTTTTTCCCCAAGTTTTTTAAAAATTAAGTTTGCTGGGTTAACACTGGTTAATAACATTAAGTAAATTTCAAGCATACAACTTCATAAATACAACATCTGTATACTCTGTTGTGTGTTCACCACCAGAGGTTTAGTCTCCTATCACCATGTATCTGATCCCCTTCCTAGAAGATTTTAGATACTTCAGTTCTTCCTAATCCTTAAATGTGTATGCAGATCTTCCCTCTCTCTTATATCCATTTTAGAATTTAGAAGGTCATAACCAGGCCATAAACAGCTCACAGATGTGGGGTAAATTTCAAATCCACTTCCTTGTCTACAAATACATGAACAAGTCATATTTTAAAATAAAGCACAGAATACCACAAAAAGGTATCAAAGTATAGTATGCTTCACCAACCTATAGTTATCCTATTTTAAGCTATGGAGTAAAAGCTACCTTTGTGAAAATGAGTTTAACTCCAAGTGCTGGATTAAAGAATAATACAAGTCTAACAACCACTTAAAAAATAGTAAGAAACGGCATTTTTCGGAAGGTCACATTAAAGAGATGAAACTACCCAAACTCCATGGCAGAATATACCTCTATGAGAGAAATAACCAAGACCAGAGCCCTAAAACACTGATATTCACCTTCAGCTCCTTTCATGTAAAATACTGTGAAGTGAGAATCCTGAAAGGCCCTTTAAATATGGAAATAAACATCATTTATTTCTT
Source organism: Desmodus rotundus (assembly GCF_022682495.2). Classification (NCBI taxonomy): domain Eukaryota; kingdom Metazoa; phylum Chordata; class Mammalia; order Chiroptera; family Phyllostomidae; genus Desmodus; species Desmodus rotundus. Next base: position 35,248,836 of record NC_071394.1, on the reverse strand, counting down.
AAATATAAAAATTTTTAAAGTGTATAATGAAAAAGACTGACATTTAAGCATTCTGAAATTGTTCTTCATCAATAGTTAAGCTCCTTTTGAGGGAAATATTAAAACTGTATTGTTGTATATATGAAGATCACCGTACAATCAATGACGTGCCTTGTGCCTTTGAGAGTTTAACCATTTCCCACTCACGTATTCTGCTCAGTGAGCCTATAAGTATGTAGTCCTGGTCTATAAGCAATGCCTCCTGGAGACGTTTCCTTCAAGTTACCACTCCTTTCATTCAAAAGGAGGGCAGAAATGACACTACTCACCCTGTATACCAGAGCCTTTTCATTTACTTAAATGCCCTAAGCCTCTAGCATGTTCAATAAAACACTGGTAGGTAAATAAATTTAGAATTGGTAAGATAGATAGCACATTGTGCCTCCCAATGTGACACTGATTTTAAGGGCTGATTATCTAGCTTCTTGATAATACAAAAGTCCTTCTATCTGTGATGTCTTCCTCTTTTATTCTGGCTGTTTCTTTAGGCACTCAATACAATACCTCTAAGAAAAAGAAAGTGTTGAGAAAATAAGGTAAAATTCCGATCTATGCATTTCATTCCCAGTAAAAGCACTTAAAAACAAAACAAACAAAATAACCTCTTGGAGACCTAAAAGAAAATAGACTAAAACACTGAAAAGCAGTTGTGTAAAGAGGGAGCCATTGTGGGTAAATTCTTTCATGTCCACACCTTCTAAATTATAACCATATTATCAAGTTATATTTAAACCAAAACAATGAAAGATTGTTAAGAAAGTAAGTTAAAACTAATGATTTCAAATATTTTAACTATCCTGGGTTTATTTTCTAAGACAAAAGGGAAGTTGTCTATATTGCTTGACAATGTAAACAAATACAAAAATGTCTCAGAATTATTTCCATTTTCATTGTCTGTGTGAAGAAAGGGAATGAAAGTCACGAGTACACACTCACAAACCAAAACCACAAGAAAAATAATCTAAAACCAGACTATAGGAGGCAGGAGGAAAGCAAGATTCTCCGCTTAAGAAGTGATTTTGCAACACTAATAGGGTAAAGCCACATTCCTGCCACAAGCCTCATGCTTTCAAGCAGGCCACACAGCTGGCGGTCTTGAAAGCCTTCCAGCTAGGAACGAAGATAGTAAGAGAAATCCGTAGGTCTCAGGACTGGGCTGAGCTCTGAGCTGATTCTGACGAAACACTGTCCTGCTGGTGTATAATATTATGGCAGCCAGAAACTCAGTTAAATAGATGATTATAACTTTTATAGAAAAATCCTAAAGAAATAATGCTTTGAATGTGGGTCTCTTTAGTTAATAACAAACTGTCCTAAGTATATTAAAAAGTACATGCTTTCTAGGGAGAGTCATCCACGTAATAACTAACAGGGAGACCACAGCTCCACCTTCAGAAATAATGTAGATGGACACCTAGAGCAAACTAAGTTGGTGTGAACATTAAGAGTCTAGTTTACTCTCAAAGTCAAAGCACCAAGTGATTCAAAAGGAAGTCTTACTAGATTTGGAGACTGAACTTGGTTTTCAAGGGCTCCGTGGTTGTTTAATGAGCTGTTTTAAAGGCACTATTTTCACCAAGCCCTGGGAGTGTCCCCTGTGAAACTACTTTGACCAACTCCAAGAAGCCAGGCCTACACTGGCTTCCTACACAAGTCCCAAACACTTTATCTCAATCCCCAAAGAACACTCTAAAATAGTATTCTGGTTTTGTTTTCAGGACATTCAAGAAATTACTCATCCCGAAGAGACCTGAGTAAAGTACCTGTAGAGCTAACTGTGCTACACCCATTTTTTCCCTCACAGAGGAAGACATTCTTCACCAAACAGGAAGCAAAACAGCATTCTTTCCTACGACGTTTGCAGTTTTCTGTTGTTTTACCAGCCTTTTTCCTAGCTAGCATATACTTTATAATAAATTCAATTCCTAGATAAGTTTCCCTCCTTTGAGGAGGTGGTGAAATAACCAAGTGAATAAATCTATCTAGAAACTGCCAATTATTTACTTTATCACATCACCTAAATATAGCACTAAGAAAATCATCATGTTTTACATTAAATCTGGTACACTGATAAGCTATACCAGCTCAGCATTTTTGGCATGGTTCTTACTAAAATTTGCTTCTGTCAAAAAAGCCATTATGCCTCTAGATCTTAGTCAAGACTATTAATATGAGTTCATTTCCATTTTAAAGATTTACTGATATTGGAGATAAGCAGTAGTGATTATTATAACACATGACACAAATGTTATAAGCTTCCTTTTCACTTAGGAAGCAGTATTCAAAGTACAAAAAACTGTAAATTTCTGTAAGATGCCAATTATTGTACAATTAGAAGCAATACTGTAAGAGCAATATAAGCATTTACTACCTCTAATATTTGGATTTAAGTACAGTTTTTCCTTTAGTATCCTCATTCCTAAAAGTTATTAAGACAGTAAAATCCATATAAGTTTTGCAATCCAACAGGCCATATTTAAATACTGACTTCTGCCCTGTCTGGTGTGGCTCAGTGGATTGAGTGGTGGCCTTGGAACCAAAGGGTCACTGGTTCAATTCCCAGTCAGGGCACATGCCTGGGTTCGAGCCACGTCCCCAGTAAGGGTACCCAAGAGGCGACCACACATTGATGTTTCTCTTCCTCTCTCCTTCTCCTCCCTTCTCTCTAAAAATAAATAAATAAAATCTTTAAAAATAAATAAATGAATATTGACTTCTGCCATATACTATTTGTATGATCCTGGACAAATTAATTAATCTCTCTCTCTGCCTTAGTTCTTTCCTCTGTAAAATGGGAATGATGCTGTATATATTGGTACCATGTTGAGATTTTAAGAGAGTAAGTTTTTTTTTAAAAACATACAAAGCACATATAGAAGGATCTGGCACACAGTAGGCACTTGATAATTTTAGCAATTACTATAATCATTATTGATGTTGCAGAGATCAACCAACTAACCCCTCCTAATAGTCACAGAAGTAAAGCAACTGTTCAGCACCCTCAGAAATATTTAAATAATTTGTTGTTTTAAAGAAGTTTTTAGACTTGTACTTCTCAGTTCCAAAAAGTCCAGAGAGCTTCTCTGTCTTTAGGCTGTGTCACAGACTCTTCTATTAGGTACTTTCTTGACATTAGTGAGAGGCAAGCATATATTCTATCACTACTTCAAACACAAGGGCTGCCGATTCCTGAGTCAGATTTAACTAATACACAAATACTCAGACTATGTAAATACTTTGGGAGCCTGTGCCAAATTTTTCAGCAGCTAGTCAGTGAGTATTTATTGAGTCCACGGTGTATCCAACTAGTATCCTGGAAACTTGGCTCACACATCAATGATCAAACATAATCCCTGCCCTCAAAGAGTTTCCCATCTAAAGGATAAATGGTGATGGAAGGAAACTTCATTTGGGGTGGTAAACATACAATACAATATACAGTTGATGTATTATAGAGTTGTACACCTGAAACCTATATAATTGTATAAATCAATGTCAGCCCAATAAACTCAATTTTAAAAAACAGGAATTGAGTAAATTTGTTTATTGAAAACAGTAAAAAATAAAGGAAACAAACAAAAATGAAATTAAAGAAAAATGTAGGAAAATCTAATATTTCTTAGTAGAATGTAACAGCTGGCTAAAGATGATCATACAGAATGGGTGGTAGACACTGATATTAATTAGAACAACTCTTCAAGTCAGGAGAGAATGTAAAACAGGAGAGAATATAAGAGTGACTAACAGATGGGAGGCAGTTACAAACATAAATTAGGATCTGGACATTGAATGTAGCAATAGTAAGAAAGCACATCCATGTAGGGTAAAACATAAATAAAATTACCTGGGTAGGAAAAGAATAAAACTAGCTAACTTTGAAAAGGTTATTGATGTTAGGGTTAATAGTAGCCTAGTCTGGAAATTTAATAAAATTTTAAAATGAATTATTTGATACTTTAAGTCCTATGCTAAGTATTCAACCTGGCGGGGGTGAGGAAGGCAGAGGAAATCATTGCCTAGGGATACTTAATATATTACCAAGACCAAATTTCTATAAAATAAGTGGTAAATCAGATTGCTGATTATATGGTTATAACATTGTCTCACTCAATATTGCCTAACAAACTATCTTTCCTTCCTGTCATTTGGTATGAATGAGTTTAACTTACAGATTTTCTACAAAAAACAATAAATTAAAATCCAAAAGAACTAAAATTTAAATAATATACATACATACAGCTATTCAAATATCACATGGCAAATTAACAGTATTCCCAGAGCAAGCCTGATCTTCAGTGGGGAGAACAGGCTTGCTTCCCTGAGCTATCTGGGGTCCACTTCTCAAGGCCCAGACCCTCACTACCCCCATGACTGGTCCCACATGCCACTCTAACCAGCTCTGCAACTGTTTTTTCCTCTCCCTCTCCAAATCTGTCTTGCATAATAAAGCATTCCATTTTTCAAGATTAACATGCATATGACTAAGATATACAGTCTTAGAATAAAATATACCAAGTAAGCTAGTGATTATTCCACTTCAAATTTCTCTACCTTCTCCATCATATCAATATATATGCTATCTAACACGAAGAGAATGTGCTGAGAATCATTTTGTGAATTTGTGTCCAAAATCCTGTGCAAACTTTCTTTCACTTATTCCCTATGAATTTACCAAGCACCACGTGCGAGAGGGTGCAAAGTTGTTAATATTAATTATCCTCACCCTTATAGGATGTGCTCTATAGATTCACAATCTCCAAAAGCTCCAAAAGACAACTAATACCCTTCTTACTCATTCTAAGAAGATTTTGCTGTCCCTGGAACTCGCTCTATAGAGATGCTAAATATGTTCCCAAACTTGGCCTCGTATCTGCAGCAGCTCTTTCAAATGAAGTCAGTTCTCTCTTTAATGAAGTTATTAGTCACTCTGTTCTTTTCAGATTTTCTCTTTTAAGATTATAAAATAAACAAATGTTCATTTGGAAAATAGAGAAAAGTATAAAGGAGAGAAAAATAATGTTCACCCCACTTACGATGTACCTTGTTAACAGTTTAGCTAATATTTTCATTTAGTTTATTTCTTTCAGTTGTTTTTTTCTGTTCCTATCTTTAACATGATTAAAAATAATTCTATTTAACAATTTACTACTCTGCCATTTACCCTTACCACTACTGTTTTGCTATTGTAAGAATATATCATCATTTACTTAATCATTTCTCTTCCCTGTTAATCAGTACCATTTCCACAGAAACTATAATGGAAATCTTTGTATATAAGTCATCATCTGGATATACAACTACTTCTTTGAAATACTATCAGGAGTGGCCCTCCTAGATCAAAACATATGATCGATTAATTGTAAGGCTCCTAATAATATGAAGTCAAAGTGATTTTCAGAAAATACCAATTCACACCACAAACCAGTAGTTCATGAAAATGCTGTTTAATCACAACCTAATTAGCAAGGGGCAGACTCATTCTTTCATTCATTTTAACAATTTGATAGGTAGAAAGTGGCATTTTCCTCCAGTTTTCGCTTACATGTTTTATTTAATAATTTTTAAATTTCAGAATCTCATCAATTTTCCATAGAGGCTAAAATGAGACTTAGCGTCCCCCCAGAATCTTTGGCATGGGTGGCCCATTGGTCTAGCACTCTGGTCTTCCTGGACAAAGTTTAGTCACCTCTACTTATCACCTCAGAGACAGAGGCCACGACCAGCAACATTCTAAGCAGCAGGCCACTCTCTCCGGAACACATCTACTCTTGTAGTGGCAGAGGCAGCTCAAGTGGGGCCACCAAAAAACCAACCTGTGCTACTCTCTACCTCCCCATAATTGGCAAGACAGGCCAGAAACACTGGGTTGAGGCTTAAGAGTTCCACAGAAACCAACTGTTGTTAATAATACTTTCCTCAGCTCTTCCTGATATCTGTGATAGAATTGAATTAAGTTTATTGTCAAAGTTGCTTAGTATTTCTAACACAAACTGTGAGTCTGTGTATATATGCATATAAATTACATGTTCTTACCCTTAATAATTAAGCTACCACCATATGTCAGTCTATGCTTGTATGTGTATAAGGCACACATGCTCTTACCCTTATTATTTATTTTCCCCACATAATGTGAAAGGATACAGGCATTTCACTGCTATCAGTTCAAAATACTAATAGCACTGAAATTTCTCAAATACATGGAAAACCAACCAATCTGCTCTTAACGTAGAGAGGGAAAGAGATTGAGCACACAAGTGCTATGATTCCTAGAATCATAGAAAAAACTTAAAGTAACTTGAATTGCATGTCTTTTATAAAATTGTCTGTAACATGGAAGGTTCACACAAGGAAAAATGATAGCAAGTTTTAAATTTCTTATGTTGCTTATATAGGATGAATCACCAAGATTATTGGACTCAGTGATCCAATGTTGAAGATGTTAAGCCCAAAAGGTAGTGGAGTGCCCTTGTCCCTTACACTGACCCACTGCTGAACACAGTGGTAGCTCCAAGCTAGTTTCCCAACTTTCACGATCTTCCAGATGCATAAAAGTTGGAATAGGAGAAAGGTGATGAGATATTTAGTTTATTAGTAATAGTCCACAAATGTAACACTGACATACGAAAGGCAGAAATAGTGTTTTTTAAAAAAAGGCCTTGGCTACCTTACTGTGGTTCTAATAGCTTCTTTAGTGGGTTTCTTGGGTCTTGGACAGGACAATCAACAACCCACTCAGTCCTATCCCAACAGCCCTTTACCATCAACTAACTCACTCCATTGCCTTTGGTTAAGCCTTCCTGTTCTAACTTCGAAACTTGCCATTCCTATTATAAGATTACATATATTCCTGAAGTTTGCACAAGGATAAGAATACATTCTCTGCTTTGTGACATCTCTTTTCTTACAACACAAACACACATGAACCGTCTTCAAATGAACAACAAACTTGCTGCCTATTCATTTATATTTTGAACACTGATATTAGTTCAGTAACATACCTGAAATATATTGAATAAAGTATGCCTGGTAAAAGAATAATGAATAGAAAACAAGACTGTAGTATGTCTCCTCTCCTCATAAATGCATACCTATATTTACTCCAAAATTCTTATGAAATCCATAACATATTACAATCCACTCAAATACTGTACAAAAGATACCTCAAAGCTTTGTAAGTACCAAACTGCTTTAACTGATTGTATTTCAAAGATACTTATTTTAAACAATTCTTCAACCCATTCTCTATAATAAAAAATATATACATGCCATCAATCACAACATTAACTGACAAAGTTAATTCAGTGAAAAGCCAACCAGTTACACAAAGCAGCAAAACAATGTGACAGAATGACTGTGCTCACAATTAACCAAAACACTCAAGCCAAAACAAACCTACTAAACTTTGGAAAGAAGGTTACCTGGATTTCTAAAGTCATTCTTAATCTTAACTAGAGAAAGCAATCATACAGTAGATAATACGATTAAACACTGATGTATTACAAGAGTTTAAAAAATAGAATGAAGATAGGTAGATGATAGACAGACAGATAGATAGATGAATAGATATTTTTTAAAGCTGCATTACCTACCAAGCGCTTCCAATAGTCCGTAGTCCTTTAGGAGACCGCATTTGAATGAACCGACTACATGCATCCCAGAGACTCAACCCACATTTCCTGATTTCTATGACAAGGATTGTCATTAACCAACCAAGATCACTAGGAATGCAGTACCAGTGTGGCCACACTTAAATAAACCTTTCATCTACTTGAGCAAAACAAAAACATTGTGAAACTGGTATGGCAAGTCATACAACTTAGCACTATGATACATTAGTTTCAGATGAGACCGCCTGACTAATCAGCGTACCTGAGACTCATACAGGAAAACTGAACACATGTAACTCACATGAGCTTGGAAAAGCAAGAACTAATCAATCAATTCAAACCATTTTTAATAGAATAACCTCATGCAGTGTAAGTTATATAAGCTATACAATGAATAAAATGCTAGATAAAATGCTATAGATTATATGTAATTGCTATATTTTGATGCAAAAAAGACTTTGAATTTTCAGTTATAAAGGTCTTTATTAATTTCCTCTACAAGACAATTTTAAGTTTGTGACATTCCTTGATACAATTTTTCTTATTTTCTCCATGTCTCCTTTGTAGATTTGTAGATATCATTTCTAAACTTGATTCCTTGAATAAAAGATCTTTACCATCTTAAATTCCTTTAAAAATTTCCGTAAGTAAAATTCTAAATAAAACAAGTGGTTTCTAGAATACTGCACTTGTCCTTATAGGAAAACTTTATCAATTATCACTAATTAAACAAACAATTAAGGTTCACTGATAAAAGCAGGAATGGGGGAAACTTACCAGTATTCAATATCATGCAAACAACTATTAATCTCTATCTATAAAGAAGAATACGCTGTTCACATTCGATGTTTTTACTCTAAAACATAACTTTAATTTGTATTCAATATTAAACTAGATACTCTACCAATATAATTAAAATTAAAAGAAAATTAATCAGGCTGACAATACAAACTTTGACGAGGATTTAGAATAATCAGAACTGCCATACGCTGCTGGTGGGAGCATACAATGAATGTTTTACAATACAAACACTCAAAAAACTGATAGGTAGTACCTACGAAAGCTCAACATGCATTATTCCCAAGGTCCAGCAATGTTAATCTTGGGTATACATCTAAGAAAAGTGAGCACTAAAAAACTGCATTCAACTGAAAACAAGTATAAGAATGTTCACAGCGTCTTTATTCATACCAGCCTAAACTGGAAATGACCCAACTGTCCATCAACCAGATTAATAAACAAATTTATATATTCATACCATGGGATACTACACAACAAAAAAGAAGAATCTAACACCATACACTACAACATAGATGAATCTCACGGATATAATGCCAGGCAAAAGAAGCCTGACACCAAATAGTACATTCTACATGATTCAATTTTTACAAAGTTTGAGAATAGGCCAAACTAATCGATGGGGGATAGAGAGATCAGAATAGTGGTTATCTCTGGGGGGTCATTAATGGGAGGGGGCACACAAGACAGCCTTCTAGGGGGTTGAGACTGTTCTATATTGATGTGGGTAGTATTTACAATGGTGTATACATATTTATACACACATAAAAACTCATCTGAGTCCAATTCCATCTTACTGGCTTCCTGGGCTACAAAAAGTTATTTAAGCTCTCTATACCTGAGTTGTTTCCTCCACAGGATGAGGATAACACTTTTGATACAGGGATAGTATTAATATTGTGAAACATCCAAAAATAGTAATTTATATTATTACCTGGTTTCTTATCTGCATCAAACAAACATGGTGAAAAGATTTATGAATGCCAACAGCAAAAAGCAATACTGACAGTCATAGGGGAAAAGAAAGTCAAACATAAGAAGTTAAATTTGGAAAAGCCTGATGCCATATAGTATAAAACCAAAAAAGCTGAATGCAAAATTCATGCGTTGTCACAAGACAAGGGTAAATTATATTATGTGGTATTAAAAGGCATAAATGTATACAATATACTTCAGAAAGATTTCCAGGTGAAGTGCTTAGATAAAATTAAAGCAATTCTGACACCTCTGAGTTTGTTAACCTCAATTTTCTGGAAAAGGGAGTCATGCAAAGCAACAAGATAAGAAATTAAGACAGTAATTTTTCTCTCCTAAATAAAAACTTTCAATCAGCTAATATTTTTTGAAGCCTCTCATACTGTTTCTACTTAAAAACAGCACAGGAAATGGTTCTAACACTAAGGATTTCTTCACATCCTGAACTGCCCATAGCAGTACAACTTTTAATTATATGCATAAAAGCAAACTCCATGTTTAAATTACAATTTTAGCACAAGTATTATATTTTTAACATGTTATTTCCTGGCTTTCTCTTATAATAAATGCTCAAAAGTAAAATTATGACAAATTATTTCTGTCTATAGAAATAACATAAAGCTTTTTTACTAAAACAAAAATAGAACCTTTTACTGAGCCATGTAATGCCAGAATGATAAATTAAAGTAAAAATCTTAAAATAACCTAAGTAATCACAAAAGATCATTTTAATTCCTGAATTTTTGCTATAGCTTATACAGGTCTTTGAATTTACTCTAATGCACAATTTTAGCTTACTCAAATATAAAATGTTACTAAGAACTTTAATTTGAAAAACTACCACAACTGTATAAGCTGTGCATAGAGATGTTTTCCTTCTTAATAGTTACAGGTATCTTCAGTTCACTAAAAAATTTATAGCTAAAAGTAACTGAGATATTTCTTCCTTAAACTAAAATGTCTAAAATTACTGTTATGTATTAATTTGTGTCAATTTTTTAAAGCATAACACTCTGATGTTATTTTTATGTCTTTTTTTTTCTGGTATTAAACCACATACTACCAGAGAAACCAAAGTAAAAATCAGACTTTAAGTTTATTTTAAGCTAAGTTTTAGCTTTAAATGCTTACATTTAACTTTCTAAAGAAAAGTCTCATATTCAGTGAGGCAGCAATCAAATATATTATTTAAAAAATCATTAAGATGTTATGGTCCCAGCAAAAGCAGTATGAAACACTGCGTTTTCACACACAAATTACAGTTTTAAACAATAACTCGTGCCTTATAGCATGACATGAACAGAGATAATGACAAGTTAGAATGCAATGTCCCCTGAAGGTCAATAGGACTTACTTTTATATTCATGTTACATGAATCCCTTTATCAAGGTTTCAAAAAACAATACTTATGAAAAGCAGTCACTATGTGATGATGGAAGCCATTTTGAAAATGTATAAATCAACTATTTTACTAAAAACACAAGTATATTGTAAACAACAACTGGAATTAGAAGGGGCTGGGAATTAAGCCAACACAACTGCTTATAGCTAAAAATGGACAAATACTCCAATTTTTTTCAATATCTAAGAATTAAAAAAACAAAAAAGCCAGTCAATTTTTTCAGTTACAAAACACAACTGCATTTGTGTTTGAGCAAAGAATATCTGTGCCAAGTTTAGCCTACTGTGAATTAAAATAGCTTGATTTGTAAGCAGGCTTAAAACTATGCTTAATAAGTAAAAGAAAACCGCCTACTCACAATATATTACAATATGATCCTGAATCTATTTCAAGAATGCTAGTCTGACTAAAACTTCTTCCCAACTTATTCTTAATTCTAGATATAAAAATGAATCTTTTTTTGGTAAAAGTTGACAGAAAATTCTACCAAATTTTGTTTTGACCATGTTAGTCATAAGTTCTGTTGTTACTACTGTTTTAAAGAGGGGCAGGAGGAATTTTTGTGTCTGTGTGTGTTTTTTAAAGAAACCTTGTAGTGAGTATTAAGGTATATGATATAAAATAGAATTTAAATCGATTTTAGCAGCAAATTTTGATGCTTGTATCATTTTTTTTTTCATTTTAAATAACTCACAGTGACCACTGCTTGCTCTGGTGTTCTGAAATACTCTAAGTCTACTTCGTCCTCAAAGATCAAACTCCAAGGGTCCATAGTTCAGAGAAAACACATGCTTTACAAAACCTGGGATGTAGCTGCTCAATACAGAGTGGAGTGAAAAGCACCGAAATCCTTGCATTTTGGAAATGGGGCATCAATCACGTTTATTCCCAGAGTCCAGTGCCTACATTTTATAGTTATTGCCTCAAGGAATCAGAGCAGGCCTAAAGGGTAAATATTATTACCTTCATTTTACAAAGAAACGAAGTAAAATTAAATGAACTTGCCTAGGTTCTCACTGCTAGTGGCAAAGCACTAATTAAAACCTAAGGTGTTGTATCCAAATTCCACTTTCTTTACACTTTAGCTTTATGCACGTCAATATGTGGTTGCAGCATTTATCTAAGAACTGGCGGGACCAGTCTTCTCCAACTGCTTGCAGAACTTGTTCAAAGGCAAGAATGAATTAAAAGACTGAAAACCAAACTGAATGAAGTGAGGAATAAATAATTAGAAGCATTTGCTATCACACCCATGGGTATCTCGGGGTACTGGTGACACACCAGTCCCAGAACTGCGTCAGCTCTGCCCTGCTATCTGTCCTTGGTACTGGCCTGAGAGGGAAGGCTTCTTGCTCAGTAACAGCAATCCTTTCCCTTTTCCAAAACCACAGGGAATAACATGCTCAGTAAAGACCTTATTTACACATGACTAGACAATGTGAATACCCACGTGCAGTAAATAGTTTACACAGCCCAGGCTGCTGTTGCTCAGTGGGTTGAGCGCCAGCCTGAAAACTGAAACGTCGCTGATTCGATTCCCAGTCAGGGCACATGCTCGGGTTTCAGCCCAGGTCCCCAATTGGGGGGGTGTGACAGGCAACCGATCAATGTTTATCTCCCTCTCTTTCTCCCTCCCTTCCCCTTTCTCGTAAATAAATAAAAATCTTAAAAAAAAAAAAGTTTACACAAAATTTCACAGCACCTTTCTTGAAGAGTTTGCAATTCACCAGTGTGCTGAGCCATGGAGGTTTGAGAACCACGGGTGTAGGCAACTGTGAAGACACAGTCAACAATATCAGTTCGTTGGTGGAGACCACCACCGGCACTTGTCAATCCGTCAGTCCTGAAAGCCACCTAGACCCCTCCATTGGCCTGCTAAAGCCAAGGTCCCACCCCTGGCCATCTCACAACATACCCCTGCCTAACCAATATGGCATTCCTACTTTCCAAGAGTAGGTAATGCTGGTCAGTTACACTGTCGTGTAGTAAATGCTTTGCACATAAACATGCTTATTAATGGTGAATTTCATGTCTTCCTTCCTTTCACTATTTCCTCTACTTTGTACTAATCTCCTCTTTTTGATTTTGCTGCTACTACCCTAACCCAGGTCTTTGCTGTTGAATGACCTTTTAACTAACTAGTCTCTTGTCTACACAATCCATTCCATACAAACTAATCTTTAAGATAGATTTTATCATGTCAGACTCTGCTCAGACTCTTTCAATGGCTCTACACTGTGAACTGCATCAACTTTTAACATTTCTGGCTACCTTTTAAGCCTTAATTTGTATCCTCCCTATTTATTCATCAACTTTATTTCCTATTCAGATGGACACCAAAACACAAATCAGGCCTCTAATTAAACAAACACAAACCAGATCAAGTCAACCCTCCTGCTTCCTAACACTGCATTTGTCAGCTTGACCTGATGGTGTCAACTCATGTCATTACCACTTTAAAGACATTAGTTCTCATTGCTTCCGTAACTAAGACCAAACTCTTTTAACCAGCCATTCAAAATTTTCCATGATCTGGCTCCAAAAACTATCTTTGCTGTCTTCTTACTACAAGCCACATGCATCCTGTGCTCTGACAACAAGCTCTCTGCCTTCCTAGCAGAGATCACCCTGGCCTTCCCTGTATCTACCTATGTCCTAGTGTCCACCTTGAATCCATATCCCCATTATTGCTCGCTACCTGTTAACATACTTCCCATCTTTCAAGGTTCTGCTTCTACTTAAAGATCTTTCCTTGACCTCACATTTGAGAATTACCATATTTTGCCCTGTATAAAAACACATATACATTTATGTATATGAATATATAAACCTATATATCTACATATATATAACTGTATATGAACCTCTTGAAGGGCAGGGGAGTTCTAACTTGACCTTTAAGTTACCTTAATAGTACTAACCTGTAGCACAGTACCTTCCTTGAAATACCCATTATAACAGATACCAATAAATGGACTGTGTCTGTATCCTTGGCAAAAGCCATCAAGTATTATACCTGGTAGCTATGGTGAGAAATAAAGTATAAGCAAAAAAATGACAAAATTCATAAAGTAAAAACTAAAAATGGAGACTGTTGACAGCACTTATATATTCATTCTTCTCTGGTCAGATCAGTTACTTTTACCTACAGAAATCATGGCCATCTTCTCCATCAACCTGAACATGTTCTATTTATTCCTGTTTCCATGAGCTCTGCTTACAATGGCCCCCACACCTGCTAACCCCTTTCTTCACAACCACAATAAGCTTTTTCTGGAATGGTGTAAACATATTCACATTCAGACCACAATGTCTGTTCTCTAGAAAGAAGAGTTAAGTCTGTTCCTTTCAACCATGTTGAGCTGTACCAATAAATGTCAACTAAAACAGCCGAACAGATTTTACACTCAGTTTCAAAGGCTTGTTGTTGTTAATTGTGGCAAAACATATATAACATAAAATTTATCATTTCAAGCATTTTTACATGTCCAGTTCAGTAGTGTTAAGTACATTCACAGTGCTGTAAACCCAATATACGGAACCCCCCTTTTGTTAAAGATTTTATTTATTTATTTTTAGAGAGGGGAAGGGAAAGAGAAATAAAGGTAGAGAAACATCAACGTGTGGTTGCCTTGCATGTGCCCCCTACTGGGGACCTGGCCAGCAACCCAGGCATGTGCTCTGACTGGGAATCGAACCGGCGACCCTTTGCTTTGCAGTCCAGTGCTCATTCCACTGAGCTACACCAGCCAGGGCTTACATAACTCTTTTTGCTTTGCATAACTGAAACTCCATACTCATTAAACAACTCCATTCCCCCCCTCCTCATTACTCCCTGCCCCTGGCAACCACCATTCTACTTTCTGTCTCTATAAATTTAACTATTCTAGATTCCTCACATGAGTGCAATCACACAGTATTTGTTTTTTCTGTATCTTGCTTATTTAGCTTAGCATACCGTCCTCAAGGTTCCTCCATGTTAGAATTTCCTTCCTTTTTAAGGCTGAATAATATTCCATTGTATATATAGACCATATTTTTTAATCTATTCATCTATCAATAGACAATGAGTTGCTTCCACGTTTTGGCTACTATGAAGTTCATCATCAGTGTACAATTGAAGGGTTTGTATTGAGATGACTCAAAAGTCTTTCTGGAGGGGGCTGTGTGGAGGGAAAACAAGGGTACAAAGGGATAGAAAGTCATCTGAAACTGAGAGACAAGTGCCCCTTACCAATACTGATGGAGACAGGTTTATAGGTGTACAGATGCCATGGACCAGGAACTACTCACAAAACAAACCAGTGCTTAGTGCTAACGTAAACTCATTCATATTTTTTAATACCTTGTTGGGACCAAATATTAACAACTTTAAGAATAATACCTATGTACACACACATTGGCATACCAGCACTGCTGAGAAGGATCACTAATCACTCCCAAATAAATCCCTGCTACTGCTTGTCCTAGAACATATTAGTCAAGGTGTTCTTGAGAAAAGCAGCCCCCTTAGTAAAGGTACATGTGACGTTCAATCTGGGGCTCATTTTCCATCAAGAAACAGTACTGTCTCTCTCCCTCTTCTTCCATCGCCCTCACTTCTCCCACTAACTTGAACACAGCTCCTATCCTTGCCCCCAGATCTATCTCTAGGATGAACAAGTAGAATTCATTCTAGAGACAGGAAAGTTTCTACTTTGAATGAGAATTTATGAATGACTGCTCACAAAGCTGGACCAGGGTCACTCACCATCAGTAGTTGTCATGCTGCCTGCCTCCCAAACATCTAGAAGAGTGAGATGGTAAGAAGTAATTCCTGCCAACATGTCCCTCCTAGTGTCCCTTGTCTGCTCAAGGAAAGCATGGGAGAAAGGGGCCTGATAAAAAGAAAGATTCTGGATTCAACTTTGAAAGAAAGGTCTCTCTGGATAGGTGCAGAGTATACTGAGTAAGAGCACAAATTCTAGGGGCAGACCACTGAGATCCGAATCACGGCTCTCCACACACTAGCTGTGGGACAATCTGCAAAACAGGGGTAATATCATACCTACTTCAGAGTGTTGCTATCAGGTTTCAAGTAAATGAGTTAGTATTAATGAAGCACTTAGAACCATGCTTGTCCCATGGCAAGCACTATACAAGTGTCTGTAAAATAAACAAACAGGTAGTTTAAGTTCTACAAAAAATGCCCAATCCTGCAAAGGCACGATGAAATCCTGGTACCTCAACCAATTTCTAAATGTGTATTCTTCAATATCCACATGCATAACCACAAATTAAATTATCCGTAAATAAAAAGTCAGTGAAATTATACTGTAATGATGCATGCCCAGAAAAAAGTACCTTCATTGATTTAATTACTAATAGATATTTTAACAAAGATAAGAAAACATATTACTCAGAAGTGTTTCTATTTAGTACTAAAATTTATTGCTTGGTAGCTTCATATTTGTTTATGCTCTTACTTAGTGAATTCTCATTTCTGGTGAAGCAAAGAATGGGGAACAAGCTACATGACTGTCCACAACACTGGCAGAGACATAGAGGGAACAAAAGAAACGCCATAGGACAAATTTTCCAATGCTCAAATGCACTCCATTTAGTTATACATGTTCAATAGCATGTTGTCTTCTCAATGTATTTTGTGCAAAAGTTACATTTCTATTATACAAAATTCAATATGGACCTCATTCTCTTCTATGGCAGTGACTTCCAAAGTACAACTAATTTAAAAAGCACCTGAAGTTCCTTTCTCTTAAAAAACAAAAAATTAAAGATTTTTTTTCTTTTTGGAATGATGCTGGTATTTGAAGTGGATCCTAAGTTTTGTATTACCTTAACTGTTATAGAACTAAGTAATATATTTACTACTTCACATGAAACAATCACATACAGAAGTAGTTACTCAACCCACCAAATTATTCTAAATGATATCTGTTTTAACAAATAATGACTTTTAAATTAAGTTCTTTACAGTCTTAAAATTCAAAATACCTGGATTTTTAAAAACTAACCACATTAATGGTGTCAATATCAAGATTTTGGAAATCAATGTAATAATAATAGACAAAACAGAACCAAAAAAAAACCCTTAAACAGTCCCTTGGGGCTTATAGAAAAATCAGTGTTCTTAATAATTAGCTTTTGTAAGTCAATTTTTAAGATATACTTTTCAGAAAATTCAAAATATTTGTATATATTATCTCCTTTAAATTTTTTGGCTTTAAAATTTTTTAACGTTATAACATTTATTATCTTTAATGCAATATAGTTGACATACAATATTTAATTAGTTTCAGATGTCCAACATAGTTATTCAATGTTTATGTGGCTTACAATATGGTCACCACACTGAGTCTAGTAACCATCTATCACCATGCAAAGTAATTATACCACATTGTTGACTATTTTCCCTATGCTATACATTACATTCCCATGGCTTATTTATTTTTATGACTGAAAGTTTGTGCCTCTTAGTCCCATTCACCTTTTTCATCCCATGCCCCCCACTCCTCTCCCCTTCCCTAACTTAAAAATACTGCTTTGTGTTCTTCCTAATGTTTATACCAATTCAAATAAAATTACTTTCATGTTCAGACACTTTTATGATTAATACTGCATTATCATTACTTTAAAAGAAACTCAAATAAATTAGCTCCTCTGATTTACATCTACAAATGTATTTTTCATTTGATCATCCTAATACTAAGCTAATGTGAATGCCACAGATTCTCATGTGCTGAATTACTGCCAAGCTTCTAACATTCTGGAATACATTAGATACTGCAGGTGTGCCAGAACACACATTCTAGTACTAATACAATATTATTTCATTCTGTTTGGTTTTTTAATACAGATTTCTCTGTAGTGCACAACTTACATAAACACACATACATACCACATAGTTAAAAATCTCTTCTGAAATATTTTTTAGCTAAGCAGAAAAATTTACTTAAGGTAGATTCCTTACATAACATATTTGCTATTTAACACATACAAAATATAAGTAATGTCACTGAAATAAAGTACATGAAGATAATATTTCAGAAATAACAGCCTATAAGCCAATAACCATTAACTTACATTCATTTCACTACAGGCACTAAGCAGAAAAAATAAATATTTAATATCCTCCCATGGTCAATAAATTTGAATTACTTCAGCAGTCACTGCAAACACATCTAAATGTATTAAAGGAAATGCCTATACTTATAACCCATAAGTTAGTAAACAATTTTCAAGGGACAAAATCACCAGTAGAATTGAAGTTCATTTAATGCCTCAGATCAACTATTCCTTAAAAATTTTTTTTTTTTGTAAAAGAAATCAGTACAGAATTTCTACTTATGCCCTTTCTGGTCCTTAAGTTTCATTCCACCATATAAGACATCCTTCCTAGAATGTCAAAAGTGGCTAAAACAATGGATGAATCTTTCCATACTATTACCATGTCAAAGGTGATACAAAAATTGAAGTGATTTGTGATGATTTACACTGGCATGGTTAAAATGAGTGACCAATGTAAACTTCTGAGGACAAAATACCCATATCTTCACTTTCATTATGAATGAGCCATATTTGAACCTTTCATTCTAATTCAGAATTAAGGAAAAGTGACAGAGAAGATATTCAACATGAGTTCCACGAGACCAAATAATCTTCCTCGAAAAACATGCT
Source organism: Desmodus rotundus (assembly GCF_022682495.2). NCBI lineage: Eukaryota > Metazoa > Chordata > Mammalia > Chiroptera > Phyllostomidae > Desmodus > Desmodus rotundus. The sequence continues at coordinate 35,230,338 of NC_071394.1, read as the reverse complement.
TTAAAAATTCATTTTAGGTTGACTGTTTGTGACCTGTAACACTCTCTCATATGAACAGTGTTATAAATGGTTATTAGGTTGCCTCAGACCAGCAACGAAAGCCTTTTAAATCCATATATTCTATTTGTATAGTACTAGAGCGGCAATTTCAACCTTTTCATTTCATGGCACACATCAACTAATTCTGCAGCACATGAAAAAAGATATTTTTGGTCAATCTGACAAAAAATTAGGTATAATTTTGATTGGTTTACAAAAATAATAGTAATTACCTATCCTTTTTGCACCAAAGTGACTTTTTAAAAAAAGACTTTTTGTATTTATTTTTAGAGAGAGGGAAAGGGAGAGAGAAACATCGATGGGAAAGAGAAGCATCAATCGGTTGCCTCTTGCACTTACCCTGACCAGGGACCAAACTGCAGGCATGTGCTCTGACCAGAAACTGAACTGGCGACTTTCCACTTTGTGGGAAATGCTCAACCCAGTGAGCCACACTGGTGAGGGCCCAGAGTGACTTTTTAAAAAATCAGGTGCCTATACTTGATATATAAGGATTTCTGGTACCAAGAATTAACCAATCAGACACAACCTTATTATGCAACATGACCAATAACATGACTCTATTATATGACTTACATACTTACGGTTCAAGACAGGGCATTCATACCACACAGCTATTATTGTGTTGGCTGTTGTCCTTTTTAAGTTGACAATCTAAGGGAAAAGAGGTCAGTGCCCCTGACTATACAGTCAGGTATTGCATGTTTAAAAAATTCTTGTGGCACTCTGGTTGAAAATCGCTGTACCAGAGTACAATATTTACAATTCTGTAAAAGCTAACCAGCATGAGTGAAACCATTTCACTGAGAAAACTCAGAATCCCCATGACGGGTATCAGGAAGTCGCCTCCCCTCCACCTTGCCACAGAGGGACAGAGAACATGTCCCCACCCCCTTTCCTGGACAGTAAGAAGAGACTATCGAGTCTCCCACTGAGGGGGCAGGGGTTCCCAGGGGGCCAGTGGGGAGGCAGTTGGGGATGTGGAAAACGTTCTAGGAAAGATGATCGGGGAGGAAAAGTGGGGAAGGTGCAAGGGGGGATGAAGACCAAGACAGGACTAAAAGTTTGAGGGCAGGGTCTGAGCTTGAGAGAAGACAGCCCTGAGTAAGGAACAGTGAGTGCCAGCAGAGCTAACCAGTGGGCCATTCTCGACCAAGGGCTAGCCTGCGGCTTTTCAATTCCTCTCACCTGCTACCTCTGCCCAGAACTTCACTCCTCTGGCTGGCTACAAAGCAGAACATCACCACTCTTATGTTTCCATTAACAGCAAACCCTCTAGGAGTTTTACTGCTAATAACAACAGCGGAGAGTTAATGGGCCCTCTTATGCATTGATTAATGGTGACTCTTTTATGGAGAAAATGTAACTCCATTCCAGGAGCTGGGACAAGCTGTGGAGTGGAGGATAAAGGATGGCTTCTTTCTGGCCCAGGGCGGGGCGGGGATAAAGTGGGACTGAGGCGAGGAAAGGCTCCCACAGACAGACACAGAACAGAGGAGAGAACTCCCAAACTGTAGTAAGTCTTAGAAAACAAATCAAAATTATATAAATCAAGGCCTTTCACTAACAAAAGTTTAACCATTCAAAAGACAAGACATAGTTCTAAATAGCATTATAAGCACTTTAACTGTCTCAAAAAGACAGTTAATTTATTTAATGTAAAATGTGTCTCAAGTGGAGGAGTTAATGTTAACATAGGCTTTTTAACTGCTGATGACAAAGCTGTATTTTTATAGTAAATTATAGTGGCCATGATAATATGAAAGTAGTTTACTCTCCAAGTTCCCCAATCACACCTGGAAAGATTTAAGCCCATCATGCCATGTATGTTAATAGCTGGAAGCAGGGGCTGTAGGTTAACCACATCTGAAAAGTTAAATTATCATTTCATACAACTCCAAAGGATCACAAATAACGCAATATGGCTACTACCCCAGGGGTAAAAAGGCAATGTGTGACATATGGAAATGCTGGGATAAATATTCACTCTGAAGACCTTCACAGGCAGATTTTTCAAAGAATTTGTAAACATGCCATGCATAGTTTATAAATTTTTCCTCTGCTCAGAAGTTGTCTTCAAATTTAGAAATTAAATTTTCAGCCAGATAAAATTTCAAAGCACTTTTTAAAGAATCACACTTAGTGTAATTTTCTCCCCGGAGGACAAATGGCATATGCACCAACTACTGCTCCAACGTGCATGTTCTATCTTCTCTTTTTCTGGGGGGAAGGGGGGGGTACTACAAAAGTCATTAAGCACAAAAACAATTAACAGCAGCAGTGTGATAGCAACTAAACCCTGAACACATATAATATCAGGACCCATTCCATGTACCTTGGAAAAATGCTACTAAAATGAATTCCTCAAAATTTAGATTTGTGTCAGCTATGAACTCTGAAATGCAGCACAAACATTAACTCTGTCTCACAAAGAATCTCAATGCCAACTTTCTTTGCCCAGTGTTTTCTCCAAGTCATATATATAGTAATAATACTAGTAATAAAACTAGTATTATTACTACATATAGTAATACTATATATAGTATAATGTCCATATAACTATATATAGTATGGGTATAGTATAAACCCATATTGAATTCACATTACTATATATAGTAATAATACTATTATTATTCAGGACTTGAAAGAGATCTACTCCAACACCCTCAAAAATTTTTAACTGAGGCAATAATAGTCCAGAGGACTTGCCTAAGGTCAAACAGTGCCAAAGGGTAGAGCAAAAGGTTACTTCTACACCTGCCATTCCGACTTGGTGAATGGCTTTAAAATAACTGTACAGCCACTGGTAAGTAGCCAAGTGCTTGCTAAACATTCATTATTTCTCCTAACATCCCTATTTACAGAGATAACAGACTCAGATTAAGGTTTGTGTCTGCACTGAGCACAGTATATTTATACTGCTAAAGCTTAAAATTCTGATTATCGTTGAAATCACTATCCATCCGAACATGATCTGCCTTTTTCCTTTAAAAAACTAAACAGTATCATAAGAAATTTTTGATACAAAGTAAGAAACTTTGTTTATCATATATATCTATGTCGAAGAGGCCTACTGGACTAGAAGCTGTAAGTGGGCAGCTTTTGGATCTTCATCATTCACATTGGTTACCAGCCCAAAGCCCAGATCATGTTAAGAACTCAGCAAATACTGTGGAAGGCCAGGAAGTGGGAAGGCGTGAAAGCTATAGAACCAGGACTGGGTGAGCAACTCTGTCCATCTCTGTACTCAAACTGTTAGGTTAATATAATTCCTATGTACATCTGTCCACTGTATTCCCAAATCTTTTATTACAATGGAATTGTCGTGATTTTTCAACTATAAAAGCAGATGATTTTAATATTTGCCAATACCATCCCTATAAAATATACTGGCAGATTCACATTTCATGTGCCTAATTAAAATGGTTTTCTCTAATGTGGACAAAATTTAACCTCTTCTTTTTAATCATCGTCATTCTACAGATTAAGGGACAAAGACAGTGGAATTTACTTCTTACATGTATAAACCCATATTGAATTCACATGCATTACCTTTCATCTTAAAGTTTACAAGATTATCTTCAGTTGTTGAAATCTTTTATTTACAAGAAATTGGGGGAGGGAGAGAGAGAATCTAGCCCTGCTAAAGCAGGGGTCCATAGTCTCCACTACGATGCCTCTAGGCGACCTTCAAGCAGAAGCTTTATTGTGCCATGAAGGCAGCACCAGGCACTCCAGGATCGTGACTCGTAACACGTGCAGCCACATCTCCGGAAAGGCTACGTTTAGTGCTTCTACATGGTTGGTTCACCCTGAGGCAGGCAGTTCGACTTCTTATGAAGAGAGTGTAAGAAGTTTCACTAAAGGAAACTATAAACAACTGTAACCATTTCATTATTTTCTTCCTTTTTTCACTTATTATTTTAAATCGGTATTTCCTGACTGTGCTAACTGCTGATAGAAAAAGCCAAAAACAAAAACAAACAGTTCCTACCGACTAGGAGTTTATAATCTTATTTACTATGATCTGTTAGGCAAGTACACAGAAAGATTCCTTTCACAGGCAGAGATGAGGGAAAGGGCATTCCTTAAAGAGCAAACAGTTGAGCAAAAACTCAAGAAAGCAGAGTAGACAGAACACTCGAGCTGGAATGCGGTATGGGAAAGGTGGTAAGTGAGAGACAAACATGACAGGTACGCTTGGGCATTACTACGGAGGACTGAAAAAGCTAAGCAGTTTGTACCAATTTGCAAAGGCTGTGGGAAGAACCAAGTTACTGGGGCCTTTAAAGAGTAGTCTGATTACCAGGTTTGAGCAAGTTCAATCTTATTTCAGTGTGGATGACAAACTGGACTCAGTTAACAAGGCAGGGAGCTGTCACAACAGCCCGGGCACAAAGAGCAGAGGATCTGAGTACAGGTGGTGATGAAGGGAATGAGAAGGGCTGTCACATGTACAGTGAGCCATGTAAAGGTGGGCTGCACAGAGCATAGGAGACAAGCACATATAGAAGGTAACAGAGAAGAGTCAAAATGCCTGATGTTGTTGAGCCTGAGTGAGTGACAGTGCCAATTAACAGAAACCAGGAAATTGGAGGAAAAACTGGTTTGGGTGGAGGGAAATAAGGAGTTTCACTTCAGTTGTGCTGCATGGAAGGTGTAAACAAGCTAACTGGAGAGGAATGTCAAGTAAGCAGTTTAGAGCTCAGAAGAAAGGTCAGTTTAGGGTCATACATTTGGGACCAATCTAAATAAAGTTGATTGGCAAGACCTTGGATTCAATAAGATCATTAATTAGAAGAGCATAGAAGAGAGGAAAAATATTTGAAAATGCCTACCTGCAGGGAATGAGGGTAAGGGTAGAAAAACTTGCAATGGATGCACAGTATTGACCAGAGACAGAGAAGAACTAAACTCATGCTCAGCCCAACAGAAGTTAATCGGGAGTGCGTTATATGTGAGCATTACATTGGACGTAAAATGACGAATGAACAGTAAAGTCCATACTTTAAAAATATGATGTCAAGAAAATCAAGCAAAAAAAAAAAAACAGTTGCAAAAAGAACTAAGGACAGCATAACTATAGCTGCAGGTATGGCAGACTTTTAATAATAATAAAAGAATACTAGCGACAACCTTATGCCAGTATTTGCAAGCAATAAATAATATTCTACAAAAATATACATGATCAAAATAGCCTCAAGAAAAAAACTAAACGCCTGTAGTAATCATTAAAATGAATTTTTACCTGAGATCCCCTAACAGACAGAATCAGCAAAACTCCATGACCCATATCACCAGAGGCAAAGGAGAAAAAATAGAAAACAATGATTGCCGAACTAGGTACTGAAGGGAGACTTCTTTAACCTGATAGAGGGCGTCAAGAGGCCCACTACACACTCTGGGTGGTCTCTAGTCATGACAACCCTGCTTCCCGAGTTTTAACATGAAAAGTGACTGCATGTGCAGTCAGGTCAGCATTCCATTAACCCTGAATTCTGTCCAACACTCAGTAACAGCTTCATGCCACTTTTCAAATGGAAGAAATACACTCTCAGTGTCTCAAAATCTTCAAATATTATTGTCATGCATATATAATCTGTGAGTCTAATTTTTGTGATTTTTTCAATTTACATCCCATCTTGCAGTACTAATTTCCACAAATTTACTCTCTATAAAAGGGCTTTTTAATTTATCCTAGAGCTGACTCCTCTACAAAATTCCTACAAGTCCTCTTAACCCATCCTCAATTCTAGCATGATGGAATTTGAGGGATTTATCCAAGACATTATTTTAATCACCTCAACTACATCCTCCTCCTCAGTATTAGTAGCTCTAAGGAACAAGTATTTAGAGTATACTGCTCTATGTCCAGACACTTCATTATTTTTAACAGAGCAACATGTAGCATTTATCTGCTTGATGTGTGTAAACATAGTGTTGTACAATGGCAAAACAACATGCTGTTCCCAGACCTTCCCAAAGAACGCCTAGCATATTAATGATCTTCTTAGCACTGTATCTATAAAGAATCATCTACAACAGCTACTATGTTTAGTAGTATTATAACAGATCATTCAAATTGCCCTACACTTTAATATGTTCTCATACTTAATGATGGACTACTAAAGAGCTTCAAATTTCCCTATTTTGAAGACATTAGATTGTTAGATCCCAACAGTTAATGCAAACTAAAATTTTACTTAAAAAAAATTTTTTTAACAAATTAACTATAGCAATAAGCTTAAAGCCATACCATAATAAGTCTATTACCATTAGAAAAACATGTTTAGGAATACCAAGCAACTTGTGTTTGAAGAAACCTAAACCATGTCTTTTAGCATAATGAATTCAAGAAACCTCAGTAATAAAAAAAATGATGATACACACATTTCAAAAATGAAAAAAACTAAAGGTTTAGACTGGAGAATTAAGTGATTTGACCAAAGACATAAATGTCCTTAATGGTACAGCTTAGACTAGAACCTGGTTACTTGGATGTCTTTCCACTCTGCCACATACTGTCCTTACCTTACAAAAGTCACCAACAATAAGACTGACCACCCTTGATAACCTCCTTTATCTAAAACTCTAAGGTAATTAACTAGGGTCTGACCTACGCTACTGAAGTATACTTGACTACGTATCCTTGTACATTGTCCTCTAATTGATTCCTGTGTTTTCTCAATAAGAGCTTTAGGTATGCCTTATAAATAAACTGACCCTTATGAACTATTAAACATGGTAAATAAAATTTAGCAATAGAACTACTTGAAAAAGTTTCATTTTTAATCTCTTTAATTATACACAATTCCTGCCAAGACCTTAGCTCTGGATTCCATCATGTTGCTGTAATCAGCAAAAGAAGACCATTTCTCCTCTAAAAAAAGGAATCACTCTCTTTATTTGCACAATCTACCCTTTCCCAAGGGTATGACAAAGGTTTCAGTTGTGATTTCAAATCCATTACAGAGCATCACAAGTAATATGAAAATGTGTCCTTTTCATTTTGTCTTAGACTGTTAGGGCATTGTTTTTTTTTTTAAAAATGACTTAGTAATTTTTTTTTGTAAAGCTCACTATATAGCCATGTGATATTTTCAAATACCAAATCATACACCTGATTTAATTAATAACTATTTATTTTGACGTTTTGACGTGGCTATAAGTTACCTCAAAGAAAGAACCAAATTTATACTTAACTACAAATCAGTTGGAAGCCTGGGCCTTCTCATACAGATTCTCTCAAAGGTAGTTGTAGGAGGAAACTCAGAGATGACATGTGCATTCTTCTTCCTGCGCATTTACAGGCAGTGGCACATACATTCCTCAAAAGATATGCTTTATAAATATGTTGTCTAGCACAGAGTAACTGTATTTTATAATACAGGAATCTAGAATATCTTTTAAAATGTGACACAGTCCTATTCCAACAGTTCAGGGACTGAGGACATCTGGCCTCCTCCATCTTGATAAAATTTAACACTATGTTTCCAAACTCCAATTACAAAATTTCTTGACTGTGGTATCCACCAGAAAATATTGCAATCTCTTAGATAATAACAATTAGAGTTTAATATTTTAAAAAGATGAGCACCTACTTAATGTTAAGAGAGTTTATGGAAAACATGTTTGAGTAACAGCAATCTTGAAAAATAATATAACTTTACTTAAGCAAGAGTGGACAAAAGATCTTTATTCTTCATTTAGCACAGATTTTGAAAATAAAGTTGACAGTTTATTAACCTCACATATTTCGACAGTTCCAATATAACAAATTTATTTATGGGAAAAATTAGGCTGATTATAGCCTACTGTAATTAAAGGTGTTTTGGCACAGATGTCGGTCCTCAAATATTTGCTTTGTCAGCTGTCTCATCCACATTAACATCACAGTAATTAGCATACTGTCTATAATATTTTAAAAGCAAACTCAACAAAATTAAGCTATTACATATTGGGAAATGAATACTGATCAAGACTATCAAATGTACTTGCATCTCTATTACTATAAGATGTCACTCAAATGTGTGGTCCACGTGCATGCTCAGTATGAAGAACATGCATCAAAATTCAAAGCCAAAGCCAGACTGTGCTGACCTAAGCTAATAAAAACACACAAACACCCACCTAAAGGGGAACAGAACAGATTCTGAGCTTAAACAGTTTTCCAGCCTGCCTTTCTCACACTAACACAGGTATCTGTCCCTTCAGCTATTTGTTTTGACATTTGTGTCTCTACTTTGTAGAAGACAGTATTCTAATCACTATAGACAGAAGGAAGAATAAAATGAAAAAGGAGAAAACTACCATGAAACTTATATTCAATAAAAGATGCAAACAGGAGTTTCCTGTCAGATAGGAATTTCAAAATACGTGGTGCCTGAAGCCATGGGTTGAGAAAGAGTCCAAGAGCATGTCAAAAATTCCACAGAGAAGCTATGAGTAATTAGAAATATCTGTTATGGACATTATAAACAGTAAAAGACAGACTGTGAACTTAAATTTGCCAGCCCCATTCTGAAGAATTTTTATCAAAGTGTGCTGACCTCTTCTGCGACTCTGAGTGGGACTGAATGATTATATCCACTTCAGTAGAAACAGAGGAACACAATTATTTAAATGAAACTATTTTTACACAAGAGCTCAGCATTTACACACTTCTCTGACTAAAAACACAACTGCAACAATCATTTTCACCTGCCTTCTTAGAATTTAGAAAAATTGTGGAGATTATTTTACAGCCTTTGTCTCTCTTTTTAAAAGTTGATCTCTTTTTCTTTTTCAAAACATGTCCATGTAGCAAGCAAAACAAAAACAGTACAATAATCCATCTTATATCAGCACAGTGCCCTAATAGCTGTGCTCCTAAAAAAATAATAATAAAAATGCCACAGAAATTATGTTCCAATGATTGAAAATGTGCAAATGGGAAGAATAAAAACCAGAGATTTTCATATACCACCTATTTCAATAGTAAAGATGTGTTAAATAATTATAAGTAAATAGCTTTGTTCCTAAAAGCAAGTGATTCACAATTTTCTGCTGATTAATTAACCTTTTACAACAAGCCACAGTCACTAAAAGCAAAATGGTTTCCCTGTTAGTTGACAATGAGACAAAATGATATAAAAGTCAACAGCATATCCTAAGAATGAAAGATACAGAGACTAAAAGTAAAGGGATAAAAAAAATATTTCATGCAAATAAAAATGGGGAAAAAAAGCTGGGGTAGCAATACTTACACTCGACAAAAAAGACTTTAAAGCAAAGGCTATAGGTTTTCTGGAAAGGCCCTGGGCTCATGTTGTGTGTCCCCAGAGATGGGTGATGTAGAAGCTGTTTCCACTGTATTCCCAGATCTGGGGGATGTGATTTCACCCAAGCAGGTACCTCCAAGATGGCAGCCCAAGTAAACACAGCTCACTTCCTCACACAACCACATCAAAATTACAACTAAACTATAGGACAACCATCACTAAGAACCGGCAGAAATTGAGTTGAATGGAGGTCCTGCAACCACAGAATTCAAGAAACCACACCTGTCCAGACTGGTAGTAGAGGCACGGACACAGATGGGTTGGTCTCACACCCACGTGTGGCAGATAAAATGCAGGAAGTATATCTCAGGAGAAATACTGGTCCAGCCACACACCAATCCCCCCAGCCTACAGTTCCAGTGCTGGGAAGATAAGTCCCCATGGCTTCTGGCTATAAAAACCAGTGGAGATTGAGTCAGTGGAAGAAACTGCTAGATTCCCAGGCAGTTCCTCTTACAGGGTCCACACAAGGACTTATTCAGACTAACTTCCACTGAGCCCCAGCACCGGGGTAGTAGCTTAAAAGGCACCAGTGGCATACAGTGAAGAACTGAAATGTCTGGCATCAGGGCAACAGTTGGGGGACAACTTTCTCCAAGACAGAACCACTAGCAGAAGCCACTGCTCCTCTTCAGAGCCCTCCAACCACAGAGTCACAGAGCACAACAGGCACCTTATCTGAAACTCCATCAATCTAGCTCATGCAGTTTTCCTCTCTCCTGGTGATTCCCTGAGACTGCCCCACCCAACTTACAGCTGCCCAAGTGGTTAACTTCTCTTGGCACAGGTTTCTGATCTTCCAAAATCCTCTCACAGTGAGCCCCAGTACCTTACTAAGTAACCCCAGGCTGGGCACTAGCAGTAGCTGGCCTTGGTTCACAACCTACTACGGCTAAGGCACCTCCTAGCCCAGCACAAGAAGCAGCCAGCTGCAAATCACTTTATAGATTATGCCAAGTGGCCCCAGAGAGAACAAAAGCAGGCATCAGAGGGCAGCTGAAGTAAGCCCTGCTCTGTGGAGTAGGCCCCTGCACAGCTGATCCTCCACAGAGGACAGAGGTTGGTGGTCAGTGCTAACAGCCAGTCCTTGTAGCTGAATGGCCTGGGTAAATCCCTCCCGTTGAGCTGCCAACAGCAATCAAGGCTCAAATACAAGAGGAAAGTACACTCAGTCTCTCTCGGTTACCAGGCTTGGATGATAAAGGAGAATGTGCCAATGATGTGCCAATGGACCCCAGAGGACACCTACTACATTAATCCATGTTACCAAAACAGGGAGGGAGTCACAGCAGCTCAACCTAATACATAGAAACAAACACAAGCTGCCAAAATGAGGAGACAAAAAAACATGGCCCAAATGAAAGAATAGATCAAAACTCCAGAAAAAGAACTAAACAAAATGGAGATAAGCAATCTTTCAGATGCACAGTTCAAAACACTGGTTACAAGGACGCTCAATGAACTCAGTGGGTACTCAGTAGCATAAAATCATCCAACTAAAAATGGAGACACTAATTGAAATAAAGAACAATTTCCAGGGAATCAACAGTTGAGTGGATGAAGCGGAGAACATAAGGAAGCAAAAGACAACCAATCAGAACAGCAAGAAGAAAAAAGAATCCAAAAAAAAAAAAAAGTAAAATGAGGATAGTGTAAGCAGCCTCTACGAAAACTTCAAATGTCCCAACTTTAGCATCATAGGGATGCCAGAAGGAGAAGAGAAAGAGCAGGAAATTGGAAATTTATTTGAAATAATAAAGAAAAAAAACTTCCCTAATTTGGTGAAGGAAATAGACATACAAGTCCAGGAGGCACAGAGACTCCCAAACAAGATGGACACAAAGATGCCCACACCAAGACACATTATGATCAAAATGCCAAGGTTAAAGATAAAGAGAGAATCTTAAAAGCAGAAAAAGAAAAGCAGGTTACCTGTAAGGAGTTTCCATAAGACGGTCAGCTGACTTCTCAAAAGAAACTCTGCAGGATAGAAGGGATTGGCAACGAACAGTCATAGTAATGAAAAGCAAGGACCTACAACCAAGATTACTCTATCCTCCAGCAAAGCTATCATTTAGAATCGAAGGGCAGATAAACAGCTTCCCAGACAAGAAAAAACTAAAGGAGTTCATCATCACCAAACCATTATTATATGAAATGTTAAAGGGACTTATTTCACCAAAAGAAGAAGATCAAAACTATGAACAATAAAATGGCAATTATTATACATATATCTACCAACAACTGAATCTAAAAAACAAATGAAGCACACAAACAGAATACAATCAGAATCATAGATATGGATAGTGGGTTGATTGCAGCCAGATGGGAGGGTGGATTGGGGGACAGTGAAAAGGTGAAGGGATAAAAAGCACAAATTGGTAGTTACAGAATAGTCGTGGGGATGAAAAGTACAATATAGGAAATGGAGAAGTGAAAAACTTATATGCATGACCCATGGACATGAACAAAGGTGTGGGGATTACCTAAGGGAGTGGGGGGTGCTAGGTGGAGGGAGGCAAATGCAGAAAAATTGGGACAACTGTAATAGCGTAATCAATAAAATATGACCTAAAAAAAACAAAGGCTATAGTAAGAGACAAGGGCAACACTACATAATGATAGATGGAGCAATCCAACAAGGGCAAATAACCCTTGTAAATATTTATGCACCAAACACAGGAGAACCTAAATATGTGAAGTAAATGTTGATGGACATAAAAAGATGGACAGTAATACAGTCGCATTAGGGCATAGGTGGCAAACACAAGGCCTAGGGGCCGAATCCGGCCCTCTACCTTGTTTCTACCCAGCGGCAGCGCCAAGCTCTTGCTTAACTATTAAGGACTAGTTACATTTATACAGTCTACAATTACATTCGGCCCTTTGAAGGCAACCGAGACGCTGATGTGGCCCTGGGTGAAAATGAGTTTGACACCCCTGCATTAGGGGATTTAATGCCCCATTAAATTAATATTAGTGGATCGATCTTCCAGACAGAAAAGCAACAAGAAAACAGAAGCCTTCAATGACACACTAGATCAGATGAATTTAATTGATATATTTAGGGCATTTCATCCCAAAGCAGCATAATATACATTCTTTTCAAGTGCACAGGAACATTTTAGAGGACAGACTACATATTAGAAAAACAAGTCGCAATAAATTTAAGAAGATTTAAATAATATCAAGCATATTCTCTGACCATATTAGTATGAAATTAAAAATCAATCACAAGAAAAAAAACTGAAAAACACACAAAGTAATGGAGGCTACATAACATGTTACTAAACAATGAACGCGTTAACAATGAGATCAAAGCAGAAATCAAAAGATACCTTGAAACAAATGAAAATAAGAACACAGCAACCCAAAATCTATGGGACACAACATAAGCAGTCCTAAGAGGGAAATTCATAGCATTATAGGCTTACCTCAGGAAACAAGAAAACATTCAAATAAATCACTTAACTTTATACTTAAAGGAACTAAGAACGGAACAGCAAGCAAAGCCCAAGTGAGTAGAAGGAAGGAAATAATGAAAATCAGAGCAGGAATAAACAAAATAAGAGTCTGAAAAAAAAAATACAAAAGATCAATGAAACCAAGAGCTGGTTCTTTGAAAAGATAGACAAGATGACAAACGTTTAACCAGACTCATCAAGAAAAAAAGAGAGGACCCAAATAAATAAAATCAGAAATTAAAAAAAGAAGTAACAACTGACACCAAAGAAATAAAAAGCATTGTAAGGAAATATTATAAACAATTATATCCCAACAAATTGGACAATCTGGAAGAAAAAGATAAATTCCTAGATACATGCAATCTTCCAAAACTGAATCAGGAGAAATCAGAGAATCTGAGTAGACAGATTACAACTTGTGAAACTGAAGCAGTAATCAAAAAACTCCAAACAAAAAAATGTCCTGGACTGGAGAGTTTCACAGGTGAATTTTACCAGTATTCAAAGAAATAACACCTTCTCAAACTATTCCTAAAAATTCGAGAGAAGACTCCTAAGCTCATTTTATGAGGCCAGCATTATCCTAATTCCAAAAGCAGAAAAAGACACTACAAAGAAAGAAAAGTATTGGCCAATATCCCTGATCAACAAAGATGCAAAAATCTTCAACCAAGTATTAGCAAACCAGATCTAGCAATACATTAACAAGATCGTACACTATGATCAAGTGGTATTTTATTCTGGGGATGCAAGGTTGACACAATATCCGTAAGTGAATAAATGTGATATACCACATAAACAACATGAATGATAAAAATCACACAATCATCTCAATAGATGCAAAAGAAAAAAAAGCATTTGATAAAATCTAGCACCTATTTATGATAAAAACTTTCACCAAAGTAGAAAGAGAAGGAACATGCCTCAATGTAATAAAAAGCTATACACCACAAACCTACAACCAACATCATATTTAACAAGGAAAAATGTGAGTGCTTCCCTTAACACTGGGAACAAGACAGGGATTTCTACCCTTACCACTCTTATTGAACATAGTACTGGAGGGCCTAGCCACAGCAGTCAGACAAGAAGAAGAAATAAAAGAAAAGAAAGGAGCAAGTAAAACAGACATTATTTGCACATGACATAATAGTGTATATAGGGAAGCTTAAAGACTCCACCAAAAAACTACTAGAACTAGTAAATGAATTCAGTAAAATAGCAGAATATGAAATTAAAATCCAGAAATCAGTTGTGTTCTTACATACCAATAATGAACTATCAGAAAGGTTAACTAAAAAATAAAATCCCCAGGAATAAATGTAACCAAGGATATAAAAGACTTATACTTGAAAAATTATAAGACACTGAGGAAAGAAATTGGAGAAGATACCAATAAGGAGAAGCATATACTGTGTCCATGGGTAGGAACAATAATCACTAAAATGTCCATTCTACCCAAACCAATCTAGAGATTCAATGCAATTCCTATCAAGATACCAATGGAGTATTTCACAGAACTAGAACAAATATTGGAAACCAATAAAGACCCAGAACAGACACAGAGATCTTGAGAAAGAACAAAGTTTAGAGTAATCACACTGCCTGATATCAAACTATACCACGAGGCCACAGTAATCAAAACAGCATGGTACTAGCATAAAAAGACATATACATCAATGAAACAGAATAGAGAGGCCAAAAATAAAACCATGACATAATGGTCAATTAATATTTGACAAAGAGGGCAATAACATACAATGGTGTAGATAGACAATTCAATAAATGGTGTTGGAAAAATGACAGGTATGTACAAAATAAAAATGAAACTAGACCACCTTCTTACACCATACACAGGAATAAATTCAAATGAATTAAAGAGTTAAATGTTAGAAGCAACCATAAAAATCCTAGAAGAAAACATAGGCAGTCAAATCTCACACACTGCTCGTAGCAATATTCTGTCTGATATATCTCCTTGAGCAAGGAAAACAAAAGAAAAAATAAACAATTTGACTACATCAAACTAAAAAGTTTTTGCACATCAAATGAAAACATCTACAAAATGGAAAGACAACCCACTGAATGAAGGAACATATCTGCATATGCATCTGATAAGGGGCTAATATCCAAAATTTATAAAGAACTGATAAAACTCAACACCAAAAAAAACAAACCACCCAATTAAAAATGGGCCTAAGGACCTGAATAAACTTCTCCAAAGACATACAAATGGCCAATAGACATATGAAAAGATGCTCAACCCTTCCTGGCTGGTGTGGCTCAGTGGACTGAGTGCTAGCCTGAGAACCAAAGGGTCGCTGGTTTGATTTCCAATCAGGGCACATGCCTGGGTTGCAGACCAGGTCCCCAGTAGGGGGAGCACAAGAGACGACAGATTGATGTTTCTCTCTCTTTCTCCCTCCTTTTCCCTCTCTCTAAAAATAAATAAAATTTAAAAAAAAAGAAATGCTCAACCTCACTAATCATCAAAGAAATGCAAATTAAAACCACAATGAGATAACAACTCACAACAATACCTGTCAGTGGTTGTCACCAATAAATCAACAAACAGGTGTTGGCAAGAATGTAGAAAAAAGAGAACCCTCATGCAGTACTGGTGAGAATGCAGATTGGTGCAGCCACGGTGGAAAGCAGTATGGAGTTACCTCAAAAAATTAAAAATGGAACGGCCTTATAACCCCATGATTCCACTTCTGGGAATATATCGAAAGAAGCCGCAAACACTAATTCTAAAGAATATATGCACCCCTATGTTCACTGCAGCATTACTTACAATAGTATACAATAGCCAAGATTTGGAAGCAGCCCAGTGCCGATCAGTAGATGAACAGATAAAAAAAGCTGTGGTACATTTACACAATGGAATACTACCTGGCCATAAAAAAAGGATATCTTACCTTTTGGGAGAGCATGGATGGACCTAAAGAGTACTATGCTAGGTGAAATAAGCCAGTCAGAGAAAGACAAATACCACATGATTTCACTTATACATGGAATCTCATGAGCAAAATAAAATAATCGAAATAGAAACAGACTCACAGATACAGAGTACATACTGACAACTGTCAGAGGGTAGGGGGGTTGGGCGGCTGGGTGATAATGGTGAAGGGATTAAGCAAAAAACAAAACAACTCTCATACACAGACAACAGTATGGTGATTACCAGAGGGAAAGGAGGGTAAAGAGGAGGTAACAGAGGGTTAAGGAGGCATAAGGTGATAGAAGGAGACTTCGCTTTGGGTATTGAACACAACGATGCAAGATACAGGTGTTATACTATAGAATTGTAATATGTGAATATATGCACCTATGCAACCTATATAATTTTTTCAACCAAAGCCACCCCGATAAATTCAATTTAAAAACAGAGATAGAGAATTAATTAATTAATTAATTAATTAATTAATTAAGTCAAAGTGTCCTAGGGAATTCTTGGCCTCTTTGACACACATCTGACCTTGTCTGGCAAAGTGAGCTCTAGGAACAATGATGTGGTTTACTTACCTTTGTAAGTAACAGTTTGGGCTACTTATTGTCAATAAAGCAATGTTGAAAGTGGTTAGATAGCAAAAATGATGTCATCATACAAAAACAGGTTCATAATTATTCTCATTTAGTCAAATAACCACAAGCTTCTTGCTGAAATATATATTTCAGCAGAACTAAAGTTTTTACATCTTTTATTCACTTGCAAAATTGGGATTTTGACTTTTTTGAAGAAACTGGCCATAAATATTTTGCAGGAAAAAAAAATGAGAGAAATAATTCTTTGTAAAACTTGTTTTTATCATCTGTCCCTAAGAAGGAAATCAAATTCCCATGCAATAAAATATCAATAAATCACAAGCAAAATTCTTGTTTCCAGTGCCATATATATCAGGAATGATAGCTTTCATCACATGATCAAAAATCAAAAAGGATTAAAAAATAATTGTCATAAAGAAAGAGTAGGGAAGAGTACAGTAGATAGAGAACATGTTAAGGGGTCAGGCTTTTTGTTTCTTTTTGCCATTTACTACCATGATTTAGGGGGACTAAAAATATATCTGAGTTTCGTTAGTAAGAATGTGACTAAAAACTTTTATCAAATACAGGAGCTATAAAGATTTGATGAGATCAGGTAAATGCCTGACATACAGTAGGCACTCAGTACATGTATCCTTTCTGCATTCTAATTATGCCCTTTGCATTAAGATTCAAAACCATTCACAATCTGGGCCTGACTCAAATTCACAAGTTTTATCTACCATCACTCCATATATTTTTCCTTATATCCCAGCAGCCCTGGCCTAATGTATAGTTTCTGGCAAGTTCTTTAACTTTCTTACCTATAAAATAGGTAGCTGCACCATGGAATCATCATAAGGATTAAATAAGATTGTGCATTTAAAGTACTTAGAATCATGTCCTGTGTAGAATAAGCACTCAATAAATGTTAACTAGATATAATTAAAGAAAACTGACAGCATAGGAGAAATAACTTCATCTTACATTTCTATAATGACTTGCCAGCTTTTGAGGAACTTCATTTGACCATCAAATATTTGATGGCATGACTACAAAGGCTTGTTGTTTTCATAAAACAGGAAACATCATTCAATCTGGATTAGAGTCATTTTTTTCTTTGTTCTCTTCCTACACTTCACTATTTCATGTTTTCTTTTAGAGTTAGTTATATATGCTTTCTTCCCCTAATATAGTTCTTCTTTGTTTCCCCTACTACCCATACATGAGGCACTTTAATAAATGCTTGCTCAGTGAGTTCCCTGGGCTTAAAATATACTTCTCCCAATTTATGTGGATATTAAATTATATCCTTCAAATTTTATTTTAAATGTCTCTTCTGCCAGGATCCAAGATCAAGACACAAAAAAACAGTTGTGTTTCTTTATACCAGCAATGGACAATCCAAAAAGGAAAAATTTAAATAATCCCATTACAACAGTATTCAAAATAAAATACCTAAGAGGAAATTTAACCAACAAGGTGAAAGGTTTGTACACTGAAAACTACAAAACACTACTTATTGAATTAGAAGAAAACCTTAACAAATGGAAAGACATCCCATGTTCACGGATTGAAAACTTCGTATTGTTAAAACTAGATAGAGGTGACGGTTGTACAACATTGTTAACATAAGTAATACCTTTTCTTTTAATCAACATTGTGGTTATTCTGTACTTATTTCAAACACACATTCTCTGCCCTAGAACTTTATTTTATGTGTGGATCACTTCATCTTACCTAATACTGTAGTCCCCCTCTCTCCTAATTCCACCCTTGCTATGCCTCTTTCTCTTCCTGGACTAAAACTTATTTTATTGGAATACATTTTGCTGGAATCCTTTAGGAAAGAGAAATGGACACAAAAACTTTTATGACACATGTTAAAACTATTCCTACTCTGAATTAACTGTAATGAGTGCAGTTAATTTAGTTTTTATTTACAGTATATCAGCATCCTACACTAAATAAACCAATCTACCGGATATGATCAAGCAAATACTAGTGCTTTTTAACATCTGCAAAATCAAATCAGTGTCAATGGGTAAATCAAACAGCCTAAAGTAAAACACTAGTAAACAGCTATGGAAATATTTTGAGTTGTCTCTTTCAGTCATATGTTTAGTTTTTAGACAAGTTATCTGAGAATTTAGCACATATTTTTCTAGGACATTTTCATGAAAATTCCCTATTTATACCTTCATATCACCTTTCAAATTATTGAAGTCCCAAGACAAAACAACATGTAAATTAAATGCTGTCCTACAAGTCTTAACTACGAATTTAATTAGCAGTACAAACAGAACCCTTATATTTAAAGGGTAGTTAATTACAGAACATGAGGCTTTAAAAGAGGTCACTGGAAGATTTTATGCTCATGGTTATTTCATCCCCCCCCCCACCACCACCCGGCAAAGCGTTTCTTGGCAATACACCTATTTAAAAGTCAGGGTTAACACAAAATCATTCATTTCCACGTGATCAGAGGACTGAAATATCTCCGCTATTAAAAATGTTATTTTAAAAATACTGATTCTGATATGGCATTTAACCAAACATATCACTTAAATAGCAAAACTACCTTTTTAAATTAGGGCCAATTTTTTAAAAAAATTAAGACATAATTAAAACGCTGTGCCCAAAGCCACCCTTGCTAGTAACTGCATTGTTAAATAAAATGACCCTGATCCTAATCTCTTATCAGTGTTTAACAATAGCTTCTTCATAACAAAACTATGTCTCTAGAGAATGCATTTATAATGAAAACTGTAGCTATCTGAAAATGACTGAGTAGAAAATTAAATTATGTTTATAAAATTCTAATTCATTTCAAATGTTTATATAAATTCTAGCTCTTCAATGAGGAAAAATGAGACCTTTTTATCTTAACTATCTCCTATCATTAATTCAAAAACAAATACAATATGCTATTTTCTTCAGCTTTCCCTGAAAACCTATTTTAGCAGACTTTAAAAACCAGCCTATTCCATTAATACAGAAATCTGGAATCATCCAATTATATGTAAATACATTTCTTCTAATACAAATACATAAATGTCCACCATTTGCAAATGGAATGTCAATACTTATAAAGTTCAATAGTTTATCTAAATGTAGAAAATATTTTTAGTCTGCTCAGAGCAATTTTTAACAGTGAAGTAGGAGTTAACAGTAATCAGAAACCAAGCCTTCCTTAGGAAGGATCAAGAGGAAATGGTTTCGGAAAATCCCAAATATTTTAAACACAGGAACATATCCAGTTTTGACAAGCTATATGGCCATGGCATAAATGCTTCCATCATCAGTAGCTGTTAAAACAAGCACTCCTTTACAAGTTTGACAGAGAACAGAATTCATTTCCCCTATACAGCTGCACTGTTTCAAAGTCCCTTAAACATAAGTGTGACAAGACTGATTTTTTGGAGCCCAGATATTTACCGTATTGTCCTAAAGGACCTAATTTAAAAATAAATAAATGTGTGTGGAGTTGGAGCAGGGGCAAGGAGGGGGAGGCGGTGAGAAGGAAGGGCAAAGTCAAAGAGGAAAACAAGAAAACAGGATAATGAAACCCATGCCTGTACACTAATGCACATGGCATATTCAGATGCTCTTCTTTAAAAACGTTTTTACTTTTGGTGTAGCATGAAATCAAAATCAATGCTCAGAACAATCCATCAAAGAAAAATTGATAAATGAAAAGACAAACCACACCATGGAAGTATTTACAAATAAATATATCTTATAAGACTCCTGACCAGAATATGCAATATAATATAAAGAACGCTCAAAACTGAACACTAAGAAAACAAACCAAATTTTTAAAACAGGCAAAAAATTTTAACAGACTCTTCACCAAAGAATATATACAAATGGTAAATGAGTGCTCGAATGCAGGCTCAACATCATTAGTCACCAGGAAAAAGCAAACTCAAACCACAACTAGATACACCACAAGCCACCCACTAGAAGGGTGGAAGAAGAAAAAACCTGATAATATCAAGTGCTGACAAGGATACAGAGACAACTAGAATTCTCACACAGTGCTGCTGGACATGCAAAATGGCATAGTCATTTCGGAAAATTATTTGGTTTCTTATAGGTTAACAAGCTAAGTTTAAAAGTAAACAAATTTAAACTTACCTCCCAACTAGCAAGCCCACCCCTGGATATTTATCTATGAGACATAAAAATTTATGTTCATATAATCTGTAGCCACGAGTTTATGGCAACTTTATTCAAAATTGCCAGAACATGGAAACAACCCAAGCATTCTTTAACTGGTGAATGGTTAAATAAACTTTGGTACAACCATACTATGAGATACTACCAGCAATAAAAAGGAATAAAACACTGATACACACAACAGCCGATTCACAAGGCCATGTGATTCCATTTACATGACAGTCTAGAAAAGGCAAAACCATAGAAACAGATCAGTGCTTATGAGGGGCTAAGAGTAATGGCTAGGATTGACAAAAATGAAACAGTAAAATGTGTGGGGCAGGTAATAGAACTGTTCTATATACAGTGGTTATATAACTATTATTGGCCTGTATACGTTTGATTGTGTACCTTTGTCAAAACACAGAACTATACATTTTTAAAATAGATTGTAGTGCATGTTAATTAAAGTCAAGAAAAGGCTGGCCATCATGAGGAGTCTACTGGAAAAAAAACACTCTTTACCTGATTATAAAACTATTTTTTCCCATCACTTCGATATAGGCAGTACTGTTGGGCACAACAATGAAAAAACATAAATAAAAAAGACTCAGAGAATGACACAACAATGGTAAAGGGGAAGGT
The DNA here is from genome assembly GCF_022682495.2 of Desmodus rotundus. Lineage (NCBI taxonomy): Eukaryota > Metazoa > Chordata > Mammalia > Chiroptera > Phyllostomidae > Desmodus > Desmodus rotundus. The sequence goes on along the minus strand of NC_071394.1, from coordinate 35,209,160 downwards.
GCTGCTACATGGGACTCACTCCAGACAGAAAGACAAGGACTAAAAAGTAGATGTGACTAAAGGCTACTACCAGAAAAAAATAAAGATAGTGAGACCATTATCTTAGTTGCCAATTCCAGAGCACTAGATAAAAAGGTTATCAGTTATCACTTAAAACTTCTGAGTTTTACATTTAGGATAATCTGAGAGCAAACTTACAAAACTCCTTCCTCAAACAGTACATGGAAAGGGGAGGAAGAAGCAGTATATGCAAAAACCATAAAATACTTGGGAAAAATGTTTTTAGTCAACTTTAATTTGAAGATAACAACATTTCTAACTTTTTAAGAAAAATTATAATTTTTTGGAGAGAAAATATGGCAGATTGGAAACAGCAAAAAACTTAAGATTCCAGGGGCCTTGGAGAACTAAATCAAATGATACATACTTAAGTCCATACATGGTGAAGTGTAACAACGCTAATGCTAACAATAGCTGTTTTTATATACTCTGTGAGCTAGAAACAATGAACATGACAATTTCCAAGCCAGTATGCTAATCCCACAGATGATTATTGTCACATGACCATAAATGGAAGAGCTAAGACTTGAAACCCAATTTGTCTAATACAGTAGCCTAAAGCTCTTCTGACCCCTATATTATTCTATCACCCAACAATATTTAAACAATCTTATACCAATGAACTTAAGGAACAAAGCAATATTCAATAAACTGCCAGAAGGTTCTATGAAGTAAATGGAGTTGTTGTTTGCAGTCATACATCAGCATATGGGATGATCATTCTGTTTGTGTACTCCATGTGGTGGTAATTGTGTGTTGCACTCTTAGGCGGGTTTCAGTTACTAGGGCTAAATGATGTGGTTATTTAGCAATATCTATGCTGGCCTAACACTTTCTAGTTTTCTTCCATTTTAACATACATTATCTCATTTGAAGCAAATAGTCACCCAGTAGGGATATATGATACTTATTGGTACAGACAAGTACATTCACTTCAACCCAATAACTGCTTACAGAGCACCTACTTATACCATAGGTGAGTTTATAAAACAGGCCCAACACGGTCAAGAACAAGTCCAAAGAATGAAGTTCTCTTCTATTGAAAATAAGAAATCTCTCCATATAGCCTATTTTATTTTTTCCTGTCTCCAACCATTCAGGGGTGTCCAACCTTTTGGTGTCTCTGGGTCACACTGGAAGAAGAACTGTCTTGGGTAACATATTAGATACACAAACACTAACAAAAACTGATGAGGAAAAAAAAAAAAAAAGGTTTTAAGTAAACTTACGATTTTGTGTTGGTCCCCATTCACAGCCATCCTGGGCCGCATTCAGGCCACAGACCATGGGTTAGACACCCTCTAATTATTCAGGATCAGGCTATATAGCATATTATTCTTTTTTAGCCCATATGGTATTCTTTCACAGAAAAACATTCTCATCTTACGAAGTTCTAGAATGTTAACAATAAAAGCTCATGTTTTCCCATAGTACTCTTTTTCAAACACAGACATAAATGTTTTTAAAATGCCTTTCAAGAGTTCCACATTACGATCCACCATCTATGGTGGAATCTCTGCCAAGATGCAGATATTCATGAAAAACCTTACGGGAAGACCATCAGTCCCAAGCTGAACCCTCAGATCTGAAAGAAAATGGAAAGGCCAAGACCCAGGATAAGGAAGGAATTCCTCCTGACCAGCAAAGGCCGACCTTTGCTGGAAGACGGACACACTTTGTCTCCCTACAACATTCAAAAGGAGCCCACTCTTCATCTTGTGTTAAGACTTTAGTGGTAGTGCTAAGAAAAGGAAGAAGTCTCACACCACTCCCAAGAAGAATAAGCATAAGCGAAAGAATGTTAAGCTGGCTGTCCTGAAATACTACAAAGTGGATGAGAAGGGCAGAAATCACTTACTTGCCTGCATTGGGAGTGCCTTCAGATGAATGTGGTGCTGGAGTTTTATGGCCAGACAGTTTGACAGACAGTATTGTAGCAAATATTGTCTGACCTATTGCTTCAACAAACTCGAGGACAAGTAATTGTATATGGGTTAATAAAAGACATGAACTAACATTAAAAAAAGAAGAAGAAAAAAAAAGAGCTCCACACTAGAGACAACAATGTTCTTTCACCCTTCAGAAACCACTACTAGTGGCAGAGAACCTAAAATGGATTTTTTGAAACACAACAGTGTGGTGATGGCCAGAGGGGGGCCAGGGACTGGGTGGAGGTGGGCAAAGAGGAGGAAAATGAGGTCATCTAAAATAGTGTCAACAATAAAGATTTTTTTTAAGTTTTTTTCTTTCAAAATGGAAAGGAAGAAAAGCAAAGTGGAAAAAATGAGTAAATATAACAATGAAAGAGGATAAATAAAAAGACGTGGAAAGATATTACCCAGTAAAATGATTAGGAAGAAGGGCTCTAACAATCACCATTCATTTTAATGAAAGATGAAAGGGGAGGGGCAGGGAGAAGAGGTAAATGAGCAAACACTGAATGAATTACCCCAGTCTGCCCCTAATAAGGGAAAAGAGCTTGAACAACAGCTAAGAAAGCCAGAAGCCACGTACCTCTCTCTTTACCAGCATCTACATTCTCCTCACTGCTAGCCTCAAAATCCACAAGAAGGATTTCAGGTCCCAGCTGTACCAAGACAGATGCCAAACATCCCATGAGAGCCCACAAACCACTACAGTGCTTGTCTCCTCATCAGGATTTAGGGGGAACATGGTATCTAAAGTGAGGTCTGAGCCCTGGCTGGTGTGGCTCAGTTGGTTGGAGTGTCACTCCGTAACCTAAGGGTTGCGGGTTTGATTCCCAGTCAGGGCACATACCTAGGTTGCAGATTTGATCCCCAGTCAGGGAGCATTCAGGAGGCAACCAATCCACATTTCTCTCTCTCTAAAAGCAATGAAAAAATGTCTTCGGGTGAGGATTTAAAAAAAATTTTTTTTTAAATTGAGGTCTCAGGATTTGAAGGACCTAGGTTGCTCTAAAACAGTAAAAGAGCCCCTGGCTGGTGTGGCTCAGTGGTCTGAGTGCCAGCCTACGAACCCAAAGGTCGCCAGTTCAATTCCCAGTCAGAGCACATGCCTGGGTTGTGGGCCAGGCACCCATTTGAGGGCGTGCGAAAGGCAACTGATGGTTGTATCTCTCACACATGAATGTTTCTCTCCCTCTTTCTCCTTTCCTCCCCTTCTCTCTAAAAAATAAATAAATAAAATATTTAAAATGGTAAGAGAGTCAGGGGAGGAGGGCATTCAGAATATGGGGTTCACGGGGTCTGCACAATTTCTAACAAATTATATCTCAAAAAAATAGTAATATAAAGGATGTTAAATGTTTCCATGTGAACTGGCTCAAATATGGCCTTACTCACAACTTAGTAAGAAAGAGCTCAAGACTAAAATATTTAGTCCAATACTCAAGGGCTTTGATGAGGGGAAAAACTGTGTGTATGCATTTAAAAATGATAGTTGTCAACTTAAAATTTCAAATGAGCTTTTTCTTTTTCTATTATGAGGTTCTAATTCTTCATTATGTTGGCTTTTTTCCTATACACTCAATTCAGAATTATATTTCCATTGCCTGCAAGAGTACATGTCTGTAAATAACATTCAAAAAACAAGAAAAACACTCTACAAAGCAAGCAGCCATTTTTTTTTTCCTTTAATTACGTGGAAGCTTGGAGTACTTATTAAATGCTTGCTGTTCTTTTTTAGCAAAGATGGGATCTCAGGAGAACTCTGGTGGCTACAATTCACACACTTTGGCAGAATACTGGTCAAAACTTGGACCTGTAGCTCTGAGATAAGGACACTCTTAACCCCTAAATATGCTGCAAGTTCATAAAGGCAAAAGGTTCATGCAGAATAGTGCTCAGTACTCTCTCCATCTACACACAAGCTCCTGTAAATGATTCGGCACAGGAGAAACCTTCTGTAGTTGAAACAGGAAAGAAGAGCTGTTCAATCACGTCTGAGTTGACGCACAACCTTCAAAATACCATACCAACTCCTGGGTGACAAGGAAGATTCTTTTTTAGAAATAAATGCAAGTTACTAGGAGCCCGGGTTTCCCCTCACCATAGCTATTCCTTTAGTACAAATTGCTAAAACCAGTTCATCTCTCTTCTGTAATGCTGACCTTGTTCCAGTTTCCACACTTCATTAAAAGGTACTGAATACTGTTTTGAAATGAAATAAATTCAAAATAACAGCATTTGTGAGGTTAACATGAAAACTTTTGTGCCAATTTCTGAAACTCTGTGGGAATAATGGTATTAACGCTACTATTTTTTTCCCTTGTTCCCCAGGCGGTGGACTACATTTCCAGATACAGTGAAAAGACTACCAACAGAGTAATAGTTACACCAACAACATATAAATAGGACTGCTGAGAGTATAACACAGATTTTGGAGTTACTGCACAGAAGGACCAATAATCACAGTACTCTAGCTTTTAGTATAAACCAGTTCACAGGCACAAACAGTCTCAATTTAAATGTTTGACAATCAGTTTCCGAGTATTAAGCAGTACCATTCAAAGTGTTGAAAATTCTCTCTGTAAAATGATCACAAATCTAAATGGCACGGATTTTTAAAGCTATTTTTTAAAAAAGGAACTGAAGCAAAAAACTATTATAAATACCCTGCTGAAATAACACAGGTACCAATAAAACATGCCTAAGCCATACCATGATTTCAACATATTACTCCCCAAATTCAATATTTATGACTCAATATTCTCAACTATAAATGACATTTGACCAATATTTCTAGCTCTAAAAATCTATGACTTTATGAATTCTATGTGTCTTTTTAAAGTTTCATTATGCACAAAATGCTGTTAAACAGAAGTAGATGCTATAGAAATAAATTCAAAATAGATTCAGCAGTAGAAGATACAGGCCTCTGCTCTCAGGAAGATTTCAAATGAAGGCCAGGAAGTGAGACAATTAAGAGTTTAATACTAATGTTTTAACAATGGAAAGTATGACAGTTTATATGCCAAATGGGAGGCTGAGAGAACAGCAGCAACAATTCCATCAAATGTGAAATAAAGGCTTGCTAGCTTGGTCTGAAAAGTTAAATGAGGCTTAACCTCCTAAGCTGTAAAGCATGCACAGGATTTGGTTGGGCAGAAAGGCTAAGAGTGCCACCAGCAAGGATCAGTCAATACTGGCTAAAGAAGTTTGGCTAAAGTATGAGGCTTGTGTTCTTGACAATGAAGTTATCAATACACTCACCAGACCATGGCTTCAACCAATGGGCAATTACAAGATGTTGAAAAGTTAAGGGAGGCGTGAAACATAGTGTTTTAGAAAGCTTAACCTCAAAGGGGAGTGAGGGACATATTAGGTGAAAGACCAAAAAGTAAAATGGTACACAATCAAATCAGGTAGAGAAATGCAGGCATTATTTAGATTTTCAAGTCCAAAATAATCTACTACTGAGGTTAAAATAACCTGCTTATCTATATCAATGAAATTTATCAACTCTTTATTTTCCTTATAAAGCAGATTAAGTATGTATTAAAACCTTTTCCTATATTTCTAAAGTATCACATAACAAACTATGTGTAAAAATCTCCTTCACGTGGCAAAATCAGGACAGTTGTTGTTATTGGTCCCAAACTCTCTCAAAAGGAAATAAATGCTGATTCACAGTTTTGACACTAGAATTACTAATCAGTCAATGTAACTAACTCTTCCCAAAATTGAGCAATTTGCTTTGTCACTCCCTGTAGGAAGGTCTAGTTTATGTACCCAATAAATATACCATACAAAAAATAAAATTAGCATCTGTGATATAACGACTACTAAGCATGTAAAAATCACGAAACATTTTCCAAAACAAAATCAAAGTTCAAAAACACAGAAAAAAAAAAGGGGTTGTGATATTCTTTATACTACACTTTCCATTTCTGCCCCATTATATTTAATCTCTTCATATTTAACAGCATGCCTAAAATAATAAATCTCACTAATATTTTAAATGCTTTGTAGTTTTTATTATCAAAACACAGATTTCACTTAAACTTCACAGTTCATTTGACACACTGGTTTATTCTGAAAAAATTCCACATAAATTCAATTTTTGTAACTCAAATAGCTTAAACATCTTTGAAAGATATCCATTTAAGGAAGCCAGTACCACAACAGATTCTCTTCTAAAACTGAGATACGCCGATATAAAGTGAACATCAGTCCAGATTAACCTGGTTTCCTAAATTGGAATTTTGTATTTTCTTAAAGTTTGCTGTTTTTCATGGTGCTATAAAAACTGGCTTAAGTATGGTACTGAAATTACTTCCATCATGACAGATCAGAGAAATGTGCTGTATTGGAGTTTAGTTTTCCAAATAGTGAATACATGATGCTGAGTAGCATAGACCCAATCAATCAATACTGAGTTTCACTGCTTCCTCCCTGGCAGCAGGAAACCCCAGTTCACAGCAGAAGGCACAGTATTTTTATCATAATCCTTCAGCTTGAACCCTGCTTCTGTCAATGATTTGTTAGAGATATTGCCCACCATTCCAAATGGAGGATATATATGTACTGGGGATAAATAGGGGCTGCTAGTACCTATCCCCTAGGAATATTGTGACATTTAACCAAGACAACTTGTGTGAAGTTCTGGACACAGAGTAGAGACTTTCTGTCCCAGACACAATATACTTCTTTGCTTCCCTAAGAAGTAACACAAGAAGCTACAGAGTGTTAAAGGCAAAATAGTGCCTCATTCACCCTTTTTTCAGGATTATAAACTGAATATTTAAAAAAAACACAAAAGAAGTTAGAGCTATGAAGAGAAAACAAATGCAGAATATTATGTGAAAATGTCAGGCTTCCTTTCATGAAGTTCTCTAGAAATTATTTCCCACTTGTGTGAGGCAATTATACCTTAAAGAGTAACAACTACGAAATAAAAACTTCTTCTACTTCCTTAAGTACCTATCCTACTTCCAAGGAACCTTACTTTTTCTTGATCTACATTTGTTTGTATCATTTCCACAGTGGATTTGTGGCAGCTAAAAGAATGACTTAGGAAGTAGGAGAAATGGCACACTGAGTCTTACTTAGCCCATGTTATTCCGAATGCCATCGTTAAACTTTGACTGTTTCTCAGCCACCAACGCTTCACCTGGATGCATCCGAAGAGATGTGTTTCACACGCAAAAAGATCAAATCCTCTGGAGAAAAACAAAACTAAACTTTTACAGGGAAAATATGGATTTAAGGTAAATATATCTGCTTCTTCCCTTTGTATTGCTTATTCTTTGTGTCTAAGAAATACTACTGTAGAGAGGGGGGAAATGAAAATGACAAAGGGGGAGACTTCCGGCCAAGATGGAGGCGTAGGTAGACACACTGTGCCTCCTCACACAACCAAAAGAAGGACAACAACTTAAAAACAAAAAACAACCAGAACTGACAGAAAATCAAACTGTGTGGAAGTCCGACAACCAATGAGTGAAAGAAGACACATTCATCCAGACCAGTAGGAGGGGCGGAGACGGGCAGCTGGGTGGAGAGGACTCCTCGCAAGGTTGTGGCTGGAGGACCAGGGTGGACAAGACGGCGGCTGTCAGACAGGGCAAGGCAGCAGCTGGCAGAGCGGGGCAGGCAAGGCAGCAGCTGGCGGACCCGGCGACAGACCACGAAAACCAGGGCTCCAGCCCAGGGAAATAAAACCTCAAACCTCTGATTGAAAACACCTGTGGGGGTTGAGGCAGCAGCAGGAGAAACTCCCAGCCTCACAGGAGAGTTCGCTGGAGAGATCCACAGGGTCCCTAGAACATGCACAAGCCCACCCACACAGGAATCAGCACCAGAAGGGCTCAATTTGAGTTTGGGTAGTGGAGGGAGTGACTGAAAACCAGCAGAGAGTAGAGCAAGCGCAACTGTTCCCTCTCCGCCCCTCCCCCACGTACAGTGTCACAAGGCAGCCATGTGGGCGGGCCTGGTGAATACCTAAGGCTCCGCCCCTTTATGTAACAGGCGCGCCAAGACAAAAAAAATGGCCCAAATGACAGAACAGATCAAAGCTCCAGAAAAAATACAACTAAGTGACGAAGAGATAGCCAACCTGTCAGATGCACGGTTCAAAACACTGGTAATTAGGATGCTCACAGAATTGGTTGAATTTGATCACAAATTTGATGAAAACATGAAGGCTATGCTAACTGAGATAAAGGAAAATGTACAGGGAACCAATAGTGATGGAAAGGAAACTGGAACTCAAATCAACGGTGTGGACCAGAAGGAAGAAAGAAACATCTAACCAGAAAAGAATGAAGAAATAAGAATTCAGAAAAATGAGGAGAGGCTTAGGAACCTCCTGGGCATCTTTAAACGTTCCAGCATCCGAATTATAGGGGTACCAGAAGGAGAAGAGGAAGAATTAAAAATTGAAAACTTATTTGAACAAATAATGAAGGAGAACTTCCCCAGTCGGGCAAAGGAAATAGACTTTCAGTAAGTCCAAGAAGCTCAGAGAGTCCCAAAGAAGTTGGTACCAAGAAAGCACACACCAAGGCACATCATAATTACATTACCCAAGATTAAAAATAAGGAGAGAATCTCAGAAGCAGCAAGAGAAAAGGACACAGTTACCTACAAAGGGGTTCCCATAAGACTGTCAGCTGATTTCTCAAGAGACCTTACAGGCAAGAAGGGGCTGGAAAGAAGTATTCCAAGTCATGAAAGGCAAGGACCTACATCCAAGATTACTCTATCCAGCAAAGCTATCATTTAGAATGGAAGGGCAGATAAACTGCTTCTCAGATAAGGTCAAGTTAAAGGACTTCATTATCACCAAGCCCTTATTGTATGAAATGTTAAAGGGACTTAATCTAAGAAAAAGAAGATAAAAAATAGGAACAGTAAAAATGACAGCAAACTCAGTTATTAACAACCACACCTAAAACAAAAACAAAAGCAAATTAAGCAAACAACTAGAAAGAAACAGAACCACAGAAATGGAGATCACATGGAAGGTTATCAACAGGGGAGTAGGAGGGGGAAAGAGGGGGCAAAGTTACAGAGAATAAGTAGCATAAATGGTAGGTAGAAAATAGACAGGGGGAGGGTGAGAATAGTATAGGAAATGTAGAAGCCAAAGAACTTATATGTGTGACCCATGGACATGAACTAAATGGGGGGAATGTGGGTGGGAGGGGGTATGCAGGGCAGAGGGGAGTGAAGGGGGAGAAATGGGACAACTGTAATAACATAATCAATAAAATATATTTTTTAAAAACTGACAAAGGGGGAAAAAGTACCCTAAAGTAACGGAAGTTACAATGAGAAGCTCATGATAAAAAGAAAATGCAGGACAACAAACAATTGGAGAAAATTTATCAGAAGTAAATGGTGGGGGGATCACCTTTTTAAAAAACTAGTCTAGTGATTTAAAACAATTCTTTAAAATCTAAATAAACTCACATGACCCTTGTTGTGCCAGGTAAAAATAAAGTACAACAATGTAAATATACTTGGAACTACTAAACTGTACACTTAAAATGGTTAAGATGGTAAATTTTATGATTTTTTCTTACCACATTTAATAAAAAAATAAAGTCCAGGATTGCATAGAACAATCTAGGATTCTTATACACTTAAAATGGAGGCATCAAATGTTTAGGAGTCCTCTTTTAAAACATATAGCTTGATTTTTATAGGAAAAAAAGAAGAAATTTTACTTATAAAGATACTAAAAAACTATTAAGTGATTTATAGAAGTTCTTAATACAGTAAGTCCTCACCACTGTCAACAGGTTCTGCAACTTTAAGCCAAAGGATGTGTAACCAAACTAACTTTCCCACAGACTAACTGACAAAAAACAAGAGTTGAGTTCCTATGGCATCTCATCTACGTGAGGCTGAACAAATGACGTTATTCTAAGACTGATGCATTCTGATAAAAGGATAGACATTTTACTATCTTGGCTATCAATGAAAATGTTAACCCTGTGAATACTAATTTGTAGAGTTGGGGTTTTTTGTGTGTATGTTTTTTAACCACATAAACGCAAATACACTACACTTGGGGAAACACATCAGTCCCAAGAGGACATAAAAATTACTGCAGTTTTTAAAATACATTCATTAGATCGATTTCCTCAAAACCCTGAAAAGGAAATTCCCTACCACTTCTGGCCAATATCACAGGACCCCTTAAAAGAAATATTCTAAAACCTGAAAGTTTTTTCAACTTCATTATTAGATAATATAATAGATTCCTTTAATATTAAATTAACAAGTAAACCCATTTAATTAAAAAATAATCAATTTTCACAAATGTGTATGTATATACATGTAATTGTTTTAACCCTAAGGCATCAAGGAAAAAAATGTCTATTAAGCTAAAAATTACGTTAAAAATTCCATTAGAAAAAGTGGAAATATTAGTGAACTAGATTACTGAGTTAATGAAGAAAGAAAATAAAACAAGAAAGAAAAAAAAAAGAACAGACATAAGGGGTCCATTCATTCTGAAACCCTAAGATTTACCAAAAAAAAAAAAATTCCAAGTAAAATATAAAACAGTATTTCTGGAAACCAGATTCTACTCTAAAACTCTACAAAAGCTCAAAGGTCATCTACCCCAACAAAAATCACCACTGAAGTTTTCTCAGTTACTGGAAAAGAAAAGAAATACTATATTTAACATAGAAATTAAATTTGGTATTTTAACATGTTCAGAAGTGCCTCGATTAGTTAGAGGTTATGCAGAACTGAGCACACACACATGCAGCAGCTCCAGAGGAGCAACTCACAAAAAGAAGCCACCCCCCAATCCTCCTCTATTCCAAAGCGCCACAAATCCTCTTTTATGATTTAGCCTACACCAGGTGTGTGGTACAAAGGGGGAAGGGAACAGAATTAACTCTTCTCGTGGGTACTACCACACTACCACCTTCGTCATTCAAAAAAGCATCCAAAACCATGGCTATCGCCCTGGCCAGGTAGGTCAGTTGGTTGGAGCATCCTCCTGATACATCAAGGCTGGGGGTTCAAAACCCCAATCAGGGCACATGCAAGGGTCAACCAGAGAACGCATATAGTCAGTGGGGGGCAGTGCATCGCTGTTTCTCTCTCCTTTCCTCTGCCTCTCTAAGATCAATAAATAAAAATGTTATAAAAAAAAACCCAAAAGCATGCCTATGTCAAAGCTTATATTTTATGGAAATATACAATATGTACAATTCTGTATACAACAAATGCATAGTTTGATAAGTTTTAACAAACAAGTGACAAATGTGCATTACTAAAGCAATTAATATATAGAACACTTCTATCCCTCCAGCAAGTTCCTTCATGACCCTTTACAGGAAATTCTCCACTTCATGCCAGTCAACCACTCACCTGATTTCTATCACTATGTATAGCTTAGTTTTTCCTGTTCTAAAGCTTCACATAAATGGCAACATATAGTATGTGTCTCGCTTCTTTTGTTCAGCATAACATTTTTAAGATCCACCCATGTAGTTACTATGTTTCCCACTAGTTTGTCCTTTTTTATTGCTGAATAGTATCCCATTACATGAATGTTACCATCTATTCAACCACTTACTCTGTTGATGGACATTTGGGTTCTTCCTAGTTTGGGATTATTTGAATAAAGCCACTGTGAACATTCACATTGTCTTTTTGTGGACATGTGCTTACATTCCTCTTGGATAAATGGTGAATAATATGGTAAATATGTTAAACTTCACAAGAAGCTTTCTAAGAAACTGCCGATTTATTTTCCAAAGTGGTAATACAGCTGACACTACTACCAGCAGAGTGAGATCCAGTTTGCTTCACATTCTCCCCTACACTTTGTATTGTCAGGGTTTTTTTAAACTTAGCTATTCTATTTCATTGTGGTTTTAATTTGCATTTCCCTGATGGTTTATGACATTGAGAATCTTTTCATGTACTGATTGGCCATTTGCATACTTATGTTTTGTGAAGTATCTAGTCTTTTGAACATTTGAAAAATAGGGTTGATTTCTATAACACTTTTGTTAAGTTATAACTCAAGTTACAACTCAAGAGTTCTTTATATATTCTTGACACAAGTCTTTTGTATTGTGAATATTTTCTCCCAGTCTGTGGCTTGCCTTTTCATTTTCTTAACAGTTTCTTTAGAAGAGCAGATGGCTTTGGTTTTGATGAAGTCCAATTTATCAATGTTTTTTCTTTTACAAGATAGTGCTTTTTGTGCTCTAAGAAATAACTTGCCTATCCCAAAGTTGGTATGATTTTGTCCTGTTTTTTTTTTTCTAGTGCTTTTATACTTTTAGCTTTTATATTTAGGGCCATGAGCCATTTCAAATGAAATCTGATGCATTTATGAGGAAAAAGTCAAGAGAACGTGGTTCATTTCTTCCCATACCAATATACAATTGTTTCACGCCACTTGTTGATCAAAAAGCAACTGACCATATATATATGAGTATATTTGGCAGTTCTAATCTGTTCAATTGATCTACCATATTTTTCAGACTATATGACGCACAGAAGCATAAGACACACCTACGTTTTAGAGGAGAAAAATAGGAAAAAAACTTTTGAAGCAAAAAATGTGGTCCTGCTCCTGTTTCCTGTGACTACGCTCCACTGTTGCCGCCCCTCCCCGCCCCCCCCCACCCCAGCAAGCCAGGAAAGCTACATTCAGACTACAAGACACGCCCCCATTCTCCTCCCAAATTTGGGGAGTGCATCTTATAGTCCGAAAAATATGGTATATGTCTGTCATTATAACAAAAACACACTGTCTTGATTCTTGAAGCTTTATAATAAACCTTAAAATTAGATAGTGTGAGACCTCCAAGTTTGTGCTCCATTTTCTAAATAAATTCTGGCTCTCCTAGGCCTTTGCATTTCCACATGAATTTTAGTACCAGCTTATCAATTTATATAATTTTTTCTCTCATAGCTGAGCCAAAAAAAGGGAGTTTGGTTAACAATATTAAAAATATAATCCCATTTTAGTTCAATCAAATCTATAAATAAAGGTACATGCAAAAAAGAAATAATACATATACAGCAATATGTAAAAGAAATCTCTCTAAAGGGTAGGATTACAAAAGATTTTTTTTTTTGCTGATCTTTACTTTACAAAATTGACAATTTCATAAGGAAAAAGTTATATATAATTAAATATAGCCTATATAAATAACCGAAGTAGGAAAAAAGGGAACTAATACTCAGTCATCCTGTTTCTTCATCCTTAATCTCGCATATTACCTGTCAATGCAAAAAAAGATGTGTAAAATAATAAACTACAAACTATTAACTCTATTCAAGAGTCAGGACAGTTGCAAGAATGAAGGAAAGACTTTTAATTTTTATATTATATACTTCTCTAATGTCTGACTGTTTTGTTACATTGACCATAATTTATGTATTTAAGAAATATTAAAATATTCATCAATAAAAATAATATGTATGTATGTATGATATTAGCTGAAATGAAGCACTGAAGAGAGGATCATCCTAGAGGAAGGCTACTCAACTCTACTTGCCATTTAAATTTTTAAGTTAAAAAAAAGCCTTTGTTTGGCTAGCAATCTGCTTATGGCACCAGATGAAAACAGTTGCTTCAGAAAATCCCAAAGAGATTCATTGTGTACCCTTGGGAATCAGAAGCAGCCAGAATATGCTATTTCAATAACCCACATAAATGGCTAGAAATTAAAACTATAGGCAAAAACAACAAGATTCAGTAGGTAAAGGGGTATAATTCAATGTGTGTGATATAAATGTATGTTAAATGTAAACAACATCTCAGGCAACTGTGCCATGGCTTACTGGTGCTCAGCCCAAATGTGGCGATACTGACTCAGAATTAAGGACTTCTGTACATCAAGGAGAACCTGTTAAAGACTCTGATACACCCAGGGCAGTCAACTTGTTCAGGTGTCCAACTATCTGCAAGTCATAGTACTTTCTTAGGAACTCTGTCATTACAGAACATCATGAAATGTCAACAGATCTAATTCCACCCTGTGAACCAGAAAACTTTTACTAGCAGAAAATTAGACCACATTACATAACATGAAACACAGAACCTTGAATGTTTATGAAAGAGGAAACACTGGTGAATTCAGCATGAGATTTCCTACTACCATCCATTGCTCTTTTCACTTCCACTTTATCATCGAACAAGTAATAAGAGTCACCAAAAACTTAAAGAAAAATTATAGGAGAAGAAACTTAAGGTAAGATAATTTTATCCATTAGCTTATTTGAAAAAATACCCTTCCACTCAATTTGAGCAATGAAATACCACACTGGACTGGCACATTGTCTGAGAGCCATTCTTCCATAACACGCAATAGTGAAGAAGGCATGAATGCGGAAACAGGGCAGGAGTAGAGTGTTTCCAAATACAGAACGCAGTGACTATTTACAGTACTCACCAGAAGGCACTCTATCACTTCCTGTTTTTGGAAGAAACATCCTCAAATTTAAATAGACCATTAGTTGGTCTCCTTTAGTGAGAGTAACTAATATTGTATCTTTCTAACTTTTCTGAGCAGAACCTAGAGTAAAAATATTTTTTACACATAACACACAGGCCACACATAACACACAGAAGCACGTGCACAGAGCCTATACTTATACTTGTCTATAAGTTGTGCAGCACACTTGTGTTTTATTATATTCCCTAATTCTGTTTTAAGCTGGTTATAACCTACTGAAGTAATAGCCCATTAATGGGGCATGACCTACATTTCGAAAATCCTGTAAGAGAAGACATGAATAGATGTAACGTCTTTGAATTCCTTTAGAATATAAAACAAGTGCTAATGCAACATTATTTTAAGTCTTTGGTTGGATGGTTTATTTTATACTTAACTGCCATAAAAATGGAAGTATATGATAAAGTATATAACCACTATGCTGTACACCTGAAACTAATACAATACTGGATGTAAACTGTAATTGAAAAATAAAATCTAAACAAACAGACCAATGAAATTCAATTTTCATAAATGAAAACAAAATTTACTAGCCTTAGCCCAAGGTAGCAGTGTTACAGATAAACACAACACTTACTTACTACTACTTCCTGTCAAAATCTTACCCAGGTGTATCTTTAATCTTCAGTCAGGGGCTTGGGGCCCATGCTGGGAAAGAGCTGCCAGAGAAAGTCAATCTCAGAGTGACTGGTGATGCAAGCGCTCAGCTGGCCTGCTCTTGACCCCTGGAGCATCCCCAAGCTTCAGCTAACTCTGGTGGCACACACTCAATCATCAATCTAAATTCTGAAAAACATATATTGATTTTCCACAAATGATGATGATGGCTTTTTCTGCAGTAAATGTGCTTATACAATGTTTTTTTTTCTATACATCAAGACTACAATCAACACCAAGAATAAAAAAGTGCTTTGTATTTTAAGACCTATTGATTAATCAATCAAGCTCCCTAATAAGACCAAATCCATACCAAAACATAACCAAAAAATGACAAAGCACCTCTTATATTTCTTACATTGTGGATACCATGTATTCCTAAAGTCCTAATTATACGGAAACATATGTTTTTAAATACCAGACTATCTGTTTAAGGAAAACCTTATATCCCATGTTTTAGAAATCTATAATTTTAACACATTAACATTTCCTGAAATAATGATTTTTTAAAAGGAATACCACCATATAGTGGATTTAATAAGGTATAAGTAAAAATTTAGTATTTATTGTGATATATTTATTAGTAATATCCAAAATATCCATTATTAAGGATTAAATCTCTTAACGTTTCCCGTATCTTTAATCAGTGTGGCAATTTTGAGCTATCTTCCTAAGCAAAAGAGGTTAAACAGCTTTTTGTTTAAAAAAAAAAAAAAATCCTCACCACATATTTTCAAATAAAACTGTCTTTTGTGCTATTGCCTGATGAACTGGAAATTTCTGGTGTAGAATTCCAGGCACTGAATTGAAAAGAATGCTTCCCATTTCCATAGTACTGCAAGTGGAAATATGTAAATTAGTTCATGGGCAGAATCATTAGTTTAGATAAAAAGTAAAAACACATTAACTGAGCACCAAAAATGTGACAGTTCATGCACAAAATCTAAAACAAGACAGTTTCTACCAGTGGAGCTTATAAATTTAAGTTAAATGGACAAAAAAAGCAGAGAATTTTAATTCTTATTTTCCAAGGAAATGGCAGATCTCAAGAGTGCTCCAACCTTTAAACTATTAATGGTAAGTGTGACTCTGATTTCCAAAGGCCGATATTGGCCTAATTATTAGTGCCAAAATCAGTTTAGGTTTGAGAGGAAACAAAAAATATTGACCCAAGTTGGAGCCACAAGAGATTAAATAATGGGAGATTTGTGCCAGTAACACAAACTTCTTAACAGATTCTGCTTACACCTCATATCAATAGCCTTGAATAAAATAGCCACAAACTGTTCTAAATAAGACCCAAATAATTACTTAGCAATAATTAAGTATGCAGACCTACAGACATTTGTTATTATGAAAACATTTTAAATATTATTTTATATATTACAGAATAAAGTTTTTAAAAATGTTGAAAATTTGACAGAAAATTTGGCTCTAGGTTGAGGGAAATAGAATCATGTGTAGAAATGAGAAGGCACATCACTATTTTTGAACACCCTCCCATGCCATTATAATGTTGGAGAATCCACACACATCTCTACATGGATGGCTGATGTAGGTAGAACCCAAAATGAAATGGTGGAGGGGGAGATGGGTGTGGGGTGGAGGAGTCAATCTTTTCAAGAGAGATGATGGTTCATGGCTTTTGGTAAAATATCAAGGGATCTGGCAACTCAAAAAATAATTTCACTGGTATCTTACCATAATCCTTTGAGGTACTATTATTTCAAAAGTGAGAAAATTGATGCTCAACAAATTTAAAAAGCTTTCCCAAGACCAACAATTAGTGAAATAACAAATGAGAATGCAAGTTATTTTAGTTCCTAAATCCCAGCTCTTCCAGCTGCTATTGCTAAAAAAAATGACATAAAATGAAGAAACTGTTATTCAATCAACTTTACTAAAAACAGCCTAATAACGATGACTACAGTATAATAGTGAACATTTATACAACTCCACGTACCAGGCACTGTACTTGAATCTTCACAATAGAACCAAACAGCAGACACCACTATCATGATCCCCACACAGCAAATGGGGGGCAGAGCTGAGTTTCAGTCTATGCCCTTAACTGCTGTGGGAGCTACCTCAATCATGTAAGGACCAGCAATTAAAGGAGATGGAGACAAAATATAAGAAGTCTTCCTGCAAATAAAAATTTTAAAGACTTGATTTATTGATTTATTCATTTTTAGAGAGAGGGGAAGGGAGGGAGAGAACCATCAATGTGTGGTCGCCTCTCATGGGCCCTCTACTGGGGACCGGGCCTGCAACCCAGGCTTGTGCCCTGACTGGGAATCAAACCAGTGATCCTTTGCTTCGCAGTCTGGCATTCTATCCACTGAGCTACACCACCCAGGGCCTAGATAAATTTCTTGATGGCATAATCATTATATGATAATTCCTCCTCTAGCTAAAATGTAACACCATGTAGTCCTAAATTACCAAAAATAGGTTGAGGAAGAATTTTCTGGTTCCTAAAAGATTAGCATAAACTCAACGCATTATCTCCATCTCCTATCTAGGAAATCTACTATCATCTTCCACTATAATACTTATTCTGATGAATATAAGAGAAACCCTATATTTTAAATACATTTATTAAACAGATATACATATGACCGGGAAGAGAGAATCAAAGTTCTCAAAATTTCTTTAAAAAGATTTATCAAGTAGTTTCACACAACCTTTTCAGTTCCCTACCAGAAGTATCCCTTTTCTATGATAATTATTAGATTAAATAGCATTCTTGCTTGATAGAATCAGCAGACGGCCTATCCTCCACATATCAGTAGTTCATGTTATCACTGTCATTTTATCGGTTTCTAGCACAGTTTTAGTTTATTGAGGACAGTCGCTGGGAAAAATGCACTGCATTTACTGCTTATACGTAGCACATCCCAAGGAAATAAGTCTTTGTGCCAACAAAAAAGCTTAATGTTACATATTAAAATAAGCAACAAAACAGTAATTTGTCTTTATCCTCTACGGAATCTTTGAGCAACTAAACTTTTGATTCTATCTATTGTTTCCTTATGATGATTTGGTTATTAGCTTGCATAGCTAAAATTCAAAAGATGCCCAACAGTTGATTACCAACTGAAATGCTCTTTTCTCACATTAAACTTCCCATCAAAGGATATAAAAGTGTCAATGATTATGACATTTATAAATAACTCACCAAGGTTTAAAAAAGGCAATGGATTAGTTCCAAGTGTTTTGAATATGCAAACGTAGTACTTAACACTCAGTTCATGCCTTCTATAAATAACATAGGAAATAAGTGTCAAGCAGGTTCTTAAAGTGAGAAAAAAAATGAACATTATCAGTAACACCGAGTCAACTGCATCCTAACAATAACTGATTATATGTACAAGCTTTAAAATTACCTTTTATTGTTTTATTTAGCAGAGTCACGAGTTACAACTTACCTCATACACTTCATATAACTTCTTTTTTAATTACATTTATTGGGTGTCTCATGGGTTAATATCATTATATAAGTTTCAAGTGTATAATTCTATAATAGATCATCTGTATATTTCACTGGGTGCTCACTATCCAAAGCCTAGTCCCCCTCCATCACTGTATAATTGATTCCCTTTTACCATCTGCATGTTCCCCCCATACCCCTTCCACTCTGTTGTCTATGCCTAGGAGTCTGTTTTGTTTGTTCATTTCTTGATTTCTTAAAATGAGATCCTATGCCAGGGCAGGTGTGGCTCAGCTGGTTGAAGCATCATCCAGCAACTGAAAGGTTGCAGGTTCAATCCCCCCCTCTCAGGTTGCAGATTCAATCCCCACCCCCATCCAGGGGCAGGTGCATGAGAGTCCAGTCCTGATGTGTACCATCCCTGGTCCAATGAATGCTTCTCTCTAATATGAATGTCTTTCTCTCCCTTCCTCACTAAAAGCAATGAAAAAAATGTCCTTGAATGAGGACCAAAAAAAAATTTTTAAATGAGATCCTACTAGGTTTCAGGAACCAGGTTTTAAAACAAATTTAATTCTCTCTCTCCCTCAAGGCAAATTCTAATTCATTATCTGTCTCCCCTCCTCCCCTCTCCCCATTTCAAAGTCCTCTGACAATGAACACAAATAAGACTCATTTTCACAAGAATTCATTTTCAAACTAATTTTTTTCATTCATTTCAATGAATGAATTAGTATCTACAATGTTCCAGGCTCTGTACTAGGTAAAAAAGATCCGATTCCTGCCTTTCAGAGCTTAGACTCTAGTGTATTAGTTTCATGTCTACCTCCCCCCGACGTAAGCCTGTTATTGGCATCCTACTATTCCACAGACCAAGACTTTGTTCCTTCAGTTAGCATTTGTTAATTCATATATAACACATGAAATTCCGTTCTTTATAAAACTGCTTAATAGGAAATGACAAATATGGGTTTTACTTCAAAATATTTGATGGGGGTTAGTCGGTAAAGGTACAAAGGAGTTGATTCATAGAAGTGAATCAAATAATATGATTCATCATATTATTCTATCTACTTTTACATAGTTTTAAACTTTTCCATAATATTTTTTAAAACTGTAAAAGACTGTTAGCCAATACCAAAAAATTAATTTCATGAATTTCAGGAAAGACAGCAAAGGATATCTTAAGGCACTTTACTTAATCTATCATGGAATCCTAAATCCTAATCTTAACTCAATCATAAATAGTAAGTATCCATTACTTCAAACGTCTCATTTGTTAAACTGAAGTAGTACTAATCTATCTCATTGAAAAGATATTAGGGGCTTCTGGCCAAGATGGAGACGCAGATAGATACACTGTGCCTCAACGCACAACCAAAAGAAGGACAACAATTTAAAAACAAAAAACAACCAGAACTGACAGAAAATCAAACTCTATGGAAGTCTGACAACCAAAGGGATAAAGAAGAAACATTCATCCAGACCTATAGGAGGGGCGGAGATGGGCAGCCAGGGCGGAGAGGACTCACAGCAAGGCAGCGGCTCGCAGACCCAGCAAGGTGGCGGATTGTGGAGTGGGGCAGGCCAGGCTGCAGCTGGCAGACCCCGCGGCCCCATATTTGTACATAGATAAATCTGGAGGAATGGTGGGGGAGCGAAGCAGACCACGCAACCTAGGCTCCAGCGTGGGGAAATAAAGCCTCAAACCTCTGATTGAAAACACCCACAGGGGTTGAGGTAGCAGCAGGAGAAACTCCCAGCCTCACAGGAGAGTTCATTGGAGAGACCCACAGGGGCCGAGAGCGTGCACAAGCCCACCCACATAGGAATCAGCACCAGAGGGGCCCAGTTTGATTGTGGGTGGCAGAGGGAGTGACTGAAAACCAGCAGAGAGTGGAGCAAGCACCATTGCTCCCTCTCCGCCCCTCCCCCACGTACAGCCTCACAAGGCAGCCACATGGGCAGGCCCGGGTGAATACCTAAGGCTCCGCCCCTTTATGTAACAGGCACGCCAAGACAAAAAAAAAATGGCCCAAATGACAGAACAGATCAAAGCTCCAGAAAAAATACAACTAAGCAATTGTTAGAGATAGCCAACCTATCAGATGCACAGTTCAAACCACTGGTAATCAGGAAGCTCAAAGAATTGGTTGAATTTGGTGCAAATTAGATGAAAAAATGAAGGTTATGCTAAGAGAAATAAAGGAAAATGTACAGGGAACCAATAGTGATGGAAAGGAAACTGGAACTCAAATCAACGGTGTGGACCAGAAGGAAGAAAGAAACATCTAACCAGAAAAGAATGAAGAAATAGAATTCAGAAAAATGAGGAGAGGCTTAGGAACTTCCTGGGCATCCTTAAACGTTCCAGCATCCGAATTATAGGGGTACCAGAAGGAGAAGAGGAAGAATTAAAAATTGAAAACTTATTTGAACAAATAATGAAGGAGAACTTCCCCAGTCGGGCAAAGGAAATAGACTTTCAGTAAGTCCAAGAAGCTCAGAGAGTCCCAAAGAAGTTGGTACCAAGAAAGCACATACCAAGGCACATCATAATTACATTACCCAAGATTAAAAATAAGGAGAGAATCTCAGAAGCAGCAAGAGAAAAGGAGACAGTTACCTACAAAGGAGTTCCCATAAGACTGTCAGCTGATTTCTCCAAAGAGACCTTACAGGCAAGAAGGGACTGGCAAGAAGTATTCCAAGTCATGAAAGGCAAGGACCTACATCCAAGATTGCTCTATCCAGCAAAGCTTTCACTTAGAATAGAAGGGCAGATACAGTGCTTCTCAGATAAGGTCAAGTTAAAGGACTTCATCATCACCAAGCCCTTATTGTATGAAATGTTAAAGGGACTTAATCTAAGAAAAAGAAGATAAAAAATAGGAACAGTAAAAATGACAGCAAACTCACAGTTATTAACAACCACAACTATAACAAAAACAAAAACAAACTAAGCAAACAACTAGAACAGGAACAGAACCACAGAAATGGAGATCACATGGAGGGTTATCAACAGGGGAGGGCGGGGAGGTACAGAGAATAAGTAGCATAAATGGTAGGTAGAAAATAGACAGGGGGAAGGTAAGAATAGTATAGGAAATGTAGAAGCCAAAGAACTTGTAAGTATGACCCATGGACATGAACTATAGGGGGGGAACGTGGGAGGGAGGGAGTATGCAGGATGGAGTGGAGTGAGGGGAGGGGAAATGGGGCAACTGTAATAGCATAATCAATAAATATATTTTTTAAAAAGAAAATATATTAGGATTCTGTGGCAGTTACTACAGAGAACCCAACAAATGGACAATACTAAAGTACATAAGCACTAACACCAGTCATGGAAAAGTGTTTTCAAATTTTCTTTTCTAGCCTAACAGGTAAAATGGGGTTGTTACTGCAACAGCATACAATTACCAAGTGTAGAGTAATAATATTCCTTATGTTATTCACACTTATGGAGGTGATGGCAGAAATGTAAAACTGAAGCTGAAACAATAAAACATGTGGAATAGGGATCAAAACTAGATGACGTTAAAAATATAACACATTTTACTTGACATTTCCCAAGAACCTCTGAAGCTCTCATTTAGAGTCAATAGCTGGTCAAGATCACATACAATTTAGGATCTCATGGCCATATTTAAATATGCCCATAACCACAACAAATAATATCTGCAACAGCATTTTAAAAATATAACAAAGGTTATAAAGCATTTAATCTATATTGTCTCATTTATTCTCCACAAAGTCAGGTGAGTTAGGTGAGTTAATGAGATTCTTAAAAGCTAAGAATCTGACTATGCCTCCAATTCATGGGTAAAGAAGCCAGGACTAAGCCTGAAACATCTTCATTCAAATTCCTTTCACTTTCCATTATCCCAAGCTGAAGCTGCTGAAGGAGTTTATAATTAAAGATTAAAACCAAAAATACATAAGGAATAAAATTAAAACATGAAATAAGCTATCAACAGCCAGATACATAGTCTAGGTAGTAAGTACCGATGAAGATCAGAAAGGGAGAAGATGTAGAGGGGCCAAGGTTGTTGGAAAAGGTTTCTTAGAAGCATGAATATCACATGAGCCAGGAGGAGGCCTCCAGGCAGCTGCAGGTGCAGCTGTCTCTGGAGGACATTTTCACAATCAAGAAAAATCATCGAAATTTTACTAGACTATAATAATAAATTAATTAGCTAAAATAAATGGTTGTAAAAGCATACGATGAAGTTTACATTTCAAATATATATTTTGCACAGCAAGGAAAACATCAACAAAAGGCACCAGAATGTTAGAAAACATTTACAAATCATATACCTGATATCTAAAAGAATATATAAAGAATTCACACAACACAATAGCAAAAAAAAAAAAAATTCCAATTAAGAAATGGGCAGAACTGACATTTTTCCAAAGACGACATATAAATAGTTACCAGGTACATGAAAAGGTGCTCAACATTATTAATCCTCAAGGAAATGTAAATCAAAAGATTTGAAAAGATATTTTTCCAAAGAGAACATACAATGGCCAATAGCCATGCGAAAAGACACTCAACACCACCAATCATTAGGGAAATGAAAATAAAAACCACCAGGAGCCATCACTTAATGCCTCATCAAAAAGATAAGACGTAACAAGTGCTGGCCAGGATGTGGAGAAAAGGGAACACTCCTGCACTGTTGGTAGGGCTATAAATTGGTGCAGCCACTGTGGAAAACAGTATGGAGATTCCCCCCTGAAAATAAAAACAACTGATCCAGCAATTTCCCTTCTGGGTATATAAAAAGAACATGAAATCACTATGCGTAAGAGATATTTGCCCCCCAGCCTCCTCCCATATTCACTGCAGCACTATTCACAATAGCCAAGACATGGAAACAATCTAAAGATCCATGGACAGATGGATGGATAAAGAAAATGTAATGTCTACATACAATACAATGGAATATTATTCAGCCATAAAAAGAAAATCCTGCCATTTGCAACAACATGGTTGGAGCTTGAGAGCATTATGTTAAGTGAAATAAGTAAGTCAGAGAAGGACAAATACGGTATGATCTCACTTAAATGCAGAATTTGAAAAAAAATAACTCACTGAAAAACAGAACAGATTGGTGGTTGGGAGGTGGGAATGGGTAAAGGTAGTCAAAAGGTACAAACTTCAGTTATAACATAAGTCCAGGGATGTAATATACAATATGGTAACTCCAGTTAATAATACTGTAAATTCGTAGGATGCTAAGAGAATAAACCTTAAAAGGTTCTCACCACCAGAAAAAAGAAATTATAACTATGTGAATAGAAGTTAAGTAAACTTATTGTGGTAATTTTGCAATTTATACACATCAAATCATTATGTTGAACACCTTAAACTAATACAATGTTGTATGTCAATTACATCACAATAAAACTGGAAAAAAATTTAGTACATGTTCTGTTTTGTTTCAACAATATCACATAAGAAAAGGAACAAAGAGGTACTAGCTCCAATGTGATGAAATCACGGAAGACCAGGAGACACTAAAAAGCATAGGTACAGTATTTGCTGCTCCAAGCCCACCAACAATATCTGGAACACAACATGCAGCTATTAGATATTGTTGCTCAGGGATTCCAGACGATGAACCAGGGAGAGAAGTCAATACACAAATTATCTATTCTGAATGAAAACTGAAGTTTATTTGTAAAAATTAGTCTGATCCAAGTCAGAGCATGGATGTATTTCTTATTCAACATACAAAGGTACCAAATTGGTGTGTACCAATTGGTAAATTACTAAATGATATCATGTGTTCCAGAAAGGTTATTACAACCAATCTGGAAAAGTAGTTTGTTGCCCAGCGATTTATCTTCTCACCCTAATTCCCTGCAGGATCAGCTGTGTTAATAATACTTTGCAATTTTATAGCACTTTTCCTGCTAAAAGCTCAAATATGAGTTGACATGGCACATCTCAAACTATACAGATGGCACTCCACAGTTTCCACAGCTCTGACTGCATAGCTCATTTGACTTACTAATAAATGTTCCTGTTTTAAGATTAAAAACAAATATGAAAAACTAAAGAAAATGGTAGAAAGACAATAAATTTTCACGCCCAATTCAGTGACATCTATCTGAAAGGGCAGACCAGCAGAGCACCCAGAATGTAACAGTTCCTTCCGCTGCTGTGCACACAGGTGTGTCCCTCCAGAAACATCCTGCCAAGCCACCAGGCTGCTGGGAGATGAAGAGAAGGCAAGGCAGTGAAGGAGGCACATGATGAAGTTTATTCATACATGGTGACCCACAAAATGGAGGCCGCCCCCGGGCCGGCCCACATCACAAATCTAAACCTAAGTCAGCCTGCATTTGCAGGAAACACCTGTCAAGGAAACCTAACATACACTAATCACAATCCTCCAACTCAGCTTTAGCCAGCTAACCTTACTCTAGAAAATAAGACCCGCTGGCCTTGTAAGGAAATCCCTTACCTCCTGGCCAATCATGCCTATTGCCTCTTCTAACCATTAAACTCTCTGCCCAAAATCACCTGAGAAGAGTGCTTGCTCCACTGCTCGTGAGGCACTGTGCTTCCCCAATCCATGGAATGTCTTCTCTTGAATAAAGAACATCAAACTCAGTACTAACCTGTTTTAATTTCGTCATTTGACAAAGTAATGGTATTTGCTATGTGAATGTGCAACAATCAGGCCTAAAGGAAAAGTTCTCACTAAGAAGGAGCCAGACCTGGAATTATCATCTTCTTCTGTTTTAGTCCTATGACCTGTAATTACTCATTGAAGGTAGACACATGGTCAGAAGCTTAACTAGCACTGAAAAAAAAATCTATCAGTCTAAAGTAGAACAGTGTTACTGAGGTTTAAAAATCATACTTAAGTTGGACCCCTTTAAAAACCAAACAGTTTTAAACAGTTATATTCTATAGGTAGAGGTGGACTACAATCACCCTAGTAATTTCTTTTATGCTATTCACAAATACTTTGTTCATTAGTAGTAAGAGAAGGCATTTATCTATTTCTTTCTCCTTTTTTTTGGCATTTATTTCGTTGAATTTCATGAACAGACCTTCTAGGTGTTCTTCACTGATAACTATAACTATCTCATCTGTCCCTGTGGATCTGAAAATTCCCCATTAGGGAATTTAGCTATATAAAGTTTTCCATCATCTCTGGGTAAATTGGTGTACCAAGCATTTGTATAGTAACTGTGGGCAAAGAAAACTGAATACAGACATCCCCCATTATGATTTGTGAAACGTGAATTATGGAACAGATCAGATCTTTAAAAATTCAGAGAGTCAACTTATTCCTATGGAAAACAGAACTCTCACTGATGATCAGACTTAATTAAACTGTACAATTAAGACCACTGAGGTAGAAGACAGCTATAGAGACTTGCTATCCTTGGTGATTCAAGTAGTTTTGTAGCATTACTTACAAGATTATATTCAAGCTCCAGGAAAAACAAACACATGATTTTGGTGAATTATGTCCAACCATTCTTAGCAAGAGTTTCATTTTTTTTTCTGAGATAAGTACTGTATGTTAAGCCACATTCTGAACTAGTCAAAAATAACATTCAAGTCTTATGCAGCAATTTTCTCAAAAGAAAAGGGGTTTAAAATTATAATAATCAAAACCAAACAAATTATTCCAACACTGAGGGCCCATTAGATATTTCCCTGAAAAATGTAAGTATAATCTCTGCAGCAAACACCACTGTCCCTTTCTAAGACCAACACTTAGATATGTCAAACAAGCAATATCCCAGGTTAATGAAATGTGAATTTCACATACTTTATTTTTCCAATATTTTCAATATAGTAATTAAAATTCTGCCACCTTCCAGTGGTTTTTAAAAGAACCCCAAAGGTTTCTAAAACAAAAGAGACTTTAACTTTATTGATTTAAACACCCTCCTCTGCATAAAACAACACTACCAGCTGTGCCTTCGACTTCTACGGAACCACACAGATATAAAAAGGCAGACCAAATGATACACCCAATAATCGTCCTCCCTCCCACCCACACCCATTGCAAACCACTGAATTAGACTAGTAGGTGATAAAATGTTAAGTGATTAGAACAATATTCATTCTTAATCAGAGTAACAGTACATGTACTCTAAAGCAGCAATTTTCAACCTTTTTCACCTCATGGCACACATAAATTTATTACTAAAATCCTGAGGCACACCAAAAAATATATTTTTTCCCTAACAAAAAAAACACAGGTATAGTTTTGATTCATTCACACCAGACAGCTATTGTTGTGTTGGCTGTTGTCATCTTTTCAAATTTGACAATCTAAGGGAAAAGAGGTCAGTGCCCCTGACTAAATAGTCAGGTATCCTGCATGTTTTAAAAATTCTTGCGACACACCAGTGTGCATCTTGCAGCACCAGCTGAAAATCACTGCTAAAAGAGCTGATATTATAAAACAGTTTATAATGTTTCCTTACAGACTCTCTCATGGAGAGTGTGCATGATCCTTTGCATTTTTGGAACATTTAAGGAAATTGGGGCACAAGGTCACATTTGTTCAAGGGATGGAGGCAGACCACAGTCCAGAAGGTGTGGCTCTCAAACTGACTTCATAGAATTAAAAAACAAACAAAAAAAATCCTGCATTCAAGGAACTCAAAGCTGGCTGGTATGTGCTATTAAAAATCTTCCAACAGAACATTCCACAGATTGTTAGTAGATTCTCTAAGATTTTATAGCCTTTCTGTCCTTCAGTGACATCATCTTTTAAGACTAGAAAGAAAAACTAATGACAAGATCTTGAAAGATTTTATATTTTTATTCTATCCTTTCTATATTTTCATTCAAAATTAAAAAGCCTTTTTCACAGGTAAGCATAAGGCTGGTGTTACAATACATAATATATTATTAGTTACATCAGTGAGTTTTATCTTCCTGCTACTGAGAAATTTCTTAATATGGAAGAGTGAGCTCAAATAGTGCACGCAGAATGACAATGGACAGCCTTGCCTGTTAACCTCCACAGTGACTGTCCCTAACCCTCTGCTACTCAGATTACTGGCCTTCCTGGCAGGAAGGATTCCAAGCCCGGCATCGACTCAGGACCTAGACCAGGGGACCTATAAACCTAGCCCCCAGCCACAGCTATCAGAGTCACTTAAAGAGTCTTCAAACAAAACAGAGACACACCAATACTTTTCTAAATCTCCAAGAGACCATGGAATTTCTACTCTGATAAACTAGGTAAACAATTTATGCTCTCTGAAATTTAGACTACAGACTTAGAATTTTAAAAAAACAATCATTCATGCTCCCAGCACATGAAAAGCAGCATCTTTTTTTGAAGATTTTATTTTATTTTACTTTTTTAAATTTTTATTTACTTTTTTTTCAGAGAGAGGAAGGAAGGGAGAAAGAGAGGGATAGAAACATCAATGTGTGGTTACGTCTCACACACCCCCAACTGAGGATGTGGCCCCCAACCCAGGCATGTGCACTGACTGGGAACTGGACCAGTGACACTTTGGTTCACAGGCCAGTGCTGAATCCAATGAGCCACACCAGCCAGGGCAAAAGCAGCATCTTTTTAACAAAAAGCTGTCTTACCTATAAAATGCTCTTCTAAGGCAGCACCATTCCAATGCATTAAGAGGGGACTCTGTTAATTATTACTCATATCATGAGTGGCTTTCAGGGTTAACTCCCCTTGAAATGTTTCTGGTAAAATAAGCAGTCCAAAAATGTATGACATTATCATATATAACGTCATTTAAGAGTTCCACACAATTCTACGAAGTAACACATGAATAGTAAAGGAAAATAATAGAATGGGGGCTACATCTTTCTCTATTTGATGAAAAAAGAATATTCTAGAATTTAGAGAAAAATTTTAAAAAGATTAACTAATGCCCTGCAATTCTCCTTAGTGATAAACAGATCCTTTATCAGAAGATTTCTTTAAAATCATCTAATTCATTCAGGATTCATTAATAATAAAACCTATTTGATCCTCACCACTCTGTGAGGCAAATAAATATTATTATCCCCATTCAACAAAAATGGAGATTGGAACACAAAAACAGTAAGTCACTTGCTCAAACCAACAGGTCCATCCATAGGCAAATTATACTTAATCATTATTACATTTAAATAATTCCAATCGTCCCTGGATAAAAAGAAAATCTATAAATTTTTATCAGAAAGTTCTTCTAAATGTCTAAGCAAATTCCATTAGCTATAGTTTAAGAATGGTTGATCACTTCTAGTCAAGATGGTGGCGTAGGCAAACATGGCTCTCCCACACCACATCAAAATTTCAACTAAACTACAGGACATCCATCACTCAGAACCATCAGAAATCAACTTGAAGTCTGATGACTACAGAATTAAAAAAAACCACATCCATCCAGACTGTTAGGAGGAGCGAAGATGCAGAACAGGCTGGTCCCACATCCACATGTGGTAGATAAAAATTTGGGAGCAGTATCTTGGGAGTGAGGAGTCCCAGCCCCACATCAGGCCCCCAGCCCAGGTTGCCAGTGCCAGGAAGATTAAGTTCCCATAACTTCTGACTGTAAAAATCAGCAGGGATTGAGTCGGTTGGAAGAAACTTCTGGAGTCCCAAGCAGTTACCTTTAAAGAACCCACACACAGACTTACTCAGATTCACTCCCTCTGAGCTCCAGCACCAGGTAGCAGCTTGAAAGTCACCAGGCCATACAGGGAGGAACTTAAGTGTCTGGCATCAAGGTGGGAGCTAGAGGACAGCTTTCTCCCAGAGAGAAAGGCAGGGAGAAGCCATTGTCCCTTTACTGAACCCACCCCCAACAGAGTCACAGAGAGGGGAAGAAGGTGCCATATCTGAGACTCCATTAATGTGGCTAACACTGTTTGCCCCACCCTGGAGATCCCCTGAGACTTATGGGCCCATCCAGGTTGTTAACAGTGGGTGACTTTCCCAAATGAATGGCTGGTCTTGGTTCATACTTCACAACTTCCTAAATCTTCTCAAACAAGCAACAAGAAGTCTAAGTAAGTCCCCACTCTCTCCCCACCTTGTACCTCTTGCTAAGGGCCCCAGGCTAGGCACTAGCAGCAGCCAGCCTAAATTCACAGCTTGGCTTCGCCTGGGAATCTCCATGCCCAACCTGAGTAGCAGCCATCTCAGACTACTTTATATCCCAGGTTGGGTGGCCCTGGGCACAACACAGTTGGGGGCTGACCTTGCCTTGCAACACCGGGGAAACCCCAGGGCCAGAGGGCAGCTACAGACCACGTTGGAGCACCATCACTCAGCCCCTGCACAGCTGATCCTCCACAGAGGGTGGAGGTTGGTGGTCAGTGGTCACAGCCAGTCCTTGCAACTACCAGCCTGGGTAAATCCCTCCCACTGACCTGCCAAGAGCAACCAAGGCTCAATTACAAGAGGAGGGTCTATTCGGCCCACACAAAGGGCACACCTCACATACCCAGCCTGGTAAGGGAGGCTGTGCTACTGGACCCTACAGAACACCTATTACATTAGGTCATGCTACCAAGACAGGGAGTCATAGCAGCTTGACCTAATACATAGAAACAAACACAGGGAGGCTGCCAAAATGAGAAGACAAAGAAACATGGCCCAAATGAAAGAACAGATCAAAACTCCAGGAAAAAAAAAACCTCAACAAAATGGAGATAAGCAATCTACCAGATGCAGAGTTCAAAACACTGATTATAAGGAGACTCAAGGAACTAATTTAGGACCTCAACAGCATAAAAAATATCCAGTCAGAAACAAAGAATATACTAATTGAAATAAAGAAAAATTTACAGGGAAACAACAGTAGAGTGGATGAAGCTGAGAATGAAATCAATGATTTGGAACATAAGGAAGCCTAAAACAACCAATCAGAATAAGAAAAAAGAATTTTAAAAAATGAGGGTAGTGTAAGCAGCCTCTGTGACAACTTTAAGCATACCAACATTCATATTATAGGGATGCCAGATGGAGAAGAGAAAACAAAATTGGAAATCTATCTGAAAAAATAATGAAAAAAAACTTCTCTAATTTGGTGAAGGAAATAGACATACATACATGTCCAGAAAGCCCAGAGAGTCCCAAACAAGATGGATGCAAAGGGACCACTCCAAGACACATCATAATTAAAATGCCAAAGGTTAACGAGAAGGAGAGAATCTTAAAAGGAGCAAGAGAAAAGCAGTTAGTTACCTACAGGGTAGTTCCCATAAGACTGTCAGCTGATTTCTCAAAAGAAACTTTGCAGGCTAGAAGAGATTGGGAAGAAATATTTGAAGTCATAAAAAAGCAGGGGCCTACAGCCAAGACTGTCCTACCCAGCAAAGCTATCATTCAGAATAGAAGGGCATATAGAGAGCTTCCCAGACAAGAAAAAACTAAAGGAGTTCATCATCACCAAACCATTAGTATATGAAATGTACTCCATCCAATGTACTCCATGTATCTCCATCCAATGCACATGTATCCACAATGCCTTCTCTTCTCTGACAAAGTCTCAATCAGCCTTTGAGCCTCAAATCAAATACTACAGTCTCAATGAAGCCTTTCCTCAGCTCACAAAATGAACTGATTGATCCTATAAAATATCTTCCTAGCCCTCTGAAATAATTTCTATTCTAATGCATATACTGTACTATAATCACTTGTCTACATGTCTCTTTCTACCCCTAAACTGTGAGATCTTCATAGATAGAGACCATTTCATTGTTTCTAAAGGGTTTTTTTTATTTATTTTTAGAGAGATAGGAAGGGAGGAAGAGAAACACTGATGTGAGAGACACATCGACTGGCTGCCTCTCACACACCCCCAAACAGGGACCTGGCCCGCAACCCAGACGTGTGCCCTGACTGGGAATCAAATCGGTGACCCTTTGGTTCACAGGCCAGCGCTCAACTCACTGAGCCACACCAACCAGGGCTCATTTTTAAACTTTGTATTCCTGGTGTCTGGTAGATAGGAAGCATTCATTAAATTTTTGCTGAATAAACAGTAAACAAACCTAGTTATCTGGCTTCTAAACCCACCACAGATAAAGTGCAAAATATCAGAAAAGAGAAGAGACTCATTAAAAAAATTTTTTTTTAATTTTTAAATAAATGCACATATATGCAAAAAGTAACACCCAGTGAACAGAGATAGAAAAGGCAAAGTCTAGTAGTTAAACTAGAGATCCCTAGTGAGGGGTCTACAATTTAGTTACTTAGTGGAGAGACAAACAGATCAATAACTTAGAAGACCTCATGGACTTCAGTGAATTTTAGGACATTTCAAATCAGTTTAGAAAATAGTACTATGCATTTAGTACTGTGCATTTTAAAGTATTTTCTCCTGAATGACTAATTTTAAAACTTTAGGTGCTGAAAAAAATAAAACCAGAATGGGAAAACTTAGATACATGAGACCTCATTTTCCAAGGGTTTTGTATAGTCAATGTTTTACACTAATATATCACTTCCCTTATATTATCTTGTTGTCCCCCTCCCAAAGCCCACCACTTGTACTTAATGTCCCTATCTTAGTTACATTCAGAAGCCTGAAGTACTTTCCTCCCAGCTGACTCAAACTGTTACCATATCTGTTTGGGATGTAGCACAGAACCACTCGGGAATGCAACCACCATGCTTTTGTCCAACCCTTTCCAATATGCCAATATTATTTCAAAAGAAGTGCAATATATACAGAAAAGCATGAACAAGGAGGTATCACCTACTATGCCCATAAGACATTTTAAAAAGTTTTGCAAAACACGAAAATCAGAAAGATTTCTTTATTTTAAATTTGAATCCTTAAAATTACCTATTTTGTTAAATTAAAAGTCCTATTTTTCTTTCCATTCTTGATGCCTCGTAACTATTTTCTAAGTATATGATTTCTTATTTTAAATATTAAAAATAGCCCTGGCCAATGTGGCTCAGTGGGTTGGGCATCATACCACAAACTGAAGGTCGCCAGTTTGATTCCAGTTGGGGGACGTGCCTGGGTTATGGGCCAGGTCCCCAACTGGGGGCCTGAGAGAAGCAACCAATAGGTGTTTCTCTCTCACATAGATGTTTCTCATCCTCTCTCTTTTCCTTACCCTCTCCCTAAAAACAAAATACAACTTTTTAAATCTTTTAATAAATGAACAAATAAAAATATTAAAAATAATATTCATGTTTTGTTGTGCTGATTTATTGTGAAGGATGTCTACCTCCTTGTCACATCCAGGAAGGTTCAGAGAATGGTTCATGGCCATTAGCCTAACAATGTTCCACCTCCAAGAATATTACTTTGAGTAAGACAAGTTTTTGTCTTTTTTTTTTCCCCTGAAGCCTAAAAGTTACAAGCTGAGAGTTTTCTGGCATAATTCAAATTCTTGTGTTATTTCTTGTTTTCTTTGTGTGCTAGTGTTTTTCCCAGCCTCAACTCTGACACTGAGATATCTAGATCTATGTTAAGAATCTGATTACTACTTTTCCACTGGATTAGGTAGATGAGACTAGCCTCCCTGGTGAACACTGTACACCTGGTAATGATGTTTACTTTTACACTTCATTTGTCAAAGTGAAAATGAACTCCAGATACCCACTGTGATTCACGAGGGAAGAGAGGGCTCTACTATACTTTAATAAAGTCTTAAAGTAAGAAAAAGGAGGTTAAGAACAAACTAAAGAAGCTAGAAATCATTTGGTCACAGGAAAATCAAAAAGAATAAATTGAAGACATTGCAAAGAAGAAATCTTCAAATTCACATTCAGGTATAGTCAGGTGTTCAAGAAACTCAGTTCCCACACCATGAAAAGACCCAGAAAATATTTTTCTCTATAATGTTATTTAAAAAGAGTGCTTAAATAAAAGCTTTTTATTTAACCAAGTGGGCTATAAAACGAATCTCAATCTCAACTCTCCTCCTGTGCCTGCAACAGAAATCTACTACTTTCCAAGAGGAAAAAACTTCAACAAGTTCTCCGGCAGTAAAGGTTCTCATAGTTAGGCGTTACCTCTGTATTCACATCCTTCATGGCATTAGGTAAATCTCCTTACGATGTATTGTAGAAAGTATCTTAGGTACAGTCCTAAAGAGACTTCAGAAAGAACATGTCACAAACATGTCCCAAGATGATACTATTTCAAGTAATAAGCTCTATATATTCATTAATATATTGGGTTGGCCATTTTATGGTTTTTTCCATAAAATAAAAGACACATTTTACATTTTCACCTATTACTTTATTGATTTGGGTATTTTTAGTATGTTGGCTATCTCCCGTGTGGTATAACGTTGATTGTTCTCAATATCTTGATTTGCTCACTATCAACTTCAACTGGTCTACCCAACCACAGAGCATTGTCCAGAAAGAAATCTCCAGCATGAAACTTCACAAACCACTTTTGACACATTCAATGAGTCACAGCATCTTCTCCATACACTGCACAAATCTTTTGTTGCATTTCAGTTGTGTTTTTACCTTTCTTGAAATAATACGCCAAATATGTCACTTATTTTCTTGTATCTTCAGTATTAAAATGGCCACACAAAAATTCACCAATTTTGATGTTTTTTTAAAATGCACACTGATATGACAGCTGTCAGAATACAATCTAACAAAATTGTTTCATATGAAATTAAAGATAACTAAGTGCTACTAGCGTCATCTTAAGGAAAAAAACAAACGAACTTTTTGGCCAACCCAATATTTAACAATTTAATTCCCTAACACTTCTGAAGAAACTTAAGTCTGAACATTGAAAAGACCGCTTGCAGAATATGAATGCACTTAACACTACTGAGCTGCACACTTAAAAACAGTTAAGACTGTAAAATTTTATATGGATTTCACCACAACCAAAAAAATGTTTTAATTAAAAATAACAGACATGCTCTGTCCAGATAGCTCAATTGGTTGGAGCATCCCAAATGCAAAGGTTGCAGGTTCGATCTCAGTCAGGGCACATACAAGAAGCAACCAGTGAATGCACAAATGGATGGAACCACAAATTAATGTTACTCGCTCTGTTTCTCTCTCTCTCTTTCTAAAAATCCATTAAAAAAAATTTTTAAATAGACATTTTAAAAAGTCAATGTCTAAGAAAACATAAGCCAAAGAGAAATCAAAAACTAGGGGAATTGCATCATATTAAAAAAGACTATGGGCCCTGACTGGTGTGGCTCAGTGGGTTGGGCATCTTCCCACAAACCCAAAGGTCTCCAGTTTGATTCCAGTCAGGGCACATGCCTGGGTTACAGGCTTTGGTTGGGGACGTGCGAGAGGCAACCGATTGATGTTTCTCTTGGACATCAATGTCTCTCCCTTCCCCTCTCTCTAAAAATAAATAAATAGGTGTGGGGTGGGGGGAAGCAGACAACTGTACTTGAACAATAAAATTTTTAAAAATGGAAAAATAAACAAACAAAATTTAAAATTTAAAAAGAGGGAGTCAATGAAAGCAAATGCAATGAGTGAACTCAATTAGATCCTGGTTTGAAAACCAAAGCTATAACAGACATTTGAGGAACAACTGAGAAAATTGAAATAGAGGGTTGGTATTTGATTTATTTTGCTTAGGTTTAATAGTGGTATTGTGTGTAGTTACACAAGACAATGACTTTGTTTCAACGCAATGTACTTTATGGAAAAAGGGTCATCTATAACTTACTTTCAAATAGTTCATCCAATACACACATGCACATTCACATACACACATGGGAAGACAGAAAAAAGCACAATTAGCCCTGAAATGCTGTTATTTAACCACATTACTGACACATCATGACAGCCACAAAAAAGAGATGACACTGCATAACACAAAGCACCACCCTGCTTTTCCACCTGAGTTGTATACTGTTTCTGCTACTTAATATATAATTAGTTGGTGACAGAAAGTGAAGACGTAGACAGATAAATAGCCTTTTGATTTATTCTGCAAATAAAGTGATCCCACAATAAGGAATTATTGTTTGAGTAGAAATTTGGGGAGACGGTTGAGAATATTTTTATAGGTGTTGTCACAAATATATATTAACGTGTGGACTATAAAGGCTCTGCTCTTCAGATAGCTGTAGAATTTCATTATTGTATCTATTGAGATATCAGCCCTTCAAATGACAGTTTCATTCTCTTTTTTTATCACTTCTTCAAAGAAAGTATTTAAGTGCCAAACCAGGTATATCTTCTTTGTATTTGGTTTTGTTTTATTACCTTTTTTGAACTCTTGAATTTCCCCAAGGTTTTCTTTACCTTTTTTCTCCTTTCCACTATAAACTGAGATTATTAATCCCTCTTCTTACCACAGTGTCAAAATATTCTACAGGGAAAAATTTAATAAGTCTCAGTATGAGAAATGTTCAGTTTACTAAAGCAACAAAACCAAAAATTTAAGTCTTTATTGTTTCTGATTATAAGGTAAGGGGACTTTCTTCTTTTCCTATCACTCTTTTATATAAAATCTGTAATTACTGTAAGCAACTTACCAATAACCTTGAATATTGTGTGACTCCATCTGTCTTTTTGTTTTGATCAATTATATACTTTGCTATTAACTGAAATCAATAATATAAACTCCCAAAAAGAGTTTTAAACGATTGCTCCCCAAATTTTAGAATAACTCATTAGTTTCTCTAAGCAAATCAAAGAACATGTGAACCAACACATGTTCACAGGAGGCCAGTGTGGCCCCATTGGTTGGAGCATGATCCCATAACGGAAAGATCACAGGTTCAATTCCCAGTCAGGGCACATACCTAGGTTGCAGGTTCTATCCCTGGTAGGGATGAGTACGGGAGACAACTAATCAATTGTTTCTCTCTTACATCGATGTTTCTCTCTTTCCCTTTCTCTCTCCCTTCCTCTCTCTCTAAAAGCAATGAAAAAAAATGTCCTTGGTGAGTACAAAAAAAAAGACTAACAGGTACAAAGACTCAGGGAAAGTAGAAATAGGGAACAATGGGTTTGAGACAGACCTAATTAGTAATTATTTGGGAATATTACTATGTAGTGAGTGGGGAATTTATTATAAAAGGGTTAAGTTGGAAAGATCAGTTTATTAATGACTTACACAAAGAGAATTTGTTAAATTAGTCCAAAACATAGTTTAAAAATGAAAACTTTTAGCTGTTCTGGTATGCTATTTGAGAGGAGGGGAAGAATGAATGAAAAAAATATATAAATATATATTTCATCATTACTTTTTGCTCCAATTTTAGCAAACCAGTAAGAAAACAGGTACCTTTCCTATTCTGCCCATTTAAATCATATAATAAGCCAATGTACATAATCATTTTAAGCATACTTATAGAACACAATAGACAGATAAATTTGAATGCCATATTAATCAAAGCATTTTAATTCATGGTTTTCCTCCTTGACAGTAAACTCCAAAGAACAGATATCAAAAATTATAATTTGCACTGCAATGGAAAAATAACTCTAATTTGCTTTACTAACATATCATAAACTAATCCTCCACATATTTATCTAAACCTTCAAAATAAAATCTGTTCAAGTAGCCCGTTCCACTTAAAAGTAATGAGTACTGTAAGTTTACTATTCAGTTCGGTAAGTTGATAAACTAGTAGTAGCACATCCTTAAAGAT
Organism: Desmodus rotundus; assembly: GCF_022682495.2. Lineage (NCBI taxonomy): Eukaryota > Metazoa > Chordata > Mammalia > Chiroptera > Phyllostomidae > Desmodus > Desmodus rotundus. The sequence goes on along the minus strand of NC_071394.1, from coordinate 35,171,996 downwards.
CTTTCAAGCTACATGGGCATGCACCTGCTACTCTGGATTTATTTTATATATCCTTCTTTAATTTATAGGTTTCAGTCAAGGCTATTCTTGCACATCGATATTTTCCATCTGCACAGTCCTCACCTCTTTATACTAGATGCAACGGCAGCAACTCCTTTGGCGGCTACCTCCAATTTCTTTCTGATGCCATTACCCCTTTTCCCCCATTATACACTCAATCTCCTTCTCAAAGAGAGTAAACGTCTATGAAAAAACTAGGCAGGCCCTGGTTGATTTGATGGTTAGAGCATCATCGCAATATGCCAAAGTTGCAGGTTGGATCCCCAGTCAGGCCATATATAACAATCAACCAATAAACATATAAATAAGTAAAACAACAAATCAATGTCTCTTCTTTCTCTCTCCCTGTCCTTTCCTCTCTCTTTAAAATCAATATATTTTTTTTAATTTAAGAAAAAATGAAGCAGGCCCAGAAAAACTGGACTAAGGCTGCCAGAGACACCTGAATGTCACTGCAAAACTTTCTCAAGAAGTGAATGGAAAAGGGGTTGCATAGCCAGGAAAATGCTCTTTGTCCCTTAGTGAGAAAGCTCCCCTCACTCCTCTGAGAGCCAAGCCAGGTGATGGGCAAGGAGATGGGCCTCTGAAAATCACAAGCCCCTGATGGCCCTCCCTCCCTTGCCTTACCTGGTCTTTATCTGTTCTTGGGTGGAGTAGTCCCCTCACTTCTCACTGAAAAAGGGAAAAGAATCCCCCAGTGCTCAGTCTGGTAACACAGACCATGGGGGTAGAAGGGCTGCGGGGCTGTGGTGCCTGAAGGGAGCAGGCCAGCAGCACCATCATTTTGTTACAGATTTGCAGATCAGAAGACTACACATGAGAGCCATAGGAGGCAATTCTGATGCAGACAACTGGTACGCAGGTGAGCATCTGGGACCTCCATCTACTGGGACTCAGCTCATGTGCCATCTCCCTACCACAGGCTCTCTCTGGCATCCTCTCCTCTTCATTCCCCACTAGAGGGTCACTGGCTGCCTCTGGTGATAGTGACAGTGAGAAAAGGCAGGGAGCAGCTGAGGGCCTCTTCTAGTGAGCATCATGACCCTTCCAGGAGTCCCACTTGCCCTGTGCCTCACATGCAGGGCCAGGCCAAATGTGTCCAGGCCCAAGGCCTTCCTGCCCAAGCCTCTGCTTGCCTAGAGCCAAAACCCTGGGATTCCCTTCATCACCTGACTTGGTTTTCTCCTGAATGACGGCCTTTTCTCAGAGTGAGAGTAATTATTATTACAATGAGATCATCGGTGATCATCAGAATGTCGATGTTACTATGTGTGTCCTTCAACCAGAAGGATAGTCAGTGCTCTAGTTTTGATTTCTAATGTCCTTCAGTGTCCAGGCATTTTGTTGACTTTTGTCACTATCAGTTGTCACTATTGACATGTGCAGTTCACAATGAATATCAGGTCATTTTCTTGTCTTATATCTAATAGCTTAAAGCCTTTCATTTAGTAGTACGGTTCTAAATTATACACACCTCTTGCTTAAAATAAAAAGCAGTACAGCAAAAATAGAAGATCTTTATGGGACTTCCATTTCCTTCACTGGGCTCCAGTTTTATACTTGCTATTTGTTTATTTAGAAAAGACCAGTGGTTCTAGAATCCAATAAAATAACATTTTTTAATGAAATAAATATTTTTATATCACACTTTTATAGAAACACCTCAAGGTATTACTTAAAACAGCAACAAGAACACTACATATAAAATAATTCTCAGAACAGAATCAAGGAAACTGAAAGTACACTAATGCACTACCAGAAACTCCAAAGAGGCAGGCATTCCTAAGGCCTTAGGAATTTGGTCACAATTTTCACCAATTTTAAGCCATCTTAATATTTCCAACTTACACCATTTTGACTACTTGAATCTACTGAACACTTTCAAGACACCTAACACTACAGAATCTGTAACAATATCCTTCAACAGTAGAGAAATAAAATATATAAAAGCTAGAGAATGTAATACTCAATCTTATTAGCCAACAGGCTCAGCACCCCAGTCTGCTGGACCACGATGTTGTCCAGCAGCTGACTAACTTCCAACAAGTCAGCCAATTACTCTACTGTGTCCGTGTTAAGTGATCTGTTTTTAACTTAATGGTTTCCTTAATAGCTAGCTTCTTCACTAAGGGCTGTTAGCAGAGCAAATCTCTTTGGCTAAAGGGGGAAACCATAGATAGTGATCGCACATGGCAACAGACTTCCCTCCCCGTAATCATGACTGTATTCCCTTCACTACAACCCATCCTTCATCTCCAACTTAAAAAAAAAAAAATTGATAAAGTCAAGGAAGATGAAGGGTAAAGGAGGTAGAAGAAAAAAGTCTACAAAGATTTATACCCAAATTGAAGCAGTGTAACGTTGTGCCATTTTTTATCATTCCATCCCTTCTTCAAAGTACTGGGCCAGGACAGACGGGTTTAGTTTCCATGCACAGCACACCCAACACAATGTCCACACCAGGCTGCAGGCACACAGCGCAGGTTCTACTGCACAGCAGAATTGTCTCAACATCCACACGGAGCACACCCCTCCCCCTGCAGTATGTCTCCATAACTCTCACAACCAACTTATGGAATTTCAAGAAAGCTATTGTGTTAAATTTGGAGAAATTCATACACCTCTGACACTGAGATTGTTAGTAAGGAATTTCCATATTCCTTATTTAGGAATCTAAAAATATATGTGAAAGAATTTGCCACCTATGTTCCAACAATACCAGAAGTGATTACCTAATAAACATATTTATAAATGATTCTATTTTTAAAATACTGGGTGGAACAAAAGTACATTTACAGTTGTGAGTATGCAAAACAATGTATTATTTATTAATCATTGTGGTATTTTCCATATGAACAATTGTAAACCTAATTTTGCCCCACCCTGTAAATACACAAGCACATTAAAAAATTTGTTACCCATGTAACTATATTTTAGTTTGACTCTAGATGCCAAGAAATGACTTAAGTAAAGATACAGTTTCCTCTAAAACATGCAATTCAGTTTAAGTGACACAATAACCAAAAGCTTTTCATTATTAAACATACTAACAATAGAATTAGAAATCTTAAGGTATACTAAATATCCTTACAAATACTACTGTAACACTCAGGTCAAGGGCAGTCATTTCATGTTTGACTCCTGAGCTGATTATATAAGCAGGAGTCATCTCTAGAAAAGACGATCCTCACTTACGGGTACTTCAGTGGGCAGAGATCAGTCAGCAACAACAGGGACTTCCAGAACTCATGCATACTCTGCAAACTAAGCCTTGGAGATGTGGGATCACATTTCATATGGACACAATAAATGAGTAATAGAAAATACCATGCATTATATGTTCATCTGTGACAACAACAGGTCTTCCGCCTCAGCAGCTGGAACACTAAAAGCAGTGCATGAAGATCCCTACACGTGCCAAGGTGAAAAGAGTTCCCTGAAAGCTCTCTTTTCTCTCTGCAAACAATTGAACAGACAGAAGAATTCCACAAATAGCAGAGCAGAAGTCAGATGACTGAATATATTATCAGCCTTCTTTTGGGACTGCAATATCTCAATACTGCCTCACCCATGCTACATGGATTGCAAAAAAATCTGCAAAACAGGCATCACACTATCACCATGCAATAGTTAACATACTAGAATTAAACATAAGAAACAGGAAGCCAAATATCTCCATCAGTGTTTCATTCTTTCTAAACCAATATATCCCCTAGAGTGTTCTCTAACCTGTTTTCTACCTATCCCCTACAATCAACTTTTCTTGAGTTTATTTTCTGAGCTTTTTATTGTGAAAAACAATAGCCAACCTGAACAGGCTTTTTCAAAATATTACCCAGTTTCCCTTTCCTAGTGGAGAATCACTGTGTTATCATTTCAACAGAGCTCTAGATAAGACATATTCACACTACTGAAAGGAAGTGTACCCTACCAGCTAACAAGGACACAAGTTAAGGGGGCAGGGCTAAGGAGCGATGTTTGCCTCGGTTCAAATTCCTCTCCATTAGTCTGGCTATGTGAACTTTGGAAAATTATTTGACAGTTCTGTGCCTCCACTTCCTGAACTGTAAAACAGGAATGGTATTATTATACCACTATGTTACAATGAGTAACATACAAGACTATACAATCAAGGCGCCTTAACCCTGCATCAGGTTTTTAGTAAGCACACAATAAATGTTACCTGTTTTTAATTCATCCATTACAGTTCTTATTTTGTAAAAATGAAAAGACAACAAAGAATCCCATAATTTAAGAATTGTTAAATACTGGGCTAATGACTAAAAAGGCTAGAGACTATCTGTAGATCTTAAGCAACATCTGTTCAGGTATAGGCCTGCCTTGAGGCAAGGGTTTGGGAGATAACGAAATTTGCAGGGCTGGACCTATGCAAATCTATTCATCCTTTTTATGGATTAAACAATCAGACTGAGAGCCTTATAAAGGCCTGCAAACATCAGCTTAACAGATTTGTAAAAGTAAGACATTCTCAGGTTTACCATTCCCTCTAAGATCTAAATGATCCCTTTCCCTACTCACTGGTCCAGGTTTAACTCCCCCCCACCAAACTTTTGCCCATAAGCACAATGACTGAAAATCCCTTTAAGCTTCATTGTCTTCTAAAAAATGGCGGCGATCTCTATTTTATAGGGTTAGAGCAAGAATAAAAGAATCGAACACACCTCAAAAGCCTATACAGTAGTACCCCCTTATTCACAGGGATACATCAAGATCCTCAGCAGATGCCTGAAACCATGGATAGTAGTGAACTCTATACATACTATGTTTTCCTATATATTAAAAGACAAGCTCTAAAAAGCCTAAAGTGAGATATAAGTTGGCCATCAGGAACCTATGATAAAGTTTAATTTATAAATTACTCAATTTCACAGATAGAAGATTCATTCTTACTATAAATCTTAGGAACCTCAGCATAGAATTTTTTTTCTTTCTTTATTAAGTAGAAAACTTTCGCCTTTTCACTTGAAGGAAGTACTTAATAGCTTCTCTTTGGCATGTCAGACTTGCCAGCATCACCACTCTTGGTTTTTGGGGCATTAAGTAAACTAAGGGTTACTTGAACACAAGCCCTGCAATGCCATGACTGTCAATCTAATAACCTAGATGCCTTATAAGTGACTGGCCAGCATGAAGACACTGGACAAAGGAATGAGCATGTCCAGGGCATGATGGAATGAGATAGCATGGGATGTCATGAGGTTTCTTCACACTACTCAGAAAGGCACACCATTTAAAACTTATAAATTGTTTATCTCCGGAATTTTCCATATAATATTTTCGGACTGTAGTTGACAGCAGGTAACTGAAACTATGCGAAGTGAAACCGTGGCTGTGGTGGAACTATAGTAACCGGCCGTTGGCACTCAGTAATACGTATTACCGTTTACGTTGTTACTGTTGTTACCTCCCAATACAGACATTTTAGTCAAGAGAAAGGATGAGTTATAGCTAGAAAAATGACAGCCATAACAGAACATGCACGAAGGCTGCAGGAGTTTTCCATCCTTTACAAACCTAGGCAAGTAAGGCCCAGAATAAGTTAGTCTTAAAACAGCAACAATGCAGATTATCCTCAGAAATGGAAGGTCCCCGGTATGTTTCACTGTCACCTTCAACCAACTAAAAATCGCCATCCTGAACTAAAAATCGCCATCCTGACTACATACATGATTTAAGAGGACATAAACATTATACCATATTTTTCGGACTCTAAGATGCACCTAGGTTTTGGGGGGGGGACCCGGTCCACCACAACACCCCTGCCCCACCCCCCACCCGCAAGTCAGGTACGCGCTACATTCAGACTATAAGACGCACCCCCATTTTCCTCCCAAATTTGGAGGGGTGCGTCTTATAGTCCAAAAAATGGGTGATCCTATTTCAGGGGAAAAACCCAAACCCTAACCAAACCAGAGTTTTCTGACATATAATTAAAATCACACACCAACCCCCCCAAATTCTCAGTATCAAAGCAAACTGAGAATTAAGATGAGCATGTCCCTTTCTACCTTCTTCTCCACCAAAGAAAAAACAAAACAAAAAAACCTCACCCACTCTATTTTTCTCATTTAATCACCAGACTTGTAATGAACAGTTTGTTCTATTTGTGGACCCTGAGAAAGAAGCAAGCTATAAGGACTTCTGGTGGCTACCTAGGCTCAAATTTAAACACACACACACACACACACACACACACACACACACACACACACACACAATACACACTCTCAGAGCCTTGTAGCCATTTCTAAACAGGGGCCTCTCACCCAAGCTATGCTTGGGGGAGAAACCTGCATGGAACTGCCTGCCTGCGATGGGTTCCTGTCATATAAACCAGCCTTACAAAGGATTTCCTGGAGTTGTAGTTCAACCAATAGAACTGAGGCTTTCCCCTGACCTATCAGAGCTACACAGCTATATCCCCATTAGCATCTTCACCAACCAATTGCAACAGCCCCATTCTGACCAATCAGGACAGTGGTTTTTGGACCAATCAAATTCTGAAAATTTGGAGTCCTCATTTGTATAAGGACAGACCAATCAAGGCCCAGGAGCAATGAAGTTTCCTTCTTCACCACACCAGAAATTAGGGATTTCTAGTGGTGTTGAATTGGCACCAGTGACTATCTTGACGTGTCAAAGTACACTGCCAATGCTGGGACTAAAATACTCATCAAATAAATAACAGAACAAATGAATAAAACAGTGGTTAAATGAGGCGAGAACTCAAAGGCAAGATCTAAAAAGCCGAAAGTGAGATTTAAGTTGGCCATCAGGAACTCTTAACAGTTCATGATTGGCTGCCTATTAGTGATAAATTCTGCCAGAATTAACCTGCTAACTTCAATTCTCCATGTATCTGTCAATTGATACACAAAGTAAAAATTGTTTCCTTCTTTCATAACCTTGAACTATTGCTAGTAACTTTATAAGCAGCTCTCCTCTCTGATTTAAATTAAGGTTCTATGTCTAAAAGCCTCAAAAGCAGCTAAGTAAAATACCGCCATAGGCTTCCTGCTTATTTAATTATCTCCAGAAATTTCCAACTATAGAACCAACTGAAAATTGTCCTAGATCAATGTTTCCACAATTTCAATGACATCACAGCCATCGAAAGCCAGAAATGTGGTTGCTGGTGAACATTTTATAAGGAAAACAAACAAAATCTTTACCCTAAAAGCCAAGAGTATTATCTACCTGCAGATCACAGAGTTCCTTAATTTCAGTTACCTTCACAACACAAGTTTACTTTTATGAGTTCCACTCTTTTTCACAAACAGTTTTGCCTCAGTTTTTACAACTCAAAAAACTACATCAGCTTCTACAATATCCACAAAAGTCAGCCCTGGCTGGTGTGGCTCAGTGGATTGAGAACTGACCTGCAAACCTAAAGGTCACCAGTTCAATTCCCGGTCAGGGTACGTGCCTGGGTTGCAGGCCAGGCTTTCGAGAGGTATCTCTTATGCATCAAGTTTTCTCTCCCTGTCTGGATCTCTTGCACATAAAGGTTTTTCTCCTTCCCTTCCTGTCTCTCTAAAAATAAATGAAGAAAATGTTTTAAATAACCACAAAAGTCATATTCTCACTTGTATTTAGAAATTTTAGTATCCAGAATCCTCAAAGTATATTTTCTTTACGTTGTCTAATTTGAGGGTAACACTAAAATTGCATTTTATAGCTTTTCCAGATATTACTTTTAATAGACTTTAAAGAGTAATAAATAGGAAATAATATCCTTTCTACACTTTGCAATTCATAAATCCTTCTACAAAGCTTTAAAACAAAAAGAAAATAAATGCAAATGCTAAGAACATCTTTTTTGTTTACAAAACAAGACAGGTAAAATCAGCTTGAGATATGAAATAGTACAAAAAACAGGGTTTCGTTCTGTTTTCTTTTAACTGGCTTTCATTATTGGTATGTAAATGTAGTCTGATTATTTCATTAGGGGATAAGATCCTGATTCGCTGCTGGTTTATGATTTACTGCAATAAAAGACCAATACCTTTAAGCAGTGGCTTATTTTCTCTCTCATATTCTCTTAATTTAAAATTGATAGAGCATGTAATAACATAATTACCAAACAAAACTATAAACCCAAAATATTGAAAAGCTAGTAATTTCTTAAATAGCAGTTTTGCCATAAAAATAGCGAAGCATTAATTATGTTTTTAAATATAATTTCAACCATGACATAATGCGAAAATATCAAATAAGGACACTCTGTGCAGTTCGGAAAACTAAATCTCTAGAAAAATTGTTTTAAAAGACCCACCCTCTCCTTTATATTTCTGCTATACAATATCCTAAGGACTACTTATCGAAAGAATCATTTCTAAACTCAATGCAACACAGCCCCCCTCCCCCAAGAAATCCAAGCTGTCAACTTATGGGTCACATTTCAACCTGATGAGATTTGAAAACAGCTAAGGTACTGAATCCTTAAATATAGGGTATATGATGGAAGCACTGCTCACAGGTTCTTGATTCTGAGGGTTGGAAAGCTTTAATATGGTATAACTACAGACAAAGCCAACCAAGCAGCATTAATTACCCCTTTATGCACTCTCATACCACAGCCCTAGTCCCCCTCCAAGCCTTACAATTTTCATTTCCAATAAAATGCTTCTCTAACACTAGGCAAAGGTCATGTAAATTTTAGTGAACCAATGAAGGGTTAAAATCAGAGACAAACTATATAAAAATATTAAATTCGTAATTGGTGAGCTCTTTTCTACCCTCTGCTTCAGTGTCTTGACATCTAAAAGTCAAAGAACTCCTCTGGTAAGACTGAAATTCCCAGGAGGAAGAAGGCTCAGATCCAGTCTGAAAGCACACAATGGAATCACAGCTGACGATGCACATCTTTTTCTAGATGTCTCCATATGCTTGAGAGGTTTTTTTCCCCCTAGCCAGGCATTAGGGGACTTGCTACTCTTTGCCACCAAGAATAGGAGAACATTTCAAAGATTGTGGGAGAGAATGAAGTAAAATACTGTGTGGCTCTCAAGCATACAAAAGAGAGAGCAGGACTCGCGTCAGAGTGGCCATCAGTAACTAAATTAACTCATAATGGTTGGGGGGGATTAGATGTTGTCATTTTGAATGTTGTTCAATTTACAATACTCCCTACTTCTAGCAGTTGTTCATTTTATCTCCGCAGTTCTTACCATCCTATCACTAAGCTACAGCAAAATGCAATTAATTTTTGTCTAAATGAATACTCAAAATTATAATGAACTGGAAGCTCCCATTATAAATTTGAAACAATATATTACAACAGAACACATCTGTAGGGTATGTTTCTTTCCCCTAAAACTACAGTCCCCCTCAATTCTCTTAGTAATCCAAGATTAATAAAAGCTAGAAAAACGGATATAGATAAGATAAATATCATGCAGATAAAATACCTCAAAAAAAAAAAAAAAAAAACCCTCGCAAGATTTGTTAAATTCATGGGATATTTATCACAAAATGAATGGACTCGTTCTCAATTTAATATTATTCATTCTTTTAACTCCTAAAGATTCTGCAAATTTCAGTGGGAAAAAGCTGCTTTGCTGTTGTCGGTGTGCACTAACCTCACCAACAAAGAACAGGAGCCCACATACACACACAAAAAGCAGTGCAACAGCTGCTGTCTTTTTAAAAGACAGCTATTCCTGCGGAGCAACCTGTGATCATTACACAGAACCAAAGACCGACCTTCCCTATTCTTAAAAGTTAAGAGTTGACAGTCACTAGACTGAAGGCAACCAACAGCTCGAAACCACCAAAGATGTCTCCTAACCTCGCATAGACCCGAAAAGTACCTACACACCACGCAATTCAGCACTGTTTAAGAAAAACACTGAATTTATTTTCAAGAATCCTTTGTGTTGGAGTCATCTGGCAAACATTTACTCCGATTTCATTTCTTGTACACAAATATTCTTTGATTGGCTTTGCTCCTTAAATACCAATTACTTTATATTTCAAACAGTGAGATTTGGTTCCTAATATCATTTTGTTTACTCAAGAGTAAAAAAATACAAATAGAAATGCATATCATAAAACCGTAACTTTATTTTTTAATGCCCTCCCAAATGCCGAACTTTCAAGTGCACTTTGGGAATTGGCGGTCTAATTAAAAAGGAACCAGTGAAGCCATTACAAACAATGATACTTTACACTCCCAATAATCAATTGACGTTAAGACTACTCATTTTCAAAGTATCCTTTCAAATTTCTTTGTTCCTACGCCGGAATAACTGAATGAAACTGCGGTAGAGGTGAAGAGATAACTCCTATGACCCTCAGCACGTAAACCAGGTACTCGGGTCCAGAACACGATCACTACAATTATTTGCCATTTTAGAAACGGGCCTCAGAGTTACTGCCACATCGTAAGTGGTTTTAGACTTCGTCGTGTCTAAGACAACGTCTCTTGTGGTACCAGAGAAATACAGTATCTCGTGCACCTCTACGTGTCTCGTAGGGTCAGAGCCCCTGTAACTGACACTAGCCCACAGATGACGGAGCGGGTGACTAGCGATGGACAAGAGTGGGAAGCTCTTGGCGTCTCCATGACTCCCCCGCCCGCGTGCAACGCCGCTCCAACTGGTCCGGGATAACCCCGCCCCCTTCCTTCCTCCGGTCCTCACGATTGGCTTACCCACACCTTCGATTGGCTCCTTGCCCCATCAGTCACACGCAGTGAGATTCGGGTCGGTGGGAGGGGAACGCGTTGGAGGAGGTGGAGTAGGAGTGGGATTAGAGGACGAGGTGGCACAAGAAGGTGTTCGAGCTCGGTCCCGGGTTTGGGAAAGTTTCCCCTACCAGTGACAGACCCTGAGACGTTAGGCCCACTCAAGCTCCTAGCCGGTGCAAGGCGCCCGGGTCCCCGATTCCCGCCCCTCAGTCCCGCAGGCCCCGGAAACCACTAGGGGGAGGGGGAGGAGGAGGGACCATCTAACCAAGGACCGACCCACCCCCGATCTCGGAAGAGTCGCCTCCGGGACTCCCCGGAGGGGCCGGGGCAGGGAGCAGCAGCACACAGAGACCACCCTTGGCCCCCTCCCCCGGCAGTCCCCGGGGGCCCGAGACAGAAGTGTCCACGGGGCGTGACCGTCGCGAGCCGGCCGCGAGGACGCCTCTCGCTTCCCCCCTGGGGCCCTGAGGGCCTGTCCCTTCAGGGGCGGGGAAAAGGGGAAAAGAAAAGGGGGCGCTGGCGAGCCAACCCGGAACCTCCTGGACCGCCTCCCGCCCCCAGCCCCGGCCCCAACGCGCCTCCAGCACACATGCCCGCACCCAGAAAGTTAAGTCAGGGGCGAGCCCGGCTCGGCGCCGCTGCGCTCCGGCCCCCGGCCCCCGGCTCCCCGCCCCCACCGCGGCCCAGCCTGCTCGGCTCGCGCGCCCCGCCCGCTGCAGCTCCTTCCCGTCCGCCCGCGGCGCCCCTCGCCCCCCGGCCCCGGCGCTGACACGGGCCCGGCCCGGCCGCCGGGCCGCGGGTCCCCTCCGCCCAGCATCTCATCCTGCCTGCCGCCCCTGACACCGCGCTTCACCTTCACACACACACCCCCGGCACTTCCCGAGTCCTGCCGCCCCTCGCCCGCTCCTACCCTCCGCTGCAGTCGCTCCGCGCTTCCATTAAAGAATGCACCTTCTCAGAATTCACCTTCCCGTCTCTGCCTCGGTCTCCCCGAGGGGGCAGGAGCCTCGATCCTCGCGACCCCGCACCCGGCTGGGCGGCCGGCGCCTAGCTCCTCCGGCGGGGGCCGCGCCCGCGCCCCCGGCCTCCCCGCCGCGCCTCGGCGCTCACCTCTCGCCGGTGCCTCAGGCTGCAGCCTCCGCCCGCCCCGGGCTCCCGGACTCGTCTCCCGAGCTCTCACACGGCGCTGGAGCGCCTCCTTTCTCTCTCAGGGACTCCGCGTCTCCCCGCCGCTTCCCGCCCTCCCCACCCCCCCGAGCCCCAACTCCCCAGCTTCGCGGCGCCTCCGGGATGCAACTCCGGTGCCCCGCGCGCTCCGGCAGCAGTCCCCGCACACACAACAGCCCTCTCCGCGGCGCACGGCGCTGCCCCGCTGCCCCGCTCCGCGCAGGGAGGGCAGTCGCGGCCGGGGCTGGGGAGGCGGCGCCCCCCACCCGCCGCCCGCCTCGCGCCCGCCCTTGCTGCCCCCGGGGAAGGCGCGGTTACCCGCTCGGTCGGTCACGCCGTCAGGTGCCGGCTGCCGTCGGCGCTGACCTTCGCCGCCGAAGCCGTAGCTGAGGCTGCAGCCGCCATGTTCCCGTGTTAATAACTGCTGCCTGGTTGTTTATTTCAATGGAGATCCTCCCCCAACTCCCTCCTCCTCCTCCTCCTCCTCCTCCTCCTCCTTCTCCGCGTCTCCGCACTTGCGGAGAGAGACACAGACCGCGCGAGCTCCGGAGCAGGGGAGGGGGGCTCGGCCGCCAGGCCGTCCCTCCCTCCGCCTCCCTGGCCGTGGCCGCCACCAAATCTTGTCACTGGGAAAGGGACGGGGCGGTAACTTGCCTCCCGCGGCCCCGGCGAGGGGGCAGAGGTGCACCGAGGGCTCTCCGGGGAGCAGACCCTGGCCGCGGGGTCCGCAGCATCTCCACGGGCAGAGCCCTCTGAGAAGGCGACCCGGGGAGAGGTGAAGAGTGAGGGGAGAGGGGAAAAAATGGGTGACTGTGGTAGAAGGAGGGTGACCTAGGGGTAACTGGAAGTGAAGGGAGAGTAAACAGATGACTCCATGGGAGGGCAAAGGGCAGTGCCAAAAAAGAAAGCGAGCGGATGGGACTCGCCGGGACTGCGGAGTGGAGGCGGTGGGATCTTGCGGCTGCAGACGGCGGGGAAGATGCCCCCAAGCCAAGGTCGCGGCGAGACCAAAGCCAGGTTCGCCCGAGAAGCCTCCTGGCTCGGCCTCTGGGCCAGCAGCTTGCGCCCCTCGGGTGCACCTCACGCGCCCCACATCCGCTGCAGCGCCCTCGAGGCGCCCCTAGGTCCATCGAATCTCGCTCGGTTCCTAGGAGGACAGGCGTCTTCCCTTGCAGCCCGATCTCAATAGGGGATAGAGGGGCGCGCCTGCGGAAGCAGAGTTTAAAGAGGTGCCACCAGCAACTGCACGCTAAAGGCCAAGTGCACACAGTATAAAACCTGACCTACTTGAGCATTCTTGTCACAAGAATCACAAAAGTTTTTTGTTTTTTGTTTTTATTGCAAAGTCCACTTTCTAGACATCAGAAAGTGATGTTGCGGGGACACAGGACAGTACCACGGAAACTCGAGGAGAACCCTCATTGAAATGTTACTAGGACTAGAATCGGTTTCCTGCTTTGGAGAATCCAGTTCTTCTGAACTTAGATAAAATCGAGGGGGGGAGGGGGAGATGACCAACCTTTATCTAACAAATTTCCTTGTTTTTAGTCTTACAGTAAGAAAGGTCTCTTGCCATAGAAATAGTATTTATTGACACTGTGTGCTAAGTGATTTATATACGCTAGATTTTGATCCTCAAGCCTTAACAAAATAATCATTTTATCCTTAACCAAAAAAAAAAAAAAAAGAAGAAGAAGAAGCTTAAAGAAGTAATTTGCCTCTGGTCATACAGCCAGGAAGCTGGAGAGGACTTGAGCCCAGCTCTGAATCGCCCAAAGCCCACGCTTTTAATGGTGTCTGCAACCTCAAATTTGTGGGAAATACCACCAATTTTATTTGGGGAAAGAAAAAAATATATATGTGTGTATATGTGCGTGTTTTTGACCCTGGATAGAAAATGTTTGGACACCTACAAGCTGTTAGCCTTGGGGAGTGTGAGTGAGTTTGTAAAGTGGTACTTCCAGTTTTATTTTGTATGCTCAACTATATAGTGTTTAAAATGTTTTCACTGACCATGTATTAACTGAGTACATTTTTAAAGGTTATTTTAATTACGTGCCATAACAGAATTATGTTCCCTGAAAACACAGCTCTCCGAAAAACTGGGAGAGAAGAAACTGGAAATGGGGTTTTTCTATGCCCTGGCTTCTCCCACTAATACTAGTCCATCGTGTCCCAGCAATGAGGTGGTAGTCACCTAAGTGCTGTCACTCCCCGATTTTCTTTCCTGTCCGCAGCTCCAACTCAGAGTTGTGATCAAGATTCTCCTTGCTTTTTCTGTCCCTCCTTTTTCTGGCAGAAGTCCAGAGTCCATCAGTCCTCCAAAACAGTAGGTTTCACACTTTCAAAACCCACCGTGATATCTGTGCAAATAAATGACTCCCCGTTGCATTTCATATTATTCAATAAAACTTAACTACATGCTTAAGATACATGACTGTTTCTGCAAAAATAAAGCAAACAAAAACATCTGACAGCATAGCATAATGAGTTCCATGTCCAGCTGCTGCTCCATTGCCTCAAACCTTGAGGAATCATGTAATTTCTGCTCTTTAGTACAGTCTCTGGGCTCCCTCCACACTTCAAGCCATTGTTACAACAGTGTTGTCTTGTACTGCAGTTGTTTATATATTTGTCTTTCTCTTTCACTAGATTATAAACTACTCAGAGCCCAGACCACGTCTTGTTCTTCCTTGTCAGAGCTCCTAACAAGGTCTCACATAATGTTTGTCGTTTCACCGAATCTGTAAAATATAAAGAATAATGTCTGATCCAATCCCCCTGCCTACCTCACCCTCCAATATCATGCTTCTAAAATGTGTTTATAAAAAATGTTTTCAGTATTTTGAAAAAAAAATAGATTTCTGCGAGACCTCAGAATAATTCTTTGTGAAAACTAGCCATAATTATTAGTGAATTATCACTGGTTGTAATGTAAAATTAAAAGGATGTAAGGGCAATAAATACATTGACTTGATGCAATCAAAGAAAAAAGAAGTAAACATATAGGAACTGGTATAGTGCCAACAGAAGACAACCCAATAAGGAAAAAATGTGGGTACAAATCATAAAGGGGAAGGAAATTATTGAAATTTAGTAGAAACAGAAACTTGACAGACCATGAATGGATGAGGCAAGGTGACAAACCAGAAAGAAACGTTAGTAGAATCATAAATGCAAAATAAATTTGTAAAGGAAAATAATAATTTATATATTTAACAATATACCTAAGAAAAATCAGACCAATATGAATTCTGTAGGGCAGAGATTCTATTTTGTCTGCCTTATCTTCCCCTATTCAATTTCAAGCTTCCCACTTTCTTCCTATATAAACTACAGAAAAATTGAAGATTTAATACAATTTTATATAAATACTTCTAGCATGTACCATAATATATAATGAGAGGTAACACAGTGTGGTAAAAAAAAAAAAATGCTATAGAAGTTAGGAAAATAAACACGAACTGGACTTTGCTACTTAGTATTTGACCTTAGATAAACATCTCAATTTCCTCAGCAGTATAATTGCTGTAAGATTTAAACAAAATGGTGTAAATAAATATACTTTGTTAACTATCAAGATCTTTATACAAATGTAAAGAAATATTATGTTGATTAGATCTGTGCATACATAGTTATCTCTATTGTGTACTCTCAAATAGGAAAAGCTATAGTTTATTCTGTTAAAAATCATTGGAGGGGGAATCAGTTAAAACATTTGTTTCACAATTTGATTATTGAACAAAACAACTATTTGACTTTTATTCTTATTGTTTTCTCTCTCCAAACCCCTTTAATATTATAGCTACCAAAGTGTGTCTCATATAAGTCAAGTATATTACATATATTTTTATTTCTAATCAAAGTAGGCATCAAATGTATTATTATTACCATTTTGCATATGAGAAAACTAAAGTTCAGAAAAGTTAATTCATGCAAGATCATGAGCCGCATTTGCCACATGTCTAACAAATTATGCCGAATCTTTTCTCCATCACTAAATATCTCTACTGGCCTAAGCAACATGTCTCATTTTTATTTCCTCATTCCCTATAACAATTCCAAGAACATAATACATTCTCAATAAATGATTGTTAAATGAATGAATGAATGAACGAGGGTTTCCCTTCACACCATACTAGAAACTCACATGATTTATATTTCCACTGTTATTCTATTACTTTCCCACTCAAAAACAATTTTATTGCCTATAAAATATAATTCAAATCCTTTATGTCATATTCAAGACCCTCTTCAATATGACCCTAAATTTTTTTTCTAGGCATATCTTCTTAAACAATAAACACGACTAAATACCTAAGACGCCCTCAGCCATTCCAGGGTGCTCTGGAGTCAGATTACCATGAGTTTCAATCTCCTACTGTGTGAATTTAGGCAAGTTATTTAGCCTCTCTGCAAATCCTATCCAGTTTAATAAGGCAAGAAAATGAAAAGAAAGGAAATGAGATGATCTTTACTTCATTGATGATGTGATTATGTACATATAAATTCAAAAATCTACAAACATTGCCCCGGCCAGTATGGCTCAGTTGGTTAGAGCATAGTCCCATACCAAAAGGTTGTGGGTTTGATTCCAGGTCAGGGCTCGTACATACGAGTAGGTTGCAGGTTCCATCCCCAGTCCAGATGTATACTGGAGGCAACCAATGGATGCTTCTCTCTTGCATCATTGTTTCTCTTTCCTTTCCTAACTTTCCCTTCCTCCCTCACTAAAAACAATGAAAAAAATGTCCTTGGGTGAGAATAAAAAAAATTAGCAAACTATTAAAATGAATGTAAGATCATAGGACACAAGGTTTACACACAGAAATCAATTGTATTTCTACATATAAACAAGAAACAATTGGAAAGTGAAATTTTTTTAAATACCACAAAAGCATAAAAATATCAAATACTTAGGAACATATTTAATGAAAGATGTCCAAAATCTGTGCATTGAAAACTAAAAAATTGCTGATAGAAATTCACAAAGGGCCAATTAAAAGGAGAGTGGAGTAGACTGCATATTTTTAAGATGTCAGCTCTTCCCAAATTAATCTATAGACTTATTACAATCTCAATCAAAATCCCAGCAGGTCTTTTTATAAAAAAGTGAGATGCTAATTCAAAAATTTATATGGAAATATCTATAAGAAAACCAGGTGGGATAACTTACACTACTGATTTCAATATTCGCTGGAATATTGAGCTACAATAATTATTGAGCTACAATAATTAAGATGGTATGATATTGGTATAAGAATAGACAAATAGATCAATGGAACAAAATACTCTAGAAATTGACTCCCAAATTTAGAGTCAATTAATTTTTTTACAAAATTGTCAAAGAAATCCCATGGAAAAGGGCTGGTCCTGTCAATGAACACTGCTAGGACAACTAGACGTCAGTACGGAGAAGAGGAATGCTGACTCTGACCTCACACCACACTCAAGAAGGAGTTAGAGATGGATCATAGACTTAAACGTTAAAGCTGAAATTATAAACCACCTAGAAGAAAACATGGGATAATAAATATTTTTACAACTTTGGGGTAGGCAAGGATTTTTTTTAAGATGACATGAAAGACATCAGAAAAGACAAATAAGTTGGACTTCATTCATATTGTAAACTTCTTATCAAAAAACGCCACTATGGAAGTGAAAAGGCAGTCCACAGACTGGTGGAGCATATTTGCAGTGTATATGTATCGGGCAAAGTACCTGCATCCAGAAAAAGTGAACACCTCCAAATTATTATAATAATAAAAAGACAACCCCATAGCAAAATGGACAAAAGACTTGTAAAGATACTTTACGAAAGTTTATGAATGGCCAATAAACATATGAAAAGATGCTCAAAGTCATTAGCCATCAGGGAACTAATGCAAATTAAAATTATGAGGACCACTTACACTGTACAATGGCTAAAATTATAGAGGGTGGCAATACCTAATATTGGGAAGAATGTGCCAATTCTTGAAACTTTTATTCCTTGCTGGCAGGACTATACAACCACTTTGAAAGCAGTGTGACATTTCCTCATAAAGTTAAGCATAAACTTACCATGACCCAACAGCTCTACTCCGAGTATTTTTACCTAAGAGAATATTGATCTGGGTGATGGTTACATTTTGACAATGCTCCATCAAAATTTATTGAATTATGCACTTAGGATTTGTTTATGTTTGATATCTATAAATTGTGCCTGAAGGAAGTAATATTGGGATTTTTTTAGTGGAACAGAAGTTCCCTAATATGATGATGTGAACATACAAAAAGGCTGTAAGAAATGTCATACTCAGTGGTGAAACATTTACAGCTTCTCCCTGAGATTGAGAAAGAAAATCTCAATTTGGGAATAGCACGTCCACTATTACCATTTGTATTCAACATTATACAGGAGGTTATAGCTGATGCAATAAAGAAAAAAATGGTATAAGTATTGCTAAGAAAGAAAAAAAGCTGTCATTATTTGCAGATTGCATGAACATTTACGTAGAAAATCCCAAAGAATCCACTAACTTGGAGAATTAAATTTAAGATCTCTAGAATGAAAGGTCAATATACAAAATTGAATTGTGTTTCTATATATTAGAAACAATTAGAAATGACAACTTGAAATGTAAATTGAAAGGCTGGTTGGCAATATCTGTTAAAGCTGAGCATGTCTGCTTTATGACCCAGTAATCTCACTCCTAAGTATATATCCAATAGGTTCCTTCACGGAAGAATGAATAAATTACAGTGTTTTTGCTCAAAGGAATACTATATTGAAATGAAAATGAAAAAAACTATAGCTACATGCAATAGCATGAATGAATTATATAGAAATAATCTTGAGCACAAGGAACCAGATAAAAAAATACTACCATATGATGTTATTTACATAAAGTTCAAAGACAGGCAAAATTAACCTGTGGTGAGAGATACCAGACAGTTGTAAACTTTTGGGGAGTAGGTGGTACTCAGGAGGGCACATGAGGAAGATTTAGGAATGTTGAGAATTCTACTTCTAATCTGAATGGAGGTTGCATGGGTATGTTCATTTCATAAAACATTTTGTGTACAACTCATGCAAAGTATACACTTGATTTGTGTACCTGTGTGTAATATGCTTTAATTATTAAAATTTACTGATGTCTCCCTAACTAGTCTGCAGGGATCATATCTCCTAGTATCCTGTACAAATTTTAGCACAGTGGCTCCCAAAAATATTACTTTACATGGCACAAGTATTAATAGATATGGATGCCAATAGTTTATTTATTTTAGTATAAGTTCAAATAATAGTAAACAATATGTATCTTTATGTATTTACAAATAGAATCAATTTAAGAAATATTGATATTTTTCCTACAATTCTCCTTTCTCTTATATTTATCTCAAATAACTCCAAAATAAAAATCTAGATGTCTATTAAAAATAGAATCGAACAAATCGAGTGCAATATGAGTATCACATCTCACTTGTGCGCCCTCGTAAGTAAGAATGTGTCTGTGAGTACACCAGGTGTTGACCTCATCTCACTCACCATAGAAGTTCAGGGCAGGTCAGCCAAGGGGTTCTCAGAAGAAAGAAGTAGGTTCTGGGCCAGAATTTGAACATATAGTCAGTGTAATTTGGACATGTTTTTGGCTGATTGCATGTTTTTATTGCAATAAAATACACATAACATAAGCCATTTTAACCATTTTTTAAGAGAAACATTTATTTCTTTTTTTAAAAGATTTCTATTTATTTATTTTTAGAGGGGAAGGGAAGGAGAAAGAGAGGGAGAGAAACATCAATGTGTGGTTCCCTCTCGCACACCCCCCACTGGGGACCTGGCCTGCAACCCAGGCATGTGCCCTGACTGGGAATCGAACTGGCGACCCTTTAGTTCACAGGCCGGCACTCAATCTAGGGTCACATCAGCCAGGGCTATTTGAACCATTTTTAAGCGGTTCGGTGGCATTAAATACATTCATATTGCTGTGCAACTGTCACCACTATCTATCTTTGGAACTTTTTCATGGAAATGATCTGAACATGTTATTAAATGCATCTAGGACTCAGTTTCCTACCTGAGTCCTTCATTTTTAAGATCCTCTGTGGCTCAGGAACAATGTAGCAGAAAGCAAAAGCACACTCAGAGGGGAAAAAAATAGATTCCTTTTGTCAAAAGGCAAAATTTTTATAAAATCCTAGATTTGGAGAAGGACGTTAGTGTTCACTTAAAGCTGGGACAGAAAAATGTCTTCAGGAAAAAGGGGTCATCTGAGTAACGGGCCCTTTTCCTTAATAGAAGAATCATCTTGCTTCTCTTCAGATAGGCCTTTGTGAACGTGGACCACTTGACAAATGGTCCTACTCACCACAGAGCACTCATCCTAGCAACATTTCTTGGGCTTTAAAATACAAAACTCTATTTTTACTCAAAATGTTTACAGGGTC
This sequence comes from Desmodus rotundus, assembly GCF_022682495.2. Taxonomy (NCBI): domain Eukaryota; kingdom Metazoa; phylum Chordata; class Mammalia; order Chiroptera; family Phyllostomidae; genus Desmodus; species Desmodus rotundus. The sequence goes on along the minus strand of NC_071394.1, from coordinate 35,151,625 downwards.
AATCAATACTATGTTTTGATATATCTCATATGCATGTCAGTTTTTGACATCCTTAATTAAATGCCTAGGCTCCTGGCTTGGTTATTTTGTTTTGTTTTGTTTTGTTTTTAGCTTTTCCCCAAGATGATTATGAAGTTCCAGACACGCGACTACGTGAAAGATTGCAACTGTTCTCTTGTCCCATTCAAACCTTTTTAAATAATTAGTGTTTAATTTCTTAAACTGAGGGGTAGGTATATGGATATTTATTATTCCTCATATCGGCCACACATTAGTCATACTCTTTCATGTAAAGTCAGTATTTAGTAAAAGGTTTCAAAAAATTCCTTCTGTGGTGTATGTTTTACTCAAGCACATTCTTGTGTTACAAAACAACAAAGCTAATCATTAGATCCTGTCTTTCTTTTAGACAGAGTTGTAAAAAGATTTACTTTTGGGTACTTTCTAATACACTCAGTCCCTGATTCACACATGGCCAACCAACCACCTCAGATGAGTAAGGTTCTGACTTGGCTGGAACTCCCTTCTCTTTTCTGCCTCTGCCTAGAACTGTTTCCACTCCTGCCAGGTTCCCCTCACCCCTCCATGTGATAGCTCCACGGCCATTTCTTTCCCTTTCTTAACGGTATTATCACGTACAATATCACCATTTCCTCTTATTTGGGTCCCACCCCTCTCAACAGTGTACTGTTTTCCTCATTTGGAAGCCCTGCTGCCATCCCTCAGAAAGACACAACACTGTTGAGTTTGAGCACTCTTTCTCCGTGTACCCACATTACCCCAAGACTCATCGTTCTAACGATCCCTCTCCGAGTGCGGCAGGTCAAGTTCTAGTTTTCCACAGAAACACTCACGTGACAGTGATGTCCTATTACAATTACAGTGCTATTTTGGATGTCACTGGTTTCAAGAGGGCAGCTCTGAGAACCTAAACCCCTTGCAAAACTTTGTTTCCATTGTAAAAAAAATGTTCTGCCTCACAACGCAGCAATGAAAAAATAAATTTTAAAATAAATCCATGACAATTTGCCTATACTTTTCATATAAGACTTGAAAGCCCTTCACAAAAACATCTTTTTAAAAGCCTTTTTGCCATAGCTGACAGTTACTAAAGGACTTGTTATATTTCAACTAAGAAGCATATATTAGTAATCTTTGGACATAGATAATGCACAAATTATTACTAGTGATATTGGATATACTTCTTTCCCTTCATTAATTCAGCACAAATTTATTGAGTTCCTATTCTGTACAAGGCATTATTTTCATCACTGGAGATCCAGTACTGAACAAAACAGGCAATACCCTGTCTTAATGGAATTTACAGAGGATACGGCTCATTCTAGGCACTTAATAAATATTTGTTGAATGAATGATTGAATGTGGCTAGCAAAGCCATTAGAATACAGTAAATATTTATGTCGTATAAAATTCAGTGAAATCAGTGAACAAAGGTGTTGCAGAACATAAATTAGGGGAATTTGTTCCAGCAGTCGAGGGTAAAATATTTCCTTATTATAACGAGGTATACTGGGTAGGAGTGTTAGGTGATCACAACCGGAAGCCAAGCGCCTCTACAATCCACAGGTCCCTTGCTTTGCAGAGGACAGGCTTGGAGAAAAATGCCATCCCACCACTACCTCCATGCCTTTTTACAAATTATTACTTTAATACGAAAGTTTATTTTATTTATAAGTAATTTTGATTTATCATCTTAACTCCAAGGACTCAGTATCGGTTTTCAGTGGCATTATAGCAAAGGACAGAACTTTACCAAATGTAACAGAGGCTTTAGTCTATAATAACTGGGCTGCATTTTAAGTCTCATCTTCATAGATATTTGTAATATATTTAATTTTTATGATATTACCTATGATTGCAATTCCCCAGTAGGATTCACACTCACACACACACATACACAAGCCGTAGAAAGTGAGAGAGATGTATTTTAAGGAATTATGTGTGCAATAATGGGAGCTGGCTAATACAAAATTTACATGGTGGACCAGCAAGCAGAGTCTCCAGAAGGAATTGATGTTGCAATGTTGAGTCTGAAGGTAGTCTGGAGACAGAATTTCTTCCTTCTTCGAGAAACTTCGTCTTTTCTCTTTGTGCCTTCTGCTAATTGGATGTGGGCTACCCACATAATGGAGGGTAATCTGCTTTCCTCAGAATCTACTGATTTAAAGGTTAATCACATCTAAAAAATACTTTCATGGCAACATCTAGGCTGGTGTTTGACCAAACAACTGGACACCATAGCCTAGACAAGTTGACACATAAAATTAAAAATCACAGTGGTTAACCATCATCACCAAATGGTGATTAACCACCATTTATCAACTTGATGTTCATATACATCTCCTTAAACCATCCTTAATTTCCAAATAAAGAAAATAACAAAGTCATACTTCCACGTAACATGATACAACTATCCTGCATACAACTGAAAGCACACCCGCTCTTTTCCTAAAGAGGATGCAAAGTCCTTGGGTGATATTCACTCTTCTTCATACCCTGTAACTTAAATACTAAGATTGAAGTTAACCATAATTAAATACTATGATGTAAAGTCAATACCTCTTATGTTATATGATAAGGGGATAAGGGAGAGAAGAAAACAAAGATAGGATAGATAGATAACATCAGATAGATGAATAAATACACGCATGCATGCACACAAGCATATTTATAACAAAATAAGAAATACTTGTAACAATTATAGTTCTCATCTTTGTAACTGGTCACATAGTCATAGTTTTATTGGAGAAGGAGACATGGAGTTAACAATGTGAAGACAGTTGGGACCTGAGGTTGGGAAGAACATCCTTCTCTCCCCATACATGCCCACTGCCCCAAATAAAAAATAACCAACTATGGGAGAGCAACTGAGACAGCGGCTGGGGACAGAGGACTGGGGGAAAAGACATGGAACTCAAGGGCAGCAGAAGAGACCATGCGTGTGCTGGGAGGTCCCAGAGGCAGTGGATGTAGAGTATAGTGGGCACAAGGCTCTGTATCTTCCACATGGGTCTGTATAAATTAATATGAGATGAGTTGTTTGCTTTTTCCCCTTCTCTGTCTTCTGCTCCATGCTGCTTGCCATGATCCCAGCTCCTCTTTCCACACAAGGGCAAAAGGAAGGGGGATGGTGAGCAGACCATCACCGAATTGCAATCAGACCCACATCCATCAGCTTCTGGATCTTCTGTGCTATTAATAGGATTCTTTAAATGGTTGCTAAGTGCCTGAGGATCCTTCTGTATCTGTTCCAGCATCAGCCTCATAGTTGGGTCACTCATGCTGCACCTCAGGGTCAGCCATGGTCCATCGCTTCACATCTTCAGGGCTTTGTGTGGGTTGTACAGGGTCATCATACAGCATTGGTAACCATCTGCTGCCTCCTTACAGTTGGAGTCCAGCTCTAGTGCCTTCTGGTAGACATCCATAACTTTAGTGTAGTCGTTCCCCTGCCTCTAGGGAATCTGCTTTCTGTGTATAACCTTTGATGATGGTTGGCTCTAGCTAGATACATTCTTCACAGTCCTTGAGCACCAGCTGAAACTCCAGCAGTTTGGTGTAGCAGGCAATTTGCTGTACAATTTGGCATCTCTTGGGTTTCATTTGATGGCTTCTGTACAATGCTTCACGGCTTGGAGATAGCCCCCTTTCGGGAAACATGCATTGCCTTTGTTCTTCTCCTCCAAAGCCAGGGAAGGGTTTATCTAAGCCAGTCACTCTTGCTCCTTCAAGATTCCTCTGCCTGTTGGCATTGCTTGAGCACACCTGGTGTTCCGTGCTCTGCCAGAGACTCGTAGAAATGGATGGTATCCTTGTATTTTTCTTCTTTGAAGTAGGAATTGCCACTTTGTGCATAAGCTCTGGCAATGTCTCAATAATCTTCCCAGTTTTCTCGACCCACTTCAATGGCCTTCTTATGAAGCTCTCAATATTTACTCCAGTGGCCCTTTTCGAAGTACACAGCTGCTTGATCAGTCATGTAAGTCATGTTGGTGGTGCCCAGGTCCTTGGCTCTGCCATAGTGCTTCATGGCTGCATCAAAGTCTTTCTTCTTGTAGGCATCACTCCCCAACTCTTTTTCTTTCAGTGCCTGCTTCCTATTCTCGGGAAGATCCTCTTCCATTGGTTCTGGCTTAGTGTCATTTTTGGGAGGAGGTGGTGGCAGAGGTGTTGCAACTTCCTCCCCATCATCCATACTGCATAGATCCCAGGAGGACCCTGCGAGTGGTCATGATCTGGGGATCTTGCATTTTCATGCCCAGGGTGGATGGGTCGTTTCCTAGTTGCTCTATCGGTAGTACATGGTAGGAAGGATCACTGAGCAGCGCCCTTGTCCTGGGCTCACCCTCCAACTTCTGGTACAGATTGGGCATGTTTAAAGGGTTCATGAATTTCCTCTCTGCCAACCAGGTCTCCATATTCTGTAAACCCTCTTTGAGCTGAGGATTATTTGCTTCATATTTTAAACCCTTCTCATAGATTTGTTAGGCTCCTTTAAATCGGTCTAAGAACTTGAGTGCTGCTGTTTTTTGCGAATAGCCCTTGACCCATTCAGGCTTTAAAGTCAACAGTTTTGCAACCATTCTCATAGGTCTTCTGGTAGTCTCTTTTCTTGGCTAGGCCACTGAGCAATTGCTATAGAGAACATCATTCTGGGAATCTAACCTAATTGCTTAGGAGTAACACATTGACAATTCTGACAGCACTCAGAGACTTATATCTGCTCCATAGCCCCACCTGGAACCCAGTGGAATGGACTCCATCTGTGCCGCATTGCCAATGGTACATGCCCCATAGCTAGTAGTTATAACTACCTTCTTCCACTAGTCATTTCCCTCAGCAGGCACCTTGACTAGTGGTTCTCCACCCAGCAGGGTGGTCCAAACGTTCATTTGTGAAGTATCTAGGACATTAATAGACCTGCCTGAATTAGATTGTTGTAGTTTTCCATTGACTTTCATCCAGGGTATGGAATAAAAGAAGCTCTAAGGAATCTCCTGAATTCCAGGCATACTCTTCCATTGTGTAGCAGGTAATCAAGATCAATTTACTCTAGTCAGTGCTCCCTTCTTTGCCAGTTAAGAGGCATGGAAAGAGGTCTATATCAGCAAAGCATAATGTCAAAGGGACAGGAAACAAAACTTTTGCTAGTGAATCACTGGGGGTAGTAGTGAGTGACTCCATTCCCACTTTCCCCCTTTGATTCTTGGAACAATGAATCCTAGCTGTGGGAAAACAACACAGTACTTTGGACGCCAGTTTTGAGCATACACAGCCTCCTGAAGAACCTTGCCCCAGCCCTGCAGGATATTGCCACTTACCTAGTCTGTAACTGAGTTTTCTGAAGGCCATTCCACTATTCTATCAGGCCAGCTGCTTCAGGACCATGGGGAGCATGGTAAGAACAGTGAATTCTTTGAGCATGGACCTCTTGCCCCACTTTATTTGGCATGAAGTGAATTCCTCGATCAGAAGCAATGCTCTGTGGAATACCAAAATGGTGAATAGGATGACCTGTTTTGTGGCTACCAATCCACCTCTTTCCCCAGGGATTTGTCATTGCCCAAGAGGCTCATGAATGATGTGGTCACAATGGCAACATAGACTTCCCCCATCAAGGTCAACCTGGTTATGGCCACTGCAAAGTGCCCAACTGCCAGCAGCAGAGAACAGCATGGCGCCATTCCTCAGGGTGATCAGTCAGCTACCTGTTGGCAGGTTGATTACATTGAACTACCTCCATCACGGAAGGGGAGCATTTTGTTCTTCTTGGAAGTGGATATGCCTTCCCTGCATGCTGTGGTTACACTGAAACTACCATCATGGACTACTTTGCCAAGGAGAACTATCTCTCTGCAGCATTTTGTGAAGGAAAAGTAGTTATAACAGCTTAAATCAATATTTTTGAGACCAAAAATCTAGTACTCTCAGCAATACAGTAGTTTCAATAAACTTGCTCTAAATGCAAAAAAAAAAAAAAGTATTATTCCTCAGTTACTATTGGTTATAAAAATACTATCAGCAATGTAGTATATCTGTAGTACTCAAGCGAGTGCTACATTCAGTCTGCTTTTCGTCAGTGTATATAATGGGCTGTCAGTGAAAAGCCGAGAAGTTTTGGATCCCTATGGGCATAATTTCAAGATTTCTTAATAGTATAGTAGAGTTTTGTAGACTTTTATAAAGAACAAATACCTGGATTTCTTACTGAGCAAATTCTCCCAGTGCATTTGACTTGATTTGATTTTACTTGATTTGATTTCAGTCTTGGCTTTTTAAAAATTTTTTACTAGATGTTTCATATCTTAAAATTTTAAATAAGGACATTTTTGCAATTCTTTATGAAGTTTTTATTTGCAGTCTGCTTGTTTTTTAAATGAACCAAAATGATATATTTTATATGGCATATTTTCAATAAATGGTAAATGCATTTTTGTAATAGTGTCTATGTTTAAATATTGTGCTATTGTTACATGTAATGTTTTTTAAAAAAAATTGACATATTTTTCTTCCTTTTAGTATATCATTAACTTGTGATATTTTTAACTACATTTTAATGGTTATCCTTTCTTCATGAGACACTCGTTTACTTTCTTTTTCTTGCTCTTTTTCCTTTCTCTATAAATTGTTTCTATTTTATTCTTGGTCTGTCTTATTGGTCCTTTCCTGAATGATTTAAGCATCATCTATCAAAATGAATTTTTTCTATTTTTGCACTAATATTTAAATAGTTTTTATTTGTCATTTCAAGGTATCCTCATTTTTTTACCTCAGTTTCAAACTTCCCACTTGCTATTGATATCTATGTGGTATTCATCTATACCTCACTTTCTTACAACTTCCAATTAAACATGAATTATTATACTTTTAACTTGATTTAGATATAATGAAATAAAATGTACTCTATTAATATGCTTGAAATTAGATTTTAACATACTCCTTATTCAGAGAAGCCCCATGTGCTCTCTCATAGTACACACGACATTTCACCATATTCACTTAAGCCCTTTTCCTCTCACTAGACGGTAAGCCCCTTGAAAGCAGGGAGTACATGTAAATTGCCAGTGTCTGGCACAGTGTAGGTTTTTGATGAATGAAAAATAAATGAATAATGAATGAATGAATGAATGAGAACAGTTAGTTGTACAATTTCAGTGGGCTTGTCCAAACAAACCACCTTCCCTGCCAGCTCTAAGTGACAGCAAATGAAATTTCTTTTGCAAAGGTCAAACCTTTTAATTTCCCAACTGGATTTATTTTACAACAAAAATATCCTTAGAAAAATACATTTGTTTTAACCTATTCATCCAAGGCAGAAGCTGTCAACCTTTGTTGAAGATGAGAATCATGTCCCCATCTCAGGGAAAATAAATTAGGAGCCCCCAGGTGATTCCAAAGAGCAGCCAAGGTTGAGAGCTGCTGTGGTAAGAGAGAAGTAACTGGTGGCAAGTACTAATGAGCAAAGACAAAAGAAAAATTAGACTCTTAACGACTGGGTGGGGAATTCTTTGTTGGGGGACCAGTGTGGGGCATAGGAGAGGGGCCCAGCTCTTCCTTCAGGAGGCTGGGGTGGCTAGAGAGAGAAGTATTTTTAAAAGCATCTATTGTCTTGAAATATTAAGAGGAAAGATTACAAGTACCTTCTAAAGAGGCAAACTTTTAAAAGAATTTAAAATTCAAATTTAAAAATGAGGTCAGAGATTCCAACAAATGCTGATAAAAGGGCCCTTTGAATTTCTTGAACTTTTTACAAAAATATTCCACAGGCTCACAAATACAGTAAATGGGCATACAGGCTAAGAGAAAAGCATAAAAAGAACAAAAGTTAACAAAGCAGAACTTGAGAGAAGAAAAAGTGTTTTAAGAGATTAGTAGTCCTGAAATTTGTGTCTCTACTATAATTACAATGACATAAAAACTATATCTGAATATGGATGAGAACAGAAAGAGATGTTAACCACTTGGCATGTTTAAGAGTATTGAACTTGAAGTCTGGCCTTCTAGCCCCAACTTTGCTACTACAGTAGTCCCCCTTATCCACGGCTTCATTTTTTCTGGTTTCATTTACCCACAGTTAACTGTGGTCCAAAAATATTACAGAAAAAGATCCAGAAATAAACAATTCGGGAGTTTTAAATTGCTGGCTGTTCTGAGTAACATGATGAAATCTCCTTCCCTGGCCAGCTCCATCTGGGGTAGGATGTGAATCATCCCTTTGTCCTGCGTATATGTACTATATGTACATTGCAGTGAGGCATTTAAGAAGAGAAAGACCACATTTACCTAACTTTCATACAGTACATTGTTATAATTGTTCTACTTTACTATTTGTTATTGTTGTTAACCTCTAACTGTGCCTAATTCATAAATTAAACTTTATCATAATAGTATGTATGTACAGTGAGAAGCATAGTTTATATAGGGCTTAGTACTCCGTGGTTTCAGGCACCCACTAGGGGCCGTGGAGTGGATCCCCTGCGGGTAACAGGGCTACTGTAACAAACTGCACTTCCATAGGCAGGTCTCGATTTCCTTACCAGCAAAAATAAGGGAGTTGAAAGCTCGAACTAAATTAGTGCTTCTTGCAAGCTTTCTCTCAAGGAATAAATATGTGCACTTCCAGACTCAGTGTGGGGGTGTCCTGCAGCCAGGCCAGATCTTTTTGAAGTCTCCTGTGGTGTCTTAAAAGTTCACGTCGTGGTATGTGAATTATATCTCAATAAAACTGTTTTTTCAAAAAGTTCATGTACTTTTTATTCCTTATTATTCTTTTTGTGTTTTTTCTTTTAAATACAGTTGAGCTTGTGTATAAAATTTTACATTCGTTTTTCCCCACTAAGTATTATATCTTTCACTTTTTATATGTCAGTAAAAAAACTGTTACTTTTCTTTTAATAACTGTAAAATAGTCATCATATGGCTGTACTATGCTGTACGAACCATCTCCTAATTTGGGATAGTCATGTTTCAACACAGTGCGTTTTCACCACCACGCTGCCTTCATTTCTTCAGCTTGGCTCTGTGTAAAGACTCAGATTTCTTTATAGTTTCTAACTGAGTCCTCTGAAGTGCCAAGATTATAACATGAAAACATTTTTTTCTCTTATTGCTGCAGTGTGTTAAATGGTCTCTGGATGACGTAAGTTGTAATTCATTCTTGCTTGAAATTTCACTGCTAAAGAGGGGCAAAGAAACGAAAGGTAACCACATGTCATCAGCCCCGAGGAGTAATGACTCTGTTCCACTCCATAGCATAATAAGCTGAGACTCAAAGGAACTGGGTAACTGGCTAACGGGGTGTAGTGCCAAGGTTTAAGGAGGGTGTGACCACCCCCAGATCTGTCCCAGGCAGTCGTGTTCCACACACTCTGGCCCCGCCGCAGCAGCAAGGGGAGCGCACAGACGCCCCTGCGCCTCCCTCAGTGTGAATCCCAATTGCCCATATTTTCTTAGCAGTGCAATGATCTCTCCTGAGATTCACATCTTATTTTTGGACGAGGGCCTTTAGACGCACAGCAGATCATTTGTTTTTCAAAGAATAATGAGATGAAGGATTATTTTAATGCCTAGAGTAGGGATCAGCAAACTTTTTCTGTAAAGGGCCGCAGAATGAATAATCTAGCCCAGCTCCCCAACCCTGCCCCTGCGATGGGAGAGCAGCCACCTGAAGTAAGGAACAAATGGGCATACCTGTGGTCCCATAAAATTTTATTTAGAGACGCAGAAATTTGAACTTCATGTAATGTTCATTTCTCACAAAATATTACTCTTCTTTTGATGTTTTTTCATTCATTTGAAAATGTAGAAACCATTCCTGCCTCGTGGGCAGTACACTAAAATCCTCTTGGGCCATGGTTGACTGACTTCCCCCCAAACCCCACATGGGCCAAGAGTTCAAGTGCCAGGCTTGCTGTGGTCTGCAGCCCAGGGTGAGTGGGGGTTGGGGTAGATGTGGCTCACACTCCACTTCCTCCAATTCTAAAGGATGTAGAGGAAATAGAGATCTCAGCCAATAACTCTAAGTTCATGTATGTCGAGAGTAGGTTGTGATGTCAGAAATGCATCTCCTACAGACCAAGCAGAAACAGATGCCCTCCAATAGCAATGATTCAGGTAGCATCCCCCTTTCCTGGGAGGCACACTTGCTCTAAAGATGATATATCTTATTATTTCCACCTAAATTCTAACCACATCTTTAAGACTCTTACACCCCAACCTCCCAGGACCTTGTAGTTCTCCGCTTTGAAGATAGCCCAGCATGCTGTTTCAGCTTCTCCCTCCTGAGGCCATGTTTTAGACTTTAAGCTAAAACGGATTCCCCTCAAGCCCTTCCACTCACCCCATTCTTCCACCTTCTTACTTTCTTCCAACAATCCTTCCACCACCCTATTGGAACCTATGGTCAATTCTTTCTAGTACCTTTCACTGTCCATCACCAAAATCAAGTCCTCCCTTCCTCCATATCCAACCCAAACTGCAAGCTGAATCCTGATAACTGTCTTCTTTGTGTCAGCCCTCTGAGTCTGGTTTTTAGCAACTGGGTGGTGTCTTTAACTCAGACAGGAAACCATGAAGAAGATGTGGGGGGGTAGAAAAGATGATGAGTTAAACCCTATACCCTCTCCCAGGGTTGTACCATTTCTAAGGAACCCCTCCCACCAAAGCCAGTCTGGCCAGGTGGTGCCTTCAACACCAGGGGTCCTGTGTGCCAATTTGCCTGTGCTTTTTTCTCCAAGGAATGCCTAGGAATGCCTGCTTCCTAGCCTAAGTCTGGGTGCATAATTCATCTACTCTTCCCAGCATCAGGCCCAAAGCACAGTCACAGGAGGGAATGTGAATGGAGCTGGATTTTCCAGAATTATCTGGACCGCTGTTTCCATTTTTCGTTAGCTCTATCAGGAGTATGTCTATGAATAAATCTAGGCGGAGAAAAAAAATTAGATACTAGGTACACAGCAAAACCTCTTCCCTCTATAGTTGAAGAATTTGTGCCTTGTGGGCTGAGAAGAGAGATGACCTAATACTTCCTACTGGGAAATAGACAAGTGATTCTCATTCATTATGACTGGTAAGTTGAACTAACATGCTCTTAAAAATACTGAATGTATGTCAGAGCAAACAAAATGTATAAATGACATGACACTATTTTGATGACTAATAAAAACATTCACACTAAAATAAAACTATGGTAATCTAGGAAAAAAATTAACTGCTTTTAAACAGAGCTGTAAGATTAGCAGATGAAGAGAAGGTATTATATTATAGGTTTGGTTTTTGTAAACTGCTTGTATTATACTTGAAATTGTACTGAATAATCAATTCAAATTGACTTAGTTAAGGGCATTAGTAAATAAGCCAAGAACTGATTTAAAAAGTAGCAGAAAACATGGTCTTGCTTCAAATTAATGATATGCACTGTGAACTTTCCGATACTTGGCATGAAGATAAGAAAGTTCTCTTATCTACTCATTCAATATTACTTAATTCAGGTTCCTAGAAGGCAGAGTCCCTGACTATGCATCCATTTGTCTTCTCATTTCTTGTGCCTGGGGCTGTGTGTGACATGTACTAAGCTCAATAAGTATAGCTGGAGTGAATGATGAATGAACATAGCTGGTGGTGAGGATAAGACATCACAAAATTCTGAATTGGTTTTGAAACCATTGAAGAAAGTCGAAATTATATCCAGCGTGTCTTATATCCTAATTATTTGAATATTATTAATCTGATATTGTGTCAAATGGTAAATCTCAATTTAATATGATACCCTTATTTTCTCACTCAACTGAAAATTACAGTTTGTTAACATGTTATTAGATGGTAGGTCCAGTATTAATATTTTTAAAGATGGCCTTGAAGGTAATGAATACCTTCAGCTTTCAGTGGGAAAACCAGAAAGTATTTCACTAAAATAGAGGAACTAGTACAACTAGAAACAAAATGAACATTAACCTGAGATACATGAATCTTTAAAAATATATAAATTTACCTTAAAAAGGAAGATTAAAATATCATCAAGTATAGAATTATATCCGAGCATAAGTAACAATGTGTTTGCATGAATGCTTTACTACAATCAAATGAATAAAGTATAAGACCTTTTCATCTATTAATCTTGCATCTCTACTTAAAAGAAATTTTCTCTTAGATGTTCTTTTAGCATGAATATTTTTATTGGTCATCGAAATAGTGTCATGTCATTTATACATCTTAGTATTAAAAAACAAGCAAATAGCTCAACAACCTGCTGCCTGCATGATCTAAAAGCCCTTGCAATCTGTTTTAATGTTAAAAGTCGAATACTTATTTCCTGAAATTTCTACAAACAGGTACACCTTCCCTGGTCCCGGGTTCCCGTTAGATTTCTCTCAACTTACTGAAGCAAACTGTCTCTACTGAAAGTTGGCAGCAGGAGGAAGATGCCACCAGAACAGGCCTGTGACCCCAAAGCTCATGACACGCCCATGAAGCTCCCCCAGCAGGGTGCCAAACCGTGGGCTTGCATTCCTTCCGTAGGAGGTCAAACCAGGCAGGCCCGAGGGGGTGTGCGGCTCCTCTGGGGGAGCTGAGTCAGGTCCCCGTAGTTGGCGACAGACCAGTGTCACAAAAGTGGTAGCAGACCAGTTTAAATAAACATGCCCACAGTCAGGCTTTTTAGTGCACGCGGGAAGGCCAAGATCTTTAACGTTTAATTCGATTTTCTTTAACATCTTATTATGATGACATAAAAAGAAGGGACAGTAGTGAGAAAAGTAACATTTCCCATGCAGAGTTGAAAAAAAACATGATAGTTTTCCTCTCTGAGAATATATTTCTCCCCTCAATATTTTCTTAAGAGTACCTGTGTTCTTGCACGTAGAACACCTTTTATAAGGAAGCGTCGCAATGTATCTCAAATTTTTAACTTCCAGCTGCTTGACTGTCAGTGATGGCAGGAGACAGGGACTTGGTTTAGTAGGTGGAGGGAAGCGAGGCAGCACAACAGTTATTCTGTGGGACAGATTGCTCAGCAAGCAATATGCCCTCTCTGTGGAATCTAACCAAGGGCCATGTTGAACTAATTTGCTTTTTAAAAAAAATCTAGGGTCCTGGTGGGTAACTCAGTTGGCGAGAGCGTTGTCCTGCTACAGCAAAGTTGGGGGTTCCATGCCCAGTCAGGGCACATACACGACACAACCAATGAAGGCAAAAATAAGTGGGACAACAAGTCTCTCTCTCTCTCTCAACTCAACAAATACATTTTAAAAAGCTAGAATAAAAGGTATCCGTTACTGTTGGAAACTGCTATATATGCTTTGCATGATTTTCAGTCTAGTAGAAGAAGAATAAAGATTTATCGAGGTTAGTGTCAATATGTCATTGTTTTGGATTCTCTGCATTTCAAAACTTCAATTTGCAATTTTAAAATGCCGATGAGCAATTCCACTGCCTTATGCCAAAGCATGTTGGTGTGGATCAAGCTAAGCACAATGTACATCTGTGTACCTTGTAGTAATTATCAAGGTAAAGATGTTTAGGGGCAATGCTCTAGCAGGCTCCGTTCTTCCTTCTATATTTAAAGCCTGATAGAAATACGTATGTGGCAGCCAGGGTGTGAGACTGAGTACCAGCCTCTTGGGTTTTTCCAACTGAATGAATGCTCTCTCTGTTGGGGGCACACGGCTGTTCCACAGGGTGACAAGCCTTTCAAGTAAAGCTTCTTCAATATGTTCCTAAAACAGAGCAGGCGTCTTATAAGGGTTACAATTCCACTTGATTTATGTATCTTTCTTTCTACTTTCTTTCCTTCCTCCCTTTCATCTTTCCTTTCTTCCTTTTTTATTTTTAAATGCATGCTCCTTCCTGGACCAAAGCCACTTGATTCACATGTGGGACAATTTCTCCCAGAGTTGTGGTGGTTGTGAACTCATCCTTCAGATGCTCATTTGACATTTTATTCTCTTTTATACAGGGAAAAACTTAAATTTATTAAATATGAATAATGGGAAATATGAGACCATCATAATTAATCTTAAGTGAGAAGTATAAAAAATAATAAATGTGATGTTTCAAATTCTAATCACCAAATTGGCGAACAGAAGGATTAAAGACTAAGATCATAAAGATATCAGCAAAAGATAAATTGTAAACTTAAAACATTGTACGCTTTTAGTAATTTAATTTTTGTTTGATTAAAAGTCCTTTGTTTTTGTATCTTTTAATGACACTAAGTTGTAACTCTGAATTGTAATAGATAACAAGAAAAACAATACATAGAAAACTATGCTTGCCTTAAGTAGGCTTTCCTAAGTTTTCTAATTTACATCACAAATAAAATGAAGTAAAAAGGAGAACCTCTTGCTCCCTTGAGGAAAGGGCCATAAAATCACCATCACTTGAAAATTACTTTTACTTTAATAATTACCTTTACTTTTACAGCAGTGCAATTTTTTTTTCTTTTTTGCAGGTTTATTAAGGAATAACTGGCATACAGGAAATCACATGTGATTAAAGGGTACAATTGGATAAGCTTTGAGCTAGTTCATATTGTGGAGACCCCCACCTTGTCAAAGACAGCGAACAGATCTACCCCCTCTCAAAGTTTCCTCGAGCCCCTTAGTGATTTCTCTCTCAGCTTCCTCCCCAGCTACCCTCCATCCACAGGCACCCTCTGATCTGTTTGCTGTCACTACAGGTTAGTTCAGCATTACCTTTAATAATCTATAGCTATACCAAAATTATTCCTTTCACCCAATTAAAAAATTTGTTTTGTTTCCTAACTGGAAGAAAGAGTAATAATGTCAGAGTGAGGAGGATAACACACAGGTCATTAGAAAGCACTCTTAATTGAGTCATGATTTTGCAGAGTACTTTTCATACTCTGCAGCCTAATGCTAATTGGATTAAAGATTCAAGAATCCAGGAAATGAAGTAAAAGAGGAGCTGTGTTGATTTTAATAAATAAGGTCTTTTTCCCCCTATCTCATCTGTTTGCTTACTTCTAATTAATAAATGCGTTTCAAAACCTGGCCAAAAATGGAGATCTCCATTGACGCATGGTCAAATAAACCTTCTTTTTTTTTTTTTTAAAGTATATGTTGGAGTTCTATGTCAATAATAAAATTAAGTGCATTGTTGCAAATGACACTACCTAAACTCTACCTTACAAATACACAAGTTTATTCTAATCTATCATTACAACATGTAAGAATTGTGTTTGCATAGAAGTAAAGACTTGACTGAGAATGCTAAAACTATAGCAGTTTAATTTTAGCAGTTTGTGGAATTATGTGTGTATTTTGTATTTCGTTTTTAATTAAATAAATATTTTGGTAATATATATGTAATAAATAATTTATTCCTATCCCTTTCCAATATACATTATTCTGTTGAACTTGAAAGTATGCTTTTGCATTTTGAGTGTTTTTGTAAGATGTAATATCTAAAGTAAACGCTATACTTCATTTTATCAACAGCACATTTTTCATTCTCTTGACATCCCCAAATGAAAATGCTGTACATTGGAACATAAAACAAAAACAGATCCAACGTAGGTGGAATTATAATATGTGTAGCACTAATGCCACTTATTGATTACCACAAAGGCGTTTGCTTAAGCTCATTGCAGCTTTTCCACTATGGAGCAAGAAACAAAAATACAGTATTTGTGAAGGTGGTTGTACTAAAACGTTTTCATGTGGTAGATGCGTATTCCATACTCTCATAAAGCAAAGTAGTCTTTCGTGACAAATGAAGTACATCTTTGGGCTATGTGTATTTCAATACTTGGAAATGCCTAATTTAAATACCAATAAATCTATGTAGACTACATGGCCCAATATATACTTTACACATTGACTTGTATGTGAATTTAAATGAAAATATATTCCAACTGGTGTATTAGTTCCAAACACTGTTTACATAGTTCTGAAAGATTTGGTAGTAAGCAATTTAATTTTATAATATACTGAAACATTTTCTTCATATATCTCTGATTTAAAAGATATAGAAGTATGTTCAAATGTATTCACATACTGAAACACATTGTTTGAGCACTTGGAACAAAGCGCCAGACTAGAAGTAAAGAGGTATTCAAACAAAATAGTAAATGGCAATTGGGAGTCTGCCCTTAAGGAGAGCAGACACAATTAGAGAGAAAGTAAACAGGAGCCAGTGGTGGATAAACATGAGTATAGATGGATAAATGCTGTATAAGTACTCTATTGATACTCCTTGTTAGTACTGATACTGAAAGAAAGCTGCAAGTCCGACTTCAGGACTGGTTGCAAATTTGCTAACAACTTTCCTCACATTTGAGACCAAGGTGAATAGTTTTGATCTGCAAAGGACATATTTCTGTGGCTCTGGTACAATGGGAAGTAGAGGACTTTTTTTTTTTTTTAAAGAAGCAGATATTATATGTTTGCTCTACAGTATTTTAGAAGACAGGGTCTTCATTCCAGACCAAAACTAGGCCAAACAAAGTTCATACCTTCGAATGTGGAAAATCTTGGGATTCACTCACAAAAGCAAAAGAAATGTTGGACTCTCAAGATGTAAAATTATAATATAAATTCTTTAATTATAATTTCATACTTTATTTGTATTTCTATATCCTGTGATGAGTTTAGATTTAGTGAACATGCTTCTAACTAGTAGGTAACTATGATTCACTGTACTTTTTTTCTTCTGAAATTAAAATCTATGTTTTGGTTAAAGTCCCGAATTGGAAAAAAACATTTTATTCTCAACAATCTTATTCAGAGATGTATGTGTTGCTTGGGTATTCTGCTGTTTATATGTTGATTACAAGCCATAATTACATTAGATAAACTGAGAAAGGATGTTATAAATTGGTTTTAGCAATAGCTATATTTTTTATATACTTGTCTTTTGAAAAAGCTGGACCAGATATCTATATTTTAGTTAGTAATATCTCAATTTCCTCAATAAGTAAGTCTGTAAATTGAATTTATAGTTTATTTGTCTTTCCTCCCATCAAATTATATGAATAAGAAATACTGTGGTCTCATAACTTAATTCTATTTCCAAGAGAAAGAACATGCAAGTCTGTAAAACAATAGTTAACTGATTTTGCCACAATACATTTATTGAGTACCTACAGTATGCAGGACACTGTAGAGGTAAGTACATTTTGTCTAATGTCCTTGCTTTCCAGAAGAACATTCCTTAAGAAGAGAGAGAGAAGAGTTCACTTTCGGTAAGAATCCATTTTTCAGCAAAACAAATAAAGACCAGGTTTTCTGCCCTGTGTATCAAAGGTGGCTTTGGTTGATTCATATATGCCAATTTAGGGCTTCTGGATTTAGACATTTACAATGTTAAAAATAAGTCACAAGCCTCAAAAGCTTAGAATGTCAGTGGTGATGGGAGAGTGTGGCTAACATGGACAGGTAGTCAGGGGTCAGATCACAGAGGGTCTACATTCTTTAAGCCGTGGACATCTCTTCAAGCCTATCAAAGCAGGGAGCGATTTTCCAGGCACAGGTGATAAGAATGTAAATTTAGGAACCATAGCTGGACTGGAAAAGAGCCTGAGAAATGTTAAGGAAGCATAATTGTCAAGGCTTGGTCGCTGACTAAAGGTGACTGGTGATCGAAACTTTCCAGGTTTCTGGCTTGGGTGAGGGGCATGAGGTTGCCACCCCTTAAAAGGAGGAAGCGGGAAGAAAAGCACCTGTGGAAGACAAGTCTTCCGTGTTGGATTTGTTGAGTTTGAAGTGTTTTGCCAGACTTGAAGACAAAATATCCACCAGATAGCCTGGTCCTTCGGAACCTCAGGGGAGAAATCTTTGCTAGGATTAAAGATTTCAGATTCATTAAACAAATGAGACTCATTAGCATACATGTTGTCATTAAAATCACAGGAGTGGATGAAATTGCAGAGGATACTCAATAAATGTTTATGGGTCTAATGAGTGAATGAATAAGAGGGGAGGGGGAGAGATGAAAAGATGGAGAACTGAGGGGTAGGGGGACTGAAGAGTTCCCGGATAGTAGGGGAAGTGCCAGGGTAAACTGTCCTACTCCATAAGTGTCCCTAGAATTATCTTTGGTCATAGGACACATAGTTATGTAACTAAAAGAATACCAACAGAAGTAAGATGTATGTACAGTAAATTACGTTTTATTTGATAGGTGCATAAGTGATTAATTGGAGATAGCTAATGTAGCTATTTCAGAAACGGATGCCTTGTAGCAGACTGTGGACAGGCGTTGTTATGCAGCTCATGCACCCACATTATTCATGACATGTGAACGTTAGCCCTGCAATTTGTTCTGTGAGAAAAGAAAAACACAGCACAAAGATCGAAAGACATTGTTAAATGGTTAAGGCCACAAGCTCTAGTGTCCCTCAACCATTTTTTCATTATTGCCCAACACCCGGGAGAATTTGTAGGCATATTTTTTCTAACCAATCCACTTCCTGCATGAACTTTTAACACCATTGATTTACTATATGTCTGATTATTTACTGTGGCCCCTGGAGGGCCACCAACCATGGTGATGTTTAAGATTTTTCTCACCCCTAAGGACCAACATCCACCTCCTTTGAGAATACAGGCCACACCACATGGCCACAAATCCTAGCTCTACTGCCTATTAGCTGTGCTATCTTGTGCAAACTGAACTCTGCCTCGGTTTTCTCTCTGTAAAATGGAGAGAACAGTGATACTGCCCTCAGAGGAACGCTGTGACAATTAAAGAAATTGTTACATGGAAAAGTACCTAGCCAGCCCAGCACACAAACGTTAGTTATTAGTCCTTTCCAACTTTATTTACATGTTTTTATCCTTCCTCTAGCTCTTGGGTCTATTTTTATTTTACCTGTTACATCAGTGGTTGTGAGTGGTCACTTTGTGTTAAAAATTTTTGCTGCTTGGAATTAGAAAACATTTTATTATTAATATTATTCATTATAAATTTTCTTCTCTTTAGTATATAAGAATGGCTTGACTTCATATCAATTTCATTGAAGGGTGTTTGTTAAAGCCATACTTTAAAAGAAAAAAAATGCTTTTCTTTTCTCACAAACTAACAACTAATCTTCAGAGACTCAGATTTTATTTGCATGCCTCATATTTTTAGCCCAATGATTATTTGTAACCATTATCAAAATTCCAGATGAAAACAGAATTATCTGGGAGACTCTTTAATTAATTTTAAAAATGTGTCCAACAGTTTAGTGCTATATAACCATTGTTCATTACCTACGTGGAAGTTGGTCGGGGATACAGTGAGCATCTGCCTTTAGAGGCCAGCTCAATTTCAGGGTCACATAGTGTCCCCAGGAAATTTCACCACACCTGTTAGCCCCATTCAGCTATACAGTGGACGCTGAACTATCAGTGGCCTCGTGGCCATCACATCTCCGAGCTGTATCTCCAGTGTGCATTAGTGGTAACAAGAGTTCGCTGTACCTTTCGTGGCTTACCTTAGATTGTTAAACCCTTCTGCGCAGCCTACGCTACTGTCAGTATTAACTATCAGTGTTGAGAATGAAGAAGCAGGGGCAGAAATTGCTGAACCTAATCAGAACCTAAAGCATTGATTGACATTAATCCACTCAAAACATTTATTGATCACTTACTGTGTATGTATGGAATACAGGGGTGAGTAAACTCATACCCCGGCCGTGATGTAATGCACAGGGGAGGAGGGCACGTGCTGCATAAGCACAACCGCCGTACAAGGCAGAATGGGAGAGATGAGACAACACACATGTGATCAGACTGCTTTGGAGCACAGAGGAGGGAACAACATATTCGGCTGAAAGAATTGGTAAAGGCATCTTAAAAGAAATGGTATTTGAAAAACACCACATAGCATTTTGAAGACCCCCAGCACAGGGTGGGGAGAAGCATTTTAGGATACAATGAAACTTCTTAACTTGGTTTGCAAGGCCTTTGGCCCTTGCAAGGGGCATGGTCTAGCCCTGCTATCTGTGAGTAGTAGCCTTGCCTGAACACACTTCCATCTTCTCTGTGGTCCAACTATGATGGCCTGTCTCAGTTTTTGCTACCCTCTCTCCTGGCCTATGATTTCTACATAGTGCTGTTCCCTCTGCCTGGAACATTTCCACCACCTGCTTGCATGGCTAGTTCCTAATTATCCTTTAGACCAGCTCAAGTGCCACCTCCTCAGGGAAGCCTTCCCTGACCTCCTTGATGAAATAAAATCTCCAAAACAGGCTCCATACCATTCGTTCACACCCTCACTTGAAAACTGTCTACCTCAAGGAAAATGACCCACCTTAGTGGATCATAAGCTCTGGTAAGTGTGTGTTTTTTCACCTTTGTACTGCTTGTGCCTAGCATGGTGTCTGATACTAGCAGGTACTTAATAACTAGTTGTTGAATGAATAAAGAAATTAATATGAGCCAAGGAAAACTAAGAGGTGAAAAAGCACAAGGTGTTGGGAAACTGGTGAAAAATCTGGTTTGACTGAAGAAATAACCCGCAAATTTATGTTCTGAGATGATGATAATGAACAAGTTGTACAGAGGTAATTTTTGGGGGTAAAATTAAATAATGACTGTATTTTCCCAAGGCATGAAAATTATATTAGTGGTTAGATTTCTCTACTTAAAATTTTTCTCTGATATATGTTAAACATTGGAAGATTCCTGCTAGTAAGCAGCAGTGAAGAATAAAATTAATAAATATGCAGTAAATAATATTAGAAAAAAGTTAATCATGATTAATTTGACAGCCTAATGATTATTGACATATGCTCGTGGATATTGTACTGTGATGCATGGAACAGTTGTATTTCCCATGTTGTTTCTAATTCCCCTTCTACTGCAAAGATGTAGAAAGGGTTAGCCAGAATCAAACATTTATAGGAAAAATGTATGTGCACTAATTCACCCATATAGCTTGAAATATTATACTTTTGTAACTCTGTAGATAAAACATCTGGGTAATTATATGAATTTCTCATTTTCCACCTAATCATTTTAGTTATATACTCTTTTAATAGCTTAATATCACTGTGGTAACTTTACATTATATATGGATGCTCTGCTTTTGATGTATACTAATTATGTGAAAGTAGTTTAGGATTTCAAAATCATAATTGCAATACTACTTTCTCTTTGTTCATAGAATTTCACTCCATTTCTGTATTGTTATCAGAGTTTTCCAGTATCCTATTTTCCAATTCAAGAGTTTCTGTTAAGAGTATATTGGAATTCAAAACTCTAGTTAATTCAGGGATTCTTTTGTCCATTATATTTTCCTAAATTATTGATTTTATTCATTTTTTCTTCCTCTCTTTTATTTAGTCATTAAGTTATTTTATTTTATTTGGCTTTATACTAAAATAACCCAATATATTATCCTGACCTCACCAAAGCTAGACATATGTACAGCATTTACTTAATTGAACCTTTCTGGCTTGTCTTGTTCTATATTTAAGCCTCCATTATGCAATGCTATTTACTTGATTTATTGAGTTTGGCTTACATGTTTTATAAATTGTGACTGTTGGGAAAATTTTAAAGAGATTGACTTGGCCTGATAGGGGAGTTTTATATTGAGCACTCATTGCCATTGAAGTTACATTTGTTTAAAAAAAGTATCCATTTTAATAAAGACCTTGATCTAGGAGTAAATAATACTGGCTTTTAGAAGCTAGGACAAAGGGTTTCTTCTAGTTTTAGATTTTTTCCCCTGGGATTAAAATTTGTTTAAAATCTCTGCTTAAGACTAAGTCTATATGATACCAAATACCAGGGTGAGGGGTTGGAAATTCAGCCACTGAGAGGTTTCAGAAGCTCTGAACAGAGGGCATTATGCAGACCCTAAATTTAAGTGATTTTCTGTGTTGCCCTCTTCCCACCCAGAAGTTTGGGCATCTGCCTCAGTCCTCTTCTAAGGGCTCATACTCCTTCTCTGAGGCTACCTCTATGTTAAACAGGTAGCGTAATAGTTACCTCCTTAACAAAGTTTAATGAGCATTACTCGTTCAATGGTTTAATATCTTTTAATATCCTATAATGAAAAGGACTATTGCAATATAAAATACTGCTTTTGCTTTTACCTGGGGTCTGAATTGCTAGTTTTGCATGGCTCCTGCTATGCTTAGTAATAGATGGAGTGCTACGTGCTATGTGCCACGCACTGTGCTAAGTGCCGGGAGGTCAAGACTAACAAATTCCCTGTCCTTAAGGAGCTCATAAATACATGATGAGGTAATAGGGACATATACAAGGTATAGTGGTGACATTCAAGAAGGGGGCAGTGGGCAACACTGCCTGGCGTGGGAAAGGAGGACCAGGGAAACCTTCGGGGAAGAGGTGGCCCTGGAGCTGAGGCATATGAAATGTGGATCTAATTGTTCAGAGAGGTGGGAGAGAGATTCCAGCAAACAGCACAACGGAGATGTGATACCTCATCCTTCATTTACTCACTCAACAAATATTTACAGCAAGTTCTACGTGAATAAAAGACATGGCTCTGCCTCAAGAAGTGCACTTTTTAGTGTGTACAGAAGACCCGATGAACAGAAAATGCAGTACTGCATTTCAAATACAGCATAATAACAACAGAGAGGCTCCCAGGGAGATACAGACCTCAGAGGAAGGGCTTCCAACCCACATTCCTCATCCAGCTGGACGGAAAGTATCGCTCTACTTAGAGACTGCTGCCCTGCACCTAGGTACCACCTCCAGGACCCACCTGAGTGGACCCCATTTGTTCTAACACTAATTTGGTTTCAGGGTTGCTCCTCATGGTGTCTGCCTTCTGCTGTGTTACTCTCCAGCCCTGACTCCAACTTGCCCAGGTGCCCCTGGGGTCCCAACATGCTTTGTCCTCAGGACCTCAGAATTAAGACAAGTCGAGAAAGCGATCTTGCCAAAGACTCAAGTGGAAGAGTCCCTGAGAGACGAATCAGAAGTGTTACTCTTTGTTGTTTCCAAGCCACCTTACTATAAATACAACATCTCAGATCCCTTCTCACACTCACCACTTTAACAGGATCCCCAGGTGACTAATATAACTATTAAAGCTGAGACCCACAGGTCTAGTCACACATTCAGGTACAGTTCCCTTTAAGTCATTCCGAATAGATGGAAGTCTGTTTCTAAGGCTAAAGAGAACTTTTACCAGTCTTCTTAGGTATCTTAGGCCTCACTTGCATGTATATACACATAAATCCCTCAAGCAACATACTGAAATTTTACCTTTATTTTTACCCTTGCTCAAACTTCAGTAGTGATGAAAATAGTCATCATTCTTGAATATTAACCTTTCGCATATTTTTAAGTGCTTGGTTTCCTTAGCTCATTATTAATTTCAAAAAGCCTTTATTTGCACAAAAAGGAAAATTTCTTGGGTTAGAACATTTTACTAACTTAAATAGCACATTCTTAATTGTGAGACAGATTTTCCCTCTTAGTATTTATTTTCTTGTAATAATGCTTTGTCAACAGCTCCTGACTTCTGTCTTGCATAAAGGGTCCTAGAATGTTGCAGTCCTGACATACCTTTTCCTTTCCCCTGAAGTCTGTTAACCAGTACGCCCTGTCCTTTCTGCTGAAGAATGCTTCCAACTCACCTTGTGGTAGGAGCGCCTCTCTTCACACCTTTCTGGAGCCATCATTATGCCCAGCACAGTGCTACCAAAGTGGTGAGATGATCAGAGACAGGATTCCCATGTCCCACATTTTATTATCTGAGTGCCCTCCCTGCCACCCCCAAGTAAAAACAGTGAGACTGACTCGAGAGGGGGCATTTATGGATGAACACCCTTACATGGTCCATTCCATTAAAAAGCTTGAAAATTATCTTTACTAGCAAAAACATAGTAAATATAAATTTTTTAAGCTTTCCTCAAAAGACATGAAAGTTTTAGAATAGGCATAATATAGTCTTCTGTTCATTCTTTAAGTTAGAGGAATCACTATCTTTAGACAGCAGTAATTTTCTGCATAGTTCTAAGTATTTTTGTAACTTCTTCAAGAACGTGAACATTCTGCCTCAGGCAAGCGGCTCTGTGCATAGCTCCTTGAGCCTGTCCTGTGCAGGCTTTGTCTGCTCCTTTGGCTTAGGCTTCCTCCTGCCTGGAGGGTCTCACCCTCTCCTCTCCATTTGTGCATGTGTATGCTCTTCTGTTAACATTCAGTTCAAGTCTGAACAGCCCCAAAAATCCCTACTCAATTCACTGAACTCTTGGTAATTCATCCTTTTTCTGGTTTCCATACCTTTCCACTAATTTAGCCCTTAATCTATGCAATTACGGTTTAGGGAAGCTATTACCTCTGCAGGGCATAAACTAAATCACTCATCTCATCACTGTGAAAGATGAGGAGGTAAATCTACCTTACGGGTCCTGGAAGCTTCTTATTTTCCACCAAAGAGTTTTTCTTTTTCCATGGACAAGATTAAAATTTTTAAAAGGTAAGTATTTGAATTCTGACTTATTCTCTTAATTTTGACATAAACTTCACATTGCTGGATTAATTATTCTAAAGTAAAGTCATTATCATATTAGTCTCCTATTGAGAAGACTTCCTTACCTTTTAATTACCAAAATTCCAAAGGCCAAATGCAGGCCTGGCATTGAAGACCACAGCTGATCAAAGCCACTTTTTAATGTCGCCACTCACTAATTCTCCATACAAACTCCTGTTCCAGTTGACAAACCTTTTTCCTGCTTCCTAAATGTAAATGGAGATTTTTTTCTGCCTTTGCTTTTACCCTTTGCCAATGACACTTCCCCTCTGCTCTGCAAATCCTTATGACTTCAAATTCAGCCCGTCTTAGTCTCTTGGAAATCTACTCTACAGGCGATTCTAACCATCCAAGACCTTATTGTGCTATGTATATAACTGTATCCAGTATGTAATCAAACTGTAAAATCCTTAAAGGCAAAGTCACTTATATTTCCTCACTGGACTTTGAGCCCCTTGAGGTCAGGGCCAGAGTTCTGTTATCTATGCATTTCCAAAGTTGAGTATAATTCCTGGTATACAATAGGTGCTTAATAAATGTTATAAATGAATTAATGAGTGAATAAACTGATCTAAATAGATACAGAGTTCAATATGTGTCCTTTTCTGAGTAGCCTTAACTTGCAAGGAAGAGAAAATGTTACAAAAGCTCATCCTATAGGCTGAGGCTGGAGAAAGGAATCTTTGTTGCCAGCCAGCCAATTCCAGAGGGGAGGGGTCTTTATACTATGGATCACTTTCAACACCACCCTAGCCTGTTGAACAATTGCTCCAACTCACTATACTTGTAGGGCAACTCTGCTCGATTCATCTACCTGGTATAGTGCCTGGCACAGTATTAAGACTGAGTGTGCACTCAATGCATATTTGCATTAAGGGCCAATATTGAATTATGAGCAAATAGTCAAGCAAGTTTTTCTTGAGATGGATAGTACTTGTGGTCTATCGGCGCCATGGAATATTACTCAGTGATACAAAGGAACAAACTGTTGATACACACAACTTGGATGAATCTCAAGCAATCATGCTGAGTGAAAAAAGTCAATCTAAAAGGTTACATACTATATGAGTCCATTTATATATAACAAAGAGATTAGCAATTGCCAGGGTAGAGGGAGCAGAGGAGGAAGGGGATGACTGTGTCTATGAAAAGGTAGCAGGAGGGCTCTTTGTCACGGAACTGTGTTGTATCTTGACTGGCAGTGGTCACATAAAACTACACATGTGCTAAAATTGCACAGAACTAAGTACCTAAACACACACAGACATAAAACTGAGAAAGATTTCTGGATTGTATCCATGTTAATTTCCTGGTTGTGAGATTGTACCATAATTATGCAAGAAGTTACCATGGAGGGAAACCAGGCAATAGTTACATGGACTCTCTCTGTATTATTTCTTACATATGAGAATCTACAATATGAGAATCTTAAATATGAGAATCTATAATTATCTCAAAATAAGAAGTTTTTAAAAACAGCAATTTCTCTGAACCTAGAGCTATTTTTAAGACTTGATACAATGAAATATATAACACAGATCTTTAAAATGCTTTATTTATGTATGTAAATCATTAGTTATTTTTACAACATTAATTCTGAAGGGGAACCTCAGCATTAGATTATTTTTAACTTTATTTTTATTGTTGACACTATTACAGATGTCCTCATTTCCCCACCCCCTTTTGCCCACCTGCACTCTGCCCTTGCCCGCCCCCCTTCCCTCTGGCCGTCACCACACTGCTGTTTGTGTCTGTGGTTATACGTATACTTTCTTTAGCTAATTCCTTCACCTTCTTTCATCCAGTTCCTTCACCTCCCTCCCCTCTGAAAGCTGTCCATGCCTCTGTTTCTATTTTGTCAGTTAATTTTGTTCATTAGAGTCCACATATAAGTGAAATCATATGGTATTTGTCTTTCTCTGACTGGCTTATTTCACTTAACATAATAATCTCCAGGTGCATCTATGCTGTTGAAAAAGGTGAGATTTCCTTCTTTTTTACAGCTCCATAGTATTACATTGTATAGATATACCACAGCTTTTTGTCCACTCATCTACTGATGTGCACACAGGCTGTTTCCAGATGTTGGCTATTGTAAATAACACTGCTATGAACATAGGGGTGCATATATGCTTTCCAATTGGTGTTTTGGGATTCTTAGGATATATTCACAAAAGTGGGATCACTGGATCAAAAGGCAGTTCCATTTTTAATTTTTTGAGAAAACTCTGTACTGTTTTTGACAGTGGCTGCACCAGTCTGTATTCCCACCAATAATGCAGTAGGGTTCCCTTTTCTCCATGTTCTTGCCAGCACTTGTTGTTTGTTGATTTATGATGGTAGCCATTCTGGTAGGTGTGAGGTGATATCTCATTGTGGTTTTAATTTGCATCTTTCTGATGATTAGTGATGTTGAGCATCTTTTCATATGTCTATTGGCCGTCTGTATGTCCTCTTTGGAGAAGTGTCTATTCAGGTCTTTTGCCCATTTTTTAATAGGATTATTTATTTTCCTGGTGTTGAGTTGTGTAAGTTCTTTATATATATGTAAATATATGTATATTTAACCCCTTATCAGATGTATCATTGGCAAGTATGTTCTCCCATACAGTGGGTTTTCTTTTTATTTTGTTGATGGTTTCTTTTGCTGTGCAGAAACTTCATAGTTTGATGTAGCCCCATTTGTTTATTTTTTCCTTTGTTTTTCTTGACCTGGGAGATATATTGGCAAAAATATTTCTACAAGAGATATCTGAGATTCTATAGCCTATGTTTTCTTCTAGGATTTTTATGGTTTCATGACTTATGTTTAAGTTTTATCCATTTTGAGTTTACTCTTGTGTATGGTATAAGTTGGTGGCCTAGATTTTTTTTTTTTTTTTGCATGTACCTGTCCAATTTTCCCAACTCCATTTATTGAAGAGACTGTCATTACTCCATTGTATGCTCTTCCCTCTTCTGTCAAATATTAATTGAACATAAAGGTGTGGGTTTATTTCTGGCCTCTCTGTTCTGTTCCATTGACCTATAGGCCTATTCTTATGCCAGTAATTCTTCTGTCATTATTTTTTCCAAATAGCTTTTCATTTTCTTGTTCTCTCTCTTCTTCTTCCGGCATCCCCATGATACTAATGTGAGTATGCTTTTGGTTGTCCCACAGGCTCCTTACACTATATTGGTGGGGGGAGGGGATTCTTTTTTCTTTTTGCTATCCTAATTGGGTGTTTTTTGCCTTCTTATATTCCAAATCACTGATTTGATTCTTGGCTTTATCTACTTTACCATTGATTCCCTGTAAATTATCCTTCATTTCTGACTGGTCCTTTTTTATGGTTTCCATGTCCTTTTTTAGGCTGTTGAAGTTCTATCTAAGTTCCTCTACTCTTCCCTTAAGTTCCTTGAGCATCCTTTTAACCAGTGTTTTGAACTCTGCATCCAGTAGATTGCTTGTCTCCATTTTGTTTTGTTCATTTTCTAAAGTTTTGTTCTATTCTTTTATTTGGGACATGTTCTTTCTCTCCTCGTTTTGGCAGCCCCCTTGTGTTTGTTTCTCTGTAACAGGTAGAGCTGCTACGTTCCTGGGTTTGGTGGAGTGGCCTTACATGGTAGGTGTTCTGTAGTCTCCAGTGGCACAGCCTCCCCAATCACCCAAGCTGGGCAATCCAGGTGCACCCTCATGTGAGCTGTGTACACTCTCCTGTTATAGTAGGGCCTTGATTGCTGTTGGCTCATCAAAGGGAGGGATTTACCCCCAGGCAGATCAACTGCAAGCACTGGCTGGGACTACCATGGGGGATCATGCTCCCAGCCCACAGAGCAGGACTTACTTCAGCAGGGCTCTGGTGCCCACTAAGTTTGCTCCTTGAGTGTGTCACTTGTGGAGGCGGTTGGGTGGTGCTTCAATGTAGTCTAGAGCTGTCCACTGGGTGTGCTGTTTTGGGGGCCTCCTGGGAGGTGCAGGACAAGGCCAGCCGCTGCCTGTGTTCTGCCCAGGGCCACTGGGCGTGAGTTACAAAACGATCCACAGATGGCTACTAGTTGTGCTGGGCTTGGAGGTGTCCAGGAGAGGCCATGATGAAAACCAAGGCTGGTTGCTGCTAGTGCCAGGCCTGGGGCCGCTTATTGAGAGGTATGGGGTACACTGAGGCCAGATCATGCTGGTTTGAGAGATTTTAGGAAAGTCTGAAGTGTGAGCCAAGATGGGCCATTTGAACAGAAAAGCCAGTAGAAACAGCTCAGGTGGGCCCAAAATCAGGTGGGACAGGGTCTCAGGGAATCACTGGGTAGGGCAAACAGTGTGAGCCAGGCTGATGGAGACTGAGATATGGTGGCAGCCTGCAGGCTATAGGTGGGGGTAGGGGGGGGCCTCTGAAAAGGAACAATGGTCTCTGCTAGTACTTTTGTCTGGCAGAAAGCTGTCCCCGCCCCCAACTCTCACCCTGATGCCACACAATTCAGTTCCTCCCTATATGTCCCTGTTTTCTTTCAAGCTGCTGTCCCAGTGCTGGAGCTCAGAGGGAGTGAAGCTGAGTAAATCCATGTGCTGGCCCTTTAAGAGGAACTGCCTGGGACTCCAGAAGCCCTATGTCTCCCTTAGCCTCCATCCCTGCTGGTATTTCCAGCCAGAAGTTATGAGGACTTATCTTCCTGTCACAAGAACCCTGGGTTAGGGGTCCTGGTGTGGGGCTGGGACCCCTCACTCCTCAGGGAGCCTCCATAGCTGAGATATCCTTTCTGATTTTTATTCCTCACACGTGGGTGTGGGACCAGCCCATTCCACGTCCCACCCCTCCTACCAGTCTCTTTGTGGCTTCTTTGTTGATCTCTAGTTGCAGGACTTCCATTCAGCCAGATTTCAGACAGTTCTGAATGATGGTTGTTCTGTAGTTTAGTTGTAATTTTGATGTGGTTGTGGGAAAGCATTAGATTCTTTAAATTCAAAATTACACCAAACCTATGGACCTAATCTCGATTCTACGTTTTAAACTTGGAGTTTAGGGTTTTATAAATTTCTTTCACTTATTAGTGTCCACTCGTTTTGCTAACAACTTCAGTAAATGTTTCTACTACTTAAGACATTTTGTGTGAGACGTTGAATGCTGTATTATGGGCGCATGCTATAAATACTGTTTAAAATTAGATGGGAAAGACTTCCAATTTACATCCTGCCAACTGTTTTACCACACTTTTTTTCTTGCCTGTTTGCCTGCCATGTTATCCTCCATAATGAGTGAGTTACAGTAATTGTAGCTGGAAAAATCATCATGCAAGGGGGAAAAAAAAGCTCAAAACCTGCCTTATTTTTAAATCAGTAAAGCTTCTGTCATTTTTTGGCCAAGTTACAGCTTCACAGCAAAGTCAAAGAACCAGTAGAGTAAATGCCACGTGGGGAAAGGCTCCGTTGAGCATAAATTAACTGTATTTCATTTTCCCTTAATAAAGAATTTCAGTTTTTCCACAGTTAACTGTATAATCAATTTGCTCCCCTGCTGGTTTGCTAACTTGCTGTTGGCTGTACTTCAATGGTATTGAGCCGAGCCTGGAAGGAGGGAAAGAGGCGAAGCTGATCTCACTGAGAAGAAAATACGTGGCTGAGATCGAACGTCCTTTCTCGCGTGGTCTCCCGACTCTATGACAATCCCTGGTAAAGTCAGAGTTTCTGTAATCATGTTTTGGTGATCGGATGATGTTAACATCTCAAATCTTTCTGTTTTCTGCAGCCTTGGATTTTCTAGCACTTGAGTGCTTCTGGAAGACTTTTTGTTTTACTTTTTTTTTTCATCATTTAACTATGCAAGGATTGAGAGTTCTAAGTAAGAAAATATTTTAAGTAAAGTTGCTTCCGTGAGTAATGCAACAGAACTTTATATCAAACGCTGCTGTGTAATCAGCACTTTAATTGTAAAATTATCCTACTGGAAGGGTTGGAGAGAGCACAGAAAAAATATATTCTATCCTAACTGCTGATTTTGTTCTTCCTGCCCTTCCCATGCCTAGAAATTATACCCTATACTATGGGTTTGTTCACTAACTTACTTGTAATTCCACATTTTCCCCCCAGCTCTCTGGATTACAAGACACAAGTTAAACATACAAGATAAACAAATATTATCTTTAGTCACAGAATCACCAGACAAAAAGCTCTTCAGAGTGAGCTGTCTCCACCCCTCCACATGCTATTTCTGCTCCTCGTTCCGAAAGCAGCATTTCCATTTGAGGAGGGGACACTTGGGAGAATTGGGAGAAGTCGGATGCACCACAGGCAAACAGCGAACAGCCCCTTGATCAGCTTCGAGGGCTGGGTGCCCACTTTTGATTTGTGCCCCAGGTCGCTTGATGATCGCATTAACCCCTAAGATGCCTTCCGGAGGGCCATGGGAGAATGTAGGGTTACAAAACTTCATGGGTTCTTGGTCTAGAAGTACACAAAGAAGCTCCCACTCCCAGTGGTGGTTAGTTCCATGGTTTTCCTTATGGCGATGGCTTTTGCTGTGTAGTTTTGGATTACATTTCTCCTTGCGCTCACTCCTGGGTCATCGTCACGTCATGGTTAGGGGTGGGTTTTGTGTTTGTGTTCTTCCCTAAATCTCAGTTTTGTGTCCCTGCCTTTCCCCCAGAGAGTCCCCAGAAAGTATTCCAATTAACCAAAATGATTTTCTCTATTTCACACAGTTTTTCCAACTGAAGGAAGGGCCCATTTAAATTGATTTTTATGAAAGAAATAGTTCTTTTTCTGCAAGATATATGAGAAGGCATAAAAAGAAATAAGAGGTTAAGAAAAAAAATGCCTTTGCCCCTCTGGAACCCTCAAGGTTTGATGTACACCCTAAACTATGCATAAAATGTAATAAAGCATTCATATTGTCCTGTCATCTGCCCATAAATCTGAGGCTTCTAGGCTTCCTGAAGTTTTTTCAGTGAATGGACCAAGTCAAAAATTAAGTTTAACTGGCTTGAAATTAGGGGAATATAGGAAATTCAAACATGCTAGAGTGATGGTAATTCATCTCTGATTTATGGAATCCACAAGAAAATTAATGTGAAGATTGTACTTCTCTTTGGTGATTGCTAACAACTATTTTTTGAGAAAAACATACTTAAGAATGGCATATTTATTGGAAGAGAACAACCTCACACACTGTCACTGAAGCAAGCTGTTTGGTTGAAATGGTCGGAGCCCTCTGCGTGCCATCCCCTCGCCATCTAGACCAGCCTAGGGGTGCAGTCCGTCTCACCACGGCTGAGAACAGCTGGATGGAGGAAAAAACACATTGAAGACAGTTGTTTGACTGCTCTGAGACAAGCCCTGACAAGCCCAGGCAATAATTTGAAAGAAACTTTTCCAAAAACATCATGTCCGAAGGTCCCAATTTAGAAAGCAGTGGGGATCCTGTCCAGTCAAATAATGGCAGCCACGCCCATTGTGCCCAGTCAGATAACTGTCCAAGGGATTTATGGTGTGACTCACTTCAAATCCACCAAAAAGATGTTCTGCCAAGGGTTCCTTAAAGACTGAATTCTTTTTTAATCTTCTAATCCTTGTATGAGAGTGAGTCTATATCCCCACTTTCATTTTTCTTTTCTGTACTTGCTAAAATGGGCACCATTTCTTTGCCCTTCGGCCTACTCACACAGTATTCCTGATCTTTCATCATTTTTCATATTCTCATTCTATCCAAATTTTTTGGTAAAGGGAATATACATGGACGTATTTGTTCTTTCTTACAGACATTTTTTTTGTCATTAAGTGTATAGAGGCTCCAGTAGAAAGGGACAAAATGTATGCTAATGCTCTTCCTCTTCCTTCTGACCTCCAAAAAATAAGAGGACTGAGCAAATCATTTATGGAAGAAGAAAGTTTGACTGTTCTTTGTAGGGAAGTTAGTTATGGACATCTTGCGTCTGTGAGAAAGCTGGAATCTAGAAAGAATGTTGTCGGATAAGTATGTTTGCAGGTAAGAAATTTCTCTCTTTTTTTATATGGCCGTGTTGAAAACACACACACACACACACACATCACAAACAAATGAAAACAAAGCAGAAATCAGAATGAACAAAGAGAAGGCAAAACTAAAAGAGGTAATAAGACTAAAGTTAGAATTTAGTGTGTTACACCCCAGGGTCTGCCCTGCCCTGTGCTCAGAAGCATTCAGTGTGACAATTGGCAAGGACAGAAATCAGAATAATGACAAGAAAGAAATTGCAAGAAAAATATCAGAAGTTTTTGAAATAAGAGGAAACCTACCTTTTTTTCTTTTCCTTTAATATTAAACTCACACAGTGACACACACATCACTTTTATTGTATAACTTAAAAAAAATTTAATTACAGTGTCCCTTGCTCTCACCTTTACATGCTTTTATTTGGAATACATAAAACAATATACTTAATTACTGTGGTGACACAAAAAAAGTAGATTTATCATACAATGTGACATGCTACTTGACATTTTAAGCTAGAAATAGATTTCCCAACTATATCAAGTTATACAATAAGTGCAAACTGAGAATGTACCGATTTTCATTGGCCTTTATAAAAATCTCACCTCTGCCCAAGTAATTGTCCGGGGAGACAAGATGAAACAGAAGCATCTGCTCCCATTTATTCATTTATTAATTATTTAACAAATGTTTGTTAGCACCTACTAAAGTACTGGGCACTATGAGGGACTGTACCATTTAGGGTCCTGAGAGTAAACAGATGGCACATTTGAATTAGGATCATCCTATGGGAGTTTATTTACAAAAGGGATTAATTTCAAAGGTGTGGGCATGGAGGGATTGTGCAGGAACCCAAGGCAGCATCAGCACAACTATTACCACCCTCAGGTTCTGAAGGGAGAAGGTGAGGGAGGGGGCAAAGAAACCCAGCCGAGGGAAAGAGAGAGAGAGGGAGAGAGAGGGAGAGTTGGGAGGAGCAGAGGACCTCATGGGACAGGACTTAGGATAACCAGTATCTGGATCTTACACTCCTTCCCCCTCCAGTCTTCACCCAGGGCCCCCCACTAACTGAACTCAGCTTATTAGAACTTGGGGATTCTCACATCTAACAAGGCAAATCTTAAGTGCTATTAGGCAAGTACAAACCATGGCTAATTTCCAGTTGGGGTGGTATATAAAATGCAATGAAGTGGCAATATTGAGTCAATGTGCTCTAAATGGCTGCTATTTTTCTTCAAAATTCGCTTCCCCCTCAAAGTAACTTCATTTACAGTTTCTGTCATAGAAGTAGTAGGTCCTAACACATTTTGAGGGTTTAAAAAATATCTTCTCATGTTATCTGTAATCCAGTCTTCTTTTCCTGCTTCTTCTTTTTTTAAGTATTGTTGATTAAATGCAGCATCTTATTAAAACCCTAAGCACAATTGTAGAATAATGTATACCTTTGTCATTTTTAGAGACCTTTCTCCTTGTTCTAATGGAGCGATAATATATGCAGTGAGAAAGGAGAGAACAAAACCATTGCTTGAAATACATCCCCTCTTTGCAATTCTTCCCCTCACCATAGAAGCATACATTCTTGTCTCTTCAGCATACGTCTTATAGACAGACCACAGCCATTGGTAACTCACATAATGTTTTAAACAGATTTTTATTTATTTATTTTTAGAGAATGGGGAAGGCAGGAAGAAAGAGAGGGAAACAATGATATGTGAGAGAAACATCAACTGGTTGCCTCTTGTGTGCCCCCAACTGAGGACCTGGCCCACAGCCCAGGCATGTGCCTGACCAGGAATCGAACCCATGACCCCTTGCTTTGTGGGACGACACTCAACCAACTGAGCCACACTGGTCAGGGCCCACATCTTTTTTAAAATAAAATTTATTTTGATTTCAGTGCCACCTATCCTTTAAGGCTGAAACTTGTCTTAGTTCTGCAGCACTAATTTCTTCTAAGACACCATCACACTTTATTAGTTATTTATGTGCATGTGTCTTCTGTCCTTGTATCTTGACCTTAAGTTTCTTATAGGCTCATGAAGTTATGTTATATTCCTTTAGATTCCATTCCACACTACCTAGCACTAGAGGTAGGACAGGGAGGGTACTTAGTTTGATTAACTATGTTCAATTATTTGTGTAGATTCATTGTCCCATTAAAATTAACATAACATTTATTCTTCAATTTGCTCGATCAAGATCCTCTATAGGTGGGTTGACCATATGTCTTGTTTTGCCCAAAACAGTCTCAATTTATGCCTGTATTGTTTGAATAAATATTAATATCTCCCTTTCTTCACTTTTAAATGTATCCTGGGGGGACTTCCAGTCAAGATGGCGGTATAGACAGACATGGCTCACCTCTTTGCACAACAAGAAAATTATAACTAAAATATAGAACAACCATTGCTCAGAAACAACAGAAATCAGGTTGAATAGAAATCTGACAACTACAGAATTAAAGAAAATTACAGAATTAAAGAACCCACATCCATCAAGACTGGTAGGAGGGGGGCAGATGCCGAACAGACTGGTCCCACATCCGCATGAGGTGGATAAAAATTTGGGAGGCATTTCTCAGGAATGACGAGTCCCAGCCCCACACCAGGACCCCCAGCCCAGGGTTCCAGTACCAGGAAGATAAGTCCCTGTAACTTCTGGCTGCAAAACCCAGTGGGGATTGAGTCAGTGGAAGAAACTTCTGGAGCCCCAAGCAGTTCCTCTTCAAGAACCCACACATGGACTCACCCACTCAGATTCACTCCTTCTGGGCTTCAGTGCTGGGAAGACAGCTTGAGGAGCACCAGTGGCATTCAGGGGAAGGCTGAGGTATCTGGGATCAAGGTGAGCACAGGCCATTGTCCCTTTTCTGGCCCTCCCCCCACAGAGCCAGCAGACTGATGGTGAATCTAAGATTCCATTAACCTGCCTAACACTGTTTGACCTGCCTTGGAGACTCCCAGAGATTCTGCCCTACCCAACTCACCAGCCCATCCAACCTGCTTTTCCATATGAACAAATAAGCAGCAGCTGGCCTCAGTGAGCCCCAGGCCCAGAACTAGCAGCCTAGATTCACAGTTTGGATTAGCCTGGAAATCTCCAAGCCCACCATGAGTAGCAGCCATCTCACATGGCTTTATAACTCAAGCAGGGTGGCCCTGGGCAAAACACAGGTCAGGGCTGGTCTTGTCCTGCACCACCCAGGAAACTCAGGGCCAGAGAACCCAGTGACAGCTACAGACCACATCAACATACCACCACCTTGCTCCTGCACAGCTGATCCTCCAAGGAGGGTGGAGGTTGGTGGTAAATAGTTACAGCCAATCCTTGCAACTAACTGGCCTGGGTAAATCCCTCCCATTCATCTGCCAACAGCAACCAAGGCTCAACTACAAGAGGAGGGTATACTTAGCCTGCATGAAGGGTATACCTCAAGTACCCAGCTTAGGTGATAGGGGAGGCTGTGCCACTTGACCTTACAGGACACCTACTACATTAGTCCACACTACCAAGACACAGAGTCAAAGCAGCTCTACCTAATACATGAAAATATACACAAGCTAGCAAAATGAGAAGACAAAGAAACATGGCCCAAATGAAAGAACAGATTGAAACTCCAGAAACAGCCCAGGATGGTGTGGCTCAGTGGATTGACACTGGGCTACAAACCACAGGGTCACCAGTTCAACTCCCAGGCTAGGGCACATGCCTGAGTTGCAGGCCAGGTCCCCAGTATGGGTGTGCGAGAGGCAACCACACATTGATGTTTCTCTCCCTCTCTTTCTCTCTCCTTTCCCCTCTCTAAAAATAAATAAATAAAATATGTTTTTTAAAAAACCTCCAGAAATTGAGCTAAATGAGATGGAGGTAAGCAATCTATCAGATGCAGAGTTTACAACACTGGTTGCAAGGATGCTCAAGGAACTTAGTGAGGACCTTAACAGCATAAAAAGGATCCAGTGAGAAACGAAGGGTACTCTAATTGAAATAAAGAACAATTTACAGGGAAACAACAGTAGAGTGGATGAAGCAGAGAATCAAATCAATGATTTGGAACATAAGGAAGAAGAAAACAACCAATCAGAACAACAAGAAGAAAAGAGAACAACAAAAAAAATGAGGATAGTGTAAAGCAGCCTGTGGGACAACTTTAATCAATCCAACATTCATATTATAGGGTTGCCAGAAGGAGAAGAGAAAGAAATTGGAAATCTATTTGAAAAAATAATGAAAGAAAAATTTCCTAATTTGGTGAAGGAAATAGACATGCAAGTCCAGGAAGCACAGAGAATCCCAAACAAGATGGATGCAAAGAAGCCCACACCAAGACGCATCATAATTAAATGCCAAAGGTTAAACACAAAGAGATGGGAGAGGGTGTGTGTGAGAACGGGTGAAGAGGTGAGGGGATTAAGAAGTACTAATAGGTAGTTACAGAATAGCCATGGGGATGTAAAGTATAATATAAGAAAAGGTGTAGCCAAAGAACTTACATGCATGACCCATGGACATGAACAAGGGTGAGGGGATTGCCTGAGGGAGAGGGGGGTGCTGGCTGGAGGGGGGAAAAAGGGGGAAAATCAGGACAACTGTAATAGCATAATCAATAAAATATTTTTAAAAGTCTATCCTGAAGAAAATATTTGCAATTTATATGCTAGGTAAGCATCTAGTATCCATAACATATAAAGAGCTCTTATAACTCAATAATAGAAAGACAAATAGCTCAATTTAAAAATAGGCAAAGAATTTGAAGAGAATTTTCTACAAAGACACATACAAATAGCCAATAAGCACATGCAAAAGTGCTCAACACCACTAATTATGAGGGAAATGCTAAACAAAATCACAATAAGATACCTCGGCACACGCGCAAGAATGAATATAAGCACTTAAAAAAGAAAAACAAGTATTGGTGAGAGAATCTCGTACCCTCGAGAGTTGCCAGTGAGAAAGTGAAATGGTGCTGCTACTATGGAAAATAGTACCTCAAAAAGTTAAGTGCTAATTCCTGTGTGACCCAGAAATTCCACTCCTAGGTGTATACTCAAGAGAAATGAAAACAGATAGTTGTACAAAAACTTGTATATGGATGATCAAGTTGCATTATTAATAATAACTGAAAGGTAAAAATAACCCAAATGTCCATCAACCACAGTATGGCCATACAATGTGCTATGTCCATCAAATGTGGTCTGGCCACACAATGGAATATTATTCAGCCATGAACAGGGATGATGTATTGATTCATTCTATTGTACAATAGGGATGGACCTTGAAAACATTATACTAAGTGAAAGAAGCCAGGTACAAAAGACTAAATTACTGTGTGATTCCATGTATATGAAATGTCCAGAATAGGCAAATCCATAGAAATCAAATATATAGAGGTCACTAAGGCCTGAGGAAAGAGAAATGAAGAGTGTGAGCACTTGGTGCGTTTGGAATCTCATGTAGGGGAGACAAGAATGTTTTGGAACTAGATTGAGGTGAGGATTTCACAACACTGAATGTACTAAAAAACACTGAATCTTACACTTTAAAAGCATGAATTTTATGTTATGTAAAATAGATCTCAACTTTTATAATAACAAAAAATTCGGTAAGACAACACCATACCCCAATATGTCCTGGTTTGGACAATTATCACTCTACCCATAAGGTGATTTCTAGGGAGTAAATGGAAAAAGGTAAAGAGTACAAAGATTGCAAGGAGCAGGCAGCTAAAGACTACAAAAAGTCTCTTTTTCAGGCTCAGCTCTCTCAGAGTTATACAATTAACATTACAGGAGCAAAGGTTTGGTTTTGTATTTTCAATCTGATATTATTCAAAACAAAGGTCAGTGTGAAATTCACTAGAAGAGTGAGGGTTCATATGCCTTAGTATATGAGTCCACCTACATAACAAATTTTTAACTTAGAACTTCCAAATGGCTTACGAGCCAAATTTTAATTCTGTAGAGGGCTAGGAGCTTGAGAACTTAAATGCTAAGCATGGCCACACTGCTGCTGATGAAACTTTAGTGTCAAGAACT
Source organism: Desmodus rotundus (assembly GCF_022682495.2). Classification (NCBI taxonomy): domain Eukaryota; kingdom Metazoa; phylum Chordata; class Mammalia; order Chiroptera; family Phyllostomidae; genus Desmodus; species Desmodus rotundus. The sequence goes on along the minus strand of NC_071394.1, from coordinate 35,113,170 downwards.
ACCCCTCCAAGGCCCCCCAAAAAGAAAGACAAAAATAGAGGTTATATGATCTGTTCAATGTCACTCAGCTGTTTGGAGAAAGTTAGGATTCAAACTCAGCTTCTAATCCCACGTGCCGTGCCCTATGGGTTATGATCCATCAGTTCATTCATTCAGCACAACTTTATTTATTCTGCACATATTCTATGACAGGAGCGACAGGAACCAGAACCTGAGTCCTAGTGGGTTTTTGCCACATTCAAGTAGGCCCGATGCCAGGGTCAGCAGCGGGGAGACAGCAAGGAAGATCCTCTGGCTCCTAAGGGGTTCCCTAGGCCCTCCAGAAATCATCAAGAAAAGGAGTTGCCTCCTTCTTCACGTGTGCACTGGAGATGAAAATAATCCATTCTACACAAAAATAGAATGTATATTAACCTCATTCTAATGCTTGAAAGATGAACTCACAATCTTGCTTGGGAGATGAATTTGGGAGTTAGCAGATTAAAAGCCTAGCCTGGTCATACGAGAAAGCTATACTGACTCTCTTCCCTTCCTTATTTTAAGTCAGATGCTGCGTGTGAGGTTTCCTTATTAAATGAGATCTCCTGAAATCTCAGTGAAATCTCTCAGGGTATCTGTTCTGCCTCCATTTGCTGCACGACCTCCACACTCCTTTTTCCTGTTCCTTTCATGCTCCCTTTCACTAAGAACCTTCTCTAGACTAGCAATCTCAATTACACAGAGAAGTAAACCCTGGATACTTGGCCTCAAAGGCATTGCAATCAAATTGAGGAGTAAAATAGAGACACATAAAAAAAAACACAGAGAAAATGTTATATAATGTTATGCTTTAAACAACACATGAGGATGTTGCGAAGCAATATATGATTAAATCCTAAATGAGTTGTATAGGAATAAGTACATCGGTTTAGGAGGATGAGATCACTGTGGGATTAAAAAGACTGAGAACAGTCATGTTTCATTTAAGGTAACTATTATTTTGAAGAACTCTTAGGGATTTTCCACTGACAATTGAAATATGTAGCCCATTGGCTGGGGCTTGAAAATAGTTTTGTTTTCTATCACTGGGATCAGATTTGATGCATACTGTGAAAATTTGAATACAATCTCCTTCCTCACCCCAAACTGGTGACCCTCTTAGCATGTGTGGTAACAGGATTTGACCTATAATACATTGTGTTTATATAATGCCCTATATTTAGCATCAACTAGAAAAGTTTCCCAATAGTGCGGCTCTGGAGCACAGTCAGTTCATAGGAATCACGTCACGCTCCCGACAGCTCTGCAGCTCTCAGCCGCTCTGCAGGAGAGAGTGAGGGGCAGGGTGCACAACTCGCAGTTGTGCAAAGGATCAAACTGCTCCCTTCATCAGAATCCGACTGTAAACTCTCCCTAAATGGATGGCTGGGTTGTTGGGCCTTTCTCTGGGGAGAGTCCCTGATCCTCCCACCCCCTCACTCCTGAAAACCGTTCTAGCTCAAAGGCAGTACTGGACCATCAGCTAAATGATCTCAGAATGTTGGAGTTTGACAATTACTTAACCCTACCTTTTGTTTTCCTTTCTTTTTTTTTAATTAAAAAAATTATTTCTAGAGAGAGGAGACCAATGTGTGGTTGCTTCTCTCACACACACACACCCCTCCCCCGGGGACCTGGCCCACAGCCCAGGCACAGGCCCTGACTGGGAATCAAACCAGTGGCCCTTTGGTTCAAAGCCCGGTGCTCAATCCACTGAGCCACACCAGCCAGGGCTTGTTTTCCTTCCTGAAAAACCAAACCAATCCACAACAAAACAACACAAAACCTATCAGGAAAAAAAAAAAACCCAAAACCCCAAACCACTACCATCACTGCCTACTGGCAAAGAGAAATTCCCCAAACAACAATAACAACAAAAATCATTCCATGAGATAAAATTCCCCCGCTGACCTCACTTTGCAAAGATTTGAGGGACTACTCTGTGAGACTCCATACTGAGAATGTTCTGGCACAAAGAAATGGGAGATTTTCCTGTTTCAGGTGTGCCTTTTAGGAGCAGAATTTTCCATACTGGATTAGATCATTTTTCCATCAAGGCCAATATCCTGCTTAGCTGACATGAAGTTAATGATGGTGAAATGCTTTGAAAACATAAATACCACATATATACGAGCAATAATGAGCTTGCATACTAGTAACTTTATGGCCCCAAGCCCTGGTCCATGAAAAGACTTTTTTTGGAAAGAACCTTAAATGTATAGAAAAGACAAAGTATTTGCAGATTAACTTCTTGTTCTTTTCACATTTTACATGTCTTGAGCAAATAAATAATTTTTTTTTAACCTGGAAGTCTTAAGAGTTAAGGGTGTTTCCAGAACGAGCGAAGCATGTGTTTTGTGATATTCTTTATAATGTGGAGGTGTTTCAAGGGTCTGGCTGTGGAGAGCTGAATCGAGCAGATTGCATATAACTAGGGGGCTCAATGACTAGAAATGATTATTTTTTCTTTCTTCTCTCTTATTGCACAGGGAATAGGAGGGACAGAAGTTCTACCAGCTCCTATTTATCATTATTATGAATATTTTTTAATCCTCACCCGAAGATGTTTATTGACTTGAGAGAGGGAGAGAAACATTGACTGGTTGCCTCCCATACGCACCCCAATCCGGGAAGAAACCCGCAAAGCTTGGGTGCGTGGGAGGATGCTTTAACCAACTGAGCCACCTGGCCAGGGTGACAACTCATATTTTTAAGTTATATAGCTTTAAATATGTTCAGAAACAGGAAGACATTTTCTTTCAGATCTGATTACCTGGTGTTCTCGAGCTATGGAAAGAACTTTAAAATAAACAGAAGAATATAGTGTTTGCTTTTTTACTTTGTGTTGTTTATTAAACAGTTTTTTAAGATCAACAACAACTGAAGAGTATGTATGAGTCATCACTGAATTATGGTTGCTTTGGTCTCTACAAGGCTAAAAAAAAATCACACAACAGTCCTTCACTCTTTTCGTTACTTTTAAAAAGAGATCTTGAATTTCCCATTTCAAAAGTTTCCAGAAAACTTTTACCATTTGCTCTTTATTTAATTTGGAACTGTTTAGGTCATCTCGGGAACACATGCTTTTAAAAATTTCAGAACAATTAAGATGCTGATGCTTTTGGAGCTGATATTTTTATTAGGATTTTATCTGAGTATCTATCTGGATTATACCTACTTTTTCTAAGCATTTATAAAATAGCAGGGCGTATAAAATACCAAAAAAAGGTTGCCAAAATATACTTGATATTTATATTTAGTTTCTATCTCAGATATCCCAAAGCACTTTGCACACAAATATTTATTCTGTGTTGTAGATAAAGAAATTTAGGGAGCAGTAGAACATGGCAGCAGTTGAGTTATGTAGTAAAAAATGCTGGAAGCAAAATTGAATGTGCCTTCATAGGCCTGGTGTTTAACCTGCCTGGACCTATAAAATGAGGGATTTGCAGTAGATATCTTGAAGACACTAACATTCCACATGTCTAACCCCGGACGAACTTATCAAGAGGAAGAAAATGAATCATAACTAAATTTAATTTGTCAGCCCCAGGGAGGACAGAGGGCTGGGAGATGGAGGCTTAAAGGCAGTGGGAAGTGGCGGCCTTTAGAGGAACACAGTCGGGATTAGGCTTCGCACTGCATGCACCAGCCAAGCACGGGGCACCGTTGAGGGCAGCATCTGGCGTTCTGAGATTGTGTAGATGTGCATAGATGGGGATGTATGCAAAATAAAAGTTCCAGTCCATTCAATGAGAAAAGACCACTTAGGCCCATTGTTTCCAGCCACATACACATAGCAGGAATTAGATTCCTAGAGTTTTCATAGCTTTGCTAACTTTTAATTTGCCTTTCCACAACCAGAGCACCTTACTAGTAGGTTCATAGCTCCAATTGTATGTACATATGCCAAGCAATAAGCTAAACTCTTCTAGTTTCCAAATTAACTGACACTACCTAATCACTACCTAATAAAAATACTTTTCTGATTATAAAAACAATACGTGTTTTGCTGAAAAACATTAGAAAAAGTTTTAAAAGCTACAAGTAAAACAAAGATCATCAGTGACCCTGCCACCCAGAGTCAGTTATCAGTGTAAACATTTCAGTGTATTTCCCTCTGAGTTCTTTTCTCTGGGCATATACACAATTTCTGTTTTCAAAACTGGGATCACATTGTATGTACAGCTTTAAATCTCTCTCTTTTTTTTTTTTAAATATTAAGGGTATATCGTGAGCACTTTCCCATCACAAATGCACTTAAATAGTAAGATGGTATTTAATTCTGATGCCAAACATCTGGATGAAAAGTAAAAAGCCAGTCAATTATCTAGATATTTTCAAATACCCAGATGTTTGGCACCATGTCGATGAAGCATTAAAATCCTCGACCAAAATGTGCAGGTTTTGCACAGATGTCTGGCATTATGTAGGCAACCTCTCTCTGAACGGACTGGGCCTTTTGGCCACAGAGAGACAGAGCGTTTATTACATGCTTTAGGTTAAATGTGTCGTGAACTTCAGCGAGTGCACACAGGTAACTTTTTCATTGTTTCATAATAAGTCAGCAGCATGGACAATATATGTATCTTAGGAAGCCTTAATCCATTATGAAAAAGTCTGCTATCTATATTTTCAGTCACTTGTCAGCCAGAGTTGGCTGTCTGTTGATCTCGAGAGCTTAGTATAAAGTTATCCTTCCAGCCAATCTTGATCTTGAGGATTTGTACACTGTGGGGGTTTTGTTTTGTCTCTTTACGATTATTAAGAAAGTTCTTGCTGGCTGATAATTTTATTAACAGATTGCTCTGAATATTTAAAAGTCATGTTAATTTGCCAACATCCCTGACAACAGTCCTGCTTAGAATACATTAAGATTTTTTTCAAAGGATTTTTTCATAATTTTCTAATTATCTTGTTCCTTGGGAATAGTTCTTCTAGGTCTGTATTAGTATATATAATTTGCCCTTTTTTGACTCCTGAAGGCATCATTTATAAAAGTGAATATGAAGTTCAATATTAGTCACAATTATATTATACCAAATTTCATGTACTTGATTACATATTAATAATTATCTTTGAAATTACCATTCTTTTTATTTATTTTTTATTTTTAGAGAGGGGAAGGGAGGGAGAAGAGAGGGAGAGAAATGTGTGGTTGCCTCTTGCTCACCGCTTACTGGGGGCCTGGCCAGCAACCCAGGCATGTTCCCTGACTGAGAATCCAACCAGCGACCCTTTGGTTCACAGGCTGGCATTCAATCCACTGAGCCACACCAGCCAGGGCCTGTAATTACCATTCTTAACACCAACATGGAGTTATCTTTCCTTTGTCATCCTATTTGGTTTTCTTTTTGTTAGTGTTACTTTGATTATGTCCATTATATATCTACCAGGATAAAAATATTTCTACTTCTGTTGCTGAAATAGAAAAAAAAGAAAAGAAAATCTATCCAAGTTATGCCAAAGGGAGCAATGTAGCTGAATAACTCCATGCATGAGTCAATTAGTAATGTGAACTAAGTTCTCAATTTGCCTCTCACCCACACAGCACTGTTTGGTTTGTCTGTGTTCTCCTGACTTTGTCGTCAACTTGCTCAATTGCCATAGGCAGGACATTAGCTGGGGCTCTGCCTCGGGTTCTTCATCCTTCATCCACCAAAAAAAAAAAAAAAAAAAAAAAAACCCAAAACACTAGACATTCCCACATTAGTGTTTCATGGAATATTTGTAAAGGTTCTTCAGCATCATAAATGCTAAGTGTTGTTACTGCTAAGTAACTTGATTTATTTGAAGGAATGGCATTGAAAAACCAGGTGGGTATAAGTTTTTGATTTTTACAAAATATGTATAAAGCACTGCACATTTGGGGACTGACTACTTTGCTTCTTCCAGGGCTCTGGAATCTCCTCACTTTCAGTTTTAGCACCTGGGCCAATGTGTGCTATTTGCTATTATGAATATTTTCTTCGGATTTATTGAGTGTTATGTTATGCTTGGTGCTCTTGCCCAACTGCAATTTACGTCTGATTTTATATTCTGGGTGCTTTTCTGTGGTCTGCACAGATCTGAGTAAAGCAGTCATTAATGAGGTGATATGCCACTGCTATTCTGGAGTGATGGTATCTTCACCCAATTGCTATGTTTTATAATGACGGCAAATTTGGGGTAAAAATGAAAAGTTGTAGCTACTTAGCTAGAAACTTGGGAATCTCTAGAGAGTTGCATGGGCTTTTTTTTTTTTTTTCATCCAAAGTACCATAGTGCTGGACTGTAAAAACCAGCACCCTTCGACTTCTGACCTAGTGTTCTTCAGATGTAATTTCATACTTGGCAATGCATGTTGTAAAAATGCATAAGCAAAAAGACAGGCCTGTGGACATGTGCAAAAATTATTGAAGGAGATGGTAGAATCAATTCAAGCATTTATTTGGCAACTGATGGTTAAATTCAGTCACTAATTGGTTGCTTTAAGGTTAAGTCGTTGTTTGACAAACTTCAACTGTTTCACCTTAGTATTGGTGCAGCATGTCCTGGCGAACAACATGTCCTTATGCAGCTCAATTTTCGTGGCTATTTTCTGATATCTATCAACAATGGGGACGGTCAGATTCCTCTGTTTCTCCTCCATCCCTCATCCCAACCATTAGCACGCCTGTAGCACTATCTTCAAATATATTCTGAATCCCACCACCTCTCACCACTTTTACAACTCCCACCTTGGCCCAGGCAAGTGTCATCACCCAGACTGGTCTCCATCTTTCCAATCTTGTCGCCTACGGGATGTCTTCCCCCAACAGAGGTCAGAGTGATCGTTTAAAAATGTAGTCTGAATCATGTCACTTTTCTGTTCCACAGACTCTGTCAACTTTCCAGAATTCAGAATACAAGCTGCACTACAAGACCCTACGAGATCTGGGTCCCACATACCACCCTGCCTCTCTGTCCCCCCACTCTAGCCACACAGGCCTCCGCACTGTTCCTCACACATCTGGAGCCAGCTTGTGTCTCGGCTGCGGTGCTCATAGCAGCCTCTCCCGCCAAGCTCCTTGCCTTGTAGAGTCACACGCCTCGGGTGTCTGTTCAATGTTGCCTCCTCAGAAGACCTTCTAGTACTGTGTTTTGCAAATTAGTTTGCCTGCCCCTTGTCGTGCTCAATACCCTTGACCTCTGTTATTTTTCTTCATGGCACTCTTCAATTTATATCAGATATACTTCTGTTTATAATTTTTTGTCTCTCTCAGCTACAAGCATATATGCTTCATGAGACAGGGAATTTGTTCTTCTCATGCCCTGATGTATCCCCCACTCTTAAGCTGGTCTGGCACATAGTATAGGCTCGGTAAATATCTTTTCATTGAAAAAAAAAATGGCACTGGGTTGACTAATGCAGGACCTTGGTTCTCAGCTAGTCCAGATTACATTAGGAGACAGTTGGATTAGATCATTACCAGTCAATTACTACATGATTTGCTTTTTCACTGTGGTGATCATTGCTGCCAGGTGATCCAGGCATGGGTCCCATTGGCTTACAGCATGACTGGGATGTGCCATCCTCACATGCCATCTGTGGAAGGGGACCTGTGGATTATTAGGGTCAGTTGTCTTTGCCATCTTGGTTCACCTCACAAATCACTGAATGTCTGATTCCATGGTAATTTTCTGGGTTCTTAAAAGTGTTCTCTTCCCACATTATTGAAAAATGAAAAGGCCAGAAGTTGATCTGAAAAGCAGAAACTGCCCTTCCATGAATCCTCGCACTGAGTCCCATAACAAGGATGGGTGAATCCTGTCCGTGTGTCAGATTTTGTGGCAAGCACTAAGGAAAAGCAAAAAACACAACTGCCTTTACATTTGTATCACACTTTTTTAGAGTTTTCATAGATATTCTCATGTATCTGACTTGTAGTCCCTGCTCTCAAGAAGTTTATAAAGTTGTTATGGTTCAAAATACCACAAAATAAGTGGAGACCAACATGAAAGTATATAGACATGCCCCACATATCAACGTGTCAGCCAACAAGGGACCACATATGTGGCCGTGGTCCCTTAAATTAGGATGGAGCTGAAAACTTCCCAACATCTAGTGATGCCGTCGCTGCAGTGACATCGTAACTGCTGTGAGGCTGTAACACAATGCCTTACTCACGTGTCTGTGCTGATGTTGGTATAAACAAACCTACTGCTCTGCTCGCCCTATAAAAGTATAACAGGTACAGTCATGTCCGGTGCCTAAGAGTTGGCCATGATAATAAATGACTATGCTATTGGTTTATGTATTTCCTATACTGTACTTGTTATCATTATGTTAGACTGTATGCTTTCAACTTAAAAAAAAAACACACTATGAAACAGCATTCCCTATCATGCTGGCAGCGGCCTCATACATCCCGTGCCTACCGCTTCTCTTGCGTGCATCAGGTTCTTTGTGGTTGATTTAATCTCATGTTGCTGTGGGCAGTAACGCGCTGCACAGGCTTGTAGCCCAGGAGCAGTGGGCGATACCACACAGCCTCGTGTGTAGCAGGCAGCTCTGTCTAGGTTTGTGTAAGGGCACCCTACGGAGTTCACACAATGACACAATCACCTAACAATGCATTTCTTGGAAGTATCCCCATCATTTAGTGATGCATGATTATTTAAAGGCTAAATTGCTTGGTTAAAATAAATATTATACATTAAGGAGCAGGCTTGGCCTGGAGTGGACCTTTCAGAGAAGGTTCCAGAGAGAAAATTAGAGTTGATCCAGAGTTTTGACTGATTCCTCCACTGACTCATTGCTTACATTAATATAAGACATGTATTTCACACTCCCAAATATCTGAATCCAGTAGGAGAGTTTAAACAGTAACATTCAAATAAAGATGAATCGGTACATAATTAAGAACAATATAAGCAAAATAGAATGGGACACCAGATGAAAAAGAGAGAGCTCCTGTCTGGATATCTAGGAAAGCTTCCTGGAGAAAGGGACCCCAGCCCTCACCCTCAAGGATGAGGACGGCGCTGCAGGCACAGAAAATAGTCACTCAACTGGCAATGACTCAGTGTCAGCTGTGTCGACATTATCAAAGCATTTTGAATGTGTAGCTATAACCCAAAGAACTTCCCAGAGAACACATATCTTTTAGGTTTACAACAAGCAGTACTGCTAAAGTAGTCTGTTTCAGGAAGCTACTCCAGAAGGGATTCAAACCCTCACACAATCAAGCAAGAAGGGGAAATCATGCTCAAAATGGAAGAAATCACTATGCAAAACTTAACTACTGGTAGCCAAAGAGCTTTTCTCTGCTCCCCAAATCCAATAAATAATACTATTTGCTCTTATAAGTATAAAACTTAGTGCCAAAGAAAATAATCAGAATATTCTGTTGATATGTAAACTAATGCATAAAAGATGTATCAGATAATGTGCTCTTTAAGAATCAGTAATCCTCTTTATCAAAGAGATGGTTAATCCATTGTCAGATGGGAAAAGTGAATTTGGGTTAAGTCAGGTACCCAGGCTTGCACAGCTCCTAGGCAGCATCACTGCTGGGGTTTGAAGTCTGGTCCACCTGGCTCCATTTCAACACCATGAGCTGCCATAAAGAAAACAGGGGAGAAACCAGGCAAGGCAGAGACTGGAAGGCAGCCTGTGGTCATCCACATCCACAGGGTGAACAGTTATGTTCCCGCCGAATAACCTGCTCGGTGCACAAATAGATGCCACTAACTGTCAACCCACGGGGTATCACCTGCAGCAAACCTCCCTTTGAATCTTAACAGCATTTCCATTGTTCTTAATAGTTACTTACTCAGACTTTTTGGTTTTCTATCATTACACTGATTGTTACATGAAATTTATACATTAGCAAAGGAAGCACTTTGAATCAACCCCAAACAAAGCACAAAACAAAGGCCTCTGAGTCAAGAAAGGTTGGGGAGGCAGAAGTCTGTGCTGCTGAGAAGCCTACATCTGTCTGGGACAGTAGCAGGCTTTACCGGGCAGCTCAGGGAGCAGACCGCTGCAGGAGGCAAGGCTGCTCCCCAGCTCTCCTGAGCTACACTTCCATTGTTTTTGAATTTCAAGATCAAATCTACCCATATGTAAATATGTCTTAACAAAAGCCCATTTTAAAGCCGAATCTAAGTAATGTTTATATCAGCTACCATTTTGCATTACTCAGGCAGTGTTCTCTTTCATTAATGTTATTAACTGAACATTGGTTAGTGCTTAGAATGCAAACAAAATATAACATTTCATGGTTATTGTCCTTGACACATTTCAAAAGTGAAGTTACAGTGGATGTGACAATTCAAAGAAATTCCAATACAGAACACTACCGCTGCCCTCGGCTTTGCCTGTGTCTTCAAACGGAGGTGCCGAGTTTTATTTCTCATTCACTTATTTGTGGGTTCCTGCTCACAGGACTGGGGCGCAATTGCCCTGGTGTTACTGGGGGAGCAGGAGAAACAAGGCCTGCCAAGATTGTTCAGGAGGGAAAACTGGGGACATGAAATTGGCAGGCAGAAAGGTGGGACGAGGCCCTGAGAATGAGCTGGGGCAATGGGTTCAGAACTAATGGTACCCCTTTTAGGTGCACTGTGTTGACATATACCAGGGCTCTAATTCTTTTTTAAAAAATATGTTTATTAATTTAGAGAAAAAGGAAGTAAGAAAGAGTGAGAGAAAGAGAGGGAGAGAAAAATCGATGTGAAAGAGAAACATCAATCTGTTGCATCCCATACATGCCCCAGCTGGGATTGAACCCACAACCTGGGATCGAACCCACAACCTAGGTATGTGCCCTGATCAGGATTCGAACCCCTAACCTTTTCTGGTGTATGGGGAGGAAGCTCCAACCAACTGAGCCATGCTGGCCAGGACCAGGCTTTAACTCCTAACGTTGCCACCCATCTATTCTACCTACGCAACAGTGGTAATTGTACTGTCACTTTCTATTATTTTTATTACTTTTCACATATACATAGTACAGATATACTTAAGATAGTTTTCAAGGTCTTAGAATTATTATAATAGTCTCTCTGTCTTGTCTTAGGCTTCTCCTGACAGTTCTAGTGATTAGTAGAATAAAAACCTTAGGTCCTAAGATTTACTTTATTTTTTTTACTATTTCCTCTCATTTATCATTTCTACTCAAAGTCACAAAAGAACACAGAAAAAATCTCATTCAAACATAGTCGGAATATGACAGTGAGTAGCACATGGGAAATTCATGCACCCTTCATATGTGGATTATATTCCTAGGAAATTTGTTACAAATAGAAATAAAATGTATCAAATATTATTTTTCTCCTAGAAACAGTGCTATAACAGGAGGGGAAAGTTCCTGACCTAGGGCCTTATGCCAACCCTTACCAAAGGCAGGAATTAATAAACTATAAATGATATATTTTGTTTCACAGCATAAAGCTCTCTGAAGCATACATAAATCAATTAAGTAGTACTACCAGTAGTCAATAAACATAAATTCCACTTAATGCGATGCGGTCTCTTTGACCACATTTTCCTGCCAAATATTAAACCAAAGCACAACAACTCTGCGGAGCAGGTTTATTTGCTTCATGGATTTCAGGGTGATTTCCTTGAGGACATTTTGACAAGCACGTTGAAGGAAAGTTTGGTGCAGTGATCTGATGCTGTTGAGGAAAAGAGAAAACTAGCTCATTTTTCTTATAGTTTCCTAATTTTCTTAGTCAATTTTCCTGCCATAAAACCTAGGGACTAGAACTACTCACAGCCTGCCAGCGCGCTTGAGGTTGGGATTAATTTCCTCAAAAGGGGAGAACAACATATGTTCCTGGGAGAAACTGCCTGTTTAAGTGTCAGGAGTTACAACACGGGTGTAACTGGCAGAGGGCTGAATGTGTGAATTGCTCTGAGTACAAATCACCATAAGGATTGCTTGCATGGTTTTTCTTCCTCCCTCCAATCCATCACCGAGTGGAAGAGACGCTCGTTGTGAGGCTTGGGTTTGTACTACCCGTTAATAAATTCTGGGTAAGAGTGGGCAGGCCCTGCAACCTTGCCCAAGAATCCTGGACTGGACCTTAAAGTCACCCTGAAAGTCATCCCTTCAGACTACTGTTCTACCGAGAGAAACTGTCAGTTATGTTTTAAGAATCCAACAAGGATTCTTAAGGAAGAATCAGACCAAGGAAAAACGGATCTCTAATAATTAGTCTCCAAATCTCATAATAAAATCCCAGTTTCATGTCAAGTCAGTCTGTGTGACAAGACACCGTGAACGGCATGATTCGTTCTGTTTCCTGTAGAGGAAAAAAAAAAAGGAAAACTAGTCATTTAATCTTGTATTATATCAAAATTGATTGAAAAAAGTCACAAATTAGTTCTGTCATTTCTGACAACATGATTTTTATCAAAGGCCTAAAAGCTTTGTTAAATGGTGGGAGACAGGGAAAGAGTTTATTTCGAATCTCAGGGGAAAATCATGGCATCAAAATGATTCGACAATCATATACAGATATCAGCATTCAGAGTAACTCCCCTATAGCTGTGTTTGTTTTTTGCAGAATGCTCTTTGTCAGGTTCATTTATCTGAAAAGGTCCAGTTATTCCTTACGTTCTGTACAACCACCTCCACTAAAGCCGGTTCATCTCCGCTTATTTTCTAATCCAGTAGAACCAAGGAGGCAAGATGGTCAAGTAAGATCTTCCTTTGAAATGCAAACTGCTGTTTACCCCGCATGTTACAAGGCAGAATTCTTCTCTCTAGAATCACCTAAAACACACTTGAAAGCCAGAAGTTTCTCGTGTACAATAAACGCTGGTAAACTCAATGTCACAAACCGATCCGTCCTGGATAAAGACACTGATGTCATCTAGTTCAGGAGGTAGAAAATGATATTCTCAGATTCTGGATGTGGAGGAGAGAAAAAAAAAGGTGGGGGGGGGGAGTGAAGCAAAAAGTGGTGATTAGCTTTCCTTCTTTAGCAAATCCAGCTTTCTTTGGACTGTTTCTTTTCTGCCTGCCTAGCAATGAGTAAATTCCTTTAAGACAAGAAGATGGTTCTTTCAAGAATACCCTTTCCCTCCCTCAGCTCAAGTTTTCTGACCCCCCAAACCCACCCATTGTTGGACCTGACAAGTAAGCAAATGAACACAGGAAAATTGTGTAGAAGCCGCAGGCTGAGAAAAAAGAGAGTGCTGAAAGAAAGAAAACCAGTATGAATGTTTCTTGAAACCCTGGAATGGCCGCCAAGCGCAAAGATGTGAGGGAAAACCAGCCTTTTAATGGAATGGGCCTCACCCAGATGCAAAACCTGTTTAAATGTCAACACACCTTTGAACAAGGAGATAAGTCCTTTAAGCAAAACAGTGAAACTCCTTAAGAGGTACTTAGAAGACTTAAACTGAGAGAACTTCTTTCAGGTGACTTCTTAGGGACGAGTGGCCCATCATCTCTCTGACAGAAAGAGCGTGGACACCAAGCTGTACTAAGGATTGTAGAATAATACCCACCATTTACTGGGCTCTCATTTTGTGCCAGTCAGATCTCCTCTGACTGGCCTCCATTTTACAGACCAGCGTGTGGCCACCTCCAGGCGCAGCATGAGTGACAAAGCTGGAATCTGAATGTAGAACGTCACGCTTTTTCTGCAATACAAAGTGGTTTCCCTCCAAAGAATTCATCTATGAAACTGCTCTGGCAGCAGTACAGTTCTGTAGTGCTTTATAGTCAGAGCTTTCCTATTCTGCAAAGGTGGGCCGCAGTGCAAACGGGAACTGGGAAGTGGCAGGAGCCTGGGCTCGGCTAACTCACTGCCTGGGTTAGGCCCGCACCATGTTGTACACCCCTATTGAAACCTTATCGTTTTCCTTTGTATCCATAAAAGGGTGATGACAATAGCTCCTTAAAAACTGTTTTGAGGAACAAATGAGATGATATATGTTAAATACTGCTGGCACGTATTATACTCAATACATGTCTCTTTACCCCCTTTCTACATAACTGTTCAAACACAATAGCACTGTGCTTTCTGTCTTGGCGAATACCATTCCTCAACTCCTCAGTCACCTAAGCTGTAAACTTTGAAAGACTCACTCATTGATCTAGTCAAAAAATACTTTTGAGTCAATCATAACTGAAAAATAAGTTAATAATAGTAACAAAAACAACTTTTTGAGCACTTACCTGATGCTGCGCAGTGTTTTGGGAACTGGGAATGGAGACACGAACAAACAGGTGAATTAATTTAATTAAATTATTAATTAAATTAAAATAATTTAAATACTCTCCATCTCCCAGTCTCCCATGCAAATAATAAAGTCCTGTCCATCGTACATTAGTATGTTAGAAAATGAGACCTCATCCTACTAGAACACCTTCAATCTGTCCCATCCTCATTTTTCCTGCTGCCACCGCCCAAACAGGGCAATGCATCCTCCTAGACTCAGTTTCAAACTTCAGCAGGCACCAGAATCATTCGGAGGACTTGTTAAAATCCAGACTGTTGGGATCCACCCTCAGAGTTTGCAGGTTACGTTAATGTTACCTCATTTACTTACTGCTCTCTCCACCAATAACTTCCCCATCTTCTCACCCAGGAGGTCCACAAACTCTGGCCCATCAGGCCAAATCCAGCCCATAGCTTGTTTTTATAAATAAAGATTTATTGGAACACAACCATGTCCATTTGTTCACACATTGTCCATGGCTACTTGTGGGCTACAAGGCAGACGTAACTACTTGTGACAGAGACCATATGGCCTGTAAAGCCTAAAATATTTATGATCTGGCCTTTTACAGGAAAAAAAAAAGAAAGTGCTGACTTCATCCTTACAATGCTTCAAAAATGGGCTTTCCAAAAATAAGGCCCCTCCTGTCAACTCTTAATTTAAAAATATCAGCTGGCTCCTCATGTTTTACACAGTTGAATCCCAAGTCTTCTATGATGCAACCAACTGTCTGACCCTGGTTTACCAATCTCTTTGCACCCCATTCCAGTGATTTTCAACAGGTGTGCTACAGGAATTTTTAAAACACGAAATACCTGACTATTTAGTCAGGGGCACTGACCGCTTTTCTCTTAGATTGTCAAATTAAAAAATGACAACACACCTGGCTGATGTGGCTCAGTGGATTGAGCCTGTGAATTAAAATGTCACTGGTTCGATTCCCAGTCAGGGCACATGCCTGGGTTTTGGGCCAGGTCCCCAGCTTGGGGCTGGGCCAGGTCCCCGGTTGGGGATGTGCAAAAAGTAACTGAGTGATGTATCACACTGATGTTTCTCTTCTTCTTTCTCCCTCCCTTCCCCTCTCTCTAAAACTAAATAAATGAAATCTTTAAAAAAATGACAATAGCCAACGCAACAACAGCCATCTGATGTGAATGCCTTGTCTTGAACCATAAGTACATAGGTTATATAGGAGAGTTGCATCTCATCGGTCACATCCTACAATAGGGTTGTATCTGATTAGTTAATTCTTGGCGCCAGAAATCCTTATATACAAGTATAGGCACCTGATTTTTTAAAAAGTCACATTGGAGCTCAAAGGGTAGGTAATTACTATTATCTTTTTGTAAATTAATAAAAATTATACCTTTTTCTTTGGTCAGATGCAAAATATACATATTTTTTGGTGTGCCACAGAATTTTAGTAATTAGTTCATGTGTGCCACGAGATGAAAAAGTTTGAAAATCACTGCCCACCCAACAATCTAGCCATCCCGAACTTCTTGGTTTTCTCTGAACACGCCAAGGTCCTCTTCCACTTCCACGTCTTCCTGAAGCCAGAATAGCTGGCATTGGTGCTGCCTGTCCCTACCAGAGCCAATAAGCAGAGACAGGGACTGAATCTTTATGGGCGCTTTATTCAGATAGCCGGCGATCTGAGAAGACAGTGTGTTTGTACCTTAACAGACCATGTTAAATTCCATTTTAAACCGACCCTTCTTATAAGGAGAAGGAAAGTGTAGGTAAGGGGTTTGGAATTCAGGGGAAAAGTTAATCAGATAAAAGCTGCAACATTCTTTCACCTGTGTCCTGGGCGGTGGTCTTTCATCTGTGCCCTGGGCAGTGGTCTTTATCTGAGTTCTGGGCGGTGCCCTGGGCAGTGGTCTTTATCTGAGTTCTGGGCGGTGGGCATCTCACCCTGGAGTACAATGGCTCACATACCATCCTGATTGCTTGAAGTCCTGAGGCACAAAGGTGCAACTGCTTATGGTCTCAGGGAGTCAAGGCAGGTCATACCTTCAGTTCCTGAAACAATAGCTTTTACATACTTTGATTACTAAGCTTATTAGTTACTACCTGAAACTAAAAGTTTGCCAACTGTTTGAGTCCCCCATCATTCCCATATCCTGTCCCTTTATCTACAACATCCTTCTCCCTGTCCTTCACAGGATGAGCAACCACATCATATGTGAGTTTAATTTTTAAGAATTCAAGTACACACTCTACAAAGAGAGGGAAGAAGAGGACACTACTGCCTATGCCTTCTACTTAACCCGTGCATGTTTCCGAATGAACGCGAGCTAGGAGGCTGGAAACCACTGCTTCCTCAGTGCTCAGATGCCCTGCGCCTGTCTATGCTGGTGCGAGTGTCACCGCAGAGGGTGGAATCCTAGTGTTTAAAGATGTGTTTTTTTCACAACAAAACCAGCCAGCTCTTCATCTGGTGCTCAGAGAAGAAGTAGCAATCTGTTCCAAAGCTGGAGGAAAATCTGGCTATGCTGGGCTTACTAGACACTGGGTATCTGGATACTATATATGTAGCTACTCGGCCTTGGGGGTGACTTAAGAGTTCACTTTAAACAACAACCTTTAGACCCCAAGCCCTAAATAAGACCTGCCTCAATCTTTAAGCTATTTCTTCTCATTTCCTCTGCTGTGGAGTTGGTCTTTCTCTCTGGTAAATAACATCTATTCCCTTAGTAATTTGTGCATATCTATAGAATACCATTGCATTACAATTATGTATTTATTTAATGTTCAGGCTCTCTCATCATTAGGCAACAAACTATTGAAAGACAAAGTCATATTTTACTTATCCTTAGTCTTTCCCAGTACCTAGCTTAAGTAGAAACATTTAACAAGTGTTTATGGATGAAGCAGATAAAGTCCCACCTTCCACTTTAGACCACTTCCTCTTCTCTGAACTGACCTATGAATTAATTCCTGGTGAACTTTCACTTAATGCCCTGGTTTGATCTTTAAGTGCCTTTTAATCCCTCCAGTGTTCCTTTTCTTTTCTCACCTTTGAGTTAAGTTTGTTCAGGGCAGAGTCCCTATATGCTTACCCAGTCATACAAAATATTTGTGAACTGATTGCTAATTTGAGTATGATCCGTTAAAACAGAGATAAACTAAGAAAATTAGTTTTTACTTAGTCAGAGGTTTGTTTATGGCAGTTTGTCTGGAGTTATAAAGACCCTGCAGCAGGGTAAATATTTGTGAGCCCCTAAAATTCATATGTTGAAAACAAATCCCCAGTGTATTTGCAGGTGGGGCTCTTGGGAGGTGATTAGGACGTGAGGGTGGAGCCTGCATGAATGGGATTACGATAACACCCTTACAAAAGAGGCCCAGAGAGCTCCCTCCAATCTATCATGTAAAGACTCAAGGAGAAGATGGCCTTCTGAGTCCATATTCAAATGCAAATAAGCCACACCCACTTTGATATTATTGTTTGTATTGTGTTGGCCAAAAAGTTTGTTTGGTTTTTTCTGTACACTGGCTCTAGTAGTGCTTAGTTGCCTTTAATCACTCAAAACAATTTTTTTAGATGGTATTGTGACAGCTGTCATATCAGCATGCATTAAAAAACTAATCGAAATTGGTGAATTTTTGTGTAGCCATTTTAATATTGAACATGGAAGAAAATTAGCAACATTTTTAGCATATTATGCTTTATTATTTCAAGAAAGGTAAAAACACAACTGAAACACAGAAAAGGATTTGTGCAGTGTATGGAGAAGGTGCTGTGACTGATCAAATGTGTCAAAAGTGGTTTGTGAAGTTTCATGCTGGAGATTTCTCTCTGGACGATGCTCCATGGTCAGGTAGATCAGTTGAAGTTGGTACGATTAAATGGAGACATTGAGGACAATCAATTGTACCACGTGGGAGACAGCCCGACATACTCAAAACATCCAAATCAAAAAAGTTACTGGTGAAAATGAAAAATGTGTCTTTTATTTTATGGAAAAAACTAAACGGACTTTTTGGCCAACCCAATAGTAGCCTGACCTGTGTTGTTGGGCTGGAAAGTTGTTCCTCGCTGGATGGCTTCTCTCTCAGCAGCTGTGCCCAGGGCTGCTCCCTTGCCCATTCACAGAAGTCGAGCTCTCTTCCAGGATCCGGTTTGTTTTTTCTTCATGGCATTTGTTCATAAGGTAAGCGAAAAGTCCTAAATACATATTTGTCTAGTGAATGTCAAGATGCCACAGATAACATACTAAAGGGGCAAGCAGCTAAGCTGATTTGACCATGTATTCAATTTTTCTATCTGTGGTGGAAGTAAGGAGAAGTAATAGAGAATTGGTTACTTAAAAGTTAACCAAACTTAAGAAAGGCTAGCATGCAAGGTATCAGTTAGTCTGGAGCCTTCAAAAGGCTTTTGGTTTTGTTTACTAGGGATTTTCTGCAGACTTCACTTTCTTAGAATGTTAAGCAGTATTTCTTTTTAAAATACCCATAATTTATCACACATTTTTGAAACTTCACTCTTCATACTCTAAGAAACTTTAGAAAATACTTTTATGATCCCCTCTCTTATATTTTTGAGAAAGTGAAATAAAAAGTTTACTCAATAAAATTGTGCTAAAAAGTGTGAAAGTAAACAAGGAAAGTCCTCTCCTGGTGAGTGTCGCTGTGTGATGACTGGGGATGTCTGTGGGGGAGTGTGTGTGTGTGTGTGTGTGTGTGTGTGTGTGTGTGTGTGTGTGTTTGGAGCCTGAACACTCACAGTTGAGTCCACTTAGGGAGAAGAGGGAACCCAGACTTTTGCCTAAAAGCTCAGGGGAAACGGAGGGAAGAGGATTGAGGGCTGAAGTTGGTGGCATGTGTTTCTTCCTCTGTGGACTCTTTCTTTTTCCTTTGTTCCATTCATATAGATCTTTGTTCTCTGCCCCTGATTCTCTTCCATACGTCCTTTCTCTCTTTCACTCTTAAACCACCAAGATTTGGAACTAAAATGGGAGTTTAAAAGTTACTGTAAATTATTTTTTAAAAACACTTTATATTTTCTGATGTCGTTTTTCATTTATTCCTCTAATATAATATTCTGTTGATCAGGCTGATTTTAAATGAAAAATTATTCCAACTTTCTTTGCTTATTATTTTTAAATGGTCTAAATCACTGAGTTCCCTGAAAATGTGCACTTATTTGACCCAGAAACCTTTCTTCCAGGAATCTGTATTAAGGAAATAATTGCACTGGTCTGTAAGGACACATGTATAAGGCTCTTTATCCTAGAACTGTCCATCATAATGTCAACTTTGTATACAATCTTTATGTCTAAAATAATGTTGATTAAATAATTTTAGGTATATTCATGCAATTAAACGTTTTGCAGCCATTAAATTTAATTATAGAGGTAAATATTTATTCCTATAGAAGATATTTATGCTATATAGTTAAGTGATAAAAGTGGTTACCAAAAGATGTACATCATGATCTCTGTTTCACATACATATATGTATACACATGCATGTAAAGAAAAAACACTCAAAAATATAATAGAAATTCAATAAATTGTGCAGTGGTTATCTCTGGTGATATGATTGTGGATAATTTTTATTTTTTGTTCCCATAAAATTTCTGATTTTTCTATAATTAGAAAAACTGTTACTTCTATAATAAAAATAGTTTCATATGCCCTGGCTGGTGTGGCACAGTAGATTGAGTAGCAGCCTGCAACCCAAAGGTCACAAGTTTGATTCCCAATCAGGGCACATCCCTGGGTTTCGGGCCAGGTGCCCAGTGGAGGGCATGCAGGAGGCAACCACACATTGATGTTTCTCTCCCTTTCTTTCTTTCTCTCTCCCATCCTCTCTCTCTAAGAAGTAAATAATAAAATCTTTAAAACAAATAGTTTAATATAACCAACAAAATTTGATGCTGATTATATGTGATACTTGACTAATTTGTGTAGAAAACTGCACCCATTCTTGTTCTAACCAATTTTATAATCCTGTTCTCTCTCTCTCTTTCCACCTTTTTCCCTTCTTTCCCCTTCTCAGTAACAGACATTCCCAGGGGCTGGGAAACCACTTGCAAGTAACTTGTCGAGGCCGCTGCAGCCCAAAAGTTCCTGAAAGTAAAAAACAGCACGAAAAATTCACTGCTCAAGAGAGGTGCTCTCTGAAGAAAATGTCTCTTAGCTGAGTAGGGTTTTCTTTCAATCTGTTTGATTTTAATGGATTTTAGCTTCAAGATGTCTGAGGTTCTAAGAACTTTCATTCAGTGTAACCTCCTTGCCTGAACATGTAGTGGCAGGCAGTGACTCTGCAAAAGTGGACATTTTTAAGGGGGCATGCACATTAGCAAAGTAAACTGGAAATTGGGGCCATTTTCCACGGCCTCAAACTACTTCCCCCTGACCTATTTGTTTTTTCCATGTGTGTGTCACCTTGCCCTGAATTATCCTGATAATTCTGCATTGGGCATTTGACTTATTTCCAAAGGAGTAGCCCAGAATTCCTCTCCTGCCCTTTGTCCATGGCAAAGCCTGGGTGCTGGCTTGCAGAGTGGTAACAACAGGCTCCGTAGCAGAAGAGAAGCCGTCATTCTAGAAGGTGTATGGACCTCTACTGTCTTCTAATATTGGGACCCCAGACGTGAGGTTAAAGGAACAAAGAGAAGGATGGCACATGCTGTTTTTAGCTCCTGTGTTTGGCCCAGGAGGTCTGTCTGGGAGACCACTCGTCCTCTCTACACTGGTTTCCAACAGACCAAATGAGCCCTGTGATATTGCAGGAGGGGAGCTACTCACTTAAAGGCAAAGGAAAGAATGCCACAAATGCGACGTTCACACGGAGCTCGCAGTGATGGGGGAAGCCAGAATTCTTTCCTAGATTTTATCTCTGCCTTGCTGTGTGTCCCTGAGCACTGAGGCTACTTCTGTGGCCTCCGCTTTCTCATGCACGGACAGGTAATAATACTCTGTTCTCTCTGCTGTCATTATGTGGGCACCGTGAGAACAAACTGGCAAGTTAATGAGATTTAAAATAGGAAGAAAATGTTTTTTGAAACCTTTAAAGTACGCTGAGATTTTCAGGGCCTGATGAATTAGAAGGTATTTTTTTGAGAAAAAAAAAATCTATACAATTCACATTGTGTACATATTGTTGCTTTGAGTGCTGTATTTATCTGACAATTTTTTTCTCCTTTCAGCACAAATATTGATGACAAAACGGAAGCAAAGTAAAATGATAGGAACAAGTAAGCCTGAAAACGAAAGTGTAGCCAGTCACATCAAGCCTTGGACCCATATCCTGAGTGGAACCAGCGTTACGATGACTTCCCTCCAATAGCTCTGGACAGAGCATTTCACAGAGTGACTAAAACGTCCACCCCGGCACATACGTATCTCACATGGCGAAACAGTGTGATCTTATCTTAGGGAAGTGCTGAGAACACACTTATTGAACAATACTGAGGACTTTTCCTGGACAATCTCTGGCCTTTGCCTGGAACAATTGTATCACACAGAGACATTTGTGGTTCAGATCTACAAGCAACATAGGATCTGAAGCCAACGTACAGCTTTGGCTCAGCACAACTGAGAACCAGATTTAAAATGTGAGGCATTTGTCTTATTTGCACTTCAGAAAAGAGTATTCCGAGTTTTTCAGGGTTCCTCTTCTATATCCCCAATATGCCAAAAAATCAAAGCAATCAACTACTTTCTGAAGAAAACAAATTTGTTTAGTTAATTCAGACTTTTAATGAGCCCTACTCCCTTGTGTGCCTTTCCTTTCTTTTGTTCTAAAAATACATCTAGAAATAGGGGAAATGGTCAACAAATGTTAACATATTTTCTACTGAACTTTATGTCATAGATATTTAGCTTAGAGTGTGGAATCTGAAGGGAAAATGTTATTTTCTAAATATCCTAAAACTGTGTTCGTTCTGGAAGGGCAAACAAAACTAGTAACAATGATTATCTGCTGTGGGGTGATGGGGCACGGGGGGAAAACCTCACCTTTTCAAGTTTTTGATGTTTGCACCAAAATTAATTATCTACCACCAAATTAAAATACTAATTTAAAAAGTTGACCTATAGGGAAAGAAATTAGAGAAAAGAATGAGGAGCTGGGTTTTTTTAATGGGACCGGTCTGATGTATTTGCATTTTTGCAATATGTATGAATAAATAAATGTGTACTCATAATTAAAAGGAAAAATATATATACCTGTGTATTCACTGCTTCTCAAGTAAGGAAGAGCCTCTTACTATTTCCTTACACACATGTACATGTGGTTATCTTTTCCATGTGCCCAAGAGCGACTCCATGGCCATGGCATGAAGGGAAAGCTCCAAATTCATTCTAAATTCTAAGCCAAATGGTGATTATGTAGCTTGTTCTGTACAGACATAGCAGGCTCACACATTCCTGTAAGAAAACTACAGGTAGATGACACCCCTCAACAGATGACCCTGTACAGGAACCCATTTTAACACTTACTTCAGGTAGTATTGCATGTGACACAGTATTTGAAAGACCAACCAAATAAACTGTTCCTAGGAAATGTGTCCAATAAGATACTTCTTGAAGAGTGTTGCTTTTCTTAGGTCACTGGGAAGTGAAAGATGTTTAAATATAAAGTCAAGATGAAAACCTAAATTTTAGCCCTGGCTGCTGTGGCTCAGTAGATTGAGTGCCAGCCTCTAAACCAAAGGGTCGCCAGTTTGATTCCCAGTCAGGGCACATGCCTGGGTTGTGGGCCAGGTGCCCTGTGAGGGGTGTGAGAGGCAACCACATATTGATGTTTCTCTCCCTCTCGTTCCCCCTCCCTTCCCCTCTCTCTAAAAATAAATAAATAAATAAATTTAAAAAGAACGATTTAAAAAAACTAAATGGGACCACTTCCGGCCAAGATGCAGGCGTAGGTAGACACACTGTGCCTCTTCACGCAACCAAAAGAAGGACAACAACAATTTAAAAACAAAAAAACAACCAGAACTGACAGAAAATCAAACTGTATGGAAGTTGACAACCAAGGAGATAAAGAAGAAACATTGATCCAGACCAGTAGGAGGGGTGGAGACAGGCAGCCGGGCGGAGAGGACTTGCTACAAGGTGGCGGCTGGTGGACCCAGCAAGGTGGCAGATTGTGGAACAGGGCAGGCCAGGCTGCAGCTGGCAGACCCGGCGACAGACCATGAAACCCAGGGCTCCAGCGCAGAAAAATAAAGCCTCAAACCTCTGATTGAAAACACCTGTGGGGGTTGAGGTGGCAGCAGGAGAAACTCCCAGCCTCACAAGAGAGGTTGTTGGAGAGACCCACAGGGGCCTAGAGCGTGCACAAGCCCACCCACTCAGGAATCAGCACCAGAAGGGCCCAATTTGCTTGTGGGTAGCAGGGGAAGTGACTGAAAACTGGCAGAGAGCAGAGCAAGAGCCATTGTTCCCTCTCAGACCCCTCCCCCATATACAGCATCACAGCACAGTGACATGCATTGCCCCACCCTGGTGAACACCTAAGGCTCCGCCCCTTTACGTAACAGGCATGCCAAGACAAAAAAATGGCCCAAATGACAGAACACATCAAAGTTCCAGAAAAAAATACAACTAAGCAATGAAAAGATAGCCAACCTATCAGATGCACAGTTCAAAACACTGGTAATCAGGAAGCTCACAGAATTGGTTGAATTTGGTTACAAATTAGATGATAAAATGAAGGCTATGCTAACTGAGACAAAGGAAAATGTACAGGGAACCAATAGTGATGGGAAGGAAACTGGAACTCAGATCAACGGTGTGGACCAGAAGGAAGAAAGAAACATCCAACCAGAAAAGAATGAAGAAACAAGAATTCAAAAAAATGAGAAGAGGCTTAGGAACCTCCTGGGCATCTTTAAATGTTCCAGCATTCGAATTATAGGGGTACCAGAAGGAGAAGAGGAAGAACAAAGAATTTAAAAGTTATGTGAACAAATAATGAAGGAGAACTTCCCCAATCTGGCAATGAAAATAGACCTCCAGGAAGTCCAGGAAGCTCAGAGAGTCCCAAAGAAGCTGGACCCAAGGAGGAACACACCAAGGCACATCATAATTATATTACCCAAGATTAAAAATAAGGAGAGAATCTCAGAAGCAGCAAGAGAAAAGGACACAGTTACCTACAAAGGAGTTCCCATAAGACTGTCAGCTGATTTCTCCAAAGAGACCTTACAGGCAAGAAGGGGCTGGAAAGAAGTATTCCAAGTCATGAAAGGCAAGGACCTACATCCAAGATTGCTCTATCCAGCAAAGCTTTCACTTAGAATAGAAGGGCAGATACAGTGCTTCTCAGATAAGGTCAAGTTAAAGGACTTCATTATCACCAAGCCCTTATTATATGAAATGTTAAAGGGAGTTACCTAAGAAAAAGAAGATAAAAAATAAGAACAGTAAAAATGACAGCAAACTCACAGGTATTAACAACCACAACTATAACAAAAACAAAAGCAAACTAAGCAAACAACTAGAACAGGAACAGAACCACAGAAATGGAGATCACATGGAAGGTTATCAACAGGGGAGTGGGAGGGGGATAGAGGGGGAAAAGGTACGGAGAATAAGTAGCATAAATGGTAGGTAGAAAATAGACAGGGGGAGGTTAAGAATAGTATAGGAAATGTAGAAGCCAAAGAACTTATATGTATGACCCATGGACATGAACTAAAGGAGGGGAATGTGGGTGGCAGGGGGTGTGCAGGGCGGAGGGGAGTGAAGGGGGAAAATGGGACAACTGTAGTAGCATAATCAATAAAGTATATTAAAAATTAAAACAGTAAGTGAACATATGCAGAACATAGACTTGAAAATTCAAGTGGAATAAACTCCACAAAAAACCAAACCAAAACAAAACAAAACCCTACACTTTTAGATGTCTACTTTTATAGACCCCTCTAGATACTGTAATATTTCTCAATCCTTTTTTTTTTTTTGCAAATAGAAAAACTGAAATAGATTGTCTACTTTGCATGGCACAGAATATGTATGTGGGTCTTATAAATGTGACAGGATTCCAAATGGGCCAGTCTACATCTATAGAACCATTTATCCATTCATTCATCCATCAGTCATTTCTCTTAGTAGGTGTGAGGCTCTGAAGATACAGAGATAAATAAGACCCAGTTGGAGTAGGGGAGGCTGATGTGAGAATCAGAGATCATCAACTGGTGTAATGAAGAACGAATTGTCCTATGTAAAGCACAGGTGTACCCTAGAGTCAAAAGGGAAGGAAAATGGCACCTCTCCAGGAGGGTGGCCATGGAGTTTTAAAAGAGCAGGGCATGAAAAACACTTAGCACAAACTGACATGCAATAAAGGATTGCGAAGTATTAAGTGTTTAAAAGAATGTAGCAGAGTTATAGAGTATTTGGGGAGTGTCTCCGAAGAATATGCAATTCAGCCTGAAAGTAGGAGAGGGAGGGAGGAAGGGAGGAAGGGAGGAAGGAAGAAAGGAAAGAAATGTATTTTAGGGGCTACTTGATAGTTTCTAGAATTGCATTAAGTTCATAAATAACCAATTGATAATTTTAACTCAAAGGATTTTCCATGAACTTGGGTTAAAGCAGGGAAACTTCACTTACCACACTAGGATCAAAGGAGACCCAAGTCTCCCACTCTAGGCACTTTCGACATTTTAGACTGGACGATTCTTCGTGCGGGGGTATGTGCTCTGTGCTGTAAGATGCTTAGCTGCATCCCTTGTCTCTATGCCAGAAGCAGCCCCCTCACTGTGACAACCAAAAATGTGTCCAGCCATTGCCAAATGCCCCTGAGGGGTCAACATCGCTCCTTATTAAGAACCACTGCCCTAGACTAAGATCATTCCATTAAATATTTAAAGTTTCCTAAGCTATTATGCTGCAAATGGAAAATTAAGGTGAATAGAGAACAACTTAAATGTTTTCCTCTTGTTTCTATTGCTGCTCAATGTATTGTGATGAAAACTATCTAATTAACATGTCTACAGACTGGTTAATTCTCATTTTCATATGCCAGTTATAACAGGGTTTGAGACACAATCCAGGAAAATGTCCTAGTTTCTAAATATCTTTAAGTTTTCTTTGCAGAAACTGTACAATAGGGGTTTTTTTGTCATCAAAGCCATAGAGACTTTAGACTCAATGCTGCTAGCTGTAGTTCCCTGATGGGTCCCACTGGCCTGTTGGCACAAGGTCCTGGACTGGTGACCCCTGTCTTTCATCATCTTCCTCTGCACTTGATGGAAGTTGCAAAAAGTGCAGGTGATCCAGAGGCCGCTGGGAGATTTCTGTTTACCTGCGGGGATGATGCCATCCCACCTCTCACCATCCTAACTGCTCGAGCCCCTTCCACAGTAAACTGTGATTTGCTGGGACTTACTTTGTAAAAACCATGAAAAATATTAATTTTTATCATTTTTAAAAGAAAAAAGAAAATCAGAAGAGGTATGTTTATATTTAAAATGTATTATTTTCTTAAATAAACCTTCCGGATAAGGGCTGGGCATGGGATGATGAGTCAAGGACACCCTTAACCACAGTTTATTGATGATCAGGTTCATTCTGCTGCCTCTGCGTAAAGGACCCAGGTGTTTTCTCCCTTTAGAAGGTTTCTACCATTTTTACTTTCAAAATGATAACAAGATATTTCCTTAGAAACCATGTATGCGTATGTTAGTACGTATATGTAGGACTGGTGCTTTTTCTTCGTTATAAGTCCAAATTTGTGTATATTCTTCTACACATTTTTCTACAGACCGAATATTTTAACTTAACAATGTATTGTACAGGCAGTACTATGTCAGTCCGTAGTGCTATGATTCTGTCTTTTAAACAATTGTATAGTATTCCGTTTCATGAACATACCACAGTTTATTTAATTAGCTCTTTATTGATAGACATATGGGCTGTTTTCCATATTTGGTTACTAGAAATATTATAATGAATATTCTTATTCATATTGTTTGTGATTGTTAACAATAATGCTGGGTCAAAGGATGTTTGCATTTCAATGTTTTAAAACATTAACAGATTATTTCCATAGAGGCTGTACCAATTTATTTTCTCACTGTGTGAGAGTGGTTGCTTCCCCCATATTCCTGCTAGCATAATATGTTATACAACTTTCTGATGGGTTAAACATACCTTGTTTTTTTTATTTGCATTTCCTTAATTAAAAGTGAAGATGAATGTATTTTCCTATGTTCAAACAAACATGTATGTCTTTTTCTGTGAACAACTTTTTCATGTCTATTCCTTCCTCCTCTGTCTACTTCCTTCCTTCCCTCCGCAATTATTTCTCTGTCTCTGCCTCTCTCCTTTCTAAGGACCCTTGGAAACTAGCCTTTTTTCTATTGTATTTGCTGCAAATATTTTTTCCTGAGCTTGTTTTTGCTTTTCAACTTTGTTTATGGTAACTTTTCACACAGAAATATTTAGTTTATATAGTCAAAATTATTCATATTTTTCTCTATGGCTTTTGTCTTCCACTTAGAAAGCCCTTCTTTATTTTGAGATTATAAAGGAAAAAAAAAAACTCTTCCATGTTTTTTTTTCTAGTACTGTTATAGTTTTACTTTTCATCTTTAAATCTTTGAACTATTGGTTTTTATTTTTGAATGAGTGAGGTAGGAATCCAAGTTTTATTGTTTTCCATATGGCTAGCCAAACGTCCCAATGCAATTTATTCTCCCTCCAAATAGAACCTTTCTCTTACACTAAAGTGTCTCAGAAGTCTTAATTCTTTTCCATTTATTTTTATCTCTTCACATACCAATAACAAACTGCTCATAATATATGCATTTTGTTTATTAATGTTTTATTTTTACGTGTTTATCAATACCTCCTTCTAACTATGTATTATTTTTTATTACTAATCCTGCAGGCATAGTGATAAATGTATAGGGTGTTAGGATACAACCATTTTTGTAGTGGGGACAGTTTGACAAGTTTATACCCTCTGCAAGCATGCTTTTGACATTTGTAAGATTTTGAGAAAAACTTAAACCATTAAATGCTCAGCTGTTTTTTATTATCTTTCAAACTCAGAACATTAACTTAACTCTTAACACCCTTAACTCTTAACACTCTTAAAGTTTATCTTTGTTTATCATCTCATTTCTCAGCTCACATCCTGAAACCAAAGTCAAGTTACTGACTGGGATAAGGAGCGTTGTGACAGGAGGGTTCCGGTGACTCTGAGAGGACAAAAGCCAGTGAGGTGCCATCCAGGGAGCCACCGCTGCAAAGCACAGGCAGCAAGTGGCCACCGCAGAGGCCCAATACCCCAAGCTTATCAATTATGGGGACCACAGGAACAAAATAGTCAGGTAAAGCAAAGGATTGTTTGATTGTATCAGAAGAAAAATATCCACCCCTGGCCCGTTGGTTAGAGCATCGTCCTCATACACCAAGGTTACGGGTTCAATTCCCAGTCAGAGAAAATACAAGAATTAAGCAATGGATGCATAAATAAGTGGAACAACAAAGTGATGTTTCTCTCTCTTCCCACCCCTTCCTTTCTCTCTTTAAAATCAGTAAAAAAAAAAAAAAAAAAAAAAGTTTTAAATCCAGACTTGACAAACAGGATCCTGTACCCCATTCAAACTCAACAGAGCGGAGGTGCACCAGGCCCTCAGGCAAGTCCTAGACTTGAATTAATTAAAAAACCCCAAGCACGGTTAAGGAAGGGGAAGGCTGGTTCCCTTTAAGGAGGACTGCTACTAAACCACAAATGTGTATCACGAATCTCCCTCCGGTCTTTCCAGAAAAGACCCAGGAGAACTCTGGTCCTCTTCCCTTTTCCATGCCTTTTCCAAAGGTGCCTGCCCGCCTTGCCTCACGAACCTAAGGGGTAAAACCTGTCCTTAGCCGCCTCCTCAGCAGGTCCTGCGGAGGCCGGTTAGCACCTCACTGTGGAACGTGGGGATTCTGGATGATACTGTTTTGTTCTCAGCTGAAACTCGGGCAGAAAGAGCTCCTTTTACACATCCTGTCGTATTATTTGTGAAATCCTCCTTGTTTGGGGATTTAAATGAAAGAAATGCGTGTAAAATACTATACTTAGCATGGTGTCAAGTATATAACATGCTCAGTTAATATTATTTAACAAGTGTTTACATGGCATACTTAGGTAATCTAAGTGCTTTCTAAGTAATCACTCATGTAATCCTCAAAACAACTCTATCATCCTCATTTTATAAATTGAAGAAACTGAGGCACGGGGAGGTTACATATCTGGGCAAATATTAAAGAGCTGGTAAGTGATGAAGCTGGGATTCAATTTCAGACAGTCTGGCTCCAGGAGTCAGGCTGTTAACCACTCTGCTATTTCCCATTCCTAATAATAGTTATTGTTATTATCATCATGACGATTATTTGATATGTATGGGATCAGCCTCAAAGCCAAGTAAGTTTCATGAGCAAGCTGCTCGAATGTAGAGTTTGACTTCATCCAATTGAAGTGCTATCGCTCCCTAGACCAGAGCCAATGCTAGTTCGGTTTTCCCCGAAGACGTATTGACAGAGAATGAATACACATGGATCTGGTTAATAGATAGTTGTGTTCAGATTACAGCACTGTATCCCAAATATTGATTTCAGCTTTATGGGCCCTGAACAATAGTGGGTATCACTAACCAACAGGGAGGATGAGGATTTCTCCTTCACATTTCCCTCACCCTAGGAGGAGAGTTGGCATCCGGCAGGACTGGCAGGCACTTCACTTTGGCCTGATGTGCAGAAACTTAGAAAGAGCAAGTTTCTTTACAAAGAAGAGACACATAGATTCTGTCAATGCATTAATTATAGTAGAAATAGATCAGTTGTCTTCACAATGGACACCTGCCATCAATCATTAGATGTATTTCTTTGACCTGAACAACATCCACTTCACTGTGGCTGACTCCTCTCCTCTTGAATTCCTGTGTATCTCTATATTAATTGATATAACTAATGTAAGTTGAACATGCTTCTATGTCTTTCTAAAAAATTTTTTAGAAAGCTTTTATTTATCTTCAGAGAGAGGGGAAGGGAAGGAGAGAAACTGGATGTGCCAGAAAAACATTGATCAGTTGACTCTCTCATGCCCCCTACAGGAGACCTGGCCTGCAATCCAGGTATGTGCCCTGACTGGGAATTGAACCAGTGACCCTACACTTCTCAGTAGGATGACCATCCCACTGAGCCACACAAGTCAGGGCTGCTTCCATGTCTTGCAGTCTAAAGAACTTAATACAATCATATTACCCTCATACATGGTGATCTAATCTTTCCCACTTCTGTTTCTTAAGACACTAGCCAGAAATTACAGAATATGATTCAATAATGGTGGTAATAGCAAGAATCCTTTTCTTGTTCCTGATACTAATGGTAATACCTCTAGAGCATTTGTGATATGCTCTATCCTTTGAGAATTTGATAAAAGCTAACTCTAGAAAAATGCACAGGCCCACAAAATGTGTTTATAGTTTTAGGAGGTTTGAGAACCATGGACCCCATGAAAGTTTTTTGTGATCTCATTAAGTATGAGGTTGGCTATTCTTTTAAGATTTTTTTTACCATATTAATAAAGATTCCTGATAGTGCTAATTTACAGGTAAAAAAATATATGTATTTCATAAAATTTATTTTATAATCAATCAATATACTTATGTATTTTATTCTCTTTAGTCTTATTGATGCTGAATTATAGTAATATGCTTACCAGTATCAACCTATCCTTGCATTTCTGGAATAAGCTTTACTTGGATTTGATATTTGGTTGTTTTAATATTTTGTAAAATTTAATTTGATGGTGTTATATTTATGACTTGGCATTTGAATTTACTAAAAGGATTATAACGCATGGTAGAAATATATTTTTTAATTTATTTATTTTTAGAGAGGGGGAAGGGAGAGAGAAAGAGAGAAACATCAATGTGTGGTTGCCTCTCGAGTGCCTCCTACTGGGGACCCGGCCCATAACCCAGACATGTGCCCTCACTGGCAATTGAACCAGCATCCTTCAGTTCACACAGGCTGGGGCTCAATCCACTAAGCCACACCAGCCGGGGCTAGAAATATTTTTTTAGTAAAAAGAATTGTAAGGAATATTACTCATTTGTTAAGCCTCAGTTGGCAAGAAAATACTATCAAAGCATCTTTTTTCTAAGCATTCTGGTGAAGATTAAAGAATCAAAGGTGAAGAAAATTATAGAGCTGAAAGGAAGAGCTGATCAAACCCACTCATTTTACAGATTAGGAAGGCAGTTGCTCCGAGAGGTTAAGTAACTTGTGCAAGATAACACCGCTTAATAGTGACAGGCATTGGTGATATAAGCAAGTTGTATATCATGCTGTTGAGGCTAAAAGAGAAAATCGGGAAAGACATCTCATTCCTAGTGGGATATAACTTTAATTCTATAAGAGAGTGGAAAGAGTCACTACATCTGCTTCTGAAACAGTGGAAGGTTCACACAGAAATGATGTGAGCATTTTAATAAAGACATTATTCTCATCCTAAAGGGATTAAAAACATTATTTGGCTTGATTTCCCATGTCTTTTAGTTCCAAATGTCTCACTTTCTCTGCATGCGTAGAGACCTACATACAGTTCTTAGCACACACCAAGGAAGCCTTCCTGCCAAGAATGGGCTACAGGCTTTACCAGTAGGAATGGAAGAAACGCAGAACAAAGGAAAGAGGCTTTGAGGACATATATTTCAGAAAGTCGTCAACTTTTAAAACTGTCTGGAACTATACCAACACATATGGAGGACCCAGACAGAGCAGGGGCTTCATTAGCTTGCTGTTTGTGCAAGTTCAAGCTGCTTGTCTATTAAGGTCTCATACAGGGTACTAAGAATTGTGATGAGCTTTGTGCTGAATCCATCCTCCCAACTGTCCCCTCCTTTTAACCTCATTAGCCCAGAGTCTCCGGAGCCTTTACAGCATAGACAGCACGATGCCAGGTGCCCCGCCCCGTACCTGACTTCATGTGTGGCAGAGGGCTGACCTTCAAGGGCTGCGGCAGTAGAGAACAGTGAAACATCTGCGGTGTTTGGATACATTTGTGAGAAACTCAGCCAAACTGTTTTTTTTTTTGGTGTCACATAGCAAAACAATCAGATGACTGATATTTTTTGTCCCAACTGCTGTGTTGACACTGCCTCGTATTCTAATCTGATGGCACATTTTACTGGAGCCCTGCTACAAAAAGCACCCTCAAAAAATTAACCATTTAAGGGGCTGTTACATTTACTATTTATTTAAATCTCCAAACACTCTGTGCAGCATATTGAGCAGCTAATATTATTTTAATTTAACAGAAGATGAAACTGAAGCCTAGAGGACTTGACTGGTTGGCTCTAGGTCTCATAGTTTGTTGTCATAGTTTGTTAGTGGTGGAGGCAGAAATGAACTCCCAGCTTTACATGCCTGTCTCTCCCACAATACAACAGTGCCCCTGCCCTTTTCACAAATATATACTTTCTAGAGAGAAAGTTGTATATTAGGGTTTTAAAATTTTAAACACTTTCAAGTATTTATGGAATACAGGAGCATTCAATAAATAAATATTATGTAAGTTTTTGATGAGACATCTTTTACATGTAGATTTGGGAGATGTCTTACAAGAATTGAAATCTACTTTTTAAAAAGATTTTATTTATTTTTTTTCTTAGAGAAAGGGGAAGGGAGAGAGTAAGACAGGGATAGAAACATCAATGTGTGGTTGCCTCTTGTGCACCCCCTACTGGGGACCTGGCCTGCAACCCAGGCACGTGTCCTGACTGGGAATTGAACCAGCAACCCTTTGGTTCGTAGGCCGGCACTCAATCCACTGAGCCGCACCAGCCAGGATGAAATCTATTTCTTAAATAACTTAATGGATATATGAGTGTCTTGATGGAAATATTAATATATTAAAACAAAATCTGATCGCTTAGAATTTAGGACATTATTTTTTAAATTTCACTGTAGAAATTTTCAAGCATATACAGAAGTAGGCAGAAGGAGACAATGAATCCATCACCTCACTTCAGCAATTATTAACATATGGCCAGTCTTCTCCTTCCCCCCACCCCTACCAATCTTCTTATCTCTACCCTTTACTCTCCCACCCCTTTCTTGGATTATTTTAAACCCCAGACATTATAATATTTCATCCATAATATTTCACTATGTATCTCTAAAAGATAAGCAAACTTTTAAAAAATCATAATATCATATTACATTTTTTAAAACTTAACAGTAATTTTTTAATATCATCTAACACCCAGTTAGTGTTCAAATTTTTCTGATTGTCCCCGAAAATGTCCTTTACATTGATTTGTTCAAATCAGGATTTAAATAAAATTCATAAGTAGAATTTGGCTAGTATATCTTTAAATCTCTTTTAACCTATAACATTTCTGTCAGGAGACATAGTTAAATAATTGATCCCAGAAGAATTATCTGGCATTCAAGGGAATAGTTTCATTTATAAATACCATTCCTGATTGATTCTAAGGCAGGATTCATTGTAAGATGCATTATTATTTTATGTACTACTGAGAAATTTAAAATGCTGACAATCATAATTGTAAGATGTCACCAACTATAAGATATATTCTAATTTCAGAGATATAAAA
This sequence comes from Desmodus rotundus, assembly GCF_022682495.2. Taxonomy (NCBI): domain Eukaryota; kingdom Metazoa; phylum Chordata; class Mammalia; order Chiroptera; family Phyllostomidae; genus Desmodus; species Desmodus rotundus. The sequence goes on along the minus strand of NC_071394.1, from coordinate 35,079,370 downwards.
ATGGGAAAAATATGTCTTAAGATCAGTGAACTTTGGTACACTTGCATCACAGCTCACCATAGTTGTAATTTTTCCTCCTTGGAAAAAGTGGTGAGAACTTTCAAGGTCCACTTTCTTACCTATTTTCAAGTATGGAATACAGTATTATTAACTATAGTCACCATGCTGTACATTGAATCCTGTTACTTATTAATTTTAGACTGGAACTTCATATCCTCTGTCCCCCTCCCTTCACTCATTTCATCCTTTGCCCATCCCCATCCCCCGCCTTCGGCTACCACCAATCTGTTCTCTATATTCATGCTCAGTTTTTCCTTTTTGTTGTTGGTATTTTGTTTGTTTTGTTTGGGGGATTTTTTTAGACTCCACATATAAGTGAGATCATATGGTATTTACCGTTTTCTGTCTGACTTACTTCACTTAGCATAATGCTTCAAAGTGTATCCATGTTGTTGTAAATGAAGAATTTCATTATTTTTTGTGGCTGAATTATATACATGATATATATTCATTAATTATATATATGTATATATAGATAGATATATTACATTTTCTTTATTCATTCACTGACAGACATTTACATTGTTTCCATGTCTTAGTTATCATAAAAAAGGCTGCAATGAACATAAGGGTGCCTATATCTTTTTTGAATTAGTGTTTTTTCCCCCTTTGGGTAAATACTCACAAGTGGGATTGCTGGATCACATGGTAGTTCTATTTTTAATTTTATCTATCTATCTATCTATCTATCTATCTATCTATCTACCTATCTATCTATCTATCTGTTTTATCCTCACCCAAGGACATTTTTTCATTGCTTTTAGAGAGAAAAGAAGGGGGCTGGGAGAGAGAGAGAGACACTGATGTGAGAGAGAAACATTGATCAGTTGCCTCCCATACACACCCCGAATGGGGATTGAACCTGCATCCTTGGTATGTTCCCTGACTGGGAATCAAATAGCAACTTTTTGGTATATGAGATGATGCTTCAGCCAACTGTGCCACACTGGCCAGGGCCTATTTTCAATTTTTTGAGAAACCTTCATACTATCTTCCATAGAAGATGCACCAATTTACATTCCCGCCAATAATGCACAAGGATTTTCTTTTCTCTATATTCTCACCAACACTTATTTTTAAATGATATTATTTTTACTTTATTATTATTATTATTACTTTACAATATATTATTATGTCGACCTTGGGTCCAGTGACCTTGCTACATTTACTACAGGTTCTTTTATATATTCTGTATATATACTCATGTCATCAGCGAATAATGACAGTTTTTTTATTTCTTCCTTTGACATTTTATAACTTTTTTTCCTTGCCTTGTTGCATTGGCTAAGAGCTGTCGTTCAGTGGTAATAAACATAATGATAATGAGCATCCATGTCTCATTCTTGATTTCAGGAGGGAGAGCTTTTCAATATTTCACCATTAAGTATGATATTTGTTGCGTGTTTTTAATTGATTTTTAATTAAATTGAGAATATACCCTTCTGTTTCTAGTTTGCTAAGCTTTTTCATCGTGAATGTGTACAGAAGGAAAATTTCCATCTATCTCCTCCATTCTTTGTCTAGACTACACCCAAACTGCTCTGCAGTTTAAATGACTTATCAAGACAAAAAAAAGAACTGCTCACACTTTCATAGTTTATTAGAGAGAGAGAGGAAGGCACGGAGAGAGAACGAGAGAGAGAGAGAAACATCAGTTTGTTGTTCCACTTACTTATGCATTTATTGGTTGATTCTTGTATGAGCCCTGACCAGGGATCGAACCTTCAACCTTGGTGTATTGGGACACCACTCTAACCAGCCAGGGCAGTAGTCAGTGTATTTAGTGTGCTTGCTGCCTTAAGTATGTCTCAGAAAAATAGAATTATTTGAGAAGGATTTTTTTTTTATCAAGATTCTCTTAGATAGGCCCTTCTTACAAGTTAAGACAACCACTTCACTCATGATTGCCATGCAAAGAATCTTGTCTTCAATCAGCTCATTAAGGTAACTTTGTAAAGACAGTGTTTTTATAAAAGGCACTTTGCCAGCTCCCTCAAACATAACTTTGCAAATGGAGAGCAAGAAAAACATGGCAAATCACTTCCATATGGCTCAAGGCAATGAGAAATTATTTTGATTAGCAACACATTCAGTACAATAAAATAACTTCCAAATCTGCTCGAGAGATACTAACTTATCTGCTACATCTATTTTCTGTTTGATTTTTTTATTGTTTTGACTCCAAAAATCCTCCTAAACTCCCAATTGGTTCATTTTTAAATAATGGCCTTTTCCAAGACAATCACCTGTTCATATTTGTCAGCCCCATCTAGCAAACAGCAGCTCTTAAACTTATTTTGGAACCAGCTGCTTTAAACATATGCTTCAGAATTTCAAGGGATGGTTTTTACTGACTCATCAGTTGATAAAATCATTACCATTTCATCTGCATATGCAAGTACTAGTTTAAACATCTAAACTATTCTATTTCCTTCCACACCTGTCTAAAGAGTAAACCAAGCAAGTTAGTTCACAACCTAAATTCTCATCAAAGGGCTTTTAATTCATACATAAAAGACAAAATGGGCACCGTGGCCTTAATGTTTTCATTATCTGGATCCCTTCACTCCTCCCAGACAGAAACTAATCACATCGTTTCGCACTCTCCACAAATTGAAAGGTACGACATAAGCCTAGACAACTTTAAGTAACATGTCCTCACTCATCAAGAGCTATTTTTTCTTTTTCAATAAAAATCCAACTGTCTTTTCCTCTGTGTGTTTTACAGTTTCTCTTGGTATAGCTAAACCATCTGCCACCTCTGTCCCTAATACCTGGAGTGAATCAAATCATCTTCCTCGCACACACTGTTAATCTCACTGTAATCCCTACTAATCACTTTGTAATCAGCACTCAAAGGGGCCAAAGCTCCTCGATTCTTAATCACAATATTTTAATCATCATTCTTATGAGTTGGCGGTTAGTAAACCCTGAATCTTGGCTTATTTCTTATCAACTTCCTAATGATTCCCTAGGACAAAGAACAGAAGCTCTCTAAATATAAGAAGCTAGCTCTCTCTGGCTAGAACTGGTTGGGGGAGCAGGACAGCGCTTGAAGAGTTTCTGATCACTGACCATTACGTTCAATTCGGGATACGGAAGACAGCTCCTTATTTCGGTTTACTTCCTATTTTCCTTTGTTTCTTTTACTCCCTTATTCCTGTCCTTAATCTCTTTTTTTCTGTCTTTCTACCTCAGCAAATTTTTTGCATGAGTAATAACTTATATTTTTTTCTCTGTATCCTTAAAAAGCTTTGGTTTCTGGTTTGTATAACTTTCTTTTTTTTTTTCTTTCACAGTTGAGGAAGTTCAGCTGTATTCATAGTTTGCTGAGGGCTTAGATCATGCATGGGTATTGAATTTGGTCTAATGTGTGGGGAACTGTTCTACGTGTGGGAAAAGCCAGTGGGGAGCGAGGTTGGCGGGCAGGACCCACGCCCATGGATAGGTTCTCCCGTGGGAAATCAGGCCTGCATTGTACCTAGGCTGCTATGAGACTTGCTCTTGCTAAAAGTCCCTCACCCTGAATTGAGGCAGCAAATGTTTACTGAGTATCTTTAACTTCCTAAAGTCTGTGCTAAACCACCCAAGTATGGAATGTGAGCAGTTTCCCCCTTGAGCTGTAAGATCCTTCTCTTTGAAGTAATTAGCAGTGTTCTGTCCTTTGTTGTCCTTAAAAGGTAATCACCTGTGGTGAACCTGTGCATAGTAAATGAGGACCATCCTCGATGTAATGTGCCCAGAAAAGCAATAAAAGCCTGTCCAGGCAGGGGTCAGCTCTCTCTCTTGGGCTCTCTCTAGTCCTCTTGCCCTCTGTCACTTAGAAAGTGGCCATGCTGTCTCTTTTCCTCCACAGGACTGGGTAGTCTGTGTGTACTTGTCTATTGCTGCCACAACATAGGATCCTGCGGGCCAGGATCCACGTCAGTAATGATTTTTCTACATCTATCAATATGATCATATGATTTTTCTTCTTTGGAGTGTTGATGTGATCGGTTACATTAATTGATTTTTGGGGTTTTTTGCATTCTTAAAGTGCAGTATTCTTATAACTTCACAACTTATTTCTCTGTTTTCTAATTTTTTCCCTGAAAGAGACGGAAGGAACTCATGACACATTTCAGAGGTTTGCTGTCTTTTTAAATAATTGAATATTCCTTTCTCTTCATTCCTTTTTTAAAAAATCCTTACCCATGGTATTTTTATTGATCTTAAAAAGAAGGGGGGAGAGAGAGAGAGAGAGGGAGAGAGAAACATCGATTTGAGAGAGAAACATTGTTGTGAGAGAGCAACATTGATCGGTTGTCTCCCTATGCACCCTGACCATGGATGGAACCTGCAACCCAGGAATGTGCCCTGACCAAGAATCCAACCGCAAGCTTTTGGTGTACAGGATGGTACTCTAACCAGCTAAGCCACCCAGCCAGGGCATCTCTTCATTCTTAATTTTTTCACCATCACCAGTTTAAAATTATGTGTCATTTTTCATCTTACGGTGTCTTCCTTAGCCACTTATAAAGTCAATTTTTAAAAGATTTTATTTATTTACTTATTTGTAGAGACAGGGGAAGGGAAGGAGAAAGAGAGGGAAAGAAACATCGATGTGTGAGAGAAACATCAATCAGTTGCCTCTCACATGCCCTCTACTGGGGACCTGGTGGGCAACCCAGGCATGTGCCCTGACTGGGAATTGAACTGGTGGCCTTTTGGTTCTAAGGCCAGCGCTCAATCCACTGAGACACACCAGCCAGGGCTATAAAATCTATCTTTATTCTTAAAATTCATTCACTCAATTTTTTAAAATATTGTTGAGGACTACTGCATGTCAGACATGAAGCAGAAACGCAGGTACCATTTAGTCTAGAGCTCTACATCAGCTAAATACCTCCTGCTCAGAATCAAAGTTTAAATTCTTGACCTTTAAGTAAACAATTAAGAAATAGGCATTTTCCCTCGGTTACTTAAATAATAAAAATAATCACTAGAGAGTAGGGAGCTTCTTTTATGATTTATTCCCAAGTCCCACCCTGTTGCATATTTGCCAATTTATCAAGTATAGATTTGATAGCTAAGTATGTTCCAATTATATTTGATGGGAATAGGAATGGGCATGGGGAGAGGAGTGGAAAAGCCTTGGGGGATGTCTTCTCTCTAAGAGTCTAGATTATAAGAATAATAGCCTCCTAATTGGTCTCTGTGCTTTCTGTTTCTCTCTATTCCCATTAATCTTCCTCAAACATAGTACCATATGCTTTTCAAAACTCGATAGTTTTTAGTATGTCCACAGAGGTGTGCAATTTTAGAACACTTTTTCCACCCTCCCAAAAAACCATACCCCTTAAATATCACATTCCAATCCTCCCATCTCTCCAACCAGCATTAGGCAGCCGCTAATCTCCTCTCTGTCTCTATGAATCTGCCGATGCTGGACATTTCATAAAAAGAGAATCATATACTGTGTAATCTTTTGGGATGGGCCTCTTTCCCTTAGCATGGTGTTCTCCACGGCCCTTCCCGTCGGCGCATGCAGACACACCACACTTGGTTTATCCATTCGTCAGGTGACGGACATTTGGATTACTTCTACCTTATGACTACTACGAATATTGCTGTACGCACATTCATTGAAAGGTTTCTGTGTGGATATAGGTTTTCATTTCTCTTAGGTGTACACTTAGGAGTAGAATTTCTGGGTCATACGGTAATTCTACGTTTAAATTTTTGAGGAATTGCCACACTGTTCTTCAAAATGGCTGCACTGTTTTCCATTCCCACTTGCAGTCTGTGGAGATTCCAATTTCTCCAGATTCTCACCAACACTTGTTATTCACTGTTTTTCTTTGTCTATTATAGCCACACTAATTGGTGTGAAGAGGTATCCCTGTGGTTTTGATTTGTGTTTTCCTTATGACTGTGCTGAGCATATTTTCATGTGCTTATTGGCCATCTGTGTATCTTCTTTAGATACATGTCTATTCAGATCCTTTGCCCATTTTTAAATTGGATTTTTTTAAGTTGTTTTAAAGATTTTATTTATTTTTATTTTTAGACAGAGAAGAAGGGAGGAAGAGAGGGAGAGAAAGATCGATGTGTGAGAGAAACATTGATTGGCTCCCTCACACACACACCCAACGGGGGACCTAGACACAACCAAGGCCTGTGCCCCGACCAGGAATTGAACTGGAGACGTCGGTTCACAGGCCAGCACTCAGTCCACTGAGCCACAGCAGCCAGGGCTAAATTGGATTTTTAAAATATTGTCTAGATATAAGTCCCTTATCACATACATAATCTCCCTTATCACATACATAATCTGCAACTCTTTTCTTCCATTCTGTGGTCTATTCAATCTGCAACTATTTTCTTCCATTCTGTGGTCTATTCACTTTTTTGATGGATTCCTTTAAAGAACAAGTTTTTAATTATGAGGAAGTTTAATTTATCAATTTTGTTTTTGATTTATGTGCTTTTTCTGTCATGTCTAAAAAACCATTGTCAAATCCAAAATAAGATTTACCACTATATACCCTTCTAAGAGTTGATAGTTTTTGTTCCTATCTTTAAGTCTTTGATCCATTTTGAGTTAATTTTTGTATATTGTGTAAGGTAGAGGTCCAACTTCATTCTTTTGCATGTAGATATTTAACTAAATACCATTTAGTTACCAACTAAATGGTCCTAGTACCATTTGTTGAAAAAATTATTGTTTCTATTGAATTGTTTTGACAACCTTGTGAAAAGCAATTGACTGCAAATGTGAGGGTTTATGTTAAATTCTGCATTCTAGTTTTTTATTCTATTGATATGATGACATTACTTGATTTTTGTAATGTTCAACCAACCTTGCATTCCTGGTTTAAATCCCACCTGGTCTTGGAGGATAATCCTTTTATATAATGCTGGATTTTGTTCCCTGATTCTCTGCTGAAGATTTTTGCATCTATAATCATAAGGGATATTGGTCTATAATTTTTTTCATTTTAAAAATTGATTTGAGAGAGGGAAACACTGATTTGTTGTTTAAATTATTTATGCATTCATTGGTTGCTTCTTGTACGTGCCCTGACCAGAGATCGGACCCACAACCTTGGCGAATCGGGACAATGCTCCAACCAACTGAGCTACCTGGCCAGGGTGGTCTGTAATTTTCTTGTGATGTCTTTGCCAGGGTTTGGTATCAGGGTGATACTGGCCCCATAGAATGAGTTAGGAAGTTGGGAATTTTTGGAAGAATTCATGAATAATTGGTAATAACTCTCCTGTAACTATTTGGTAGAATTCACCCAGTGAAGTTAGCGTTGATTTTTTAAAAATGTCTCTATTAAAAACCCTTTAATGATTACTAATTACTAAGGACTTAGATATAACGTCCCACACGGTTCCCTCCACCATGTCACAGTCAGCGTTCCCAGGCTTGTGTTCTACTCTTCCCAGCTAGCATCCCACTGGCCCCTACTGATCGACAACTTGTCCACAGGTTATCCCGCTTCTTGCCTTGACTGATGCTTCTCACATACTTGTGTATCTCGCCAGTCAGTCTGCCACTCCTCCCTAAGACATCTCAAGTCTACTTATACATGGAAACCTTTTCTTGAGTCTCCTGTTCAATTAGTTTAGGTTCTCTTGCAATTTTCCAACCAGCTTCCCCTAATAGCCATTTATTTTATTTCTATTGATCTCCACAGTAGAGGACTTATTAAAAAGTCTTCATAATAGGCTTCTGTCATTAATTAATTTTAAAAGACACCTTAATGGGAAAAGCCTCATTCCACTTAAATTGGAACCTGTTCTTACTTTGGTAATGACACATAACTATCAACTGCCATATGGGATCCACTGTGAACAGTATTTCTCTGCGAGTTCTTTTTTTAATGTCACAATCATTTAAAAGAATTTTTGCTGGAGGAACACATTATGAATGAGTTCTCTGTGTTTCACCATATTTCTGAGAAAAATTTGTCTTAAAAAATTGATTCAGTACTGGGGGAGGTTCTGCATGCCTTTTTGCTGACTTTCCACATCTCAAAATAATGATCTTCACAGTAGGGAATAGCAAAGAATCTCATGGCAGAGTTATAATGGTAACAGTTTTCTAAAAAGCATTTCTTCTTCTAATATCTGAAATGAAGTTTTTCAATATTGTCAAGCTGAGGTATAATTTTTTAAGAAACTGCATTGCTTAGTAAATATAGTACTTTATATGTAACATTGCTTTTCAAGTACATACGAAGATCGCATTTTCTTAATACAATTTTGAAATGTTTCCAAGGGAAAAGGAATTCTATAGAACGTGCTCACAGCCTTCTCTGGTGGGCTGCGTGTCGCTGGCACTACATGGGTGAGTTCCCGTTTGTGACAACACGAGCGCCGTGCTGCCCCTGCTCACGTACGTCGCTTTCCTACATTTCATTAAGACAAAACTTCTGTTTTAGCGAGTGATGAATAAAGAAGAAAACTCTTTAAGATGAAATGATCAACAAACACAGAGATCTATATATGATGCAAATGTAAATTTTGTGACTACAGCCCTAACTTCAGCTGACTTCAACAAACTTGGCAACATGGGCAATTTTATCCCAAGATTAGCCAAGGAGGTATGTTGGTGTTGCCTTTATTATTGTTATCAATAAAAAAATAATAAGAGCTACATTCATTTTTTTTTTTTTTGTCACTGACTGTGTGCTAGGCATGACTCCAGGCACTTGTCTTATCGCTACTCACAACAAACCAGCAAGGAAGCTATTTATATTGGGATTCGTTTCAATTGTGAGTAATAGAAACCTAAAATGACAAGGGTTTAAACAAGAGAGAGTTCTATTTCTCTTGCATAAAAGTCCAGAGGTAGGCCGTCTGCGGCGGGTTTCACAGTTGAGCTTCACAAAGTGCTCAGGGACCTGAGCTCCTTCTCCCTTATAATTGGCCACTGGCTGCAATGCCAACAGAGAGAAAAGGGATGAAGAAAAAGGGGGCAGAGGCAATGTACCAGCTCCTTTAGGAAGATTTCTACTACATGATATTTGCCTTAGAGCTCACTGTCCAGAATTTAGTCACATAATCACACCCGGTGGATGACCCTGTGCCCAGCTAAAAAGCTGGGATTCTACAACATGGAGAAAGGAATATAAAATGTTCGGGGATAGCTTGATACCTTCTCTGCCACAATATTATTAACTCTATTTTATAGGTGAGGAATATGAGCCTTAGAACTATTAATTAAAGTCATCTGGTTAATGTTTTAGAGAAGATTTAAACCCAGAACTGCCCATCTGAAAGTCCTATGCTTTGGGGGGCAAGAGCAGAGGGGGTAGTGGTGGGAGTGGTAGTAGTATTTTTTTTTAGAAACCTAGTAACATTACCTTAAACATTGTCTCAGTTAGTTCTTGCCATGTAGCAACACGCCAAACTTAAACAATAAGCATTTATTGGATACTCAGCTCAAGAACCTTTAGTTCGAGCAGTTCTGCAGATAGGACACAGTCTTGGCTTAGAGGTAGGCAGGGGGCTGGTCTAGAATGAACTTGACTGTGACAACTTGACATCGCTCCACATAACCTCTCATCCTCCAGGGGGCCAGCCTGGGCTCATTCTTGTGACGTGGCAGAAGTTTAAGGACAGAAACATGCCCTGGCTTGTGTGGCTCAGTGGATTGAGCTCGGGCCTGTGAACCAGTCACCGGTTCAATTCTCAATCAGGGCACGTGCCCGGGGTTGCCGGCCAGGTCCCTCGTAGGGGGCGTGTGAGAGGCAACCACACATTGATGTTTCTCTTCCTCTCTTTCTCCTTCCCTTCCCCTCTCTCTAAAGATAAATAAATAAAATCTTTTTGAAAAACAAGAACAGAAACATGCAAGGCTTGTTTCAGCCTTGGGTTAAAAGCATAGGTTCAAAATTGGCTCAGTCAGGAGGCTATGGCTGTGTCCAGGTGGAACCTGATAGCACGGATTAGGAGGATGATGGAGAAGATAAGAAGTAAGACTATTCAGGAGATTTGGGTGATAACATCAATAAGCCAGTGTCCTGTGTCAGCTATGGGAAGTAAAGAAGAGGAAGATGTGGTGTAGTGAATATTTCACCCCTTCCGCACCCATGCTGTAGCCAGGGCCTCATGGTGGGCCGACTTTGGACTTGGCTATGCGGTGTGCTTCAGCCAATGACGGAAACAGAAACATCAATGTGCCATGCCAAGTCCAGGATTCGAAAGGCCTGGTGTGCTTCTGCTCTGCTTCTGAACCTCAGCCACCATCAGGAAAGGCACATGCCTGGACCGGCCAGCTAGGTGAGAGACAGGAGGAGCAGGGACAGCCCACGAGCCTCTAGCAAGAAGCAGAGCACCTGCTGCTGCTTCAGTGTAAAACCGAGCCCCGTCCGGGTCAGCCACAGTCCAGCTGACATCCAGATATGTAAGCGATAGTAAATTCATGTTTAAATTAATGAAAATTTGGTGGTGTTTGTTACTTAGCAATAGCTAACTAATACCGGAAGGGTCAACAATTACTCTTGGCCTTTAAGCTCACAAAACTAAATAAAGGGTGGTATTATTTCCTTCAGTGAACCCATTTCTTATCTCTAAACGCCTTATTTTTGCCCGACCCAATTTTCCCCGTTCCTTTTCTGACACATCTGTTTCTGTTATGGCCACTTAGTCCCTAGACACAAAGTTAAGCGGGAAGCTAGCTGGGAGGAGGGACGCGAGGGGGCTATGGGCTGAACTATGGGCTGAACTTGTCTGTGGGGAAGAAGACAAGACACAGGCTGGGAGCACGTGGGCATCTGCTCAGCAAGACATCCTGAAGACGGCTCGGGTGCTGCTCTGCTGTTGGCTTAGTTGAAGTTCACCGAATGACTCTTTTCCAAAGAGACTATATTTTAGCATAATAAGCAATCTTGAAAAAAAAATTACAAGTTCATAGTAAAGTAAGGGAATAATAGCAAGAACATCAACTGCTGTTGAACCCACATATTCTGCTCTTCCTCTTATGGGATGGAGCTGTGGCTGTCACCACCCCTAGGAGAGGCCCCCACACCCAGCCAAAGCCCCGCTTGTCTCCAAGGAAGGAGAATGAAACAGGTTGTGATCAGAGGAGATTTTTTCTCCTGTTGGCCCAGTCCAATCCATTTCTCTTCCCCTTGCAGAGACTGCAGGCTGAAGCTGATTTGCAAAAGAATTTCCACAATGTTTTTATTTGGACTTTGCTTTTAATAATTGCTATGGGTATAGACTATGGTGGGTACTAGAACAAAGGACGGAGGTGGGGTTTACCTATTAATATCTTTTTATACCCAAAAGGAGAGATTGCTTAAAACCACCACACGACACATGTTAAAACCTTACCTGCTGTCTTTTAAAGCGAGGCATATATCTATTACTTGACTGAGGATATTCTTGACACTGCTTGTTGTTCTCCACTGCCTAATAGTGTCATACCAGTAACCACTGGAAAGCTTGAGTGTCAGGCCAGAAGAGGGCCTTTGCCCTAACACAGTTCTCATGGAAGGAATTCCATTTGTGGAGGAAGAGAGAGAGAGAGAGAGAAGCAGGGAGCTGGCTCTGGAGGCTCGTTCCTATAGCTGAGCCATTGGTTGGGCTGGTTTTCATTAAACTCTGACATTTGACTCTGTTGCCTCTTCAGAATAAGGTCTTTTATAATTTCCCCCCTTTCCCCACATGGTTTCTGACCATCATTGGGTAAAGCAGAATTATTCCAATGGGTATTTGATTTTTCTTTGGAGGCCCCATTTTTAGTAAGCACACAAAAAAACTATTCATCCACATTGCTACCTTGCACTAAATGTTCTTTGTTAAGCTAAATTCTACAGGCTGGGCAGCATAAATATTCAAGAAAAAAAATTCATTGTACCGCCAGTTCTCAGAATCTGGCACTAAACAGTTCCCTAAGGTTTGTTTAAATAAGAAATGTATTAAAAGAGAGACATTTTTCAAGTGATGATGGCCTTAACCACAGAAGTCATATAGTTGAGTTCTGGTCTTTGTAGGAGCAATAAGGAGCTTGTCAGTGAAGCTTTCCTCCAGGGAGCAGGAAGATCTCCTCCGTTCAGAAGTTCTGCATCTTTTTGTTTTTCTATGGATAGCTTCAGCCTTTTCAGGCTTATCACATGTCACTACTTGAGGACAGAGTCAGAAAAAAGCAGCTGGAAGTGAAAATAATTTGATTTAAGGACTCAAATAGTTCTGTGACATCATGTTATTCAGCGACTTTCAATCAAGTTGATCTTAATTTTCTAGCCACTTGGCTTCTAATGAAATCTTGTAGAAGAACTTCAGCATGAAGGATTGCACTGGGCAGAGTTGGGCCAGGATGTTATTTTTCTGCGTTGCACACCCGTGATCTTGTCAGTCTTCCTTTCCCCCATCTTAGCTGCTGTCATGAGCAAAGGAGCATCCCCGAAATGAGCCACTCACACACGACCTTGTCTTTCCACAGTGCCCTCCATATTAGAGGAGACCTCCCCAATAAGCCAATAGAGTCACATACAGGTTACACACAGAGAGGGGGAGCTTACACAACAGGAACACGCAGAGTGATCATCCGGCATGAAGTACCCAGTCACTGGCGGCGACCCCAGATGAAGGGATGGGTGTTGGTATCAAGCCAGGCAGCTGCAGTGGTGGCATGTGTCTAGTGACCTGGAAGTCCAGCAGAACCCATGGTATAGTCAAGCTCCAGTACTGGGTGGTCGGAGCTGTGAGTTCTTATAGCCCACAGGGGTGGAGGTTCTACTTATATCAGGTTCAGATGGAATCATCCAAGTGTCCAGACTTGTGATTTAGGGCATTCCAGGTCCTTCCCAGGGGCATTCCTATCACACGCTGTTACCTCAGTCTTGACATAATACTTGACATAACAGTCATGGATGACAGTGACTCCATACTGGATTATTAAAAGCATTCAAAAAGCACGCTCTGCTCTTGCTCTATACAGCTGCCCACTCTGTGCTTCTTCCTCTCCTGCTCAAACCTCTGTTCATCCCCACCTCTTTGCAAGTCACTGCTCAGGTGTTAATTTAATCATAGAATTTATTATTATACTTCACATTCTGTTCTGAAGTATTCATAGATTATAGGATGATTAGCACTGACAAGGTCATTCATTCATTCATTCATTCATATATTCTTCACATATTTGTGCTTTGTGTCAGGCATTGCTCCAGGCCCTCAGTACTTTCCATTCAAGATTTTTTAGGGAGACTGATATGCAGAGAAGCTATTCTAACCCAGTCGAATACATTCTATAATGGATGTGTGAGCAGAGTACAAGGGAAGTGCAGAAGTAGGTTGTCACCCTGCTGGGGAGAAGCCTTTGAAGTCTTCCCAAAGCTGGCAGTGGGCAGATCATAATTCAGAAAACAGGTATAGGAATGATGTTTCCATTGGAGAACAGCATGTGCAAAGACATGAAGAAGCTGATGGACCACCAGTAGCTGAGTATTGCTGTAGAGATATTGTGAGCAGAGACACCACAGTCAATTTCTTTGAAATGGTGGGAAAACATCTTGAAAGACATGGAATGCCTTGCAAGGCAGTTTAGATTTTAGACTTAGTGACAATGAAAAAAATCATTGAAGACTTTTTAGTGGATATTTCATGTTGGAATGATCACTCTGGAACATAGGGGTACAAATGCGATAGGAGGAGGAATCAGTGAGATTCGATTGAAAGAAATCTAGAAAGAGGCAAGTCTAAGAGTCCAGGCACAGACAGTGAAGTTCTGAGCTGGGTCAGTGACTGGGCGTAAAGAGATGTTTAGAACTGAAAGAATAATAACTGGGCGGGGAGACAGAGAAATCTAAAATAAAACCAGGCTTTTCTGGCTTTTTTAAATTGGATGGATGGTAGTACCCTTCACAGTAGGAAATCTGCAAATATATATACAAAGAGCATTTTAGGGCTGAATGAAATGATGAGTTCAGTTGTGTTTAGGTTTGAAATGGAGCTAAGGATGGCAACTGAAGTGGAAGAAGTCTGAGAAGCGAAGGTCAAGGACAGAGTTGTGGGGTTAGTCCACACATTTAAGAATATCATTAGAACCCTGGCTGTTGTGTCTCAGCGGATTGAGCACCAGCCTGCAAACTAAAAGGTCACTGGTTCTACTTCTTGTCAGGGCACATGCCTGGGTTGGACTCCCCCAACTGATTGGTTGATGTTTCTCTCACACATGGATGTTTCCCTCCCTCCTTTCCCCTCTCTCTGGGGGGAAAAAAAAAAAAAAAAATATATATATATATATATATATATATATCTCACTAGAGATTATCTCCTCAGGTAGAATAGATTTTAGGCCCTACCCTAGCTTGTTAAGAAAGCCTGTTTTTAAAAACCTCTTTAGGGGATTCAGATAAGCCACTAGAGCTAAGAATCACATATCAAGACCCTCCCCATTCCATGGCGTTACTGGAGCCTAAGGTCCAGGGTGGGGCTAGGGTGGAGTAGAATGACTTTCCCAAGGTCACAGAGCTCTCTGGAAGCTGAGTGAGGCTCAGATTCCCAATCCGCTGTTGTTTTTCCCTGTTGCACTCAACTTCACCAGATTCCTTTGTCTTACTGAGATTTTAAAACCGCTGGGAATGGTCTGCACTTCTTTCCTCTGTTATAACATGCGATCACTTATAATAGTGTAGCTGGTCCGCCTGCTCTCTATCTATAAGTCTGCTTCTATTTTGCTTGTTAGTTCAGTTTGTTAATTTGGTGGGGGAGGGGGCTGGGAGGTGGAAGGATTGAGAAAAGAAAATAAAGCACTCTTGGACACAGACAACAGTGTGGTAATTGCCAGGGGTGGGGGGTGGAAATGGAAGAGGGTATAGGGGAATAAATGGGAATGGAAAAAGTACAATAAAAAATATATTATTTTTTCACCCTGGCTGCTGTGGCTCAGTGGATTGAGTGCCAGTGTGCGAACCAAAGGGTCGCTGGCTTGATTCCCAGTCAGGACACACGCCTGTGTTGCCAGCCATGTCCCCAGAAGTATTCATTAGTACAGCCTCCCACAATCAATTTTCCCAAAGATCTCAATTTTCTCAGTGGGCACTCCAGAGGCAACCACACGTTGATGTTTCTGTCCGTCTCTCTCTCTCCCTTCCCCTCTCTAAATTTACATAAATAAAATCTTTAAAAAAACTATTTTTAAAAAGAAAATGATAATAGCATAACTGGATGAGCAGTGGTTCTGACAGATTGAGGAAGAGATGTCTTTCACAAGTTCATGCCACTGGCTTTCTAACAATTCTTTCTTGTATAGCACCCTCATCAAAAGCAAAAACATATTACTGGTAGATCAATCTTATTATTCCACTAGCAGCTTTTTGTAGAACCTGGTCTTTGACCTAATATGTTTTTATCCGGACCATGGAATAAAAAACTTCCTGCAGTGCTTGCTTTGGCAGCATATAGGCTAAAACGAGAATGATACAGCGAAGGTTAGCATGGCCCCGGTGCAAAGATGACACGCAAATTCATGAAGCAATTTCATAGTTTTTTTGGTTTTATTTTTTAAAATATTTTATTTATTTATTTTTAGAGAGAAGGAAAGAGAGGGAGAGAAACATCAATTTGTGGTTGCCTCTCATGAGTCTCCTACTGGGGACCCAGCATGCAACCCAGGCATGTGCCCAGACTGGGAATTGAACTGGTGACCCTTTGGTTCGCAGGCCCGCGCTCAATCCACTGAGCTATACCAGCCAGGGCACAATGTCATATTTTAATGAAAAGGGAAATGACGATAAGGGAAAATGTATTTGCCAATGATACCTTGCATGAGGGTTTGATCTCCAAAATATGTAAAGAACTCATATAACTCAATATCAGGAAGACAAATAATCCAATTAAAAATGGGCAAGGGACCTGAACAGACACTTCTCCAAGAAGGACATACAGAGGGTCTATGACATAGGAAAGGATGCTCAACATCACTAGCCATCAGAGAGACACTAATTAAAACCACAATGAGATATCACCTCACACCTACCAGAGTGGCTACCAACAATAAATCAACAAACAACAAGTGCTGGCAAGGACGTGGAGAAAGTGGAATGCTAGTGTACTGTGGTGGGAATGCAGATTGGTGTAGCCACTGTGGAAAACAGTATGGAATTTCTTCAAAAAATTAAAAATGGAACTGCCTTTTGACCCAGTGATTCAACTGCTGGGATTATACCCTAAGAATCCTGAAACACTAATTCAAAGGAACTTATGCACCCCTATGTTCATAGCAGTGCTATTTACAACAGCCAAATGCTGGAAACATCCTAAGTACCCATCAGTAAATGAGTGGATCAAAAACTGTGGTATATCTACACAGTGGAATACTATGCAGCAGAGAGAAAGAAGGACAAATGGATGGAACTGGAGAGTATTGTGCTAAGTGAAATAAGCCAGGTAGTGAAAGACAAATACCATATGATCTCACCTATAAGAGGAACATAATCAACCAAACAAATGAGTGAGCAAAATAGAACCAAAGGCATGGAAACAAGTAACAGACTGACAGCAACCAGAGGGGAGAGACAAAGGGGAAGAGGGTGGAAAGAAGGGGAAGGGTCTAGTTAAGGAACATGGATGAATGACCCATGGACATGAACAACAGGGTGGGGATGGACTGTGGAGGGGGAACTGGGCGGAGAGCGAAGGGGGGAAAATGGGGACAACTGTAATCAAATAACAATAAAATATTTTTTAAGAAAAGAGAAAAACTTCCTCTATTTTTGTGGGAGATGTTCAGTGGGAGAAAAATAGGCCCAGAATCTACAGGTTTTCTTACAAGAATTTATGGTTAATGTAAAATAAGAGATCGTTGTGTTTAGGAAAATTGAGATCTTTGGGAAAATTGATTGTGGGAGGCTGTACTAATGAATACTTCTCTCCTTCAGAGCACATACCCCTCAGAACTAGTCACAATCATGTAATTTGCTTTAACCAAAGAAACGTTAGCCTGAGCGATGCGTGTCCCTTGCAGATGGAATTAACATGTGAAACTTCTCCATGGTTTGTGCTTTGTGCCCCTGACCCCACAAACCCTGAAGCTTTGTGTTGGGATGGGGGTGTCACAGATGGGAGGACTTCTGCCAACCTGGACTGTGGAGTGACTCTTGTACCCAGAGCCCCTCTGCTGATCAGTGTAGAAAATGTCACACAAATAAGAAAAGAAAACCCCAAACCATTGTTTTTTCCCTTCAGAATAATCTATTTTTAATCCTAATCAGAAGAAAACTTGTCTGTCCATCTTGTAAGGATATTGGAAGTATATTTACTAATAAAGATAACCAACATTCAGCTTTTACTTTTATTAGCATTTATTTGATGCTGAATTTACTCCCATGTTATAATTTTTGTGTCCTCAGTTTTCTCAGGGACATCTTTTTCTTCTGGGTGACCTCCTCTTCAGGTTTCGGAACGATCTGCTCTTTTCCAGTAAGATCATGTCAACGTGGCAGGGAGAGCTCATGGATGCATTCATCTGCTTGGCTTGGGAGCTTTGTTCACCTGGATGTATGTGCCCAATGACCAGAGAATCTACGTCTAAACCCTCATGTGCAGCATTACACTCTGGAGTTTTAAGCACGTGCAGTAAAAACTCAGCACTCTTTTTGGGCCTCCGACCCTGTGTCCAGCCCCACTGTTAGGCTGGCGCACACTTACCAACTCCACCATCGAAACAACAGAATGGCATATGTCGCTTCTGTACAGTGACATCCTTCAGATACTTGGTGGCTCTTCGAATGTGCATACCCTTGATGGCCTGGGCAGCTTCTGTGTGTTCTCAAAGTGAGCATGAGCATTTGAACCTCTTGATTTGCATGATTTTGTGGGGTTTTCTGGTTCAAACGAACAGCAAGCCATTTTCAGAAGTCACCTCAGGCCACTTACGGGAAGAGCAGAAAGCCCAAAACTATTGTTTTAAGCCCCTCGGATTGGAGGTGATTTATTTACAGCAGCGTAATTTAGCTTCATCGGACTAATGGACTGATCAATAGGAAATATGCACAGAAAGCAGGCATCTCATTACACAGACCCCGAGGTGTCACTAAAGGGGAAGATCTCGGCAGGCTAGAGGAGTCATAGAAGGCAATTCTGGTCAACTGGAATAATAGGACATAGACTGGATGGAGTTCAGTGGAGAAAATGTTAGGGTTATGCACTTGGAATTGAAAAGTGAACATATTCAAGGCAAGGTGCCAACCACTCAAAGGCAGTTGGCTGGAAAACTGAAAGTATAGCTTTAGTGGAAAGCCAGTTGACCGGGAGGAGTTGCCACAACCCTGCAGTTCTGTTGATTAAAAAAAAAAAATGCAAGCAGAGAACTGTGGCAAATGAAAAGCATGTCTGTATCATGAGGTAATTGCTACGCCGCTCTGCACTGATCAGAGCTGAAACAGAGAGCTGGGGCCGGCTCTGGTCTCCATGGTTCAATGGGATTGAGAGAATGTGGAGAGGTCAGAGCAAAAGCCGAATAGTCATTCATTGACCAGCAAAGAAGGGCTAAGGGACTTGGGACGATTTACCTGAGAAGGGAAAGCTTCAGGGTGATTTAAGAAGCATCAGCTTTGGACATAAACTTCAGAAGAGGCACTTCATGGAGGATGATGGCTGCTTTTTCTCTGTTGCTAAGAGCACCCAAAGAATGGACTTATTAGAATTAAACAAAAGAAAGAATTTCCCTACCCTGAGGGTTTATTGACACCGGCTAGGGTTGGAGATTTCTCTCTGGAGGACCTCACAAAGATCAGTGTTCCTTTCAAAGTAATAGACTCACTGGGTCCTTCCTGAAACTAAGGGAAGGAAGGATCTCAAGTCTCCTTTCTGCCCAGACCTCCATGGTGGATGACGTCCACTCTGGGACACACTGCACGCACATGCTAACATTTCCCACAACTCCCAGCATCCTTCTGGCAGCTGTATGCCTTTTCTTGCTCTCAAGCAAACATATCAGAAAATGAGGGACCAGCAAAGAAGGGCTAATGTCAAACCGGGATACCCTAAAATCTTCTTTTAAAAACAAGGTAAGTGTTTCATAGATGTCAATGTTTTGGCTGTTGTTTATAAAAATAGCTTGTTATATGATCATTCAACTTTTAATTTACATGTAATTATTGAGTGAGGGGTGTGTGTGTGTGTATTGGGGACAGTCAAAAACTAAATCAGTTACAGCATGCGGTTACTAGTCGGTGTGATAAATGCTAGTATGTGGGCATGTGACAGGCTGTGAGACCAGGGAGAGAGCTGATGAGCCCATACTTGGAGGCTCAGAGAAGGCACGTGCAAGCTGAGATCCACAAGGTGAGTAGAAGAAAGTTGGCCAATGGAAGAGGAAGGCCAGAGAGCAGGAGGTGCTGCGTGTGTGAAGGCATGGAGGCTGGAAATGCCCACGGAGGAATAGAGAAACAGGGACACATTCCAATGCAGCCCTGGGGCCAAGATGAACAGACAGGGCAGGAGACAAGACGCAGGGGAAGGACCCTCGGGCCCCATCAGGCTTGTTAAGAAGCTTGAGTTAGATTCTGGGAGCACAGCGGGGCCATGGAATTGCTTTTTGCAGGGATAGGCCGTATCAGGTTTATATTTCAGGAAGATCACTCTGCTGCATTGTAGGCAATAAGTTACAGGGGCTTTGAAATTAACCTGGCCTAGATTTGAAACTATGTTCTGTATTATTAGCTATAAGATTTTTGACAAATTAGTTTCTCCATCTGTAAAACAGACATACTGATGTCCATCTGGCAGGGTGGCTCCGAGGACAAATCTAAGTATTGTGTGTAAAAGCCTCGCAAAGTGTCTGGTCCCCAGACCTGGGGCACAACGGACCTTGGGTCCCTTCTCCGGGAATTCATAGTCCATTAGCAAGTGATAAATGCACTTGACACAGCACAGAATCAAACCCTTTTTCATTGGAGAGTAATTATCACATGGGTAGTTTCTGTTGCCTCTGAAAACTATAGGAACCGGAGTAGATCCTTCTGTCCTTTAATCATCATTGTGGTTCTTTGTAGAACCCTCTCCAGTTTTTCCAAATTCCTCTTCAATTGTGGAGACCACAGCTAGATTAGTCACTGTAGAGAATTCATTGTAATTAGATCAACACTGTGCAGTCATTTGGGCGGCTGGCTGAGCCATGCAAACTCAGTCAGCTGGTCCCCGTCGACAAATGGGTTGTATTCCAGGCGTTCATTATTAAGTTGGTTGTTTGGAACACAGAAAGCCTTTCCCCATAGAAACAGAATTATAGATGGTGGCTTGTTTCCCAGGCCAGTGCACAAAAATCTATTTAATGCACATGCAGCTGAACCAGGGCCTGGCAATAATAGTCCCTCAAGCCTGTGACTTGCCTGAGCCAGTCCCAAGGAGCCCCAAGAACCTCTGAACCCCAGGCATCTGCCCTCCACCAGCTGTGGGAAGTGAGAAGTGGGCTGAGCTTTTCGAGTGAGGAATTTGCAGCCTGACCGTGAAGAACACTTACATCTTCGAACTAGGTCTTTATCTGTAATTGCGCTTCTTATTACGTAAGCCAGTAATCAAAAGCTACCTTATGATAAATACACCTACAATACGCTGGTTACTTTACCTAAATCTACCTAAATTATCTTTAATCCTCACAAAAATCCTGTAGGAAAATTCTTCTCATTCTTCCTATTTTGCTGGTGTCTGGAGGAGACTGCATGGTCTGGGGACAGCAGGCAGGTAGACGGTGGCTGAAATGAAATGGAAGCCCTGGCTGTCTCACAAAGCTGAGAGCTTTTCACTGCACAACACTGCCTCCCAGTGGACTGTGCTCAGCACACAACCGGAGTCGCTAAACCAGCTATGTATAGCGAAGTAACAAGTTCTTCATTCATATATCCAACAAAGAATCTTTGAGTGCTTCCAATGAGCTAGGCCTTGGGAACGCAAAAATCAAATTAGACTTGGTGCTCTCACGAAGTATTGGGAAAAGGAACAAGTCAATCAAGGAGACAAGAACATGATCAAAATTTAAAAAAATACTGCACAGAACCCAGAAGACAGATTAATTAGATTAGGGTGGTTGTGATGGTGAACAAGGAAGGCTTCCTGGTGGAGGTGAGATGAGCTGAGTCTTGAAGAATGAATTGGAGTTAGAGGTCAACCTACATGACACAGAGTGGAAGGAATTTCTGTGCAGAAGGAGCAGCATGTTTAAATGCACAGGGAATGAAAAACACCAAAAATGTCTTAAGCACTTTTTGACCCACCTGCGTTTGTGATGGGTCAGCACCATGCCAAGAGTAGCTGATAACCTGGCTTGTGGATGACAACTGAAAGAAGTATTTAGTATAGCTTTAATTTGCCTTTCTTCGGTAGTGACATTTTAAGATTCCTTATGTATTTAAAATACATATTTGTATTTTTTCTGTGAAATGTTTATTGTTGATTTTTCTTTTGGGTGTCGGTCATTGAAAAGTTAATTTGTAGGGAAATAAAAACTTGAAAATGTGTCTGCACCCTCATGTTCATTGCAGCATTATTTCAATAGCCACTCGTGGAAGCAACATAAAGTATACGCTGGATGGATGGATGGATGGATGGATGGATACAGTATATGTGTGTGTGTGTAATGAAATATTATTCAGCCATTTAAAAAAGAAGGAAATCTTGACACTTGCAGCAACCTGGCATTGTTCACAATAACATTATACTACATGAATGAAATGTCAGACAGGAAAAGACAAATGTAATCTCATTTATATGTGGAATCTTAAAAAACAAACTAACCAAGATCTTGGATACAGAGAACAGATTGGTGGTTGCCAGGGAGGGTGGGGGGATGGGTGAAGGGGATCAAAAGGTACAAACTTGGAGTTATAAAATTAATAAGCCCTCGGGATGTAATGTACAGCATGGTGACTATCGTTAAGTAATACTCTACTGTATATTTGAAAGTTGCTCAGGGAGTAAGTCTTATAAGTTTTTTTCATCACAAGGAAAATAACTTTATAACTATGTATAGTAATGGACATTAACTAAACTTACTGTGGTGATTATTTTACAATACATACAATTACCAAATCATTACGCTACACACCTGAAACTAATATAATGTTATACATCACTTATACCTCAATTTAAAAAAATGACTTGTACCCTGACCAGTGTGGCTCAGTTGGTTGGGCGCCATCCCATAAACGAAAAGGTCTCTGGTTCAATTCCTGGTCTGGGGACATGCCTGGGTTGTGGGTTCAGTCCCCAGTCAGACAACCGATCAATATCTGTCCCTTACATCAATGTTTCTCTCCCTCTCTTTCTCCCTCTCCCCCTCTCTCTAAAAAATAAGTAAAAATCTTTTTAAATTGGTTTGTAAGAGTTCTTAATTCATTATGTGACAATTTATCTTAAAATATGTTTCTTCTGAAGACCTTCCCCAATGCTGATTATTTTCTTTAAATTAGGTTCAATTTTTTACCTTTAGATCTCTGATGCAGTTGGAATTCATCCTATTCAGTACAAGGAGTATGGTGGTGCTGGGTGAACCTGGGCCAGAGATGGGCTTCCCCACGCATGACCGGGGTCTCAAACAGCTGGGGCCACTGCACGGGGCTCCAGCTGGTCTGAAGGTGGCGTTCGTGCTGGCAGGATGCAGCAGAGAGCAGCATCGGGACCACCTCGGAGCGGCCTGGTGCCCTTCACTCCCGCCTTACCTCTGTTAAATTCGAAAGCACCTGGTCCTGCACTCAGGGGTTCTGGGTGCCCTGATTCAGGCCACAAAACCGCAGTAGGGGAGTGAGCTCAGAAAGAAATAACAAGGCAAACCACATACACACCACAACAAAACAAAAAAAACAAAGGCTACAAACAAAATTCAAAAGCACGTGAAGAAAACTAACATTAAGGAAACCAACAGACTAAACAGGAGTTAATTGAACTGCTAATAAGAAACCACTGACAGCCTCCCCACCAATCTCTCTGTTGAGTCAGCACTAATCTCGTTATGCCTTCATCCCTGTCCAGTCAGTCATTCCACGGAGCACCCCCTGGTCCCAGGTCACTCCTCCTGGCCTGCTTCCTAATCTCACTTCTCTATTTTGTCCACTTGTCCCATCCCCTCCAATCCCTGACCCCTTCCCATCCAACCCTCGGGCATCAGCAAAACCCCCACACCCTCCTCCAAGGAAGCTATGTATCTCCCTTGGGGTCACTGGTTCCTCTGTTGTCCTCTTCCCAAACCCCTGCCCTTGGGACCACTGGGCCTGAGGGTGCCCTCCTTCCCCCTCTTCAATGATTCCAGCGTGTTCCCAACCATCCTCCCAAAATTCACCCAGCTTTAATCTCACATCATCAAACTACAACATCCACTCTCTGCAAAACCTTATCAGAGCATCATTGTCTGACCCAGGATTGCTCCCTGCACATCTCAATAATTATAACTTCTAGCTCACTGTAAGTCTCTCCAACACCACCCCTGTCTTAATTCTTCATTTTAACATACACATTGATCATCACTTTAATGCTAGGCCTCTCAGTGCCTCGACCTCTCCGCTTGTCACCTCCCCTACCTCACTCACTAACCTCAGTGGTCACTCTTTGGACCTCGTCACTATCACTGCAAACCCTCTATAATGTCCAGTCCCAGCACCACATCCCCTCTGTCTCTCAGTTCCCTTTTGCTGGTAACCCTGTCCCACTCTCCTCACTGCCCCTCACTGCCGTCTGGTCCTCCCTTCTCACCCAAACGAAATTCCATGGTCAGGAATCGTCGTCAGTCCCTCACTTTCCTTGCCCTTCTCACTTTATACCCTCAATTTAATCACACATTATATGTTCTTTTGTGTCCGGCTTCTTTGCTCAACACCATGTTTCTGAGGCTTGTCTTTTTTGTTGAGTGTGGCAGGAGTTTATTTATAATTGTTATACAGCACCCTAGAGCACAAATATTGCACCATTTATTTCTCCATTGTCCTGTTGGTGGACGTTTGGGTTTCCAGCTTTTTGCTATTGCTCTACGCACGTTCTTACACCTCTCCTCTGTGCACGCATTTCTGTTTGGGTAGAATTGCTGAGTCACAGGACATGCATGTATTTCTTTGGCTTTAATAGATAATGCTAAGCGGTTCCACGGCGCTTGTACTGATTTATCACCCTGCCTGCCATGTACGAGAGTTCAGTTGCTAAACTTCTTTCTTACATTTGTATTGTTAGTCTTTACATTGTAGCGATTTTGGTGAGATTGCAATTGTGAAACACTGGGATTTTAATGTGCATTTCTCTAGTGATTAAGGAGGTAAAGAATCTATATTGTATATATACTTATTGGCCATTTGGTAACATTTTTGCGAAGTCTTGTCCATTTTGCTGCTGGGTTGTCTGTATTTTCACACTAATTCCTAGGAGTTCTTTTGTTCACTGATGTGTACTCCTGGTGCTTAGAATAGCTCCTGATGCAGAGAAGACATGCAGGAACTGCTCACTGAGCCAGTGAACGAACTACAAGTATGCACCCAGGCCCACTTCCTGGAGCAATAAAGACAAAACGCAGGAGACATCAGTGGCTTCCAGGTGGTAACTTCCCTCGCATTGAATCTCACTGCCTCAGCAGTCCCGCTGGGCTGGAAGATTGGTCGCAAGCCCGCAGGCAATTTTTCCTCTCTCCCAAGCTCCACGCCGCCCTTCTCTGTGGTCACTGGCTCTGGCTCAGCGGTGAGATTCGAACTGCTCTCAGCCCATTTGCGCAAAGGATTGCTTTGTGAAAAGGACTTTCAGCCCCAAAGGTCACTTTACAAGCCCTCTGAGAATAAAACTCCTTTATACTGAAATCATTGGCTTTTGGCCTGAGTTCCATGTGAAAGACAGAGGCAGAGGCGCCCGTGACTTGGAAAGAAAGGGAGCAAGAGCGTGCCCACGAGCCCCATCAAATACTTTGGTTTGTTTGTGGCAATCAGTAAAAGAAAGAATGAATGGTAACACACTTCTGTCATCTGAACTGAAAGCATTGGGTTCTGCGGGTCAAAACTAGATTCTAACCAACTTCTGGACACCAAGAAGTCGGTGAGATTAGCTGGAGAGATTTCTGGCTTCCTCAGCCCTGCTGTGGAGTTTGATGGGGGGTGTGGCCTTGAAGGGCACTGGCACTTCAATTCAAGGTCACATTGGGGGTAATTTGCCCCAGGAGAGGTGGGGGAGTGAAGGGAGGTCAGGATGAGTTTGGTTGGGGCCAAGGAGTGGCACACAGCAGACTTTGAATTGGGTTCCCTGTTTATCATTACCCCATCCCCACAAACCTAGTGAATGAAGCCCAGCATGGTCTTTAAGAGCAAAACCTCCAAATGCAGTTAGCCTCCATCTCCCCAAAAAGATTGCATCCACACTGACCATTGGCATTTAGAAACAAGTACAAAATGTATTTTAGAATCTTGTTATAACCTCTTCCACTTTGAGTCTGCTTCCGAATCCCCAGCTGTGAATGAGGTGGGTGCACAGTGTCTAAGATGTCAGGGAGCTGCAGCCTTTTCCAAGAAAAGAGACAGTCTGCTCCCGACAGAGGGGCAAGGTTAATTAACATCAGGGGCCATCTAGACCTATCATGGTCTATGTGGTTGGATTGCCTTTGTTCTCCACTTCTTGCTGCAAATGGTCAGAGAGCGCTGGGAGTGTGGAGTTGTGGGCGTGAATGGGGGAAGTTTGTAAAGGCTTAGGATAGCATGTCTGGTCTCCTCGACATCCTCTGTACCCCCACAAACACCTGCAAACGAGAAACACCCCTCACAAACCTGCCTGTCGCTGTACAAGGAACTGGGCCTCACTTTAGCAGGAATTAAACAGTTTGTTCACTTTCAGAGCTGGCTCTTAATTTTTTTCTAGCACGGTCTCTCTCTCTTTCTCTCTCTCTCTCTTCCTCAATCCTTTTTCTGATATCCTAGAAAATATCCCAATATCCTATGTGATTCTGCAGGCAATGGTGTTCTGACTGCAGAATAAATGATTGAAAAAAATCAGGCACATTAATAAGGAATTATTCTACAAGCTTCTGCCGATAGTAAATATACCAAAGTTATACTACAAAAAAAGTAATTCTCAGAAAACCAAACAAAGGAAATAGGAAAGAATAAGCAAAGTTATTTTCCTCCCTCTTCCCGAATTCTCAGCTTTCATAAGGTCATTTGAAACAGGGCAAGAGTCTGGAGACTTGGGCCTCAGCTTCGTGGATTATATATTTTGTGGCTCCCGCTTCCCTCTTTACCTTCTTTATTATAGCCTGTGCTCACTTATTATATGAACAATAACGTGACCAAATGCCATTACAGTGGCAGACCAAGTATGTTTTTTCTGGAACAGCTTGTGACAAGATTCTAAAACACAACTTGTAATTCTTTAAGGGTTTTGTTCTTGCAGTGTTACTTGGGGAGGTTGAGCCTTACTATATTTAAAGCATTTGGAGTTTTCCTCAAAGAACAGTGGGCTCTATTGCCAGGTTTTAAGGCAGTCACAGATATAATGGGATAACGAGCAAAACTGGAATCCTCATTCAAAACAAAATGCAGGTCACTGCCCACCCCCAGCCAAACACGTTTCCCCCTTTTCTTTGGGAGAAGGGAAGTGAGTTTGGCTAAGCAAAGATGGGGGTGGGGTGCGTGGGTTGTAGGAGAGGAGACGAGAGGACGCTGTGGGAGGAACGGGTGAAACTTCTCTGTCCTAGGTGCTGCCAGTTCACCAAATGGAGCTCGTGTCTAGCGCGGTGGCCTGAGGTTGGCCCCCACAGACCGGGCTCTCCACGGGCTCTCTCTTCCTCGATCTTGCCCCCTCACTCCCTCCCGGCTCCCGCATCGCCGGCGCCTTGTTCGATGGATGTCGAGGCTGTGTGTCACTGCTACAAGAAAGAGCACTCCAGCTTCCGTTTGAGCCTGTCTGTGCAATTTTCAAGAAATTCAAGAAGAGAAGAGGAAATGGAAAACAAATGTAATGGGTCTCGTTTCTTAATTCCCCTTCAAGAAATCTTATCAGTTGAGACTTCCTCAAATGGTGAGCAGACAGATTTCGCCCAAGCGAATTAGATCTTGACATGTATTTGTCAAGTTCTTTGGGCACGATCCCTGAGCACATGGGATCCAAATTTCTTAAGTTTTGTGTTATTTTTTCTATGTTCTTTAATTCTTCAAAGTTTTGAATCAAATTCACGGAGCTTTGAGTAAAACATTGCACCAGCAAGGAAAATAAAAGCACTTCGAAAGTGGGGGGGGGAAAGGAACCTGCTGTTTGATTTGCATCACTTTATTAATGGGTTAGTCAACATTTACTCAGAACCCACTGGGTACAGAATGTAATAGATGTGGGAAGATTGCAAAAGATATGGGAAGATTTTTTTTTTCTGCTAGCAAAAATTCAACTCACTTAGGTTAATGGAAGACACCAACTAGAGACACAGGAGCACAGCTAAGAATACAAAACATGGGACCCTGGCGATGTCCATCAGGGACACAAGTTTCAATTGCCCCTGAGTGCTGAAGGCCCGGCTTAGTGAGAGTGTCCCCTGAAACAGCCCGCGTGGGGATGTCATGGCCTCTCCCTGTCAAATTCAGTCCAGCAGCAGACCTCATCCTCCTACTCACTGCAAGAGGAACCATAGGGAACTGCGGTGACTTTGAAGGGCTGGTTTCCTGACCAAAATACCTGATTTTATCTAACTGACAATGCTATCATGGCTACATGATGATTTATGCCCTGGGCTTGGTGACTATATCAGCTCTGGACTTTTCGATCTACTTAAAGTTAGAAGAAGCAAATGTGACGCTTGGCTCTGCAGTTACCATTGGTAACTCCCAGGCTCTCTGTGCCCCCATCGGACCAGCTCATGTGCATTTCATGAGAAATGAAGCATCCACTCCAGATAAACCTGTGGACTCCACTTTCCAGAAGCCTCCTTGTCTGTATTTCCTGCTGGCAGAAATCTGGAAACCTGGCCAAGAATCTGGCCAAGAACCTGTTTTGAATCTGTAGGGTGGTTCCAAGTTCCCTTCTGACTTGTCACCAGTGTTTCAGAGTCTTTTGGGGACTGCCGGGCTTCACTGCCTGTGCTTTTGAGCAGAGTGCCTTGGAGGCCCCCTCCGTGGCTCAGAAAGACACGCCTCAAAACACCTGCAGGGAGGGGCCAATTTTTATCTTAAATCCATCATGCACTGATATTTTTAAAGATTTTATTTATTTATTGTAGAGAATGGGGAAGGGAGGGAGAGAAAGATCGATGTGACAGAGAAACATCGATCAGTTGCCTCTCTGCACGCCCCGACTGGGGACTGAAGCTGCAACCCAGGCATGTGCCCTGACCAGGCATCGAACCAGGACCTTTCAGTTGGTGGGACAACACCCAACCAACTGAGCCACACGGGTCAGGGACATTGTGTACCAATATTTTTAAAAACAATAAGATGAACTACTAGAATAATTTCTTTGCAAATTGTTTTATTTTTATTTTTTATTGCATTTTTTCTGTTAACATTCAGTCCCCTTATACTCTCCTCCCCTCAACCCCTGCCATCACCACACTGTTGACCATGCCCATGAGTCCTTTTTCCTTTTTGCTCAATCCCTCCACCCCCTCACCTCCACCCACCCTCGCCTTAGCTGTCACCCGCTCTCTGTCTATGAGTCTGACTCTATTTTGTTAGTTCAG
Source organism: Desmodus rotundus (assembly GCF_022682495.2). Lineage (NCBI taxonomy): Eukaryota > Metazoa > Chordata > Mammalia > Chiroptera > Phyllostomidae > Desmodus > Desmodus rotundus. The sequence goes on along the minus strand of NC_071394.1, from coordinate 35,050,689 downwards.
TTTGTTCATTAGAATCCACATAAGAGTGAAGTCATATGGCATTTGTCTTTCTCTGACTGGCTTATTTCAGTTAGCATAGTGTTCTCGAGGTCCATTCATGCTATGGCAAAGGGTAAAGTTTTCTTCTTTTTTATGGCTGAGTGGTATTCCATTGTGTAAATGTCCCATAGTTGTTTTATTCACTCATATCCTGACGGACATCTGGGCCGCTTCCATATCTTGGTGATTGTAAATAACGCTGCAATGAACGTAGTGTTTTGGGTTCCTTTGGATGTATTCCCAGAAGTGGGATCGCTGAGTCAAAAGGCAAATCCATTTTTATTTTTAATTTTTTAAAAAGATTTTGTTTATTTATTTTTAGACAGAAGGAAAGGAGGGACAAAGAGAGGGAGAGAAACATCAATGTGTGGCTGCCTCTTGCATGCCCCCTACTGGGAACCTGGCCTGCAACCCAAGCATGTGCATCCAACTGGGTATCCAACCTGCAACCCTTTGGTTCACAGGCCAGCACTCAACCCACTAAGCCACACCAACCAGGGCCATTTTTAATTTTTTGAGGTATCTCCATTCTGCTTTCCACGGTGGCTTCACCAGTCTGCATTCCCACCAGCAGTGCAAAATGGTTGCCTTTTCTCCACAACCTTGTCAGCTCTTGTTTGTTGATTTATTGATGACAGCCATTCTGACAGGTGTGAGGTGATATTTCATTGTGGTTTTAATTTGCATTTCTCTGATGATTAGTGACATTGAGCATCTTTTCGTGTGTGTATTGGCCACCTGTATGTTCTCTTTGGATAAGTGTCTATTCAGGTCTTTTGTCCACTTTTTAATTGGGTTGTGTTGAGTTTTGTGATTTCTTTATAATTTTGGATATTAACCCCTTATCAGAGGTATTGGAGAGTATATTCTCACATTCTGTGGGTTATCTTAAACCCCCCCAATGACAAACAAAACACAAACTCATTTTTTTTCCTTGAGATTCAGAAGACATAAAACTATTGTGTCAAGTTGCCATAAAAGTTCTGAATGCTCGCTCTGTTTCTGTACTTATCTCATTGCAGACTGGATTACAATTTGCAGAAATGAACAGAAACTGGCCTCTGATCCCACTTTGAGCAGCAAGGACTTAAAAGATGATGGGGCTGTGAATTGTTTCTTCCCAAGTAGGAGGCTTTCAACTAACTGTTAGAGAACCAAGAGAGAAGACCTCCTCAATTGATTCCATGTAGCTCTTTGTTCTGAGTTAAATCAGAGCTTGAAAACTGGAAAACAATAATGTTTCTCCCTCAAAGCCAGTTGCTGTCTCTCTCTGCCTCTCAGCTGAGATACAAGCTCTTGTGCCCACTCACAGAAAACTACAGAGTGGATTGTCTTTCCTCTTACTAACCTGCAGGTCTTGTTCAACAGTGCTCAATACATGCAAGGAAGGGGAATTAAATAAAATAATACTAATTACATGCACTAGAAAATAAGCAGGCCCTTTACCCATCAGATTTATAAATGTTGCTGAGTGTCCTGGGAAATTGGACTTTCGCCAGAGTCTTCACAGCACTAAAACTTGCTGGGAAAACCAGAGGGGAAAAAAAGGTGAATATACTCCTTCAGTACACCTGGCCCAGTATGCACCAGCCGGCCACAACTCTCCATGGAAACTGCTGGGTGAGGAAGATAGGAGATATTCTGGTGCCAAGGAAAGCAAGCTGGACTGGGAATCCCCAGGCCTGGCACAAACGTCCTGGAGACCCTCCCTGCCTGCCAACCCTCCAGGCCCCTCCCGTGGCACCTTTGTCCTGGGTGGGCTATTCTCTCAACCCTGCCTCACCCTCTGCCTAGAGCTACTCATCCCGAGCTTCTCAGTTTACAGGTAAATATCTCATGGAGGACTTGGCTCCTCTCCTTCCGTACTTCTCTCTCATAAACACTTCCCCACTTGATTACACTTGTAACAGTCAGATTTTTGTATATGTTACCTGTCCTCACACTTTATGTCCAGCGCAGGCGGGATCCTGCCTGTGTCATCCCTGCTTGTGTATTCTGTGCCTGGACATCCTGTTTGAAACCAGGGCATTAGTGGCAGCCTGGCCACAACCACGCTGCTCGTAACCATTTTTTTTCCTCTGCTGATTTTTGCTTGTAACCTTTTTATTCAATGAATTGGGCTTCACAGGGTGGAATCATAAAGCAACTTACTCTTATTTGTTTTATTGTCCCTTCAGTGCACTCCGGGGGCTCCTTTTTTCCCTGCTCGTGGACATAGGTCATAAAAAGTCACCTGTGGTGCAAGAACTAATAGTAGCAGTTAACGCTGTAGCCCGAGGCATGATGACAGCGGCAAATGTTTGCTCAGGCTCAGCAGCTCAGGTCGTCTTCTGTGCAGGGACGCCCACTGGAGGCTCTTAGTGAGCGGAGGGCGGGCGGCGGTCACCTCACCTGTGCTTTTTCAGGCTGGGTTTGGGGGTGGTCAGTGCCCCCAAAACAGTGCTTTCTTCCTTGTGCGGGAAGGGGTCCAGTACTTGCTGGCTGTGTGGGAGGTGGGAGCCGAGGCCCCACAAGGACCCCACCAGGTCCTTCCAGGTCTTAGGTCCCTAAGCAAAATTGAGGCATAGGGACCCCCCTTGGTGACACCCATTGCTCTTTTTTTTCTTAATAATTAAAAAAATTATTTATTTTTAGAGAGAGGGGAAAGGAGGGAGAAAGGGAGGGAGAGAAACGTCCATGTGAGAGAGAAATATCTATTGGTTGCCTCTCGCATGCCCCCAACTGGGGGACCACAATCCAGGCATGTGCCCAGACTGGGAAATGAGCCGTGGCCTTTTGGTTCGCAGGACGGCACTCAGTCCACTGAACCACACCAGCCAGGGCCCATTGCTCTTCTTATTGAGGGCTCCAAAGCCTTCCTAAGAGACAAATGTGATGAACTCTTTGTCTTCATATTTTCTTTGCAACATCTGACACTTCTGACTGCTTCCTCCTCAGAGGACTTTTGCTTGGTTTCCATGAACTCTCCTGTCTCTTCTCTCCCCACTCCTTTCTAAGGCTCCCCCCAAGTTTTGTCATTCACTGACTGCTCCTTACACACGGCTGTCCCTGAGTTATAGGCTCAGTCTCTTTGAAGCCATAGTCAATTCCTTCTTTCACTGATCGACTGACTGAGTCACTCATGCGGTCAACATTTGGAACTGTGCGTGAAGCCCCAAAGCAAATTCTCATGATTCAACCCTCAGAGTCAAGGTCACGTCCTTGGAGGGGACTTCTCTCAGCTCCCAGATTGTGGAGGATGAAGAAAGGGCTGAGAAGGTGTTTGGGGGACTGAGGTAGCAGAGTTTATCCTTTGCTATATCAGGATGTAAACATGCAAATATCCTTTCCCCATTTCTTCCACTTCAGATGCAAGATGCTAGACATTGGCACCCAGCTATATGCAGGGAAAGACCAAGTCACAGTTAATGTCATTGATGTAAACGATCATCTCAAGAGCAGACATTGGCAGAGCGAAAGGAGAGGCAGGGCAGGGTAGGACCCCACTAAGTACTAAACTTTTCTGAAATGACAATCACTAAATATAAAATATCCTACATAACTGATAACTTCAGTTCTGTGGGCATTTTAGAAAATACCAAGAAGAATGACCTTCTAATACCTTTAAGGCCAAACTTTCAGATCAATGAAGTTCTGGACCTATGTTCGACTTGGTCCCTCCTGTTGCCATTCCGTCACATCACAGTGCAGTAATGCGCAGTGTGAGTTGTGGGAGTACTATTTTAGATGGAAGCTCAGATCCTGCATAACAGCTGAAATAGTCAGTGCAAAAAAAAAAAATCTTACAAGCCAAAAGTGTTTTCTTTGGTAGAGATTTTGTGACATTAGGTTAAAAAAAAAAGGGAACAAATGTCAAGGGTGGCTGGGTTAATGATGCAGCGGGTACAGCTGCTTGCTATTCTGGACTAGAGGGCTGACGTGGATGGAGCGTGCATGGAAAGTTAGGGTGGTGATTGCTGCAGCCCCTGACGGGCACTTAAGCCACATCAACATATAATGGGGGATGATTGGCACTGCCTGCCGAACGAGAGATGCTGGACTGCAGTTAGAATGTTGGCACTCATCAAAATACAGCAAAGCATGGAGACAGAGCAGTGACTACTTAAACTTGAAGCTACATTCCGCAAGATGGCTTTGCTTTTTAAATTCTTTATTGTTTTACTACTCATTAAAAACAAAAAAACCCTGAACCACAAGCTATGCACAATTAAGATGCTACATAATAAATGAATGAGCCCGAGCTTTCCGTATAATGGCCGGCAAATAGAAATGTGTTTTATAATTTCAATGGACGTCACTGTCGAGTATTTTGTCTTCAGAAAGAGATTTTTTTTTTTGCTAAATGGTTGTCTCCTCATCTTATTTCTCTGTACCACTGTTTCTGCCCTGACGCAATTGACCCACCACACCCAAATATCAACAGAGAAGTGACAGAGATTTGATCTGGGGCTTTCCATTCACTGAAAATATTGGGCAGTTATGGAAGTTCTCTTTGAAGATAAAGTTGAACCCAGCCTTGCATTATTTTTTTTAAATTGTTGAAAGCTTTCTATGTGTATTAAGCTTTAGGTAAATTATCAAGCTTCTAACATATTCCTGGTAGTTTTCTAGGCCTTAATTCTAAAGAACTGAATTCACATTTTAACCACTTGATTTTTCATATTCTTAGCATATACAGTCTAGACATTTTCCCCTTCTGACCTAAATTACAAATAATCTTACAGTTTTGTTTTGAATAAAACCAGCAAGAAATAGAAAAGTATCACTCTAGTTGGTCAGATCACTAGTAACCTGAATTAGTTTGGTAAAATTGCACTTTTGAAAAATTTATCTCTAGTTGTTCTTATAAGGAACTTTATTACAGTTTCTCCTATTTGATGGAGGAAAAAGGCCTTCATCCAGAAGTCAATCAGCAAGCATACAAATGAGTGACAATCTTAGCCTTCAGATTTCAGTCTGTTTCATGCTTTATCAACACTTAGGTGTATGTTCCACACACTGTCCTATCCAGGCCTTCCAGTCCACTTGCAGAATTGTAATTTCTAGGACACTTGATGGGGTCGGTTCAAATTTCTTGATAAACATTATCTTGTTACACATTCCCATTCACCTGATGGAGTTGGATTCTTCCCATTAGAAGTTAAAGCAACTCTAAGCAGCAAAAAATTCTCTAGTTGTACACACCACCTAAATGAAACTATGGTTTCATAAGCCATAGATATCGGATTTTTAAAACTATCATTCCTCAGAAACTAACCATACCATTTGCTTTTTTCAAGTGTCAACGATTCGGTTGAGACGTAGATGTTCCATTCGTAAGCTTCTGTGCTGGGTAAGCATGCCGATGAAGTCTTTCAATGATTAAACGGCAGTAATGTTGGCTTGAACATCTCAGGCCACCTTTTCAGTCCACCTGCTCTCGGGTAGTAACCATAGAACACCGGGCTTGCACTGTAGAGCTTGTGTGCTCGAGAACCTTCTGTATGGAGTTTTAGGGAGAAAAGTAGCAACAACTACAATTACCTAATACTTACCATTAGCTTTCCCTGTGCTGTTTGTCACAGCCTTATGAGCTAAATGAGCATCGGCATAGTTATGCGCTACTTAGGTGCACTGTCTCTGATCTCAGAACTCCCTTGTGGGATAAGGGCTAATACTTTTCTCAGGGAATTAAGGTACAGCCATTAAATAACACAGAGCTGATGAATGGAGGAGTCAGGATTTGAACACTGGCCTGCTAGTGTCACCACGATGTACTTACTAATTGAAATCAACAAAGTTACTTATTATCACTTGAATTGGTTGTATTTTAGGTCTTCAAAATAGAAGCGTTTTTTTTCCCCCTTTGGCCAACATAAACTTAAGTTACACCAGGCATGAATTAAACCTAAGCCTCTGAATTTTTGTTTTCTGATTTTCTTGTTTTCAGGAGACCTCAAATGTTTGATTTCGGCCGTAAGCAAACACATGAATAGTCTTTCCACTAGCACTGGTTTAGCCAGACAAATTGGGCTGGCCTTTTCCCGTACGCCACTGGATAGAGTTGGTGGATGTGGGACAGACAGGTAGCGCAGCTTTTTGTAAAGCACACCGTGCTTAGGTAAACGCAGGACTGGCATGTCCTTTCATTACAGTTCGTCCTTTCACCCAAGGCCTGGCTGTCTTCACTAGGTAGAGCTGAGCCGTGAAGGTGTGTTACCTTCTGTAAATATGTAAATAACTAATAGCTTTTAAAAAGTGCTCAGTAGGCAGATTAACAAAGTCCCATTATTATGAGTCTGACCTTGCCTCTCATTGCATCCTAGCGGATTGGGCTGTACACCCAGGACTTCTAAAGCACCTAGAGACTCAGTCCAACCCCAGGACTCCCTTCAGGCCCAGGGCTACTAGTCTTTCATTCTTCCTCTTAACACTTGTGCCTACTTTGAAATTCACAAGCCTGTCCTGTGTTGGTTTTATAGATGATCCTTAACTTAATTACCTATCACACCTAGGGTGGACTTTGGGGAAAAATAATTGAAATATTATCTAGAATTTTCCCCAGGGTTACTTTTAAAGCCATGCTTAAAAACACAAACAGGTGATCAACATCACTGTCATTTCTTTAAAAGTTTGCTACTGTTCACATGTACACAAGCAGCAGTACTAGTTTTAAGTGAAAAAACTTGGCAGCACCTTGGAGGTACAGGTGTAGTTGGCTATTGGTAACAACTGTGCAAAATATCTCTCTCCCCTTTCCTCATCCACACAAGCTTTGCTCTAGGATTGTTCTGAATCTAGGGATTGTGGAGGATTACTTAATTTTAGTGAACATAGTTGTTTGTTCCACTCACAATTGTATTCTAAAATGCAGGCAAGAAGGCATTCTGCCGAGGGAAGACTAAACCCTACAATGGCAAAGCAAGTAGTTCAAGGTCATTCAGTGACTCTGACAGCTATCCATCACGGTCCTACTCTGATGCTTCCCGTGAGGCTTTAACTTTTGACCTGAGGCCAGGCACCAGTGACAGCCTCTGCTGATCCCGAGACTAGTAAAGGCAGACTTTGCTCACAGTACTTGGGAGAAGGAAGGCTGGGGCTTATAATTTACAATTACACTTAGGTGTTTTAATGTCTTATAAAGTTGTAACTACTATCAAAGGCTTTCCCCTTTTCCTCCCCTAAACCCACAGCATATGCTGTGGAGCACAAGGGCTCTAAGTAATTCCACAGAGAGGTTTCCACAATTAAATGAAGTGGGAAACTGCACATTCTCTCTCCACTGCCAACATTCTCGTTCGTCAGGAAACACGTTCATACGTAAAGGATCAAACAGTCCTGTAGTAAAGAAACACCTTTTTGTTTAACCCCAAAACAGTCCCTGAATTTATCTGGTTATGAACCATTTTCCCCCACAGTAGCCTTCTAATCATGTTTTATAGAACACATGGGGAAAGGCTCTTCTAAATGTTTATCAACAGTGCATTCTGTAAACGTGGTGCATTTTAAAAAGTTAATATTCTAAAATAGCACAAAAACTTGCTAACAATGAAGAAAATGTCAAGGATATAGCTTGTAAAAGTAAAAATTTTTATTTTGATTGATCTCTCAATGAATGGTTCAATATAATGCCAGTTTTTAATGGCAAAAATTTGGTTCCAAACTCCATGATGCTACAGAGAGCTCCTACTCTCTCCAGGAAGTAGGCACACAGCTGGAAACAGAAAGCACGACTTTAGCAGCATGGTGACTTCTTACACCGCAGACCGAATAGGCCTGCACCTTGTATGCTCAGAACGGCACAAAAATGAGCTGGTGACAAAAGTGAGAGGTGAGGAACAAGATGGGAACACCCATAGGAGCAATGTATGTACTGTAAAGAGAACAACAACAACAAAACAAATACAGCTATAAGGATTTTAAAGGATAATTATAGAAAAGAGAACCAAATGTTTTACTCAAATGTTTCTTAGAGCCTTTCTGTAGAGATACAAATATATATATATATTTATCCAAAAATATGTTTTATACAGATAAATGTTTCTCAATTAAAGATGGGACCAAAGCTATAGTTATAACATAAAGCACTGTCTTTTTTTTAAAGACTATTTATCCACCTGAATTTTCAATTTCTTTAAGGTTAGTGCATTAAATGTTTTCCAAATATAATTACCTGACATTCTTTTTATAGATATAAATCAAGTAGGCATTATTTTTAAAAAGGGTTTGCAGGTTAAACAATGTTTTTTCTAAGATGCTGTGCATATTGAATTTATCGACAAGCCCCATTAAGGATCATTATTAATAAACATATCAAAAAGGGCTACATTAGACTTTTTCTTTAAATATTTAATTTTCTGATTTCCTGTTTACAAGTGTTGCAAATGCACAAGAAAGATTTTACTTCACAAGTACTTTTATGTTAATAGAAGATATTTTGATTTAACAAATATGGCAATAAAACCTCCACATTGTAACCAATAGTATGTTTTTTCCCCTCTTAAAAAAATGGGATGTAACACTAACACCCACTACCTAGAAACTAAAGCACACTATTATTTTGGCGAATTTACAAATCTTTTTCCCCTGGTGTAAAGGCTACAAAAATTCCTAAAAATTAGAGAACACTGAAAACATATTAAAGTTTGACATCCAACCTTGTATTATTTCCATTTTACCCTGAAAGATAACTTAAAAAATATGACCTGGCTGGAAGAGGCCATCTTGCTAATGTAAAAAAATCAGTGAGAGCAAGAAATTGTATCATTGATTTTTGCAGAATTTTTGTAAATAGTTATCTTTCCAAATCATTAGAAAAATGTTCAAAGATAAAAAAACAAAGTAAAATATGGTGGTGGTCCCTAAACTGTTTTAAAGGCAAGTAGCTTAGTCTAAGCTATTTTTTTCACTCACAGTAATTATCCTCCCCTCAACTGCCCTTTAAAAAGATGCATGAAACGGTACAACAGCAAGAATCAAGGAGCACAGACTACACTTAGGAACAGAAAAGGAAAACTCTAGTGCTGGAAGATATAGTAAAAAGCAGATTTCTTTGGGGACATTATCAATTAGATTATAATGCATTATGAAGATTTCTCTTTTCTATTACGGGGAGAGTCTGCTCCATTTGAAGTTAATGTTCCATTTACACCATTTTCTGAAAAGAGAAAAGAATCAATGTTACTCTCCCTCATGAAGAAACACAAATATCTTTATCCATAAAGTACCTTCAGAAAATAAAATTTTAAATCCAATATTTACTTTTATGCCCACAGGTGAAATTCATTCACCAGTGCTTCATATTTTTTTAAATAGTTAAAAAAAATTTAATTATTATTTTTTTATCTTCACCCTAGGACATGCATATTGATGTTAGAGAGAGGGGAAGGGAGGAGGAGAGAGAGGGAGTGAAACATCAATGTGAGAGAAACATCGATTGGTTGCCTCTTGCACGATCCCTGACTGGGGACCAACCCGCAACCTAGACAGGTGCCCTGACCAGGAATCAAACCCTGGGACCTTTCAGTTTATGAAAGGACACTCCAACCAACTGAGCCACACCAACCAGGGTACCAGTGCTTGGATCTTTACTAGCATTTAACCAATCAAAAACCTGATTAAAACACCGAATTGAAAGCAGCAAATTAAAAGAAAAGTAACTATAATGTCATTAAATTTCAATAAAAAAATAAAAAGGGAAAGCAGAAAAAAACTCTACGAAACAAATACAAGAATTTGAACAGTCTTTAGACTAGTGTTTTGGGGAGAAATAAAGAACCTTTCACATCTGAGCAAAGTTCTTGGGAAAATGTTTTCTTATTACATACTAAAAGTTGGCATTTAGGATGCTAACTCTTATGCTTAAGAGTGTATCATGGTCTTCTTTTTCAAACTATGATGGAATAACTGATGTCACACTAACCCTCCCTCCAAAAATACCTATTAAAGCTGAATACAAAAAAGGGTCTTTAAAGGTGCTTGAAAAAAACCCAAGGCAGCTATGTGTATTTTTCCCTCAAGGTATTTTCCAACTACTAAATATGCACGCACTGAGTAAGGCTCAGAGAAATCAAGCAGAAAGCAACTCCCAATAAAGTACAAATCTCCAGAGATTTGGGGAGCCTAACAATGACAGGAAGACAAAAACCTGAATTCAGGGCCCATCAGGGACAACAGCCTTTATAAACAGTTTATGTCCTAGAAATGAGAGCAAACTAGAGAGAGATTAGTTTTGATGAGACAGAATGATCTACCCATACTCAATCCAGAACTTCTACAAATGTATCCTGAGCTTCCTACACATTTTACACAAAACTTACTAACGAGAATTAAAAATTAGCAAGTGTGCCAGAAAACAAGACCAAACGACGAAAACTACGAGAAAAAAAGTATCAGAAATAGATCCTCAGGAGATTCAGACCTGCAGTTGTCCCATAAGAACAGCGATTAATAAAAATAAATAAAAAGGGTGGAGAGTTTCACCAGAGAACTAAAATCTTTAACCCCAGAACTTACAAAATACAGTAATTAAATGTAAATTTAATGAGTTTAATAGCAGATTAGGCACAACAGAAGAGATTAGTGAACTAGGTTAATTAATACTCAGATCAAAACAGATAAAAAAGGATGACAAATACAGAAAGTAATGAAAAGGTCTTAATTAAGAGACAGGGTAAAAGGGTTTATTTAACACATATACCAGAGTCCCAGAAGGACAGAAGAAACAGAAGGAGGCCGAAGCAGTATTGGAAGACGTAATGGTCAAGAATTTTTCCAAGTATCATAAAAGAAACCAAGCCAAGATTCAGGAAGCTCGACATAACATAGAGCAGGATAAAAACAAAGTCATACCCAGGTACATCACAGGATAACCGCCAAAAACAAAGACAGTAATTATCAGACTGAGTGGAAAAAAATCCAACCACAGGCTGTTTATAGGAGACACAATTTATATTTAAGGGCTAAGAAAGGTTTAAAGGAGAAACATGTATGAAAGATACACCATGATAGTATTTTACCACAAGAAAGATGGTGTAACTCGAGTCAATTCAGACAAACTAGAGAAAGGACAAATCCCACAGGAATTTATAGCAACCCTAAATTTTGATGAAACTGTATCACATCTTCAAAATATTTAAAGTAAAAATACAAGCTACAAGGAGAAATGGTCAACACCTCTTGCAGTAACTGGCTGAACAAGCAGAACTCTTCCCACCAAATCAGTAAAGATAAAAGACTGAACAACACAATGAACAACTGTGAGCTGACACCTAGAGAACAGAATATCCAACAAACGCAGATCACACATTCTTCTGAAGTACAGAACTAGACACACGGTGAGCTACAGGGAAAGTCTCAATGAAGTCATTCAGAATATGTTTTCTAACCTAAGAACAACTAAGCTAGAAATGAGTAACAAAAAGAAAACTAGAAAATGCTTTCGTATCTGTAAATTTAACAATGCACTCTTATCATGCATGAGCCATGGGTCAAAGAAAGAAATCACAATTGGAATTAGAAAATATTTTAAACTGAATAATAATGAAAAAGACATATCAAAACTTGTGAAATATACCTAAGTGGTGCTGAAAGGGAAAGTTTGTCCTTAACTACAAGTAATTTACATGAAGTGACAAAAATCAGACCTAAAGAGCCATCTCAAGAAGGTAAACCCCAATAAGAAAGTAGCAAATGAAATCCAAAAAAGGAAAATAAGAACAAAAATAAATGACACGACTGAGAAAAATCAACGAAAAATGAGAGATGTTGGTTCTTGTCTGATGGAAAAAGAGAGAAAGGCATAAATTACTAACTACATGAAAAAATGGAAATCACTGCTGTCCTCCAGGCAGGAGTAAGATAAGAGGATATTACGAGTAATTTTACATCAATACATTTGTAAATTCAGACAAAATAAACAAATTCCTTGAAAAACACGATTTAACAAAAGAGGTAACAGTAATAGAAAAATCTGAATAATCCTATTATCTATTAAACAATGTGAATCTGCTGCTAGAAACCTTCCTATAAAGAACACTCTAGGTGATGGAAGAAGACTTGACTTGGGATGGTGAACACAGAATACAATATACAGAAGATATATTATAGAATTATACACCTGAAACCTATACCCACATCAACAGCCCAGACAGCATTTTTTGCATAAAGTGACAAGGTGATCCTAAAATTCATATGGAAATGCAAAGAACCCAGAATAACATGAAAAAACCAAAACTGGATAACTCACATTTCCTAATTTCAAAAATTATTATAAAGCTATGGTAATTAAGACAGTGTGTTACTGCCATGGGAACAGACATACAATTCAATAGATTAGTATTTTCAACAAATGGTGCAGGGACAAATAGATATCACTATGTAAAACACTGATTGTAAAATGGTGCAGCCACTTTGGAAAACAGTTTAGTAGTTCCTCCCAAATGTTAAATATACATTTACCATATGACCTATCAATTCCACGCCTAGGTATATACCCAAGAGAGTGAAAAACAGGTCATCAGACAAATACCTGCACATGAATGTTTACTGCATTATTCGCACATAACAGCCAAAAAGTGAGAACTCAAATATTCAGCAACTAATATATAAACAAAATACGCTACATCCATAAAATGGAATATTATTGGGTTGGCTAAAAAGTCTGTTTAGTTTTTTCTGTTAAAGAAAAAAGACCTATTTTTCATTTTCATCAATAACTTTTTGATTTGGATATTTTGAGTTTGTCAGCTGTCTCCCACTATTGGCTTCGAGCGGGTAAAGGCCAGGGCTGCTGCTAAACATTTTCCAATGTGTAAGACAGTCCCACAGTAAAGAATTATTTGGCCAAAACGTCAATAGTACCAAGAAAATTTGCAAACCACTTTTGACACGTCCCATCAATCACAGCACCTTCTCCATACACCTCACAATTTTTTTTTTTTTGCATTTGAGTTGTGTTTTTACCTTTCTTGAAATAATAAAGCATAATATGCCAAAAATGTTGTGCATTTTCTTCTGTCTTTAATATTAAAATAACCGCACAAAAATTTACCCATTTTGAAAAGTTTTTTAAAAAAATGCACGCTGCCATGACAGCTGTCACGATACAATCTAACAAAATTGTTTCTAATGAAGTCCAAGATATACTAGAGCCATTATACAGAAAAACTAAACAAACTTTTTGGCCAACCCATTATTTGGCCAAAATAAGGAATAAATTATCAGTACATGCTAAAACGTGAATGAACCTTAAAAACATGCTGAAAGAAACCAGTTAGTTGTAAAAGATCATATATGATTCCATTTATATGACATGTCCAGGAAAGGATCAAGCAATCAGTGTTATTAAAAAACAAAAGCAAAAAAACTATTCCACTTTGAACTCAAGGGCAGATGGGAAAGAGCTGTCAAGAGGTTTTCTTTTAAAAATATGACTAAGATGCTTGAAAGCACAAACTATCACTCCCTAGGTCAGTTATTCACTAAAACTGCCCATCTACAAGGTCTGTCTGGAAAAATCCTAGTCACTGTTAATAAAACGAGAATGGTTTGCGTGACATTGCTATAACCTGGCAGCCAGGGAGAGTGGACTGGAATATGCATGGGTGAACAATGACTTTGCTCTATGGGGGCAGCAGACGCCGTTGAGTGAGCACGTGTACCATGTGACCATCAAATTCAAAATAACTGAGTAAGTAGTACAACAAATCTCCACCAAATTTTGTAATAAGTTTGAACATTCCTCCATGGAAACTATTCAGATGATTCAGAAGGCTGCAGCTATGGGCAACTGGTGATTGGCCACTTCATCATGACAATGTGCCTGCTCGTGTATCACATCTGGTGCAGAGGTTTTTAGGGAAACATCAAATCGCTAGGTGACTCAGCTCCACTACATCCCAGATTTGGCACCCTGCATCTTCTGGCTTTTCCCAAAACTAAAATCACCTTTGTAAGGGAAGACCATCGATGAGATTCAGGAAAATATGACGGGGCAGCTGATGGAGGTTGGGAGAGCTGTGTGAGGTCCCAAGGTGCCTATTTGAAGAGGACTGAGGTGTCATTGTCCTTCCTATGTACAGTGTTTCTTATATCTTCTTCAATAAATGTTTCTATTTTTCATATTACATGGCTGGACACCTTCTGGACAGATTCCACACTCTGGTCTCTAGTGGCTCAAAGTAATCAAGCAGGGAAAGCTTATGAGAGAAACTGAGTGGACAGCTTTTGAGAGAAATAACTGACACTTAGGGGATCACCAAACTGTAGTACGGGGCAAGATAACTTTGCCTCTACTTTTGCTTAAAAGTAGAATAAAACTTTCTTTATAGGATTTTATTTTTTAAAGATTTTATTTACTCTTAGAGAGAGGGGAAGGGAGGGAGAAAGAGAGAGAAACATCTGTGTGGCTGCCTCTCACACGCCCCCTACTGGGGACCTGGCCCGCAACCCAGGCATGTGCCCTGACTGGGAATCGAACCAGCAACCCCTTTGATTTGCAGGCCCGTGCTCAATCCATTGAGCTACACCAGCCAGGTCCTCTTTACAGGATTTTAAATCTTAGTAAGATTATAAATAAGACCCAAAACATTTTTAAAAAATGTTTTCTACTCCAGTTTTTCATTGCTTACTGAATACAAACCTGTTCCTTTTCTAGAAGATCTGCCTTTTGTCACTGTTGGTTTCTTCTTCACAGTTGGTGCCTGAAAAGTAGAATGTTCCCTCCACCTCCGAAGCTGGAAATTAATGAACTTCCACATCATGAATGCTTGGGTAATGCAAATCGATGCCAGAACGGCAATTCTGAGAATATTAAAAAAATAAAGAAAATATTACAGTTCATCAAAATAGTGCTATTGGACAGTCTATCTTGTTTTGGTAGTATTTAGTGTTCAGTTCCCAAGATTATGTTAATAAATAATTATCTCATTAATAATTAATCCCAGAAGTTAAATAAATGCTTTGATATTTAAATATAGACATATAAAACAGATTTAAAATCAAATCAAATCAGCATTTTCCCTAACCTCCCGATTTTTTAGGCAATTCGTATCATAAACTACACACTATACAGCTGTACGAAGTGAGAAAGATGTTAAACTGACGGACCTTACAGCCAACACATTGAAGTTTCCAGTACTGAAATCCAGCTTCTGGTTCTCTGCTCTTGCAAGGCCAAAGCCAACAGTAAGTACCGAAAGAATTAAAGTCAGAAGTCTTCCCAAAACAAACAGAACTGCCCACAGAGAAAATCTGGAAGAAAAATGTCGTAAGTCAAATTCATAAAATTGCAACAATAAGAAAATATTCTAGTAGGAATCAGATTCTATTAAGTAAATGCACTAAAACAGCACTTCTTATTCTTCTATGAAAAGGGTTCTGCAAACAAAATGTGTGGAAGATGCTATGTTTTATCACACTCTCACGGATAACACACCAGCCTATTTGAAGTTCTAGAAGTCCAGTAAAGAAATGTTTTATTTTTTCTTTAGCTCATCATTTTTTAAATATAACTACTATTAATGACCCTCAGAACTACTGGTATATATAATAACTTTGAAAACTGCTGGACAGAACACAACAAATACTGTGCTGGAAAAAGGACACCCATGATCATTTAACAGTCTTAGTTCTACTTTTAAAGATCTTACAGTCATACTGCTTCAATTCTGTTTTCAGATCAATTTTCCCACCAAAGTATTTTAATATCTTTAAGACTATATAATCTATTATTTCACTTTCTTCTCAAAGTTCACTTCCCTGTTATTCCTTGTCCAAAAGAAAAACATGCATTAAGATTGGAAGCTAGAAAAGTAAACCGCAAAAGCCTTCAGAATTATAAGTTCCAACATAATCTCTCTCTAGCTTAAGAAAGCCTCCATTTTAGAGAATAAAATACCAACCTGAATTGCTATTAGTTTTATATTATTTAAAGCTGCTACGTGCCCCGGCCGGTGTGGCTCAGTGGATTGAGTGCCGGCCTGCGAAATGAAAGGTCACCAGTTCCATTCCCAGTCAGGGCACATGCTTGGGTTGCTGGCCAGGTCCCCACACCCCAGTTGGGGGCATGCAAGAGGCAACCGATCAATGTATCTCACACATTGATGTTTCTCTCCCTCTTTTTCTCCCTCCCTTCCTTTCTAAAAAGTAAATAAATAAAATCTTTAAAGCTGCTACTAACAAATTATAAAGTAACATAACTGCCCACAGCATGGCCCTTGGCAACACCGGCACTGGCTTTAATACATGAGAATAGAATGGCTAGCCAACTTACCCTTTCTGGTACTTTTCATCGGTGAAATAAAACAGGCGAGAAATGTGGAAAAGAAATTCAACAAAATAATGAGGCACCAAAAGAACAAGTCCTAGATGGTTTAAGCTGTTAAAAGAACACATTTAAAATATAAAAGTTACTTATGAGTTAAGAGAGTTTATCATACTATCTTCCCAGTCCATATATACACCCAAGAAAAATCCCAACTTACTTCAGAAGATAAGCTCCAGCAATGTGAAAGAGGTAAAGACCTATGTAGACAAGTTGCCGAGGAATATCCTCCTGTAAATAGAAAACTGCGTTACAGATGAAATATGCTGAAACAACTGCTCTTTAGGAGCAGTGTGCCAGGGTGAAAAGCATTCTACTATAGAAGACCTGAAGGCTATTCTGCCGCTGTCCTCTCCCTGAGCTGCTCATCCCAACTAATAGCATGGCTTTACCAGGTCATTTCACTTCAGCTACCTTGTCTGTAACGTGAATAATACTGTATTTTTCAGACTGTAAGATGCACCCCCATTTCCTCCCAAATTTGTGGGGGCAGGGAGAATGTGTCTTATCGTCTGAAAAATAGGGTACTTGGGTTTGCTTGAGTCAGATGAACTCAAAATCCCTTTCAGTGCTGAGATCTATGGTTCTTTTTATAATAAACATTTATTAAATGACACCATTAATACCCATGATACTCTCCTTCTAACATGAAAGCTGCTTTATTTAGCAGTAGAGATGCTTTTGTTTACTTAAAGCAGTATTTACATTTTTTAGCTTACGCTTTATTTATGGATTTATTGATTTGAGAGAGGAAGGGGGAGAGAAAGGGAGGGAGGGGGAGAGAGGAAAGAGACGGACAGACATCGGTTTGTCGTTCTACTTATTTATGCATTCATTGGTTGATTCTTGTATGTGCCCTGATGGGGGATTGAACCCACGACTTTGGCTTATCAGGACGATGCTCTACCCAATCGAACTACTGGACTAAGACCTAGCTCAAGCCTTTAATCCCTTCAGTTATAGTTATTAAAATTAAAGGTTAAAATTTTATCTTCTCACTTAGGACAGAACCTAATTATGTATTCTTTTTTAAAAAATTATTTTATTGTTGTTCAATTACAGTTGTATTTTCTCTCCCCTCTCCCGCCTTCCTCTTCTTAATATAACCCTGTGAATCAAGTACCCACATTTTAGTTTTGCTTCTTTTATTCTTCCATAGTCCATAGCAACCTGGTTATCTTAGAAACAGTGTTTTGTTTTTTTTTTAATGGATCATGAAATCAATTTAAGGGGTCACACTAAACTCTTTTAAAATATGAAATAGAATAGAAATGCTACGGTGCACAACAAGTACACTGTACTGTTTCATGAAAATTTTATTCCAGATTTTACACACTTACACACACACACACAGGATTATGGTGTAAAATCTAGTTTTCATCTTGGGTTGCAGTCAAAAATGTTAGCAAAATACAGTGTTGAGCCCAATAAACGCTCGTTAGTTTATGAAATGCTTGTACCTCGCATTTCTACTCTCTCTGATTTTGGCAGTTTTCCACATACAGGCATCCCCTGGCTTTTCCAAAGGTCATTTTGCACCACTTCGTTTTACGAAAGACTACATTAGTATTTGTTTTTATAACTGAAAGAAATCCAAAGAGGACTGTTCAAGAAGAGGCAACACGTGAAAAGCGTGTTCAGCATGTTTGGCAGTGAGGCGTTAGGGAAGAACAGGCAGCCCCACCAAGTCCCTCCCTAGGAACCACACCCCAGGTCTCAGCATCCGGCCACCACGGCTTTGAACTGTGTCTGTGAGCACCTGGGCTTTATCTTGAGTTACGTTGTACATCCGTTAGCAAGGCAAATTGCTTCTTTGCTTTACGGCATTTCTTCTTATGAAAGGTTTCACAGAAATACTCTACTTTTGTACAGTGGGGGAAACCTGTATGTACACAGCTTTGTGTCCTTTCAGTAGAGAGTTACTTCATCGAATCTTGTGAGAAAAAGTAGGTATTTTATAAGTGTAGTTTTGAAATGGAAAACACTCCTCTAGTAAGAAGGGTACAAAGATCAAGTGTTAGAAAACGTAAGACAGTCGAACAGTCCTGTAGACGGAACTATGGTTGGGGACTCTCAGGGAAAATTCCCAAGATGTAATACCAAGTGTACTGTGTCTCTTCCAACTGGAGAGAGAAGTCTCTCTCTGAATATTCTACCTTAAGATCCTCTCCAAATAATTTTCAAATTTCCGATGAAATACATCTCCTTACCAAAGGAGAGGGAAACCTCCCTCTTTTCTCATAATCATTTCAGAACAGCTAGTTGAAGTGTGATAAAAGTAATTTAATATGGTATATACATGCTTGACACATGACATGCTATATAAGATTTTGTTATGTAAATAAACTTTTCCTACCAGGAGCCAGATATAAGGTTTTGCTTGTTTGTTTAAAGATTAAGAACTTTTTTATACTCAAATGGAAAAATATATAATGAAAATGAGTCATTAGAAAAGCTTTGCCAACTGCTTATATATTCTTTTTATTTTTTCAATCCTCACACAAGAACATTTTTTTTCACTGCTTTTACAGAGGGGCAGGGGGTGGGGGCGTGGGAAAAACATCCAAGTGTGAGAGGAACACTAATTGGCTGCCTCCCACAAGGCCTCAGACTGGGGATCAAACCCACAACCCTTTGGTTGCAGGACGCTACTCCAACCAACTAAGCCACACTGGCCAGGGATGCTAACATATTCTTAATGCTAATGTTCATGTAGTTTATAGAAGAATGACATCATGGAAAACTGACTTAAAATTCTGATATTCTCATTTTCCAAGGAAAATCTAATATAGAATACTAAATCAAACCAGATTCTAAAATTATAAATAATTTCAAGTGACATTTTTGGTTGTTATTCCAACAACTTTTTATTAAAAAGGTCAACCATATACTTTAGTGAACTTCTATATTTTTCTATTATAAAAAGCTTTTCTTAAGTATACTGTACTAAAAAAACTTTAAACTGAGCATCACATAGATGCCCAAATATAAGGCAAAGATATCCCCCTCAAACCACAGATGGAGCCCTCTCATACGTAAGTATTTTCAAGGCTTTCACATTAATCTACAAAACCTCCGTCAGCATCATTTCTAATGCTTACAGAGGTCCAGTGGAGGAGTCAGTATGAAAACGATGCCCTTTGACAAACTGAGTTAGATGATTCAAAAGTGATAAATGCTCTAGTGATAAATGACATAATAACAAGGCTGCATATGAAAAGTGTGACTACAATTTTCATAAAGTATGAGTGGGGAAAACGGTATTATTTCTAATTTAATATACTTTATATGATATAGTTTTTGTATGTATATTAAATGAACTGAATAGCAGAAATAAAACATTTGGCTGTTTCATCCACATTTCCCCAAAACTTCATATATTCAAGTTGGCTAAGAAATTACATTTTGAATCTTCTCATGAGCAAAACGGGGGACTGTTTATATTGAAGCATATATATTACATGTCATTAAAATATTCTTCTTAAGAAAAACTGAGTTATTCGTGACTAACACACCTCTTGAACTGGTACAAACAGTGTCCCTTCTTTCTTCATTTCTATGCAGGTTCAAAACAATCACTATACTAGTGTCTTTCAGTAAAGAGTTCTTCCAAAAATAATTTTCAAAGTAAATTTTAAGAAACTGTTTAACACATATGCAGCTGTTACTTTCAAGTTATGTTAATTACTTGAAACAGTTACTTTTGACTGTAATATGTAGGTGTTAAAAATAGTTTCAGTTAAGTTCTAAGTTATGCAAATTATCCCATAAAAATTAGATTGCATTTCTGGAGAAATGCCATCTGGCAGGAACTGATAAGAAAAGAGCTTGGAGAACTAAAATGAACAATTATTCTGAAAGATTCCTCTCTCCTTACATGGCCAATGAACAAAATATAGACGTATGAATCAATAGTGAAACCCAAAGGTATATTATGGTCCATGGGTATAAAAGTACACGAGGCAGCTTTAAATATTTAAGCCATGGTACTAAGACATCAAAACACTATGATATTTGCAGCAGTGCTGTCCCAAGAACTTTTTGCAGTGATGGAAACATTTTCTATCTCTGCTATCCAAAATGGGAGTGTAGCCATATGCTGCTAAAGAAACTGGAGATAGGCCTAGTGTGATCTAGAAAGTCGATTTTGTTTTTATTCACTTTTAATTTATTTAAATGTGACTAGTGCCTACTGTTTTAGACAGTGCAGCTCTAGGACATCTACAGTTCACACTGGGTGCTGAATGAATATGGAAAAGCTACTGGAAATTTTGAGTCTAAGAATTTTATCTTAAGACAGTTCTACATCAGCCCTGGACAAGTGGCTTAGTTAGTTGGAGCGTTGTCCCATAAACCAAAAGGCTGCAGATTCAATTTCCGGTCTGGGCACATACTTAGGTTGTGGGTTCGATCTCCAGTAAGGGTATGCATGGGTGGCAACCGATAAATGTTTCTCTCCTCACCCCTCTCTGTCAAACCAATAAATATATCCTCAGGTGAGGATTAAAAAAAAAAAAAAAAGACAGACAGTTCTAGATCAAAGGTTTTATGTCATTATCCTAATTCTTACAATCAACTTAAAGTTAGAAAAAACATTCTACTTTCAAAAAGAAATCAACATAAAAAGAACTTTCAAGCTATAGTACGTGAACTTTAATTTGGTGCTGTTTTTCCATCGTAGCAGACAACATCAATGACGAAAGACACATATCATACAAACACGCAACAGTAGTAAGTCAAGAAACTACACTCACGAATTAACTATTTGCAGCAGCACATACAGAAGTGATTGTGGCATTTGAGAAGGCAGGGAGAAAGTGGTCATTGGAGGGGTTGTTAACACTTCTACTTGGGAAAGCTTCTTAAAATAAGGTAATTAAAAAATGTTCTAAATGTGGAAAAAATATAACTATATACACAGCAAACAGGGAGTTAAATGAATCCCCATGTACCGACAACCCAGCTTCAATAGCCATTAACTCATGAGCAAACTTGCTACATCCACATCCTCACTTATGTATAATTTCATACATGGGAATTTTAAGATAATCTCGTCTCCTTTAAGGAAATAAAAGTGCTTCATTAATTTATCATAGGGAAAAGGTACTCCAGGAGAAAAACCTGATGTGTTAGCATTATAAAATTAGAAAATATTAATGTGAATAAAAGCACAGGAGAGCAGAAGAAAATGGGACCAGAGGAGGTGGCACAGATGAGAGACCCTACAGCACAGGTCAGCTGCTCCAGTTTAGTTTAAAGCAACAGGGAGCTAGTACAGGTTTTACAGGAGAAAGAAAGAGTTAAGTAAAGTTGCTCTGTGAAATCATGGAAGTCTGACTTCAGAAGTTCTGAGGGTAAAGCTAGAAAAAAGAACACGGCAGTGCTCTAGGAGTTTATTTGTCCAAATAAAACAAACACCTTTCCCACATGCTAAAAAGGGAATTCTCCACCCATTTCAGGAAAAGCTTCACTGGTGAATATTTAACTATGGTTTACTTTTTTCAATACTGAATTTTTCTTCGGGAATTACACACAGAACCATTAGTTGTAGTAAATCTGATTAATACTTATACCAAGAATATGAAATTAACATTATATTTTAAAATTTAATTTTAAATTACTACTAATGTAACTTTAAAATGAACAATTAGCATGTCAAACATAAAAGACCCCAAGTGACTAAAACAGTGACTAAAGGTTTTTTCTGCCCAATAAATACCTAAGGATACCTATCTTTGTGGAAAGAGGGAAGTTGGGAGAAGAGGGGAAGAGCTGAGGTTAGTGGGAGGTTAGAGACACAAAAGGAAAAAATGAAACAATAATTTAAAAATCACAAAATCCCAGCTTACTTTTTTAGTTTTCTGGAAGTAGAGCTCAGGAAAAGCATGAAACCAGTAAGCCAACTGTAATACGTAGAAAAACTTCACCTGAAATCTGTGTAACACAACAAAGTAAAAAATACATTTCAAAGCCAGATTATTTAAAAAAAAAAAAAAGTTAAAAACAAACACTGAAAATGAGGATATACTAAGTAGTTACCTTTGTGCTGTCATTTCAGGTGCCCTTACAATAAATACTGTTTACCTTCCAACAACTCTCCCTCGGCCACTTCCCCCCTCTCCCTGGGAGAGTTCCACCATTTGTCAATCCGTCTGGATTGAACAGCAGAAGCAAAGACATCACCTGAAGAAACCTGTTAACATGCAAGCTAGCCGGGAAGAACCAGAGTCCCTTATCTATTAGTTCATTAATACTGACTTGTGTCTCGTGTTAGCTACTGAACACGTAAGGGCCACGACTGAGGGAATCGAACTGCAGATCCCTGAGGTTTCATCAAAAGGGAAGCGGGAAGGCTCGAGACTGACACAAAAGCAAAGGCGCACAGATGAAAAGTCACCTGAAACAGGACAATCCCAATTTCAAACACCCCGGCCTTTTCCTTAGTGAAACATGATAACTCGACCTGGTTGCAACACTGAGAGCTCAAATGAATGGATGCAAACCAGGATTAAAGAGAGGAATAAGGCAGAGATGGATTCCCTGGCATATACATCCTAACCACTCTGGAATCACTTGTCTCCTCCTTACACTGTACTCCCCCAGTCCTTCTGCCTTCTCTTTATTCTCCCTTCTCCTTCTCCTCCCGAAGTCTAAAACAGAAACCATGAAGCCAATCTAAAACACTTTCCAGGGGAGTGAGGGGGAGATACAGTCCCGTATAAATATGAAGTTTATAACCCATTTTGTAAAATTTTACTGAATTAATGTAACTTTAAAGAGTCAGAATGAGTCAGCAGAGTGGATATTAGTGCTGGACTTGAAGATACGAAGATACGCGTGCTCATGGTACTCCCTTTACGTCTTTTCTCTGATGCTCACACCACAGTGCATTTATTGAGTAAGGTGTAGGTGACAAGCACCTCCAGCCTGGCACGACGAAGGACATAAAATAAAAAGAGAGAGTTTCTGCTGCAGTTAAGGCACAGTGTTAGTGGGCATGGGCACAAGACAAGACATAAATGACACAATCATGGGCCAGTCAAGAGGATGTATGGATACCATGTAAAATATACACCACAATGACAAATGCAGGCAAGCAGAAGATAATACAGGCTAAGTACAGGAAAAATGTGGAATGGTTGTACTAGAGCTGGGCTTGGAGAATGAATACTTTAGTTGGATGCCTTTATAACCACTAAGCTTTTTACAGCGCTGTACAAAAACCCTGGGGGCTAGAAGATGAAAAGGAAATAGTCCCTGCCCTCAAGCTTAGAGTGTAAGAGACTGAAAAATGGAAGGAGTGAAGAGATGAAGGCAAAGAAAAGGAGCAAACCCGTGGAGAAAATGGAGCAGTGAAGAGGAGAAAGGAGGGAAAAGAAAGCACAGAGTCCTGAACTAGAGATTCCTGTTATAATCAGTATTCTCAAGCTAACAAACATGTTGAAAAGATCGTATTTCTGACAAAAGCACACAGGAATTTTTTTTTAATGGCAGCAGGTCTGCCAAAGACATACAATTGTATGAATCTGCCTAAAGTGCTAAAAGAGTAAGAATAAATTCTGCTTGAAAGTGACATGACCATGGTCCCTAACAAAGAAAAGCCTGCTAGAAAGGACTTACGTCATCAGGTTAGGGGGATAAGCCCTCCACAAGATAGTTGGGTCGGAGATGTAGTTTTCCTAAGAAAGAAGATATAAAAATCAGCCTGTTAGTATAATGCAAACTTCTTGGGAAATAAGACAGTATTTTCACTTCTTGCACATCAAATTCCAAAGAGCCCCTATGTCAAACTTTTCAGTTACTGTCATCTCAGCTGAAGGCTTACTTTAGTGAAGTGAAAACCAATGAGATGTACAAAATCAAATAAGACGTAATTCCTGGCCTTCTAAATTCTTTCAATCCAGTGGGGTAAAAAATACACGTAAGCAAGCAAGCATGAAACAACCAAAACCAGACATGGTACATAACAGAGCTGTATCAGCTGCGGGAGAGAGATTTTACCTCAGGTCATCAGAGAGGGTTTGAGGAAAGAGGGAGCACCAGCCAGGAGACAGAAGATCAAGGTGCTGCCAAGTTTTATAGGACTATGTCCACATACTCACCAAATCTTTTTCTTAGATAACCAGATCTAGTCAGTGAGAATTATTGTGTAAGAAAAAAAAAATCTCAGTGATCTATCTTTAATAAGGGTATTTTCCCAATGAAATGTAACTTTCATTTTTTTAAAAAAATATGTGTAAGGTAGACTTTAAGCTGAAATACACATTTAAGTATCATTAAAGCAGCAGAGTAAAGTGGAATGAGCACTGGATTGAAAGGCTGAGTTTTAGCCTGTCTCCAACATTAAGTGTTGTACCTTGGAAAATTTACTTTGCCTATTTTTTCATCTCTAACATGGTGATTAGAAAAATTACGTGTCCCGACAAACTTAAAAATACATGAACTCTGGAATACTACTACTAATACTAATACTAAGGTTGATACAGCCTTCCCCCATCATTAGTTAGAATGATACATTTAAAATTTAGAAAGCCTTACCTGCAAAGTTAATAAACATTTTAAGTTGCTTGAAAAATATCTGAACTCTTTTTAAAGGGGGAAATGACTAGAAATGTTACAATTCATGTAACCTAGCAGAGGTATCACTGACATCCTTTTGCTAATACAGATATCTGCAAATCACTATAAGATATAAAAATAACATTCAATTAACTAAAAATAAGTAAGGCTTTCTGAAACATTAAACATAGTTTAGAATTGCTGCTGTATAAAAACTAACTTAAAAGAGACCTATCAATGGAACTTGCTTTATACTAGTTCAATAGCGGAATTCCTCATCTTAGATCACAAAACAAAAGGGATTTTCTAAGGTTGAGGGTTGGCTTACATTAAAAAATAGGACATCATTTTCCATTCTGGGCATATAAAGTAAATACTTTAAGAGACAAAAGTTTAAACATACTTACAGACACTAGAATGAATGTGCCCCAAATACAAGAAAATAGGTAGAATGCACTAAGCTGACCAGATTCATTAAACTTGCTGTGCTTCGTTTTGGAGAAGTGCATTCGCCTGTTAATTTTCTAAAAATAAAAACAATCAATGATTAAGATTATAAAATATATTTAATATATGACAATCATAGTATGGAGAGCTAGTATTTTACAAAGTATAGATTTCTAAGATTGTATACTTACATCCAACACATACTCTTGAATTATGGCATGAATAATTATCGCCACTAGCATGTAGAAGAAAATTGTAGCCAAATCTTTGATACCATAGTAATAAAAAGACGCTGATTCAGTAGCTTGTTCTTCTGAAGGCCAAAAAGGACATACACAAAGATATACATGAGATTATAAAAACAGCACTAAGTACAACAGTTATGGAAACAAACGAAAGATGACTAACCTATAAATAAGTACTACAGAAACATTATGGTAATTTACTTTTGGACATCTTGAGTCATGGCAACAATGAAAATTGAGGAGACTATGTAAAAATCAAAAGCTTCTGAAATTACTTACAAAGATTTGACACATGTTAGTCACAGCCATTAAAAACCAAAAAACATGGGAGGGGTGGCCACACTCAGCAACTTAGGAAGACTGCAAAATGCACATTATCCCAGGCATAGGGATTAGCCCATTTGCCTGTATTTTTAAAGAATTTTGAAACTTTCTACCTCTACTTTCCAACTACACACTACATTATGATTCTGAAGGAGAAAGTGCTTTAACCTGTATTTGATTGCTTTGATCTATTGGGTTGTCCAAAAAGTTCATTTAGTTTTTTCCATACAACGGCTCTAGTAGTGCTTAGTTGTCTTTAACTTCATTTGAAACAATTTTGTTAGATGGTATTGTGACAGCTGTCATATCAGCGTGTAGTTAAAAAATTTATCAAAACTGGCGAACTTTTATGCAGCCATTTTAATACTTAAGATGGAAGATATGCAACATTTTTGGCGTATTATACTTTATTAAGAAAGGTAAAAATGCAACTGAAATGCAAAAAAAAATTTATGCAGTATATAGAGAAGGTGCTGTGATTGATCGAACATGTCAGAAGTAGTTCATGAAGTTTCTTGGTACTATTGACATTTTGGCCAAACAATCCTTTGCTGTGGTGTTTAGCAGCACCCCTGGCCTCTACCCACTAGAAGTCAACAGTGGGAGATAACCAACATACTCAAAATATCCAAATCAAAAAGTTATTGGCGAAAATGAAAAATGTCTTTTATTTTACAGAAAAAACTCAAAGGACATTTTGGCCAAACCAATACACACAATGGAGGTAGAGGTAACTGCTACTATACCTGGGAATTGGTAAAAGTGCCCCATTCTTCTCTGGCATATTCAGATTTCAAAACAACTCTGTGGCTTTCAGTTATCTGATATTTAACTCAATCAAATATTTACAACACTATATAATGGGACAAAAATCCAACTCAATATTACAGAAGTTTACTACCTGAGTGAACTGAATACCCCATTCCATACCCATGCCAGTTTATTATATTACTGTATCCAACTACAATCAACTTCTAGTAACAACTTGTTTTTCACAAAGCATAATTTAGAATACTTTTTGAGATACAACCTAAAAGTGTAGTTTTGGTGCAAATAACATCTAGAATTTACTGACATCCTCTCTAATTAAAATAATGTTATAGGTAGAGCACAACAAAAAACTGAAAATAAAATATAGGCTTAAAAGGATTGTTATTATAGATCCAAAACATAAGTTATTAGTTGGAAAAACTGAATCTAAACATTGTGCCTTCGGAAACCTTGACTGAACATTGATACTTCACAAATGTAAAATACCTATGCTTAGAATTTTCTTATGAAAAGATCACAGGGAACAGAAGGCAAAAAAAGTTCTTTGATGAAATTTTAAGCCTGTTTACAAAAATATAAAACAAACATTAAACACATATAAAACTGATTTCCATATAATATGTAGGGTGAAGCCAACCAAAAATATTAGATCTTACATTACAAAATCACCAAAATAATGTTCAGTCTACTCATGAATGAGATTTGTGAAAGTTAATGAAGAACCTAGTGTTTTCACAGACATTTCTGTTGGTCCAAGTGAACTCCTCCACTTAAGCAGAAAATTCTAAAAGAAAACCACCTACCTGTTGCAGGGAGGGTAACATTGTACTGGAGAGTAACGAAAATGATAGCAGCTTTTGCTGTTACCTAGAAAGAAAAAAAAAAGATCAATTAGGACCTCCCAGATGGTAGATCAGGGGAAAATCTTGTAACTTCTGTCCCCAAATCTGAGAACCAAGGGCACCCAGACATGCACAAGTGGAATTCCTGATCACCAAGGAACTGAGGGTGGGAATTCACGGAATTCGCCTGAGCATTCTCCAATTTAGATGAGATTGTACAGTTTACTCCTATCTTCAAGATTTCAAAAGAAACATCCTCTGCAGTTCCATTAAACAGTGATTTGACAGGTAGTTTCCCTAATCTAGACTTGTACAATGAACACACAGTTCCTACCAAAAAAAAAAAATTTAATGTAAATTAATAGAAGAAATGGAAGCACAGTTGCCATGACGAAAATGGATCAAAGGCAGGGTCTGAAAAAAAAAACTGTATATCCTTTCAGCCTTTTAAAAATGAATGTATGAATATTTTATAAAACTTGGATTAACTTTATGTATACAATTTTATATCTTGTTTTTTTCCACCTAACATTGTATCATACTTTTCAATGTAAGTAAATATTGCTTCAAAACATGATAGTACATAGTATTTGTTGCACTGTATTTAATAAAGTTAATATATTAAAAAAACAAAACAAAGGTAGGCTCTGTTGGGTGTGTTACTCTCCCACACACCTGGCATAGCTAAGTAGTCAATAAATATTTAACTGGGCTGACTACTGGTAAAACTAAAGTGGTCAGAACAGAAAACTGGAATGCTTACTTAATAATTATAGGTACAAGCACTGTGCTAGACAAGAAAATATAATAAAGAAAGATGAATGATATAAACCCTGATGACTAGGAGTGTACTTGGGCCAGGAAGACAAATTATAATACTGTAGAATCAGTGCCAATGGGTATTCAAGATAAACACACATTTTTGGTTTTTGGTTTTTTCCTGGGTGGGGAATGAGGCATGTTCTGGAAAGGCTTCTCAGAGGACGTGGTGAGGGTAAGGGAGCTGTCTCATTGGAACAGAAAAGTTGACTAGGGGGATGAAGAGGGCAACATAGGTGGCAAAGATCGAAAGCGCAGAAGTCAAGTAGCAATAAACCAAGGCCTGGCATGGGCACACATCAGAATGGTAGAAGTCTAGAAAAGCTACCAAGTGCTAGAAAGGGCCTTGTTTGTGAGCTAAGTAGTGCGGATTTTATTTTAGCATGACCGGAAAATTCTGAGGAGAGGGAAGTTCATATGTGCTCTTTGGGAAGGTGGCTGGCTGTGGCTTATGAAGTGGTCTCTCAAGTCCCCCCAGGTCTATACTCTACACTGCACCCAGAATCATCTTTTGATTGTGTTAACACCGCTCCCCTGCTCTCCCTCCACCGAACATCCTTCACTGACTTCCAGTTCTTTCTAGGATAAACAAAATCTCCAATGTGGCCGGTACAACAAACAGTACATGGTCTGACCCCTCCCCTGGGCCTCTAGCCTCATCTCCGACCATCTCCTGCTCCCTTGCTCCTGGCATTCCTCCGACCACATGGTCTGCTGTGCGTGTGCAAAGCTCCCTGAAACGCTAACTGTTGGGAAACCTTCCCCTTCCGCCCCAGTTCAATCATACCTTTTCAAGGAAGCCTGCCCTGTTTCTTAGAGCAGGTCATGCGCTTTGTGAGATTATCTAAGAGTACTGCCTGCCTTTCAAAACACATACTCTAGGCGTGATTATTTTACTAATTTCTGTCTCGCTCATTAGAGAGTAAGCCCCATAAACCCCATGCCTGTTTCTGCGCATCACCACATGCTTAGACAGCAGCATGAGGGCTGGTACATACTTAGGCGATGGATCAACATTACTGAATAAATATTAGAGAAAATATAAACTGGATTGAGTATGCAAGTACAAAATTTTTACAGGAAAGAGCTTGAAAGCTAATAAAGCCTGAACGAATTAAGGCAGTAGTAGTGGGATAGGGGTGGGACTTTTGAGGCAGAATAAGGCTTGGTAAGCAAGAGTCAATGATTATGTATCAATGCTTATATAAAGTGAAGAATAATGTTATTAATAAAAATGTGGAATACGGAAGGAATAGCAGGTTTGAGGGAAAAGAGAAGAAACCAAGTTCTAGATAAACTTAGATTTCTGTAGGCAGCTAGCTAAAGCCTAAGCTCGGCAGGGAGACCTAGCTTAAAGATTTGGGTGTCTCTGTTTACAGGCAGTGTTTACTTGAAGCTGTGGAAGTACATAAATCATCTATGGACAGGGTATAGTATTCATAGACAAGTAGGACGTAAAATTGTGGAGCGGGCAGAGAAAAAGCTGGTGGCAAAGTAGAAATGATCAGAGAGGCAGAAAGAGAATGAAGAGAGCCTGATGCCCCAAAAGCCAAGGGAGAAACATTTCAAAAGGTGTGGTTAATAAAGACACGTGCCAGGAAAAGACTGCAATGGACTGGACAATTTAAGATGTCATCAGTGGTCACGGCTTGAGTAATTCCAACAAAGTAGTGAGGGCGAAAGCCACATCATAGCAAACTGAAGAATAGAGAGGAACAAAGTGGTGCCTAGTGACAGATGCCAGGTCAAGACTTATGACGTTGTGTGGGGGCAACTTTTAACAATTCATGAATGGGCAGACACAGTAGAGGCAGATGGCAGGTTGGAAAGATGGATGGATATTTGCAGGGTGAATGGGGAGAAAGACCAAATGGGAAAGGAAGCTGACTGATGGCCTGGAGAGAGCATAGATAAGTCAAGTCAGCAGGGAAAGCAAAGCAATGAGGGGGCTAATGTACTAGAGAAAAGGAAAGGGGGCCAAGGGACCATAGAAGCTTGGAAGAGCTGGAGAGCGGGCATATGAGCAGTAGAATGAGAGGCGAACAGCAGGTAACTTCCAGGTGAGCCTCTGCTATACTAGATTTCAGGATCTGGAAACAAATCATGTCTGTGTGATAAAGCCCGGGGTGTGACACGAAAGTGAGCTGCTTATACTATGGTAGATATATAAAGGTCACGTGAATGGCCAGTAATGCTTCTTGTTACAATTTGAATTATGGATGCATTGGGGTCGAATGATAGCATTAATTTCCTGGGTAACACTGTTTTCATACAATTATTTTTAATAAAGATGATTGAATAAATTCCATTTTTTAATCTTTATTTAGACTTCATATATATAAACATCAACACATAAACACATCCCTGTTTCTAGTTTAGTATATGAGGTCCCCACTACATAAAGACAACTTCTAAAGAATCCCTCACAGCCCTGACTGGTGAGGCTCAGTTGGCTGGACATCATCCCGCAAAGTGAAAAGCTGCTGGTTCAATTTCCGGTCAGGGCACATGCCTGGGCTGTAGGCTCCGTCCCTGGTCAGGGTGCATCTGGATTTATGTTTCTGTCACAGCAAGATTTCTCTCTTTCTTCTTCCCTTCCCCCTCTAAAAATAAATAAGTAAAATCTTAAAAAACAAAAAAAAAGTCCCTTACAAATGACAAGTGCAATTCTTCAAAGAAAAATTTAGTATCAAATTCCAAAAGCGAATAAAAAAACAGATTATACTTTTATGCTAGGCTTCCAAATAAAATTTAAAGTCTGGCCTCCAGCTAGTTTAGCATGTGACATTAAGGAGAATAAAAAGAGAAAAAAAAAATACAAATTACATATCCCCAAGATGTTTATAGAAAAATTAAACCAGTTATCACATTCCTAGGCCCCCTGAGCCACACAATGCAGCCAGCAATGGCTTAGTTAAACTAATTTTACAACAGTAAGACAAACTAGTTTGGAATAAAATATACTACAGCTATATGTAATACACTAAAAAGTAGAAATTAGTGTGTTTATGACAGTTCTGGACATTTAAAGCACTTTTCTCCATTTACAAGAAAAAATGACTTATCAGATATATTTTGAATAGGTTACCAGGAACTCTAATGAACTGTTTAATTCTATGTTGTATGCGACATCAGGAATATCTTATTTTTTAATTAAGTAGTCACCAATGAGGCCAGTTTTTTTTGTTTGTTATACAGACTTAACTATTTTGTACTTGTTAAAGGTTGGCGTGTGATCGCAACATTGACCGAGTGCCTAAAAGATAAAAGCACAATTTCTGAATATCAAATTCCACTTCCCTGCCGGTTTCTATAAAATTAAGTTGTTTTTCTTTGTTAAGAAATAAAATGTTGGCATTAAGACAAGTCATGCTTAAAAATAAACAAACGTCCAAAACTATTACAAGGTGGTGGTAACTGTAAATGTTTCCCAAACCTGCATGGCCCACACAACCGAGATTCCTGAGTACCTGGAAAGTAACTTCCCCTTCCAGAAAAAAACAGTCATTCCTCTTGGAAACCTGTAACTCCTCTTTTCTAGTCTCAGTTTGGGAAAGCTTCCCAAGTATCCTTACATTTTTCAACTTTCCTAACTCAAATATGAAGCCATTAATTATAAGCCGTGATTTGCACTGTGTGGACAGATGCTGACTATACTAAAAACATGATTTCAAAATTCATAAGCAATTTTTGATAACATGAAGTTTCCTGGAAATTGAACTCGTCCATTTCCCCCAAACAGACTACTACTTTGTCAATCTTTTCAGTATATTCAGGGTGGGGCTGGAGATACTACCAGTTGGGGAACAAGAATTTAAACAATCGGTGTGCCTCCGCGTGCCCACCCGCGCCATCCCTTGCTGCCCCACGGGCACCGCCCTTCCAGGGGGCAGCACACGCCGGGCTCCGTTTGTTTCTCGTTCACCCCAACCTGCGTGCTACCGGGACCCCCAACTCGCACCCCAGGCCCGCGCGTTCTCCGGGCCCCCCAGGCCTGGCCTCCACTTGGCCCCAGACCTCGCCAGAGGGACGCGACCGGGGACCAGGCCGGCCATCTCCCCCAAACCCGCCCACCCGCCCGCAGCCAGCTCGGCAGAGCAGGAGCCGCCCCCGCGCCTCCGGCCCCTCGCCGGCTGCCACGTAACCCTTCGCGGGAAACCAGGAACTGCGCGGCCGGAGCTGGGGGGGGGGGCGGCGACCGGAGGGGAGGGCAGCGCGTCCTAAGAGGGGGGCGACGCGGCTGCCCCGGGCCCGAACCTCAGGGGGCCGGCACCTCCCTACCGCCCAAGCCAGCGCGGTCCCTGGCCGACGGTGGCCCGGGAAGGGGGCGCCCGGGCGACTGGGGCGCGGAGCGGGCTCACCTCGAACATGAGCCCCAGCAAGAAGACCATCGCCACACAGGAGACGATGTCCGCGTGATTCTGCACGATGAATTCATGGCTCAGGATCGGGGGGCTCTTGGTGCTCTTCCTGCGAATCGCCATGGTGAAGCCGCCGCCCGCGCCTGCAGGTGCTCTGCCCCAGATCGTCTCTTCTCGGCAGCTCACCGACCAGCCGCCGCCGCCGCCTCCCCGAGGCTGCTCCTCACAGCCCAGCCGCTGCTGCTCGCTGGGGCTTCACTTCCCATCCCACAGCCAGTACGCAGTCGCCGGGGCCGCCCGGAAAAAAAAAAAAAAAAAAAAAAGCGACCCACCGCGGGCACGAGCATGCGCAGCAGGGAGACGGCGCTGGCCTGGGCTGCTGCCGCCCCTACGAGCCCACAGCGCCGCCTGGGGGCCGGAGGCCGGAGGCCCAGGCCTGGGGAGGGTAAGGAGCCTGAGTGCTGTGCGTCCTGCTCTGCGCCAAGCAGAGGGTTGAGGCGCGAGCTTCCTGCGCGAGTTTAACAGGCTGAGTCCGGGCGGTTGGCGGCCACGTGCTGAGCGTCTAGGGTCACAAGCATGCTTACCTGCCCTGCAGAACATCCTGGGCTTAGGTGTCAGTGCCTGCTTCTGTGTTGATTGTCATTTTTCAATAGTTTACTTTTTAATCCATTACTATTTACCCCCCTTACACCATCTTCCACCTCCACCCACACCCTACGATCCTCATTGTCACTTTCTTGAAAGCCACAGGCACCATCAAGATAAAGGGATAATGGGAAAGTAGGGGAAGGGTTGTCAAGAAACATATATAAGGGACTCATGGACAAAGCCAAAGGGGGGTAGGATTGACGGTGGGAGGTGGGGGTCGGTGGGGTGAGGAAGAGTGGTGGGGGGAAAATGGAGACAACTGTACTTGAACAACGATAAAAAAATAATACAAAAGATAATATGAACATACGACTAGAACCTAGATACATAAGGGTACTGGACTTCTGTGTTAGCATCTGCCTTACAAATTAATTTGAGTATTAACACATGTATTTTAAACATTCCTGGGGACTTTTTCCTATTCTTGGTAGGCTTGAACTAGCTTTTTTTTTTTTTTAATAACAATTCATATGCGGTCTCACCTACCCAACCCCATCATCCACTAGGCCTCCAACTGAAGATGACCAGGTCAGTTTGGGTTTACTTGCTTCATAATTATTATTAACACTTCTTAGTAATTTAGAGAGTTGATAAAAAAGGTTTGTGGCCCTGGCTGGTGTCGCTCAGTGGGTTGAGTGCCTGCCTGCCAACCAAAAGGTCGGTGGTTCCATTCCCAGGCATGGCACCTGCCTGGGTTGTAGACCAGGTGCCCAGTTGGGGGCATGCAAGAGGCAACTAACTGGTTAATGTACTTGGACATCGATGTTTCTCTTCCTTTCTTTCTCCCTCCCTTCCCCTCTCTCTAACAATGAAAAAAAAAAACTTAAACAAAAAGGCTTGTGAATTAGACATGCCCTCCTCCTTCATCTTTCTATTCTAACCATTTGTATTCTTTCTCCTGATGAATTGTACCTCCATTTACCTACTAGCCAAATCTAGAAACCAAAGTCATCCGGGACTGATCCCTTTCAGCACCTTTCCACATCCAAATTTTTATGAAACCCAGACAATTGTTTCCTCTACCCTCTCCCCACCCCCAACCCCGCGGCAATGCCGCAAGAGGGGCTTACCTCTTACCTACAATATTACAACTCTGCTGAATCACTCAGTGGTGTAAGAATGTGGGTTTTTGAATGAGAATTCTGCCACTTATTACCCGTATGATCACAGACAAGTTACTTAAACTCTATGAGACTCATTGTCCTCATTCATTTATGTATTATTTATTAAAAATATTAGGTATCTATGCACTGGAGATACAGAACTGAATGATAAATACAAATTAACCTATTCTTATGGGCTTTTATTCTAGAGGTGAGGAGAGAATCTTTAAACAAGATTTACAAAGTAAACCATTAAACTGAGATGAGGGTCCCAGAGAAAAATAAAGCAAGGGGGATAGGGACAGTATTGGGAAGTTGCATTTGCCTGAAGACTTGAAGGAGATAATATCATCTATAAAAATATCGTTGTAGTACCTGTTTTAAAAATTAAATGAAATGATTCAAGGAAAGTGCTTAGTAGAGTGTTAGGGCTCTGTAAATATTAGCTATTATTGTTTTCTTCTTTTCTGGTCAAATGATTACTAATTTCACTCACCTCCAAATTGCCTTCCAATTTTTACATTAGAATGATGCTTCAAATAGGCTCAAAACTTTCTGGTGATTTCCCTATTTCTTCAAGAAAAGCTAATATGACTAGCTCAAATCCTGCCTGGATAGGCCCCAACCTCCCAGTCTCCTAGTACCAGCATCACTGACTTCTTACACCGCACACCCTACAGCAACGCTCTCTTCCTAGACTTTGTGTTGCCTGCTGCTTCTGTCTGGAATGTTTTCTCCTCTCCCCCCAGGGCACTCCTGCTGTTCCTTTAAGCCTCATTCATTTGTGACCTCTTTGAAACCTTCACCGACTACTGTGACTATCTCTTATGATTCAATTGTATATTTTAATAGCTTTATTGAGATATAACTTATATCACATTGTTCCCCTATATCAGTTGTGTAATTTGATGGTTTTTAATATATTACAAAGTTGTGCAGCAATCACCATCATCTAACTTGAGAACATTTTTATTATTCCCAAAAGAAAGACTTAGTTTTTGTTCTTGAAACTTACATGCCTGGAATGGAAGACAGACAGTAAACAAGTAATTACCAATGTGATGGGTATTTTCAAGACTTGCTTGGTAAAGGGTGCAATGGGAGTGTTCTAGGTCACTTGGAAATTAATTGTCCCATTAAAGTTGAGTTTTTAATCTGAAATGGATTCTTTCATACCTTAAAATTTAATTATTTTTTGACTCTTTTGTGAGATAATGCCCCTACTGGTCTTTCAGTCACATACACCTACCATACTCTGGTCAGCCATGGGACCCGAGATGACCATTTGTATTTGGCAAGACAGAGGATATATGGTTGTAGAATTGGGCTTTGCAGGAAACAGATGACAAGACAGACTTAGAATGGTAAGAGATTTATTGGCAATAATCTGTGTGAATTATGGAGGGGAGAGGAGTCCATAGGGAAAGCCTTCAGACTACAGTACAGGTCTGACACTTGTGAAAGGAAGGAAGGAGGACTGGGCAGGAAGAGCCTCAGACTGGGGAGCAGTCTGAGAAGGTTCCAGCCAGCCCAGGGGGGAGCTCCAGCACACTAGGCAGAAAACGCGGGTCCTTGTACTAGTAATGTACTCAGTCAGGAACCACGTGCTTGCCATCTTCCAGAGAAGGTCGAAGCTTGT
Source organism: Desmodus rotundus (assembly GCF_022682495.2). NCBI lineage: Eukaryota > Metazoa > Chordata > Mammalia > Chiroptera > Phyllostomidae > Desmodus > Desmodus rotundus. Next base: position 35,014,589 of record NC_071394.1, on the reverse strand, counting down.
CAGGAGGCCCTGTCCCTACAGCTGTCTCTTGGTCTCTGGTAACCACTCCTTACTCTCACCGCTTGAGGCATGCCACTGTTAATAGCCTCAAGTACTACACTATCTCTTGTGGTTTGCTTACACCCTGCCCATACCTTTGAAGAGTCCTTTTATGGAAATTTCCCCAAATTACCCAATTTGAATGTGCCACTTGCTCCTGCTAGGACCCTGACTTGTTACTAAGGTCATTAGTGACCTTGAAGAGTTTTTTTCTTTGGAATGGTAGAAATCAATGGCTGATTGGAGTGGGTTCAAGAGAGATTGGGAGGTGGTGAGATGGAGGCTTGAATATAAGCAACTCATATGGGGTTGTTTTCCTATAAGACGAGGCAGAGATAGGCAAATAGCTGGAGAGGGGTCTAAGGAAGGTTTTTGTCTTTTTTGGATGTAATCTATTATGACATGTTTGCATGCAGAGGAAATGAATGATTAGAGAGAGCAATTTCTTCTCCAGGAGATACTTGCAGAAGCCAAGTCCTTAGGTAGGGAAGATGGCATCTAGTGCACAGTGGAGCAACCATGGTAACAAGGATAGGGTTTTACTACTAGGTCAGACTGGCAGAAGATACTCAGAGGTGGATCTGGCAGTTGAAGGAGCGCTGGCTAGTAATGGTTATGAACATCTGGGACCCACCCAGGCCAGTCTTGTGTTCTGCTAGGGGTAGGACCAGGAACTGACCTCTAGAAGCTTAAGGAGCCCAAGATGGGGTTCCTTCCCTTTTTTAACCTATAACTTACTTCACTTTATTTAATCCCTATTTAGCACATCAAGGACCTGAGCTAATGCTTCTCTGATAGAAGAGAGATCAGTTTCAGAAAGTGGTGAATGCAAAATGAAGAAATGGAAACAGGAAGTGTAAATGCTTTCAAGAATTTGAGCTTTGAAGGGGAGGAGAGAGCAGGTTATGTCAAGAGGAATAAGGGATTAAGGTAGGCTTTATGTCTGCTGATGAATGATCTGACAGTTGAGTGTGTTTAGGTAGGAGGGAAGAGAGGGAGAAGTTGGAGACACTGGGGGATGAGGAGAGGTGGGAAAAGTGATGGACTCCAAGGTTTGGGATCCCCTAGAACATAGGCAGGGGATTAACTTCAGTAGGAGGGGACACCTCTTTTCACACTGGAATGAAGGAGGGAGGAGAAAGAATCATTAGGGACAAGGCAATCAGGAAACTGAGAGTAGAGAATCTTCTACACAGTGATGAGATCAGGAAAGACTGTGAGCCGGATTTCTGCTTTGAGTGAGTGAGGGGGAGTGACAACAGAGAGGGTGGAGGGAAAGAAGCCATGGGAACAGGGGTTTCAAGGGTAGCATGACATTGTAATGGTTTGCAGCAGCAGGACACTGTCAGCCCCATGTAAGTGGGCTGAAGGGAATTGGAGGTTTGAGGGGAGGCTAGGGTATAGGTAGAGCAAATGGTCATGGAAGTGTTTGGTGCAGTGGTGGACAATGTAGGGTGGTTTATTTACAATGGAATGAATTATTTGAGTTATATCTCCTAGATGCAAGTGGCTAAAAGTTAACAGATTCGGAAGAAAAGCTCCAGGAACTGGGCGCACCGTGGATTATAGGAATGAGAATCAGGCACTTGACCTCATCAGGACTCTGGTTTTTTTTCCTGCTTTTACTTTTATTAAAATTTATTTGATGCTGAATTTACCCCTGGGCCATAAGTTTCTGTTTCTTCTGAGATATCTTTTTCTTCTGTGCAACCTCCTCTTCTGGTTTAGGAAGAATCTGCTCCTTTTCAGTAGGATCATCTCTCTCATTGTGGCAGGGAGAGCTCGCATGTGAGTTAATCTGTACATGAGCTCTGTGGATTCTGTGCCAAGCTTTGTTCACCTGAGTGTGCTCAATGACAGAGAACTTACATCTAAACCCTTAAGTTCACCCTCACTCTGAAGTTTTAAGCATGTGCAGCAAAAATTCAGCACTCTTTTTGGGCCACTGACTCTGTGTCCAGCTCCACTGTTTGGATAGGGAATATCTCCCAACTCCATCATTGTAATGACTGAATGGCACACATCGCTTCTATAAAGTGACATCCTTCAGGTACTTAGTGGTTTCAAATACTTGATGGTCTGAGCAGTTTCATGAGTGTTCTTAAAGTGAACGCAAAGATTTAAACCTTTTGATTTGCATGTTTGTGGGGTTTTCTGGGTCAGTGAACAGTAAATCATTTTCAGAAGTCACCTCAGGCCACTTATAGGAAGAGGAAGACTCTATTTCTTCATCTCTTTCTGTTTTTTTCTTTCCTTGTTTCAGTTTGGCTTCATTTTCCCTATTGTAAATGAACCTTATTTACGCGGCAGAGAATATGGTCCCTTTAAGTTTTATTGGAACAATCACAAGGAAAGACTTAGACCAGGCTGGCTTGGTTGCTTGATCATTTCTGAGTTGATTTTGTGGCCCACCTTAGTCACATGCTTTTCCTTATGGACAGGGTGAATCTATTACCAGAAGGTGTGGAAGAAGGGATATTTGGCAAATAAAAACATGAACTGGCTGGTGGAAAGGTTCTGGAGGTAGAGGAATAGCAAGAGCTGGTTGGATCAGGGGAGAAAAAAAACCAATAGCAGCATGAACACAAATGAATGAGAATAATAGATGGGTGGAGTGACTTGTATTTGAGGCAATGGCCAAGGACTATGATGTATGGTAGGATGGATACCTGAAATCTCAACACACACAGATGGGGGAGGGGCCTTAGTTTGAATTTGTTGTGTTTTCAAGAGGGTCCTAAAATAGTGGTTGGTCAGTGGTTCCTGGGTTGTTGGCACATGCTAGACAGAGCAGCGTATTTGTGGATATTTCAAAAGGCAACTGGGTACTTATATCTGCCAGGAAGGCCACCCAGTACATCACTTTCACCTGAAGGGAACGAGTCATTCTCTTTTTGCATCATTCTTTGCAAAATGCTTTCGTAAACCGCTTCTATATTTAGAAGGTCTCATGCCTTAGGGAATTTGTGACTGGTTGAACTGAGCTGATATCTTGTAGCTATCAAAAAAATGGTGTATGGCTCAGTGCCTAGTAGAACCAAGGTGTTGGGGTGGTGGCCAGGGATTCTTTGGAGCTATTTTCTTGATTGCATCAGCTGAAGACAAAGCTTACAGCACAAATGAAAACAACTGAAATGTAGACAATTCTTTGCAGTCCTCTAAACACTGTTGATATATATTATTAATTTTATCCTCATAATAACCTGGAACATAATGTTATCCTTATTTCAAATAAGGAAACAAAGGCTCTGTAAAATAACTTGTTAAGGAATTTACAATTATTACATTTTAACTCCTAAGGTGAAGTATATGAATTTTATCTTATAAAGTTATGGTAAGATTTTACCAAAGAATAAATATGTTATTTTGTGGAGTTTAATGGTATTAAGTCAAAGTGAAATAGTCACAGGGAAATATGTAAATGTACTCTGTAAACGACAATGACAAAATAATAGCAACTAGTATTCACTTGGTGCCAAGGATCATACTAAACACTATGAACATTTAATATTCATTGTGTTACTGGACAGGGACCTGGCCCTGAGTGGGTCTGCCCAGGGCCAGTTGGTAGTGTGTGGTTCTTGACTTCGTGTAGGAAAGACTTCACAATGAGTCCAGGTGACTATGAGGATACATTTATAAAAGTTGGCGACAGTGAAACAAGGAAGGGCTTACCATAGAAGTAGTAGCAGGAGAGCCTGAGTTGGGCTGCCTGAGCTCACTGGGAAGTCAGAGAAAAGGGGGCCTTGGGGACAGTTTCAGGGATTAGCCTGTGTGTTGTGACAGGTCAGGCCAGAGAGGTTCATGGGATTTGGGCCGACGGAAGAATATTCATGGAGCCATGGGGATGCTTGACATGCCTTTATTCCAGGGTGGGTGATCCACGCATGCTGCAAGCTGTGTGTCCCTGTGTGTGTCCCTATGTGTCTCTGTATGTCACACTGCAAGTTACCTGGCCCCTTTCTCTCAGCAGGAAGTCCCTAACCCCCTAATACACTAAATACAGACAAAGCTGGCAAGGAGCCAACAGATTATACAACAGCACTTTATTCTATTCATGGGAGCCTACTCAAGGCTATGGGAACCATTTATTGGACCCAATCTCAAGGCTACGAGAACACTACTTATCAGGCCCATTCTCAAGGTTATGGGAAACTGCTTTCCTTAGTTGCCCAGGCATCTGGTTGAGGAAAGCAGACTGCCTCTGTTTACCCCAGCCTGGGACAAGTTGCCAGTTGCCCATTGTCTTACAGTCTAGGAGATTGGTGCCTGTGAGGAAAGAAGTGGGGTGGGGTGCGGGGGGAAGGGAATGGCTCAGGCTGCTTTCCAGAGGGATAGCTAAGGTTGGGTTCTTTTTGTTGAGGCTTTTATCTCTTTCTTGCGGCGAGAATCTTAGGGGAGACCTCAGGGGAGGGTTCATCAGTTCTCCAGGTGTGACCTTTCAGGGTCATGGTCTCCACTGATTGGTCAGCAGCAGGGCAGGGGGTCTTTAGTCATTGTAGGGGATCCTGGCATCACCCACCTGGTTTTGCTGCTTCTCTGGGCCTGGAGCTGAAACACAACTGAGGCCTAGATGTATGTTATCTCCTAGATGTTGTCTCCAAGGAGAAAAGGCTAGGGGAAGGGTTATCCTCTGGGTTGGCTCCTTGTTTTCCCAGTTTTGCCCCCTGCCAGACACTCAGGGCCTTCTGCCCTGGTGACCATCTGCACCTGGCTGTAAGTTGCTTGGCCATTATGTTCAGCTATCTGTTTCCTTATTCCACTTGCCAAGAAATTTTCTTAGCTTCTTACTATCCTATCTCGATAACAACTCATTGAATTATTTATTGTCATTTCTTTTCTACAGATGAGGAATACTACTACTAAACTGTTACTACCACCACCACCATGACGAATGGAAACAGGAATAGGCCATGTACATGGAAATCAATTATTAGTTTAATTTGGGAAATGAAGGCTAGGCCAGGGAACGAGAGAGAAAGGGATTAAGTCCTTGAAACTAAGACAAATGATGGCCTTTGTCCCTGTGAAGCAAGCCACTCCGCACTTCCTTGGCAATTCATCACTCCTTTTGAGCACCAGCATTTTCTTGGTCTTGAATCTACATCCTCAAATTATAGCATAAATATTGCTGTGCTGAGTGGAGGGGGGATTGAAAGAAATAGGAGTGACCAAGGGCTAATACAGCTTGGGATATGGGAGAATGGGGATGCTATGTACCCAAATGGTGAGTTGGGAAGGGTGGTAACTAGGAATATAAAATTGTGGAATAAGCAGAAGAGCTTGGTTTTAGATATATTGAGTTTCTTCACATTCACGTCTGGACTTTGGGAGATAGCCAAATGAAAAGTTCCTGCAGAGAGCAAAAGATACAGGCCTGGGTTATGGTGAATGAGTCAAGCTCAAGCACATATCTAGACATTACTCAGCATGGTGGTAATGGTTAACACCACTAACATGGATTAGATCTCTGAGGTGGCACATAACAAGAAGAATGTATTCAGTATTTGGGGTGCCCATAGTGAAAGGACTAAAGGGGTACCAAAAGCTTAAATATGTACATGCATTTATTATCTATCTATCTATCTATCTATCTATCTATCTATCTATCTATCTATCTATCTATCTATCATCATCTATCTACTTCATGTCAGACGGGTAATGTGCCGATGTTGTAAAGAAGGTTTGGGGGAGGCACATCTCTCACCATAGCGTGAATATCCAATCATCATGCATATGAACTGCAAAAGGATCAGTATGTATACGGCATTTAATAGCAGTGGTTTTCAGAGTGCTTTTCAAACAGTAATTTCCCATGAAGCCTCCATAAAATCTGAATGAAACTTTTATATTCACAATGTTCTTTTACTCTGTAATACTAATAACTGATTTATTTTAGGCTTAAATGCTATTGCAAGGAATATGATGGTCCAAAGGATAGTATTTTTTTTCTTTTGATTTAATTTTTATTGTATGTTTTCCCATTACCATTTAGTCCCCTTATACCCATGTCCACTAGTCCTTTTCAAAGGATAGTATTATTGTAAGTTATTTCCTCTGAAGTTAAAATTCATTAAAGACACACTAGATGAGACAAGTAATACAATGGGGGAAAGAAAGGGAGAATAACTATATCAAAGAACTGAATTCCAAGAAAAGATGTTTAAGACTAGCTTCCAGGATGCCAAAGCAAAAAGTGAACATGGTGAATTAACTAGATATTGTCCCATGCAGGGTTTTGAAACATGGTAATTACCACTCTCACATGGACCCTCCCTAACCTGGAGAATCTGATGAATGGGTCTTGCTTGGGGTCTGGGAAGCTGTGTATGTTTTAAAATTTCCCCAGATGATTCTGAGAATTAGTCAAATTTGACAAGCACTAGTCCAACAAAGGAAACATACCAGTTCACAGGACAAAAAAAGAAGTTTTTTTCTAGGTCTGAAATTTGAGATTTTGTTCCATGGACACTGAAGAACATTGAATAATAAAACACAACTGTCCTCAATAGCACAAAAAACCCCCAGAGACTTTATATGTGCGTACCTCATGCTGACCTTTGATACAATAAAAACCAACAACACAATGCTACATTATAATTGGTAGGAAAAGAACCAATGGAAAAATTACATTCCTTGGTCCTCTTCAGAAATTCAGATTCAGTAAATCTGGGTAGGGACCAGACATTTGCACTTGAAATAAGGGCTCCAGTTGAGCGTGATAAGAGTGTTCCAAGACCACATGTTTGCTCTGAAAGAGTGAATGGTTAACAGTATTTCTTCAAGTTTCAGGTTTAGATATAAAATCTTGAGATATGCCATTTGTGCTACGCATTTTTGCAAGTTTTTGAAAACTGAAGCAGGATCACTCTAGTTCCACGAAGTAGGCTGGGAAAACTTCTGTGGTGTAAAACCAGAGCATTTCTTCTAGTAAAAAATTGTCTTCAGCTTGGGAAAATATCAACAGTGCAGGCTGTATTATATGCCAAGAGAACAGTCTCACCTCAAAGGGAAGAAATTGATACTCAGTAGATTTCTCCATTCCCATGAGATTCTTCTCTAGGACCTCAACCCACAGACACTATATAGGTGAGTCATATTGCTTCCTAAGCATGTGATGCTCTGCCATATCTCTGTTTATGTGCATGTACTATTCCAACTGGAACAATTCTTCTCATCTCCCAAATATCCCTCACTTCTTCACCTGGCTACCACTTACCCATCTTTTAAGACTGAGTTCAGGCTCCTCTAAGCAGCTTTCTACAACCCAACCAAGTTAGATACTCTTCTTTTACTCCAAACAAACTTAATGGCACTGCATATTGGATCTGTCTCTCCAAAACTAGAATATGAATTTCTTTTGAGAGCAGAGATGCTGTTTAGTTCCCCTGTGTTTCTCCATGCCTGACCCAGCACCCAGCACAAAGTGGATACTTAATGAATGCCATTGTTTTTGTTAAACTCAGTTGCCTAGGCACCTTCAATTACCAATGTTTGATAACTTTCTGTTATCACCTCTCTTCCAATATATCCACCTGCAGCCTGAAGTGTGCTATGGTACCTAAAGCAAACAATAATATGGAATCATAGCTCCGTGCATGAGATTTCCTCAGTTAAGAATGCCCTTCTCACCCTTATTTCCTAATTCCCTCCAGGAATGGAAGCAGGAAGATCAGAGTTAAGAATTACTGCAGTAGTCTAGGCAAGAGAGGATGGCGGCCTGGACTGAGGAGTGTTGGTGGAGTAAAAGGTAGTGATAAACTCAAGGGATGGAATAGTCAGTATTTGATGAAGAACTGGGTATGAGATGAAGGAGGGGATTTAACATAAATGACTATTAGGTTTTCTGGCTTGATCAACTGAATGGTGTTTTTATTCAGAGATAGGAAAGAATAGAGGAGAAGCAAGTTAAGACATAACTAAACATTCATATATTTATATAATCAGATTTCTTGTCTAAATTTTGCTGGTATGTGCTACATTTAGGGAATGGGAATGCTGATTTTTTTCTTTTTTGGTGCTGGTGTTAGGTGGAATATTTATAGCTACTGTTTTTAAATGTACCACTTTAACTATCCCATTCAGTGGTATTAAGAACATTCACGTTGTTGTATATATAATCATGACAACCGTCTAGCTCTAAAATCATTTTCATCCTTGCAAACTCAAATTCCTTAACTACTGAACAATAATTCCCCTTTTCTCTCTTCTCCCAGCCCCTGGAATCCACTGTTCTACTGCTTCTATGAATTTGATTATTCTGGGTACCTCATAAATGTGGAATTATATGGTATTTGTCCTTTTGAGCTGGTTTCTATCACTTAACGTAATGTCCTCAGCTTCATCCATGTTGAAGCATGTGTCAATTCCCTTCCTTTGTAAGGCTCAATATTATTCCAAAGTAGTCGATACAACATTTTATTTATCCATTCATCCTTCAATGGACACTTGGGCTGTTTCCATCTTTTGGCTGCTGTTAATAATGCTGCCATGAACCTGGGTGTACAAATATCTGCTCAAGTCCCTGCTTTCAATTCTTTTGGGTATATACCCAGAAATGCAATTACTGGATCATACAGTAACTCTGTTTAATTTTTTTGAGGAACCACTATAGTGTTCCCATTGAAGCTACACCACTTTACATTCATACCAGAAATGCACAAGGGTTTCAATATCTCCACATCTTCCCTAACACTCAATATTTTCTTTTAAAAAAAATAATAGTCACTTGAATGGGCCTGAGGTTGTATTTCATTGTTTTTTTGTTGTTGTTATTTTTAGATTCTATTTTATTTATTTTTAGAGAGCGGGGAAGGGAGGAAGAGAAGGAGAGAAACATCAATCTGTGGTTGCCTCTCATGCGTCTCCCATTGTGGACCTAGCCTGCAACCCCAGACATGTGCCCTGACTGAGAATCGAACCAGTGACCCTTTGATTTGCAGGCCAACACTCAATCCACTGAGCCACACCAGCCAGGGCTCATTGTGGTTTTAATTTGCATTTCCCTAATCACTTAGGATGTTGAGCAACTTTTCATATGTTTATTGGCCATTTGTGTATCTTCTTTGGAGAAGTTTCTATTGAATCCTTTGCCCATTTTTGAATTGGGTTGCTTGTTTTTTTTTTTGAGTTCATAGTTATTTTGTAACATGTGACAGTTTCAGGAACACAGCAGATCTCTAGGACATAATAAGAGTTTAGAATAATATGAAAATGATAGGGTCTTGGGGAAAAGGGCAGAAAGAGGGGAGGATATCAAAGAAAGTTAAAAAGTTTAAAATCTTATTTTTAGGGAACAGTAAAGAAAGTACACTCTCAGCATTCTGAGCTCATTTTAGTATTGTAGTTTGGCAACTTTATGGGTTATTTTTTATTGATTGATTTTAGAGAGAGAGAGAGGAAAGAATATATAGAGAGAGACATGTCAATTTGCTGTTCCACTCATTTGTGCATTCATTTCTTGATCCTTGTATGTACCCTGAGTGGGGACTGAACCTGCAACCTTGGTGTATACTGGGACGACACTCTGACTGACTGAGCTCCCAGCCAGGGCAACCTTACGGGTTAAAGAAGCATTGGTGGGCTACCCTGAGAGCCTAATCACTATTCAACAACATTGCTCATATGAAATATGCCCTGACTTATAATACTCTAATTCAAAACAATTTGGTATATAATTCATATATATGCTGATCGCTGTTTTTATACTAAAACCTAAACTTGGAAAGTAAGTTGTTTGTACCATAGATGACAGAAATAATTACTATGTAAGGACTTTAACTGGGAATATAATATTTTTTAATTATCAAAAGTTGATGTGCATGAATCATTTGTGGAATACCATTGTAAGAAAATAAACAATAAAGAGCTACAGAACTAATACATAATCATGATATAATTAATACAAACACGAAAACAAAGCTATTATCTGTAGATACAGAAAAGCGTTGCAGAAAAGAAGGATTACATAGAAATCTGTGCTGTTACTGAAGCAGCTAGAGAAAATAGTATTTTGGCCACTGGTACTAGAGAACCAATCTCAAAGAATAATATCCAGTTTAAATTACATAAATTTTATTATTTTTAAACTAATCATTTTACTTAATTGACTGAAAGTGGATAAACTGTTGGATCCTGAATTTTTGGTAAAATGTTGTAAGAGCTAGGTTAGATAAAATACTCTACATTATAGATGTAAAATGTAAATTATATATTTGAGAAAAAAGCTGGCATTATTTTAAAGTATATCTAGGGTTATTTTCAATGTTGTATACTTATAGTCTCTATAAACAATAGGTAAGAAAACATACCATTCTCTAAAAACAAAGCAAAACCAAATGACAAAACTTCCGTCGATCTGAAACTAAAGATGAGCTTTCCATTTCTTGTCAGGATCTGAGTTGCTAACTGTGGAAAGAAAATGAAAGAGCCAAAATTTAAGAGCAGAAAAGCAAATTCACTGGATTTTATTTTCTGGCTAGAAAAAGCATTCATTGCTAAATTAGTTTTGTTGCTCAAGATAAAGCTGGAATTGTGTTTGTAATTTTAAAAACATTGCTGAAGCCTCTACAAAAAATTCAAGCTTTGAACCAGTTGACTTTAAGGATTAAGCTTCTATAAAGATTCTTAATTTGACAAATTAACCTAACACTAGTAAACAATTGTAGAATTACGGCTTTAATAATTTTGAGTTTACTATATCTAGTATTGCTAAAACCTTTAGCTGTTCCCAAATCTTCTACATTTAAAATTCCTCGTGGTCTTGTGGTCTTGGAGAAGAGAAGCTATTTTCCACTGCACACCTTGGATTGCCGTTCTGGTGGGTAAGGACTGGAACCACTAAGCAAGATTCCAGTTCCTGTGGGAGTGTTTGGTTCCCACTTGTGGTCCATTGGCCTTTCACTACCGACCCTTCCTAGTGCCCGTCTCTCCAGTGATAATCAACGGAAGACTCTGATGGGTGTTATTTTTCCTAAAGAAAACTAGCTCATATTTAAAAAAAAAAATAAAATGCTGGCAATAAAAGAATTAAAATTTGTAAGTATACTTACATATCATTCCTTCTTTTTCTAATTTTTTCAAATGAAGCAAGAGATTACGTTCAGCCATTTTATGTAAAGTCTCAGGAGTATTCTAAAAAGAGTAAAAGAAAACATTTATTTTTTTAGAACAAAGGACAGAGTTAATCCTTTGAAACTTTAAAAAAGTGCAACGAAGAAGAAAATTTTAACTTAAATTCATTTTTATATAGTAATAGCGAAAACAATTTCAGCTTCCAAATGTTTTGCTTTAGGCGCTATATTCTTACCTATATTCCTATGGATAAAATAGAACGTAAGCTCCGTAAAGATAGTAACAGTATGTTTTGTACACTACTGAATACCCAGTTTAGCATAATGCCACACTGTAGGAACTCAATATTTTATGAGTGGATAAATAAATGTAAAAATTATTCTAGATAGCTTTGATGATGCTACAGACATTGGCCCTTTGGTTTATTTATTAGGTTACATGATGATAACTTTTCACATTTTCCTTGGTTATTCTACCTCTTTTATCATTTGGTTTTCATCCTGGATACTCTTCCTTGGAGTTCTCTTAAACACTGAGGTTTACAATGCATTGTATCACTGACTCTTTTCTCTTTTTACTCAACCAGCTTGCCACAGCAGTATCATGCATTAATGATTCCCAAATACAAACCTCCGACCCTAAACTCTCCCTTAAGCTCCAGTGCCGTATACTGTCTCCACCACTGTGATATTCTAGATTGCATTACTTGATCCCCTGCCTAAGATCTTTGAGTGATGGGTCATTCCCAGGTTATTGGCTAAAGCTCAAATTTGTTAGCTTGGCAATCAAGGCTTCCCATGACCTGATCATGCCTGCCTATCCTGGTTCATTTCCTGTAATTAGAATAGAAGAAAAAACCCCAATGTACCAATGAATAGTCTAGAGTGATTCCAGTATTATGAGGAAATGAACTCTTTCACAGAATTTACTTTACCTTTTTGCTAATGGAACTTTTATCTTTAGTCATTTTAACCCTTCATCCATCCCTCCCTTTTTTTAAATCACCTTTCCCTTTTAAGACGAAACATACTGAGTATGATCTGACTGTCTTTTGATACTTGGACCTATAGGATATTAAGGTCCCTCACTAATTGTAATTGGCCCCACGTACCTTTTCAAGCAAGTCTTTAGTTACTCTCTCATGATTCTTCTGGCTATACAGGTTGTGGTAGTGGGAGTTTTTAAATCCATTTAATCTAATACCAAAGCCTACATTCTTAACCTGTAAGCTATACTGCCTACACAGCAGTTACCTAATAAACATTCACTGAAAAACTGAATTATACTAATTGACCGCTATATAGTGCTGTCATATAATGATGTGCTCAGAGGCCGCCGAGGTGAGGGGTTCTCTCTGTACACTAAATTTCTCTACTCATGTTCTTTTCCGTGGTTTTTCTCCACTAGTCAGGCATTGCTACTACTCCTCACTGCTATTATCCAAGTATGTAGCAGATCGCTGCTTCTCACTTGCCACAGGCTAGGACACCAGAGAGTGAAGATGGCTTGAATGATACATAAGTTGTTACAAATCTTGATCATCGTGGAGTTGGGAACAGTCTCTCTTACAGAGTGAAGTGTGTGGTTTAATGATGGCTCAGAATGGTTACTTTTGTTTTCCAGGCCAGATACTGTTTAACTTCTCTGTTCTAGTAAGTTGAGGTTGCTGGTTTCAAATCTATACAAGTGGCATTATTTATAAAATTAAGTGTTCTGGGAGGTGATAAGTTTATCGTATCTATAGCTTAGTAAACAGATTACTCTAATAAAATTGTGGCTATGTACAAATAAGCTAAACAAAAATTACCTTGTAAATAATTTTTACAAGCTCCATTACTGTAAATGATTTTTCAAAATTATCACGAAATATTGTAAGAATTTGCTTTTCTCGAGTATTTCTGTGAGAAATGTATTCTTGAATTTTAGCTTCAGCATTATGGATTACTGGGCCATGTCCTGAATTGGAACAATTATAAAAGTTATTTCAACCAGAGAAAAATGTTAAGTATAACTGAAGTTGATTCACTTTAAAAATAATCCATATGATATCTTAAAACAGAATACTAAATATACGACAAATAAGAATTATTCAGAAAACTATACAGATATGACACAAAACATTAGCCAATTATATCAAAATCTACACAAAATATTATTGTGTACATTAAAAAGTATAAAATAAAAATATAGCAATAACAACAGGAATCAGAACAGTAATGATAGGTAATAGTTATAGAGCACTTATTATTTGCCAGGCACTGCTCTCAATGCCATACATGAACTTTATAAGAATCCCAAGAGGTAGGTACTACTATTGCCCCTTTTCAGCAGCAGCAACTGAGGAATAAGGAGGGTAAATAACCTGCCCACAGTATCACAGCTCAAGAGCAGAGCTGGGATTCTGACTCAGGAGCTTTTTACCACTCTAGGCTCTTACCACTGTGCTACACTTATAAAAGATTGAGAAGGGGAATGTAAAAGTAGCTTCATGTGAGTGACCAAGACCTATCAAAAATTCACAGGAACCACACTAGAACTTGAAAAATTTTATGTATAGACTTTCAATTCAGAAATGTTGACAACCCAGATAAAGTTATATTGAAATTTACATGCTCTTTAACATAGTGTAAATTAATATTACACAAATTTGCAACAGGCATGTATGTTTCTTCAGCTGTGCAATGAGGACACCACTACCTACTTCACTGGCTTTTTGTAAGGGCACAGCTAGAGCTGTAAAGGTCCCTGCAGGTGCCTGATGGGTAGCAGGCTTTAATATACGGTAGCTATGGCTACAGAACACAATTTACATAGAAGCTCCTGCTGTGCTAATAAGCCAGTTCATGGGATTCACTAAAGCTAACACTCTAAGAGCCTTTAGTAGGCAGACTCTCATTAGCTTTGCTTGAATGTGAGTGCATCAAATGTCTATTCTCTTTGCTTTAAAAAGAGCTGTCAGTCTCCGTTCCTTTTATGTCATAATATTAATCTAAATGCCCAGGGAGTGTTTCCCCCCACAGAAGTAGAAACTCATGAGAGAAGATGAGGGTATTGAAGATACTGTATTTATGGATCTTTCCATAACTCTTTGGTTAGGAACAAGTTAGAAGGGCTTCAAAAATTAGTAACCTAGTCTCTTTTCCCTTCTGGGCCCTATTGTGTCCAGTATGTTTCTTAGCTTTCAAGACAGAGGGGAGATTCATGTTGCAGAGCAGCGCAGTGATAGCTGGGATAGTAACAACAAGTTTCTTTTTCTAGAGAATCAAAGTAAATACAGGATTTTACAGTTCATATGGAAGCTACTGATATTTCAATAGTGTGAGTTAAAACAACTGAAGCTCAGAGGTCAAATGTTACCCTTGTTTACATGGCTAGTATGTGGTCCACAACAGAAATCAAGTTAACAAAACAGAAGACCACTTATGGAACGAAAAAGTTTTCTTGTTTCAGTGTAAATTATTTCACTTGTTTAAGAGTTCTATTAATAGCTGTTTAGATGTTGAAAAAGAATCCTTTTATGTTTATAAGACGTCAGATGTTATTAATATAACTGCTGGCCATTTAAAAAATTGCATGGCTAGACAGGACTTAGGGGTATAATTTAAAGAAGTAGTTTACATGTTTCTCTTTAAGGCCAAAACACACACAAAACACACCCACACACCCCAAAATGAACCATCCTATTTGACAGAAATGGTTTACCAGATTAAAAAAATTACTCACCTGGATATATAATATCAGCTTTGACTGTCAATAACTTTCTTAGGGAGTTCATATAGTCATAGAGGTCTTCAAATACAGTTGTTCCTTCCCCTAGGATGCAATCCCCAGAAAAGATCGCATTTTCCTCCTCTAAGAGCAGAGCCATGTGATCATCAGTGTGGCCAGGTGTGTATATAACTCTGGGAAAAAGCAGAAATAAAAACAATTATGAACTTTTATGCTTAGGAAAAATCTTGAGAAGCCAATTATTCTCCATTTTTACTTCTGGACAAGACACAAATAAATAATGTCACTGAGTTAAAAAGCTCCTTTTTCTCTTCTTATCCACTAAAAATTATCACCAGAAATTTCTCTCCTTTAACAAAGTCAAATTTTTCATTCCGAAGTGCAAATTTAATACATTTCTCACTTTTTTCTTATTTTATAAGTAATAAATGTTGATTACAACAAATTTGGAAAACAGAAAAGTACTTAAGGTAGATACATATCACTAACCTTTTCTCTACTTAGAGATAGTGCTTTTATTTTTTAAGAACATACATTTTTAAGAACAATTTTCTTTGCACTCCAGGAAGTACATTTGCTAATATATTTTATGGCAAGACTATATGAAAAAAGCTCTTTTATGTTTCTGGTGGGTAAGCAGAAAGGTGTAACTCACATAAAGGGGAATCTGACATTTTGTAGCAAAAGAGCACCTTTTGACTCATCAATTCCACTGCTAGAAATTTACCTCCAAATACACCTTCACATATACAAAAAATGTGCGTAAGTTATCCAATACATTATTTCCAATAACAAAACATTAGCAACAACCCAATGATGACCCATAGGGCACTCTGATAAATGATCGTATATCCACCTAGTGAAACACTACACAACCATCAAAAAGAAAGGATCTCTATTAACTGAAATATAGAGTAATTTGTAGGATATACTGTCAAGTGATAAAAAGCAAAACACCAAAGAGTGTATATAGTGTGTTCTTTTATATATAAAAGATTGGGAAAGTAAAACATACATGTATATATTTTCTTATTTTTGCAAAAAAAAAAAGGTCAGGAAGGATAAATCAAAAACTAATAAATACAGCTGCCTGTAGGGGGTAGGCAAGTGGGGTGTAGGGAATAGAGGTGCAAGCAAGACTTCTCTCCTTAGAACTTTTTTTTAGTAGTTTTAACTTTTAAGCTATGTCAATATTTTATATTCTAAACATAAAATTAGATAGAAATAAAAACCCTTAACATTGGATACAGAAAGAAGTAAATCTTACTGTACACTATATAGATGACAAAGCCCCAGTAAAAAGAAAATTAATTCAAATGTTTTAAATATAATACTAAGACTATACTTTCTTAATGGAAAATATCCTAAGATCAAAAGAACTGCAAAGATATCTTGAACTTTACTTAACAGGTTTCACGTTGGCAGTGTTATTAGTGTGTTTCTGAAACTATTTTGTGTTTATTGTATGCTAGTTTAAACAAATAAATAAATTGATGTCAAGAAGCAAGTATTTCATTGTGGGATAAGGAAAAAATATATGTAGAATTAGGGAATTAAATTTTGGGTTGTTTCTTATTTGAAATGAAGAATCATGAATTCACAATTTTTTTCCGAGCTCTGTCTATAAAAAGCCCCAGAAGCGATGATACTCCAGTAGTAATGAGCACACCTCACACTCAGTTCTTTGCTTCTGATACCATTTCCAACTCAAAGAAACCAGGGCTTCTTACAGACATGCTGGCTCCAGGTCTGGGGCAGGGGAAGTAAATTGTGGTACTGAGATAGCCTGTGTCAGACAGCAAGAAGGTACTGATAGATTAGGGGGAATATGTCAAAAGGACAAAGCAGCACTGAATAAAAAAAAAAGTCTGTAGTAATATTCAAAAAAGAGGGAGGGGCAACCTCTTTAAGAAGAACGTAAGCAAGTAAAGAAAAAAACAAAGAGAAAGTAGAAGAAATAGAATGATAAAAGTCGTAATTATGCCACCTTCAATATACTAATTGATTAAAGCAAGTGTCTTTAATAGATGCTAAAATCACTGGATGAAAGATTGCCGGGAAGCGGGACATTCACAGAAATAAGCTAAAGTTATTTAAGGTAAGCTTCACTTATAGGACCATATTATTAATAAGCAACAATGAATCTCCACTAAAAGGGCATGTAAACGTCATTGGCAACTAAAGGCTCAGTATTTTCACTGGATTAACTCTATCAAACATTTAAGTCAGATAATTGCACTACTACTTCATCTATCCCAGAGCATAAAAGAAGAAGGAAAACTTACAAATCTCAAATCTGACTACACAAAAAGGTTGCACAAAAAGAAAAGCACTGCCTGATCCCACTAATATTGTTATGAAAATCTTAACTAAAATATTAATAAATAGAATCCAAAAGCATTTTAAAAATGACATCATGACCAAATGAAGTTTATTCAAAAAATGCCCAGGTGTTTCAATATTATGAGATCCCTGCAAATCATAATGAAGCTATAGAGAAAACTAGTAAGATATCTCTTAGATACTGCAAAGACATTTGACAAAATTCAGCTCTTAAAGAAAATACATTTCAGTATTTAAAAAAACTGAAATGACTGTAACTTAGAAGTTTCTCATTTGCCAAAAATCCAATCAAATACTCGATGCTAAATTATTGAAACTGTAAAGTCTTTTTAAAGAATCTGCTAAAAATGTAAGAGATATAAGTTACAAGAGTAATGGGAGCAATTATTTTTGAGAGGCATTAAGAACTGACTTTAGGAACTATTGTACTTTTATGGTTTCCAAGGTTATGCTTTACAGATTGCAAATGGTTACCATATTTAGTAATGGTGAGACATTCTGGAGATGTTAGAAATAATCTCTTTTGTCTGATTAAACCTGCTGCAACCAGTTAATGAAAGTATTCCATATTATATGAAAATAATTTCAGGAAGTGTATTTCCAGCAACTATAAAAATATGTGGTGTGGGTGTCTGTCTTGTCTTATGAACAGTCACACACAGAATGTGTTTACAAATGGAACCTCCATCTTTTTTTTTTAAAATCTACAAAAACTGATTTACAGAACCATTCTTTCAGTCTGCAAACGGTCTTATCCATCCGTGTGCTTGCAATGCCTCCTTAATTATTCCCCTCTCACTCCCTATGCCAGAAGTCACTAATGGTTTCCCTTGGTATTTTCTAATCTAGGCCGAAAGCAGTAAGATTTGTTAAATTAGGGGATCACAATATCCAATCTTCCAGTCACCTGGGGCTAATGCTTTCATTTGCATAACAAGTGTGTTCTCATTCACTTCAGGTCGGCAGGAGGAGAAAAGGAGATGACATCGGTGGTGCTCTGCTGAAGATCAGAGGCACTGCGGCTGTGGCCTCTCATTCATCAGGTAGGGCATTTATGTAGTTCCGCCACTTCCCACACACGGTAGGCTTTATAAGAATGGCTCTCTCAGAAATTCAGAAGAGTCAACAAAAGCTGTCAGACTAGCTTTGAGAAATGAAACTTAGTTCACTAGAAAATTCCTGAGGGTTACAACCAGATCCTTACTGAAAAACCTGGCTAACTTTCTATCTTTTACTAATGGGTTCTTGGTGGGTTTTATGTCTATCTTTATCGTATTTTTTTTCTTTTCAAAATTGGCAAGTAGACAAGATCAGTTGGACATCAATTATTTGGGTCTTCAGTAAATTTTGCTTAACAACGAGTCTTCTTGTTAATATTTAAAATGATTGCATTTTACTGAAGATAAAAATGGAAATTGGAAACCCCATCAACAGTAAATGTTTTATTCAGATTGTAGCATAATTAGAATTTACATTTTGAGAAAAGATTATTTACTGTCATTTAAAAATGTGTCTTCTTTTTTGGATTCTTTGTGTTAGTTTCTCTCTCGAATCTTAAAATAGATTCCCATACTTCATAAGAATGCAGTAAAACAAAAAAGAAATGGAGTTCACATAATATCGAGATCCTTCGCATCAGTTCACTCCATGAAACAAGATAGGATTCAACTGAGGGGGTGGGGTAGTGACAGGAAGCAAGTACGTGGGTGAGTATGGGACACTGACGCTTCTAGATCCGCAGGCTGCTCGTATGGTTTGTTCAGTTTGTAACAATTCACTGCTTTGCACGCTGGTGACTCATGCACTTTTCTGTTTATATACTTTAAAAGCTTAAAATATGTGTTCTGTTCACGGCAGATGGGTGGTTAACTTCTAAGGGTTGAAGAGCCTTAAACTGCACATTAGGTATAGATCTAATATCCATGCTTCTGTGATAACTGATAAACCAGTACTCTAGTTCCCAAACCTCTGAGACAGAAGCTCGATGAACCGCCTCCTGTCTCTACCCCTTTCTGTAACTTGGCCTAGGGCTGGTGTGTGATGGGGGACATTCAGTATTGCCACGAGTACTTTTTCAAGTAGTAACACAATGTTTTATTTTCTGTGGTATCATCAGCAAATTATACAGGATACTATCATATTTTGAACAGAAGCATTAAAAAATTAATTTATGAATTAAATTTTAGGAATCATTGGCATAATGGAAAAAAGAGGACACTGATTTGAA
This sequence comes from Desmodus rotundus, assembly GCF_022682495.2. Classification (NCBI taxonomy): domain Eukaryota; kingdom Metazoa; phylum Chordata; class Mammalia; order Chiroptera; family Phyllostomidae; genus Desmodus; species Desmodus rotundus. The sequence goes on along the minus strand of NC_071394.1, from coordinate 34,995,178 downwards.
AGGGGGCATGGATACCCATTACTTCATTTCCTCTCTCATTCACCTGTTAATCTACTTGCCTCGTTGTAGACATTTATTACATGTATGATAAATATTCACTGCCTTCTCTGTGACAGGGACTGAGGATATGAAGATGAACCTTGTATCTGCCTGTGTCAGAGAATGGCTAGCTTATCATCAAACCTATTTCCTGTTTCCTGGGCATGAAGTTAAACTGTATTTCCCAGCCTCCCCACACTCAGGAGTGGCACATGACTGAGCTGACAGCCAATGCAACACAAGGCCTGGTCCATGAAAACCTCCCTCCCATGCAAGATCCCTTCCATGCTCTTTCTCCACCCAGCTGGACTGATTGTGGTGAGCATGGCCCCTTGAAAGTGACTGAGGACTGTGGAATTCGTAAGGATCCTGAAACATTACTCTACTAACCAGGAACCGTTTTTGGACTTGCTGTGATTGAGAAGTAAACTTACTTCATATTTGAGCTGTTAGACATTTCTGGGGTGGTGTGCTATAGCAACTGACATTATCTAATGTTGTGAGCCTAGGGAATTGATTATCTTTTAAGGAGATACTTACTTATACACCAAAAAAAATTAGAATTTAGTAAGTGCTATAATGAAATAATGAAATTATTAATAGTTGGAAGAAGCAGTTAATTTGCCCAGAAGGGGTTCTTGAAGTAACATGTGAACTGAGGTTTGAAGAATAAATGGATAATAATTTATCAGGGGAGACAAGCAGGAGGAAAGGGGTGAGGCCTCGTAAAGGGGAGGGTATGAGCAAAGGCATGAACAGACAGAACGTGCTCAGGAGTACTCGGATGTGGCTGATTGTGTTTGCAAGGGGAGTGGTAGGAGCTAAGACCAGAAAAGTGGTTTGAGGCCAAGCTGTGGTAAGGAGAACAATCATTATCTTGTATGCACTAAGTTATTCAAGGTTTCAAGTGACGGAGCATACAAAGGATAGATTGGAAAGGGGAGGAATATTACCAAGAAGTAGTGGTAGTGGACATGAAGAAAAAGGGACAGCAATGACAAATATCTCTGAGGTAAAACTAACCTGATTAGAAGTGGTGGGCAGGGGGAGGGAAAGTGATAAAGGTGAAGAGTTGTCAGCTTTCATCTTAGAATAAAAAAAAAAATCTTAAGTACTGACAGAAGGAGATGTTCTGAAATCAGAAAGCCAGGACAGATCATGGGGGGAAAGAGGAGAATCATAATTAGTTCAGTTTTAAAATTACTGAGTTAGACACATTTTTGAATCCCGAAATAGGTCATGGGGGATTATTGGTCTGGACTAAAATGTATTTACTTTAGGTATGGGTCATCTCTTAGAAGTGAGAACATGAGAAAGCCCTACATTTCCTAGCAGGAAATGCTAATCTTTTTAAAGAATTTATTTATTTATTTTTAGAGAGAGGGGGAGGGAGGGAGAAAGAGAGGGTGAGAAACATCAATGTGTGGTTGCCTCTTGCATGTCCCCCACAGGGGACTGGCCTGCAACCCAGGCATGTGACCTAGATCTGGAATTGAAGGGCTACCCTTTGGTTCACAGGCTGGTACTCAATCCCACTGAGCCACACCAGCTAGGTCGCTAATCTATTTTTTAACTTTTATTCATTAAATAATGGTAATCATATACTTTTTTAAAAAATATTTTTTAAGATTTTATTTATCTACTTCTAGAGAAACGGGAAGGGAGGGAGAAAGAGAAGGAGGGAAACATCAATGTGTGAGAGATACATCAATTGGTTGCCCCTCGCTCGGCCCCAAATGGGGACCTGGCCTGCAACCCAGGCATGTGCCCTGACTGGGAACTGAACCAGTGACCTTTTGGTTTGCAGGCGGTGCTCAATCCACTGAGCCACACCAGCCAGGGTGGTAATCATATAATTTAAACAAGTTAAATACAAGGAGAAGTCTTTCTTTTTCCCCATTTCTCAAGCAACCCATTTTCTTTTCCCAGAGTAACCAATGTTATCAGATTTCTTATATCCTTCTTCCTGAGATAGTCTTCACTCATACAAGCAAATACGCAGAAACCTTCCGTTTCCTCCCTTTTATAACATATATACAGCCTCCACCCATTCTCCACTGCCTTCCCCAGCCACAGGTCATTTACGTACCTTAGGGTGGCGCCCTCAGTCTTAACCACATCTCCATCTTTTAGATACACATATTGTTGCTCTCCATCTCCTATAGTTTCTTCTCTCTCAGGATTCCGTGGGAGTTTTTTAATGCAGTATGTAGTGTCTAGTGACAAAACATGTAAAATATTTACGTCACACTTTACATGCTAATTCAGCCTTCTAAGAGACCAATTTTCACAGAACACTTGTGAGTAGCTACAAGAAATACTAACATTAAGAGACAACAGAAAATGGGGTGAAGTATAGTAGCATATCTCTGGGACGGTAACTATTTCTTCTATCTCAGAAAAAGAGCTGTTTACTCTCTAATGGCCTCCTAAGTTTACACAAAAGCCTGTGTTTTTTTTAGTCACTCCTATTTTATACAACAATTGGAAAGTTCTTCATAATCTCGGCTAGCTTTGACATCAAGGTGGGTGTTAAAGAGGGAGTAATACAGAACTTAGAAACTTCTCTCTGTTTAGGTGCCTAACAATAAAGGAAGTCATGACATCATGGCAGTAGTTAACAGGAAAAGGGTGATAATATAAAGCTCTTTCCGGGAATGCTGAAAGGGAGCCCCAAACCCAGGGCTAAGATGTTAAAACATCATAATAAATTTAACCCATACTACGTGTCAACACAAAGAAAATTAATTAACCAATCAACAGCTGACTGACAATTATTTAACCAGTATAGTGAATACAAGCACCATGATATCAAAGTGCTTAAAATTGTCATAGTTGGGGAAGTAAAAATTACAGAAAATAGTTGAAGAACTATACTCAGTACCATTTAATGAATACTAAATGGACAGTTAAGTTAATAAAAGCAAAATGAGTTTAGAGAAAGGAGAAACAATTAGGAAATGATTCATAAATATAACACAACTTAAGGTGAGCTCAGATCCTTGTTATAACTTAAATTATACAAGGGTGCTGGGCACAGTGGGGAATCACTGCAGAGGGACACAAAGGGACCTCTTTTTGGGTAAGTGTTCTTTATCTCAATTGGATTAGTCATAGAGGTGTTTATACACTGCACACTTAAAATGGGTACATTTTATGCATGTAAACTCAAGCTCAATAAAGTTGATTTATGAAAGAGAAAAGCAGTCCATTAACGTTTTAAGTTTTCAAATAGACCCTAATGCTAAAAGAGTTGACCAAAGCTAATTAAGGATGCTTGGCATAGTTTTCTTTTTTTTTTTTAAATAAAAATATTTTTATTTATTTATTTTTAGAGAGACAGGAAGAGAGGCAGAGAAACCCATCAACATGTGGTTGCCTGTCATGCGTCCCCTACTGGGACCTGGTCCAGCACCCACGCATGTGCCCCAACTGGGAATTGAACCAGCGACCCTTTGGCTCACAGGTCTGCACTCAATACACTTAGCCACACCAGCCAGGGCATTGGCATAGTTTTTTTAATTCATAAAATTTAATAGGTAGATAGACAAGAGAAAGAAAGGTGAGGAAAAGTTAAAGTGAGAGAGAATGATTTCCTATGGCACACAGTCCCCTTGGACTGGAAGAAAGGGGGTAATGAGGTAAGAAAGTTAGGTTAGACAGCTTTTTGTAATGAGCAGCCTGGTGATACTGCCCGCTGTAGCTAAGAATATCTTTCCATTCCAATTGTAGTCTTAAGGACTTCCCTACCAGAATGAAAGCCCATGAGAGCACAGTCTTTGTTGTATTTGCTGCTACATCAGTGCTTGGATATGGCAGTGACTTGAACATTTGTTAAAGGAACGAATGAATGAATGAGTCTATGTGTGTGATGGTGGGATGAGGGAATAAGAAGAGAGATGGTGAAGCACTAGCACTGAATAGGTTTCAGGAACAGAGGATTATCTATACAATGATCTTTCACCAGTACTTCATATATCAGAGTAACTGCCTTAAAGTTGTGGAAGACCTGAGATAATGTTTAGAACGTGGACAGTAACAGTGACTACCTCAAGGACCCGTGTAAAGTGTACAGCACAGTATCTGGCGCACAGTAAGTGCTCAGCAGTGGTTAGCCATTATGAAATCTGAAGTAGGGACTATCTCACAGACTAAGTTAAAACAATCTTCATCGCTGGGCAAAGGGGAAACATAAGAGGGAGAAGAAATCTGAAATAGAAAATAGGACTTTTACATTTTTCCTTTGTTAAAAATGGGCACAGTATTCACGTTATATTAATTTCTAAAAGTAGCATTTAAATACAAGGTATACAGCCCTGGCTGGAGTGGCTCAGTGGGTTGGGCGTCATCCTGCAAACCAAAAGGCTGCCAGTTTGATTCCTGGTCAGGGCGCACACCTGGGTTTTGGGCGAGGTCTTGGACTGGGGGCGTGCAAGAGGCAACTGAGATAGATGTTTCTCTCCCTCTCTCTCCTTCCCTTCCCCCCTCTCTAAAATTAAATAAATAAAATCTTTTAAAAACAAGGTATTTAGTAAATGGTATACTAGCTTGTAACAGAAACAAATTATTCTTAAAACACAGTTTTCCTCAATGACCTTAATGAATGTATTCTGTTTACCATTCTTAATGTTTTTGCAAATATCTCCTATGCCTCCAGTATGGTCACGATGCCAATGAGTCACTATGATTTCCTGGATTGCTGTGTTTAATTCGTTCAGAGCCTGCTTCAAACAGGTGATATATTCTGGAATAGCTGGTTCTCCAGTGTCAATGAGGATTCTCCTGAAAGTTAAATGGAATATAATCACACAATTGGTACAGTTAATATGAGCATGTTTCTCACACAGATAATTTATACTTAAGAAACTGCATAAATTGCTTTGCTTTCAAAACCAGATGTTACTTCAGCTTAACTACAGTAATCTCACTTTAAGAAAGTTCTTATAGCTAAAAGTTGGTCTGAATAAGGAATAATAGCAATAATATTGAACACTTACCTAGCACTTAAAATAAATATGGCACTAAAAAATAAATATGTTGCAAACCTCACTTTAAAATTGTTCTCCTCATAACAACTATTTAAGGTAGGTATTTCATTAATAGACATGTATGCAGAAATCAAGAAAATTGCCCAAGGTTACTCTGCAAATAAATGGTAGAACCAGTATTCAAACCCAGGTATTCTGGTGCCAAAATATGTGCTTTTATACATTCTGCCTTCGAGTTCTTTTACAATATCCTCAAATGTCTCAGAGACATGAAAGAATCTGATTCAACGGAAGTCCTAAAGATACCTAGTCTTCTGCACTGAATACAAAACTTATCCCTGAAGCTTTACATTAGCTCCCTTACACATGAAAATGAAAGCAGCAGAAAGCATGGAGGAAATGTCTAAGCTAATTTATTTCTTTACTTAAATAACACTTAGTCATTATTTTTCCACTTATGGTTCTGAACCTTCATATATTTCTCTATGAAGTTTTCCTGAACTAAAGAAATAAGGGTGTCCGGGTTGGGTGGTGCAGCTGATTGGAGTGTTGTCCCGTAGATCAAAAAGGCTGCAGGTTCAATTCCTGGTCAGGGCACATATCTAAGTTGTGGGTTCAATCCCCAGATGGGGTGCATACAGGAGGCAACTCATTGATATTTCTCTCTCACATAGATGTTTCTCTCTCTCCAAAATCAATAAACATAGATCCTTGGGTGAGGATTAAAAAAAAAAGAAATAAGGGTGACATTTCCTCCTCAAGAACCAATTGATAAACCTCTTAATTCATGTTGTTTCACAGTAACACCTCCCTAATTCAGGCTGCAGGAGAGATTAGTCTTGAGGAAAAGACTGAGTCATTCACTCACTTATTAATTCATCAATAACTGTTCTAAATTATCTACCGTGTGCCACAGTTTTCTTGCAAGACACAAACCTTATTTACATTCAGGTAGAGGGTAGGAAGGGGTAACTGTGAAAATAATAACAGTGACAGTAAAGGGTAACAGAAAGCATTTTGCAGAACATTAAAATGGAAGTAAATGACAGGAAGTAACTGATGGCTATTTTATATTGGATGTTTTTTTTCCCTAACCCCATTCCCTGAGACCCAACAACAAACTGCCCTCTGACAGGGGAGGAGGGCAGGAGCTTTACAATTCACTGGCTTCTATCCATATTATTAGTTCTGTAGAGCAGTTGCTCTTCCCTTCTAGAGAGAGGGAAACTAGATGACTATACTGGCCCAAAGGTGCATTATGAGATCCTGTTGGCAGTGGAAATGCAAGGAAGAGATTTATTTATTTATTTATCTATTTAAACTTACAAGTCTTTTTTTTTAAAAGATTTTATTTATTTTTAGACAGAGGAGAAGGGAGGGAGAAAGAGAGGGAAACAAACATTAATGTGTGGTTGCCTCTCACACACCCCCTACTGGGGACAGGGCCTGCAACCCAGGCATGTGCCCTGACTGGGAATCAAACTGGCAACCCTTTGGTTTGCAGGCTTGTGCTCAATCCACTGAGCCACACCAGCCAGGGAAGGAAGTGATGAAGTGATGATTTAAAGAACATTTATGAAGTAAGTACATACCTACCAATAATTGCTTTAAAAGTAAATGTTCCAATCAAAGATACAGGGTAGCTAAATGGATAAAAAAATCAAGACACATATATACACTGCCTATAAGAGGCTCACTTTAGATCTAAAGACACACACAGACTGAAAGTTAGGGGATGGAAAATACATTCCATGCCAATGGAAATAAAAAGAATGCTGGGGTAACAATGCTTACATTAGACAAAACAGACTTTAAAATTAAGACTGAAAGAAAAGATAGAGAAAGGCCTTACGTAATGATAGAGGGATCAAGCCAGTAAGAGGATCTAATACATATAAATACCTATGTAACCAACAGAGAAGAAACTAAATACATAAAGCAAATATTAACAGACATAGACCTGATTGGTGTGGCTCGGTTGGTTGGGCATTGTCTCACAAAGTGAAAGGTTGCAGGTTCGAATCCCAGTCAGGGCACCTGCCTGGGTTGTGGGTTTGGTCCCCAGTAGGGGCCCTTGTGAGAGGCAACGGATTGATGTCTATCTCTCACTTCTCTCCGTCTCTTTCTCCCTCCCTTTCCCCTCTCTCTAAAATAAAATAAAAAGTCACATTATACCAGTTAGAATTAATAGATAGATAGACAATGTTCTAGCCAAAACAGCAGAATACACATTCTTTTCAAGTGCACATGAAACATTCTGCAGGGTAGATTACCTGTTAGATCATAAAGCAAGTCTAAACAAATTTAAGACTGAAATTATATCAATAATCTTTTCTGACCACAAACATGAAATGAGAAATCAATTATAAGAAGAAAACTTAAAAAAGACAAACACTTGGAGGCTTAACAATGTGCAACTAAAAAGCCAGTATGTCAAGGAAGAAATCAAAGAAGAAATAAAAAATACATTGAGTACTGGAAGCAACCTAAGTGCCCATCAGCAAATGAGTGGATCAAAAAATTATGGTACATTTACACAATGGAATTCTACGCAGCAGAGAGAAAGAAGGAGCTTATACCCTTTGCAATGGCATGGATGGAACTGGAAAGCATTATGCTAAGTGAAATAAGCCAGGCGGTGAGGGACAAATACCATATGATCTCATCTTTAACTGGAACATAATCAGCAAAAGAAAAAAGCAAACAAAATATAACCAGAGACATAGAAATTAAGAACATTGTAACAATAGCCACAGGGGAATGGGGAGGGGATAGTGGGGAGAGGGGTCTATAGGAGCTACTATAAAGGACACAAGGACAAAATCAAGGGAGATGGTAGAGGTGGGGGAGGGAGGTGAGACTGGCTGGGGTGGGGTGGAGGGAAGGGGAAAAAATGCAGACAATTATAACTGAATAAAAATAAATAAATTAATTAAAAAAATACATCGAGACATATACAAATGGAAACACAATGTTCCAAAATATGTGGGATGCAGCAAAAGCAATTCTACAAGAGAAGTTTATAGTGATATAGGTCTACTTCAAGAAACAAGAAAAATCCTAAGTAAACAACTTTACTTTACTTCTAAAGGAACTAGAAAAAGAACAAAACCCAAAGTAAGTAAAAAGAAGAAAATTATAAAGGTCAGAGTAGAAATAAATGAAATAGAGACTAAAATAAAATAATAAAAAAGATCAAGGAAACTAAGAATAGGTTCTTTGGAAAGACAAACAAAATTGATAAACCTTTAGCCAGACTCACCAAGAAAAAGAGAGGGACCTGACAGATAAAATCAGAGATGAAAGAGAAGTAAAAACAGACACCCAGAAATACACAGAATCAGAGATTACTATGAACATTATACAGCAACAAACTCAACAACCGAGAAGAAATTAACAAATTTCTAGAAACAAAAAATGTTCTAAGGCTGACTCAGGAAGATATAGAAAATCTCAACAGACCAACTATTAGTAATGAAATTGAGTCCATAATCTAAAAACTCCCAACAAGCCAAAGTCCAGGACCACAAGGTTTTACAGGTGAATTCTGCCAAACATTTAAAGAAGAGTTGATATCTATTCTTCTCACACTATTCCAAAAAATTGAAGAGGAAGGAATACTTCTAAAGGCATTCTATGAGGCCAGCATTACCCTGATACCCAAACCAGAAAAAGACACTATAAAAAAAAAGATAATTATCAGCCAATATCCCTGATGAACTTTAGACGCAAAAATCCTCGTCAATATATTAGCAAATCAAATTCTACAATACATTAAAAGGATCATACACCATGATCAAGAGGGATTTATTCCAGGGAGGCAAGGATGGTTCAATATCCACAAATAACCATTATGATACACATTTACAGAATGAAGGATAAAAATCATATGGTCATCTCAACAGATGCAGAAATAGCACTTGATAAAATTCAACATCCATTTATGATAAAAACTCTCAACAAAGTGGGGATAAAGGAAATATGCCTCACCATAATACAAGCCATATATGACAAATACACATACTCAATGGTGAAAAACTCAAGGCTTTTCCTCGAAGATCAGGAACAAAGCAAGGATGCCCACTCTCACTACTTTTCTTCAACATAGCTTTGAAAGTCCAAGACACTGCAATCAGACAAAAAAAGAAATAAAAGGCATCCAAATGGGGAAGCAAGAAGTAAAACAGTCCCTATTTGCTGATGACATGATACTGTTTATAGAAAACCCTAAAGACTCCATCAAAAAACCATTAGAACTAATAAATAAAGTCAGTAAAGTTGCAGGACACAAAATTATTACACAGAAATCTGTTGTATTCCTATACAATAACCATGAGCTATCAGAAAGAGAAATTAAGTTCCGGCCAAGATGGAAGTGTAGGTAGACACATTTCACCTTCTCGTACAACCAAAAGAAGGATCACATCTAACCTCAAAACAAAAAACAACCAGAACTGCCAGGAAATTAAACTGTATGACAACTAAGTCTGACAACTTAGGAGTTAAGAAGAAACATTCATCCAGATGGGCAGGACAGACGGAGATGGGGTCCTGGGTTGGAGATGATGGGGTGTGGCAGTGGCTAGATGGTGGCAGTGGCTGACAGGATGGGTGGTCCCACATTCATGTGTGGTGGATAAAAATCAGGAGGGACACTTGGGGAAGGAGCAATCTCAGACCCAGGCCATATTGCACAGCCCAGTGTTCCAATGCCAGATGATAAAGCCTCATAACTTCTGGCTGTAAGAATCAGTAGGGGTTGGAGCAGTGGAAGAAACTGCTGGTCTCTCAGGAGAGTCCATTTAAAGGGCTCCCGCTGTCTTAGAACATACTCAAACCCACCCAGCCTGGGAACCTCCACAAGGCATATTTAATAGCTAGAGGGGCACCAGTCACATATGGGAAGTGGGTGAAGTGACTGGAAATGGGGTGAGTGCTGAGCAAGCGTCATTGTTCCCTCTCTGACCCCTCTCCCACATACAGTGCCACAAAGTGATGAAGATGGTTGTCCCCATCTGATTAAATAATAAGTGATATTAGTTCATTATCACTAAGCCTTTATTAAATTAAATGTTAAAGGGAGTTAAGAAAAAGAATAAGATAAAAACTATGAATAGTAAAATGACAACAAACTCACAACTATCAACAACTCAATCTAAAAAATAAAAAAAAAACTAAGCAAACAACCAGAACAGGAACAGAATCATAGATATGGACATCATTTAGAGGGTTATCAGCAGGGAGGGGGAAGGAGGTAATGGGGAAAAGGAACAGGGATTAAGAAGCATAATTGATAGATATAAAATAGACAGGGGGAGGTTAAGAACAGTATAGGAAATGGAGAAGCCAAAGAACTTATATGCAGGACCCATGGACATGGACTATGGGGCAGGATTGCTGGAGGGAAGAGAGGTGCCAGGTGGGAGGGGGGAAAAGGGGGGAAATTGGGACAACCATAAAAGCATAATTAATAAAATATGCTTTAAAAAAAAACAATGAGTAGCTCAGAAGACAGCACCAAGGTACTTGTCTTTCTGTTGTTTGATATATTTTTCAAGGTAATATTTCTTACCATTTTTTTTCCAATTTTTAAAACAAGCTCTGGCCAGTTTTATTAAAAAACAATTTTGTATGAAAATAAAAGGAAAGAGAAATTAAGAAAACAATTCCCCTGACAACTGCATCAAAAAGAATAAAATCCTTAAGAATGAATGTAATCAAAGAGGTGTGCCTTGTTCTCTGAAACCCAGAAGACACTGATGAAAGAAACGGAAAATGAAACAAATAAATGGGAAGATATTCCATCCTCATAAATTAGAAGAATTAATATTAATATGTACACTACCCAAAGCAATCTATGGAGGTAATGCAATCCCTATCAAAACAACAATGGCATTTTTCACAGAACTAGAACAAATAATCCTAAAATTTGTATGTAACCACAAAAGACACTATACAGTCAAAGGAATCTTGAGAAAGAAAACAAAGCTGGCAGTATCATGCTCCCTGATTTGACTACAAAGCTACAGTGATCAGTAGAGTATGGTATTGGCACAAAAACTGACATACAGGTCAATGGAACAGAATACAGATCCCAGCAATAAATCCTCAATATATGGTCATAACGTACAAACAAAGGAGGCAAGAATATACAATAGGAAAAAACGATCTCTTCAGTAAGTGGTATTGGGAAAACCAGACGGCTACATGCAGAAGTATGAAACTGGAACACTTTTTTATACCACATACAAAAATAAATTAAAAATGGACCAGAGACCCAAAACCATAAAATTCATGGAAAACATAGGCAGTAAACTCTTTTGACTACAGTCTTAGCAATATTTTTTGGATCTGTGTTATCAGGCAAGGTCAACAAAAGCAAAAATAAACAAACAGGACTACATTAAACTAAAAAGCTTTGTACAGTGAAGGAATCCATCAGTAAAATAAAACTGTCAACAAAATGAACAGGGAATCTACTGACTGCGAGAACATCTCACAATGTAACACCTTACACTGACCAACATAGCACTTTAAACTAACATTTGGTGCTGTCACATATTTATTACCCTTTGATCCTCAGATCAACTCTAGGGAGGTATTATTATTTATTATTATTTTATTTTATAGAAGAAACTAGTCTTCAGAAAGGCTAAATGATTTGCTCTAGGCCTCAGCAACAGGTGGTACTGGGAAGCACTAAATACTCAGATACAAGGTCCAGGGACTTCTCCATTCAAGACATACTGCCTCTCTGGTGGAAAGGTACTGCTTAGCAAGCACAGAGAATCAACCCTCATGTGGCATAAATGAAACTCCAGCTGTAAATTGGAAAAACAATGTTCTCAGTTTCCTCCTTAACATATAGCAATTCTCTCAATAGTGTCTGTGAATGGTTACTGCAAAGGATTACAGTGTCATTTCTACGTGGGCTGGTTGACTTTTGTCTTCATGGCTACAGACAATACCCCATTTCAGGAGGTCATTTTGCAAGTACAAGTTATACTAATAAAGGGAACAAGAGTGCAGAAGAATCTGTACGGGTCTGTGACAATTTATTCACTAGATCACAGTGCTTAGCACACAGGCAAACAGTAACAGTCTGCTATGTGAGCAGAGAAAAAAATTCTCCAACTGATGGAAATTAGTGGAATCAACTTCCTCTTTTAGGTATTTTATATCAATTTTAAGATAGTTATTAAATGGATTCTGTCAATTTGTTGTCATTCTTACAAAATCATTATTAATTTTCTGAGCACTTACTATGAACCCAGAATTGTCTGGATGTTATGAGAGAAGCAGAGGTGATAAAAATAATAGCTAATATTATTGTATGCTTCCCACATGTTAGAATTTGTGAGGTGCTTCTGATAAGATTTTTCATTTAAATTTCGCTGAAACCTCATAACATCCTTATGAGGTAAGTACTATACAAGCCTCATTGTATAGATAAGGAATCTGAAGCTTAGAGAATCAACTTTCAAAGTCATAAGCCAGGACTGGGATCTAGGTAATCAGAGTCCAGAGTCTTAACTTTATTCCACTGGATTGCCTTGTACTATTAATAGGAAATAGCATACTTGCATTCAAGGTATTTGCAATTTTGTAGTAAAGGTTAAAATTGCAGCTTTTTAGAAGTCCTTAGGCAGAGAAGAAACCTTGACATACTCTTTGGAAAGTTTGGCTATTATTTGTCCATTCAAATGTTTATTGAGTAACTATGTACTAGGCATCATAGTAGATCCCGCTGTGCTTTAGGGAAATTCATTTGGCATCCATGGGCTAATCAGAATAAGGATGGAAGACCAGCTAAAATTGCAGTTATCCAGCAGTCCTGGAATCATAACAAAGAAAACGAGAGAATGTGGACAACACTCATTTATTGAGAAAATACTGTAATTCCTGTACTATGTACAAGGAGCTGTGCTAGGTGGTGGGGATATAGTAATGAATAAGCCTTCACTGAGGCTTATTTTATTGTGAATAAAGGTGGGAAAGGCCATTAAGCTTCTTCTTACCACCCCCCCCCCGCCCCACCACAAAAACCCATTTTATTATCAAGATAAGGGCCATGAAAAGTATGAGTGCTAAGGCAGTGGATTACATTAACCTAACATAGTCTAAGGGTTTAGGGGAGGCTTCCTTGAGGAAATGACATATTGACTGAGCTCTAAAGGATGAAGGAGTTTATACAGGTAAAGAGGACATGGACAGTTAAAGAGAGAAAGGCATGGATGAAGGTCCTGAGGGAGAAAGGATACAACTCATCTGGCTGAGATGGGAGAGAGGTTTGTGATCAGGATGATAGATGGGTAGCAGCCAGAATACACAAGACCTTCTTTAATTTTCATTAAAAAAAATACCACTCTGGCTACATGGAGTAGAATGGATTGAAGAGGGACAAAAGTAGATGAAAAGTAGTCAGTTAGAAGCTATTTTAGAAGCCTAAGCAAGAGTTGTACTGGTGTACTTACTGGTGGACTGTGTGACACCAGTAGAAATAGGGAGATCTTAATGGCTTGTATATTTGTGCAAGAAGCAAAGAAAAATGTCAAGGAGTATACTTCAATATTAGCCTTGATCAAATTTAAAGATGGTTCTGTTTACCAAAGCATGGATGACTGACTGGAAGAGGATCAGGTTTAGTGGGAAAGCCCATGAGTTCAGTTTGGGAAATAAGTGCGTTTCAAGTGGTTGCAAGTCATCCAAGTAGAGATTTAAGAAAGCAGCTGGCTACCCTGGTCTGAAAATCAAGTTTGGATTTTGTCTGAATTGGGGCTCTAAATTTGGGAGTTATTAATAAACATACAATAGGTGGAACCAAGTTAGTAGACAAGGTCACCTAGGTAGAGACTACAGCATGAGCACAGAAGACTAGGATTGCATCTTGAGGAAGTCAAACACTTAAAAGAGCTGGTAAAGAGAACAGTTTATAAGGGAGACTGTAAAACAGTAGCTAGAAAGTAAGAAGAGGCCAGGAGGAAGTGGTGTTGGCAGACCAAAGAGTGGTCAACAGTGTCAAAAGATACTGAAATTTAAGTAAGATGGGAATGGAAAAATGCCATTGGGTTTAGTGACATAGGAGCCACCTGTGATCTTAGAACTGTTTTGTGCAGTGGAAGAGGTAGATATCAGAAGCTCTTACTTGGACACAATCAGTATTCATTTCTAGCCACCTGATTTCTACGTTATACAGAAGAGTAACCTCATCTGTACATTAACTTATTCTGGCTCAACTGTATGGACTCATCATAGATAGCTCTCGTATACATGTGAGTGATTCCACCGGCCATTCCACTCCATGAGTTCATGGGAGTAGTAGTACGAACACTGTAAGAGGGGAGACATGAATTTACTCTTCCTTTCGTCAGTTTCAGGTTATGTCCCTTCTACTACAAGCACTTTGCTAACCCGAATGTGATTCTACTGTTTAAAGATACATTATGTATTTTTCACACAACATGGTCCCCTAAACACAAGCCAACTTCATCTGGTTGACAAAGGAAACCAGCCATCTGTTTCATCACTAGGGGAAAAGCAGGCTATGTTGAACTTACTGAGAAACAACACATTGATCTCCAACATAGAGACGTTCTAGGGTAATTTTGACTATACGCAATTTTCATCTTAGGTACTGACTCGAACTAGTTTAAGAGCACACACCAGAGATGAAAATACCTATGGACTTCCGGGCATGAGGGAGTCCTATCCAAGATAGACTCTACCTTAAACACCAGGTACTTTTTTTTTCTAATTATCTGTCCTCCAAGATTCTGGAGGCAGCCTAAAGCTTGTGTACCTAACTGACCCTGCCTTGTTTGCTGTCGACTTCACCTTTTGCCTGCCTGACTTGCAATACTTCAGTTGCTTTATCCTGTTGCCTCTGACTGACATGCTGGAAAAAAGGCAAATACAGTACTGCACATAAATACAGGTCCTGCACATCAAAACTCAATATACTACACATACTAAACTGTGTTTAGTGTTCAAGTTTACTTTATTAATTGTAACACGTCTTGATGGCACAATTAAATTCTACGCTCAAGGAGAACAGTATCTTATTTCTACTTTGTATTATCTAGGTTATACTAAGTACACAAAAATGGCCCCACGCAGTTATTGTGCAATACACCACATCTCTCCATTTCTGCAGAAAACGGAATGCAGCTGAAGAGAAAAAAAATCTTAGCAAATATATATATATATTTATATATATAATAACCTAAATAAGGCCACACAATAGTAACAAACAAAAAATAGTAAGCCCTTCTTTCCCAAGGGCAGTGTGAGGGCTTTTCCGGTTTTCAGCAATTCGGCAGCAAGAAAACCCTGCTCTCTGCTGCCCAGTTACGAGAAAGACCTCAACTGAGTTAACCGCTTTTGTGAAGAAGTTACACTCGGGGCAAAACGCGAGTGAAAAGTCAGAAGGTGAGCCCTGACAACGTTTTCCTGGATTCTTAAAAAACTCCAGGCGATACTCATTTCTCAACCATTTAAACACGCTCACCCCGGTATTCAACGTCAAAGTAACTTGGGTTTCAAAAACAATACGTTTTGTTTCTTTAAAAAATTATTTCTCCCCCAGCCAGTTGTAAGTTAGAGAGGTTATCATCGGATGGTCGTGATTGATGGGAGGTACGCGACCGGGGCCTCTGTGGATGGTTCTACGTGGGGCTGCCCCGCCAGGGGAAGGAGGACGCAAACCCGTCCGAGGCTAGCAGTGCTCAAAGTCCCAGCTCCGCGCGTTCGGCGGCCCAGTATTTTTTTGGCGAGGGGGTGGGGGACGTTTACCTGGGGCCGGTCCCTATCAGGTAGGTGTTGGTGCCCTGCAGGGTCATGGGACCCGGGTTACAGCCCAGGACGCGCACCACCCGACTGGACAGCCGCTCGATGCGTTGCAAAGTGGCTGCCATCTTCGCTTAAGCCACTGTAGCGGCGTAGCTCACGCTGTGACCGCAGCACAGCACGCGTACGTAGGCCCAGGGGGAACCAGCAGTCACCTGACTGCAGGCGGAGAGGGATCTGCCTCTTCGCTAGGGGCGGGGCCAGAGGTCACGTGCTGCCGCGCGAGGGGGGCGGGTGACGGGGCGGGGAGTGATCACTTTCTGAGCTGGGGGCAGGGCCAGAGGTCACGTGACGCCGCACGCGGCTTTGAGAGCGAGGGAGTTCGCCCGCGTGGAGTGTGTGGCGGCGTGAAGCGAAGCGGGGTTTGAGTGCTGCCCCTTGTCATAGAGCAAGGTGCCTTCCCAGGAGTTTGTTTTGGGGCGGGCGAGAGACATGTTAACCTGGGAAATCTTGTGATGGAGCAAAGGGCGGGCAGGTTGGGGGGGTAGATAGTTCTAAGTCCCGGGAAGCAGGACTCCTCCAGTTAGCATGGGTGTGTGTGTGTGTGTGTGTGTGTATATGTAGTAACCTGTTCACAGCTGTAAGTAGTATGTACCAAGCGCTTTTCATCTGCTAAGTGCTCTTTAGAAATATCTCATTTAACCCGCACAGCAACAATTCCTTCCTGTGCTACTACTGGCCTGCCCAGACTATTAGGTCTGCCTTAGACTAGAGAACTAGGTTTAACACATTAGCCATCCCAATGTTAGCTACCGCTCCCAATTAAAAAAATTGACTTACAGTTTACCTAAAAGAAATTGTTCAGATCCTATGATCTGTTTCATTGAGTTTTGACAGTTGTGTGTAACCACTCCCCCGAAAGAGATGGTAGAATATATCCAGTATCCCAGCCCTCTTCTCAAAACAAATGAGGAATTAACACACGAGATGCCTGCAGTTATAAAATTTAGTACAAGCAATTTAACAATTTTTTTGCAGGTGTTTCCGGAGAAAAGGCTATATCAGTTTAATATTACAGGTTTCTTAAAAGGCACACCTGTATTATGTGTGACATATTTCTTTGCCTTGTGTAGCAGAGATGTACTTTTAATGGCAAAGTGTTGCAAAAAACTTCACTGAAATAATCATGTAAATTATCCCCTTTGCAAAGGGAAGGCAAGCAATATGCCCTTTAAAACATGCGTGGAATAATCATCAAAATTCCCTATGTCAGGAATTGTCAACTCACCAGTATTTATGTACTTGTGGCCATGGATAAATGGTTATTCAGGCAGTGATCCACCTTCGTCTTCTCTCATCCTCAGAACTCTGTTGGAAAGTCAGCAGACCCTTGAGAAGAGAGTGGAACAGTAATTTCTGGACCATAGTACTCTTCCTGAGACTCATAGGTAGCTCTTTATCTCTTAGCTTTTTATTTTTTTAAATTAGAATTTCCTTTGTGCTTACCATTTTGATTTCATTTAATTCACTACCAGTTTCTTCATTTGGCAGATGAAGAAATGGGCCCAACAAATAATTTAAAAGTTAAGTGATTTGAGTAGAGTCAAACAAGTAGACACTAGCAGAAGAACAGGAACAAGGGTAGATAGTGAACTTGGTTCAGATAAGTTGAAATTGAGGCGATTGTGGGATATCTTGTAATGATATCTATAGATAATTGGGTATGTGTGTTGAACTCAGAAGGGAGATCTAGGCTACAGATACAAAACTGAGTTTTTGTTGACAGGTTTAGCGATGTGACTTGAAGGTTAATTTCCTCTCCAGGAAATAAGACCAAAGATTTTTGCATTCTGTTCAGGTATATTTACAGTCGCTTATCATTTGCCTGCAACATGCAAAGTATTCTTGTAGACACATTGTAGGGGGTGTTAAAAATGAAAGATGTGTCCTGTCTGGTGTGGCTCAGTGGACCGAATGCTGGCCTACAAACCAAAGGGTTGCAGGTTTGATTCCCAGTCAGGGCACATGCCTGGGTTGGGGGCCACGATTTATTTATCTCTAAAGATAAATAAATAAAATCTTAAAAAAAAAGATAGTTGGCTTTTTCTAGATGCTCATAACCAGAAGGGAGAAACACGTGACCTTTTTTTCCCTAATATTTATTTTTCCATTCATGCAATGCCAGCTAGATTTTTTTAATGCTTACCAGAAAATATGTTCATTGATTTTAGAAAGAGAGAGGAAGAGAGAGAGAAACATCGAAGTGAGAGAGAAATATCAATTGGTTGCCTCCCCTAAGCACCCCTACCAGGGATTGAACCTGCAACCCAGGTATGTGCCGTGATCGGGAACCTAACACGCAACCTTTTGGTTTATGGGACTGATGCTCCAAGCAATGGAGCCACACTGGCCAGGGCATACATGGTCTTATTTGAATGTATATTTGGGTAAATGCTAGAAAAGAAGCTAAAGTGATGGGATTGGAAGGAGAAAGGGGAGAATCAGACTGATTAGGAAGATCTGGGAAATTTTAAAGGTTATGGGTTTTGAGCTGATTCTTAAAGGATTGATAGAACTTCATCAGGTCCCAGGGGTGTCCAGCCTTTTGGTGTCTCTGGGCCACACTGGAAGAAGAAGAGTTGTCTTGGGCCACACATTAAATATATTGCGACACATAATCACAAAAAAATCTCATGTTTTAAGTAAATTTACAATTTTGTGTTGGGCCGCATTCATAGCCATTCGGGGCTGCAGGTTGGACACCCTGGTAGATGGAGGTAGAAGGGCATCGTAGACAGGCTTGGAAATAGAAGACATGTAGTGGGTGTTTTTGGGAACAGAAACCAACAATCGTATGGCCTTGGGGTATAGAATTTGAGAAATACACAGTTTGAAAAACGTGGGTCTAAATTAACGATACTTTGTAAATTCTTTGTCAGAGTATTTCAAATACAAGAATCTCTTTAAAACATGACTTGTTCACTTGGATATGCTGTGAGGCAAATTGTACTTTCTTAAAACTTAATTAATAAATACAGTAAAAGCTTATAACCTAGTCAGCCTGTAAAAGGACCCGTGTTATTCCCCTACCCAATGTGAGGGTTATAAAAGGTTGTACTGTAGTCACGATGAATCACTCTGCCATCACTAGATTAGAAGATCCTACGTATGACTAACAGCTGATTTCAGTTTCATTTTAGTCTTCGATCTTAAATGTTTCCAAACCCTTTAATGATACCTGTTTCCAATGAAGAAAAAAGATTCCCAAGATAAAGATTTTCTGGAAGAGACTCTGAGTTAAGGAAGGCATTTTTTATTTGGCAAGTAAGTGTATATTTTATGTGTTGAGTCTGGTGAACAAATGAAAGTTTGTTAGTTTTTACTTTTAAAATATCTGCTTTATTGCAAAGAGATCATGTACAGTGGGCAGAGGTTATATATTTTGGCTGGCAGCCAGGAAGCCACACAGCTGGGCTCACTTCTGAATGAAATCGGATTGAAACTGTTCTGTTAAGGTAGTGTCACAAGTTCTCCCGGAAATCAGACTTTGTAGGTGCTATTATTTCTCATAAGATGGTATTGGGATAGTGATCAACTGTAGGGATAAAAATGAACTGTGCTTCCTACAAGTTATACAACTAAATGGTTAATGAAAGAGCCGCGGGTCCTCTTTATGAGAGCTGCTGTATTTATTATCACCTTGCTGTGTAGGGTTTCTTTCCAGTCGGCATTATGTCCTGCCTCACTAAATTAGGAATATATAGAAGTTGTCATATCAGATTAGTCTGTTGAGTCTGATATTCTACCAATAATGCAATTAATAAGTTTCTTAGAAATTACTTTTCCCATCTTATAAAACTGTTAGTGTTTTCCGTATCCATGCCAGGTAAAGGAAGCTCTCTTTGTGGGAGAGTGATTAAGAAATGAACACATGGAGTGCTTAGGTATTATGGTCTGTACTTTTAAGGAAATCATTTACAATTAAAAAAAGATTTGCTCATCAGAGATAACTCACGTAAACACCCAATGTCTCTAAACCTTAGTTTTCTGATCTGTAAAATGGGGCCAATAACACCTTACTCATAGGATTTTTTAGGATTAAATGAAATAATATATGTAAAACACTTCACATGTAGTAAACACTCAGAAATGATAGCTACTATTATGACTATCTGTTCTTCCAGTATATGTGCAATGTTTTTTCCCTACATAGGAAAGCTTACGAAATTGCATTTTTTAGAATGATGTTCGAACAGACCTTGGATACACATTAAACACAGCCAATAAAACCATGCTAAGGAATCTCTGCCAATATTTTCTGGAACCTTTGTTTCTGGAGGACGTACTCAAACTGTAGTACATTACACTTTTGAACTAGGTGTTCCTTCCACCTGGAAAGCTTTCCATATGATATCCACGTGACAGGTTTCATTACTCAAACGTCACCTTCTCAGTGAGGCCTGCCCTGACCATTCTAATTAAAATTGCAACCCATCATGTGCCTGCCTGTACTCCTAATCTCTCTTAACATGCTCTATGTTTTTTTCCATAGCACTTATGTTAGCACTGGGTGGTTTAAACACTAGAAATTTATTTTCTCACAGTTCTGGAGACTGGAAATCCAACATCAGGGTGTCTTTCTTGATGTAAGGATTAGAGGGGGACATTTTATATGCAACAATTATTTCTGTTCCAGGCACATTGTGTAAAAAAAAATTGGGACAACTGTAATAGCATAATCAATAAAATGTAATTAAAAAATTAAAATTTCTGCAAAGAGCTTATGTATATTTGTGTACATTTGTGAATATTTCCCTAGGCTTGATTCCTAGATGGAATTGATGGATCAAAAGCATGTTAAATCTTTTCATGGCTATTGTACCTTTATTAAATATATTTTTAGCAGCTTTGTAATATTTCATTTTACGAATCTACTATTTACAAATTCCTTATGCTTACACATTGAGAATGTTTCCAAATTTTTGCCACTATAAATGGCCCTATGGTACATATCTTTGTGAGTAGTTAAGCTTTTTTTATTTCATTTTTTAAATGTATATAAAAATCCCTTATAAAATGTGTGTATTGACTGTACATATACACACATATAAATATATATAGATATAGCTCAAGAATTGTTACTAATAAAGATGTATAATCAAAAGTGTTTGGAGCGCTGGATGCTGTGGCTCAGTTGGTTGGAGCGTTGTCCTGTAGAGCAAGAGGCCAGTCAGGCATGTACAGAAGGCAACCAATTGATGTTCGTCTCTCACATCAATGTGTCTCTCTCCCTTCCTCTAAAAGCAATAAAAAAAATATCCTCAGGGGAGAATGAAAAAGAAAAAAAGTGTTTGGAGACCATTTATGTGTTGCATTCCTTCAGGACCTTGATAGTTATTGATTTCAAAAATTACAAATGGTACTAATTTATGGTCATATGTGACTTGTCTTAGCAGATACCTGTATTTTAATAGAGGGCAGTGATTAACCTGGAAGAACCCATCTCCAGTGAGTTTCAGACTCTATTTGGCAAGTAGATGAGAGTTAGGGTAGAGGAGCTTTTTCCAGGAGAAGCATATCTGAGAAGAAACTTAGGTTTGGAGGCGTTAAGTCCAAGATCAAGGTGCCAGCAGATCCAGTGTCTGGAAAGCACCCACTTCCTGGTTTGCAGAGTGTTATCTTCTCATGCAAAGAGTGGAGAGACTTAGAGTAAGCTTTTTATTTTTTATTTTTATGAAGACTTTATTTATTTATTGTTAGAGAGAGGGGTAGAGAGGGAGAAAGAGAGGGGGAGAAACATCGATGTGTGAGAGGTATATCAATCAGTTGCCTGTCACCGGGGACCTGGCCTGCAACCCAGGCATGTGCCTTGACTGCGATTGAACCAGCAACCTTTCTGTCCACAGGCCAGCACTTAATCCACTGAGTCAGCCAGGGCAGGGTAAGCTTTTTAAAAGGTAAGTAGGCTGAGAGGAAGTTGTCAATTTGTTAGTATGCTGCCAAGAATTTTTTCCCCAACATTATTATAAGAACTATATTTAGTGGCAATATATGATTTTTTTTTTTAAAACAGAGCTTTGATAAATTCACAGCCTTGGGTTTTTAAATATTATACTCCAGAGTTTTAGAATCTTATATATGTATGTTTTATTTTAGGTTTTGTCATCTGCAATGAAGATGATTGTGAAACAGAAGATTGAATAAAGCCTTGTAATATTGAAACTAAATTAGAGATTTAGGAAAGAAGGTTAAAATTAGTCACTTTGATTTTAGTGTTCCAATTTCATATTTATTCTTCTAAATAGATTTAGGGAGTAGAAGATAAAATTCAGTTCTGTAGTAAAGGATGAACTAATACTTGTTCTTTTTTTTTGTATGTGTGTGTTTAAGAGAAGAAAGTAGACAACCAAAAGCGATAGTGATTCATAATGAAATACACTAAATTGAATTTTATGATGTCAGTTCTTGGCATTATAATCTATATAACTGATTTAATTGTGGACATCTGGTTATCTGTTAGGTTTTTCTACGAAGGACAATATGTTTTTGGTGTTTTAACAGTAAGCTTTATGCTCTTTGGAACACTCGTGGTCCAGTGTTTTAGTTATTCTTGGTTCAAGGCTGATTTAAAGAAAGCAGGCCAAGAAAGTCAGCATTGTTTTCTTCTACTTCACTGCTTGCAAGGAGGAATTTTTACAAGGTGAGCTTACACTTTTGATCATAAATGCTATTTTTCTTTTATCCAAATAGAAACTACCTTTCAGTATAGGTCATCAAATGTACAAAGTTCCCCTATTTGCATGCAGCACAAAGGTTACTTGCTCTGTATTATTGGTACTTGTATGAGTCATGGCTGTACTGCCAGAATTCCAGGTTTATTAATAGAATGTTTTAGTTTACCTAATTAAGCTACTTTTTCTGATATGTACTCACCTTTTATGAGAAGGAAAAAGACTCATTTCTGTGTCTTATGATCTTTTGTTTTGTATTCTAAGCCTGATAGTGCAAATATAGCCTATTACTTGCAACTCTGTTAGAACACTTAATTTGACTAAGTGAAAAATTTACTGCTTGGAAGCCATGTGGTTAAAATTTGGAAGCCATGTGGTTAGCTGGTACAGAATCAGGCATAGAACTAAAAACAGCCTTACAAATCATGTTCAAAACCTTATTTTACTAGTGAAAAACTAGAATGTAAATAGGCTCTCAGAATTCCATGATTCTCTGTATACCTAATTTCATATGACCTTTTCATTATTACCTTAAGCGATTTAATTTTGTTAAAAGCAATATATATGTATATATATAAATATAAGTACCTTAAAGAAAAGAGAAAAATTAAAAATATATTATGAGGATAACATACTTTTTTGTTTCAGTTACATTTGGAATTTGAACTATTTTAATAGCCTACATAAAGGTTAATTTCTGATTCTGTCCTGTTAAAAAGCAACATATTCATGATGATTAGTTGAAAGCATTAAAATTTTTTTCAGGCTTTTTACATGTTAATTAATAATAATAAATGCCATTAAATTTGTGTGGAGATTCATACTTTTCAAAGTATTTTCACATACTTTGTCTTTTTAAAGGCAGCGTTTTTAAGGTTATAACATGTAAGAGAAACAAAATATGCAATGAGAAAAAAGTACAGGTTTTAAGGAAGCTGGAAAGTATGTTAGGTGTTCATACTGGAAATTAGTTTTGAAAATGTGTGTTCTCAATCAGGTGAAAATGTTTAAAAGGATGGAATAAAAAAGTTCGTGCTGATAAACATATATGTGTAATAAATAAGATTTAATGAATATTCTTTATGAGTAATAATGAGAATTATGTAGTTATGATATCTGGACAAGGATAAAATTTACCCTTGCAGAGAGATTAGAAATATGGTAGATTCTTTGTTATTTGCCATTCTATAAATGTAAAATTTTCATATCTACAGAATGATTTTCATTGATGTTTCAAATGACTTGAAGGTACTGTAAGACATTATGTTGTGAATGATGAATTGTATTATAAAAGAAATGCAAAATTGCCTTGATTTTCATTGTCTTTTGACATCTCTAGTAATTTTTGATTGAATGTTAGACATTGTATATAAAAAATTATAGAGTCTTCAGGTAAAACTATTTTACTTTTCTCTTGTGGTCATTTATAGTAAGCATCAGTCTACTCTTGGTTTGCTCCTGGAGTGCAACCTTCTAGGGCACTGAGAGCCTGCTGTGGTCTTGCTCCTTCGACATGTCCTGAATGCTCCTGGTCCTTATCTCCCTGGCACCACAGGACTGCCAGAAATTCTGCTTTGCTTTTTCAAGACTTTCTGCTTAACTTTTAGCCTTTATATTATAGTTTCAAAATTTGGCAAATGTTTTGGGGGAAAAACTGGCTGCACTTTTGAGATCCTTGTCTTCAGTCCTACAAGATCTTTAAAACCACTGCTATTCTGTCTGTTTTCTAACAACAGCTCTCTGCCTGGGAAATACCCACATTTTCAACATCTTGTCCCAAGTACAGAATCAGCGAGTACCTTCAGGCAGCAAGTATCTGCAGAAACATTAGCTTAGTTTCCAGTTTCTTTGGTTGTTTTGGCAGGAGTATTGGTCTATTCCAATATGCTATATCCTACATAGAAGCATAGACCAATCTTGAGTTATCCCGTAATGTGCAGTCTTAAGTTATTCCAACTCCAAAGTTGAGAAGAACCTTAATTTCTCTCATAAATAATATAAAGACCTCAAAACACTTGAATTCCATGTATTGGTACCATGTGGGTATTTTAATTTTGTGTTTAGTCAAAGTAGATCATATTTTTGTGTCATTATTTCTGTTTTATATACTTACATTTTATTAAATTTTGATTATGTTTAGCCATATATTTTTACTATTCTCTTTATTTTTTATTGCTTCTTGAATCTCAGACTTTCTACTCAGGATCACTTTTCTTCTGCCTCCCTGAGGCTGAGAATTGCATCTACTGGGAGTCTGTTGGTGAAGCCATCTCTCAATTTTTGGTTGTGTAGAAATGTCATCATTTCATCGTCTTTCTTGAGAGATATTTTAGTGGCTTTGGAATTCTAGATAAGTACTTGGTTATTTTCTCTCTTTGTTTTATATTCGCTTGTCTTTGGTTTTCATTGTTTCTCTTGAAGTATTAGGTGTCAGTCTTTTAAAAGTATTTTGTTTTTTTATTTCCTCTGGTTGCTCTTATACTTTCTCTCTCTCTCTCTCTCTCTCTTTCTCTCTTTATATTAGTTATATTATTTTATTTTTTATTTAACTTTTTTTAATTTGATTTTTTCCTTTATCTTTGGTGTTCTATGTTTAATTATGATATATTGTGGTATAGATCTATTTTTCTAGCTTGGAATTTGCTACTCCTTGTGATTCTTTAAAACTTATCAGTTCTGCACAAGTCTAGTCATTACTTTCTAACATTTCCTTTACTATATTTCTGTTTTTTTGACTTTTGAGACTGCAAGCAAATGAAAGTTAGACCTCTCATTGTATCTAACATGACTTTTATATTTTAGTTATTTTAAATTTTTCTTTTTTGACTATGGCACATTCTATGTAATTTTTTCATGACTTTTATTACTAGTACTTTTGTTGTGGTCAAAATGTAAAACTAACCATTGAGCTTTAAATTTTAATTATTACAATTTTTATATTGAGAAGCTATATTTAGTTCTTTCAAGTGTGCTGTGTCACTTTTTATAGTTTCCTGTTCACTGCAGATATTTCCGACTTGCCATTTGTATCTTTAAACATAGTAATAAGCATAGTTGTTTCATTTACAATTTCAACATCTGAAGCTTTTTTAGGTTTGTTACTACTGGCTTTGCTTTTACTATTGGGTACTCATATTGCCTTGTTTTCCTGGTTTCAGTGATTATGTTCTGGTCATTGCCCTTGAAAAAATTAATTGTCAAGCCTTCACCAAGTCATCTGTAGAGGCTTTGATTTTATTCTTAGGAGATGTCTAGCGTTTCTGTAAGATGGGATCTACACTTAAACTCATGGCTTGAGGTGCTTCCTGATTCAGTCTTGAAAGGTTGTATCTTTTTAGAAATTTTTGCATTTCTTCTAGGTTCAATTTCTTCTATGTACTTGAGGTTTACTTTGCTTCTCTTTTTCTAGGTCATTTCTATAGAACTTACATTATTACTATTAACTCTCTTTTATTTTCTAATAAAAGCATTTAAACTATAAATTTCCCCCAAACGTGTACATTAACTGTATCCTGGACATTTTGATATGTTATGTTTTTATTACTCATTAGTTCAAAATACTTTTTAGCTTTCCTTGTGATTCCTCTTTTACACAAATGTTAGGCTGTGTTTAAAATTTTTTTCCGGTATTTGGAACTTTTGTAGATATTTTAATATTAATTCCTAATCATTTTTCTTTTTTAAAATATATTTATTGATTATGCTATTACAGTTGTCCTATTCCCCCCCCCACTCCACTCCATCCTGCCCACCCTCTCCCTCCCACATTCCCCCCCTATAGTTCATGTCCATGGGTCATACTTATAAGTTCTTTGGCTTCTACATTTCCTATACTATTCTTACCCTCCCCCTGTCTATTTTCCACCTATCATCTATGCTACTTATTCTCTGTACCTTTCCCCCCCTCTCCCCCTCCCTCTCCCCTATTGACAACCCTCCATGTGATCTCCATCTCTATGGTTCTGTTCCTGTTCTAGTTGTTTGCCTAGTTTGCTCTTGTTTTTGTTTTAGGTATGGTCGTTAATAACTGTGAGTTTGCTGTCATTTTTACTGTTCCTATTTTTGATCTTCTTTTTCTTAGGTAACTCCCTTTAACATTTCATATAATAAGGGCTTGGTGATGATGAACTTCTTTAACTTGACCTTATCTGAGAAGCACTTTTTCTTCCCTTCCATTGTAAATGATACCTTTGCTGGATCCTAATCAATTCCATTATGGTCAGATAACATACTCTTAAGATTTTGATTCTGAAATTTATTTAGGCTTGTTTTATTGCTTAATATATGGTTCATCTTTATGATTTCATGTATACTTTAAATATATGTGTTCTGCTGCAGTTTGTTGGTTGGTTGTAGTAATTTAGAAATGATATTTAGTAAGTGTAGTTGATAGTGTTGTACATAGATTCTATATTCTTATTGTTTTTTTTTTTTTTTTTTTGCTCAGTAGTTAGGTGTTTTAGGACAAGTGGGTAGCCATTTGAAAGAAGTTATGTAAACTATAATTGAACCTTCATAGGAAGGTCAGACTTAGCTCATGCCCTAGCATATGATCTTGAGAAGAATTTAGACTGCTGTGTGATGAGGGTGAAATTTTCAGAAGTATATTGATAGGAACGTAGAGAGGGGTACTAAGAGAATTTTAAAATTTTGCAGGTTATGTTTTTATCCTCCCAGTGTTTGATTTAACAAAATATGGGCTCAATTTCTTCTGGCCAGAAGGAAATCTGAAAGAATAAACTGGAGGAGTTTTGTTTCCAGAGTAGCACTCCCCCTGCCAGTGCAAATCACAAGGACAAGAAAAGAGGTGGGTTTTTTTTGCCATATAAATAGGCAGACTACACAGAGATTGTAGAAATAGACCAGAATGTAAGAGGAAGCAGTAGCCAATATGAAGAATAAGGTTAAAAAAATATGAAGAATAAGTAGCCAATAAGAAGAATAAAGGTTAAAAAAAAAAGTAAAGGTTTTGATTAACTTTAGAGTTGGAATAATTTAAGATTACATGTTATGGACTATACTTCTACGTAATCAGACACTGGATAAATTTCAAACAAATCAAGTAGCATGGGGAAAGTTTGATTTCTAACCATAAATAAAATTCCATAAGCTGTAAAAATTATATATTTGACTATTAAAAATGCATGTCAATAACTAAAAGTGATACTCCCCTAATACAGACCAGAACAAAAGCAATTCTAAAAGAAAAACAACATTAACAGGGGAAAATATTTGCAACTTATAACAAAAGGCTAGTCTTCTAATATTTAAAGAGCTTCTGAAGTCAAAAAGGTCATGTATCCAATAGGAAAGTAGAAAATAATAAGGATAATTCATAGAAAAGAATATGTGAATGGCTCTTAAGTTCTATGAAAGATGCTAAACCTCATTTATAATAAAAATGCCAGTTGAAACTTTACTGAGACATTATTGCTCACCAGATTGGCAAAAATCTTAGTGATAGTATACTCTGTTGTTAGGGCGTGGGAAAACACGTGCTGTCATACTTTGTTGATGGGAGTGTGGACTGGTCCAATCCCTGTGGAGGGAAGTTTGACCATATTTCAGATGCATATACCTTTAGGGCAGAGGTTCCCCTCTGGGAATTTATCATACATGTAAAAGGACATATGCACACAATTTTTTAATGGTAGCATTGTTTGTAATAGCAAAATATTGGAAACGATTTGAATGTCTGTTGATAGAGTTTATGGTATATCTGTGCAACGGCAATACTGCATAGCTATTACAAAGAATGGTAAAGTACTTCTGTACGGAAATGGAAAGAGCTCCAAAATGTATTCTTCAGTGAAAAGACAAGGTGTAGCCAGCAGGTATAATATACTGCAATCTATGTTAAAAAGGTGGTGAAAAGGAAAACATATTTTTGTTTGCTTGGATACGCACACAGAGACTCTAGAAGGGTCTGCATGAAACTAGCAATGGTGGTTTCTTGTGGTCCTGGGGGAGGATGAAAACCAGGTAGTTGGGTAGTAGAAGTGGAATTAGTTTTTTTCACTGAATAACTTTTAGTGTTTTTGATTTTTGAGTTATGTGAATTTTTTGCTTATTTAATCAATTAAAAAAAGGAAAAGAATAATTGAATTAGGTTGGCTATTAGCAAAAATTCCAGGTAGATAAACAAAGACACCTTCCTCTTTTTGTCTTTTTCTTTTTCTGTATATTTTCTTAGTGCAGAAAGGGGCATAATACTGAGACAAATAGTGAGAAGTAAGCAAAATTAAAACTTCATAAAAATGGGCCAGATTATCTGAGGATTTGTTCAGACTGTGGAAAACTTTGAGATTTGCTTAATTATGGATTCATTTCCCTAGAGAATAAGGAAATTGACTTTGTGTTGGTAGATGAAAGACAAAGCACATCAACATGTATTATTTATCAGGTATATGTGTCTATTGCTATTAAGTATGCTGTTTCTGCTCAGGGGTCTTTGGAGTAGAATATTTCATTTTCCAGAATATAAATTAGATGACACTTCTGCATCTCCATTTTATGCATCATTTGTAATAAAACCTCTCTCTTTGCCAAAGGAGATTTTTCCTTTGATCGATATATGATAGGCATTTCAATTGCATATTTAAAATATGGAAGTTATTTTTCCTCTTTTATCTTACATGGTTAAAAGAAGTTCAAGTTGTATAAAAGAGTAAAATGGAGATTAGTCTCCTGCCTCCCACAGATGTCTAGGCCCTTTTTTATAGAGTTTCTTAATAGGAGTTAAATAGTTGAACCTTCCTTCCTATGTATTTTTCTATTTACCTATTCATTTATTTTTTAAAGTATATTTTGTTGATTATGCTATTACAGTTGTCCCATTTTCCCCCCTTTATTCCCCTCTGCCCTGCACCCACCTTCCCACCATCATTTCCCTACCTTACTTCATGTCCATGGGTCGTACATAGAAGTTCTTTGGCTTCTACATTTCCCACACTATTCTTACCCTTCCCCTGTTTATTTTGTACCTACCATTTATGCCAGAAGTCCTATTTTTCTATTTAAAATGCCTTAGAGAAAGATTATCTAGTACTGCTAAAATATCCTAGGGTGCAATATTTATGAAACTTTAGGATCTGGGCCTTTTTCTTCAATCTCTAAATATTAGGGATTTTCCTAGGTATCTTGTTGATTTCTCATTTAATTTTGTTTTGGTCAGAGCACACTTTATATGATTAGTCTTCTTAAACTTGAGACTTGTTTTATGGCCAGCATATAGTGTAACTTGGTGAATATTTCTTCTGTATTTGAGAAGAATTTGTAATTTGCCATTGATAAGGATACTGTTCTACAAATGTAAATTAGGGCAATTTGGCCAGCAGTGGTATTAAAATCTTGTATATTCTTACTGATTTTATGTGGGGGAGGACCTATTTTTCCTTTCAATTACTGAGAGATGAGTGTTAAAATCTTCAAGTAAGTTTTGGGATTTATCTTTCTCTTCCTTTACATTTGACAATCTTTGCTTCATGTATCTTAAAGCTTCACAAAGTTAAAGAGTGATATGGTAAGGTATCTGGTGTTGAGAGGGAGTGGTAGTAGCAAAGGCAAAAGCCTTTATGTTGGCAGAAACAGCAAGAAGGGAACACTGGAAGTGTGGGAGGAATTAGGTAGAAAGGTAGTGACAGTAGTCTGTGCAGGAGGCAGATTACGGAGGGACTTAAAAGATATGGTAAGGATTTGGGTTTTATTCTAAGTGATGGAAATCATTGGAACATTTTGAACAGAGGAGTGACATCAGAGTTATGTTTAACAGGTTCAGTGTAGATGCTGTGTAGAGCGAAGAATGTGTAAGAATCAGGAGTAGAATCAGAGACCAGTTATGAGGCTATTGAAGTAATCCAGGCCAGAGATGTTGGCTGCCTAAACCAGGTTGATGGCAGTGGAAATGATAAGTGTTTATATTTGGGCATATTTGAAGTTAGAACCAAGGAACCTACTCATATCCAATTTTTATAGGGTATGAGAAAAAGAAAGGAGTTGGAAATTATTCTCATGTTTTTGGTCTGAGAAACATGGTGAATGTTAGTACCGTTTACTGAAATGGAAAACACTAACAGAAGGAGCAGGTTGAAACAGGATATACAGGGGTGGGTAAAAGTAGATGCACAGTTGTGAGTACATGAAACAGAATTTATTCTTGTTTTATTATCTATTTATTGTATTTTTTGTACTATTAGTCTTATTGTTATTATTTTGTATCTTTACTTATGATTTATCTCTTAGGAAATAATGGCTGGTAATTTAACCAATGATCAACGAAAGCGGAAAATTAAAACTACTTTTGCCCAACCTTGTATATCCACTGCCCTTATTTTATATATGAGGAAACTGAGGTGTAGATTAAAAGTTTTGATAAATTTTGTGCTATAGTCCTGGTTGCTTTATTCCTAGACTCAGATTTTTTCTAAGTAAGTATCTCAATCTTAGATTAAAAAAATTAAATTAATTTTCTTTGCATGATGATGACTTATGCTCATTTTAAAATTCTTTCAAAAGAAGAGCCTGAGCAAGAGTGCTCTGAGATTTTATGTATTTTCTAGGATGGTAATAGTCAAGGAAGCTAGCACCATGCAGAAAATGAGAAATCGTTTTCTGGATTAAATTGAAAGAAGATTCAGTATCATCTTCAACACTGACACTGTCATAAGGGCACGTATCTGTCTTACACGTTAGATAGATCGCATGAATTGAGAATTGCAGTTTGTCTTTCAGTAAGCAGTGGTTAGGACTAGGCATCATAAGATCTTGGTTCGGACTCTACGTCTGCCCTTTACT
Source organism: Desmodus rotundus (assembly GCF_022682495.2). Taxonomy (NCBI): domain Eukaryota; kingdom Metazoa; phylum Chordata; class Mammalia; order Chiroptera; family Phyllostomidae; genus Desmodus; species Desmodus rotundus. Next base: position 34,963,842 of record NC_071394.1, on the reverse strand, counting down.
CTCTGTGTAACTCTCAGTGAATCACTTTGCTGTATGCAGCCTTAGTTTCCCCAGCTGTAAAATGGGAATAATACATACTCATCTCACATAATTATTGTGAGGGTAAAATGAGATCATATAGTTTTAACAGTGCTAGCACAAAATGGAACATCAAACGTGAACTAAAAGTTTATGGAGTCCTACCCTGGCCGATGTGGCTTGGTTGTAGTGTTGTCTAGTAAACCGAAAGGTTGCAGGTTCAATTCCCTGTCAAGGCACATGCCTAGGTTGTGCATTTGGTCCCTGGTTCGGGCACATACAAGAGGCAACTGATCGATGTTTCTCTTTCACATTGATATTTGTCTCCCTCTCTCTCTCTCTCCCTCCCCCTTTAAAACCAATAATCATGTCCTTGGGTGAAGATAATAGAAAAGTTTATGGAGTATGAATCTCAATAAAGCAACCATGAGAAGAAATTTGTTGTAGAGAAAGTTTGTGGGAAAAATCTGTACTTAAACACATGCTACTTGAAAAAAATTATTGTGTATATAAACATACGTGTTATAAAGTATATATTACTGAAGATAAATGTTCATGTTTACTTTACAGGTATTGGTTTGCCTTGAAAAAGGGTTATTATGTGGCTTTCAAATATAGCAGCAAAACCGATAACTTCATAGAAGAACAAGTTGATCCACATAAAGAAGCTATAGATAGAATGACTGATTTGAGCATGCTCAGGCTATTTGAAACCTACCTGGAAGGCTGTCCGCAGCTTGTTCTTCAGCTCTATGTCTTCCTGGAACATGGTCAAGCGAATTTCTGTCAGTGTAAGTCATTCTTAGTAGCCTTTGGTAGATGTATGCCCCTGAGATCTTATGTTAGCTACATAACTCTTTGGTAGGTTTGAGAATTTTTATATTGTTTTTATTTATAGAATTATTTATTTTTTAAAAAGAAGTACATGATTTAAATATTCAAAAATATATAAAGACGTGTTGTCTTCTTCCCCCTTCATTCCATTCCTTCCTGTGCCCAGAAAGGACACCATTGTCAGTTTTTTGATGCTTCTTCCAGAAAAGTTTTTAAAAAGCCTATGTTAAGTCATTCTCTTTGTGTGTTTTTCTGTCTCTCCCTCTCTGTTCCTCCCTCTTCCTCTCCCTCTCTCTTCCTCCCCACTCTTTTACAGAAATAGTAACATAAGATAAAACCTGCCTTTGTTTTATGCATTTAACAGTACATCTTGGAGATCCGTCTGTAGCAGTACAGAAAGAGCTCCCTCATTCATTTGTATTACCTGCATATTATTACAAATTATGGATATACCATGATTTATTAAGCCCCTTTTTATGTTAATTTAGGTTGTTTCTAATATTTTACTATTGCAAAAATGGTGCAATGGATAATCTTATGCGTGAGTCATTTTGCATGCTTGAAGTATATCCATAGGGTAAATTTCCAGAATCGGAGTCATTAGATGAAAGTGCAAATGGTACAGAACTCATGAAAGTTGGCCAATATGTTGCTCTATTATAGCATATCTCCTTATTAGGGTAAGATATTCAATTTTAAAGGACAGTTTGATATTTCCATTAAAAAACTTTTAATGGGTGTTTGATTTGAGATGTTAAAAAACTTTTTTTTTTTTGGTAAATGATAGTTTCAGTTTTCATTAGTGACTAAGGTTGCAAGCAGACTTGGATTCATCTCAGAGGACCAGATTGTCATCTTTCTTGGAGTTCCCACTACACTAGACTCACCTGTGAGATCAGTTCGTTCCCCTGAATAGTCTTACTGTTCCTAATTTCCCATCAACCTCTCGATTGTAGCCCCTCCTAATATGATTATTTTTACTTTGATCAGTAAGACACTGCAGTGAATGTACTGTGTATGAGACCTCTTTTTCCTTGTGATGCAAATAATTTGTGGATTGGGACCTAGGTGTTCTGTGTCATATAGTTACTGAAACCAGAAGTTCAACATTGCAGTTTATAGGCTGGCTTATGACAGATTTGCTGGTGATTTCAAATAGTTCATAGCCTCTAGATCAGCAGTGGGGTCCAGTGACTGTTATCTTCATATTATGGTTCTACACTCATTCTTTAGTTTCTCCTTGAAGTAAGAAGTTGAGGTATTAGATAAAAATAGCAAAAAATGAGAAATAATCTAATTGTCTAACAATAGAGGAACTGGTAAATAAGTTATTGTACACTGTTACTATAAAACATTATGTAGCCAGTAGAAATAGTGATAACTTTTAATGACATAGAGTAATTCTAAAATAAAATTCAGGCAAAAAGCAGTTTATAAAAGTTTCTATCAGCATACTTTTAAGGATACAAAGAAATTACTATATAGAACAATGCCTAAATAAAATATGAAAAATGTTAACTATGGCTGCTTATGAGTAGTGAGATTATGAATAAATTTATTTAATCTTCTCTGTACTTTTCTGAATTTCCATATTTTTTCCAAATACCATGTATTGTTTTGACAATCAAGAAGAATAACTCAAAATGTTAAAAAAAATAAGGCTATGTGCAGAGGTACTTCAGAAGACTGAACATATTCTTTTATCTTTGCTCCTTCCTGAAATCACACTAATAAGGAGAGTAAAGGAGTAAAAATACTATAAATCCACAACAGCAAAGAGAGTACAGAGTAGAATAGCAGATTAGAAATATCAACAACTTGATTGTGGGAGAAAGGGGGTGAGCAGGGCAGGGGAGAGCAATGGGGGAAAAATGGGGGACAACCATAATTGAACAACAAAAAGAATTAAAAAATATCAACAACTGTTTAGAAGATGGAAAGCAGATGAAAAACTTAAGTTATTCAAACCAACTTTACCACTGAAAGGCTAAATTATTTGAATCAACCCTCCCTCTGAAAATATCTACAAGTGTTGGATAAATATTTTCAGAAGCCTGCATAATATAATCTAATATAACAGGCCAAAATATGCATTAAAGTAGGAACTCAGAAGGGGTGAGTGGGACTCGGAAGGCATTTATACCCTGAGGTTTTCACAGAAACTGATCACAGCAGATTCAGTTTTGATGGTTTCCTAGGGTGTTGAACTTCTGGAAACAAAACTCAGGGTCCTCACAAGGGAGGGATGTCTGGTAGAAAATTCTGATCCATAAAGCTGGATTAATGAACTTTCATGGCCCTTTGTCAAAATACAGTCACATTGGTCAACATAGGTGTAGCCTGGATAAAGTTTTATAAAAGTCTCAGTTTACACAGTGGGATTAATGACCATGCCTTTCTAAAGTAGTAATGAACTTATTCTTCTGTTATTTGTTGGGAAAATGATGGGGTAAAGATGTCAAAACTATGGAAATTTGTAAGTTTTTTAGAACATACTTATTTGACCCATCATCTTAAAGACCCGGGGAGTTGAGCTTGTTGATACTCAACTCATACTTATGTTAAATTCCCCCCCTCCCCTTTATGCTGTTTTAGGGAATTAGGTATATGTCTAGGGTCGAAGCTCATGTAGTGTCTCAGAGAATTTCCAGAGTATGTAGTGTTCACTACACCAGTTCCTCAAAAAAAATGTGTCCAAAATTTGTTCAATTTATTTAGAATCTTGAAACACAGTCTAGTGCATTGGTGAAGTGAACTAACTTTGGACTTGGGCAGATTTAGATTCAAATCTCAACCATCTGCACTTGCTAGCTGTATAACTTGGGTCAAGTAATATATGTTCCCCAAGCACTAATTCTTCATATGTAATATGAGAATATTAATATATATATATATATCAAAGAATTGGGTGAGATGAGTATATGAAGTGCCTGACATGTTTCTGGGTGTGTGTAAATACAGACAAAGCATGTATGGCATATAGTAATTTAATATTGCTATTATTTTTCCTATAACAATGTATCTTCTAAAATTTTTTTGTTTGTTTTATAGATGCAGCCATCATGGTCTCTTGCTGTGCTATCTCTTGGGCGACTGTTGATTATCAAGTAGCTTTAAGAAAATCCTTGCCTGATAAAAATCTCCTGAATGGGCTCTGTCCCAAACTTACATATCTCTTTTATAAGTTGTTTACATTATTATCTTGGATGCTGAGTGTTGTACTTCTTTTTTTCATAAATGTTAAGATTGCCTTATGTCTATTGTTATTTCTTTGGTTTTTAGGTATATTGTGGGCATTTAAAAACCAAACTCAGTTTTGTGTTTCCATGAGTATGGAGTTCTTATACAGGATTGTTGTTGGATTTATTCTTATATTTACATTTTTTAATATTAAGGGACAGAATACCAAATGCCCAATGTCTTGTTATTATATTGTAAGGGTACTGGCAACATTGGGGATATTGATTGTGTTGTGGCTGTGCCCACTTTCTATTTTTAATTCAGACTATTTTATACCTATCAGTATTATTATCGCTCTTGCTTTTCTCCTTGGAATTATTCTTCTTATTGTTTATTATGGGACTTTGCATCCAAAGAGAAGTGAAGAAATGAAACCTGATGAAATTGATGGAAAACCACCTCAAATAGATTGTAGAATGAAGTATTTCCTAATGGAATAAGTTATTTATTTATGAGAAATATTTTCTTATTTTTTGTTTCATTGATTAATAAAGAAAATGTGTGTATGTGTGTGTTGTTTCTTAGTTTTGCTTTCTTGAACTTGAGGTCAGTTTGGCACATTATTTATGAATGGGAGAGTATATTAGTATATTTTTATTATTTAAATTAATTTCCCATTTGGTTTTGAAGATCTTAAGAACTTAGATATATTTGCCTGTTGTCTGGCAGAGTAGCCATTTTGAGCCTGAATTGGAAGAAATGGTTTAGCTCCCATAATTAGAATGCTGGAATTGAGCTTTCCTTCAACTTTCCACCCATTTTCCTGAAGTAAAACTGAGGAACCTATTGTGGAGAACTGCAAAGGGAAGTGAGCAGAACACTCATTCTTCTCTCCTGTATTTTCCTTGATGCAGTGCATATATTGTGTTGGAAACAGACTGAGTTGAGGAAAAGGGAAAGGAGGGGAAAAGGGAAAGGAGGGGAAAAGGGAAAGGAGGGGAAAAGGAAAAAACAACATAAAATTTCCTATTTTAACCATTTTTCAGTGTATAGTTCAGCATTGTTAACTATATTCACCTTGTTATGCATCTGTGTAACTTCTACATCGTACAAAACTGAGACTCTGTTCCCACTGAACAACTTTCTATTTCCCTCTCTTTTTACCCCCTGGCAGTCACAATTCTATTTTTTGTTTCTATGAATTTGACTACTTTAGATACCATATGTAAGTGGAATCATACAGAATTTGTCTTTCTCAGAGCCCCCTTCTCTGTTTTACAGATGAGGGACATGAGCGCCAGGAGGAAACCAGCTCCAGGTCTTTACAGTTAATAGCCAGTTGGGACTGGATCCTAGGTGACCTGCCCATTATTCCAACGTCATTTCCAATCAACCATCATTTAAAAAGGTTAGATAATTTTGGCAGTGTTGGGGATGGAGAAAGGAATACTGCAGTACAAATTTTAGTTCCTTTTGCTATAGTTCCATAAAAGCCAGAATCTGAAATTTGCATTTGAAGTAGCTTTGAGAGAGCTGTGTGAACTAACCATTTTTAATACTTCATAAATCTAATATATCCTTTATAGATGAAGCTCCCCATTTCCTTTTTTCCACAGGATTACACTAGTTTTCAGTTATAGCTCACTGATTTCTGCCTTTTCATCTTGGGCTTGTGTTGTTGTGTTGTTGTTATTTTTAAATGGTAGATTTACAGGTGCCCAAATAAGACCAAAATAAATTAAAATTAAGAAGATAAAAAAAAGAATTTGTCTTTCTGCGACTGGCTTATTTCACTCAGCGTGATGTTCTCAAGATTCATTTATATTGTGGCATGTGACCGGATTATCTTTTTCTTTAAGGCTGAGTAGTATTCTACTGTATGTTTTCTCTATTTCACATTTTCTCATCTATTTATACATCAGTGGCTTGCCTTTATCTCCTGGCTATTGTGAATAATGCTACAATGAACATGGACGTAGCACATTATGTAATGGGAAAAATGGTTATAAAACTATATACACCTACTAATGAGCTTGAATATTAAATGTCCCACACAAACCTGGATTGAATAGTCATTCCATTCAACAAACATTTTTCCATTGATTTATAGCCAAGAAACTAATGAGTAGATTCTGCTCAGATGTTTGGCTAGTTAGCAAGCTCTTAAATGAGTTTTAATATCTAATGAATTTACTTTTATTCATTTTATTTTTTCTACTTCAGTCATATATATACATATGTGTGTGTGTATATATATATATGTATATATATATACATATATATATATATATGCTAATAATGGACTAACAGGGAAATTAAGAATACAACCCCATTCACAATTGCTTCAAAAAGAATGGAATACCTAGGAATAATTCTACCCAAGGAGGTAAAAGACCTGTACTCAGAAAATTCCAAGATGCTGAAGAAAGAAATTGAAGATACAGATAAGTGGAAGCACATAGAGTGTTCATGGATAGGAAGAATTAACATCATTAAAATGTTCATGCTACCCAAAGCAATCAATAGATTCAACGCAATTCCTATCAATATTCCAATGACATATTTCACAGAACTAGAACAAATACTTCAGAAATTTATATGGAACCACAAAAGGCCCTGCATAGCAATGGTGATCCTGAGAAAGAAAAACAAAGGTGGAGGAACCAATGCTACCTAATGTCAAACTATATTATAAGGCCATAGTAATCAAAACAGCATGGTACTGGCATAAAAACAGACACATAGCTCAATGGAATAGAACAGAGAGCCCAGAAATAAACCCATACCTTTATAGGCAATTCATATTCAACAGAAAGCAAGCCCATACAATGGGCCAAAGATAGTTTATTCAATAAATGGTGTTGGGAAAACTGGACAGATACGTGCAGAAAAGTGAACCTAGACCACTTTCTTATACCACACACAAGAATAATTTGAAAATTGATTAAAGACTTAACTATTAGACCTGTAACCAAAAAAATCCTAGAAGAAAAAACATAGACCATAAATCTTGGACATTGCTCCTAGCAATATTTTGTCTGATATATCTCCCCAGGTGAGGGAAACAAAAGAAAAAATAAACAAATGGGACTGCATCAAACTGAAGTGTTTTTGCACAGCAAAGGATTTCCTCAACAAAGGAAACAATGAACAAAATAAAAAGACAACCCATGGAATGGGAAAACATATTTGCTGATATATCTGATAAGGGGTTAATATCCAAAATTTATAAAGAACTTAAAAAACTCTACAATCAATTATTTTTTGATCGTAGGGACAGCAGTATAAAATGGAGTAAAAATAGCCTCTTCAACAAATGGTGTTGGGAGAGCTGGACAGCTACATGCAAAAAAATGAAACTTGAGCACCAACTTACATCATACACAAAAATAAATTCAAGGTGGATAAAAGACTTAAATATAAGTTGTGACACCATTAAAGTCCTAGAGGAGAAGATAGGCAGGAAAATCTCAGATATCTCACACAGCAGTATTTTCACTGATATGTCCCCTAGAGCAAGGGACATAAAGGAAAGAATAAACAAATGGGATCTCATCAAAATAAAAAGCTTCTGTATGGCCAAAGAAAACAGTATTAAAATAAAAAGAGAACAAACCATATGGGAAAACATATTTGCCAATGATACCTCAGACTAAGGTTTATCTCCAAAATATATAAAGAACTCACACAACTCCATTCTAAGAAGATAAACAACCCAATTAAAAAATGGGCAAAGGACTTGAACAGACACTTCTCCAAGGAAGACATACAGAGGGCCCAGAGACATATGAAAAGATGCTCAGTATCGCTAGCTATCAGAGATGCAAATTAAAACCACAATGAGATACCACTTCACACCGGTCAGAATGGCCATCACAACCAAAGCAACAAACAAGTGTTGGAGAGGTTGCGGAGAAAAGGGAACCCTAGTGCACTGTTGGTAGGATTGCAGACTGGCGCAACCACTATGGGAAACAGTATGGAATTTCCTCAAAAACTAAAAATGGATCTGCCATTTAACCCAGCAATTCCACTGCTACAATTATATGCTAAGAACCCTGAAACACCAATCCAAAAGAACCTATGCTCTCCAATGTTCATAGCAGCACAATTTACAATAGCCAAGTGCTGGAAGCAACCTAAGTACCCATCAGTAAATGAGTGGATCAAAAAACTATGGTACATTTACACAATGGAATTCTTTTTTTTTTTTTATTGTTATTCAATTACAGTTGTATGCCTTTTCTCCCCATCCCTCCACCCCACCCCAGCTGAACCCACCTCCCTCCCCCCTCTCCACCCTCCCCCTTGGTTTTGTCCATGTGTCCTTTATAGTAGTTCCTGTAATCCCCTCTACCCACTGTCCCCGCCCCGACCCCCCACCCCCGCCCTGGCTATTGTTAGATTGTTCTTAACTTCAATGACTCTGGTTATATTTTGTTTGCTTTTTCCTTCTATTGCTTATGTTCCAGTTAAAGGTGAGATCATATGGTATTTGTCCCTCACTTCCTGGCTTATTTCACTTAGCATAATGGTCTCCAGTTTCATCCATGCTGTTGCAAAGGGTATAAGCTCCTTCTTTCTCTCTGCTGCGTAGAATTCCATTACACAATGGAATTCTATGTAGCAGAGAGAAAGAAGGAGTTCCTAGCCTTTGCAACAGCATGGATGGAACTGGAGACCATTATGCTAAGTGAAATAAGCCAGATGGTGAAAGACAAGTACCATATGATCTCGCCTTTAACAGGAACCTAATCAACAAAACAAACAAGCAAGCAAAATATAACCAAAGACACTGAAATTGAGAAAAGGCCGACAGTGACCAGAGGGGAGAGAGGAGGGAATTTCAGGGGAAAAGGGTGAAGGGTTTGTAGGAACAATTATAAAGGACACATGGACAATAACAGGGGATGGGGTGGGGGGTGGAAATGGGAGGGAGGTGGGCAGGGCTGGGGAATAGGCTGGGGTCAGGGGAAAAGTCAGAGAACTGTACTTGAATAACAATAAAATTAGAGGGAAAAAAAAAAGAACTTAAAAAACTCAACACCAAAAAAAATCCAATTAAAAAAATGGGCATAGGGCCTGAATAGATACTTCTCCAAAGAGGACAAACAGATGGCCAATAGACATATGAAAAGATGTTCAACATCACTAATCATTAGAGAAATGCAAATTTAAACCACAATGAGATATAACCTCACATCTGTCCAAATGGCTATCATCAATAATTCAACAAACAAGTGCTGGTGAGGATGTGGAGAAAGGGGAACCCTTTTAGACTTTTGGAGGAATGCAGATTGGTGTAACCACTATGAAAAGCAGTATAGAGATACCTCAAAAAATTAAAAATGGATCTGCCTTTTGATCCAGTGATCCTACTTCTGGGAATATATCCGAAGGAACCCAAAACACTAATTCGAAAGAACATAAACACTCTTATGTTCACTACAGTGTTATTTACAATTGTCAAGATATGGAAGTGGCCCAAGTGTCCATCAACTACATGAGTGGATAAAACAGCTATAGGACATTTATGCCATGGAATGCTACTTGGCTGTAAAAAAGAAGAAAATTTTAACCTTTGCAACAGCATGGATGGACCTGGAGAACATTATGCTAAGTGAAATAAGCCAGTCAGAGAAAGACAAATCCCATATGGTTTTACTCATATGTGGAATCTAATGAATAAAATGAACTGACAAGCAAAGTAGAGACAGACTCAGAGAGCAGGATGATAGATATGCTGGCGTTAGGTTAGGGGGTGGAGGGATCGAGCAAAAAGGAAAAAAGGCTCATGGACATGGACAATAGTATGGTGATTGTGGGGGGAGGGGCATATAAGAAAGAAAAATGGAAAAATACAATAAAAATTTTAAAAAATATTTTCATGAAAGTAATGAATTAGCTTTTATTCATTGTATTTTTTCTATATCATTCAGTCATGGATATTATAGCACTTTTAAATCTCCCCAACTAATTGTATGCTTTTTCTATATTATTTTGCACATATCAGAGGCCTGTTGAAATTTAAGAAAAGCATGGGAATAATTATGAGCAATAGTCTCAGAAAGAAAACTCATATGCATTGTCATGTACTAGTGAGGATTCTCCAGAGAAACAGAACAAATTCTCTCTCTCTCTCTCTCTCATAGAGAGAGAGAGAGAGAGATACATAAGAGGGTATATATTATAAGAATTGGCTCAAGTGGTTATGCAGGCTGAAAAGTGCCATGATCTGCTAACTGCAAGGGGAGAACCATGAAGACCCATGGTGTAGTTCAGTTCAGGTCTGAAGGTCTGGGCATTGTGGGGCGAATGGTGTATGTCCTGCTCTGAATCTGAAAGCTTGAGAACCCGAAGCACCCATGTCTGAGGGCAGGGGAGGATGGATGTGTTAGCTCAAACAGAGCAATTTTGCCCTTTCTCTGCTCTTTTTGTTCTATTTAAGCCCTCAACAGATTGGATGATATCACCCATACTTGGGAGGGCATTTGCTTCACTTAGTTTACCAATTCAGATGCTAATCTGAGAAAAAAACACCCTCACAGACACACCCAGAAATAATACCTACCAGCTATCTGGGCATCCCTTAGCCCAGTCAAACTGACACATGAAGTTAAGGCTCACATACAACCGTATACTTTCATATCTACTTGAAATACAAATAGAAGGCTTTCCTTACTCTAGTGGCTCTCAAATTCTTAGTGTGCATCAGAATTATTGGGAGGATCTATTAGATTTCCACCCACAGTTTCTTTTCAGTAGATCTTAGGTGGGGCCTGCAATTTCTAAGAAGTTCCTGGATGTTGCTGATGCTGCTGGTCTGTCCATCCTGCTTTGGAACCACTGCTCACTTTTGAAGGCTATTAACTATTTTTTGGATATATTTATTGATTATGCTATTACAGTTGTCCCATTTCTGCCCCTTCACTCAACTCCATCCTGCCCACCCCCTCCTTCCCACGTTCCCCCCCTATAGTTCATGTCCATGGGTCATACTTATAAGTTCTTTGGCTTCTACATTTCCTACACTATTCTTACCCTCCCCCTGTCTATTTTCCACCTATCATTTATGCTATTTATTCTCTGTACCTTCCCCCCTCTCTCCCCCTCCCAATCCCCTATTGATAACCCTCCATGTGATCTCCAATTCTGTGGTTCTGTTTCTGTTCTAGTTGTTTGCTTAGTTTTCTTTTGTTTTGGTTTTAGGTGTGGTTGTTAATAACTGTGAGTTTGCTGTCATTTTTACTGTTCATATTTTTTATCTTCTTTTTCTTAGATAAGTCCCTTTAACATTTCATATAATAAGGGCTTGGTGATGATGAACTCCTTTTTACTGTATCCAGCAAAGCTATCATTTAGAATGAAAGGGCAGATAAAGTGCTTCTCAGAGAAGGCTATTAACTATTAATAACTAGTTTCAAAATAGCCACTAGAGGGCAATGGAACCACAGACAAATTGGATGTGCTGTTTAGTAGGCTCCCTGGTTTATGCTACCAACTACAGTATTGCTACAAGCCACAAGAATACCAAAGCCAAACATTAATTTCCTGTAAAATATCTTGAGGCACATTCCCAATTGTAATATAAATCAAAGCTTGTCCTTAAGATCGTGGGGGTCAGAGACATACGATGAACTCTAACTCTGGCCGATGCCCATTTCGTGATCACTATAAATTAAAAGCTGGAGTTTTCTAAGTGGGGAGAGACTACATTTTGACAATAGGTTCAGTTTGTCATAGAGAAAATTCTACATTTAAGTGGTAATTATTCTTTTAAAGACATGCACCTTTTATTTTGTGAAGATGAGAACTAAGTACTTTAATGAAATATTAATATTATTAAACATCAATCCACAGACCATAAAGATGAATAGAGTTTAGGGAATTTGTAATTCCTTTCTCCTAGATATATTGCTTTGATGGTAGAAAAGGACTAGAGAAAAATGAAAATAGTTTGCAGGGATGTTGTTATATTTTCTTTTCGCCTAACCAGGACAGAACTTGAAAGCTACCTTTGCTGCTGCTGCTATTGCTCTTTAAAAATTTCTCTTTGCTACCTAGGATTTAGACATAAACACCTTTCTGAGTAGTTCTAGTTCTCGGCTGGAGCCAGCAATTGCTTTTCACTGTATTGTGGATATTTTGATTTGAAAGCCCAATCAAGTCTGAATTTGACTGCCTTGACATTATTACCTGGATGATCTTGATGAGTCATTTAATCTCTCAAAACCTCAGTTGACCTATCTCTAGAGTGAGAATTACATAATAACAACAAGTATCTCTCTGGGCTGTTGTGAAACATCAGTAAGATATTATATGTGATAGTGTTTTATAGATAACTATCCCTGAAATTTTTAAAATTATTTTTTACATTCTTTTGCAGTATGCAGTATATTGTGAACTTGGTTTTGATGTCATTATTTTTGTAAAATTGCTTTCATAAATATAAAATAGCAATACTCATATAAAAATTTGGAAATACATGGCAAAGAAATTTAATCCTTTTGCATATAACATCCTAGTTTTTCATTAGAATCTTGCATGGTATGTATTTTTCCTGATATGTAGAAAATATGTTCCATAGAGAACATGTAGAATATGTAGAAATATGTTCCATATATTTCTAACTAAATACAACTAGTTAGTAATGAGATAGAATTAAGAAATAAATTGCAAACAATTTTCTGACCTTTGGACGTATGCATAAATGTGTGTATGTACATGCACTTATATGAATTTCATTAAATGTTTATTGGTATTTTTCTCTTATTTTTTTCTGGACCACAGAACCCCTTAGTAAAAGTTGCTTTAAGATTAAACAATGGTTTTCCTTCTTTGTTTTGTGTCCAGTAGTATGTCTTGCTAACTAGACTATAAGCTTACATAAATCAGGGATTGTATTTCTTTGTCCCTCAGAAGGCTTTGCATAGCGTTTCCAGGGATTTCCAATAGCAGCCCAGCACTGTTCTTTTCCTGAACCCCTGGAAAGTGAATAGAGTATATTTTATTCCATAGACCACTAGGAAAATCATCTGATTCATTTCCGGGGCAAGGAATCAACCCATCAATGCTGTCTGTATGTTCAGAGCTGCGCTATGATAAGGCTTTGTAAATACCTGTTGCTTAACTGACTGAGCACCACTCCAGAGAATGAATTGTGTTTTCCTGGTGGTCTATGGATGAAAGAGCTTTAAAAAAGTTGTGATTATAGTAATTTTTTTTGCATTCTCCAAGGATATGAAGATTACTGTGGTAGTCTGTTCTTTTTTTTTTTGGAAAAACAGACTTCCTGAGATATAATTTATATACAACTCACCTATTTAAAGTGTACATTTCAATGTTTTTTAGTGTATTCACAGGCATGTTCAACCATCACCCCGGTCAATTTTAGAACATGTTATCACCTTCATAAGTCCCTGTACCTTTATCTATCACTTCTACGATGGTTAATTTGTGTGTCAACTTGGCTGGGCCTCAGTGCCAGATATGGGGCCAAATACCATCTGGGTGTTTTTATGAAGTTGTTTTTGGATGAGATTAACATTTAGAAAGGTGAACTTTGAGTAAAGCGGAAGTCCTCCATAACACGGGTGGGCCTCACCTAAGAGTTAAAGACCTGAATAGAACAAAAGCCTTAGGTCTCCTGAGCAAGAGGGAATTCTGGCCTTTGGACTTGAACTGCAACATCAGCTTCTCAGGGGTCTTCAGGCTGCCAGCCCACCCTGCAGATTTTATATTTACCAGCCTCCATAACTGTGTGTCAATTCCTTAAATCCTTTTCTATTTATATACACATCTTACTGGTTCTGTTTCTCTGGGGAACACTAACTAATACAACCCCCCATTTTTCCTTCTCCCACTCCCAGCCCTAGGCAACCACTAATATACTTTATGTCTCTATAGATTTCCCTAGTTGGACTTCCATGCGAATGGAATTATATAGGATGTCATCATCTGCGACTGGCTTCTTTTACTGAAAATAATGTCTTTAAGGTTCATTTATGTTGTAGCATGTCTTAGCACGCGTTTCTTTTTATGCAGAATAATATTCCATTGTATGAATAGACCACCGGTTGCCTGTTAATAGACATTTGGGTTGTTTCCACTATTTGGCTATTATGAATAATGCTGCTATAAACATTTGGTACAAGTTTCTGTGTGGACATGTGTTTTCATTTCTCTTGGGTAAATAAATACCTAGGAGTGGAATGGCTGGGACATATGGTAACTCTGCATTTAATCATTTGAAGAACTGCCAAACTGTTTTCCAAAGCAGCTGCACCATTTTGCATTCCTATCAGTAGTGTATGAGGGTTCTAATAGCTTCATGTCCTCACCCACAGTGTTGTCATCTGACTTTTTGAGTCTAGCCACCCTCAGGGGTAGGAAATGGTATCTTATTGTGGTTTTGACTTGTATTTAGGCATCATTTCATATACTTACTTTTGGCCATCTGAATATGTTATTTGGGGAAATATCTATTCAGGTCCTTTGCTCATTTCTTAATTGGGCTTATTTGTCTTTTTATTACTGATTTGTAAGGGTTATTTGTATATTCAAGTCTCTTATCAAATATAGGATTTGAAAATATTTACTCCCATTCCACATTTTCTTTTACTTTCTTGATGGTGTTCGTTGAAGCATCAAAGTTTTAAATTTTGATGAAGTGAAATTTATTATTTTTTCTTTTGCTACTCTTATTTTTGGCTTCATCTCTAAGAAAACTTTGTCAAATCTAAGGTCCTGCATATTTGCCCCTATGTTTTCTCCTAAGAGTTTTATAGTTTTTGTTCTTGCATCTAAGTGTTCATTCCGTTTTGAGTTAATTTTTGTGTATGGTGTGAAGAATCCTACTTCATTCTTTTGCATGTGGCTATCGAGTTGTCCCAGCACCCTTTGTTGAAAAGATGATTCTCTCCCCGCTCACTGGTCGTGGCACTGTTGTTGGAGACCGGCTGACCACACATGTACGGGATATCTCTGAACTCTTAATTCTATCCCACTGGCCTGTGCGTCTATCCTCATGCCGGTGCCACGCTGCTGTTACTGTTGCTTTGCAGTAAAATTTGAAATTGTGAAGTACTAGTGCTTCTAAAATATTCTTATTTTTCAGGAATGTTGGGCTTTTCTGGGTCCATTGCAATTCTATATAAATTTTAGAATCAGCTTGTCAATTCTACAACAAAAAACTGAGATTCTGATAGGGGTTGTGTTGAGTCTGCAGGTTAGTTTGTGGAGCGTTGCCAACAATGTTAAGTCTTCTAGTCCATGAACATGGGATATTTTTTCATTTATTTAGATTTTTAATTTCTTTCAGCAATATTTTGTAGTTTTCAGAGTATAAATTTTGCATTTCTTTTCTTAAATTTTTTTCTTAGCTATAATGTTTTATTCTTTGTGATACTATTGTTAATGAAATTGTTTTCTTGATTTCATTTTAAGATTGTTCATGGTCATCTGTAGGAATAGGACTGATTTTTGCATGCTGCTCTTGTATCCTGCAACCTTGTTAAACTCATTTATTAAGTTTTCATAGCTCTTTAGTGGCACTTTAGGATTTTCTATGCCTGTCATCTGCAAATAGAGACAGTTTTACTCCTTCCCTTCCAATCTGGATGCTTTTTATTTCTTCTTCATGCTTAATTCCTTTGGCTAGAACTTTCAATACAATATTGAATAGAAGCGGTGAGAACACATACCCTTGTGTTGTTTTTCATCTTCGGGGGAATGCTTTTAGTCTTTTACCATTAATTATGATGTTAATTGTGGATTTTCATAGATGCCCTTTATCATGTTGAAGAAGAAGTTCCCTTCGATACCTAGTTTGTTTTATGTTTTTATCATAAAGGGTGATGACATTTTAAAATTCTTTTGAGAAGATTATGCAATTTTTGTTTTTTGCTCTATTGATATGATGCATTGCATTATAGTGGTCCCCCTCCTTACCTGTGGTTTTGTTTTCCATGGTTTTAATTATTTGCTGTCCACTGCAGTCCAAAAACATTAAATGGAAAATGTGAGAAATGAACAATTCACAAGTTTTAAATTGCATGCCATTCTGCGTAGCGTGATGAAATCTAATACCATCCCTCCTACTCTGCCCGGCCAGGGATGTGAATCGTCCCTTTGCCCAGAATATCTGTGCCACATATGTATGCTACCTGCCTGTTGACCACTTAGTAGCTATCTTGGTTATGAAATCAACTATTGTGGTATTACAGAGCTGTGTTCAAGTAACCCTTATGTTACATAATAATGGCCCCAAAGCTTCCATAATCTCTATCAATGTATCTTCCAGTTCACCAATTCTTTCTTTTGCCAGTTTGAATGTACTACTGATCCTTCTAGCAATTAAAAAAAAAAAACTTGGTTATTGAATTTTCAACTCCAGAATTTCTGTTTCCTTTTTAATAATTTCATTCTTTTTACTTATATTTTCTGTTTGTACAACATTGTCAATGTACCTACCTTTACTTCTTTAAACAGGTTTTATTTTTGTAATTCTGTGAACATATATAATGGCTACTTTGAAATTTTTTTTGTTTGTTAAATCAGACATCTGCTTTTCTTCACAGGAAATTTCTGTTGCCTGATTTTATTTTTTCCCATCGTATGGGTCATGGTTCCCTGTTTCTTTGCATGCCTTAACATTTTTCTTGATACCTGGATATTTTAGATAATATATTTTAGCAACTCTGGACACTAGTCCCCTCATTCTGGAGCTTGTTATTGTTATTTGCTTGTTTGTTTAATGATTGGCTGAATTATTTCAGTGAAGTGTCTATTCTCCCAGCTCCTCATCCCCACGCCCCCAGTAGTAAGCCTCTGGTGTAAAGCTTGCTCCTCAGGAAGGCACAGCTTTAGGTGTGCTCACAGTCACTTTGGGATGACAGCAGCTCTGTTGGGCTCTCTTCTACTCTTTTTTTAAAAAAAATATATCTATTGATTATGAAAAGTTGTCCCATTTTCCCCCCCTTTGATTCCCTCCACCCAGCACCACCCACTCCCTCAGGCAATCCCCACACCATTGTTCATGTCCATGGGTCATGCGTATAAGCTCTCTGGCTACTCCATTTCCTATACTGTACCCTACCTCCCCATGGCTATTCTGTAACTACCTATTTGTACTTCTTCTTTTTTAAAAAAAAATTATTTTATTGTTGTTCAATTACAGTTGTCTTCTACTCTTTTTCTGACCCCATTCTGCTGTTAAAATTTCACTAATTGCTGGCCAGTTAGTTTTTGTGTTTTTTTTTTTTTAACAAAATACCCCAGGGCATAAATTCTTCTACCCGTGAATCCAGACTTTCTGGGATCAGAGCTTGACATTTGTTCTGACCCCAGGAAGCCTCCTTCCAGTTGTCTTATTCCCAGTTCTCTCCTGCAAACTAGCCAGCCTACAGACTAGGCTTTTTCTTTATTAGGTACATAAATCTCCCTCCAATTGTTTTTGATCTCAACCTCCACTGTTCTTGAGAGTTCTCCTGGGTTAAAATTTTCCAAGCTGTTTTGCAAATGAAGTCGGGTTTTGGGGGAAGAGGTTAGGAACTATCTGTTTTATGACATCTTCTCCCATAAGCAAAATTGTCTGAGCCAGGGCTCTCTCTGGAGCTGGGGTTGGGGACAATGTCAAAGTTCTCTCTGGGTGACACTCCACAGTGGAGCCTCAGTATCACAGTAAGAGTTGAGGGAGAGAAGGTAACCCCCAGCTCTTGACTGCACTTGCCTGGGACTTATCCTCAGAAACAGGCAGAGGGGATTTTATGAGAAACACTGAAGTCCTGCTGACTTCAAGGAAGAAAGCCCTCTCTCTAGGAAATGGAGAATAGGGAGCCCTGTGTTCCTGGCTGCAGCAGTCTCCAGTGGAGTGTCTGCCTCACTCTGCTGCATGTAGGGTAGGGAGAGTGGTCTTAATTCAGATACCATAGACTTTCATGTTGTAGAAAATTTCTTAATTTTTCTTGAATACATGTTTCTTTGTTTGCTGTTTACACTTAGGACTGTTTCCAAAGGCTTTAACTGCTGTGTTTTAAAACAATTGTCACCAGTTTCACTAGGGAGAGTCCATGGAGCTCTTCCTGCTGTCACACCGCTATCCATAACATCTTTTGTCTTGACAGCTGTCCACTAAGCTGCCATTCTGAAGATCATACAACTCAACCCTATTAGAGAGTCTCTATTTCATTATGGGAATTCAGGGCCCTTCAGGTACCCATTTAAACAGAACTCTTCTTTATATGAGGCTGCCCAGATAATTCCAAATCAAAGGTGCTCTAGGAGACCCAGTTCCTAATCAGTTCTTTCTAAACACTTTTGTATGATACAATGCTAACATTTTTCGTCTTTCACAAATAACAGCTGTAGTTAGTCATTGTCCTTTTTAAGTCATTCTTAGTGACATAATATCTTGGGTTTAAGATTAGAGCACATCAACAGCTATCATTTTAAGTTGTCACTTACTCCTTTGTTTGTATTATCACCACAGGCGGAGCCAGCAGGCGTGGGCAGAGCAGTTTTAGAGTAATAGCAGCACTCTGCTTGTGTGGCCTCGCCCCACTGGCGCTTCACGTGGGGCTGCCTAGCTGCTCTGGAGGCGAATCTCTGCTGTGCTGGTCTGTGCTGCTTGCAATCGTTTGGGATGAATTATGCAGAGGTCTGTCTAGCAATCTGTGATAGTCAAGAGATCCTTCAGTTTCCATTGCTAAATGGTGATGTATAAACAAAAAGGGCAGAAGCTCCTTTTAGCTATATTGTACAAGAAAGCACAAAATTTCTATTTCCCACAGAATATACTCAAATATGTTAAATCACACGTATCATTCTCTCTGGAAAGGAAGAGATACTTTGCCTACATAGGAGTGACGCTGAGTCAGTCAGTTAAGGACTTATAACAAGGAAAGATTGAAAATAGAGAAAATTATAACAAATTTGGAAATATTGATGAGACAATTGGCAATATTGATGAGACAAAATTCTTAGGTTTTATTTTAGATATCATGCTAATCACTCAGATTTGATGTTTTTACACCCTTCACTGTGGTTTAAACAAATGTCAAGAAAATTTCTCTTTTTTCCTTTATTTTTATTGTTGACACTATTGCAGATGTCGCCCCACCCTGCAACACCAGCCTTCCCCCCTCCTCCCAGCCCCAGCTCCTCTTTCCCTCTGGCCATCACCACACTGCTGTCTGTGTCCATAGGTTATGCATATATGTTCTTTGGCTGATCCCTTCACCTTCTGTCATCAGTCCCCCTTCCCTCCTTCCCTCTGACAGCTGTCAGTCTGTTCCATGTGTCCATGACTCTGTTTCGAGAAAATTTCCACTTTTGGTTATAATATTCAAATCCATGCTTTCCTTTAATACCTCATTCTCCTCTCTTTTTATGGTCAGTACATTTGGGTTATATAGGGACTTCCAAAACTCTTAAGAGTAAAAAGTGCTTCCAATTGGAGTTTAAGTAACGTCTTGCCAACTGTTTCAGTGTTGGAAATGAAGAATGTAATCTTCTCATGAAATTTTCCATGCAACCCAATCCATGCAATATGGAGCTGCATGTGCATTGGCCCAGGCACACTGGGCATTATTAGCATGACTTTTCTTCAGGAAATAACAGCAACTTTAAAATCAGAGTGGAGGACAAGGAAGGGAAGAAAAAGAAGGAAAAAGGAAAAAGGAATAGTTCTTCTAAAGACAGTTCAGTCACAAATACTTGAAGATGAGTTTCTCCCCCACTTTTTATTGTGAGAAATGTTTGAAAAACATCTTTCTGACATATCATGCATCATGCTTGACCTTGTCATTTAAATTTAACGTAAAGAGAAAACAATTTCTTTTTCTTGAAGGAATGGTCATGACATCTTGCAGAAGCATTTTCAGTCAGTTGAAGTTAATCAGCCATTTCTTTCTCTGTTTTGTCTGCTGTCACTGTGAAAGAGAGGGACAGCGTTCCATGGAGTTGTTTTATGTGCCCTATCAACATGTCCCATGACATCTGGTGGCGTTGGTGAGCTCACCTGATGGACCGCAAAGGACCCTGATTTATGAACCCATAATTGGGTTTCCAATAAACATTTGTCAAAATAATACATTAGTTCAAACCAATGCCTTCTTTATTTATTCATATAAAAGAGCACTTAACTTTCAACAAAGAATTGCCTATCATCAAAAACACTCTATAAATGAATCGAATTTATGAAGACACAGCTCCAGAGCGTGCCTGCTCAAAGGCTACGGCTTGTTTGAACTCTTTGGAGGACTTAGTGTTCTAAAACTTGCGTGTTTTCACCATATTCTTTTATATTTTACATCCGAACGATACAAATTTTAATATTAATTTGCTAAGGTACTTGTTACAGGATCACTGTAGTGACTTAAAAATGTGTAATTATGAGACTAGAATAAAGAGCAGCTGTCATTCTAGAGCTATTTCAAATTCTGTTATGACAACATATTTTTATCTATTTTTATTTAGTTTACTTCTAAGTAAGAACAAACTGTACACCGACCTCAAACTAGTTTATAAAATGGTAAAGCTTCTGATAAGGAAATTATCTTTGATCTTCATTTTAAGTATTTCAGCTGCTTTATCTGTTTTCTCATTAACAGATTAGTCTTTGTTTCTATTGGACATTTACATCAATAAGTAAGGTACTAATTTATATAGCATGTATGTCTTAGAGCCTTCATTTTGTAGAGTAATTATTACAAAGCATTTTATAAATATTATATTAATATTTAATAGTCATTATCTTCTTTTTTGTTGTGGTGTAATATACATAATATAAAATTTATCATCTTAGGGAGTTTTAAGTATAAAATTCAGTAGCATTAAGTACATTCACAGTGTTGTACAACTGTCATCACTATCCATTTCTAGAACTTTCTCATCATCTCAAACAGAAACCGTACGCATTAAACATTAACTCTCCAGCCCCTGGTAACCTCTTTTCTACTTTCTTTACAAATTTGACTATTCTAGGTACCACATGTAGTTGAGTCATATAATATTTGTTATTTTGTCTCTGGCTTATTTCACTTACAGTATTTTCAAGGTTCACCCATATTGTAGCATATATCAAAATTTCATTTCTTTTTATGGCTGAGCAATATGCCATTGTATGTTATACCACATCTTGATTATCCATTCTTCTGTCAATGGACATTTGGGTTGTTTTTGCCTTTTGGCTATTGTGAATAATACTGCCATGTACAAGTAGCTGTTTGAGTCTCTGCTTTCAATTTTTTTGGAGTGGAATTGCTGGATCATATGGTAATTGTGTGTTTAACTTTTTGAGGAACATCACTAACCCCTTTAAAGATTTATAAAAGTGTCATTTCTTCTACTAAGTATTGGAATCATTGTAAGTCATGATTTGTTTTGAAAATGTTTATATATAACCAGGTTAAGTTCAGCTGTTCCTATCAATACATATTTAGAAAGCAGTGCCTGTGTTCCCAGTACAGCGATAGCCAGTGAGGTCACAGAGATAAATAAGTTAAGGTCCCTGATCTTGAAGGACCCTTAATAGTCTCCAGGTCTTAGGAGAGTTCAGTCAGTTGCAATAGTCTCAAGTCTGTTGTAAAATTTGGTGAGCCTTATTTGTTTGAGAATCAGAAATAAGTTAAAAAATACTTTTGTTTTCTTTTTCACAAAAAATGTAGAAATCACTATTGATATTATGGACCATATTTTGATAAAGAAAGGTTGAACCTGAATAATTTTATGGTCAGATCCTGAATAATTTTATGATTGTGTTGGCGATGAAATAACACCAGGTGTTAGACCAGTGGAGGCAGACCAGATCTCGGTTCAGTTAGCTCGATACTTGAGTTTTGGCTAAGAAAGAACTCAGAGCCAAAACGCAAAGTATACGAAAGAAACTTTATTTAGAAAGTAACAGAGGTAGAAGAAGTGAGCTGTAGAAAAATGGGCTCAGGAAACAAGTTGCAGAGACAAAAGAAGGGCCCTTGGAGCTTAGGAGAAAGAGAGAGGCAAGGAAAACGGCCTGGGGTGGGGAAAGGCATATGTGCTTCATAGAGAGAGCCACACTGTCTTCTGTCTTGAGGGTATTTATCTGGAGGTCTCAGGGGAGGATCCCAATAGAATATGCATCAGCTTTCCAGGTGTGTCCTTTCAGGGTTGTGGTCTCTACTGATTGGCTGGCATCAGGGCAGGGGACATTAGTCAATGCAGCTGGGCCTGATGTCAGCCATGTCTTTGCTTGTCTGGTTTTGCTGTTTTTCTGGGCCTGGAGCTGAAACACAATTGAGGTCTAGACATTATCCCTAGGGGTTAATGCTTAAGGGAGTGGTCATGCAAGGGCCTGCACGGGAGTCACATGAAGCCACTCTTTGACCCCTTGTTCCTCTTCCAAGGGGGTCTACCGCATGACTAGCGATGTGCCAGGGGAGTAAGGGTCAGGGGAGGGACAGAACCATATGACCAGTGACATGAAAGGTCAAGGGGTCTAAACTGCAATGTAGACTAGCAATATACTAGGGGAGGAAAGGTTACCCTGGGGGCAGGGTCCTTGTTTTCCCAGTTTTGTCTGTTACTAGGCAGCTGGTGCTTTCTGCCCTGGTGACCTTCTTTATCTGGCCTATCCTCCTCGCTCTGCTCATGCCTGTCTAACTGCCTACCACAACTGGAGATGTAAAAAGGGATTGATCTGAATAAGAAGGAAACTTAGTCTGAGGTCTACGAGAAACATTAGAGAGGGATAGTTGTGAGTCGTAAAGTGGACTGAGGGATTCCCACTGTATACTCTCTGCCTAGAATTTGAGTGAAAGCTTAATACATGTAGCAGTGGAACATTACTTCAGAAGAATGGTGATTGATTTTGAAAAAATGTTGAGATACAGTGGTCTTTCTTACTTAGTCCACTTGTTCAAGGGACCTACTGGGCCTTTTTGCAAGACAGAGCAGGGACCATCCAACTAAAATTCTGTAAGATGGCTTTTGGGTATTTTGTCAGTTTGCATTCTGCTGCTTTTTAGCATTTCCGCAGATTTGGGTTTGAGGTCAGAATCTCCCCCTAGACAACTTGAAACAGAATTTCAGAATTCGTGGTTGGCTGCTCGGGCCCTTGGGAGATCTCAGTAGCATTTTCTTTCTATGTACACATCATTTTTGTAAGTGATACATAAACTTAATTTGTAAGTGTTTGAACTTTTTAGCCAAATGAAATTTGAGATTAAAAAGTACATCTAGCACTCATTTTTGAAGAAAATAGATTCGTTTTCCCTGTCATTTTACAGTGGATATAAGGCCAGTCAACTGTCTCTTCCTACTATTTGAAGCACAAATGCCAAATGATGGTGCTGCTCCTCTTCAAATTAGTTTTCAAGTATGAGGGATGGGGACTTAAACCCGGCCTGGCCTTGTGCTGGGCCTTTAGTGTACACTGGCCGATAACCAGCGAGCTAGGTAGAGTAGCCTCCATTCCTAGGTAATATATTGGCATCTGCTCCTGAAGTCTGCCACTGGTATTACTCCTGATGAAACTTTAGACTCGGCTTTGTCAGAACCTGATGGTTTATCCTGTCAAAGCTTTACCTTGGCTCTCACTGATGTTGCATTTGTCTCGAGTCTCTGCCATGTGCTGCAAATAACACAGGCTGCCTCCTTATATGGCTTCTTCTGTGGGGCTTCTTGATCTCCCCATTGGCGGCCTCACATCATGACTGTTATTCTGTTACCTTCTCATTGTTTCCTCATGGGTATGTGGAAACCTCTGGGTTACTCCACCAAGTGAGAGATTAAGAATGATAATTAGGCCCTCTTTCTGCCTGACTATCCTTTTCTGACTGCTTTACTCTGTTGGGGCTGTACTGTATTAGCATAGGGTTGCCTTGAGTCTCAATGGACAAAGATCTCCTTTGCCCTCAACATTTCTTTCCTCTTATCTAAAAGTTTCTTCTCTCTGGGACTTTAGCCTAAAGAAGGGAGGTAAGCAAATACTTGTTTCTTTTGCTGCTTCTCTTCCCTCTGTCTTCCTTTCTCTTCTCAAAATTTACTTGCAAAGGAAGAAATAGACTTTCACATATCTTACTACCTTATTTGAGCCCCTTTTATGTAAAAATCTATGAGTGAGTCAGCCAGATCTGCCTTTTCATTTGTTAAGCAGGGCCATAAAGAAATTTAGAAAATCCTCTCATACAAAACCTGACTTTCAAGACTATTTCCTATCCTTGTTAACTTGAAAATTCAACCAGTGACTACTATCTTATATTTCTCTTTATATTGATGCTGCAACAGTTTTAACCTCTTCACCTACATGCTCAAGGAAAATGGGTACCTTAGGATGTCTATATGGTATATAAAAGAGGAAAGCCTGTTAACATACTTCAAAAATATTATGCTTGTTATCTATGGATCAAGTGACTGTTTTAGTTAATTTGGTTTGCATGTAACTTTAGTCTATAAGTGAAGATAGAGTTAGGCTAACTCAGAAGATAATATAGGGGACTTCTGGTCAAGATGGAGATGTAGGTAAACATGGCTCACCCCTTGCACAACCACATCAAAATTATAGCTAAACTATAGAACAACCATTATTTAGAACCATCAGAAATTGAGCTAGATGGAAGTCCTACAACTATGGAATTAAAAAAGAAATTACAACATGACTGGCAGGAGGGGTGGAGATGTGGAATGGGCTGCTTCCACACCCGTGTGTGGTGGATAAAAATCGGGAGGGATATTTCAGGAGTGAAGGGTCCCAGCACCACACCAGAACCCCCAGCCCAGGGTTCCAGTGTCAGAAAGAGAAGTCACCATAACTTCTGGCTGTAAAAACCAGTGGGGATTGAGGTTGTGGAAGACAGAAACTGTTGGACTCCCTGGCAGATCCTCTTAAAGGGCCTGTGCACATACTTAGACTCACTTCCTGTGAGCTCAGCATGGGGCCAGCATATTGAGAGGCATCAAAGTCATACGGGGAGGAACTGAACTGTCTGGCACCAGGGCAAGGGTTGGGGACAACTTTCTCCCAGACAGAAGTGCTGGCAGAGGACGCTGTTCTTTTTCTGAGTCCTCCCCCAACAGAGCTGTGGAGCCAGCAGGTGGGTGCCATATCTGAGACTCCATTAATCTGGTTCACACTGTTTGCCCCACCCTGGTGACTCCTTGAGGCTCTGCCCCATTCAACTTCTGGACCTATCCAAGCTGTTTCCGATGGATTTCCATATGAATGGCTTGCCTTGACCCATGCTTCATATTTTTCTAAATTATCTCAAACAAGCAGCATCTGGCTTCAGCAACCCCCATATCTCTTGCTAAGTTGCCCCAGGGTTGGCCTAGCAGCAGCTAGCCTTGATTCACAGCTTGGCCTTGCCTGAGTACCTCCAAGCCCAGAACAAGTAGTAGCCATCTGCAGATCGCTTTGTAGCTTATGCTGTGTGACCTCAAGTGGGACACAGGGGATGATTGACCTTGGATGTCCCAACAGCAACCAAGGCTCAACTACAACAGGAGGGTGTACACAGCCCTCACAGTGGTCCCATCTCAAGTACCCAACTTGGGTGATAGGGAATGCTGTGCGACTGGACCTAAAGGACACCTACAATGTTAGGCCACTCTACCAATCCTGGGAGACACAGCAGCTCTATGTAATACATAAAAACAAACACAGGGAGGCTGCCAAAATGGAAAGACAGAGAACATGGCCCAAATGAAAAAACAGAACAAAACTCCAGAAAAAGAACTAAAAAATGGAGACAAGCAAGCTACTAGACTCAGAGTTTGAAACACTGGTTATAAGGATGCTCATTGAACTTAGTGACAACTTCAACAGCATAAAAAAAGACATGATATCCATAAAAAACCCAACAGAAATGAAAGATACACTAATTGAAATAAAGAACAATTTACAGGGAATCAACAGTGGAGTGGATAAAGCTGAGAATCAAATCAGTGATTTGGAATATAAGGAAGCAAAAACTACCCAATCAGAGCAGCAAGAACTAAAATGAATTAAAAAAATGAGCATACTGTAAGGAGCCTCTGGAACAACTTCAAGCATACCAACATTCACATCACTGGGGTGCCGGAGAGCAAGAAATTGGAAACCTATATGAAAAAATAATGACAGAAAACTTCCCTAATTTGGTGAAAGAAATAGACATATAAGTCCAGGAAGTACAGAGAATCCTGAACAAGATGAACCCAAAGAGGTCCATCCCAAGACACATCAAAATTAAAATGCCAAAGGTTAAAGACAGAGACATTGTTGTAAGGAGCGAGAAAAAATTCAGTTACCTACAATGGAGCCCCCATAAGATTGTCAGCTGATTTCTCAGAAGAAAGTCTGGAGGCTAGAAGGGATTGGCAAGAAATATTGAAGGTGATGAAAAGCACAGACCTACAACCAAGACTACTCTACCCAGCAAAGCTATCATTTAGAATCAAAGGGCAGATAAATAGTTTCCCAGACAAGAAAAAGCTAAAGGAGTTCATCACCACCAAACCATTCTTTAATGAAATGTTAAAGGGACTTATTTAAAAGAAGAAGATCAAAACTAGGGACAATAAAATGGCAAAAAATATGTATCTATCAACAATTGAATCTAAAAAACAAACAAGCAAGCAGAACAGAAACAGAATCATAGATACAGAGAACATTTTGATGGCTGCTAGATGGGAGGTGTGCAGGGGGGAGGGGCAAAAAAGGTGAAGGGATTAAGAAGTACAGTTGGTAGTTACAGAATAGTCATGGGGATGTAAAGTACAGAATAAGAAATAAGAAGCCGAAGAACACATGCATGACACAAGGACATGGACAACTGTGTGGGGATTGCCTGAGGGAGTGGCCTGGGGCTAGGGGGAGTGGGACAAAAGAGGAAAAATTGGAACAACTGTAACTGCATAATTAATAAAATATAATTGAAAAGAAGGAAATATAGCCCATATCCATTGGTATGTAATGTGGTAGTAACCGAACTGTTTCTTGACTGTTCACTAATGATATCTTGTGGATTGTTCATCAGAGAACCCATTCTCATTCGTCAAGCCCCTTATCCTGTTTTCTGAGATCTGGGTAAAGCAGAAAGATGGTCTAATACTGTTGTAGCATGAATATTTTAGGACCTGGCAAAAAGATAATTTTGGATATTGACAGATCTTTTCAAGAATCACTTTTTAAAAATCAATAAAAATTGAGTTATGAAAAAAATTTTTCTAAATGGGTTTTAGATAAACAAAGTAAAACTTACATTATACAATGGAAAGTTAATGCCATAACACAGTGAGAATGCCTCTATTTTTTCATAATTCAAGTGTATTTTCCCTCTTAGACTGTATGCAACTTGAGACCAGGACTGTGTCTTATGCCCTTTGTAACCCCCGACTCCAGCATGATAACTGGAACACTGTAAATGCTGACACATTTGCTGTCTGTGTAGATCTTTGCTTATCTCTGAACAAAAAGCTTGTGAAATAGATCACCAAGAAATTATGTATATTTACTTTTAGTGTTCTATGCTTGGGACAATAACCCCATGACGGAGGAACCTAACAATTTGAATTGTTACAAATAATTTTGAATGGTCCAATTTAATACTAGGGATAGTGGGGGAGAAATAGATTTCTTGGCAATCTAATCTAGTTTAAAACATCCTGAAGTGCCTCGGCTATCATAGCCCCCACAGGCAAACAAGCCAGAAACCCTGTAATATTTACGACCCTGAAAGGAGTTCAGAAACGTATGCCGAATAAGGTTTCATCTGATGCACTGCAGTCCCTCTCCATTGTGGTATCTCCTGGTCGAAACATCATCCTGAAATACCATGGCGCCTTTTTTTATTCACACAAATGTTTGGAAAGAAACAACCTGTGAGAAGATGAGCAACAAAATCAGTCCTTTGATTTCTAATTTATGAGTTGCAAGTCTTTGCTTTTTAGGATTGAAAAGGTTTCAGTTTTCCCCATGTCTAGCCAGGTATGAAGTAAATGTTTTGGTATCACTGTTTAAAAATTTTAATCCAAGGATCAAAAGCATTGTATTCTTGGTTTAAGTTGAGTGTTTTGAGAATTATCACTATTTTCTTAAGGCTATGCCCATGGGCTTGACAGGAAATCAATGGATTATGAAAATATTACAGTAAAATATTATTTGTGCATGTAAGAGAAATGTGTGTTTGTGATAAAACTAATACATACTAATTGTACTATTATAACACAAGTATTGTTACTTTGTAAAAAGCCCTAACATTAGGATTACTGAATGTTCAGAAATGTTCTTTGAGTGGTTTAAAACGGATGAGACCAATAGATATGGTGAGGTAAGCAGTTGATCACTGTGTTTCAGGGATTTTTAGTTTGGGTTGCCCAACTGAAAAAGGGGTACTATTTAGCATGTCTAAGGATACAATGGCACGCAGCACAGCAGGGCTATGGCCTGATTCATCCAGAGACTGTGCATTAACAAGTTGGCTCTGTCAGTGATGTTTTATTATGCCTGGAAGAAATTAACCGAGTGCTCTCTACGGGTCATGGTTACAGAGCTACACAACTTTTTTCTTCTTCCATCAGGCTGACTTGTACCTTGGCTTAGCACATAAAGCTTAGAACAAGCTCCACATTACATGCGGAATGGGATGATCCTGTTTGCTTTAAAGTGGTCTCAACTTGTGTGTTTTGGGGAAGGGAAGAAATATTTGGATTAAGTATTGTGTGTTAATCTTTTGGAATATGTATGGCTCAGACTCTGAGAAGGAAATTGATAACTTTATGGTAAAGTGGTTTTTTTCTTTTGACCTAAGGGTTTTTTTTTTAAGATTTTATTTTTATTTTTAGACAGAGGGGAAGGGAGGGAGAAAGAAAAAGAGAAACATCAGTATGTGGTTGCCTCTTCTGCACCTCCTACTGGGGACCTGGCCCACAACGCACGTATGTGCCCTGACTGGGAATCCAACTGGTGACCCTTTGGTTTGCAAGCCGGTGCTCAACCCACTGAGCCACACCAGCCAGGGCACTGACCAAAAGTTAAAAAAAAAATTTTATTGTTGTTCAGTTATAGTTGTCCCCATTTTTCACACATTACTCTCTCCTGTCCTACCCACTCCTACTTCCCACATTCAATCCATCCCCCCCACCATTGTCTTTGTCCATGGGTCCTTTATACATGTTCCTTGACTTGACCCTTTCCCTTCTTTCCTCTGTTATCCTCCTCTCCCCTCCCCTCTGGTCACTATCAGTTTGCTCTTTATTTTCATGTCTCTGGTTCTCTTTTACTCGCCTGTTTGTTTTGTTGATTAGGTTCCACTTATAGGTGAGATCATTTGGTATTTGCCTTTCACTGCCTGGCTTACTTCACTTAGCATAATTCTCACCAGTTCCATCCATGCTGTTGCGAAGGGTAGGAGCTCCTTCTTTCTTTCTGCTGCATAGTATTCCAGTGTATAAATATACCACAGTTTTTTGATTCACTCATTTACCGATGGGTACTTAGGCTGTTTCCAGCACTTGTCTATTGTAACTAACGCTGCTATGAACATTGGGGTGTATAGGTTATCTTGAATTAGTGTTTCAAATTCTTAGGGTATAATCCAAGCAGTGGAATTGCTGGGTCAAAAGGCAGTTCCATTTTTAGTTTTTTTGAGGAAGTTCCATACTGTGCAGCCACCAGTCTGCATTCCCACCAACAGTGCACTAGGGTTCCCCTTTCTCCACAACCTTGCCAACACTTGTTTGTTGATTTGTTTGTGATGGACATTCTGACTGGTGTGAAATGGCATTTCATTGTGGTTTTAATTTGCATCTCTCTGATGGCTAGTGATACTGAGCATTTTGTCATTCTTGCTGATACCTGTTCTTCCTTTAGTTTTCTCCTAAGTAAATGACACCGCCATTCAAGCCAGACACCTAGGAGTCATCTGTGATCCTTTCTTCTCCCTTCACATTCACTCCCTTCCTTCAACCCATTAGTTAAGACTTTCAAAGTTTATTTCTAAAATATATCTTAAATCTGTTTACATTTCTCTATCTCTGCTGATACTATCTTAGTCAATCCACTATATATATATATATTTTTTTTTGCATAAACTGCAGCAGTAGTAACAAAGTAGTATTTTTCTTCTTGTTTTATCACCTTCCAACCCATTTCCACATGCCAGTGAGAGTGAATGGACTTTTAAAAACATAGGTACATTTATGTTAATCCTCAGCTTTGAACACTTGACTGATTTCCCACGGTGTTTACCTATTTATTTATTTTATTTTAATTTTACTTAATTGTTATTCTATTACAGTTATCACAATTTTTCCCCTATTGCTCTCCCCTGCCCCACCCACCCCCCTCTCCCACAGTCCCACTGTATTTATAAATAAAATCAAAACATTGTGTCATGGGTTACAAGGCCTTACATGTTCTGTCCTATGATACCTTTCTGATCTCAAAGTTCTTCTCTTTGATGATTATACTCCATCCACCATGGTCACCTCTTCTAAAAATCACTCCCCATCCAGGCACTCTTATTTCCTAAAACAGTGTCTTATTTGTTTATTTTTCTTATGCATCACCTTCCTTACTTTGTAGTTATATTCTGCTTATTTACTAATTTACCTGTTTGTTGACTGTCTCTTAGTTAGACTACAACCTCCGTGAGTGTAGAGATTATGACTTTTATTTATTGTAAAATAACTAACAAACTGTGAGTGTTTATTACCATATAACTAGCATCTATTAGTCGAATGAGTGAACGAATTTATCTGAAGCTCCTCAGAGATTCTGGAGAAATGTATGAAATCTGGGTGCAAGTGGCCATACCAGTTGTTAACATTAGACACCATTTGTGCTGGGTTGTTCAGAATATATTTGATGGTCTGGGACATTTGTTTTCACTAAATTGCTATAGGGAAATGTCAGTGGGGATTGAGTGGTCTTAGAGACTGTGTCATTTTGACATACTCTGCTAAGTCATTACTAGAGAATTGGGTTACACACTAGCCTATTTACAGTGTGGTTGCAATTTGGCAAGGCCAAGTCCATAGCTGGCCATCTGTGTTGTAGGTCCTTCCTTTGCTCTGGAATGGTGAGACAAAAGCACTCCTGTCTTTCCAAAGCTGATGAAGAACAGACTTCTTCCCTGGAATAGGGCCGAATGGTAATGTGCCTCTAAGGACTGCACTGAGTAAACCTTTAGAGCAAGGTACAGTCAAAGCCGATTAAAATCACACTATTTCACAACACGGCTTACAGGCAAAGACGTACACCAGGAAGCTGTGAAGAGAGAGAGCTGGCTGCCCGGGGACCAGCAGCCTGGTTCTGTTCTCTCACCCTCGTGAGCTGTTTGTTCAGTACTGCGTGGAAACAGATTTCCTGGCTTGTCTACTATACCTTCAGCTTTCTCTCTGTCTCACTTATTGATAAGATGCCTGTAGATGTCTCAGAGTTTTCCACTTCGAGATCGAGAGTTGAGACAACACTCTGTTTCTCTGTTGCATCCTTGAAAGAAAATATTTAGTGATATCTGAGGAAAATTGAGAAAAAGAATCCTATCTCTTAGAAATCTTCAGTATGTTACTAACATATAGAGTTGCCATCTTTTTTTCTTTTTTTTCCCGAGGGACTGGACTATATCTAAGGAAGCTGTCCACTGGTGTTCTGGTATTCAGTCTGTCCTGCAAGGTGATGAAAAGAGTGTTGTTCCTAGAATTTAAAGAAGGGTTCAAATTATGCCTCTGTCACTTAACAATTTGAGGACTTTAGGAAAGTCACTTAACATTTCTGAGCCTCAGTTTCCTTCTGTAAAATAAAAATAACAGCTGCTTTACCTAGCTCATAGGGTTGTTTTAAGAATCAAATAAAATAATGGACGTGAGGGTGTTTTATATCTTGTGAAGCTCCTTGCAAATGGAAAGTACTATTGTTCTTGCCAAGGTTTTGTTTTTCCCCCTTTCTTTAAAGCAAATGTTGACATTTTCCAACCATTAGTTAATCATTTCTCTAGGGCCACAGTTTATTTTTGCAGACAGAACAGGTGTCAGGCTACGTGATGAGATTTGGAGGAAAGTGGAGGAAGAAGCCCTAGAGTCTTTTAAGTGACCTTCCAGCCTTCAAAGAGAGGCTGGCTCATAGAAAACACTCTTCCTCGTCATGCCTCTTCTTAACAAGGCCCCTTTGGAAGTTCAAGCTTCTGATATAGAGCATATAGTCGGGTGAATATTGTTAGTGCGTGTTAAAGGGGGTTATAGATGCATTAATTCAAAAGACTTCACCCATTAGTTCATTGTAAAGGCAATCAGAACCGTCTCAGCATGTATATTGACCCCATTAAAAATCAGTCTAGTTCATTGTATTGCATAACATTTTTAAATGTTTTTTTTCTAAGCAACAATATTTTGATTAAAAGCAATTTTATTTTTCTTCTATGAATTTCATCAGGACAGTTTTTAGTGGTTTAATTACAAGTTTTGTTCATTTATCACAATCGTCATAGAAGAAGATTTTATCGAAATTATTTTAGATTGTTTGGGAAGAATAGGAATATTTGTGGTCATGAGTAATTCAAGTAGAAGATGAAGGGCTCTTTATGTCTGAATCTGCTAATTCCCCCTCCAACTATTACACTACTTATAGTATTTGCCTCAAAACATAAAAATATGACTTACCAATTATATTTTATAATAATTGACTTAATAATAATAAATAACAATTTAAGAAAAGAAAGGAGAATAGCTTAAACTTCTGGCAGTAGGTTAGATAATCATTTGAACTTAATAACTGCCCAGGATGGTGAAATGAACCATTTCAGTATCAGCAAAAGTCAGTTCTGAACAGTGAGGTGCTTTAGCAGCAAACGTGCCTTGTTTCCTACCACCCCTCTCCCCACTCCAGAGTTAAGACTTCACCTACTCTGAAAAAGCAGACCGAGAAGATCCCCCTTACCTTCCCAACCCACATGCCCACAGGCACTGAGAGGACCAAGTTTCTGACAAATTTTGGTAGGAAAATTCATAGTTAAAGTACATAAGACATTATCAGAAAAATGGAGTTAGACAGATTGAAGTTTTTAGGATCCTACAAAAGTTCTTATAAATATTCTATGAAGTCAAGTAAATAAAATAATGAACATAGCACATGAAATAAAAAGTACAGTCAGTGACATTTCAATCACTGTACTCATAATAATGGATACTTTACAATTCACTTCCATCAATCACTGCTTGCTGTTTAGAAAATTTTCAGGATCACTGTCTCTACAGTTTTCATGAGATGTAAAATAAATGTTTGCCTTATGGGAGATAAGCATATACTAAGTCATTGTTTCTTTTGTGTCGAATGCCTTGTCTGAATGACTTTTGGACTTTATGATCCAGAATTGTTGACTCCAGTCTCCAGGTTTTGCTGTGGTCCCAGAAGTACAGCATAAATAGGCACCTGAAATTTATCAAGCTTTGGGTAGCCTTTACTTTACATATTTGGCATAACTAAATAGATATTTCCTAAATTATGTCCTCGACTCAAATTCTATATCCTTGGCTCTGATCACTGCAATTTGCACAAAAACCATTCCTCCTGATTTTATGTGTAACTCAACTTCCTCCCTCTGTACAGAAGTAGAAGCGTAATTCCAAGGCCCAACGTTCCTTTTCCTCAGCTTCCTTTATTTCTGGAGAGTGCCGATGCAAAAATTTCTATCGTTGCTCTGCCATCCACTCTATCTTTTCTTTTTCCAATCACCAGTTCCTTCTTTTTCTACTTATTTCTAATAGGAACGACTTATAATTTATGTATTCAGGAACTCATATTCTTATGGTGGCTAAAAAGGTGTACAGGAAAGTAGAATTTCTGGTAAGAGAAAAGTGCTGTTAGAAAAAGATTAAGGTCTTTTTATTTAGCATTTTAAATTATTTTCATGTGTCAAGTGGGTTTATGAGATTATCCCCATGAGTGAAGCTTTGAATGGAGATGGGGTGCAGGTGAGGGTGAGATAGAAAGGGGAATAAGAACTTCTGAATCCTTGATCAGGAGTACAGGTGTTCATACAAAAGAGTTGGGGGTATGCTGAAGGAAGGGCACCAGGAATACTTAGGATAAAATTGTGTCCATTTCACTATTTGCCCAAAGTAGAAATAAAGTCCTCATTCTTAAAGAACTTGAAATCTAGTTTCTGTAGTAAGAATTTCTTGCTGTGGAATTGTGAGTCACTGGAATATATTATCAAAATAAGTAGTAGTCTTTTGAGAATTTTTAATGAAAAAATAGATCACAATATTTTTAGGGCCGGATTGCCATAATATTATGTAGACAGTACTAGAAAAAATGAGCTGTATACACTATAATTCTGTGCTAGTGAATAAGAAAATATAAAACAAACCTTTTTTATCTGTGTTTTTATTGTTGACACTATTACAGATGTCCTCATTCCCCTCCCCACCTTTGCCCGCCTCCACTCAGCCCCTGCCCCCTTTCCCTCTGGCCATCACTGCATTGTTGTCTGTGTGTGTGTGGGTGTTTGGCTAATCCCTTCACCTTTTTTCATCCGGTCCCCTTGTCCCCTCCCTGCTAAGACCTGTCAGTCTGCTCCATGTATCCATGCTCCCCAAACAGACCATTTTTATTTAGGAAAAAAAAGTCTATTTTCAGCCATTGTGTCTTTTAGAAAAGGAGTATTTGAACACTTGATTAGCTTTATCCTCTATTGTACCTGTTTTAAATGTTAGCATGGTGCCTGGCACAGCACATAGTGAGTACACAACACTTGTATAATGTTTTTAGTACAACTATAAGTACAAGATTATTATTTTCAATCTAGAATTTTTCTGTAGTATAAGCTAAGGGTTGTATTTGCTTTTAAAATTAGGTTTTATAACTGTTTAAATTTTTTTTTTTATTCAGGGATGACCCTTCTTATTTATTTCTTTATTCCCTAGCCTAGTAATCTTATTCTCATTTTTTTTCATTGCCACTGTATTAGTTTGTTAGGGCTGCTGTAACAAAATACCACAGACTGGATGGCTTAAACGACAGAGATTTATTTTTTCACAGTTTTGGAGGCTAGAAGTTCATGGTCAATGTGTGGACATGTTTGGTTTCTTCTGAGGCCTCCTTGCCTTGCAGCTGGCCACCTTCTCATGGTGTCCTCCCATGGTCATCCTTTGGTCTGTGTGTTTGTTGTCTGTATCCTAATCTCTCATTAGAGGAATACCAGTCATGTAGTATTAGAGCTCACTCATATGACCTCTTTTTTTTTCAACTACCTTTCTAAGGACCCTATCTTCAAATACAGTCTGAGGTACTGGGGGTTAGGCCTTCAACACATGAATTTGGCAGGGGGCAAAATTTAGCTCATAACAACTACCTTGAGCAAGATGCCTTGTGCTGCATCAGGAGTTCAGGTACACCTCCTAAAGTACAGAGTGGGGCAAAAGTAGGTTTACAGTCATTCATATGGAAAATAATACAATAATTAATACATAATAATAAAGAATAAACTCTGTTTTATGTACTCACTACTGTAAACTTACTTTTGTCCCACATTGTAGGTCTATGTAAAAGACCAAATAAGGACTATGTGGATTTGAAAATCTATGAAGGAGATCATATCCTCTTGCCAACTATATACTGAGGATCTAAAAAACATTAGGCACCAAATCTACAAATTGGTAGTTACAAAATAATCACAGGGGTGTGAAGCACAGCCTGGTGAATATAGTTAATAATATTGTAATAACTATGTAGGGTACCAGGTGGGTACTAGATTTATTTGGAGTATCACTTCATAAATTATATAAATGTCTCACCACCGTGCTCTATACCTGAAGCCAATATAAAATGATATTGAACGTCAATTGTAATTGAATAAGAAGTTATATATTCTCTCTCTGAAATTCTATATAGGAACAATGGGAAGATGTTAGGAAGGGCAACAATTAGTGCCTGGTGAATAGGAATTATTACAGGAATTATTACATGTTCTATAGTCTTCTTGAACTATGGCATATGGTCTTAGATTTTGGATGGCTCGATTTAAATGGAAGCACTTCCTGAGAGATGTAACTCAGAAGGAATCATTAGGGTAACACGTACTAATTAGTATTAATAGAGATGTTAATAATAATATCAGAGAGGTCCTGCAAGATTCTGATGCTTTCTCAATCCTCCAAGTAAGGTTCAGTATAGTAGAACATTCAGTAGAATGTTCAGTATAGTTTCAGTGGCAAGAGTATTTTATTTTGACTGGGGTCAAGTTCCACATTCATCATGGTTCTCTGGTTTCTTCTTTGTGTGGACTCTTGGAACATGTAGGTCTGATCTTTGAAGTTTTTCTACAAGTTCTTTTCTCTGTTTAAGTTATTTGATGAATGATAAACTGTAATCTGTAGCTCTCCTCACCTCCACCCTGCCCCGCTCTCATCCTGATCAGATCCTCTTGCTTTCTTCTTCCCACTGGAGTTCTCAGTTAGACTTGGTTGGTTTTCTCATCCTTACTTCACTGAATGGCCTGCACCGATATCTTGAAAATGTGTTAGCCTGAATTCTTTTCTGAGTCTCATTGCCTGGGAGATTTATTTCCTCCTTTTATGCCTTCTCTCAATGTTTTCCTAGATATAATACAATGTTTTAAATTCAGACAATTCTCTCACAGAATCCTAAAATATCTTACCTTGAAAAAAAATTATCTTCATGTTTCAGTAAAAGGATATTTTCTTGAAGACTGCCTTAAGTAGCTCCACGTTCCTGTATTTCTTTCCTGGGACCACCCTGAAAGAGCTGCTTTGACAAGGGTCAGTCACTTCTGTCTCCCAAATTGCACAGCATGTCTGTGGATGCCATTGTTATCATCTCGAGTTTTAATAGATAAGTCATGAGGAAACCTACTAGACGCGTGGAAACTTAAGGATCCTTTGAAAATTGATCATTCATTTGTAGGACCCAGGGACACGCTCTATAAAATATCCAACTTCCTTCCTCTTTTCTCCACCCCTGTAACAACCACACTGGAAAAATACAATTTACTCCAAAGAGATTAAAAATGAATCATACTTCCTTCAGAGAAATCCAATGTATTCTTTTGGACAAAATTATATAATTAGGGTATGTAGCAGAATAAATAATTCATTGGGAAAAATTAGAGTCAGAGGCCTCAGAGGAGTAGAAAAAGTGTGTTGATAAAAGTGAGGTGCTATTACTCAGCGCTTATTTTGGGTCTTTGTTTTCCAAGGGGAAACTGTATTAGCTGTGTGTAGGGCCAAGGCATTTGTACAGCAAATTCTCAAATGTTGAATTTTTACTCTGACTTTCCAAGTTTTGAGCAGGTCTCAGTCTATCTTCTAAAGTGTGGGCTGCAGAAATGAGATGAAACTTGAACTAGTCAGTTTTGTGATGTGTCAGAGACTTTCTAAAAGGTCTCTTGGACTGTCTTCTATCATTAACAAAATCAAATACTGACTTCTTTTGGTTTGCCTACCATTTTTTCCCCATTGTTGAATGTTCTTCATCCAATATTGTAATTAGATAATGCAAATTTGCCTTTTAAAAATAGAAGCCATCAGTTGAGCCTAATTTAAGTGAGACAAAATGGCTTAAGTGGGTCTTATATTTAAATTATGAGAAATTTTGGAGCATAAGAACTGGCCTTCTACTTATATAAAATGTTTTACATTGATTTATGTTACTTCCTTTAAGAATTGTAATAGCTCTGCCTAGTTGATTTTGCAGGCTTTCTATTGCTCGTGTATAGAAGATCTTTTTCTGTTACAGCTGATTTGAGAAACTCTTCAGGTAACATTGCTGTAGTTGTCTCAAATATTGTGTATGTAGAAGTGGAGTTTAGCTGTTCAATATGTTGGTATACGTAAAGGATTGACTTCTTTTGAAATAAAAATGCTCATGTTATAGCATTAAAATGAATAAATTTATAGTAATATATTTTATCCTATTCAAAGTGTAGTTTAAAAGAAAAAGAATTCCTCGAACCTCTTTTTTTTTTGAAGGCCATTAAAAAATGAGTAGCAAGTAAAACACAACGCAGGCTACAGGCTCATAATATGTAGCGTCTGTAATGATCCCCCAACTTTTAAAATTTGTCGGACATAAAAGCGGTGCTAATCTGATTAGTGACTGTGATTGAATAAATCTACTGTAAAAATGGGCTGGGGCTCTGGTTTTTAACATGATACCATGAAAGTCATTTGAGAACTGCTGCTGTGGAACATAAAAGTCTCTTTGATGGAATATTTATTCCGTGATTAAAAACTATGTATATATGCGTACATGTGTGCATGTGACTTGTGTTGTTTATTTTCATAAATAGTTATAAAATTTAGTTCTTGGAAAACTGATAGGCAGGAAAGAAAAATAGAATGACACAAACAAATGTCAATCAGGGCTTGGATGGGAACATGGTTGGCAAAAATTAAGACCCACACTTACCCAACACTCTTTTTAACTTCCATGCTGCCCTCTGGCCGCCTCCAGACATACACAGAAAAGAAGAGAACTAATATATGAGAGACTATTGTGTGTCGGCATTTTACATGTGGTACCTCATTTATTTAGAAGAGTAAGGTGGAACTTTGGAAAGCTTGTGATGTTGAAAAAAATCTGTTGGCTATACTGCGAGACCTTGGAAATATTTCTCAGGCCTCCTAGCTAGGCTGTAGCGTATTTTTATATGTCACTTTAGCAGTCACAGATACTTCTTTTCAAGCTAAGAAGTTCATTTCTTGGCATCCACATATACTGCAATTAAACATTTTGCAAAATGCCAAAAATCTCTAGCAGTTTAAGCGAAGTCCAGAGAAATGTCAGCACTGCTTATTAATGTATTTATTGAACAAAGGTCATTTTCAAATTGTTAACATGTATGAAAATATGCCAAAAAAGGAAAGGTTTTAAGCAAATAAAATAAAAAATTGCTTAATTCATAGTTAATCTTGAATTTAAGCTGAACTTTCTATTTTTATCATGGTATGTATCTGTTAAAATGTCAAATTCTGTGATCCTGCTTTAATATATGTTTTTATAAATCCAGTGAACGTCTTATTTATAAATAAAATTACTCTATTCTTTTATAATGCTTTTTGCACAAGAATTTAATTATTAACAATGTCATGAAACAGGAGTGTAGACATCATATAAGACACTTTATACTATATGAGATGAGAGCAAATGGCTGAACAAAGTTAGAGTTTTGTTTCAACTTGGCTGCTTGGCATTTTTCTTAGTTCCAAGGCAATGTTTGAAAGAATGAACCAAGTTTAGTATCCTTTTTTAAAAATCCTCTCCCAAGGATATGTTTTAAAAAATTGATTTTAGAGAGAGTGGGAGGGAGAAAGAGAGGGAAAGAGGGAGGAAAGGAAGGAGGGAGGGAGAGAGAGTGAGAGAAAGAGAGAGAGGGGGGGAGAGAGAGATGTGGGAGAGAAACATTAATCGGTTGTCTCCTGTACTCTCCTTGACTGAGGATCGAACCTGCATCCTTTTTGTGTATAGGACAACACTCCAACCAACTGAGCCGCCCAGCCAGGGCAAGTTTGGTACCTTTTTTAAGGATTTAAACAGCACATTGTTTGTTTTGCGGGGGAGTCTTCCATCAGATTAATAAAAAGTTTTAAATGATTAAAAAAGTAAATTCCAAGTAAACTTGGATTTACATACATGATTTAACTGTGATACCAACAATTACACATCACTTAGTTCATGGTACTACCATGTGATTGGTCTCCCTTCTGTAGCTTACGAACATATACAGAGGAAGCCAGCAGTGGGGGTCCTGTATGGAGAGTGGGACAAGGGCTTCCAAGTTTGGGGTGGGGGCTAAGGGATGAATATCAAGCCATTTACCACATACGAAGAACTGGTGGGGGAAAATAGCCCTTAGGAAAACAGAGTATATAAATGAGCACAAAGGTTACATTATCCCTAGTTATATTATCTTGGTGTCATTAGGAGTCCTGAGAATAAATTCCAACTTCCCATTCTAAGATCTATACATGTATTAATTTTTTCCATTTTACCTGTTATTCCCCCAATAGTTTTCAGTTATCACCTTTGAAAAGAATTAATCTATTGCCAAAGAAATTCAATCTGTTTTCCTCCAAGAAAGGGAAACTGTCCTATTGAAAGCCACAATAACTTTCACCAACAAAATAAATCGCACATATGGTACTTCTTTGGCATTTTTATTGTCAAAATGCTTGTGTTGTGGTTTATCTTTTAAATAAAAAGTAGAATTTATTATCCATGTGTGAACTAAATCCTAGCCCCTCTACTTACAAATGTGTGATCTCTTCTACATTACTTACTCTTACTCTGCCATAATTTCTTATCGGGAGTAAAGAAAATAATAGGGTTTCTGCATAGATTAAATAGGAAAATAAAAGCAAGAAACTTAAAGCAATTAGCACTGAATCAATGCTGGCCATAACCAATGTTGCTTGTTATTACATACTTTAATTTCCATGAACTTCTGAGGTGGGCACTTAGGACCTAGGACCAGCTTAGGAACAGAATTTCTGGACCAGGGTTTGACAACATTTGAGCCTCTTGATATGTATTATTGAACCATTTTTCCAAAAGATTCTACTCATTAGTCTCCAAAATACCTGTGAAAGTTCCAATTTTACATGTACCAACAACCATTATTTATAATTTCAATCTTTGCTAAGAAATGCTTGAACATAATATCTTATTATGTCTTTAATATTTATTACCTCGATGACCAAGTAGGTTTATTTTTTGGATTATTTTATTTATTATTTTTATTGAATCTATTGGGGTACACTGGTTAATAAAATTATATGTTTCAGGTGTACAATTCTGTAACACATCATCTATATATTGTATTGTGTGTTCATCCCCCCAGTCAAGTCTCCCTCCATCACCACTTATATCCCCCTCTTTACCCTCTTCTACCTCCTCCCAAGCTCCCTTTCCTCTGGTAATTACCATACTGTTGTTTGTATCTATGAGGGGTTTTTTTTGTGTGTAATCCCTTCACATTTTTCATCAAGCCCTGAAACTCCCTTTCCCTCTGACAGCTGTCAGTCTGTTCTCTGTATCTACAAGTCTGTTTCCATTTTGTTTGTTTTGTTCGTTAAGTTCCACAAGTAAATGAAATCGTATGGTATTTATCTTTCTCTGAATGGCTTGTTGTACTTAGTATAATGTTCTCCAGTTCCATCCATGTTGTTGCAAAGGGTAAGAGTTCCTTCTTTTTTATGGCCAAGTAGTATTCCATTGTGAAATGTACCACAGCTTTTTTATCCACTCATCTATTGATGGGCCCCTGGGCTGCTTCCACATCTTGGCTATTGTAAATGATGCTGCTATGAACATAAGGGTGCATATATTCTTTCAAATCAGTGTTTCAGATTCCTTTATATATATTCCCAGAAGTAGAATCTGTGGGTCGGTCATAAGGCAGTTCCATTTTTAATTTTTGGAGGGAATTTCACACTGCTTTCTACAATGGCCGCACCAGTCTGCTTTCCTACCAATAGACAGAAGGGTTCCCTTTTCTCCACATCCTCTCCAACACTGTTATTTGTTGATTTATTTATGATAGCCATTCTGACAGGTATGAGGTGATATCCTATTGAGGTTTTAATTTGCATTGCCCTGATCATTAGTGACATTGAGCATGTTTCATATGTCTATTGGCCATCTGTGTGTCCTCTTTGGAGAAGTGTCTACTCAGGTCTTTTGCCCATTTTTTTAACTGGATTATTTTTACTTTCTTTTTTGTTGTGTGTGTTGAATTGTATACATTCTTTATACATTTTGGATATTAAGCCCTTTCCGCTGTATCATTACTGAATATGTTCTCCCATTCAATGTGTTGTCTTTTTGTTTTGTTCATGGTTCCCTTTGCTGTGCAAACATTTTTTAGTTTGATGTAGTCTCTTTTTTTGTTTCCCTTGTCTGAGGAGATATACCAGAAAAATTATTGCTATACGATATGTATGAGTTTTACTGCCTATGTTTTCTTCCAGGATTTTTATGGTTTCAAGTCTAACATTTAAGTGTTAATCCATTTTGAATACAATCTTGTATATGGTATAAGAAGGTGGTCTAGTTTTATTTTTTTGCACATATCTGTCCAATTTTCCCAACTCCATTTATTGAATATACTGCTTTTACCCCATTGCATTTTCTTGACTCTTTTGTCAGATATTAATTGGCCATAAAGATGTAGGTTTATTTTTGGGCTCTCCATTCTGGTCCATTCATCTGTTTGTTTTTATGCTGGTACCATGCTGTTCTGATTACTATAGCCTTGTAGTATAGTTGATTCAGGTAGCATAACTCCTCCAACTTTGTTCTTCTCTCTCAAGATTGCTGTCTCTGTTCAGGGTCTTTTGTGATTCCATATACATTTTTGGAATATTTGTTCTAGGTCTGTGAAATATGCCATTTATATGTTGATTGGAGTTGCACCACATCTATATATTGCTTTGGGTGGTATGGATATATGTGATGTTAATTCTTCCTATCCACGAAAATGGGATATGCTTCCACTTATTTATATGTTCTTCAATTTCTTTCTTCAGTGTCTTATAACTGAGTACAGGTTTTTTACATCCTTTGTTAAATTTATTCCTAGGTATTTTATTCTTTTTGAAGCAATTGTGAATGAGATTGTTTTCTTTCTAATAGTTCACTGTTGCTGTATAAAAATGCAACTGATTTATGGATATTTATTTTGTATCCTGATTCTTAACTGAATTCATTTATCCGTTCTAGTAGTTTTTTGGTAGAATCTTTAGGGTTTGCTTTATATGGTATTATATCATCTGCAAATAATGACAGTTTTACTTCTTCATTTTCAAT
Organism: Desmodus rotundus; assembly: GCF_022682495.2. Classification (NCBI taxonomy): domain Eukaryota; kingdom Metazoa; phylum Chordata; class Mammalia; order Chiroptera; family Phyllostomidae; genus Desmodus; species Desmodus rotundus. Next base: position 34,921,031 of record NC_071394.1, on the reverse strand, counting down.
TTGGATGCCTTTTATTTCTTCCTGTCTGATTGCTGTGTCTAAGACTTCCATTACTATGTTGAGTGAGAGTGGTAAAAGAGGACATCCCCGTCTTGTTCTGATCTTAAGGAAACACTTGTGGGTTTTGCCCATTGAGTGTGATGTTGGCCGTCAGTTGTCAGATATGGTCTTTATTACATTGAGATATGTTCCCTCTAATTCTGCATTTCTGAGAATTTTTGTTATAAATGAGTGCTGGATTTTATTAAATGCTTTTCTGAATCTATTGATATTATTATATGATTTTTATTCTTCATTTTGTTTTTGTGGTATATTACATTTATTGATTTGTGGATATTGTACCAACCTTGCATCCCCAGAATAAATCCCACTTGATCATCATGTATGATTTTTTTAATGTATTGGTGGATGTGGTTTGCTAATATTTTGTTGAGGGTTTTAACATCTGTGTTCAGCTGGGACATTGGCATATAATTTTTTGGAGTGTCTTTATTTGGTTTTGGAATTAGGATAATACTGGCCTAGTAAAATGAGCTTGGGAGTCTTAGCAGCACCTCTTGAATTTTTTGGAATATTTTGAGAAGTTCTTTGAATGTTTGTTTGTTGAGAGTTTTTTGATTACTGTTGGGAGTTTTTAAATTTCAATTTCATTAGTTGTAATGGGTCTATTCAGATTTTCTGATTTTACCTGACTCAATTTGGGAAGATTGTATGTTTCTAGGAATTTATCCATTTAATCCAGATTGTCCAATGTATTGACATCTAGTTGTTTGTAATATTTTCTTACAATCCTTTGTGTTTTTTTGGTGTCAGTTGTTACTCTTTTTTTTTTTTATTTTTGCTTTTATTTGTTTGGGTCCACTTTCTTTTTTTCTTGATGAGTCTGGTTAAAGGTTTGTGATCTTTTTAAAGAACCAACTCTTGGTGTCATTCATCTATGGTATTTTTTTTAGACTCTATTTTGTTTATGTCTTTTTTGATGTTTATTATTTCCTTTCTCCTACTCACTTTGGGCTTTGTTGTTCTTTTTTTAGTTTCTTTACATGTAAAGTTACATTTTTTATTTTAGTTTTTCCATGTTTCTTGAGGTAAGCCTGTAATGCTATGAATTTTCCTCTTAGGACTGCTTTCGGTGTGTTCCATAGATTTTGGGTTGTGTTCTCATTTGCATTTGTTCGAAGGTATCTTTTGATTTCTTCCTTGATTTCATTGTTAACCAATTCACTGTATAGTAACATGTTATTTAGTCTCTACGTCCTTGTGTGTATTTCAGTTTTTTTCTTGTGATTGATTTCTGGTATCATACCACTATGTTCAGAGAAACAGTCACTGAAAGAGCCTCTGATGATGTTAGGGTTGCATGAAGTAGGTTCTCAGTGAGTCACCAGATAGGGGTGAGTGGTGTTCATTTGGCTAATGTCCCAAGGGGTACCAAGTCTTGCTGCCATCTGCTGGGTGCTCCCCCATCTTTGTGTTGGGTGGGGCCTCAGGGAGTCATCAGGGTGAAGCCAGCAGAGTTTGTCAAGCCCAAACAGACCAATATTTGGCTGTGTTAAGGGAAGGCTCTGCACCTTTGGGCTTGTGAAGGAAAAAAGTCCCCCATCTTAGAGCCACACAACGCAATTTTTTTCAGGAGCCCAATCTCAGAAGGATGGGGCTGCAGGGAGTCGGGAGGATGGGGATAGTGGGTGTCCCTTGAGGGGGAGGTGCTGGTCAAGCTTGGGAGGATGGTGGCGGGGGAGGCCCCTGTGCCGGAGCTAGGGTGCAGTCTGTCCCAGATCTGCCCTGACCTGGATGGATCCACAAGGAGTCAGAAGGGAGCAGTTCTATGCGCCCAGAATGTGGGGCTGGAGGATCTTCTGTGGGGGGGAGGCACTAGTCAGGTTCACAGGAAAATGAGAGGAATGACCCCCACCCCAAAGTCACACAACTCAGTTACTGACACCCCGTTACTCTGCCCAGACCTCTAGACCCTGGCACAGGCATCTAACTCCTCTACTGTGTGGGACGACAGGGAGTCCAGAGAGTGGGGTATTGCGTCCCCCCAGGCTGAGGCCATATAGAGGGGAGTGCTCCACCCAGGAAAAATGGCATTTGCTGTATGGGAAAGTGCCTCAGCACAGGGGTCCTGGTGGCTGTCTCTTCAGCTCTTTTCCCAGAGCCACAAACTCAGTCTTTCCTCACGCAACTCTCATCTGCTCCACCCTGCCTTTGCTGGAGCCCAGGATGAGTGGCTGTAAACAGAGATTTTGTTTGTTGGCCCTTTAAGAGTGCGCCTGTGTTTCTAGCAAATTCCTGTCTCCTGTTGGCAGATAGAAGCCTGGTGATTTTCACAGCCAGATGTTACATGGGCATCTCTTCCTGGCTTTGGTGCTCTATGCTGGGAAACCCAACCCAGCTTGGGGTTGAGACCCCTTGCTTCTCAGGGGACCCTTTGTAGCTGAGATATGTGCCTGGAAGCTCAGCCGCTGTCAATGGGAGCAAGACCCGCTCTTTTTATGTCTCCGTCCTTCCTGCCAGTCCCAATGCAGCTTTTTCTATAAATGCTTGGTTATAAAGACTTCTCTTCAGCTAGTCTTCGGTTCATTATTCAGTTTGATTTTTCTAGATTTTAGTTGTAATTCCAGTTTGGTCCTGGGAGGAGGTGAGTGTAACATCCACCTTAAGTAGGCTTTTTTAAATGAGTTTATTTATTTATTTATTACAAGATCCTTATCCTATGTTTCTCTGAGGTCTTATTGTTTTGCTCATCTATTTTTTGAAGCCTTTGTTTATTAAAGGTATAATATATGAATATTTCTTTCTTAAAAATATTTGTTTCTTTTAATTTTATATTTAATATGCACAGAGATTTTAAGTGCCTATATGTGAAATCTGTTGATCTTTTCCTCTGTGATTTTTTTTCTGTTGAAAAGCCGCCATCCTTGGGATTAAGGAAACCTACTGCTGGTTCAGACCAGGTCCTGATTAGTGCAGTAAAGAGAATTGTTTACTTGCCAGTTTCAAGGGTTTGGAATCACTTATTTGTGTAAGCTTAAGAAGCCACCTATTCTTATTATATTGAAACTAATCATCAATATTACAGCATAAGTTTTCTACTAAATATGAATTTGTATTTATATAACCCAGTTAGGTAGTTAGTGTCTGTTAATATAGCACATTACAGTTTATAAAACACTTCTTATATGCATTCTATAATTTTCTGTCACTCCTCACAGTTACTTTATGAAATAAAATAATTATTATAGTATTACATATTTAGACCTCAGAAAGGATGTGGCTTTTTTACGGTTATACAACTAGTACATGGACTTGAACCCAGACGCCCCAATTCCAAGTCCATGCTTTGCTCACTTGTCTTCATGTTTTTTAAAAACTGTACTTGTACCAGGTAACTTTTTAAGAACCTTTTTGGGTTTTAAAATTTCAAGTTCTTGCTGCTTCAGACATCTTGCTAGAGAAGATGAAAGGAAACAACATTCGTTGAGCTAGTATTTATATTAAAAATATTCACTTTTAACTCTTGATCTCAGTTAAAGTATCATTTAATTCCTTTTTTATTTTCCATTTAGCAGGAACTGTATGTACCATTAGTAAGGATTATTCATTAATTTATCTCATTTCCATGTTACAAATTCTGTCTCTTTAAAAAAAATCATCTTTTGGTAAGACTCTGCAGTTTTACTCCTAGAGCAATTTGTGCTGCATTTGTGAAATTAGTCGCACTTCTTTGCCTTTCTTTCCAAAGATAAAACCTATGTTTGGTCCTCATAAATGTTTTAACTCAGGATTCTTTTTTTTTTTTCAGGATTCTTTATATAATCATTATCACCTTTAATTCCCAAAATTGTATATGAGGTAGAGATTACTATTATCTTTTCCATTTTACTGGCAATGAATTAAGTAGACAGTTACCTAACTTTCCTGAGACCTCACGGCTAGTGAGTTTCCGCCATGATCAAATCCCAGGTATCTTCCTGCTGCACCCTGCTGCCTCCCTGGCAGGGATGCCTGAAATTCCTTTCACCTGTCATGATCCTAGAAGCAGTTTTCTTATGTGTCTGAGCAGCTGTAAATGCACTTTTTGGTTCCCATCCCATAAACCTAATTCCATCTGAGGGTCATTCTGCACAGCTTGACTTACACATAAAAATTAACTTTTAAGAGGTTTACTTTAGCTTGATAGCCATCTATTCACTGATCTAGAAAGCAGGTATCCTGAGTGCAATTTCCTTTCTATAAATGAACACATTGCCCCACTCGCCTGTGACCTCATTCTTACAGAGTATCACATTTGCATCATTGTTCCGGTCTAGATGAGGGCATCCTGACCTACGTTCTCAAACCCTCTTGGTCTTCAAATTTCCACAAACAACTGGGTCTGGGGCATTCATGGGACCTGGACATTGACTTTTTTTCTTTTTTGGAGAAAAGTAAAAGAAAAGAGAAACAGAAAGTACTTGGCAAAGATAGCTACAAATAGCTCTTGGAATGGAAGCAAAGATTTGTAGAATAAGATGAAAAAACCCTGAATCCTACAACATAGAGAAAAGATGATTGAAGAGGAAATCTTCACTTATAGGACTGATATTAAAAAGGAATTCTGCTACGGAGAGAATGAGCTGAAAGGAGGTTTAGATGTAGCAGAATTTTTAATGTAAAGTATATACACATAAACTTGGAGTGCTGTGTAATCATGGGGGTATTTATATTAATATTACTAGCTAACCCCTATTGTTAATCTTTAAAGCAACTGCAAGAGTAAGGTACACTTTCATCTCTTTTTTATAAATGAGATTTAGAGAGCTTAATAACCTGCCCAAGGTCACAGAGCTGGTAAGTAGAGGAACGGCTAACCATGCCCTTACCAGCACTTACCATGTCTGTCATTATGTACTTGCTTACTCTCTGTCCCCTCTGCCAGCATAGGAGCACCAGGAGCGGAAGCCAGCATCTGTCTTTTCACTGCTATATTCCCAGTGCTTGACTAAGGGCCCAGCATTTAGAGTTTGCTCAATAGATAATAATGAGTAAGTGAATAAAATCCATTCCAACCCCCTGCCCCCCGACCTTACTGTTAATCATTCTTGATTAATGTGTCAAAAATTTCTCATTGGTTAGTCATGTCTTCCTTCAAATACCTATGTACAACTTTGCTGAAGCTTTTATAGATTCAGGGTAGAGGGTTAGCTAATGAGTAGAGGATTCCCTGCCCTCGTCCTCCAGAGCAATGAGCTTGCCTCCATCTGCAAATGGTGGAGAGGACATTTAGAATTTAACCAATTTAAGACAGTTGAATTTCTCAGAATTATAATTTACAGCAATTGTCCTTTATGATTTTTGTGGATTTCAGGTGAATGAGCAAGTAACAAAGGGTCAGAGTAACGACTGAAGCAGACACAGTCCTTGCAGTCTGTTTACTTACAGACTGCACTTACAGTCTGTTTACTAGTTTTGAGATTAATGTTAGATCTGCATTAACTTTTGCATTTAATAGTATGCAGGACACACTATTTTCCCTAAACATTTTAAGTATCAGAAATGAAAGGTAAAATATATGTAGACGATATACTCTCTGAGGTTTGAGACTCGTCAGACAGTAAAAAAAAAAAAAAATGGAAGAAATGTGAAGTGTCTTGTGGAAGGTATAGCTCCCAGCACCAAGACCACTCACTGTTCTCAGCTCCGAATGTGCATTAGAAACATTGGGGGAGTTTAAAAAAATACAAATATCCAGGGTCCTCCTCAGCCCACTTATAGCAGAATACCTGGGGCTAGATCTTGGCATCTATGTCCTTAAGAATATAATGGGCTTTTAAAAACAAACAAACAAACAAACAATTTTTACTATCACATGGGCTTGACTCTCTTCACAGGGCCTTTCCTTTCACTATGCTTTCCTTTTCTAGATCTTCGAATGCTTGGTGGCCCCCAAAGCATATGGAAGTCAGTGTATGGTCTCGTTAGGGTAAAGTGGACTTTCGGTCACCTTCTTTTTCTAAATTCAATTTAAGTATAAAAAATATCATATAGTACCTTAGACACACAAAGTATAAAGAATAATGCAATGGTGTCCACAGCCTCACCCCCAGATTAAAGACACTGTGTATTACCAGCTTTCTAGTTGAAACTCTCTGGGTTGCTCCCCCAAATACACTCACTCCCCAAAGTTTATTTCTCTATGTCTCTCTTTTAAAAAAATATATACTATGTATTTCTAAACAATATATAATATTATTTTGATTCAAAAATGTTGAATCTTTATAAAAATGTTCATATATGTATTCTTCCACAATTTTGCATTTGTGAGATTTGGCTATGTTGATTTATGAAGCTTTAGTTCATTCATTTTCATCACTATATTGTATTTTATTATAATAACTATACCAATACTTATCATTTCTTTGCTCATGGACATTTAGGTTATTTCCATTTAGTTTAATATAGTTCAAATTCATATTATCTTTTGAATAATCAGTTCACACCATTAATTAACTTTCACACATGTTGCTGCTAATCTATGATTTTCTCATTTTGTTGAAGTTCATGTTCTGAAAATTTTATTGTAAGACCTTATATTTTGTTCCAATTATATTTTATGTTTAAATTTTTGAGGTAGAGTTTTCACTTAAAAGCCCATCTTGTTAGCTTCATCTAATTTTTCAGCTTGTTAAAATATGTTTGGTTGTAACTTGGTCATCTGGTGCTTTCCCTTTCATCTTATTGTTACTCAAATTTGATGAGCGACCCTTTTATACATCCATGTTAGCCACTGATAAGAATTATGTTGAGGTAGGATAGGACCTGTTGCACAATGAAGCAGAATCTATAATTTATTATGCTATAGTTTGGATTTACCATGGATCAAAGTAAAAACTGAATTTTTTTCAGATTTGAGTAGCTAAAACATACGCTACTTAAAACCCCCACAAATTCAAGAAAGATCCTGAGGTTGAAAGTTGTACTACTGAGCTGGATGAGCTGATCACATGGATGGGTGGGAATCTGGGGAAATGGAGGGAAGACAAAATCATGCTGGTGTTTGTCCTGTTAGAGTTAATGTTCATATGATCACATCAATTTTTTTTGTAATTGTTTTTGCGGTTGGAATTTAAGGATATTAACATGTGTCAGCCACAAGGAGGAGCTATGGTCTAATAAGGAAGAGGCTGGCTGCTTCTGATTGGGAGTAGCAGCTCAGAGACAATCTTTTATGAGAGGCCATAACTTGGAAAAATGATCTTTCTCAAAAATGACATTTACATAAACATTTTAAATGTGTAAGCTAGTCTTTATTTTCAAAGGGAAAAGAAATAAAGCGATTATATATAATTCAAATAAAATCCCTTCACTAAGAAAAAAAGTTTCTTAAAAAAAAATTGATTATGTATATGGACCAGACAGACTGGCTAATTCTTTAATTCTTTATCCAGATCATAGGCCTTAGAGTGGACAGGGATCTCAGGGTCATCCTGATTACCTCATTGCCTTCAGGCATTTAGGTATTAAGGTTTTTAAAAATATACTGTGGGCTCAGTAATTATTTATTGAATGAATATAAAAACCTGTAGGTCAGGTAGGTTAATTAAGTTGACCATGGGAAAACAAGTTGTCAGCCAACAGGTTAAGAATCTGGGAAGACAAAACTAATCACACCAAACCCAAGGTTTCTAGTTCCTCGGACTACAGCTCTTTTACAAAATCATCTTGTGTCTTCTCTATTCCCTGCTTAAGTCCAGTCTAAGTGTAAGTCAACTATTGGTCGCTATGTTCAAAGATGCAGTAGTCTGCCTTGGGGTGTTAACGTCCACCGCGCATGTAAACTGAGGCTGGCACAGCCCACTTGTTTTGAGAAGTTGTAGGAAAGATTCCTGCATTCTGTGGAACTTTAGAATAGATGACCTCAAAAATTCTTTTCACCTCCAGTATTTTGATTTATTTTGTTTCATTCTATTCTATTCTAGGTATTAATTTAAATAAAACTTTTTAAATGAAGACTTTTAAACATACAGAAAAGCTGGAAGAATTTTAGAGTGAATACCTACCGCATAGATTCTACCGTTAATTAACATTTTGCTATATTTGTCCTATCACGCATCTATTCATTTCCCTATCCATCTTCTTTTGGTGCATTTCGAAGTGAATTGTAGACATCAGTATGCCTCCCTTTAACCCTTTCAGCATGTATAATATGTAAGTAGAGTTCAATACTATTTGTTTAGGGTTTTTTTTAGGTAAAATTTTCACACAAGAATGTAGGAATCTTACATGAACATTTGTTAAATTTTGCGAAGTGAATACTCCTCTCAGATATTGATCATACCATCTCCCTAGGAGTTTCCCTATGTATTATTGTACCCATTTTATATAGAGAGAAGTGGAGGCTCAGTGAAGGCAAAGAAAGAGCATGTGTTGGGTATTTTATGATGTTATTTTGTTAGGTAGGTATTATTACCCTCCCTTTTCCTGCAGACAAGGAAACTGACTGCAGAAGACTCAGGGCAGGAGCATTACTGAATCCCTGATGTGTTTCAGGCATTCTGTTAAGTGCATTCCTGTCATTGTTAGTTCAATTTCATAGCCTTATAACAACACTGTCAGATAGGTACCATTATTCCTACATTACAAGTGAGAAAACAGGCCAGGGACATTAAGTAACCGGCCCAGATTTATACATTCGGTGAACAAAAACAAAACGGAACTGGGAGTCAAAAGCAGTCACATCTTTCTCTGAAGTCCATGCTACCTCAAAGATATGAGGTTCTCTCTCTGATACTTCGTTTGTCCACGGTTGCAGAGTTAGAAGTAGAGTGGAATTTCTGAGTCTGTTTGGTTGTTCTTTCTATTACATACAGCCTCCGCTCTGTGGCTTTAGTTGATTTCCTCATTATGTCCTCTGCAAAGGTAGAGAAAACAGGTCAAGCGTTTGTTCTTTATGAGACATTTTCAAATCCATGTGATTAAATAACCTTGTATACTCCTTGTTGTTAGACTGAATACTGTGCTATCAAATCCTTTAACCTTCACTTGTAGGTCATGTTTTCAGCCTGTAATATTTTTGCTTATCTTTTTTTATTGTGACAAAATAAAACATGCAACATAAAATTTATTATCTTAACCATTTTAAGTGTACAGTTCAGTAGTGTTAAGTATATTCATATTATTGTGAAACAGATTTCCAGAACTTTTTCATTTTGCAAACCTGAAACTCTACACCCAATAAGCACTAATTCCTCCTTTTCCAGCTCTTGGCAACTACCTTTTTACTTTCTGTTTCTATGAATTTCACTACTTTAAACCCTTCATGTAGGTGGAATCACACAGTATTTGTCTGTTTATGACTGGTGTATTTCACTTAGCATAATTTCCTCAAGTTTTATCCATGTTGTAGCATGTGATAGGATTTTCTTCATTTTTAATACTTTTTTTATCCTTTTATTTTTAATGCCTCCTGTTACTATACATGAAGGAAAATAGCATAGACTGGTCTATTCTGAGGGGCTGTTTCCTGACATAGAAGTCCTGCCGTGTGCTTAAAGAGAGGAGTGTTGCTCTGAAGAATGAAATATGGGTGAAATAATGATCTAATGCCATGTTCATTAGACTTGAAGATGCATTTGGGCAGACAGTGAGGTATATTTCATAGTCTAAAACCCACATTCTGTGTCCTGAAGGACTGAGCTTTGCCTGCACAAGTATACTTACTATATGAAGTAGTATGCTTGCAAGGAATTTCACTAAAACAGGGACTTTTAACCTCTGTTTTGAAGGCTGAATAGCAGTTTTGTGCTTGGAAGCTAGGGTTTCTTTCTCCTTTCTTTTTATATACCATGTGGAAAATATATTCCCCAAGAGATTAGGACTCAGGAGATTGTAAGACTTGGTCTTTAAATACGTGCTTAGATACAGCAATGCAGTACATCTCTGTCTATTTTTTTCCAAGCTTAAGAGTCACCATACTTCTGAGAAAAGTTTGTTAATATTTGCTTAAATATGAAGACAATTTTATCTGCAGGATTTTAGTGTACCACTTGGACAAAAACTGCTATTCTTGCAAATGGCTTTGTCATCATTTTTTCTCTTTGTTTTTTGAGATACCTTGCTCAGCTTCCAGAGAATTTTATATCTGTCTAGTCAACAGAGAAGACAGTCTAATTTTAGCAATGAAAAAGAAAAACTGCCATTTTCTGAATGCGTGTGCTCTGGGTAAGGCATAGTCCCCGAATTTCAGGGGTGTCTGTCCCTAGGAAGAGAACTACCAGCAGATGGCAATCCCCCTACATGGATCTCCTTCCAGACGAATGGCAAGTACCTAAGTAAGCTGATAGCTCAGTGAAGTCACATGCCATTTCAGGGAAACCTGATAGCTTCTGCTGGGTAGGAACCCATTTAACATTATCTCTCAGCTATTATCTCATCTCTCCATTCCATCTGACAATTCTCCAACTCAGCATTTTGTGGAGTCATCCTAAAAGTCAAGCACGGCTACTGGGGTAGGTGCTTTGACATGGTCCCTGCGTTTGGTACAAGGAGCAGACATTTTTATTTAATTTATTATCCTCACCCAAGGACCCAAGGACATGCTTATTGACTTTAGGGAGAGGGGAAGGAAGAGAGAGAGAGAAGGAGAGAAACATCCATGTCAGAGAGAAACATTGATCAGTTGCCTCTCACATGCACCCCAACTGGGGACTGAACCTGCAACCTAGGTATGTGCCCTGACCAGGAATTGAATCTGCGACCTTTCAGTTTACCAGACAGCTCTCCAACCAACTGAGCCACACTGGCCATGGCAGGAGCAGATGCTTTTAACAAGCAACTTATGTTGACTGCTCTCCACAGTGTACTTGATAGGGCTATTTGCTATACTTTGTCATCTCTTGGGCTTGGCTAACCCATGTTTTGGGATGCTAAGCCTTGAATTACAGCTAACTTGTGAGAAAACCTGGAGGTAGAATAATGTTGTTGATGTTTTATTTAAGTATGAAACATGGAGCTTTCCCCAGGACAAAAAAAGCTGTAGTTTTAAATTTGGTTGGTTGTTTCAGTTTTCTTCACGTCTTCCTTTATCCTCTGTAGACTAGGCCTGGTGGTAGGCTTCTGTGATGACTCTGGGTGCTTGCCTTACAAAATCCACCTGCAAAGTACTGTAACCTTCCAGAAACTTGTTGAGATATGGAAACCCTTAAGTAATTTGACATGTATGGCTATTTTATTTTATTTTTATGCATATTTTAAGATTTATTTTCTTATAGGAAAGTTTCTCTGACCTATTATTTTTTTTTCATGAACTTATATCAAGATACTTTTGGCTATAACAGAAAACCCATCTGACTGGTTTAAATAATAAGGATATTTGTTACTTTCTAGAATAGTAAATCCTGAGATAAAGCAATCTTGAGGATTGGTGAATTCAGTGTCCAAAACGATGTTATTGGACACTGAGATTCTTCTGTGTGTCCACTTTGTCATTCATGGATTTGACTCCATCCTTAGGCTCTTTGTTTTGGTCAGCATCATCCAGGAGAAAAGACCTTCCTCTGTACCCCCAAACCCTGGAGAGGCCTGGTCATCCTGAACCAACTACTGGCAAGTGGATCGGGATTAATATGCTTGAGTAAGAATGCTTATTTGGGCTGGAATGAAGATTAAGGAGAAATTCACAGTGTTTACTACAGTATTTATGGAACTCATTTGTACCTTGAATCTCTTTTTATCTATATACTTGTTTAGTCCCTTGGAAATTGGAGGAAAAAAAAATTAAAAGAATAGCAATTTCTAATGTAAGATTAATAGTGAAATTCTTTTTTTTATAAGTAAAAAACTTCTGAGTATTCCAAAATTCAGAGTTTTGGAAAGGTCAGTAACTCAAAAATGTATATCATTTTGTCTACCCTTTATAAAAATTACTGGAGGCATTATTTGTACTGTGAAAAGCAGGAACTTGCTTAAATAATTTTAAGACATGAGAGAAAAACCTCAATTTTTAAAAAGAAAAAATGATCTATGAATAACATTCTGTAAGTCTGATGAAATCATAGCGCTCAGTCTTTTTTCTTTTTAAATTTTCTGAGTCTCAGTTTTTAACTGTGTAAAGGAAGGTCTGGGTGATGTCTCAGTTTTTAAAAAAGATACAATTAAAAATAAATATTCTGCCTACTTAGGTATTTTAATAAAGAAACGGTTTATCAGATTTCCATGAACTGTCTGTTTAATGTACAAATCAAAATTTGGTTTTATGCTGTGTCATATTCAGAATTATTTAATCATCTATTAGATACTTTTAGAAATAATAATTGGCATAATTTCAAACTTAACAGAAAAATTGCTAGAACGACACAGAAGCTCCTGCATACTCTTCACTTGGCGACCCCATTCAAATTTCCCCCATGGCCCCACTGATATCCTGTATGCCAAGTGAGGGTCCAGGACCACACCCTACGAGCGGTTGTTATGTGCTTCCAGGGCTTTTCAATCTGGGACACTTCCTTAGTCTTTGAGTTTTATAACCTTGATATATTTTAAAGTCACAGGTCAGTCACTTTGTAGAATGTCCTTCAATTTCAGTTTTTCAAATGGCTCCTCATGACAGGTTATGCAGTTTTGGGCAAAAATGTTACAGAAGTGATGCCGTGTTACCATTGCATTCCGTTGGGATGGAAGATGATATTTATTTGCCCCTTTGCTCGTGGTGTAATCTCGATCACTTGATTAACATAATGTCTTCCAGGAGTCTCCACTGTAAAATTGCTTTTTTTTCTTTGTAATTAAGGAGGTGTTTTGTGTGGAAATACTTTGGGACTGAAGACCTGTTTCTCACCACATTTGCACCCACTAGTTTCAGCATCCATGATGTATTATACTTGAATTAATTATTTTTTATACCTTAAATTTTTTTCATTGAATTTATTGGGGTAACATTGGTTAATAAAATTATATAGGTTTGAAGTGTATACTGTATTTTGCCATGTATAATGTGCACCCACATTTTTGGCCTGAACTTTCAGGAAAAAAATCTTTCATTTAATTTTTTTTAATTCAACTTAAAAAGTTCAACAAAAGCAATTATATTCCAGGGTGTTATTTTATGTACATGTATCATTATTGCTTTCTAGAGTTATGATTTTAATGCCTAAGCATAAATAAAATAGTTAAAAACATTTATATAGATATGAAATTAGCACTCCCCATGTATAATGTGCATCCTTATTTTTCCTTCAAAAATCTGGGCAAAAAGTGCACATTGAACATGGCAAAATACGGTAATTCTATAACACATCATCTGTATATTGTATTGTGTGTTCGCCATTCCCAGTCAAGTCTCCTTCTGTCACCATTTATTCTGCACCTTACCCTCTTCCACCTCCCCCAGTCCCCTTGACCCTTGGAAATAACCATACTGTTGTCTGTCTCTATGAGGTTTTTAAAAAATTTTGCTTCATCCTTTCACCTTTTTCACCAAGCCCTGAAGTGCCCCTTACCTCTCACAGATTCCAGTGGGTTCTCTGTACCTATGAGTCTGTTTCTATTTGTTTGTTTATTTAGTTCATTCAAGTAAGTTCCACAAGTAAGTGAACTCATACAGTATTTGTCTTTCTCTGACTGGCTTATTTCACTTAGCACAACACTCTCCAGGCCCATCCATGCTGTCCCAAAATGCAAGATTTCCTTCTTTTTTTATGACCGAGTAGTATTCCATCATGTAAATGTACCACACCTTTTTTCACTCATCTACTGATGGGTCCTTGGCTGCTTCCAAATCTTGGATATTATAAACGATACTGCACTGAACAAAAGGGTGGATATAGTTTTTGAATTAGTATTTTGGTTTTTTTGGATATAGTCCCTGAAGTGGAATCTCTGGGTCATAAGGCAGTTCCATTTTTAATTTTTGGAGGGAATTTCATACTGCTTTCCACAATGGCAGCACCAATCTGCATTCCTACTAACAAACACAAGGGTTCCCTTTTCTCCACATCCTCTCTGACACTGTTATTTGTTGATTTATTGATAACAGCCATTCCGACTTGTGTTGGATGATATCTCACTGAGGTTTTAATTTGCATTTCCCCGATTATTAGTGATATTGAGGAACTTTTCATGTATCTATCAACCATCTGTATGTCCTCTGGAGAAGTGTGTATTCGGGTCCTTTGTTTATTTTTAATGGGATTTAAAAATATATTTTATTGATTATGCTATTACAGTTGTCCAATTTTCCCCCTTTACTCCCCTCTGCCCTGCACCCCCATCCCAACAGCATTACCCCCCACCCTTAGTTCACGCTCATGGGTCATCATATAAGTTCTTTGGCTTCTACATTTCCTATGCTACTCTTTATCTCCCCCTATTTTCTACCTACCATTTATTCTTTTTACTGCCTGTACCTTTTTCCCCACTCTCCCCACTCCATCTCCCCATTGATAACCTTTCATGTGATCTCCATTTCTGTGATCCTGTTCCTGTTCTAGTTGTTTACTTAGTTTGTTTTTGTTTTTGTTTTTTTTAAGTTCATTTGCCGATAGTTGTGAGTTTGTTGACATTTTACTGTTCATATTTTTGATCACCTTCTTTTTCTTAGATAAGTCCCTTTAACATTTCATATACTAAGGTTTTGGCGATGATGAACTCCTTTAACTTGACCTTATCTGGGAAGCACTTTATCTGCCCTTCCATTCTAAATTATAGCTTTGCTGGATAGAGTGATCTTGGATGTAGGTTCTTGCCTTTGATGATTTTTAAATACTTCTTTCCAGCCCCTTCTTGCCTGCAAGGTTTCTTTTGAGAAATCAGCTGATAGTCTTATGGGAACTCCTTTGTAGATAACTGTCTCCTTTTCTCTTGTTGCTTTTAAGATTCTCTCCTTATCTTTAATCTGGCTAATGTAATTATGATGTGCCTTGGTGTGTGCTTCCTTGGGTCCAACTTCTTTGGGACTCTCTGAGCTTCCTGGACTTTCTGGAAGTCTATTTCCTTTGCCAGATTGGGGAAGTTCTCCTTCATTATGTTTTCAAATAAATTTTCAATTTCTTGCTCTTCCTCTTCTCTTTCTGGCACCCCTATGATTTGGATGTTGGAATGTTTAAAGTTGTCCTGGAGGTTCCTAAACCTCTCCTAATTTTTTTGAATTCTTGTTTCTTCATTCTGTTCTAGTTGACTGTTTCTTTCTTCCTTCTGGTCCAAACCATTGATTAGAGTCCTGGTTTCTGTCCTGTTACTGCTGGTTCCCTGTACGTTTTCCTTTATTTCACTTTTCATAGCCTTCACTTTTCCCTTTATTTTGCTACCATCCTCTGTGAGCATCCTTATTACCAGTGTTTTGAACTGTGCATCTGATAGGTTGGCTATCTTTTCATTGCTTAGTTGTATTTTTTCTGGAGCTTTGATCTATTCCTTCATTTGAGCCATATTGTTTTGTTTCAGTGTACCTGTTATGTAGTAAGGCGCGGAGCCTTAGGTATTTGCCAGGGTGGGGCAACCCACATCTTTGTGTTGTGGGGCTGTTTGTGGGGGAGGGGTCAGAGAGGGCACAAAATGCCACTTGCTCGGCTCTTGGTTGGCTCTGTTACTTCCCCCACTACCCATAAGCAAATTGGGCCCTTCTGGTGCTGCTTCCTGAGTGGGTGGGTTTGTGTACATTCTAGGACCCTCTGGGTCTCTCCAACGAAATCTCCCATGAGGCTGGGAGTTTCTCCCACTGCCGCCTCAACTCCCACAGGTTTTTTTAGTCAGAGGTTTGAAGCTTTATTTCCCCCATGCTGGAACCCTGCATTGCGTGGTCTGTCTTGCTCCCCAGTTGTTCCTCCCAGTTTATCCGAATACAAGTGTGGGACCACCTGCTCCACCAGTTGCCACCTTGCCTGCCCTGGTCCTCCAGCTGCCACATTGCCTCGAGTCCTCTCCACCCCTGCTGCCCGTCTCTGCCCCTCCTACCAGTCTGGATGAATGTTTCTCCTTTAACTCCTTGGCTGTCACACTTCCATACACTTCGATTTTCTGTTAGTTTTGGTTGTTTTTTGTTTTTAAATTTGTTGTTGTCCTTCTTTTGGTTGTGCGAGGAGGCACAGTGTATCTACCTATGCCTCCATCTTGGCTGGAAGTGGATTTATTTTTTTGTTGTTGAGTTTTATAAGTCTTTTATAAATTTTGGATATGAACCCCTTATCTGCTGTATCATTAGTGAATATGTTCTTTCATTCAGTGGGTTATCTTTTTGTTTTGTTCATGGTTTTTTTTGGCTGTGCAAAACTTTTTTAGTTTGATATAGTCCCACTTATCCCACTTATTTACTTTTTCTTTGGTTTCCCTTGCCCGAGGGTATGTATCAGAAAAGTTATTACTATAATAAATGTCCAAGATTTTACTGCCTATGTTTTCTTCTTGGATTTTTGTGGCTTTGACTCTAACATTTAAGAGTTTAGTACATTTTGAGTATGTTCTTGTGTATGGTATATGAAGGTGGTAGTTTCATTTTTTTGCACATACCTGTCCAATTTTTCCAGGACATTTATTGAATATATTATTTTCATCTCATTGTATTTTCTTGAATCGTTCATCAAATATTAATTGACCATAAAAATATGGGCTTTTTTCTGGGTCCTCTGTTTTGTTGCATTGATCCGTATGTCTGTTTTCATGCCAGTACCTTGCTCTTTTGATTACTCCAGCTTTGTGGTATAGTTTGATAATAGGTAGCATAACTCTTCCAACTTTGTTCTTCTTTCTTAGGCGTGCTCTGTCTATTCAGGGTTCTTTGTGGTTCCATATAAATTTTTGGAATATTTGGAAAGAAAAATATTGATTTTTCTTGTCCCACTTATTTATGCCTTCATTGGTTTCTCCTTATATACGCCCTGACTGGAGATTGAACCTGCAACATTAGCATACTGGGATGATGCTCTAACCGAAGTGCCTGGAGAGGGCTGCTGGGAGTTTTTTGATTACTACATCAGTTTCATTAGTTGTAATGCGTATATTCAGATTTTCTGAATCTTCCTGGTTCAGTTTGGAAGATTGTATGTTTCTATGAATTTAACCATTTCATCCAGATTGTTCAATTTATTGGCATATAGTTGCTCATAATATTTTCTTATAATCCTTTTGTACTTCTTTGGTATCAGTTATTACTATTCCTCTTTCATTTCAGATTTTATTTATTTGGGTCCTCTTTTTTTTCTTGATGAGTCTGGTTAACATTTGTCAATTTTGTTTATTTTTTCATAGAACCAGCTCTTGATTTTATTCATCTTTGATATTGTTTTTTTTTAGGCATGAATTTATTCAATTTAAGAAAATTGCAAACTTTCATATGCAAAACTTTTACTGAGTTCCTATCACAGAAGAATAATTAAAAACATTTCATAAATTAGAAATTATTTAAGTTTTATAAAATAACATGTAGCTTTATCATTTAAAACCCAAATTAGATATATAATATTTTTCTGTAAACTCTATTTTGTTTACTTCTCTTCTGATCTTTAATATTTTCTTTCTTCTAATCAGTTTAGGCTGTGTTTAGTATTTTTTGTCTAGTTTCTTTAAGTATAAAGTTAGATTGTTTATTTGAGATTTTTCTTGTCTTTTGAGTTAGAGCTGTGAAGCTATGAATTTCCCTCTTAGGACAGGTTTTGGTGTGTCCCATAAATTTTGGGTTGTTGTCTTCTCATTTTTATTTGTTTCAAGGTACTTTTTGATTTCTTTCTTGATCTCATTGTTAACTCATTCATTGTTTAGTAACATGTTATTTAGTCCATCTCTTTGTGTGTTTCTCAGTTTTTTTCTTGTGACTGATTTCTAGTTTCATACCATTATTGATAACTGCAATTCTCATTCAGTATCATGATGTTATTATTGAGAAAACTTGCTCCCAATATCATCAATATATTTACGGATTTTTAAATACTTTTTATGTACCCACCTACTGACCTTGTCATGCGCCCCCTGCTTCCCTACTCCAACACCATCTTTATCTGGCCTGTTATTGCCGACTGTAGGCAGGTTGCCCCTGTCACCCAGTTCCAGCACCATTGGGGCACCATTACCGAGGTGCTCAGGCTGACTTTTCTGCCCAGTTCCAATATTGTCCTCCTGCAAACCACCATTATGGGGTTATTATGATGACTTTTGGATGAAGAAAGAGAGAAGGAAGGAAGGAAGGAAGAAGAATGAAGACCTGACAAATTATGGATTAAAATTAATAACAGAGACTTTATCTATAATAAAAGTTAGGGTACATGCCTATGGTTTGCTGTTTATTGTTCATTATTTTCTTTTAAGTTTCATATTAAAATCTACTTTAACAGAAAATTAGCATAATCATTCCTTAAAGGTAGAAATATACAGACTTAAAATATTATTTAAAGAAGCATAATGAAAATGACTGCATGTAATCTAAATTTGGCATATGAGGTCACACATACAAGTACATGTACACCTAATTCAACAGAATAAAGTTATATCTTTAACTTTATTTTACTTTTTGAAACACAGCTTTGACTTCAGAGAGAAAGAGAGAGAGAGGAAGATGGAGAGAGAGAGAGGGAGAGAGAGAGAGAGAGAGAGAGAGAGAGAGCAACATTGATTGGTTGCCTCCTATATGTGCACATATAGGAGACCAAACTGTACGTGGACCAAACCTGCGACCCAGGAATTGAGACCATGATCTTTCAGTTTATGGGACAACACTCCAAACAACTGAGCCACACTGCTTAGGGCCATTTCTAACTTCTTCAAAGGTAAGTCTAACAAATGTGCTGTAAACTATTTATAATATTTCCTTTTCTTTATGAATAGGTGATTAATTTTCTGCTCATCCTCCTATACATTGTATTGGCAATTAGTCACTTAAGCTATCCTCCTTGCTCCTATAACTCTGCTCTGTTCTCCCCCCTTTCTTCTGCTGTTCATAAACATCTTACTTGAGTTGTGGGGGTTTGGCAGAATCTAGAACTTTAGAACCCAAACAGTTTGTTGTGGTCTCTGGACTTGGTTGTGTGACCTTGTGAAAATTGCTCAATTACCCTGAGCCCCAGGTTTCTTAAACTATAAAATGGAAATAAGTGATGTTACCTTGTAGGGCTGTTATGTGGTTTAAATGAGACATTTGATAAAGCACTTAGCACAGTGCTAAAAAATTGTTAGCTATTATTATGGTTATGATTATGATCATGATACCAAATTGGAGGAGTTGATTCTAGCCTTATCTACTTTAATTTTATTCTATCTCCTTGGAGATCTTTCTTCCACCTCTTAAGCATTTGCTCTATGCTGAGAAAAGTGGATACACGCAACTTCATACATGTTAGAGTGTCTGAGAAAAACTAAAATTTTGCATGTTGTAGAGTGATACAATGAATTTAGTATTATGGAATCCAAGACTGACAACTATTGAGAGTCTGTATAATGTTTTTAAAAGCATGCCATCTGAAGCTGGACTACTTGGCTTTGAATCCTAGTTCTTCCATGTACTGTTTGCGGAAACTTGGACAAGTTATTCAACTTCTTGGTGCATCAGTTTCTTCATTGGCAAAGTGAGGGTGATTATAAAATACATATTTTATAAGGCTATTGTGAGAATTAGGTAATTTAAAATATGTTAAAGTACTCAGAGTGGAGCTCAGCCCTTAGCAAGCACTGTATACATGTCAGCTATTCAACTGCTTACCAGTGATGGCCCTTCCAGGAGCATGGAGGCTTCCCTGTGACCACCACCGAATTGTCTTTATTTCCTCTTATATAGATATCCTTTTTCTTTCGATGTGGGAAGTTGAATGTTTTCAGGATAAATGATAGTAAAATTATGTTTTATATATTTTTGTTCTTTTACTAATTCATTCCAATATGATAAGATTGATTGTGGGAGACCTTTTCTTTTTAGGCTTTATCCACATGATCAAGTGAGACAGAAGTGGAACCAACATGTTGCCAATGTGATTCATTGGAGGATGTCAGGATGGCTGGGAAGCTGTGATGGATGCCCCATATTTCCTCCATGTAACTCAGATGCTTAAAGAGCCATGGAGAACTAAGTCAACCAAAAGTTTTGGCTCAGTTAATTTTGTTTGTGGTGTAAAATCCCACATATTCTCTCAAATCACTTGTGCTTTTTTCCTTCTAGCTGATTAGCACACCTAGGTTAGAGGGGTTTTTTTTTTGAAACTTGGAGAAACTAGCAAACAAGATTTTTTTGCATGGGTATATCATAATATTTTGGTATAATACCTATTTTTTTGAAAAGTGTTTTGTTAGTTTGATTTAGATAATTGGCGCTAGTACAGATTAGGCTTTGGATATAATTGCTCTTTAAAACATGGATTATAATTAACATCTGTTCAGATTTTTCTGACAGGCAGCATGGTATGATATAAAGAACAATCAGTCATTAAACAAATATCTATTAAGCTTCCGACACATAGTAGCCAGCGGTGCTGGGTGAAGAGAAAGTGTGTGTGCATGTGCCCACTGGCCTCCCACACCCCAGAAGAAAAGATACTTCTCTTCTGTAATTTTATCTGGTGGGGAAACATATTAATCTAATAATTCTGTAAATAAAATAATAATTATAACTAGGGCAAGAACATGGTGTTGAGAGACTGTATATCAGAAGAAATCTATTTAAGAGGGACCAAGGAAGCCTTCCTAGCACTTGAGCTGAGGTCTGAAGGATGAGCAGGCGATAACACTGCAGGGGTGTCACGGTGTGAAAGAAGGAGAATACTTCAGACAGGGGAAGAGTGGACACAAAAGTCTGTGGTGGAGGGAGCTTGCATTGTCTGAAGAGGAGAAAGAAGGTCAGAATTGCCGGAGTTCAGAAGTAAGGAGGAATGGGATAGAATAATGAGGCTGCAGAGTTGGGTGGGAGCCAGGGCAATCAGGGGCTTGTGGGCCATTTAAGCACTTGTGGTACTTACCCTGAATGTGCTGGAAGATGACCTCTTAGATGCTGAGCGAAGATTAGGCTATGACTTCTGCCATGACATGGAAATTTAAAACAGAATAAAGAAGAAATATCCTAAAAATGAGTAATAATTAGGGCTATAACTTTAACACTTGATATATAAAAATATAATTCAGTATATAAGTATGATATTCAAAAGATAATTACAGAACTTATAAAAAAATAAATTTAAAGAGTGCAGGTGGTATGGGTTGGTAATGGGACACCAACTTAAAGTTATAAGGTCAGCCATGGCCAGTGTGGCTCAGTTGGTTGGAGCCTTGCCTCATAACTGAAAGTTTGCAGGTTCAATTCCTGGTCAGGGCACATACCTAGGTTGCAGGTTTGATCCTCTGTCTTGATGTGTATGAAGTGTAACCAATATTGTTTCTCTCTTATACTGATGTAGCTCTCTCTCCCTTCCTCTCTCTCTCTAAAAGTAATGAAATAAAATGTCCTTGGGTGAGGACAAAATAAATAAAAAAAAAAAGTTTATGAGGACCATCTTCTCTCAATCCCGGCACTGTGTCTTTATGACTGAATATGCAGCCTCATTGAGAGGTAGGGCCAAACTTTAAATTTGTGGCCTTTCACGAATGTTTTAGGGTCAGAATAAGGAACTATTGAAATGTTACAAGCAAGGGAAAATGATGTAGTCAGACGGGTATACTGAAAAAAGCACTCGAAGTAAACGGGTCAGATTTTCGAGGGGCCGGTGGGAATCTGGAGAGATCAGTGAGGAAACCGCGGCAGGAGTCCTGGCTGCAGATGCCGGTGGCGGGCGCAGGTGACGGCAGGGGAGCAGGTGAGAAACACATGGGTTGTTTCGTCTTTGTTTGTCTTGGATGAACATGGAGAACAATCACAACTTTGGCATTTATGGAATAATGTCCCCCTATTTGTGCTAGAATTAGGTGATTTGACAGAAAAGTAAACGAAATTCACTAAATTATACCAATAGTGATTCTTTTTTTTACCATAGTAATGTCTTTTCATATTCACATACCTGGATATATTTTAATCTTTTTATTTTCCAAACAGCTATTTGGATGTATAAGTAGTCACTTAGGTACGGAAATAATACAATTTGCACGTTGAACATGTATGTATATGTTGGCTTTGTTTTTAACACAGAACAGAAACAGAATTGCCAACAAACATTTATTGAGAACCTACTATGTGCCAGACAATAAAGGATTTTAGTTAATTATCTCTAAATTTGTACTTTTTAAAACATAGCCCATGTAATCTTATAACATGTTTGATAATGCTGAAAAATTTAAACTATTTCAACTTAGTTTTAAATAGCTTCAAGGTTAAAAGTATTACACTGTACGAGGATAAAGAAGTTAATTTCTATAGTTCTCGAATATTTGTGGCACATGCCCTGAATGTTTTTTCCTGTTGGCCTTTTCACCCTGTTTTCCCACCGTGCGCCCAGAATAATTGATTATCCGTGTACGATCACAGCAAAAAAGGCATTACAGCAAAAAAGGCAGAAAACAATGGACAACGATAATGAAATCTCACATTTTTGCCCTGCCTTTTTCAAACTAACCTGACTTAAGAAAACTTCATATAAAAGGCTTTGAAACTTCATCATGGGTTTCTTGAGAGGGGACAGTTGACCTAGAAGCACTTGACTTATAACTTGGCAGCTACTGAAAGTCTAGCCTCATAATTCAGTGGTCCAGTGACAGCTTTGCCTATAGACCCAAGTCTTTATTTCACCGACTTTTCATGTTTAGTCTCCTTGGAAATGCTAACAAAAGTGAAGCATATAATTTCTCTGCTAGGGATAGCACTGGTGATGTTTATGGAACCATTTGCTGTCTCAGGGGTAATCTCCCGGATAATTTGGATTAACCTTATCGGGTCTCTAGATACCACATTACCCAGGGTGGATGATCTCCAGAATAACCTTTCCCCATCTTAAGGTTTTTCCTCTGAAACCATATTTGATCAAAAAACTTTCAACAGAAATGCATTGAAAACTATGCAACCAGGCTTCCTTCAACTCTTTTGTTTTGAAGAGGCCTTCATCCATGCAAGAAAACATAGAATCTCCGGTGGAATAATTCTAATTAGAAAGTGGGACACCCTGACATTTCCCATCTACTTTTTTGCAAGACAGTTGTTATGTATCAAAGTGCCTCTCTTATATTTGTTCAGGCTTTGAAATTGATTACCTGGAAGAGGAAGGTGTGCCTTTGCTAATTTATCTGCTGGCAGAAAGAGTTTGCTTAAAGGAGTGAAGAGTTTTCGCCAAGGAAGAATTTGTTTTTTGGACTGACGACAGAAAGAACCTTCTTTCATTTGTATTGATCAAAAGTCTTGCTGGGTTTTTTTTGAAAGAGGGGTATCGAATGCCTTGTGAAGTTGGCATCAGCCCTGAAATCCTGTCCCACTCAACACTTCTACATCCTAATAGAGCCTGCTTTTTCAAATACTCTTTTTTAATGTTAATAACAACAATCCTTAGTATCATAAAGTCAGAGCTTATAGTTCCAGTGCAAGGTGCTGAATTTCACTGTCTTAAAACTAAAAATAGAAAAATAAAATAAGTGAGCAGTTGTACTTGTAACGGTGTGAGAAGGTAAGCCCAGATGATTCACTACCATTTTTCTGAAAAATCTTTGTTCAAATTGAATCAGTTTAAACTGGTGAAGCCGAGCAGGGGTGGCTGATAAAACCAATATCCTATGTTATGGATGTAGTACTTCATAGTTTTGGTTGAAACAGATAATAGAAGGGAAAAACCGCTGCCTTCTTCATATTGAAAGCAGGCCTGTTCTTTTGAAAGTGAGGTGTCTATAAACCTTTCCACAATGCACATTAGTTTGTTTCTAAAAATGAAAGGCTGAATGTAGGTACTTGATTGTCAAGCATGAGAAAATGCTGGCTGCAGTCCACGTCCTATGAAGTCAATGATGCTAGTTAGGGTGCGTTTTCTACAGGTGGGCCACAGGGGAACATTGAGGTTGTCTGTGCTGAACAAGTACGGTCTTATTCTGCTCTATACTATAGCTTGACACAGTCAAAGTGAAAGATCCAACAATTTTACCTTCCATGGAACAGGTAAAACACCCTTCAATATAATAATAGTTTCTATTTCTAGAGAGTTTCCTTGTGCCAGATGCTTTGCATGAATATGGTCTCATTAACCCACGCAATATTATGAGGTATATATTATCATGTCCACTTTACAGAGGAGGAAAACTGAGATTCAAGAGATCAAGGCACTTGTCTAAAGGTCACCCATCTGGGTTGGAATTCCACAGTGGAGGAGCTAAGACTGTCACCTGATCGGTCTCTGAAGTCTACTCTTTCCGCTGTGTGCCTTGCCTACAAAATGCTTAGTCACTTCCTGCTGTATCTTCTTGAAAGTAAAACCTGAGAGGTTAATGGGAAAAGCCACAATATGGGACTGGGGAAAGGAAGTGATTGTGGGTGAGATGGCATTTTTACCAGAGTTACATATATAACAATGTGTGGAATTGTGGCCAGGCAATTGGCAGATGAGCCAATTGGCTAGCTAGAGGAATTTCCATTGAGCTTGGGAGCACATTCTATTAGAAAGACTAGTTTAAAGACTGGTTGCAGAATTTCCTTGTCTCACACCAATGGAATATGGGAGAGGAAATTTGCTTACCAAAAATAGAGTAATTCTCTTCTAAAACTGGAGTATTATACTTAAAGAAATAATAAGAATAATAATTCTATTTATTGGACTTACCCTAAGTATGACACACTTCTCATACATTATTTTTAACCTCATAACACCATTGTAATGTAAATAGTATCATTTTCTGTTGTATATTAAAAAAAAAAAACAACAGCAAAGTAACCAAGTATCACAGAGATTAAATGAATTTCCCCAGGCAGAAAAATAGGTCTGTCTTGATCTTGAGTCTTCATTTTTTTCCACAATATCTTGCTGTCTCTAAAGAAAATATTTGACACTCTTTCCTACCTATTTCAGGTTAATATATATGATCTGTTAATAAAAACCTTAAAAACTATATTTTAAGAGTGATCACTTTGGATATCAGTTTAGAGGTACTGATAAAGACACAGCATGTTAGATGGGATGGAGTAGGTCTTAGACAGGTGATATCCGCATCCTTTCCTGACCTTACTCCGGCACCTTGGGTTAGTGTGGTCTGGAAATAGTGGCAGTGGCCTCAGAGGTGGAGCACGTCTACCCCAAAGTGGCTGAGTAGTCTTAGACAAGTCATGTAACCTCCCGGTCCCCAATTTTCATGTCTGTCTTGTTTTCCCTCAACTCCGAGTGCAGTGCTTGGTACATAGTAAAGATGAGAATGATATGAAAGAAATGAGGAATCTCACAATGTTAATTTTTAGGGTTTCTTTCAGTTCCAAATTCTGTGACTTAGAGTGACTTTGAGTTTCTTTATTCTTTCCATAAGGAAAACCTGATTTGTAAGGTTTACCTAATTTGTAAGCTTGTCATGAGAATTAACTAGTATATTTTCCAAAATATGGAGGTTCTACAGAAAAAGATAAGACCGTGTCTTCTTTCCTTTCCAATAGCTGTGATAATTTTATTAATACTTTGCAATGATCAAATGCTATACATGTGTCAGGTACCACAGAGAAAAATAGAACCTTCCCAGTAGGTTCATAATCTGAATACAAT
Source organism: Desmodus rotundus (assembly GCF_022682495.2). Classification (NCBI taxonomy): domain Eukaryota; kingdom Metazoa; phylum Chordata; class Mammalia; order Chiroptera; family Phyllostomidae; genus Desmodus; species Desmodus rotundus. The sequence goes on along the minus strand of NC_071394.1, from coordinate 34,895,436 downwards.
TTCATGGCACTAGTATTAGTGACTGAGTTTAAAAGTGAGTGCACGCAGTGTTTGAGAGCGTTTGGTCACACGTATTGTAGCACAGAGAAGAAGAATCGGACTGACATCAGCCTAGACATTGCTAGCGGAGAGAGAGTTCTCTGAAAGTCTGTTCTATTGATGGGACTTTAGCATTGCTTCTTGTCTTTGTGGTTTGGAATGGAGCCACAATTTTGTGGTCTCATAAAATACGGAAGCCAGGTGCTTTGTGCTCTAGGCCTGGTAATTTGCTGTGTGAGGGTCAGTCATCTATCTTGATTCTCAATTTATTCATTTTTGAAAAGTTGGTAGTAGTATTTTTACACCCCCAGTTTATTGTGGAGTTTCATAATGAATTCCTGTAGAACCATCTGAGTAAGTTTTTTCTCCAAGGCAACTATGTAGATGTTGTACATTTACTAAGCTTGTGAAAAGATAAAAATAAATTAGAAGCTCATATTTACTAAAATGTTCCAAGTGGAACTTAGACCATGTGATTTTATCACTCGCTTTTCATTGCTGAAAGTCTTACTAACAAAAGAAAAGGAAAGGAAAATAAGGGAGAAACTGTTTGTTTCTTTATTGGCAATATGAAGTGTGTCATTTGCAAAAGCTCCTGAAAGCATGGAACTTTCTTCAACTACAAGAGTGGACTGTTTGTAAAAGTGTTAGTGTATTTCCCAGGCTGTACTAATAACATACAGTGATTCCAACTTGCAATTTGTACCTTACACTTTACTTGTAGAGAAACTGAATCAACAAAGCAATAATGTTATATGGGAAAAAATCCAAGAGTCAGATGTTAGGTAATGATTTTCCATTAATTTTTTTCATTCATTTCTTTCTTTCTTTATTCATTTATATACTTATTTATTCAACAAATATATAAAGTTCCAGATACTGTGCTGGGTGGTAAGGACAAAAAGATAACTGCTCTCATGATTTTTTATCTAATTTTTTAAAATTAACATTTATGATCTATATGGCAGCAAATAGCCTGTAAAGATTTATAAAGGGCTATCCTAATATTTCTGTTAATATGTACATCTTTCTTTATTTCTGAAGAAATGTACTCTCTACCAGAGATTCCTGTGAATGAGCAAAACCTTGAATACTCTAATGTATCTGTAATAAGTACAAATATGCCCAAATTAAGACGTAAAGAATTACATCCTAACACAAAAGCATGGCGCTTGCTAGAGACTCTCCCTGTTACAAACAGAAGGGTCTTTTAAGACATGAACCATGTGACTGTATTACTGACTCTTCTCAAACACTTAGAAGTGGGAGCCATGAGTGTATCTTAGACTAATCCTTTAGAGTACCTCTGTTTGGTGGGGGAGGGGCTTTCTTTAAGTTGATACCTGGCTTAAGAAAAATGTATTGACTCCATATCTGAAAAGCCTATGACTTCAGACATGAGTCTGATCCAGGGACTCAAGTGATGTCAATAGATAGGAGCTTTCTCTCTGGGCTCTGCAAGACTTATGTCCTATTTTGCCAACAATTCAAGTGGAGGAGCATACATTTCCCCCCCTAGTAGTTCCACCCAAAGTATAATAATTCAGTTTTACAGACCCTGGTTGGTCTGTCCTGAGTCACAGGCCCATCCTTCAAGCTGCGTTACTGTCAGGTTCACCCAAACCCCATGAACTGAGAGTGATGAAAATCAGACTTCTGTTACTAGAAAAAGGGGACATGGATACTGATGTCCATTACATTACTTTTAGCAATGTTTAGTGCCTAGAAAGATTCAGTTTGTTCTTGCTTTCTGTCACAGCCCAGAGTTCCCGTTTGGCTGTGTCTCTTACACTCCGGTGCACAATTTTTTTCCTATTTTAGACATTTGGGTTTGCTCATTAGTCTGTTTATGAGATCATGGTTTACAACCAGGAATTTTCAGGACTGTGTAGTCCTTAAGTGGAGAATGTTTGCATTTATAGCAGGAAAATTGCTCTGTGCTAGTTGGCCATATGGCCTGCCTTGGTGTGAAGGCACATATTCTCATGTAATCAAAATCCTTTGGTATTGATATAAAATCAACTTCTGTAGGGAGGGTATGTATTTTGTATCCTTTTCACAAAGAATTTTTAATACTGTATGTCTCCTCAATGAAAACACATCATGAAGTTCTATGAATGTTATTAGAAACCATTTTTAATTTGACAATTAAACTTTACATCCAGCTGGATGGTTGTGCTTAATCTAATGGATTTCTAAGTGTTCAAAAATAGTTAACATCTGCTGACAGACTCATAAAGGAATCTATACATCATGACAATTAGAACAGTATGAAACTTAAAAATATAACTTTCCATGAGGATGCAAGATCAGTATACTCCACTGAAGAATATGTATGGAGTTGTTCAATGAAGTTTAATTACCATATTTTGTCACGTATAATGTGCTCCTGTGAGTGATGCACACCCAGGTTTTAGTGCCAATTCCTACCTTCAAAAATTTGGGCAAAAAAGTGTGCATTACACATGGCAAAATACAGTATATTGTTGACTACCCTTCCCTAATTTATTTCTGTATGAGTTTCTGCATTCTAAAGGCTAAAACACTAATTAGCCCTTTTCATAGTATAAGAAAGTCATGATAAAAACTATCATTTAATTTTAATTTAGAAACTATTTCTGGGAATGGTAGAAACTGAGCTGGATTCCTAGTGCATCAGTAAATCATAAATGCAGGGGAAGAACAACTCGGGAGGACTTAAGTAGAGCATGAGTCACAGAAATACCCAATGGTGTTTAACACAGAAATAATTACAACATAGTAGAAAGGTAATACTCCTAGAGTGGTATAAATTCCATGCTTGGAAATAAAGTATACAGGATTAGAAACATTCATACTACCTAAATTTCTTTGTATTGATTATGCTATTACAGTTGTCCCAATTTTTCCCCCTCTGCCCCCTTCTGCCTGGTACCCCCTTCTTTCCAGCAATGCCCTCATTAGTGAGAAGTCTATTGAGTATTGGATGAAGAAAATAGGAACCTCAGAAAGTTTATTTTCCTTTATCAGAAGGTTTATTCCTAGCAAGTATGTGGGTCGGCAAGCACCCTTTTTCTGCCTTGACTTTCACATAGATTTGGCTCTTGGTTTAGCATCTATAGCATGGAAAATGGTATCTAGCTTATATCAATAAAAATCCCTGCATTAAGGATCCAGATAACCTCACTACATAATTTCCTTAATAGAAATAAATCCATAACTAACACAAGTTCCAGAAGACTGATTGGAACATTCATGAATGAGAACTCATTTAAGAAAAACCATAAGAGTAACACCTCCAATAGGAAACCCTGATTTTGTGGGTCTGAGACAATGAGTGTTGTATTGGATTCTCTTACACGGACAACTTTGTGAGCAGGGGTATTCTTAAATCCATTGCAATGGTTTCCATTTTGTTTGTCAATGGAGTGGGTTTTAGGAAGTGGCTGCTAATGTTCATTACTATAAGGAGTAATGATAGGATATTATTGATATTTTCCTTTTCTAGCTTTGCTTCTCTTTTGTTTGATTTGTTTTTTTAATCAACATTATTTTTGTGTGATACTGGTGATATTTTGAGATCTGGGCTATGCAATATTTCAATCAAAAATGGAGTATTGATGTGTGATAAATATCAACTTTATTATTGTGTGTATAATAATGGTTACCCTTTTCACCATTTTTAATGTGCCAGGCTTTATTCTAACAACTTGAAGTCTCATCAGCAATTCAAGGGGCGAATATTTCTATCTTCATTTTTTAACATTGGATGATTAAGGCTTGGATAACCTAAGTATTATGATGTCAGCTACAGATTTTTTAGATGCCCTTTATCAGGTTGAGAATGTTCTCTTCTATTTCTGCTTTGCACAGTTTTTTTTTTCATCATGAATGGATGTTAACTTTTGTCAAAGGCCTTTTTTCTTCAGCAATTGAGATGACCTGTGAGATTTGAAAATTTTCTTAATGGTGAGTTGCAGTGACTGATTTTCAAATATTGAATCAGTTTTATATTCCTCAGATAAACCCGTTTGCTTAAAGTGTATTACATTTTTATAAGTTGTCAGATATAGGTTGCTAACATTTTTGAGGATTTATGTATCTATGGTCATAAGGATATTGGCTTATAGTTCTTTTTTATTATGTCTTATTACTGGTTTTGGTATCAATGTGATGTTGACTCATAAAGTGAGTTGGGAAGGGTTTTGTCAACCTCATTTGCTGGAAGAGCTAGCACAGAATTGATTTTATTTCTTCATGAAATGTTTGGTAGAAATTCCAGTGAAACAATGTGGGCCTGGAATTTTCTTCATGGTAAAGTTTTCAATGTCCTTAATAGGTATAGGTATAGTCTATAGCTATTAGAAATACCTGTTGTTTCTAACCTATTAGTCTATTTCTATTAGAAATATAATTTATTTCTTTTTGAGTGAATTTTGTTAATTTCTGCTTTTAAGGCACTGGCCCATTTGATCTGAGTTATTGAATTCATGGGTATAGAGCTGTTTGTAGTATCTCCTTATTATCTTTTTAATGTCTGTAGGGTCTCTCGATTCTTTTTTTTTTTTTTTGACCTTCTTTTTTGATTAATTTTTATTATAATTTTCCCTTACCATTTAGTCCTCTTCTACCCTCTTCCCCACAGCAATCTCCTGATATTGGTAACAGATGTCTTCTCTTCTTTCTTGATCAATCTGTTTAGGGTTTTATGAATATTATTCATCTTTCCAAAGAACCAGCTTTTAGTTTCATCAAGTTTAAAAATTTTATTGATTTCTGTTCTCACATTTGTCTTTTCCTTCCTTCTATTTTGTTTGGGTTTACTTTGCTCTTTCTTTTCATTATTGAGACCTTTCTTTTCTAGCATAAGCATTTAATGTTATAAATTTCCCTTTGAGAACTCTTCTAGCTGCATCTTGCAGATTTTGGTATCTTGTACTTACATTTCATTCGGCAAAATATTTTCTAATATCCCCTGAGACTTCCTTATTGGCTCATGATTTATTTAGAAGTATGTTGTCTACATTTTCAATATTTGGGGATTTTCCAGATATATTTCCATTATTGATATCTAGTTTAGTTTCTTTATGGTCTAAGAACATACTTTGTAAGGTTTCTATTCATTTAAATGTATTATCATTTTAAATTATCTAATTTTTCCTTCATTTGACAATGTCCTTATTTTGTCCTCATTCATAAAAGACATTATCACTGGTTATAGAACTCAACAATTCTTTTCTTTTAACACTTTAAAGATGTTCCACCCTCTTCTGTCTTCCACATTTTCTTTCTTTCTTTTTAAAAAATATTTTATTTATTCATTTTTAGAGAGAGGGGAAGGGAGGGAGAAAGAGATGTAGAGAAACATAAATGTGTGGTTGCCTCTCACATGCCCTGCACAGGGGACCTGGCCCACAACCCAGGCCTGTGCCCTGACTGGGAATCGAACTCACGACCCTTTGGTTCACAGGCCGGCGCTCAATCCACTGAGCCACATGAGCCAGGGCTGTCTTCCACATTTTCTGATGAGAATTCTGCAATCACAGTTTTGTTCTCCTATATGTAATGTGTCATTTTTCTGTGGCTGCTTTCAAGATTTAAAAATTTATTTTTGTTGTGTAGCAATTTGATTGTCATGTGTCTGTGCATGCTTTTCCTTGAGCTTGTTCTGTTAAGCATTTTCTGAGCTTCGCAAATCTCTAAATGGATGACTTTCAACAAATTCATTCAAATATTTCTTTCTGCATCAGTCTCTTTGTTCTCTCCTTCAGGGGCTTTATGGACATAAAACAAGAGAAAAACAAAGAAGTAGATGTATTTCCATGCTCTTTAGCTCACCAAGTTCCCTTTTTCCAGTTCTCTTGCCAGAAAGACAAGGTTTTCTTAGAGGTTTTGCTGTCTGTATCCCTTGCTCAGTTTTGCTTTGGGTCACTCCCAGGTCAAAGCTGGATGATACAGGAGGAAACAAAACATCAGAATTCACTCTTATTATAGATCATTCTTTAAGCTTTGGCCCCGTTGTGCAATTTGGTTTCAATTATTAATTTTTCACAGTTCCCATGCAGTGGCTTTTTACTTTGTCCAGAGTTTTAACTGCATTAGTGAGAGGGGCTAATGCAGGCTTTCTCAGTTTTGGCTGAAAATGCTACCTTTGATTTAAAAAAAAAAATGTAATACATGTTGCAGATGCTTCTAAATCCAAACAAACAGTTTGCTTTGTTCATTTTAAAGTGATAGTGTACTACATTTTATGAACACAGCATAGTTTATTTAAAAGTTTCTATTAACAAAGATGAGACATTTTTATATATACGTTTTGACATATATATATATCTATATCTCCTTACTCAAGGACATGCTTACTGACTTTAGAGAGAGGGGAAGAGAGGGGGAGAGAGAGGGAGAGAAACACTGATGTGAGAGAGAAGCATCGATTGTTGCAATCATTGCAACTTGTACACACCTGGACCGGGGAACAAACCCACAACACAGGCATGTGCCCTGACTAGGAATCGACTCTGCAACCTTTAGGTTTCCAGAACAATGTTCCAACCAACTGAGTCACACTGGCAAGAACGTTGGGCATATTTTTTTTTAATGAATGTATGTGTAGGGTAAATTTTTAGTTGGAAAATAACAGTTCAAAGGATATGTTCATACACCTCGATGAACAGAGCTTGAGAATGTCCATTGCTCTACAACCATGTTTGACTATGAACTTAAAAATGCCAAGTGACAAAGGTATTTCATTTTGATTTACAGTTCTTTTTATAATGATTGAGGCTGAATATTTTCTCATAACTCATTGACAGCTGTGTTCCTTTTTCTGAAAACTGCTTGGGGTTTCCGTTAGTAAGAAAAGTTAATTCCTTTCTATTGCCCACTCCACCCAGGTTGTAAATAAATTCACCCAGACATTCCACTTTTTAAAAAATGATAAAACATTTGAATTTATTGAATTTATTGGGGTGACATCGGTTAACAAAATTACAGGTTTTTAAGCGTACAATTTTATAACACATTATCTGTATATTGTATTGTGTGTTCACCACCCCAAGTCAAGTCTCTTTCTGTCACCATTTCCCCCAGCCTTTCACCCTCTTCTACCTCCTCTTATACCCCTTCCCTGTGGTAATCACCATACTGTTCCTGTGTCTGAGTTCTTATTTTTCTTAATTCCTTCACTTTTTTCACTCAGTCTCTAAGCCCTACCCCTGAGAGCTGCCAGTCTGTTCTCTGTATCTATGTGTCTGTTTCTATTTTGTTTGTTTGTTTATTCAATAAATTACACATGTAAGCGAAATCATATGATACCTGTCTTTCTCTGACTGGCTTATTTCACTTGTTAAAATTTGTTTTTAATTTTAATTTTATTTTAGAGAGAGGGGAAGGGAGGGATAAAGAGAAGGAGAGAAACATTGATGTGAGAGAGAAACATCAATTGGTTGCCTTCTGAAAGCGCCCAGATCGGGGATGGACTTGGAGCCCAGAATGCAGGCTTGTGCCCTGACTGGAAATCGAACTGGTGACCACTAGGTCTGCAGAGTGATGCCCAACCAACTGAGCCACGATGGCCAGGGCTACTACAGCTTTTTTATCCACTCATGTACTGATGGGCACTTGGGCTGCTTCCAAATTTTGGCTATTGTAAATAATGCTGCAGTGAACGTAGGGTGCAATACTTTTTCTAGTCAGTGTTTCAGGTTTCTTCGGATATATTCCCAGAAGTGGGATCTCTAGGTCATAAGGCAGTTCCGTTTAAAATTTTTGAAGAAACTCCGTACTGTTTTCCACAGTGGCTGCACCAGTCTTCATTCCCACCAACACTGCACTAGGGTTTCCTTGTCTTCATATCCTCTCCAACACTTGTTTGTTGATCTTTTGATGATATTCATTCTGATAGGTGTTAGGTGATAGCTCAGTGTGGTTTTAATCTGCATTTCTCTCATGATTAGTGACATCGAGCATCTTTTCATTATCTGTTGGCCACCGGTGTGTCATCTTTGGAGAAGTGCCTAGTCAGACCCTCCACTTGTTCCTTTAGGATTTAGTCTACATTCCTTACCACTGGCAGCGAAGACAAAGATGGCGAATTAAAAAGAAACTCCAACACTTTAGTATAGTGGGCTCATGTATCCTTAAATAGATTTTTGTATATATCCTACATGTCTAATTATAGAATAGAAATAACTTGATATTTGATTCCTTTACTTGAGTGTAGCATATTATTAAATTTTATAGGGCATCCTATGCAGGCTGACAAAGCAAAGTGGGGAGAAAAAATGCAACACATTAGCTTCTGCTTATGCATGTAACCCTTTGGTTTTAGGGCTAGAAGAAGGGACACTCATCAGTGTATGTTTAAGGCCAAGCTGCTCCGTTCCATTTGCTGACCTGAGGAGACTTCAGCATCTACTTGATGGCTATAGTGGATGCTGGCCACACAAGCCATGGGCAAAAATGTAAACAGTTATGTATGTAGGTTATCTATCATTCATATTGAATGGTAAATTGAGGAAGGAAGTACAGAATGTGTTTTTCTTTCTGTGTTCATTCTGAAACATTGTCTTAAGAGGTTGGGATAATAAGTGTGCTCCTTTCACAGAAATGCTTTCTTACACTGATGTCTATATAAATGATGTGCATCTTTCTCTAAGGAATTGTATAAAATGTTTTCCAGGTAATTAGGTTTATATGTATACGATATTTAACATTTTTAATTAAAAAATTTATATATAGTTAAATTCACTCTTTTCGGTATACAGTTATATGAATTTCGACAAATGCATAGTTTGTGTCACTACCTCCACCATTAAGATATGGCTCTATTACCCACCGGATTTCCCTGGTGCTGCCTGTTGGTCAACTCTTCCGCTATCTCCAGCCTCAGCAACCAAGGATGTGTTATCTGTCCTACAGCTTTACCTTTTCCAGAATCATACACAACATTTAAAAATGGAAACATGAAACGTGCTAATGTAGCGTCGTGTCCATTTCCCCTGAAAACCATGTGTTATAACTATGCTGTTCATGCTGGAGATTCCATGCTATACAGGTTCTGTTTGAAATTCCATGGGCTGTTTCATCTCTGTATGACTTTTGTGGACAAATAAATATTTTCTCAAGGAGTCAGATCTAATCTTAGATCTTTGCTCAAAACATTGTTATTAGGCTGTTTTGTATAAGAGTTTGTGTGGTTGAAACGGTTAGTAGTGATAGAATAGATTATACTTTCTATTTTATATTGCTTTTTCAAAAGTCAGACAAGCCTTCTTGTCAATCTGGACTGAAACAATACTCATTGCCACGACCAAGGACTTTCCATAGCTTGGTGTACCGTGTGTTTAGAATTCCTCACTCCCTCTCACCTTTTTTTCCTCGTTCTCTCTCCAAAACAGAATATGCCCGCTGAAGAAAAATATAAAATATTGACGAGCATGGCAGAGTTGGGAAGGGGACATAATTTAACTATTATCAATTCGTATGCAGTGTAAAAATGACTAAGTGCCTGTAATTGATACCTAGACCTACTTTAGATACCACGATAGTAATTTCTGAAGAGTTGTTAATTTTTTCTTATACTCAGACATGACCTCTGACTTTATCCTGTTTTGATCTGTATCACTTATTTAAAATATCACATCATATTTATTCTTTGCTTAAGTTTTACAATGGCTGTTGGCCAAAATCAACAATGTTCTGATATAACCGAGTCAGATTTGACTATTTGAATCAATTTAAATACTAAAAATAGTTATACAAATAATTCGTGCCAGAGTTGAAAGGACATTATTGTTTCAGAAAATTGAGTAACTGAAAATTTACTTTTTATGATGATTGTCTTGTAATCTTATGCATAGTTGTGACGGTAAACAGTCAGTTGGAGCACTGGGGAGTCTCCCCCATTGGCCAAGATGGTAGCAGGGGGAGGTTCTTACACTGAGCAGCCAAAAGCTACAAACATGAATGGATAGGGCCTGAACGCAACAAAAACTAGAAAGATAATCAGACAGAAAAAAAAAGCCCTCCCCTCCACATCCCTATAAGAATGGTGGGCTTGAGCAGGAAAAGGGATGGTCTTTGAGAAGGGAGCCCACCATTCTCCCAGGTCGTGTGGCACCTGAATAAAAATCTCTTTCTTTTTGCATCAGCATCTGCCTCACGAGTTTGACTTTCATTGTGGCAGCCAGGCAAACCTCCATTTCTTCAGTTAAATATTTTCTGTTAATCCTTTGGAACATTATGAAAATCTCTGGAGGACTTATTTAAGTTAAGCATGTATTTTTGTGTAAGTGGACAACGTCCATTTTAAAAAGTTTTCTGTGGTGTTGAAATGAATGTGGACAATGTCCCCAGTGCCTTGGAAGGTGACTGTCACAGGAAGAGTAATTAATTAATTTGTGCATTCATACAGGGGATTTTTACTGTGTACCACCTGTACAGCCTCAGATACAATGCTAAGCACTGGGAATACAGAAAAATGTCATTCTTTGTGTCCAAGGGGCTCATAACAACAACTACAATCTTCAGAAGTATGTTTTTGAATTCATATAGCCTTTCTTTCCTTCACCAGTTACATCTAATCAGTCACCAAGTTCTTCCACTATAACCCTCTAAGTCGGTGCTCAACATGGCGCACAGGTTAAAGCTCACCAGGGCATTTTAAAAACCACTGATGCCCAGGTTCCACCCCCTACAGATCGCACTTGCGAAATGCAGATTCAGTCAATGTGTGGTCAAGAATGAGGACCACTGCTCTAGAGCAGGAGTTGGCAACTTTTCCTGGCAGGGACTAGATGGTAAATATTTTAGACTTTGTGGCCATAGCCTTTGCTGCTACAATTACTATTCTACTTTGCCATTGTGACAATAAGACAAAATGTAAACAAATGAGTGTGCACATAGTTCTCCAATGAAACAATTTATGGACACTGATATTTCAATTTCAAATAATTTTTATGTGTCATAAAATGTTCTTGATTTTTTTCAGTCATTTAAAAATGTAAAAACAATTTTTAGCCCATGGACTGTACGGACAGAAACAGTGGGCCAGGTTTGGTGCATGGCCGTAATTGGCTAATCCCCGATCTCAAACAGCTCAGACAGCTAGGTGCTCATCAGACTCACCTGCAACCTTTAGACAAGTGCCTGGCCTTGCCCCTGGAGGTTCTGACTCAGCAGGTCTGTATGGTACCAGGAGGTTATACTGTGCAAGCAGATTTTAAGAATCTCTGTTCTGAAGATTTATTGAATCTTTCTTTTTATGTAAATCCCCACCCTTTTCCACTTTCGAGTCTTTATTACTTTGCACCTGCACTATGCTAATAGCCTCTACCTATGTTTCCAGTATAGGCTCTCATTAATCAATCTTCTATACTGCCGTAATTCTTACCTTGTTTCAAAACTTCCAATGGCTTCCATTTCCTATGGGACAAAGTTCATACTCCTTAGCATGTCCTACATAGCTTCTGCCTCTGAGCTTGTCTCCTCACACTCTTGATTCTCAGCAAAACGGACTATTTGCAGTTCACACTGTGCTATTTCTTGTCTGTATGATTGGGCTCAGGTTGATTTCCTGTCTGGAAAGCCTTTTGCTGCTGGCAAGTGTCTACTTGTTCTTCAAGATGCAGGGGTATTTTTCACCTCCGCTGTCTTCCTGTGTGGGTAAAATTTCTGATTAGAGGGCCCTGCCCTGTGTTCTCATGGCTCATTTCTTTACCTTCATATAACATGTATCACATGATAGTGAAACAACCTGTTTACAAGTAAATTATTTGAGATTAGGAACACTGTTTTATCTTTATATCGTAGCACTTAGTGCAATATTTGATATGTAGTAGGTGCTAAAAAATGTTTATTGACCTTTTATTTACAGTATGGGCTTGTTTCTGTATTCTCTATTCTGTAATAAGCATAATAGAGAATATTCTGTATTCTCTATTAGGTTTCATTGATCTTTTGTTTTATGTTTACTCCTCACCCAAGGACATACTCATTGATTTTAGAGAGAAAGGACAGAGAGGGAGTGAAACATCACTGTGAGAGAGAAACAGAGATCGGTTGCCTCTGGCAAGCAAAGGGACTGGGGACCTGGCCCACAACCCAGGCATGTACCCCGACCGGGAATTGAATCTGCGACCTTTCGGTTTACAGAAGGACTGCTCCAACCAACTGAGACACATCTATGTTTGAACTACTTGGATGTGAGACTGCCTGGGAATATTGTGTGCTGTAGGCTTAAAACAAAACAAAACAAAACAAAACAAAGATGTTCTATTTTAATTAACGTAGCTTTATAACACTTGATATCTGATAGTATAAGTCTTTCAACTTTGCTTTCCTTCTTCAAGATTATCTTCACTATTCTTGGCTCTTGGCTAAACATTTTAGAATCATTTAAATAATTTTCCCAAAACATCTTATTAGGTTTTGAATTGGCATTATATTGACTATATAAATAAATTTGTTGATAATTAACATTTTAAAATAATATTGAGTCTTCTAATCCAGGAAAAGATATATTTTCAATTTATTTAGATCTTCCTTAATTTCCTTCAGTAATGTTTTTCAGTTTTCTGTGAGAAATCTTGTACATCTTTCATGGCACTTGTTCTGTGGTATTTGATGCTAGAGTAAATAGTATCAAAAATTTTAATTTTCTAATTACTTACTACTGATATACTGTTCATTTTATTTGTTGCCCTAGTGTTCAGGAGTCTTGATGAATCCACTTGTTAATTCTAATAGTTTATCTGTAACTTGTCCAGGCTTTTTAATTTATATAATAATGCCATCTGCAAATGAGAGTTTTATTCATTTTTTTCCTATTATATAACTTTTGCTTCATTGTATTGTCTTATTTACTTTGGCTACAATTTAAATATATTGTAAAATAAAAATGGTGGTAGAGGGCCTTCTTATTTTGGTCTTGATATCAGAGGGAGGTTTTCAATATTTCACCATTAAAAATAATATCTGTTATAGGGTTTGGGGGGTAGATATACTTTATCAGATTAAAGGAGTTTTCTGGTAGTGCCAGTTTGCTGAGAAATTTGAAATTTTGTCAGGTTTTCCTTATTGCATCTATTAAGAAAATTATATGTTTCTTTTATATATTCCTTCTTTATTCTCTTAATTTAGGAAATCACATTGATTGATTTCCAAATGTTAAGCCCTTGAATTCCTGAAATGAAATCAGTTTTGACATATAATGTCCTTTTTATATATTTCTGGCTTTGGTTTTCATATACTATGTATATATAATATATATTACATATTACTATAAGTATATAAATATATGACACGATATTTATATATTTAGGCTTTTGCATTTATGTGCATGAAGGAGATTGGCCTACAATTCTCTCTTTGAAATATTTAGCTTTCATACGAAGGTTATGTTGGTCTCTTTGCCTGACTTTTTGTAAGTTTTTCCTTACACTGTTCTCTAGAGAGTTGGCCTTTTTGAATCTCTCTCATCTATATTCCTTTGTTATTTTTACTCAGACACATGGGAAGAGAGACTGCGGGGCATTCTCCGATGTTGTCATTAAGCCTCAGTCTGAGGCAGGCACTGTGAACCTGGGTCCCAGGGGTGTGAGCTTCACAAGTGTTATTGCCCTTTCTGTAGGTGTGATACTGGATCTAAACATTTTCCCACCTCTCTGACCCTCACCCCCTTTTTGTTCACCAGATACACTGGGTTTCTATACAGTTTTGATGCTTTTTCTTCTGAAGTTTAAAGGTGTTTTTTTTTTTTTTTTTCCATAGGGGAGAGCAGGGATATAGGTCTGGATGGAGTTTTGGCAGTGGCTCCTCCAGAGGTCACGATGGAGGACGATTTCTCAGGACTCTCCCTGATCTTCTCTGTTAGCACCAGGAAACATTTCTGGAGGAAATGCCCACATGGAGGTGCAAACTCTTCTTATGTCTGTGGTGCCCAGGGCCTTTGCACTCTTGCACAACTTCACACTCAGCCTTTAGAAATTTGTTAAAAATTTCTACCTTAGTCATCTTCCTGGCTGTTATGGACTGAATTGTGTCCCTGCAAAATTCATATGTTGAAACTCTAGTCTACAAATGTAATAGTATTTGGGGAGGTAATTAGGTTTAGATGAGGTCAGAGGGGTGGGGTCCTCACAGTGGGATTGGTGCCCTTAGAAGAAGAGATACCAGAGAGTTAGATCTTTCTCTCATGGCCCTGTGAGGACGCAGTGAGAAGGTGCCTGTCTGCAAAATGGGAAGAGAACTTTTCACTAGAACCTAACCATGCTGGCACCTTGGACTTACAGCCTCTAGAACGGAGAGAAAATACATTTCTGTTTTTTAAGCCAGTAAGCATATGGCATTTTGTCATGGAAACCCAGCTGACTCATACACTGGCTTATGTGTTATTTGTCTGCATCTGCTCCAGCTAAGCCAATGCTAGGGTCCTGTTTCTCTTTGTAGTGGCCAATCCGTCGCTCTCAATTCAGGATAGTTGTTCTGTGACTTCAGTTCTTTGCCAGGTTCAAGAAAAATAATTAATTTTCAATTTGTCTAACTTTTTCTTGTTCTAAGGATGAGAGTGATACTCTTTCCAGCTCTTTTGCATTCTTCACAACAGATCTGCAATAGGGCAACCCATAGTAGAATGAGTAAAAAGTCTCCTTTTTATGTACCACAAACATATTTTCTGAACTAATAACAAGGACATTTATCGGGTACATGGTCAGCAATGTCACCAAATGTTTGTACAATAAATGAGTCTGTCCTGGAAAATCTGTAAGCATAGGAGACATAAGGTTGCATTGAAATGGATATGCCATATAGATCCTTCCTGAAGAAAGGACTTGCTGCTTAGCTGTGGAGAGAGCAATCAGCGGACTGAATATCTAGTCATCAGCTTCTTCTGCCTCAGCAGAAAGGTGGGAGTTATTTCTAATGGGCAGTGCTCACACCAGGGCGCCCCACCAGGCTGGTCAAGAATCTGTTATTGTTGAATTGCAGTTGAACTTCTCCATCTGCCCAGTTCTGTTCCCTCCTCTTTTCTTTCAGGATGTAGATTCCTAACAAATATCTAGCATTCCAAACCCTCTCAGTATCTGCTTCCACAGACTGTAACCTGAAACAGACATTGTACTTTAATTTTTTTCCTCTGTAGTTTTGTATCCTCATATCACTCATAGTGGTCATCACATTTTAAGTGCCCCAAAATGTGTTCATTGATTGTAGACTACTCTGGCTGATTAGAATCAATTAGAAATGGAGTGGTTTTCATAAATTTACTTTATTGGAGTATGCTGTGCATTACATTTTTTCACCCTTGACCCATTCTTGACTACTCCCTTCCCGTCATTCTCCACATCCAATCCATCTAAATGTATCTATATTTTGCCATGTATAATGCACACTTTTTGAAAGAAAAATAAGGATATGCATTATACATGGGTAACACTAGTTCTGTATGTATATAAATGTTTTAAATTCTTTATTTATGCTTATGTATTAAAAGTGTAACCCTAGAAAAAATAACAATATCCATGTGTTCAAAAGTAAATACTAATATCCCTTTAAAATACAAAGAACAAGTATCTAAATATAAATAAATAAAAAATTGAATTAAAAAATTGAAACGAAAGATTTTTTCCCCTGAAAGTTTGGGAAACTTTATACACCACATATGGTATTTGAAGTCCTACCTTCAAATTCTTACATTCTTTTCCATCCCAAGAAATCCATTTTTCACAAGGAAATCAGATAGATCTTTTTAAAAACATGGTAGATCATATCTCTTACATAAACCCTTTGATAGCTTCCCATTGCAATTAGAATAAAGTCCAAACTTCTTACTGTGGTCCACAGGCTTTGCATGAACTGGCTGGGGCTCACTCCTCTGGTATTAGTTTCTAAATATTCTTATTCCCTTCACTTCTAGTCTGCCTGTTTCTTGACATTACCTGTTTGTGCCTCAGGGCCTTTCCCTTACAATTCCTTTAACTAGAATATCATCAAATCGTTAGCTCACATTTCAGCTCAAATAACACCTTTTCTGAAAGAGTTTCTCTGATCATCCTGCCAAAGGTGGATTTCCTCTTTTCATCACATTTTCTTTGTATACCAGTTTTTGTTATTTGAAATGACCTGTTAGTTGCTTGTATCTGTCTCACCCAAATAGAAATAGGCTGTAGGAGGTCAGGTCCCTTATCTATCTCGTTCACTCCTGTGTGCACTTCCTAGAATAGTATAGTAGTTCCTGGCTTTATAACAGTTTATTCAAATAATTAGTAAATGCAATAGTTGAATCTATTTAACTTTCTCCAAATGCTGGCATATTGTAAACACGGATTTTCATAATCCTTAGAAGTATAGCGGTCAAGCATGTAGGCTTTTAAGCCAGATTGCTTGCATTCAAATACCAGTTTTGCAGATTCCTAAACAGTGTGATGTTGAGCAAGTTACATATCTCTGCAAGCTTCTTTCCTTACCCTCATCCTCATGGGGATCATACTAGTTAGCAACACGTCAAGGGTTATGGTGGGGTTGTATGAGATAATCCAGGCGACCTATTGCGAACAAAGCAGGTACATAGTAAGGGTTTCATAAATATTAGTTATTAGTTGCAATGCAGGGATTTATGTGGAGATCTTACCATAAGTGTGAGTAGAACCAGTAGTCATCTGTGTGGTAAGCGTTGAGGGATAGTGGAAAATTTCTCCTGCCTCAAGTGTTCTACATGTCTGCTAAATTACTTGACATTTTAATTTTGGGCGTTTTAGTCATGGTTTGTCCTTACCGAGCAGCCATGCAGGTGGGACAAGGAATGGTCAGTGCTGAACGACAGAAGATAGAATGCCCAGAGGCTGGGGAAGAGCAATGTAGAAGGAAACCGGAGGAGAGTACAGGTAGCAGGTGGAATGTCCCAAGGAGATCCAGAGAGGGTGAGAACGTAAGTGAGAGACTTGTACGTAAAAGGAGGGCCTCTCTCCTTAGAAAGACTTGGGGGAAATAAAATCCTCAGATGCAAAGGCCCTGGATCTGGAATCCAAGTCAGAGATTAAGGAATAGATAAAATCTAGTTTCTGAGCTGGAGTATAAGATAGTTAATACCACTGGGGAGCAACTCAGAGGTCCTCAGGCGGGGCCAAGGGGTCTAACAGAACTCCTGTGAAGGGAACAATCCAGGTTTCAGATTTGGTCATTTGGTTATAATAAAACTAGAGGCATTCAAGAGCTTGTATCCGAACAGACCATGGGGTCTTCACAGTGGAAGCATGACTGGTACTGTAATAAGAACTTGGGCTAGAGTCAGACACTGAATTTCATCTCTGCTGTTTATACTGTCTTACTTTGGGTAGGTCACTTAACGCCTCTGAGCCTCAGTTTCTTTATCTGGTGAAAAAGAAAATAATATATGTCATGGAAGTTTTTTGGGGAAGATTAAGTGAGTTTACATTCAAAACCATTCAGCAGAGTAGTAGGCATACCACAGAACCTCAATAAATGATAGTTTCTCACCCTATTACTGGTAGTGTATATGTTAGGGTGAATGTTTTTTGCATTTGCTCTGTTAATATCAGTTCTTTTTGCTTGGGAAGGGCAAAACATTATAGCAACAAATGGTTTGATTAGGGGAAGGTGGAAAAAGAAGTCATATCGACTGTCAGCTCTGGTGGAGTATCCAGTGGGGTTCACTGATATGCACTAGAATGTTTTGGAGCAGTTCATTAGCAACTGGGAAGAGCAGCTTGCACATGCCTAGTTAACTCCTCATCTTTCACTTCCTCAGGAACTATTCTTTTTTATTTCCCTGCCCATATCACAGTGATTTCTTCCCGGGATTATTTGATTACTAGCCATCTTCCTCACTAGGCTGCCTACTCTGTGAGGCTGGGAAACCTATCAGCATGCAGTGTGTCTTAGGTATTAAAAGTGACCATGACTGCGTCTGGCATGTAGTAGGGGGCACCAGGATTAGGAAGAGGGACATCAAAAAATGTGAAGTGTTGAGATCATTTAAAACAAACTTTTCTTTCTTTATAGTTTTTTAAAAAATTTATTGTTATTCAATTACAGTTGTATGCCTTTTCTCCTCTACCCTCCCCCTTGATTTTGTCCATGTGTCCTTTATAGTAGTTCCTATAATCCCCTCTCCTCACTGTCTCCTCCCCTCTCCTCCCTGTCTGTTGTTAGATTGTTCTTAACTTCAATGTCTCTGGTTATATCTTTTTATGCAGGGCTGTCAGAATTGTTAAAATGCCGCAGAGATGTTGAGATTCATTTTAGAGAACTTAGAGATTCATAAACTGTTATCATTATCTACATCCTAGGCATAATTTTTCTCCTGGAAGGTAATGCTGTAGTTACTTTAAAATCTCTGCTGGTATTAGCGACGGTACATGGAATGCCAACAGGGCAACGGCTGTACTTCGTGGCTGCCACAGG
Source organism: Desmodus rotundus (assembly GCF_022682495.2). NCBI lineage: Eukaryota > Metazoa > Chordata > Mammalia > Chiroptera > Phyllostomidae > Desmodus > Desmodus rotundus. The sequence goes on along the minus strand of NC_071394.1, from coordinate 34,876,995 downwards.
TGTTTTAAAGAGAATGAGTATAACAGTTACCTACATCTTGGTAAATTTAGAAAATGATATTTAACAGTAATTATTCTACACTGCCTATTTTTAGGAATACATGTATTTTTCACCAATTAAATTATATTCATCAGAGTACCTAAGAGTGGAATCTCATCATGAAAGTGGATATTGCATTAATGATAAACAAGCTTTTATCTAAAAATATTGTTAAGTGATGAGACTGATTGGAAAATGAATATATAAATTCTACCATAAAAAGTATATTTACAATAAATTATGTACCTATACTAAAATTTATTACGATTTTTTTATTCAGGCATTAAAAATAACCTGAAAATCGATACTACTTACCAGAACACTTTTATTTTTTGGCATTAGCACAAAATTGAAGGTTGTTAAACTTGAATGGTTAGGGATTTTTCTTGGAGTGGATATAAAATATGACATCTTCTTTTTTGATAAAATACCAAAAATAATGATGTGGAATTAAGTGAGTTCACTAGAGCTCAAGTGAAAACAGCTCAGGGAAAACAATTCATAAGAGGTAGACATGTAAGGGAAATTTTTGCACCCACCTATCTCAAATTGTGAGGGATATGGTGTTTTCCTAGTAACCAGTCTATATTTTTGAGTAATTGTTTCTATTACTTTGAAATGAAGCAAGCAAGAAAAAATATTTAGCTTCACTAGAGTAAGTGAAATACAATGTTTCTACATGCTTTTCTTAGCTAACATTTATTGACTCTCTACTATGCATCAGGCACTGGCCAAGTCCTTTAAATATGTCCATGCTGTCTTCATAACCGTTCTGAGTATTATTGTTTCTACTTTGTAGCTGCAGAAACGAATGCTTGCCCCAGGTCACACACTGAGTAGGAACAGCCTAAATTTTTACTTAGATCTGAGTTTCCATTAAAATATATTATGTCCTCCAAATTAAAATTCTAAAAATGTTACTATGATAAACGTAATTGTTAACCTCTACAGAAATCAAAGAATCCAATAAAACAGAGTTGCTTCTTTTCTAATGTGTTTATAAGTTAATAATAATGCTTACATGAAAAGATTTTTATATAAATATTTTATACAAATTTATTAGATATTGGTTCACTATGGATAGTGTCACTGATTTCCAGTCCTTTTATTGAGGATAATGATCTATTATAGTGGTGACATTTTTCTTGGATGGAGAAGACAATGAAGACATTTTCTCAATGTAAACATTTATTAATTAAAAATCTTTTCCTAGTTGATGATGGGGTATTATCATTGATGAGATTAAGGGGCCTAAATAGACACATCAAAAAACTTCCTAACTTGGCTACTGGGCTAAAAGCTTCTTTATCTGCCAGAGGAAGGCTATGCAGTCCCTCGAACCTACAAGAACAGAAGGCTCTCAGGGACAGCAGGATCTCTCTGCTCTTGCCTTGTGTGGCACCTGACAAACAGTAGTGAAAAATTAGCAATTATCGGCATTTGTCAACTCTCTGGTTCTGTGGCAGGAAAACGGAAACAGCAGCAATCATGCTCAATTTAAGTCTCCCGCGATGTCAGGCTTTTCACGGACTCACACGGACATCAGAAGAGACTCGAAAAGGTTTACAGATGTGCAGTCAGCTATGACAGTGATGCTGCCAACGTGGCTCATGGATCAACTAACTATTAAGATATCAAACGCGATCCCTGTAGCTTGCTGACAGCTGGTTCAATTGTTTGCACCTGTTTCCCCTGCATTACACATGTGTCTGGAATGGATTATTCTGGCTTGCTCTAGACACATTTCACCTTTCCTCACTGTGACGTCCTCTAAGGAGCATCACTGCCGAACAACAGGCAGCTGTCTGCAAGGGCCCATGAAAGGAAGAAGCCAGTATGCTTTCGAAAATGACTCTGGAATGTCAGGCTGACAAGGTTATCAGTTAAGGTTGGTTCTTGATAACAGTTAACACTGATGCATGAACAGCGCTTGCTTTCTCTGTGAATAAGGAGAGAGCTCTGTGATTTCCCAGGATACTTGGCCCTTGCCTCCTCTTTGGATAACAGTGTCACCATTCGCTCAGCCATCCCGAATCTGTTGTGGAACTACACAGGAGTATAAGTAACTAAATCAATGAGCCACCCCCACCGCCCAGTTTCCTAAACTTTCATACTCTCTGTTTCACAGGCAAATGCACCATGAAACTGATGAAGCCTCAAGCTTCAAATTCTTGCAGTTTAATGGGCCAGCTTCTGAGAGTTGCCCTAGCCAGGGGTTCACATGGTTACATATTTTTGTAAAATGTGCAACACTAAGACATTTTAACCGCAGTGGGTTAAGACTGATGTTTCTTTCCACTTTGACTCCTCTTCTGACATACTTCCCATCATGTGATGTGGTGTTGGATGGTTGTGGGCACTTTTAGTGTCTGGCTCAGGGGAAGCTGAGTTGGGGACACATTTAGTTTGGGTTTAGTGGAATATTTTTATGTGGTTTGCAGTCACTTCCGTTTTAAGTTATTGCTGGCTTCCAGGAATAGTCCTACTGTCCATTATTTATGTCTAATTTTGAATTCATAGTTCTAGGTTGTTTTTCTTAAGAAGGACCCTTAAATTGTAAAAGTTTCAGGCCCCACAACACCTGATAGCTCCTGCTCGCTCCTTATAACTTGTTACCGAGTCCTGTCAATTCCATTTAGTGGTATGCTGGTAAACTGGCTCTTGAAACACAGAAACCCCTGATTTATAGTGTTTGCTAATTTCTGTGGCCAGTTTCCATTGCTGATTCCAGGATACCAATGGAATCAACAACCAGCTCACAAAATTTCTGAGTATGTAACAACTGATCCTTGCAAGCTGGTACAATATGGCTTCAGTATGCCACTAATTCTCCCTCAGAAATAGTTCTCTAAACTGCCCTCTTTTCTTGTCTACATTTCTAATTACCTTAGTTCAGACTTTCATCTCTCTTCAATCCTGTTCTCCCAAGACCATTGTAATAGCCTCTCATCCTGTTTTTAGCTACCTGGCTGTTCTGAGCTCAGTCCATCTTATAAAATACCACCAGATTTACTTTTACAATTCCATTTTGACCATGTAAGCCTCTTGCTTTAATCCTCTTCTGGGTTCCATATTATCCATAGGGTAAAACTGAGTTTCTGAGCTTGTTTACAGTTCCTTCATGTTCTAGCTCTTACCTGTCATCTGGCCTCATTTCCTTCCATAGCACCAGGCTTCCAGTGAGAACCAAACACTTCCTGAACACACTGCAACTGTCAACTTCCTGTGCCTCTGTTCACGGCATGCCTCTGCTTGGATTCTGCTTTCTTCCTTTCTCTGCTTGGCAAACTCCTACACACATGTCTACACCCTGGCCTGTTTTTCAGTCTGTGAAAAGGTTTCTCTAATTCAGACGCCACCTGAATTCACTGAATTCACAAAAGTTCACTAGAAGACCCAGGACAGAAAGAGGAACGAAAGAACAAAATATCTCCGTATCAGGAGTAACATTTCTCCAAATTCGCTATGCACCTGACCAAACAGTACTTAGTAAAATGTTGTCTCACTATACAAGACCACTCCCTTCATTACTGACTCTAAAATAAGTTACTCACTATTGCAGAGATAAAGGAACTGAGCTTGGATATGGGTTCCCCAAGCCCAGAATACCAGCTTGTAACCTCAGGTTTTCTGCCCAAATCAGCTTTCAGGGATAGTCATTAAAATAACACTTTCTGCCTGCTGAATCTGTAAGCTGTATCACATTGTCACATTTAAAAACCAGTCTGTGTCTCCACTACTTTTAGTTGCGTTCCCTGTGAAGATTGTTCAACTTCATAAGGTTCTGGGGCCCTCCAGCGGGATTCTTCCTATACTTTGTATAGCAGCCACCAGGCTGTATGCACTTGTCTTTATGTGCTTACCTCCTGTGACTGGAATAAATGCTCTCCGAGAATAAGCGCCATGTCTCGTTGATCTTGGTATCCTCAGTGCCTGACAAAATGGACCCTCAGAAGTATGTGTTGAATGAAGAATGGATGGATGGAAGGATGGGCAAATGAATGAAAGGATGAAGTAGGCAAGTCAGTGGTCAAGGCAGGAGGGGTACACTTTTCCATGTCCATACAAGTGGCAATCGGAATTTTCTGCTTCCAAGTTGGTAGAATGGAACTACCGCTCCAGAAATAAACAGTGGAAGCTCTTGTTTTTGTAGCTTTTAATGTTTACAGAGGTAATGCCTGTATGAAATTAATCCTTGTTCTTGATGTGATAAATTTTAAATACTAAAACAAAGAAAGATAGTAGGGATAATAGGAGGAACTTTACTAGGACGAAAGCCCAGCTTATGCATGTGGGGGATACATAATAAACACTAATGCATACCAAGCATTGTTCAAGGAAAGGGGGTGAACAGGGGCAACTTGGGCAGAGGTGACCATCTAAGAGATGTGAGAGGGAAAAGCAGTGTGCAAACGAAATGCAGAGGAGGCTATCGTGGTAGTAAAGAAATGCTTGCTATGGAATATATAGGAAAAAACTGCATAGGACACAGGAATTAAGGACAGAATGAATATTTACAGCAGAAAGGTATCTAGTAAACAGTGAAAAAATGATAGAAACTTCTGAGTGAGTGAGAAGATGGTTGTGGGCACTAATTTCATAGACTGATTTCACAATTAGGCCCATCCAGATAACCTCTGTATTGTAAGACCAACTGACTACAGACTGACTTCACATCTGCAAAACCCCTTTGCAGTGGTACTTAATGTTTCATTGAAGTAGCACTAGTGGGAATCTTAGGAGGCAATTCTGCTTATCACAGTCGCCTTCTTGAGATTTCCCACGGTGATTTGGACTAGGGTTGACTTTTGTATTTCACACTAATTTTAAAATTCCACACTCAAGTAAAGTCTGGTATCATGGTAGATATTTTGCTTTGGGTTTTGAATTTTTTTTTCTCAAAAATCACTTTAAAAATATAGAAAACTAGAAGTCAGCAGATGGAGGTTGTAGGAGAAGTAGAAAAGAACAAGCCTGTACCTACTGAGACTTTAACTTTTAACTCTCTCATTGAGAACAGGCACTATCTAGTGAGATGTGCTGCATGAATGGTGAGGAAGGAGGATGGAGAGCCACAGGAACAGTGTGGGGAGGGAGACGTCTAAAGGGCGAACTTCATGGCTACCAAAGGACGGCTTGATTCATCTCTTAACGTTCTCTACCACTTTGGTATTTGGGCCGTAGGCTGCCCCTCCTTGCCTTGGCAAATTTTGAGAGCCATTAAGGTCAATGAAACAGCATGATTTGTTAAAAAGGAAAGAACCCTTAAATCCCCTCAAAGTGATATCAGTCTGTGCTAATGGAAGCATTATGTTCTAAACCGAAAAAAAAATTATTTCCAGCAACTTGGCACTAGTCTTGTCTGAATATATTTCAACTGCATTTAGTTTGGAATACCACATGTTGAAAAAGAGACAAATTAGAGAAAATTCGGAGAGCGGCAACCAATATGATAAAATGTCGAGTTAAAGGTTCATGGCACAGCTCGGGGGACTGTAATGGGATATAAATCCCCTCTCTCGTCAGCACTTCATCTGTAGCAGTGTGTCTAATAGCTGTCGTCGCGGCCGGGAGTCAGAGACCCGCCTGGGTGAGCCGCGGGTGGGGCCTGGCTCAGAACGTGTGGTGCGGTTCCGAGGGGCAACGTCATCAGAACCTTCTTCACCTTTTAGGTGAGGAAGTGAAGGGTTTAAACACAGAGGCCAAATCAAGTATCTACTTTGACCCGAGCCAGTCAGTTTCCAGTTTGGCTAGACGTATGCTAATTACTCTGAGTAGTAGACTCCGCGATATTTGAATTAGTAGTGAGAGAAATGTTTTTTCTCAAGGTTAAATAAATATCCACAATAATTGAACTACTTCCAAGTTTTGAAGTTTGCAATCTGCTTCAAGTTTATATTAAAAAAATTGGATGCCAGTTTATTTAACCACAACGAAATCTTTCCCGCGCTGCTCATGTTGATGAGGTCTGTGTATTCAGACCTATAGGAAGGCCTCGGGCAGAAGCCAAATCATAATCGGAAGATTGTTTTGTGGTTGGCACCACGTTCTTTAGACGATTCTAAAATAACTGGATGTGTTCATCCATAATTTTTGAACAAGTCTGGGTGACTGGCCGGGTTGCTTGGTGGGATGGGCACTAGGATTCCTGAGACATCTGTTTTAGACCTGTATCTCTTCTTAACTTACTGGGTGATGCTTGCTAACTAAGTAAAATAAGACACTGGGAATAAATGGCCTCTAAGACCTATATACAATAACTAGACAATTCTTTGATTTTATGTGTATGCTCTATAGGCAGATAAGCACATAGATTATTAACTATCTCAGTTCTATCCACTGAAGACTTCCAAACTTTTTATAAATATCAAGCAATCCAGTAAACATTTGTTGATGATTTTATATGTGCAAATTATTATGTTAGGCATTGAAATAGACATGGTCTCTTCCCACAGGAATTTAAATGAGTAATTAAATATGAATATTGTCATTATGGATTAATATAAATCTTACAAATATGATCGTGTGAACATGATAATATAATATGAATAATGACTGATGACTGTGTAAGATAGAATTAAATAAAGTCCGCAATGGAGGTGCAGAAACCTGTGAGATAGGATGTGGAATAGGGAAAAGTCTATTTGATGTAGGAAGATTAGAGAGGAATTCAGAGAGTGTACTATTTGAGCTGGACTTCTAAGGGTGGGAATGGGCGGCCCCGCTGCAGAACCGCTGGTGGGGGTTGGAGTTGGCGTCGCTGTGATGGCAATGCGAAATTCAGCTTGCCTGGTAGGAGTGGAAGAAGAGCTAACGGCACTGGCTGCAGTGCCTCTCAGTTGCACGGACCATGTCTGTAGTGGTCTCCTGGGGCTGCGGTAACAGAACACCACAGACTGGGTGTTCTGGGCTAAACAACACAGGTTTATTTTCTCACACTTAGGAGGTTGGAAAAGCAAGATCAAGGTTCTGGCAAGGCTGTTTTTTTCTGAGGCCTCTCTCTTTGGCTTGTATGAGGAGAGACCCTCCCCCACAAAACCAGAATTATCTTCTGGAGGGTGGGCCCCTTGTAGTACAGGCCTGCTCTGCTAGGTGAGTGTTCTAGGAACCCATCTGTGTCCGTGGACACCTGGCGTTGTGAGAGGCTGTGTTCAGCTTCAGTGAATTTTTTTGGAAGACTCTTTACTGCGTTTGCTCATTTCATGATGGATAATTTACGAGCCCGCCTGCCCACATTATGCTGAGTGTTTTAGCAGTTTTTGACCAAAAATGTCATGATTCCATGCCTCATCCTCCTTATTCACCCTAAGCAACTTTTTTTTTTTGTTTCCCAGATGAAAAAAGTCCTCCAAGGGAAACATTTTGCCTATGTGGAAGAGGTGAAACAAATGTATGGCAGAAGCACTAAAAAACATCAAAATCTGCGAGTTCAAAGACTATTTTGAGCAGTGGGAAAAAGGTCTCAATGATTGTATTACATCAAATGGAGAGTACTTTGACGGTGACTGATGTTTAAACATGTAAGAATAAATACACAATTTCATATAAATAAATTCTGTTTTGGGGGGAACCCCTCATAGATGGCCACCATCTCCCTGTATTCTCACGTGGCCTTTTCTCCGTGCATGTGCATCTACAATGTCTCTCTTCCTATAAGGACATCGGTCATATTGAATCAAATCCCCCACCTTATGACCTCATTAAACCTTAATTACCTGCTAAAAGGTCCTGTTCCTAAATATAGTCCTATGGGCAGTTAGGGGTTAAACATGAATTGGGGGAGTAACATAAAACAATTTATAACGACATCTAAGGCTCTGAGAGGGGCTCTAGTTATGAATTCACATGACTATATGTGTTGTGTGTGTGTGTGAAAAGTAAGTTACAGGTATTTTATACTCTTCGTCTTTAAGAGTGCTCCTCCCCTCCCCCCACCCCCAAAAGGGAATAAGCTTCAGGCCTCAGGAAACCTGGGTCCACCTTCTGCTTTGGGGCAAGATATTCATTAGAACTATTGTTTAAAAGGAGCTGTACCCCTGAATCGGGGTGCTGTGAGGGGGAAGTGGGTGAATGAGAGGTTTCTCTGTTGTCTGACATGTAGGACAGGAGCTGATATGAGTCCCAAGGTCTGATGGAGCTATGAATGACTTTAGATTGAGGGATCAGTACCTAGGAACTAAACAAGCAGGTAGGTCTATAGCAGTCAGCATGCACTGTCCCATCCTACACCACTAAGTGTCCAAGGAACCCACACTAATAGGAAGGAACAAACATAATGGAGCATCTGGGGCATTTAGGGCATGGAGTAATAATGTTACAGTTGGAAGAAAGTGTAGTCAGTGTTGGGGAGATGAAGTGGGAGAACCATTTTCCATTCTTTTTTTTCCCCGGCATAACATAAATATAAGTTAGATACAGGAAGAGACTTGTTGGTCTCAGAGTCAGGAGAAAGCAGTTAACAATAAAGAGTGAAGACCTTTAGGGAGCAGGGGCTTTCTTCCTCTAAGCTCTTCTATTCTTTCTCCTGCATCACTGCTTCTCTGCAGAATCACAAGGGGGTGATTATGAAAAGTAAAAATTCTTGTGCTTAATCCTAAACTGAATGAAGCGGAATCTTTGGTGAGTGGGGCCAGAAATCTTCATTTTGCAAGTTCAGCTTTGAGTTCTTACTCTCTAAAGATTAGGATTTACTGTCCCATGTCCACAGCACAGTGAAGTGCTACTCTCAATTTCAGTATTGCCAACGTTAGTATCCATTATCATAAGAACTATCGTTTTTGGAGTACTTATTGTGGACTGTGTACTAAGCAATGCACTCACCTGATTTTTGTGGTAAACCTTTATGGTGATAATATTACTCTCATTTTGCAGATGATGAAGAAACCAAGGCTCAGAAAATTTAAACAAATTTCTCAAGGCCAAGTTGTAGAATTCAAAAAAAAAAAATGAAGGGATAAAGGAGAAGGAAAATTTGATAAATTAATTTGCAAATACTTATGTAATGTGAAAAACGACATTAGAGTTATATATTGCCCTAATTGTGTGGATGTTAGAGTAAATATTAACTCCTAAAACTCTTGCCTGCTTAGGCATTGCTGAGCTGTACGGTTAAACTGATAACCTGAAATGGACTGCCAGGAAAACCAGGCACTGTGGCAGAAGAAATAGATTTCATGCACTTTTCTTGCCAATACTAATATCTATGACACTTATGAGGCTAGGGAGACTAGTTTGGTTGGCTAGTGTTCAGTTTTGGTTTGATTAGAAATTTGGGCAGCTTTATGAATAAGGTATATAGTTTCAGAAAATATGAACAATAACCTATTGTGTGATAATCTATTTTATTTCAGTAGGATATGGATTAATAAATATGACAGTTTATTTTTGTAAAGCAAAATGAAACAACTCATAGTCAAAACACTCCATCCCTTAGTCCTCCATAGTCCCACTTAAAAAGAAATAATTTCCATTCAGTCAACCAAGCAACATAATCAAGTTTCTTGAGGCAACTCTTGCAATTACTGCAGTGTGTGTATTCCTTCAGCAAATTTCCATTTCAAGTATATAAAAAGAAATAAAATATCTGTTTATTATATTTAGACTGGCTGGGTATCAGTTATAAGAGACAGCAAAGGATAAGTGTCCGTGTTGATACAACTCGTTTTAACAAATGTAGTTCTCCCTAACTTGAGGTCAATTATTTCACAGATGTTTCATTCTGCAGATGATGAGAACAACTACTTACTTCTTTTAATGTTTATTTAAATATAGGTTTCTGGTTTTTAAATGCTTTTGTAATTTAAAAAATGTTTTGAAATATACAGAAAAATAAAAATAAAGAGAATTCACCTGTCGTCCCTCCATTTATGTTTGGATTTTTATAGATTGAGAAGACTAAAGACCCCTTCTAACCATATGTTTTCTGCTCCCAGGATTAAAAATTAATGCAGACAGTTATAACTGAATAAAAATAAATAAATTAATTAAAAAAAATATTGGCTGGCTCTTTGATGTGTACACTTTCTCTTTCCTAGGTTTAGACTTTATATGCATATATACATTTGATAGCTAAGTTAGAACATCATTAAATATATTTACCTAGAATCAGTTTTATTTACTAAAAATATAGTGTGCCCATTTCCCAGATCACTGCACGCAGGACTTTTTAGCCTTACTGGCTGTGTGTTGTTACTATTGAACCACTCCCCTACTTAATTTTTTTAGTTTTAATTTTTCCCTATTTAATTTTTTTCTGTTTGCTTTATAAACAATTTTTAAATGAATAGCTTTGTAAGGTATGCATATTTTGAATTTCAATAGATACTGCCAACCAAATTACTTTCTACAAAATTTGTATATTTTCCCCACATATTTGTATTTGTGTATTTGTATTTGTATATTTTGCATGTTTGCTGGCACTAGCTGTTAGCAATCTTTTCCGTCACTGACCACCAATCTGCTGAGGTCAAATTATATTTTGTTTTATTTTGTGGTAAAGAAATTGATGATTCTAAATGGTTTTGTATATTTAAATTTTTCTGGTATATTTCTAAAAGTTGTCATGTACTCTATAGTCAAGAATACAAAAATGGATGCTTAGTTAGGACTAAATAACACTTAAAAAATAATTATTATTCACATCTTTCACCTGAATTTCCAAGCACTCTTATTTGCTAGGATGGGCAAGTAATTCGAAATGTTTCCAACCGTAACCTCAATTTCTGCTACTTCTGTCAGAGAACTACTACGTGAGGAATAAGTACTTCTGCCTGTTTTAGAAACTCAAGCTGTTTGTTTTGCACGTTGTTATTCAGACAATCTTCATCTTTATTGCCCCATGCTCTAAGTTATGCCTTAAATGTTGAAATGTATTAAAACACTAAAGATTATGATTTTGGACAGTTTCTTGCTGGTGCTGATTCATTTGAGTCTTTTCATTTGAGTTCTTATAATGTAAAACTATTTTTTTTTCTTTTTAAAAATTAGTTATTGGATCTTGGCGGATAAGAAACTGAAATGAGATGCTCTTTACTCAGTCAAACCAGCAAATACCTCTGCAGGCTTAGTCATAAAACCCAGCACGGAAATAATACTTGTTGCACAATCAGGTCAGAAATGATAACCGAAACCGTGGAATCCTTAAGATAAGCTACCTGTGTAATCAGGGGAAATAGCTGAAAGCCTAATAGAAGGCTTTGTGTTGGAGGACAGTGATTGAAGTTCAAAAGGCTTAGCAGAGGTCAAGTTGGCAATGTCAGGTATTTCCCCAAGTTTACTTCATTCAATTAAGTTGAAACAATCTGCTCCTGTGAAAGAGTTAGTGGCTTTCCTTATGCTGGGGGGCCCAGGAAGGGATGCTCGGTTTCCTCTGTACCAGAAGCTGTGTCTGGGGTAATTTAAAAAAAAAGAGAGAGAGTTCATTTTTGTGAACTTACATGCAATTATTCTACACTTCTAAATCTTGTGAATTTACCAGATATATTGGAAAGGGGTGGAAATGCAATTATTTATCTGCATGTATTAGCCAAATATCAGCAACTAAATTCTCTTCAAACTTTTGTTGTTTTTAAATGAGATGACCATTCTGTGTCTGTCACATTAATTGAGCTGGTTTTCTTCCTGTTTAGTCTAAACTACTGTTGATTGCCTTGACCCCTGTTTAGCCGAGGGACAAAAATGCCCTGGATGGAGGACTTTCTCAAGGGTGCCTATATCTGAGTTCTAGGCTGCTTGACCTAGGCAGATTTTAGGGTAGAAAAGTGCCCCCAAATTCCTTCTTTAAAAAGTAAGTTTCAAATCCTAGGATTTTGTCTTTTTTCCTGGTATGTCACTTTTCTTTTTTCTTTTTTTTTTGAAATGTTCTGTCTTATTTCTTAGTTGGAGTAATTGTTTTCCAAACATGAGTGAGCTTTGTGGGGGAATAGAAATGGGACATACCTTGACTGCAGCAAATGATCAGATTACAGAGATAAATTGATATATGAGAGGTTCCGGAATACTGGGTAATTACGGCACATACCTCCGGGAAATTCACACACACACACACACACACACACACTCTCTCTCTCTCTCTCTCTCTCTCTTTTTCTCTCTGCACATTAACCTCCGCATAAGTGTGTGTACATGACTGTATAGATTTTAATTATAAGAAAGTTTTAGGAGATGAAAACTACCTTTAAGTTGAATAAAACCAAATGTCAATAATTATCAATGTGTTTATTAGTTTAAGACATATTTCTAAAAGCCCATGATCCCAGTAACTATTTCTTAGTCAGATACAAATGTGGACAAAAGTTATTTTATTCAGTAGATACTAAACCTGGCTAATTGTTGGATGCACTTGAGTGTATCCAGACCTCTTGAACTAGAGTCTCCAAATTGGGATTCAGTTCTCTGTAGTTTAGCAAGGTCCCCAAATGATTCTGATAAGTTTGTGAAGCGTAAAGAAATCAGTGTAGAATAATAAGTCATTTTTGTTCTAATCAGTTTGATGTTGAAGGAATTGTGCAGTTTAGTAAAGAACCATTAATGCATGATTTTGGTAACACATAGGAACACTCGTCATGAATTGCCCCATTGGAGTGTCACAACAGTCCCCTGACTTAGATATTGTTGAGTTCGAGTTAACACAATAAGAGACTGATTCTGTTAAAATAATTAATAACATCAAGTAAGAACTAGAAATACCAGCCTTGCTGCATGCCCAGGGCTCCCAGTACATTGATTTCTAGTTACCTTGAGGCAAAAATCGTGAAAGGTCTTTTCCAGTAGGATGTCCACTTTAGATGTAACATTTTGTCTTCCAGTCATTCTACAATAACTTTGAGATTGGCATTATTTCAGCTCAGAACACTCTTATTGGGTTTTTACAGCCTAAGTTTGTGTGGATGATGGGTTGGGGCTCAGAAGGATGCGAGTCTTGCTGGAGAGATGAGATTTACTTGGGACAAGAGTGGAAGGCAACAGGTTAAAGCGACGAAATGTGCAATGTGGACTTTCAGGGCTGTAACAGTTCAGAGAAAATTATTCTGGGCTAAAATTTTTAGGGAAGACTCCAGGAGAAGCAGGATTTGATTTGGGTTTTGAAGAGTGGGATTTAGAAAGCTTGGGAGAAGACATTTCAGGTATGGGAAGAGCATGACCCAAGGAGCGTGTGTGTGTGTGTGTGTGTGTGTGTACTTAGTTATACTCAGTAGACTGGTGTGTCTGGGAAGCAGTGAGAGGGTCAATAGGGTATAGACGATAAGGCCGTGCCCCATCCTTCAAGGTGGCCAGACTCTGTAGGGCACTGAGATTGTCCAGTTAAAAGGTACCTTTTGGAGCCATTGCCCTCTTCTCCCATGTGTTCTTTGTTATTCTGTCATGTATGTTCTCCAAGCCTCCAGAAAATACTTTAACCTAATGCTCCGAAAGCCTCTGTCATTTTCCAGAATCACATTAAGCACAGTGAGTATGACCATCACTCTGAGACACACATGGGATTTGGGATGTTGAAAGACACACAAGCCTCAGCACAATAAACAGAGAATCAGCAGGTCCCTGGGATATGACTAATTTTTCTCTGGCTGTTTAGTAACAGGTGGTATTTATCTAAGCAGACTGCCCTGGGCAGCTGGTTGATGGGTTCTTCCAGCTGGACATCTTCTCCCCATTTAGTCCAACCACACCTGCTTCAGACAGCAAACAAGAGCCTTTCTCATCTCCAGTATCTATATGTGGGGGGCAGGGAGTATAGATGAACCATTCAGTCTCCAGCTGTAGTGTTTCACGGTGTCTGAGGATCCCATCTGGCCTCCTACCAGAAAAAAAAAGAAAGGGGTTTTAGGTTTAGAGGTGGGCTTTTTTTTTTTTTTTTTTTTCAGGGAGTGTTTTTGTCCTGTTGGGTTGCTTTCTTTTAGAGAAGAGATTTCATCATTGGCTGCTATCATGTGATCAGATTTATCTCCCATTAAAACTTCCTTTCCTTGAAGCATGAAATGACATGAAGGTGCCTGTCCCTTCAAGCTTTTATTGTACTGCATTAGGGAACAGTCTCATGAAAGATTAATCACTTCCTGTAAGCATCTTGTACCTGCAGACAGGCAATTACTGAAATATGTCCAAAAGAAAACAAGAAAGGATGTTAAAATGTGTTGGCCAGGTATTTTTTGGCAGTGTGACTATAAAACTTGTTTGGGTGCCAGTTTTTTGGAGCCCAAAAGGGCTTCTGTGCTGGGTTAATGCATCAGAGTTTGTTTTGTACATGAGTAGCAATGTTTTCTTTGTGATGATGGCCAAAACTTTGACACTGCACAGGTATTTCTCTTGAGGCTGTACAAATGTGTGAATTCTTATTTATTTCCCTGTCCAAACTGAATGATAAATCAACCATTTGGATTAAATTCAGTCCTGGCAATTTAGAGAATTTAGTGCTGGGCCAGCTAAATACTAGGTGTTCAATAAATATTTGAAGACGGACAATCTCTATTTTATAGTCGTCAAGGGGTTTACCACAAAATGACGATATTTTAGGTGATATCGTGGTCTCAGTCCTGAAAATGCCAGTAATCAACAGAGTACTGGGCTCACCATCACTTTGACTCAAAACTTTATAGTTACCAACTACATTCCAGGTTTTGTTCTAGAGGCTGGAGATAAAGATATAAATAGATATATTGAGAGAGAGAGAGAGAGAGAGAAAGAGAGAGGGATGGTCCTTGCTTTTATTGAAGCTGATGATTCCTGGTAAAGGAAATAGTACTACTGCACCATCAACAACAAAAATGGCATTTATTGAGCACTTGTCATATTGTGGAGATTTAAACCCTTTGTATACATTAATTCATTTTCCCAGAATTATTATTACCGTTGTTCTATTTTTCCATATGTGTAAACCAAGGCACAGAAAGTCACCTGCCTTTCTGTAATTTATCCAAACTAGTAGGTGATGGAACTGGGATACGAGTAAAACTGCAAAACCAATCAGTGAATATGTGGAGTGCTCTGATGGGGCAAGTATAAGGTGCAGAAAGGAAGCCCCTCAACTCAGTATAATAGGATCAGGGAAGAGGCTCAGAAGCAGGTCACGTCCAAGCCTTTTCTTCTTTATTTCTCACTGTGGCCCTGGGGTCTGGAATCTGGGACATCTGTTTCTCTGCAGATCTGGTCGCAGTTCTTTCCATATCCTTTGCCACAAACAGGGAACATAATTTCTGCTTTGTGGCATCTCCTCACTGATGTCTCAACAGGTTTTTCAACTTCCAGCAGCAATAATTATACCCTTTGTGATTGGCAGCCTGCCTCAGTGGCAAGAATGTAGGCTCTGGAGCGAGACACTTAGAATTGAATTCTTGTCTCTTAATTTGCAAGCTGTGCAATATTGGGTGAATTACTTAACTTCATATAGGATTAATTATACTCCTCTCTTTGGTCTGTTTAAAGAACTAATGGAGGTAATGTATGTAAAATATACATCATATAAAAGGTGCTCAATAAATGTGAGTTTTATTTCTTTCTGTTGTAAGACTATGCCTTTTTTGGGGGGCCCTGTCTCCCAGGACCTACCATGATTCCCCACAAATAGTAGATGATTAATACAAATCTGTTAATTTGATTTTATGGGAGAAGAAAAATTATTTACATGGCATTATAGTATTAAGTCATCATATACAATATCTTTCTGGAATGTTTTTCTCTTCCCCTTTCTTTTTCCATTCCCACTTCCATCTTCCTTATTTAAATTCCACTTGTCTTTCAGGTCTTGGCTTAGATGTCATCTCCATAAAGTTATCTCTGCCTCCACAGCACCCAAGGCTACAGGAGCTATAACCAGACAAGCTTTATTATTATTTTTATTGAAGTAAAATTCACACAATACAAAATTAACAATTTTAAAGTATACAATTCAGTGGCATCTAGTACATTTACAATGTTGTGTAGCCACCACCTGTATCTAGTTCTAGAACATCTTCATTACCTCAAAATAAAACTTCATACACATTAATCAGTCACCCCCTATTCCCCCTCCCATCAGCCTCAGGCAACCACCGATTTGCTTTCTGCCTCTGTAGATTTATCTCTTCTGGGTATTTCATATAAATGGAGTCGTACAACATGTGACGTTTTGTGTTTGTCCTCCTTCACTTGGCATAATACGCTCAGCATTCATCCACACTGTACCATGTGTCAGTACTTCGTTCTTTTTCATGGCTGAGTAATATTTCACTGTAGCTGTATAACGCATTTTGTTCACTCACTCATCCACTGATGGACATCTGGGTGTTTTTGTTAACCATGAATAGTGCTATTATGAACATTTGTGTATAGTGCACATTTTTGTGTACTTGTTTTCAATTCTTATGGGTATATTCTTAAAATTGTTGAATAATATAGAAATTATAGGTCTAACTTTTTCAGTAACTGCCAGCTTTATTATTTTCTAATTTCAAAATGTTACCCAAGTCAAATGTAAAGATAAGCCCAGGATCTGGCATTAAGCATAGTTAGAAAAAGCCCAAATGCTGTTAGATCATGAAGACTTTGTTCAGGGAAAAAATGTGTGAAAGGTGGTATGTATAAATCCATTTTGTAGAGATAATTTTGCTTATGTTAAAGAAAAACAACGTACAACAATCTGACCATGAGACATTCTATGGGACAGAGAGGAGTGACCAATTTAACCCAGCTCCTCCAAGTCCTCCCAAAGCCCCTGGGTTGACTCTTAGCAGTCGGATGCTGAGATTTCACTGTTTATGTGGGTTCCTCAGGCCACATTTTATTTTATTTTTTTACAGGATTCTATTGTTTTACATGTCAAATTTCTCTTAATCCCTTTATTTTTATTTTAACACCTCATTCTTGCCCACAGTTGACCTTGAAGCTTCTAAATCCAGAGCTTTTCTGATTCAAACTCTTTATAGAACATGACATCTTCTGCTAGTGTGATGGAGGAGTAGTTGTCTGCTACTTGGGGCAGGTAAAAGATGTGGTGACTGAAAGGAAAGGTATCTAAATCAGTCCTGTCAAATAGAAAATATATGTACCACAAATGAGAGCCTCATATGTAATTTCAAATGTTCTGGCTATATTTTTTAAAGTTTTAAAATAAAATGAATTAATTTTATCAACATATTTTTTTTAACCAAGTAAAATTTGTCATTTTAATATATAATCAATATAAAATGTTAATTACACATTCAACCTTCTCTTTTTCATATATTTTCTTAGTTTCTAAGTTTTACTTAGCAAAACTTATACTACATCAATTTATTTATTTATTTTTTAAAGTATATTTTATTGATTATGCTATTACAGTTTTCCCAATTTTCCCCTTTATCCACCCTCCACTCTGCATCCCTCAGCCCTCCAGCATCCCCCCCACCTTAGTTCATGTCCATGGGTGGTACATATAAGTTCTTTGATTTCTCTGTTTCCTATACCATTTTTGAACTCTTCCCATCTACTTAATGCTTACCAAATTATGCTTCTTCTTCCCTGTACTTTTCCCCCCATTCCTCCCTTCCCCCTCCCCACTGAACTCCCTCTGTGTGATGTCCATTTCTCTGATTCTGTTCTTGTTCTAGTTGTTTGCTTAGTTTTTGTTTTTGTTGTTTTTCTTTCTTTTATTTTTTTTAGGTTCATTTGTTGATAGTTGTGAGTTTATTGTCATTTTACTGTTCATATTTTTGATCTTTCCTTTTTTTAGATAAATTCCTTTAACATTTCATATAATAAGGGCTTGGTGATGATGAACTCCTTTAACTTGACCTTATCTGAGAAGCACTTTATCTGCCCTTCCATTCTAAATGAAAGCTTTGCTGGATAGATTAATCTTGGATGTATATCCTTGCCTTCATGACTTCAAATACTTCTTTCCAGCCCCTTCTTGCCTGCAAGATTTCTTTTGAGAAATCAGCTGATAGTCTTATGGGAACTCCTTTGTAGGTAACTCTTTCCTCTCCTCTTGCTGCTCTTAAGATTCTCTCTTTGTCTTTAATCTTGGGTAACTTAATGATGATGTGCCTTGGTGTGTTTCTATTTAGGTCCAACTTCTTTGGACTCTCTGGGCTTCCTGGACTTTCTGGAAGTCTATTTCCTTCACCAGATTGGGGAAGTTTTCCTTCATTATTTGTTCAAATAAGTTTTCAATTTCTTGCTGTTGTTCTTCTCCTCCTAACATCCCTATAATTTGGATATTGGAACATTTTGAGTTGTCCCAGAGGTTGAAATTTTATCTTCATTGTTTTAATTTCTTGTTTCTTCATTCTGTTCCAGTTGGATGTTTATTTCTTCCTTTTTTTCCCAAATCATTGATTTGAGTGCTGGTTTTCTCTCTGGCACTGTTGGTCCCCTGAATATTTTGCTTTATTTCATTTTGGGTATCTTTCATTTGTTCTTTCATTTTTCGACCAAGCTCAATCACTTCTGTGGGCATTTTGATTACCAGGATTCTTAATTCTCCATCAGATAGGTTGGTTATCTATCTCTTCCATTTGGGCCATATTTTTTTGTTTGGAGCCCCTGTTAAGTTGTAAGGGGGTGGGGCCTTAGGTGTTCACCCCGGCAGGGCATCCCTCCTTACTGTGTTGCTGCTGTCTGTGGGGGAGGGGCCAGAGAAGCAACACTGTAGCGCTTCTGCTCGTCTGTAGCCCACTTTTCAATGAACTCGTGTGAGACTGGGAGTATCCCCCACTGCAGCAACTGGTGTAGTCCACAGCCAGCTCTGAGTCTCAGTTTCCCCTTAAGTCAGCCCCTCCTGTGCAGCCTGCTGCCTCACCACAGCCAGCCCCGTCTGCATGGTCCACCGGGGTTTCTCTCTGTCTACCGCCTTACCAGTCTGGTTGTTCTGTTTGACTATTTCTTTAATTCCACGGTTGTTGGAGTTCCATGCAGTTTGATTTTCTGGCACTTCTGGTTGTTTATTGATTTTAGATTGGTTGTTATCCTCCTTTTGGTTGTACAAGGAAGTGAAGGGTTTCTACCTATGCCTCCATCTTGGTTCAGGCCACATTATAAAGAACACCAATCTGATGCAGTAACTCTAGCACCAAGAGCTGTTCATAGAGTATAGAGAACTCAGATACTAACTTGTTGAGCAACTACCACATGGAAGGCACCATGCTGAGCGCTAAATCAGGTGTAATTTGGGAAGGATTTAGGTTGGTTTTGTAGGATGCTAGTTCCTTCACTGGAGGAACTGATAATTTAAATGAAATCATGATTTTTAGACAAAAATATTATTAGCTATGTCCAGAAATGCATGATTATGCTGCAGAAGTGCTTCAGAAGATGAGAGTCATAGGGAGAAGCAGACACTCCTGGGAAGGATTTTCAGAGAAAGCGCCAGCAAGAAAAGAGGGACATGAGCTTTTTAAAAGATATGTAGACTTTGTATGTAGAGAGAAAATGAGGGTTACCTCTTGGTAAAAAATATGGTCTGAGTTAGGCTACTGAGGTTGGCTGTGGAGTTTGGTTCTGAGCAGGCTTCTTGTTTCAACAAAACAAGCAGAGAACACATAGCAGAGTGAGCCAGCATGTATGAAGAAGGGAATGAAGTTCCTTAGGAAAAATAGCCTGAAATCCGGGTTGGAAATTGTGGCTAGTTCAAGCTGATGAGGGGGGTTTACTGCTAAGAAACCTCGGATGAAGGAACTGAGTTTCTTTGGAAATTGAGTGTCTTAGATCTTAAAACTAGATATGGAAGTGGCTTTGATAATGAATGGTCTTAAAACTTCTAAATTCTTCTTATATAAGTCTTGAGAATTATCAGGAAGGTACATCTGCTGAAAGTTAGTATTCTCCATCTCTTTGGGATCAGGGGTATGAATCTCCCTTTGATAAGTTGTGTAACTGAAAAAATAGTGGACACATTCGTCCTATAATTTGGCCTATAATACTCTAAAGTCATGATTCTTAGGTATTCACTTCGTTTTTCTTGGAAGGGTAATCTGGAGAAATAAAATTATACAAGTTGTGGCCTGGAAATAATAATCTATGTATTTACTGAGAAAGAAATGATATTTTCTCCCAAAGTCTGAACTTCCACCTAGATAAAAATCCATACACCTGGTACTCTTAAATGATGAGTTTTGTCATTGAAAATAGTTTAACTTTTTTCACTTGAGTAATATGCTTATTGAACAGTTGTATTTTATTTATGACTTTGCTTAGTTTCTGTGTAAATTAGGAAATTGTCTTGAGTAAGTGTTTGCTGTAATAGTGGGATCAGTCTAGAAACGCAAGATGCTTCCTTGTATCCTAGAAACAAATCATCTTGCAGCCAGTTAAAAACTGATCATAGCTGATAACTATATTTGACTTTATGGTTCCCCAGGAACATTTATATTATCTGCCTGGATAATATCTGGATTAGGACCAGAGGAATATTTACAGCATATGTTTTACAGGGGCCTTGAAATTAATTTCTTACTTACCTTCCTTGGTAACCTACAAACAGCCCACAAGCAAAGGACAGATTAGTCATCCGTGAGGCAGGGTGTTTGGGAGAATTCTATAAGGGAGAAATGAATTTCATGATTGTAAAGACCTTATCACTGCAGGTCTTTATGCATTGTTTAGGAATGCTCAAGGATGTCAGCTTTGCACACATATAGTTCTGAAATTTAAAGCAGGGCTTATCTTACCAACTGTGCAACCTGGGATCTGTTATTCAATCTTCTGATCTTCAGGTTGTAGATCTGAAAAATGGGGATAAAAGTATTAGTGACCAGTTAGGGTTTTCATAAGAATTAATTGGAATATGTATATGGTGCACAGAGCACAGTGCATGGCATGTAATAAACTGTTAGCAGATGATAACCATTGTTGGAGGTCTCATATCACAGTCTGTGGCCAGCTCATAAGTCTTATCTACTTTTATTGTAATATTTCCATTTTAAATGGGAGGTTGTATTTTGCCAATCTTTTCCATTCTTTGGTTAATATGTGCATTATTTCAAAGTCTTGAAGAGGTTTACATTTCAAAAATGGTTTCTATACAGCATATGGGAATTTATAATATGGCCTAGAAAATGTATAAAACTTATATTTATATTGGCCACATTATTACTTAAAGAAGGATACTTTTCATTAATACTTGAAAGAAGGACACTTTTCATTAATACTTGAGAGCAAATATTCTTGCTCTCTCTGGCACTGGGGTAAAATTTTCAATGATTACTTTCTGATAGAATTTAAAAAACCTATTTAAAGAAGTTAAAGACAACAGAAATGAAAAGATATACCATGCTCATGGATCAGAAGAATTTTTATTGTTAAAATATCAATACTACCAAAAGTGACCTGCAGGTTCAATGTAATCCCCATCAAAATACCAATGACATTTTTTACATAACTACAACAAAGAATCCTCAAATGTGTATGGAACCATGAAAGACCCTGAATAGCAAAGCAATCTTGAGAAAGATGAACAAAGCTGGAGGTGGCACATTCCCTGATGCCAAAATATACTACAAAGTTATGGTAATAAAAACAGTATGGTACCAGCATGAAAAAAACACATAGGTCAATGGCATAGAGTACACAGCTCAGAAATAAACCCACTCAAATATGGTCAATTAATTTATGACAAAGGAGACAAGACTGTACAGTGGGGAAAAGATAGTCTCTTCAATAAGTGATGTTGGAAAAACTGGGCAGGTATATGCAAATGAATAAAATCAAACCATTATCTTACACCGTATACAAAAATAGATTTAAGATGGATTAAAGATTTGAATGTTAACTTGAAAATATAAAACTTTTAGAAGAAAACATAAATTTTATTAATACTTTTTTGGGCAATAAAAGCAAAAATAAGCAAATAAGATTATGTTAAACTAAAAATCTTCTGCATGGTGAAGGAAACCATCAAAAAAATAAAAAGGCAACTTACTGAATAGGAAGAGATATTTGAAAATCACACATCTGATAAGGGGTTAATATCCAAAATATATAAAGATTGTACACAACTTAATATAAAGAAAACAATCTAATTAAAAAACAGGTAGAAGACTTGACTGGAAATTTTTACAGGTGACCAACAAGCACATGAAAAGATGCTCAACATAACTAATCATCAGGAAAATACAGATTAAAACCACAGTGAGATATTGCCTCACACCTGTAAGAATGGCTATTATCAAAAAGACAAAAAATAAAAAGGGTTGGCATGGATGTGGAGAAAAGGGAACCCTTGTGCGCTGTTAGTGGGAATGTAAATTGACAGAGCAACTATGGAAAACAGTATGGAGATTCATCAAAAAACGGAAAATAGAATTATCACACAAGCTAGCAATTCCACATCAGGGTATTTGTCCAAAGAAAACAAAACACTAGTTTCAAGAGATATATACACCCTTATATTCATTGCAGATATAGAAGCAACCGAAGTGCCCATCAAAATGAAATATTACTCAGCCATAAAAAATGAAATCTTGCCATTTGTGACAGATGGACCTAAAGAGCATTGTGGTACGTGAAATAAGTCAGACAGAGAAAGGTCCTTGCTTTTCATCACTTTGAATACTTCTTGTCAGTCCCTCACATATAGAATCTAAAAAACAAAACAAATACATGAACAAAACGAAGTAGAAACCAACTCATAGAGGAAACTATCTGGTGGTTACCAGAGGCGGGAGGAGTGGGGGGTGGATTAAATGGGGAAGGGGATTACAAGGCACAAATTTCCAATTACAAAATAAATAAGTCATGGGGATGAAATGTACAGCATAGGGAATGTAGTCAGTAGTATTGTAATAACTGGATGGTGACAGATGGCAGCTAGACTTATTGTGAGGGTCATTCCATAATGTATATAAATATCAAATCGCTATGATGCACACCTGGAAGTAATAAGATATTGTATTTCATTTATATGCCAATTAAAAAAAACTTCTTAAGTATTATTTGGATGGTTTTGAGCTGTCCCTTACTTGTCATACATTTACTCATTCATTAAAGTGTTTCTTTAAGAGCTAAAAGGTTCAGGATTGTAATAAATGCTTGTTTTTCCAAACTCATGATTTAACAATCGTGGGTCAAATATAATTTAATAATTAAATGACAAAATCTGGAAATGGATTAAGGTTTTTTTAGCTGCCAGCTGATCTTCCATAACAAAGTATTGAAGAATTAAGAGGAATAAACTAGGGGCATATGGATTTCATTTTCCTTGAAATACATTTTGATTCAAAAATTAAGGGAAAAGAGAAACAAGTATTTTTTTGAAGCCAGTTTTTAAAAAGGTAAATAAATATTTGGCTAAATAAAAAATAATATCAAACTCAAATATGTTTTAAACAGATTGCCAAGGATTTTTTTGTTTTAAATGGCAATGAAAGTAATAGGTTTTTTTTTTTAAACCAAAATCTGCTTTTTTCTTTGCTTTCCTATGTGATTAATAGACGTTGGGGAAAGAAATTCTAAATAAAGCTCTATTGTTAAAATCCTGGTCTGGGAAGTTAGTGATTTAGGTATATTTTCCAGATAAATATCTATGAACAATTTCAGAGATCAGGAATTATGGAAATGGAATTTTAAATTAAAATAAAAATTTAAAACTGGATAATTTTGTTACTATAATGAATACTGTCTTAAGATTTTAATTTTTTCTGTAATAGGAAACTGTTTTAGTAAAGTTATATTCTGGTTAAATTTTTTATTAAGTAGCACACATCAGGACTTTTAAGAATTCAGGCTTGTATTCTTACATTTTGAGTATTTTGAGAAAATACTCAAAAATACATTTGAGTATTTTCTGAAAAGTATAAATAAACATGTTTCCTAATTGTTTAAACTTCAAATCATTCCTAAAACTAACACTGGCATTGCCTGGGCGTGTCACCCATTGTTTCTACCCACACCCGCCACCCTCTCACAGGCTGTGCTGCTGTCCCTCTCAACTGCCTTACTCCTGTCCTGACACCCACGAAAGCCAACACGGTGCTCTGGACCCGACCCAAGGTCCCCTTGAAACTCCCCTCATTGCTTTCACCCTCACCCTACAGTAATTGAGCACCTGCTGTAAACACTGAGGATCCAGCACTGAACAAAGTGGACAAAAGTCCCCACTGTCGGGAGCAATGGAACAGACCACTGTTTGCTAGGGTTAGGGATGCCAATCCCCTGGTGCAATTGAAAACCCACATACAACTTTTGCTTTTGACTGCTCCAAAATTTTACTAATAGCCTGCTCTTGACTGGAAGGAAGCCTCACTGATAACATAAACAATTAATAAAGATTTTGTATGTTTCATGTTAAAAAAATGTTTCTATGGGTCTCATGCAGAATGTTCAAATTCATCTTCCATGTATACATCAGGCAAACCTGTACTCCTCAGAGAATGAGAGAATTATCCCCCTGCTACATACATAGTTGTATTTAATTTTAGAAAACTCGCCCAAACCAAATTTTCATATGAAGAAGGAGCTATTACAGAAGTGTTAAAAAGTGAGTAAATTCATGTTTATATGCAAATGGTATCTCAGTTCACAGTATAAAATATAATCACCTAGGTTAAGAGAAAAACATCTAAGTTGTTCTAGGGAACAAAGAATTTTGCAGACTCTGGTCAAAATGGAAGCATAGGTAGACACACTATGCCTCCTTGCGCAACCAAAGAAAGAATTACAACCAGATCTCAAAACATAAAAACAGCCAGAACCATCAGAAAATTGAGTTGTATGAAAGTCTGACAACCAGGGATTTAAAGAAGCCACACTCATCCAGAAGGGTAGGGTGGGCAGAGTTACGGAGATGGGTGGAGACACGTGACACGGAGAGGTGGCAGTGGCAACAGCAGTGAAATGGGTGGTCCCACATTTATGTATGGTGGGTAAAACTGTATTGGAGAGATACCCGTGGAGTGAGCCATCCCAGCCCCAGGCCAGACAACAGAGCCCAGGCTCCAGTGCTGGGAAGAGAAGTCCCTGTTACCTCTGGCTGTAAAAACCAGTGGGGGTTGGGGCGTTGGAAGAAACTGCCAGATTTTCACTGATTAAGAGGCCTGCATGGACTTAGAACGTACACAAACCCACCCACTCTGTGGGTGTAACAGTGGGAAGGGCACCAGTTGCATTCAGGAAGTGGGTGAAGTGACTGGAAACAGTGTCGGGCAAACCTCCAGAAGCCAAGCAGTGACATTGTCCCCTCTCTGAGCCCTTTGTCACACAGAGCCACAAAGTGGTGAAGCAGGTTGCCCCACCCTAGCAATCACCTAAGGCTCCTCCCCACACAATGTACAGGTGCCTTTCCTACATAGACCATGCTGCTAAAACAGGGAGTGAAAGCAGCTCTACCTAATACACAGAACAAACTCAGGGAGGCTGCCAGATTGAGGAGACAAAGAAATATGGCCCAAGTGAAAGAATAGAACAAAACCCCAGTAAAAGACCTAAATGAAATGGAGATAAGCAACCTATCAGATGCAGAGTTCAAAACACTGGTGATCAGGATGCTCAAAGAACTCACTGAGTATGGCAAAAAAGTAAGGGAAGAAATGAAGGTTACCCTGAGTGAAATAAAGAAAAATCTACAGGGAACCAACAGTGGAAAGAATGAAGCCAAGAATCAAATCAACAATATGGAACAAAAAGAAGGAAAACGCATTCAATCAGAACAGCAAGAAGAAAAAAGAATTAAAAAACAAAACAAAACAAGGATAGGCTTAGGAACCTGTGGGACAACCTTAAATGTACCAACATCTGAATCATAAGGATGCCAGAAGGAGAAGAGGAAGAGCAAGAAATTGAAAACTTATTTGAACAATCATGAAGGAGAACTTCCCTATTTTGGTGAAGGAAATAGACATTCAAGTCCAGGAAGCACAGAGAGTCCCAAACAAGTTGGACCCAAAGAGGACCACACCAAGATCCATTGTAATTAAAATGCCAAAGGTTAAAGATAAAGAGAGAATCTTAAAAGCAGCTAGAGAATAGCAGAGTTACCTACAAAGGAGTTCCCATAAGACTGTCAGCTGATTTCTCAAAAGAAACTTTGCAGACAAGAAAGGACTGGCAAGAAATATTCGAAGTGATGAAAAGCAAGGACCTACAACCTAGATTACTCTATCCAGCAGTGCTATCATTTAGAATGGAAGGGCAGATAAAATTGCTTCCCAGAGAAAGTAAAGCTAAAGGAGTTCATTCATCATCACCAAGCCATTATTACATGAAATGTTAAAGGGACTTATTTAAGAACAAGAAGAAGATCAAAACCATGAACATTAAAAAGGCAACAAATTCACAACTATCAACAGCTGAATCTAAAAAAAACAAAACAAAACAAACTAAGCAAACAGCCAGAACAGGAACAGAATCATAGGTATGGAGATCATTTTGAGGGTTATCAGCTGGGAGGGGGAAGAAGGAGAATGGGGGAAATTGTTCTTGGATTAAGAAGCATAATTGGTAGGAAGACAATAGGCAGGGGGAGGTTAATAATAGTATAGGAAAGGGAGAAGCCAAAGAACTTACCTGCGTGACCCATGGACATGACCTAAATGGGCATAACTGCTGAAGGGAAGGGGGGTACTGGGCAGACGTGGGTAAAGAGGGAAATATTGGGACACCTGTAATAGCATAGTCAATAAAATGCTCTTAAAAATAAATAGGTAGATAAAATAATTTTCAAAGGCAAAAAAAACAACAGCAATAAAAGAAGTTTGCTAATGAACAAACTGAACTAATAAGCAAGATGGAAACAGACTGATAGAGAGCAGGCTGAGAGCTCTGGAGCTGGGATTTGGGAGGGTGGAGGGACTGAGAAAAAAAGAGAAATAATTCATGGACACGGACAACAGAGTGGTGATTGTGGGGGTGGGTGGAGGTGTAAGGGGGTATAGAGGGAATAAATGGTAATGGACAAAGCACAATTGAAAAAACAGCTGCACAGAAAAAAATTAAGAATTTTGCCAAACACAGGGAAAGTCTGTAAGGAGAGAGAGAGAGAAAAAACAAATATAGCCCTTGTTTTTGTTTTTCAAAAATTTTTAGAATGTTATAGATATAAAGTTATGAGAGAAAAACTACCCAAAAAGAAGAATAAATGAAAGCATGGGGGTCTTATGTGAGTTTTCAATTCTCACTCCAGGCAGGGAGAATTCACCACAGCTAAGGATCAATTCTATGAATACCATTCCTCATCTTTTGTATGGTCCTGTTCCCCATGAGTCTCAGTTTACATCTGCTAGCAGCTAGGGTTGAATGAGGAGTGTCCTTTCTTTCAGCAGCAGTTAAGTCTCTGCCTAAGAGCCACCTACCTATCTGTGAAGTGGTGACTAGTTAGCTGGGGCAAGTGAGGAAGATTTTCAGGGGAGAGGACACAATTAGAATGTTCACTTAGCATGAACTTGAGAAGAAAGGGATTCGGTGGTCCCTCTATATCCCATCCTCCTGGCATACAAGCACATGCACAGCAATCTTTCTGTAAAACTGCCCCTTGGGTCCGTGTTTTCAGGTGGTCTTATAGCTGAGCCTGTCTTGTAATGAAAGAGGTTCTCTGATGCTGCAGAAAATAGTAATGCAGGGCCACCTACGATGGATGGCCTGTTATTAAACCCTGACCTGCTGGGAATCCAACATTAGATAAGACAAACAATGCAATAAGAACATACCTGCCAGCATGGCATTTAGTACAGATTATATTCCTAAAGAACACTTAATGATTAAAAAGCGTTGTGATGTTTTGCTCTAATTTATGGTATAATACTTTATCATTGCTAATTTGTATATATTGAACTTCCCTAAACTGTATGTTCATTATGAATCTTAGCATGCATCCTTCCATGTGTTGCTGTGAGTATTTTACTTAACTGATAAAGGTGCGCAGTGGGTAGTGCATGGGAAAGCAATTAGGAGCAAGACCTGCGGCAGGAGTCAGTGTGTGCTTAAAGCCTGAAAACATAGGATGAGCAGTGGGTGATGACGTGATCTTACAACGCTGAGCAAAATCTCATAGAATTACATTAAATGAGAAATGAAACTTGACACTTCTGGCTTCAAAATTTAATTTTGAAAAAGGGGAATCATGGCATCCCCCAAATGGCACATGTCTGCTGACTAAGCAGTGCAAGATGCTGTAACTGAATCCTGAAAGTGAAGGCCGAAAATAGAAATAATTGGAGAAAAGGAAAGAAAATTGTGTTAGTAAATTCAGAGACCGCTAATCCCTGTTTTTTGATCAAAGGCGTCTAGACACTACTTAACTCCATTCGAGCTTTATGACTGCTGCAAAGGAGGGTGCATTTTGATTATCTTATTTGCAGTGTTAGAGGATGCCTGTGTAAACAAACATCTCTGAACACTTGTCCATTTGTCAGAGTTGTCTCTTCTCCGGGCTTATTGGGAAATCTGATTTGGTGTTAACCAGCATTCTTTTGGAAGTTATATCCAGCGGCCCACGGACTTACTATGATTAAAAAACAGCCATACTCTTTTATATGTAGTGATCGAGTCCAGCCTGTCTAAGAGATCCTCTATCTCCAAGTAGCACTTTCTAAGTATCTGTAGGCAACAAATCTGTAGCAGACACTACAGATATGGTGCTTATAAGACCCAGATTTTTTGGGGAAAATCTTGACCTCAAATATTTTTGTGCTTTTGTGCCCCTATGCCACTTACACTTTTCATGTCCCGAATACATAGTTTTTGAAACAAAAAATATGATCATGATAAATAGAATCACCCCATCTTTCCATCGGAAACAATAATGTCAAACATTTATTTGAGAACTTATATTTCTCACTATAAGACATATAGGCACTTTGTATATGTCTTTTCTACAGCAATTCTTCAGAGTAAAATGTCACTATCCTCATTTTACAAACAGGTAAACTGAGAATTCAGGAAGGTTAAGTAGACGGTCCAAGACCACACAGCTAGTAGACCAAGAAAGCAACGCTGAACTGAGGCCCGATTGCAAAGCCCCTGTTCTTCTTGTTAGATGACTCTAGGTAGCGTCCCTGCTTCAGAGTAGTCGGGGGTAGGTTGAACAGAAGACCTCTGGGATATGATTCGCCTGTGAAAGTCCCCTGCTCAAAAGGTTTTCCTCTGTCCAGCTGGGTAGGAGAAACACTTTTGATGTAAAACATTGCAACGCTGGGGAAAGGACAGAAATACACAATCACAACTTATTTTAAATTAGTTAACTGAATTACCTAGCAGGACTCTGGGAATGGGAGACAGGCCGGATGGAGTGGTTCAGGAAGGGAACTTTTCAGCTAAAAGGGGGGCATAATTTGAAACGCAAGAGGCTTTGCGGGGTCTAGTTTCTGCCACCAGGGGTCAGTGTGCAGGTACTAGAAATCTAGGCAGGAGGCAGCATTGGGAAAACAAACTTGGATCCAAATGGAAAATGGAAATGGAAACTATATTTCAGTTACTAAGACCTGGCAAAGAGCCCCTGGCAGGTTAAATCCCAAACTGAAGCTATAAATCAGAAGTTACTTATGATGAGGTCTGTCTGAAGACATGAAAAAACATCCCACTTCCATGAAGGCGAAATGTCCCTACCATTATGGTTGTTACCCAGTGATGTTTTTTAAATGACAACGTGACTGTTACAGTACACGGAAAGATACTGACAACTGTCTTTTCAAATGTGTTAAAAATTCCCTATTGATTACACTGTATGGGGATCAGATGACAAGGAGAATAAAAGAAGGTCAGAAGAAAGAGGGAGACTGAGAAGTGTATTTCAAGGTTTAAATACAGGCGTCTCATTTTTTAAAATAAAAATTACTCTTTAATGTGTAAGATAATTGTTAACAGCCATTTCAATCCTTTATCTTTTTATTCTTTTAGGCAAGACAAAGTATGCGTTAAGAGGAAAATCTCCAAGTGGTGTTAAATATTTAAGAAAATATGTTCTCCAACAAAATGTCACATTCTGTTTTATTGCTTCCAAATATTTATTTTTTACCTCAGCTCATTTGTGAACTATTTTGCTTGGTTGTACCAGGACTATTTTGTAACACATGTAGACATAGCTATTTGGATATTTTTACATGGTTTGAAAATCGGGAGGGTTCAACATTTTCATGTTAAAGTAATTACTCCAGGAAGCTGTAAGGTATTTAGTTCTCTTCTTATTTTTCTAAATATAAACACATCCATCTAGTAGTTGGGAAAACATATTCAAAATGGTAGTTTGCATCCTTTATGATTTACTAGGAGCATGTGTCTGCTAAGGAGCATAGTGAAAGTTAATTGCTGTCTACTTGGAAAGCTCAAGCTGCAGATTTTGCCCCCGGCAAGATAATTTTACAAAAGCAGGAAGAAATAATGAGCCAGGCTGTCTCTCAGCCATTACGATGTCAGATGAAAGCTTCTCTGTCTCTGTCTCTGTCTCTCTTGCTGTCTCTCGGTCTCTGTCTCCACCTCTGTCTCTCTCTATATACGTGTATATGTACACACACACACACACATATGATGAACTGAAGAAAAGAGGAACATGTGACTATTTATGATCCAAGCAGCAAAAACCGTACCACAGCACATAGTACCACAAAAGGCTTCATTTGTGCAGTAAATTTTGAGAGACATATTTCTAGAGTCTCAAAGTAAAAATTATCTTCTGGCTAAATGACCTGCCTGCATTAGCTTTGACTCACTTCATGTAGGTCTTTCAGCACTGGGACTTAACATTCTGACCTAACATTTAATGTATTAATCCTAATTTTAATCCGATACCAAGAGTCTCTGTTGTATTGAATCAATTCAGGTTAATTCAGAATTATGTTGCTCCCACCCAGAATCAATAGACCCACTGTTGGTTCTCTCCAAAGCTGACCACCCAGTTTTGTGAGAATCTGCAGTGAATTAGAAAATCTGTCACTGCCGGGGAGACTGGGCAGCTCAGATACGGCATGTCATTCTCTCTGTCTACACAATGCCCACTCTTTGTCTACCGTCTCCTAAACTAACCTGACAAAACCGAGCCCGCCAGTCAATGAGATCTTTATTCTCCTGGAAGCAAGGCCTTGCACACCAGCATTATTAAGAAATTTCTGGACAATGTTTAGTGGCTGAAGAATAATCCAAGGTTCTATTAAAAAGCCATCTGGGTAATTAATAGCACATTTGTTCTCAGCCTCCTCCCAATTTGTCCATTAGCGGAATAAAAGCTCAGGACAAAGGGTAATGTGGTTCAGTTATATTTTACAAGAATTCTTCAGGAAGTTGAAAACACATGATAGTTTTCCAAAGATACATATGTTTATGGGCTCTTAGAGCAGCAAATAAGAAAATCCACGAGCTTTCAACTGAAGTTTTTGTTGCCACTATTTAAATTAAGAAAACTGATAGGAAATAGTAACAATCTGTCCTTAGAACTGACTAGCGTGTTTCTAGGATGCCCTGAAAACACATACAGGCTTGAACGTCTCCATGATATTTAAATTAAAAAAATTTTCCCCTGAATATTTACAAATTTGAAAAAACAAGACTTGTACACCCTTTTACCTGGTAATTGAAGGCTTTTCTGGGATCTCTTTTTAATGTATTTTCATGCAAGTGGTAGCCTCAGGCAGCATATTTCTGCACCATTGCCAAATAAACTGTTTTCTTATTAATGTTTTCTCTGTTAGTTTGCATTTTTTAACTGCATGTACAGAGAAACTTTGATATCCTAGATATTTAAAGATAAGTTGAAAACACCTCTGCAAAATTAAACGGGGATTTAGTGTGTTTCTTTCTGTCTTTAAGATTTACTTTACAGCAGTGACCAGCTAAACAACACAGGAACCTGGAATTTATAGGGGTTACGTTGCCACAGAGTGATTGTGTGTGTGAGTGTGTGTTGGGGATATGGTGGAAAGGGGATGGGGGCAATGACGGGGTCACAGCCAGTGTGTTTGCAAATGTACTACAGGAGGTCGAGAGGTGATGAGACACACACAGATAAAGGATTGGTATATTTTGGAGGTCTCACAAGATATTTTTAGTTACGTTTACTCTGTGCCACAATAAGTACTTTCATGGATTATTTAATTTAATTTTTATAACAGTTAAGTAGCCGTAATCCTTGTTTTCAGAGGTGACTTTGAGAGGTTGAGTTCAGCTAGTAAGCAGCAGAGCCTACGGGCCCTGAGGGCTCTGGTCACACTGCCTTAGGCCTTCCTCCCCACCAGCTGCCTCTCTCTTCCTCGCACATGGGAGTCTTTGCACTTGGGAATCCCTGCGTCTCCAGTGCTCTTTCCCTAATTCTGTTTTCTTTTTTCAGTCAAATTTTATTTAAGAAAACACACTTTGGAGGGGACAGACCTGAGCTGAGTCTAGCTTCATTCACTCATTCATTCAAAGCTAATTAAATGCCTGTGATGCCCCAGACATGGTTGAAGACACGATGCTGAGCAAAAATATTTCCAGCTCTTGCCTTCATGGGCTTACAGTTTTGTCAAGGGTGAGAGACAATTAAATACTCACACAGCTGCAAAATTATAATAGTGACAAGTGTGATAGGAGAGGGGCGGGGTACACCCAGAGCCTGTTCTAGGGGATTTGAGAGAGATGGGGAGGTCTGGGCAGCATTTCCTGAGGAACTGACTGGAGCTAAGATGTGAAAGATGATATGCCATCACCTAGGCAGAAGAGAGGGAGAATGAGGAGCAGGCAGAAGACAGCAAGGCCATGCCCCGGGAGGGGGTGGTGAGTGTGGCTGGAGCCTAGAGAGGAAGAGACAGAGAAAGGAGTGAGATGGAGCGATATGAGGGACTGGATGGCACAGCCTCAGAGGACAGGCAGTGAGCTTTGCCTCTATCTTTTGAGCAGTGGAAGCCACGCAAAGGTTGTGATACTTCGGTATTTCCCTGTAGAGAAGCTCTTCCTTTTCCTACCCCCTTCCTTCCTTCCCTGTCTTTGCACCCAGATAGAAGTCATTCAGGAAATTAATTACCTCTGTCTTTCTCTTTCGTTGTGAGGTTTCACTGGTGCTTTTAGTGACACCTTTGCCCCAGGAGGCCTTTAGCACCATGGGCTCAGGAGAGGGTCTGCAGGGCTCAGTGCTACCCTAGGACAGCTGCAGGTCTGGGCTGCTCTAGCCCGGCAAGCACATGGAGAAAAGCACAGTTTTATTTCTAAACTGAGTTCTGTTTCAGAAACACACTCTGAGAGAAGCCAAAAAATGAAGCTGTTTAAATATCCATTTGTGAGTAAGTGTTTTCTTAATTTCAATGAGTTAGGAGGTCAGCGGCTGCGGCTGCCAAAGTGTGAGGAGAGCACAGAGCTAGAGGCCTGGGCCTCCCTGGGCTGTTCTTGGCCGCTGCACAGTGTCCCAGGCTGGGAAGGCTGGGCCTGTCTTCAGCAGAACAAATATTTGTTAGCACTTTACACAAGAATACTCTTGAGCTCATTGTATTTACATTGCAAATGCTCTGTAAATAGCAAAGCAGTTATGTGTACCTGAAATTTGTCAGTGTGAGGACACTGTATTTATGGAAGATGAGAGAAGTAAGTTTTGGAAGAGAGAGGAGTGCCATGAACAAGCAGGCAAATGCAGAACCTCCAGCAGAAGCTCTTTGCCAGAACAGATACTTAAGGGCCCCCCCCCAAACCTAACCCAAGTGAGTGCTCTCTCCAAGTCTCTCCCTTGGCAGGTTAAGTGGACCTAGAATTATAAACTCAACTGTCAGTGCAAGCTGTCTCTGAAAGGTTTTAATAGGCAGCCTTGCCCTGACACCAGGGACTTTGGAGCATTATGGGGTTTTCTTCTTGTAGGACCCCCTCAGTGCCCGGCCCCTGTGGCCTCATTAGCAACTCGTTATCAACCTCCAGAAGGGAAGAGAACACAATCCTTGTCTGCTTAAAACAGTATGTCTTCAACACTTTCAAGATCTAGATTTTCATGTCAACACAGGTCAGCACATGTGGATAGGTTAGGGTTATGCGTATAGAGCACTTTCGTCTATGTTTAGGGATCCTGTATTTCTATTACAAAATGGAAATAAAAGGAAAACATTTTATTTTATTTATTTAAATTCCTTTTTTTATTGTAGTTCAGGTACAGTTGTCTCCATTTCCCCTGCCCTACCCACCCCCATCTCCCACCCTCAATCCTACCCCCCTTTTGGCTTTGTCCATGGGTCCTTTCTACATGTTCCTTGACCACCCGTCTCTTTCTTTCCCCCATTGCCCTCCCTCTCCCCTTCCCTCTGGTGACTCCCAGTTTATTCTTTATTCCCATGTCTCTGGTTCTATTTTGCTCACTTGTTTGTTGTATTGAGATTGGGTTCCACTTATAGGTGAGATCACATGGTATTTGTCTTTCACTGCCGGGCTTATTTCACTTAGCATAATGCTCTCCAGTTCCATCCATGCTGTCAAGAAGGGTAGGAGCTCCTTCTTTCTTTCTGCTGCATAGAATTCCATTGTGTAAATGTAACAGTTTTTTGATCCACTCATTTACTGATGGGCACTTGGCTTGCTTCCAGCACTTGGCTATTGTAAATTGTGCTGCTATGAACACTGGGTGCATAGGTTCTTTTGAATTGGTGATTCAGGGTTCTTAGGGTGTAATCCCAGCAGTGGAAATGTTGGGTCAAAAGGCAGTTCCGTTTTTAATTTTTTGAGGAAATTCCATACTAGGACAATGCTTTAAATAAAGAAGAGTTAGTTTGAGAAAGACAGAAAATTTTAATTTCACAAAACAAAGGCAAAGTCTTCACATTGTAAGGGAACTTATTCCAGTCTTTTGTCTATAAAGTTGTAAAATTTTGTTTGTGTGTATTCTACCTAAGGATTATCCCCACGTGGTATGATGCTTCTCCAAGTATCTACACCGTCCTCCTAAACCTGTCCCCCAAGTGAAGCATGGAATCTTATTTTCTTTCTCTTTTAAATGTTAACATATTTACTTAAATTTTCTTGAAATGTAATTAACAAACATATAATTCATCCATTTAAAGTGTACAGTTCAATGTCTTTACTATATTCAGAGGGTTATACAACAATCACTACAATATAATTTTCAATAATTTTTGAGCTTCCAAAATAAAAGTCCATACTCATTAGGAGCTCCTCCTATTTGCTCTCCATCCCACTCCATTTGAAGCCCTAGAGCACCACTAATCTACTTTCAATCTCTATAGATTTGTCCATTCTGGACATTTCATATAAATAAGATAATAAAATATGTGGTCTTTTGTAGCTTTTGTTACTTAGCATGTTTTCAAGCTTTATCCATTTTGTAGCATGTATTGGTACCTCATTTTAAAATTGCTGAATAATATTCCATGGTATGTTTATACCGTATTTTATTTTTTCATTCATCAGTGAGTGAACATTTGGGTTGTTTCTACTCTTTGGCTGTTGTGAAGAACGCTACTTTTGCTTTATACATTCATGTACAGTTTTTAAAAAAAGATTTTGTTTTTTTTTTCAGAAAGAGGAGAAGGGAAGGAGAAAGAGAGGGAGAGAAATATCAATGTGTGGTGGTCTCTCGCATGCCCCCTGCTGGGGACCTTGCCCGCAACCCACACGTGTGCCCTGACTGGGAATCAAACCGCGACCCTTGGGTTCGCAGGCCCGCACTCTGTCTATAGAGCTACACCAGCCAGGGCTACAGTTTTTTTGCATGTGTGACTGTGGACATATGTTTTCACTTCTCTTGGGTAGATACATAACGATAGAATTTCTAGGTCATATGGGAGCTCTGTGCCTAGCATTTTGAGGAAATGCCATACTGTTTTCCAATGAGCTATACCATTTTACATTCCCAGTAGCAATGTATGAGGGCTCCAATTTTTCTACATTCTTGCCGATACAATTGTCTGTCTAATGTTTCTTTATAGTAAGCATTATTCTTCCTTTGCTACTATTTTGCAATTCGAATCCCTTATTCCCCCTCTTTTCCTTCCCCTCTCAGGTCCCTAACACAATAGCATGGATTAGTTTATCAAATGGCTTTCTTGTGAGAGTGGGTTTCTCTGTGCCAGGTTAGGGTAGGAGAAAGGAGTGGGAGGATTGAGAGAATAGGCTGTGAACGAGGCATGGAGCTTAGGGGACGTTGACACTTCACAGATGGTGTAGCTGGTGGCCTGGGTGAGAGACAGGCTCATGGAGTTTGGGTCAGTAAGGACCCCTCTGCTTCCATAAAGAAATGGGTAGAGGTGTATCAGTGGACTCTAAGGCTAAGTACATTTTCAAAGCTTGCTGGAACTCAGAGTAGTCCAGCCTGGTGGCACTCTGCTCAAGAGCTCATCAGTCGCTGTGCGCTGCTGCTCACAGGATGGTCCAGGACTCCTTTGTTACTGCTCTGTGACAGAAGTTGAGAATAAGCAGTTAGAAACACTTTTAACGAGAAGACATTGCTGTGACATCCAAATGCGACGAACTCATGATTGGTGAACTTGTGTCCTTACATGGGATTTGACTTGTGCATTTGTCCAATCCTCATGGATAGTTGCATGTAGCATGACCTGCATTTTAGACACATGCAGCAGGGCCAGGATAGATGAAAATTAAAAGAAAATTAGTTCTTAGCTACAGTGTGAGAAGCACCACAGCAAACTAATGCTTTTCAGCATTTTCCTTCCTCAAATGGAACAGGGCCAGGGTGTAAGAGAATCATAATAACAGCAAGCATTTTCTGAGCGCTCGCTAAATGCTAGGCCCTGAGCTAAGCACTTTACTCATATTAAGTGACTCACAGGATCATAGAGATGTGGGAAAAGCTGGTGAGGTGAGGGGTGGGAACGCAAACGGAGGGAAGGATGAAGACAAGGACAGAGGCTGGGAAAGAGCCCAGAGGAGTGAAGGACAGCCTGACTGGAGACCTTCATTCAGGAAGAGTTGTAGCAACTGTTGTGGAAAATGGAAATTTGGGGGAAGAAATCAGTTTTTAAAGAACTAAGTTTGGGGTAGTAACCTCCTCTGTTTCTCCACAACCTTGGGAAAAAATCCACAGACCTTTCTATGCTTTTGGAGTGAGGTTGGTATTTTCCTTTTGCAAAAAGGGTCCTGGGTAAAAGCAGGGCAGGCTGCCTGACCACGTTGGGATTCCATCTGGACAACCCAAAGCCCTTGTATGTCATTCCCAGCCAGTGCAGCTTGGGACATGCTGTTTATACCAGAGGGAAAGGAGCCTAGCAATTCTCTCTTCGGTTTTCAGGAAGTCCGGGGTTAGGGATGGGAGGGGATTGGAGTTTCCTGCCTATGCTCTTCTTACAGAGTAACCACATAGGTGTGTAACAGCCTCTTCCCTCCCTGCTCCATCTGCTCATCTGCACAAGTTTGCCTTGCCGCAGTCCGGTCGTTAGCTAGCATTATCTTCGCATGATGCAGATGTTCTACGGTGGACTTGTGCTGAAGTCTTCTGCCTTGTTTTCCTTCAAACCAATTGTTTGAATGATTTGTAAAGATGTCACATTATTTAGGGATTTGGGATTAGTGACCTTTAGGAAGAACTGCTAACTTAGAGCAGACTTCTCTCTAGGTTTTATCCTCAGTTTCATTTCCATTCAGTGAGTCATGGGGCACCTCCTACAGGGCTACACAAATGTATCAGTCACTTACATTTACACACCAAATTGACACTTTCTGGGAGAAACCTTGTCATCCACAAATCCTTACACATTGGCAGGATAGGTAGCAGAGGTGTGTGTTTACCAGCTTTCAGGTAAGTTGCTAGAGCCAAGATGTACTATGTACAACATTTAGGAGACTTGCCGGAGAGATTCTTTGTGATACATAATTTGCAGGCTGGAAAAGACATCAGTCATTTGTAAGTCTGAGATTTTTCAATTTAAAATGAAATATTATTTTGCTTCTGGGGACTCTTCTCCATGGAATTGTAAAGTGCCCTCGTGTCAATGTGTAATTTATCCAACAGAAGTTTTGTCTTGGGAGCGCTGCAGTGGCTGGAAATTAGGAAACTTCTGTTTCAATGCCAATGTCACCAGTGACTTTTGGGTGACCTTAGGAAAATTAGTTAACCTCCTTGAATTTTATATGCTTCGAAATGAGGATAAGACTATTACCTCATAGTCTGGGCTCAAGACTCAATAAGGAGCTGAAGCCCAATGTGATCCCCAGGTGAAGGCTGCTAAAACTAGGCAGCCTCCCCCAGGTCAGAAGTGCACAATTATTAACTCTGTCAGCCCCGTAGTCCTTTGGGAGGCTGATTATGTACTAATAACACCTTATATTTGAGGAACATGTCACAATTTTTAAAGGGTCTTCATGTATTTAATCTTTTCATTTGATTTTCTCAATCCCGGGAAGACAGAATTTATTATCACCTCAATTCTAGAAATTCATTTTAGGGCAGAGAACTTAAAAGGGATTTTAAAATTTAATTTAAAGGCTCAGTAACACATAGGGTATGCCTATTCTTGTACCATCTAGCCCCATGGAAAGACAATTTCTATGGCAGTATTTACAGTTATTAACATAAATTATATCTCGGTAGTAGTAACTAGACCTAGAATCAGGATGGCTGGGTTTAATCTTGGTTTTATCACTTGAGAAGGAATCTTAGGCAAGTTACTTAGCCCCTCTAAGTGCGTTTCTCATTGGCAAAATGGGGATAATAAAAGCACTCATCTCATAATGTTGGTTATAAGATGGGATGAAATAATACATCTATGAAGTGCTTAGTATATTGCCTGTCATATAGTAAATTCCCAGTTAATATGTTGTGTTTCATTACATTTATTTCCTTATGTACCATCAGGTTATACCAATATACCATCAAGTTATTCTTCTTTCATGTATAATACACATTGCTCTTTTTATAAATCAGAAAAGTACAAAGAAGAAAATACAAAAATCATTTGTGTTCTTCCCACTCAGAAATTCCTGTTGAATTTTATAAACAGACAAACAAAACCCCCACATTTATAAAGTTAAAAACATCACCTACGAGAAAAGTATTTATAACACAGAAAGTACGAACCTCTTCCCTTTTTGCAAGGTAATCCTTATTAACCATCTGATTATTTCCAGAAAAGTATACACATTGCCACATGTATGAACCTACTTTTTTCCTTTTCACACTTCAGATAACATGCAAAGCATAGTGTTTTGGTCTTGTTTTTCTCTCCTTCATGTGGGAGCTTTTCCACACACTAAGTTCCCTTTCAGTCCTCCTGGCATTCCCGCAAATAGTTTACTTATCCTGTTACCTGTTGATGAACGCTGGGTTGTTTTCAGTTTTAGTTTGTTTGCAATTGAATTACGCTTCAGTTAATATCCCTGTGTGTATATCTTGGAGAAATTGTTAAGTACATCAGTAGGGTAAACTCCTAGCAGTAGGGTGGCTGAGCCCAGCATTTTAGTTTGGATAGTAATTTGAAAGATCCCTCTCCACTCACTTACACCAGCTTTAACACTCCTCCTAAAGGCCCTCCCCCATGCCCTTGCAGGTATCCTCCGACTGTAAGCATTTTCAAAGCTAAAACATGGTGTTTTGTGAGTTATATCTTTGATAAGTACAGAACATTATCTCTTTTTTTGTTTTGATTTTATTATGAGTAAGACCAAACAGTTTTCCCTCTGTTTAAAGGCTTTTTTTTTCCACTGTAAAGTGCATGTCTGTATACTTTGCTCATTTTTCTGTTAGGTTATTTATCTTTTTCTAATTTATTTATATGACCATGTATAAATATATACTTTTGAGAGGTATAATAAATCATATATAATATTCATTACATCTTGGGATAAAAAATTGCTTAGGAGAGGCAGTAGACAAAAAGTGTGCTGGCCTCCTGTTGATCTCCCCTTCTGCACATGACACCCAGGTTTTCTTTATAGATAAGAGCTCCTTTCTCTGGTCTGCACACGTGACCTAGACTTGCGCACCGAAGCCCTGCATCCCCCTGGCCACAGTACAGAGACCAAGGGGAGCCATGACATTGCTGTGTCCACTTGAAAAGAGGCTCTTTCTCTCTTTCAGTGAAAGGTGCTGGGGAGGTCCGATAGGATTCTGTAGTGGATACAGTGCGGTGGAGCCTCGAGCCCGGAAGTAGAAGAAGGCAAGCACAGAATCGACACTTGCCTTCTCTAATTCTGTGGGCCTTATAGAGGAAGTTGGCTTGATTTGGAAGTTTGATATGAAAGGATAAGCTGAAGATAAGCACAGGCAGGTGGAAGAGGTGCTACTAGGATGACTTGAAATTCAAAATCATCCTGGCAGAGCTGTGAATGCCAGAAAACAATTTATTCAAGGAATTCAAGGAGTAGAAGTGGAGACTGACTGATTTATTTGCATTATGATCTCTGCATTGTGAAATGGCTAAGACTTAATGAGAGACTGGTTTAATAAATGTCACTTGGGCTATAGTTTGCAGTCTAAGAGACAAATTGTGGGTGTATGTGATTCAATGTGCTTGATCTCTTTGGTAAAGTCACACACATTGATAGCGAGAGAAGCATTCAAAATGAAGGTTGTCTCTTGTCTGTTTTCTCGCTCTTTCTCCCCTTCTCTTTCTGTATTAATTGGGAACCTGGGATTTGAACTTCATCATATATCAAGATCAGGCACTACCACATTACACATATTTTAATAACCAGGCTTCAAGATTAAAAAGATGCAAAGCCAGGATTTAGGAATACAATTTCATAATGCCGCTTATGTTTGGCATTGAGCGCCAGTTTATAATCATATTCCTTTTGGCAAGCCTGGAGTTTAACTTTCAATAAGAAGAGTTAAGTGGTGAAAATGTGCAAGATAAGCTCATAAAATCAAGCTTCTGAAACAAGAATTATCTAAGTGAAAAAGCATAAAATCAGCTCATAGTAAGTAAAGCTAGTAATTTATATCCACTTAAAAATGTTTCAGTTGTTTTCAGTGTGATAGTAGCAGGAGTGACAGGTCAGCAAAATTCAAACCATGTAATAAAACCAGCCACACTGATTAAAGAGAAAAGTTTACTAAACGTAGATCAAAATGCTTTTTTCTTCTCAGGGTGAACTCGCTAGAAAAGTCAGACCAGAACCATATGGGCTAAATTTTGATCACTGGGCTATGGACTGAATCAAAAGAATAGAGTTGGCAGGGCCTTCTCTCCCTTTGGGGAATTTGGGATTCGACTGAGATGAGGCTGCAAATCAAAAGTAGCACATCGCCACTGTCTTTTGGAAGTTCGTCTATTTTGATGGAAGCCATTGTCCCCAATTCTCCTTTCTCCCTTTACATTTATTTTATGGCTGTGTATAAAAGTGACTATATTATCTGGCATTATTTTAAATATGTGAATTTTCTATGCAACTGTGGCATCCAAACTTTTATATTTAATTGCTTTTAAGATATGATTTTCTAAGGGGTGGTTTTACTTCCTGGGCATCACTATTAGGACTTACTATTGTTCCCTGTGTTGATGCAGGTCCGTGTGCAGCTGACAGCCTTCAGGGCCTGCTATCTGCTTTTGCTTATTTGTCACCTGTGTGGCTGGATCCAAGAGCCGCCATCACGTCCTGTAGTTTACATCCTCGCCTATGAAGGAGTGGGTGTCATACCTGTGAGTTGTGCCCAGGACTTATTTTCTCAGTGAAGATGGGACCGCAATGTGTCAGTACACTACGGAGAGCACACTGAGTGCATAACTGACCTACGTGACAGAAGGGCTTCAGTGGCCGGTTCCTCACCACTGGGCGGGTGGGATTCTCTCCCCTTTTCTGGGCCAGTCTTCCCTCCTCCTTGTTGCCTGATACTGCTAGTTCATTCTTTTGCTCTTGCCCAGTTCCTGTGGGGGACACTCTGTGACCTACACTCTGTGATCTCTGAAGTCTCCTTGTGCTGTCATGACACTCTGACTTCCTGTATCATCGCTTCATGTGTCACATCCACTGTAATTTCCTAGTCACTGCTTGTCTTTCCTGGTGGATGCCATGCAGGCTGGCATTGCGCCCATTAAGTTTTCCTCAGCACAAGCACACACTTCTCTGCACATAGTAGGTGCTTTGTTTCATGAATGAATTGAATCCTTGGTTGAAGTGAATGTAATCCCTGCCTCACCAGGCCACACAGTTATGGTGATGGCCATGTAGGGCTTGAATAACAACCACATTGGCACAAAATAATTGGCAACAAAAATCTTTACCTTCAGAAAAACAGCCGTTTATGCTACAAATTTTGGTGTGTAGAGATATCACTTTAAATACATACATATACATATGTAACATATGTGTATATAATATAATCACATCTATTTTCCAAGTTGCTAGTAGTAGGGCATTAGAATTCAGTCATCAGGGCAGCTCCCTTCCTTTTCCCGGAAGTGTCAAGATTCTGGAATACTTGTGAGTGGCGCCTGGGGAAATGGGAGGGCCTCTGATCTTCAGTCCCTCGTTGTTGCCACTGCTGTTGCAATCATTCAAACCCACATAAGCTGCTTCACAAGCAGGACTCATGGCTGCCTTCCCAGGTCAAGGGGCCCCAGGGGAGCCGGCCCTAACAGTCATCACCCTGAAATCTTGCTGCTTTCTGTGGGGTCAGGTAATGTCTCTTCTGTTCTGTGTCCTATGAGATCTCTTTCTCTTAATTCCCTTGAAGCCACTTGCTCTCTCCCTTCTCTCATAGCCCACTCATCTCAATAGCTCTTGTAAGCAAAGGCTGTAAAACAAATGCCAGGAAAGACATTAGCTCGAAGTGGTTTCTGCTCTCCGTGATACAACGCAAATGCTTAAAGGAGGAGGTGCCCAAAGGCCAGCTATCTGCTTAAAATGGGAAAGGGGAAAGAACAATACAAATTAATAACAAAAAAAGTGAACTGGCACTGCTATAGACTGACTTGTGTCCCAGCAAAATCCATATGTTGAAGCCCTAACACCCAATATAAGTGTATTTGGAGATAGGGTCTTTAGGATGTAATTAAGGTCATAAAGGTGTGGTCCTAATCCAGTAGGACTGATGTCCCTATAAGAACAGGAAGAGAGACCAAAGCTCTCCCTCTCCTGTCCATACAAGGGTACTGTGAGAAGGCAGCTCTGCAAACCAGGAAGAAGGCTCTCGTCTCATCAGGAACAGAATCTGCCAAGTCCTTGATCTTGGAGTTCCAGCCTTCGGAACTAGGAGAAAATAGATTTCTGTTGTTCTAACCACCCAGTCTGTGACATTTGCTACGGCAGCCCTAGTAGACTAAGACAGGTGCTTAGTGTTGACTTTCGTGTTCCCGCCCCACTGAATCACCGGGATGCCAAGCAGAGGGACAACGTGGGACTTACCATGGACTTTAGGGCTGTGAAAGTTTGGAACTTAAAAACTACATTAATTAGTTTAAAATAAGAAAACTGCAAAACTCAGCTTAAGAACAAGTTTATTAAAGGCCCGTAAAATGGAACATCATGTCAACTTTATTACTTGCGAAATTTAGAAACCATAACAACTGTACTACATGTGAAAATAATTTATAGGTTAGACTTTTCTCGCTTCTCAAGATTTCCTGAGTACTCACAGTGATTGCTGAGAAGGTATAACTAAGAATAAATTAAGAGTTAGGTATAAATAATTTTTCAAAAACAAAATTATAAAAAAGCACCTTAACTTTTCAAAGCAAATGATGTTTAATATGGGATGTGAGAACATTTTGATAAGTTTGATATGGCACGAGATGAAATCCCTCTATTTCTAAAATTCCTAAAAGTGGCCGGTGCCTCCAGCTCCCTCACTCCCCTGGCAGTGTCCTGGTCCTCCCCGCTTTGCGGGTGTAATGTAGCTCTGCTGCTAACTCCCAGAGTTATCTCAGACTTGACAGGTTAAGGGCACTGTCCAGCAAGACTGCTCTCACCTCGCACACTAGATGCAAACTTGGGGATTTCCAGACCACCTATATTTCCAACCAACTGGCTACAAATAAGAGGGTTCCCACTACAATCTCAGGTTTAATAATTCACCAGACTAACTCATAGAATTCCAGAGAATGCTATAGATATGATTGTAATTTTATAGTTATGAAGAGATGCATAGGGTGAGGTCTGTGATGGTCCCAGGATGAAGCTTCTGTGCCCTCAGCACACGCCGCCCTGCCGGCACACTAATGTATATTGCCAACCATGAAACACACCTGAGCATCATTTGTCTAGAGTTTCCACTGGGGTTTCACTATGTGTCCATGATTGGTCCCTCTGGCATGGCTAGCCTCCCCAGACTCAGGTGTGATCCAAGGGGCCCACCATGAATAACAGAGACATTCCTCTCACTTGGGCAATTCCAAGGACTTAGGGGTTACCTCTCAGCAACCAAGGAGCCGAAGATCAGTCAAATTCTGTAATATACATCAGAGAGCTATGGGTGCCACACTCATTGGAATGAGTAAAGGCTCTCTCCCCACCATTTCACAATTATTTTTTAGACCCTGCCCCCCGCCAAAGAGTAAGCTAGCTTTTGAGTTTTTA
Source organism: Desmodus rotundus (assembly GCF_022682495.2). Taxonomy (NCBI): domain Eukaryota; kingdom Metazoa; phylum Chordata; class Mammalia; order Chiroptera; family Phyllostomidae; genus Desmodus; species Desmodus rotundus. The sequence continues at coordinate 34,832,652 of NC_071394.1, read as the reverse complement.
TTAAAGTCCTCTCTCTTAAAGAACTTGAGCTAAATTTTTTCAAGGCTGGGTTGAAGAACTTTTCTATGCCCAGCATCAGACCTCCTTCCTCTGTAAGAGAGCTCTTTCCTCTAGTTACCAAACTCTGAAATTTACTTCCCCATTTCTACTGGGTGGCCCAACAGATCTTGAACCTGGATTCCTGGTGAGTCCTCTTTAGTTTGCTACAGCTTCTGAGATGATTGTGGAGCAAGCATCCTATTTTCCTCTGATATAACGAAAAAAGTTACATAATTCCAAGGGTATCTGTTTGTTTTAATAAAAGCATCGCATTTGTATTATTAAAGCATCAGTTCCCTCCATCTATACGCCAATTAGGTAAAAAGCACAGGGGGGGGGTAGAATGGAATAAAAGATTGTTTAGAAAATGTTTACCTCTAATTTGACTGAAAACATTTTTTGGTGTTATAGAAAATGGAAATGTTTGAAAATCCTAATTATTACAATTTTGTCTTAAGACTATCCTACATGCTCTGCTATGTATGATAGTGTGATGGTTAATTTTATGTGTCAGCTTGACTGGGTTATGGCACCCAGTTGTCTGGGCAAATACTAGATATTGTTGTGAAGGTAATTTATAGAGAGGATTAATGTTTATAATCAGCTAGGTCTGAGTAAAGGAGATTCCCCTCAATAATTTTAAGAGCAAAATATGAAGGTTTCCCAGAGAAGAAGGAATTCTGCCTCAATATTGTAACATAGAAGTTCTGCCTGAAGTTTCTAGCCTGCCAACCTGCTCTACAAACTCACAGATTTTAAATTTGCCAGCCCCCATAATCACAAGAGCCATTTCTTAAAATTCCTCTCTCTCTCACTCTCTCTCTCTCTCTCTATCTATCTTCATCACCCATCCATCCATCCAACTATCTATTTCTCTCTATATTCTATTGGTTCTGTTCTCTGGAACTGTGCCTGATACAGATACTAATTTTTGACATTACTATCTAGGATTCAATTCTCATACAGAAAAGTTGAAAAGAAAACAATAAGGACTATTAATAATATGTTTCAATGTTGCTATTTCTTTTCTTTCAATCTCCTTCTGCAAATATTATTGAATAAAAGATTGCTGGTATCTGCTTTTAAAATATGTAGTCTGTTTTTAAGATATCACTGAATATGTGAATCAGTATCATATACTTGGCTAGATATTAATTAGACTACAGTGAAGAGAATATTGAGTTAAGCAAACTTACTTTGACGTTCAACTACAGTAGATGCTCTCTTGACCAAATTCCACTTAACTGACTCTCTGGATTAATAGAAGCTTGCCATTGACTTTACAAATAAATAACATTTGCTTCTGATGCACTGAAGGCTAACTGTAGGTAATATGTTTCTCCCCAGTGTGCCTAGGCACATCTACTCCCATCAGAGGGTTGCATGTTTACCTGGAGTCAATTGAGTTCATCTGCCATCTCTGCATGCCGAGTTGTATTGTTATTGTCATTATGTTATTTAATTGAATATGATGCAAACCAGTGAAATGGGAGTTTTAAAACAAAGTTGAATGCTTGAAAAGTCTTGATATGGGTGTTCGCCAATGAAATTGCTGTTGAACTAGGTAGGAGACAACTACAAAAAACTGAAAATAAATGATAAAATTCTAAAAGGATTTTGCCCTCAGATTCCTTTGCAAGTGTCCTTAATTTTTCACTGTAAAGAATTAAATTGGAAAATCACAGATAATGTGTTAATGCATTGTAGATGTGGGTAGGGAAGAAAGGGGGTTTGGAACTCCATTGGTGGGCCACCAGAGAAGCCCTTGGGCCAACAATGATAAAAATGTGAATTTGTGTAGATTTAGATATTTTAAGAAAAAAAATTAAAAGTTATATCATGAATATAATACATTTTAAATAATTGCATACTTCAAATAACTTCTTCTGTTTGCTGACTAACCACTGGTCCTGTTTCCATTGAATAAGAAGACTTCTATTTCATTCGATTACTAACCACCTATCAACCGAAGGAATGACCCTAAGCAAATCTCATTATATCAGTGGGCCTAAGTTTCCTCAGCTACACAATAAGGAGTGTTATATAGATAAACTTGGCAGTCCCTGTCAGTTTAAAATTCCGGGATTGATGCATGCTTGAGCTGACAGTGCTTTCACAGTGCTCGTTGGATAGCTGTTGCAGGGATCTGATGGAGCAGGTCACTCGTTGTGTCACCACACTGAGCTTTAAGCTGCATCTAAATTTCCATTACACCAGCAAACCTGAAGGGGATAATCCTTGTATACTGTATTTGAACAACGATCCTAGAATTTCTAGGACTACTCTACTTTTAGGCAGTGACCATAACCTCCAAGGATGAGATATGTGCGGGAAATAATTGTCTTCTTTTTTTCCCTTCCATGCCTCTTACCCTATATTTTTCTTCCCAAATTCCTTTCTTCCTTTAAAGTATATTTTATTGACTATGCTATTACAGTTGTCCCTACCACCCACCTACCACTTTCCCCTACCACCCACAAGCTAATTGATCCCTACTGGCACTGATTCCTGCGTGGGTGGGTTTGTGTATGTTCTAGGGCCCTGGGGGTCTCCCCAAGTAACTCTCCTGTGAGGCTGGGAGTTTTTCCTGCCGCTGCAACCCCCACAGGTTTTTACTGCCAGAGGTTTTGAAGCTTTATTTCCCTGCACTGGAACCCTGGGTTGCATGGTTTGTCTTGCTCCCCAGTTGTTCCTCCCAGTTATCTGCATGCAAATGTGGGACCATCTGGTCCACTATCTGCTGCCGTACTGGCCCATTCCTCGAGCTGCCACCTTGCTGTGTGTCCTCTCTGCCCCAGCTGCCCGTCTCTGCCCCTCCTACCATTCTGGATGAATGTTTTTTCTTTTACTCCTTGTATGTTGGACTTCCATACAGTTTGATTTTCCTGCAGTTCTGGTTATTTTTTTGTTTTTAAATTTGTTGTTGTCCTTCTTTTGGTTGTGTGAGAAGGGAAAGTGTGTCTACCTACACCTCCTTCTTGGCCTGAAGTCCAGTATGAGAAATTTATATATACATAAAATCACCTAAAATTAGTGTTTGCTACTTTAAAAAATCAACTAATTGGGATAAATTTCATATCATCTACTCTTTTCTACAGATAAATTAACTTAGTGAATGTATTTAAACTCACAGTTTGTTTTGCAAGGAATATCTTCAATGCTTTTAACATTATTTAACATAGTATTTTTTTACAAAAATTTTCAGATTGGAAGTGTTATTTTGTGGTTTTAAAATCTTACAAGTGACCTGACTCCTTTTCAAGCGTCTAGTTAAGACTTCACTTCCTGAGCTGATGGTAGTAGTTGGCTACAAGTCTGAGCCATAGCAGACCCTGAGGTAGGTAGTGAATGAATGAGAAAGAACACAGGCCCCGGAGTTAGACATTCTGGATTTAGGGCATTCTTTTTTCTTATCCCTTTGTGTTCCAGGGCAAGCCATGTAACCTCTCTCAGTCTCCATGTCCTCCAGTGAAAAACAGAATATTATAATAGTGCTTGCTTAATTTCTCTCAAGGGCTTTTTGGATAATTAATTTAAATAATACCAGTAAAATATGTAATAAACTAGGCATTGCTATATTAATGCTGGTTAGTCTAATTTTAATAACTCTCCTTCACACATATATTATAGCCAAGATCTTGTTATTTCTGATATAAAATCTCACATCACATAGGCCTTCTCACACGACAAAAACAGAGGGTGATCAGCCTTCCAAACACGTCTGAAGTGTGAGGTGGCATCTGGAAACTTAAAGTGCAGAACTGGAATTCATTTATTTTAATACAATCCTACAAAAGGAAGAGTTTATTCCTTTTTGAAATGAAAGTGCACTTGACTGCATTTTATAAAAGCAGAGTTATAATTGTTATTCTTAACTAATTGGGGCTTTCAAAATTTCTGAAATGTTATTCTGCCATTTAATATTTTCCTGAAAGGTTTCTACTTTAGTTTGGTTCTATGAAGCCATGTTCTATTTTCCAAATTGCAAGTTTGCTTTTCAAACTTTTAACAGAAAGTAATAATAGCCAAGAGGAAAATTCTGACAGACACTGTAAATCAGAATGTTTGGTGGGGTGGGGGGAATTGAAAAGGAAGAAGCAAGGGAGGGAGGGAGACAGAAGCATAGGTATTTTGTGCACTTCTAAAGTATCACTGGGAAACTTTTTAGGAACTTAGGGTCATTTTATAGTTTGCTTTCGAAATGGATATAGAGGTGGACCCTCTTCCTGGGATAATCTGATAAAGTAAAATTACCTTAGAATATAAAATTGCCACTGGTGAGAGGTGTGTTTGTCTAATTTCATAATGGAACAATGGGTATGTCATCTTCTTAGCAGCTTATTATTGATTTTAGCCAAATTTTATTTAAGGTGTGGAATAAGAAATCCTGATTTAGTAAATCCTTACTGTTACCTAAGGTGTTTTGGTATTTTATCCCCCAGTAGTCATCAATTTTGGAATTTTGAGGAAAACAAGGAGGAGTACAGTCGACCTAGAAGAGCAGTAGAGCTGCCCGTGGGCAATTCTGTTGTGTCTCACCGCAGGGAAACATTCCCTGTGCATTGTGTGGGGCTTACCTGCCTACGGCCCAGTGAGGCCGCCTGCTAAGGGCAGTGTTACTTAAGTGGCCTGTCCTTGACGCCAGAATCTGCCTGCATGTAATAGTTTGAACCCACAGATCTGGACATTTTTATAAAGTGACATATAGAGGGGTTTGATTTTATTAGTACAACAAAGGATGAAAAGAAAATGAATTTATTCTATGAAATGGGAAATTATATGCTACTTACAAAGAGTATATTGCAATGTATTGCAAATTGTGTTCTTAAAAAACTCATTCACGGAGGTGCTTATTGAAACCAGGCTTCTTGGTTTAAATAAACTGAGGAAACATGAGGTTAAAGTTAAGTATTTCTCTTCAGGGCAAAACTCTCAGGCCCCTTAATATGCTGTGAATCCTGAAGCTCTAAGGAGACCACAAAATACCTTTTTTTTTTCCCTGGAGTACCTCTTAGAACTATGTGCACCTCCTAAAACCACGTGTCAAGCTCTAGTTTGGAAGTCACCGCTATACAGTTAATGTAAACAAGTGTTAACAACTACCAGTACTAAACAATGGTGTTTTTTAAAAATTATATTTTATTGATTATGCTGTTACAGTTGTCCTAATTTTTTCCCCTTTGCCCCTCCCCCATGCAGCACCCCCCACTCCCTCAGTCAATCCCCTCACTGTTGTTCATGTCCATGAGTCATGCGTATAAGTTCTTTGTTTACTCCATTTCCTATAGTGTACTTTACATCCCCATGGCTATTCTGTACCTACCTATTTGTACTTCTTACTCTCCTCACCTCTTCACCGTTTCCTCCAACCCCCCTCCCCTCTGGCACCCAACAAAATGCTCTCAGTATCCATGACTCTCTCTGTTCTTCCTGTTTGCTTTGTTTGTTTGTTTGATTCAATTATTGATTAAGTATGTGTTTATTGCCATTTTATTGTTCATAGTTTTGATCTTCTTTTTCTTAAATAAGTTCCTTTAACATTTCATATAGTAATGGTTTGGTGATGATAAACTCCTTTAGCTTTTTCTTGTCTGGGAAGCTCTTTATCTACAACAATGGCATTTTAATATTAGCTTTGAATTCCTCCCCTATGTTGGGCACTTAGCTGTAAAGGAGATACCTTAATTCTTTTTAGATTTGGTGCTGCGTGTTGACATCTGTGTGTCCCAGTTCTCATGTCACTGTCTGCCCTGCATTTGCTGGGTCCTTTAACAGAGCCTTTAACATTAATTGTAGAGGATTCTTGGTACCTCGCTCTGTAATTTCTCTAAAGCCAGATTTTTTTAAAGTAGAGTTTGCACGACTATTTCTGAGATTTGCTTTCTTCTGATGTGCCCTGCAAAGGGCCTGTTGCTAGTTACGTGGGAATGATCTTGATTACATTTAATTCTGCAACAGTGTTCTATTTTGATCTGTACTCCATATACTTTCTATACATTGTGTGGGTAAAACATTAATTAAATCTTTTTAACTTCCCCTCAAAACCATAACTGAGCAAATCTCCTAAATTCAAAAATCAAAATATTTTTGCCAGCTTTTTAGAAATTGTGAGAGGTATGTATCATCTACTAGAAACTTAGGGGCACCTATTCATATTCTTCTGGAGTTCCCACGTTGCTTTTGACTGCCCAAGAAACAACCCCCTTTTTCCCATCAATCCAATTTCCTCTGGACCATTACTTCTATCATGGTGTTGGTCTTGGGGGAATAATGTGCCAGCGATTAAGCAGTTGTCTCTCAGCTCTCACCCACTTCCACTGTACCTGGCTTTGTGATACTGGGGCTGGGAATATATGCAAGTCAATGTTATAGAACCCTGCCAATGCTGTTCTGGAACAGTTATGGGGTTCACTTGCCCACCGCTAAGAAGCATGACTCCCAATGCAAGAGTTTAGTGAAAAAGGAAAGGGGCTGTTTATTTAAAGGTTGTATACTTTTAGAATAATGGCAAATTCCTGCCATTAAGTCCTGCTCCCAAGAACACATAGTCCTGCCTCCCTTTGCCAAGCCAGGCCAGTTTCAGAATACACCAGTCAGAGGTACCATCTTTCAGAAAAGCGGAAGTCTGCAGCTCAGTTTTTGTAGTCACAGTTCAGCTCCAAGCATCTCCCCCAAATCTGGGTGACTAAGCAGGCCTCGTGCAGCTCCGTCAGCTCTGCTGCCATCTTCTCTGAGCGGACTCAAATCTGGGTGGCTAGGCTAGTCCTCCCCCGACTTTCCTCCCCACTCTGCAGCTGTACCACCAGCTCCGATGAATCACCGGACTCCTGACTTTCAGGCCTTCTCCTTCTTACTTCAGACTGTGTGGCTTCTCCTTTTTTATTCCAGACTGCATGGCTTCCTCCCCGACTCCCGGCAGACCTTCTCTCTTACACTCCAGACCTCATGGCAGACCTCTTCTCTTTCAGCCCACTCTCATTTAAATGCTTGTCCCAGAACTACCTGCATGACCTCATATCTGACCCCTCCTATGATGTGTGAGTGTCCACCATTTTTGCCAGTTACCCTGCATCTTTTACCTTTTTTGGCTGCCATCTTTAGTCAGGGACAAAGTTCCCAGCGACGCATGGACATCCTGGGTGGGCATCCAACCCCTGCCTCTTCCGCACAGCAATATAAGCTCCGCCCCCAGCGATGTCAGGAGTCCCTGTGCGTGTTCAGTCACTGCACCATTCGTCCTGGGCAGCGGTCCTCTCCCCTTTACAGCTATTAACTTGCCTTTGTTATGCAATGTATCTCAAACTCTGCACCATCTATTCTTCCCTTCCCCCAATCGAGTGTTGTGGGGGATATGCTCTGCACCCCATTACATCAGTGTTTCTTCTTTGCTAGTTGACTTCCTGTTTATAGTGGACACTAGATGGAGACTAGAAGGCAAGGAGGAGGGACACGGGATTTGCTTCTTCCTGTTTAGCTGCTGTTCCTGTCTTCAGTGGCCCAGCAGTGGTGTTCTGCTCCTGCAGCTGCGGATGTTTTGGTGTCTGTGTCCAGTTTCTTGCTGTACTTCCAGCACCAGGTTTAGGTATACCCGCAGGAGCCGGACAGAGCAACCCTCCTCAGGGGTCTGACTCTAGATTTGCAGGGCCTTCCTTTGAGGTCTTAGGAGACTAGCAGCAGCTGGATTCTTCTCTCTTCCTCAGAGGTTGGGTATCAGCAATGTAGGGTTTCTCCTAGCTTCTGGATTCTGATAACCCATCCTCTTCCCTTTGTTTTGGCAGCCCTGGGATGGTAAATGCTTCCTGCAGTAATTACCTCTGTGTTTTTTTTAATAATCTGATTTGATTTTCAGTCCTCCAATTACCCATAATAAAATCTCTCTTAAAATAACTAGTGTGGCTTCTGTTTTGCTGAGTGACTCTGACTGAGGTAGAGAAAGAGATAAAGCCAATCCTCGTCTCCCAGTAAAAAGTCAGGAGGCTTAGAGTCCAGGTTATTCTCCCCCTTCCTTTGGATTTTGAGAAGGCTGAAAATAGGCAATAGTTGGAGCACATTTATGATTGCAGGGGAACATTGACTCTACTCTTTTTGTTGTTGAAGCTGTAGCCAAGGTTCCTGTTTCCTAGCCCTCTGAAACTCCCTTGAGGAATTCGGTTGCCGAGCCTGATTTTACAGCTTTCATTCAAGTCTGAGATTTCCCTGATGTGTTTCCAAAAATACCTCATATTAGCCAGAGTCATATTTAGATGCCTGAAGTCAAGGAATCTAAACCCTAAATATTAAAAATGTGTTAAGAAATCCATTGATTCACTGATGTCTTTACTGATATTGAAAAACTCCAAGTTTCACAAGATTTATCCAAGATGGGATTTTCTGGTCAAGGAGCATTCTACCACTGAAGTGTCCCCAAGAGGTAGAATCATAGACTTGTAAAGTTCCAAGTGGTTTTAAAGGCCGTTTTTCTACCTCTTGTCTTCACTGGTCAATGCAGGGTGCACTCTGCGATATCATTTCCACTTATCTTCCGGCCTGTGCTGGGAAAATTGTACTGTTGGGGAGAGCACTGCCTCCCAAACAGTCCATCCTGTATTTGAATAGTTTTAACGCCTAGAAAATTTATTTGTTGTCAATCTAAATTTAGTTTCCTATACCTCTTAATTATTGGTAGCGTTTCTCCCCTCAGGAGCAATGAAGAGTGTGCCTGATATTTCTTTGACAAGATGTTTCTATTTGACTGCTTCTCACCCCCAGTCACACACGTATATACACATAAAGCCTTCTCTTTTCTGGATTATATAGTTTACTTCCCATTCTTCCCTTCTTTTATTGAATTATATTCTAACACCCTTAAATAAGTAATTTTCTTTATTTTTAATTATCATTTTAAACTAAGTCCATCTTCAAATAACACTATCCTCCTTCCCATGTAGTGCAGGAACCTTGTAATTGATTATTCTCAATTCCTTTTTCCCATCCCTTATGATAATGCTGTCATTCATTTCATTTATCCATTTGCCATCATCACTCAATACATTGTTATCATTATTACTTTAAACAGTTATATTTTAGATCAGTTAAGAATAAGAAAATTAAAGGTTTTGGTCTAACTTCATTTAGCTTTTCTGACGCCCTTCCTTTCCAGGTTTCTGAACTATATAATTTTCTTCTTCTTGAAAAAAGTCCTTTAATAGTTTTTAGAGGGTAGGTCTGCTGCTGATGAAGTCTTTCAGTTTTTGCTTATCTGAGAAAGCAAAATTTCTTTATTTCTTTATTTCTCCTTCACTATTGATGGATATTTTTGCTGAGTATAGAATTCTAATTTGGTATCTTGTTTTAAGTCTTTAAATATTTTACTCCCTTCTGTTCTTATTCACATGGTTTCTGCTATAATTCTTATCCTTGTTCTCCTATTAAAAATGTGTTTTTTTAAACCTCTGGCTTTTTTCAAGATTTTCAGTGTCTCTGTTTATCTGGAATTTGAGTAAGATATATGCAAGGTAAGGTTTTTTGATATTTAACCTTCTTGGTGTTATTTGAATTTTTTGTGTCTGTTGTTTGTTATCTGTCATTAATTTTGGAAAAAATTCAACCATTATTATTTCAAATGTTCCTCTGTAATGTTCTGTTTTCTTCTGGTATTCCAATTGCTCATGTTATACCTTTTTGAAATTATCTCACAATTCTTAGGTGTTCTATTCTGGTTTTTTCTTTGCATTTAGTTTGAGCATTTTCTGGTGATATATATATTTTAAATTGAGGTGAAGTTCACAAACATAAAGTTAACCATTTTCAAACATACAATTCAGTAGCACTTAGTACATTTGTAATGGGGTGCTAAGCTAGAGTTCCCCCCCAAATGGAGAAAACCCTCATAAATATTGCTTGGGGGATGAGGGAAGCAAAGCAGGAACACTGAGAGCTACTTTGCATATCTGAAGTACTTGGCCAGTGTCTTAATAATGTTAGAAAGCTGTGCCGTCTGCGCTCAGAGCCAGGGAGATGGGCATGACTCTAAACCATGATGTGATGTAGCCAGAGGGGCTTCCTGTGCCTCTGAGATAGGCTTGGAGGCTTGGAGGTGGCTTCAGTATCAGGGTGCCATGCTTGCCCAGACTAACAGTGCAAGCCAAGAAAGGCAGAAGACACCAGACTACTGGCAGGTGTAACCCAGTGTGGGAAGAGTCGGAAATGGGGTTATACAGGAAGATCTGGGTGGGGACTCAAACCCAGGTGTGGCAGCCATGCTGGGAAGAGGGGAGAGAGGGTCTCTCTCCACCATGCAGCTTAGAAAGCAGGAAAGCAGGGTATAGCATCCATGCAGAGCTCTCTCTCTCTCTTGGCCACCTGGTGTGAAAGGATGCAGAAGGATTCCATGGCCCACCATGAGGATGCGGCTTTGGCTTAAGTACAGGAGCCTAGCCAAGCTACAGATGTCTATTTTCTTTTGCCTGAGATATGGAGCCCCTGCCTGGCCTGGTTTGGCAAGGGGTGATACGATTCAGTGTGTGTGCGGGGGGGGGGGGGGGGTGTTTTAAAGGGACTTTGGGATTTAATGGTGACATTCCACTACTACTCTAAACCTGTGTAACTTTTGAATAAATAGTTCCTTTTCTTTTTACCAAACTCTGGCTTTGAGAGCCACAGTTCTTAATCGGTGACAGGCAAAAAGAACGCAGAACCCAAGGCTGTGGTCCCAAGGAGTTTCTCACTCTCATGTCAGTGTACACTCAGCTTCCCTTAATTCGTCAAAGTTACTATTTGATAGTTTTCCTACCAGTTTCTACTTAGCTCCAGAAACTTCTACTTTAGGTGAACGGATTTAGGCCATGACTCTAGATTTACCTGTCTAGGCTATGACTCTGGATTTGTCTGTCCCTCCAGATTTTAGAGTTGCCCTTTACTCTGTGACCTCAGTTCTCTGACGAGTCAAAGAAGAGTTGTTGATTTTCAGGTTATATCTGTTCAAAACTCTTCATCTCTCTCAAAGAATTAACGAAGTCTTTGCAATGGACTCTAAGGCCCTACATGATCTGCCACTCCCGCCCCGTTGCTCCCCAGTCTAATGTCCTACCACTGCCCTCACCTTCTTCCACCACATCATGCTGGCCTCTTCCCAATTCCTTGTAGCAACCAGGCTTTAGTGTCTCTGTGCCAGCCATTCCTGCTGTGTGGAACATCCTTCACCGTGAATATCTGCTTTGTAAAGACCTTACCTTTTCTAAGTCTGTGCTCAGCTCTTTGCCTTATTTGGGACTATCCCGATAATCCTATTTAAACTGCAACCTGCCTCCCCACCCCCACACCTCTTACTTTGCTCTATTTTTTCCTCAGCACTAATCATTGTCTCATATACTATATACTTTACTTTTTACTATACTTATTGTTTCTCCCAAGCAGAAGGAAGCATGATTTTTGTCTTTTTGTGTTGTTCATTGAAATATGCCAAACATGTAGAAATTGTAGCAGTATGCAAGAAAAATAATTAAATCTATTACTTTTTTTGTTTTTTTTAATCTCTTATAGTTCATCCTAAAACTGCTTGGAATATTATAAAAATCATGTCATAGCTAGAATGCCTCTTTATATATCTCCCCAAAAAACATCAAAGAATGTTTATACATATTGTGGCAATAGGTAGATTTCTTCATTGCACATGTGAAATGAAGATATGGGGTTATACAGGCTACTTGTTCTTCAGAAATTCTTTGTTGCAAGTTAAAGAAAAAATGATTAGGACTTGTAAAATAATATATTATTATAATTAGTTGAGCAGATTTTAATTGGCTGTAGTTTTTATTCAGTTAATATTATGCACTGCTTCTATATACAGTGATTTAAATGAGAAGACAGAGTTGTCTCCAGCCTCAGAAACAACACTGAAGTCACCATCGAATGTGTGCATTGCCCCACGGGGGCTGGCTGGGATCATTTCTAGAAGCAGAATTTAGGAAACATTTAGATCATTTGGTGAGCAATAATACCCCTCCGCCCCCAACATTAAATTCCTGTTAAGAGCCTACATGATTTGTAACTAAGCTATTTTCAATAAAAATACTGCTAGATTAAATGACAGTTGCCAAATCCAAGATGCTACCTTTGATGAAGTAGCATTAGAGCTACACTCTGGACTTCAGACTTCAAAAGAGCTCTTTCTCTCATAGTCAGCAGCAACAGACATATCTATACACAGCCTTTAGCACCCTTTATGGTACGTAGTGCCTCATAGATCCTCAAATTTAACTGAACATACATTCTTTAATTATGCAGTTTCTGCATGAAACATGTCTCAATTGAGGGACTCCAGTGGACCTGTGGGCATTTAGTAAGCTCTCCGGTGGTGTGCTTCCTTTTTGAGGGATTGCGGAAATGAGTTCAACTGTCTCAGGAAGCAGAGGGACTCTGCCTTTCAGCCTCCAGTTGTACTGATGGTTTGCCACCCTGACCGCACTCCATATGTTTTCTCTCTGAAATGGAAAATTAATGCTTCCCTACAAAGCTTAAGACATACATCAAAATGTAGTTCCTGGGTGCCAGAGTCAGATGCAAGCACGTTACTTTTCTGTAAAGGACTGGAGACAATACAAATCACTTTGGGTCTATTTTGGTTTCACTGGTTTTCGAATTTTCGTGTGAATAAGAATTGCTTGAAGAGAGTGTTAAGACTCCAGAGCTCTACTGTAGACACTGTGATTCCCTTCACGTGGACAGGAACTCAGGAGTGTACATGTTTCACAAGCACCACAAGGTACTCGCACGCAGACGTTTGGAGCACAGGGCAGCTTACCACTGGGCGTTACTCGTGAGCAATTTCACATGGTCTATGACCATCCCCGTGTGTAATGCTATAATGTAGCTGTTGGTGAAGCCTGTTCCCTACTGCTCTTTTTTCCTGCACTGGGAGTGCCTAAAGATTAGCGAGAACACATGCAAATGAAGAATATTGATACATCAGTAGACTACAGATTACATAAAACAGATTACATTGTATAGTTATCAGAGGGGGAAATAATTTTTTTTTAAATTTTAAGGATTTCTCCTAAAGATGACTTCTTTTTCACTTTTACCATATTACCTATGGATACTGCAGCCCAGTGAGGTTGTTTGCAGCTTGCTCTAGCTCATACGTAAGAGCTAGCTAGCTCCTAGTCACCTTTTTTTGTTTCCACTATACCGTGAGATCTGTATGTCACTCTTAATTTTAAAATTTCATTATGACCAAAGTCACTGAGCTACTCTAGTCTACTGCTGGCATTTCAGACAACAAAGATAAAAAAAAAACATAATATAATCATGAGCCTAGAAAAACCCAAAATACCAGTATTCCACCAAGTAGATTAGTGATTATACTAGCAGAAATAAAGGACAGACATGGCTTCAGGGAGTCCTTTTGATCTGTCCTTTCTAAAAAAAAATCTTAATGTGTTCATACATGATTCTCAGGGACTTCTAGAAACTGCCTTTGTCACTAAAATACAGAGCAGCCACAAAGTAACAAGAATCAGACAATTTTGTTCTTGTAGTATCTGTTTCATGTCATGTACAAATGCAGACCATTGAAACTGTCAAAGTAATTTAGTGACAAAGTGGTCAGTTTGAAACTCCAATCTTTCTTCCTTTTAGGAAGTAACACCATAGCTTAACAAAAATACATTATTAAAAATAGCTACTGCATTTATTCCCCATTATATATTTTATAAGACACATATGTCTCTGCAGTAGCTTACATAGGTAGCTGCTAATAAGTATTTCAGTTCACATCAGAATGTTGCATCCTTTTCTCCAACTAAAAATAATTGTTAAACTGAGCCAATTTCTCATTCTTTTTTCCTAACTCTTGTCCAAGAAACAGGATGATGTTATTATTTTTATTTTTATTTTTTTAGTCTTTACTGAATTTCATGCCCAGCTTATTCATCTACAAAGTTGTGAGAACATTTCAAGTTATTTTACATTAAATCTGAAATTTCTCTATAAACAATTGTTTATTGACTTTAGATAGAGGAAATTAAAATGACTTCATTCACCATAAAGAAGTTACAGAGGTAAAATTATTTATCATTATTAAATAATTTGAATCTAGCTGTCTCATTCTGGTGACAGAAAAAATGGACACAGCTATCAATATAATTGATCTGGGCGGGGACGAAGCATTAGGATTTATTTGAAAGCACCAAGGTGACCTCAATGCACAGCTGTGCAGAGACCCAACACTTGGACAAACGAGAGCCATGCAGCGAATGGGGCACAGCGACGGTGGACAAGTTGAGGGTTCTTTCGTGAGACATGAGTGAAAGCGCTTGTGTTGCAAGGGCCCAGGTCTGATTAAAAATTGAAAAATAACCTTTTCTTTTTTAAAATTTAGGTATAATTGATATATAACATTATACTAATTTCAAGCGTGCCTAATGATTGCATATTTGTATATATAGGGACATGATCACCACAATAAGTCTAGTTAACATCCATCAGAAAATGAAACAACTTTTAATTTATTTAAATTCAAGCTGGAAAGGATAGATTCTAAAAGAGAGAGAGAGAGATTATATAAATGGCACCTTCCCATAAGTGGTACCACCATAAACACATTTATTTTTTTTCCTCTTTGACAGGCTAAGAAAGCAAAAGCAGGTGTCTTACCCATGCAGAGAGTACATGGAGTCAGACTCAGGACTGCACTGGGGCCCTCAATGCCGCAGTGTCCTGTTAGACCGACGGAACCCTCTGCCTTCTTTCTGTTTCTTCTTAAATGTTTATTATGTTTGGCTCTGTTATATGGTCAGCTGTGTACGTGTCTGTACCTGCCACAGGAAGACGGGTCCTTGGGAAGTGGAGGCGAGGCCACTGGTCCTGTATATTCCCAAAGAGACCGGCCCACTGCAGACTTACAGTAATTAGGTGTGAAAATGAGAGAGCTGCCTCTTGGAGAGTTAAGAACCGAAACAAAATATAGCAGAGAGAAGGGCACTTGAACGTACTCTGAAGGTCCCAGCTGTGTAGTTCTAGCCCTGCCACTTATGTGTGGGGTGATTTAGGACCCTAGAGTCAGTTTTCACATCAACAAAATGGGAAAGCTGTATCCCATTCTTTCTCTGGGAAAGCTGTATCCCATACTCTTCTTACAGGGTCATTATGCGGAGCAAGTGACGCCATAAAAAACCTCACAGTTTGTGGATTAACAGCTACTTAAAGAAATAAATTATGCAAGATGACAAGGTAAAGTCAGTGGAAAGAGACATGGGCTTGGGATGGGGAGGCCTGGCTGGTAGCAGCTTGCCCACTTACTTACTTTACTTCTGTGTACACATCATTTAGCTTTCCTGAGCCTCCGTTTCCTCATCTCTAGAATTTATATGTAGCATGCTTACTTTGAATGAAATTACTTTTTATACAAAAACAGAGTTAGTTGGCGTTTGCACCGGGCGTGAGGGATACAGCCCTTAATAAGACAACGTGACCGTGCAGTGGGGGGGCTAACAGTCTAGTGGAGAAGGTTATGGAAGTGAGACCACTGTGTAAGTTGTGGAGTGGAAAACAAATGTGTAGTGTCATGATTATTGTGAATGTGACAAAACAGAAGAAGCGCGTTCCAGACACACTTAAAAAATTAACCATTTATTTTATGGTTATGTGGTTCCCAATGTTCAAAACATTAGCAAACTCTCAGCATTTCTGAATTGGTGTTCAGAAAACACAGGAAGTCAACTTTAAGCAGTCAGATTAGTTTGGGTTCCAAACTAATATACATGTGAAATATACATGTGAAACATCTAGTGGAGCATCTCAAATGTTTGGGAAAAAATAGGGACGGTGCCACCATGTCAGATACTCTAACTGAAAACTGGGTATCACGAGGTCCTCATTGGAATCCCATGGTTGTTTTCAAGTCATTGGGATATCATCTAAGGACTTTTTTTACTTTTCAGTAAATGTGGTTAATTCGATCGTGTCCTTAGGGGCTGTTTCAGTGGCCCTTGCACTCTCCGAAATGCCAGGGAGACGGTGGTCGGCAACAGTTTACAGACTACGTGGAAGGGGCTACATACATAGGAAGAGTTTGTTTTAAATGATTCTAGTTTAATTTAATACTTAAAATAAGGGCTATAGTAATAGCAGTTTTTCTTTTTGGCTTCTTAAAAAATTAACCCAAGTTGCATTTATTTATACAATTTTTCTTTTCAGTGTGTTCTGCCCCTCTACTGACAAAAGAGAAATTTAGCTTTTTAATTCTGTTTATTGTATTTTTGTGTAAATATGTGTGAAATGGTCCTTAAAAAGGCAAAACATTTGCATACAGTGAGCTATATATAGTCTGCTTTATATAGATGCCTTTTAAGTTCCGTTTATTTATTTTTTTATTTTTCAAATTTTAAATAGTTCATTTTTAGTGTATTTTTTCCATTACCAGTTCTTCCCCATCCCCTCTTCCACTTTTACTCCCCCTCCTTTCTCTCCTTTTTCATTCTTACTGACATTATCGTAACTGCAATAAAAAACCCATTCGCCTTCACATGTGAGATTGGGTGAAGCTGCATAACCATTGAAAAGTGCTAGAAAAATGAAAATGCTGAAACTCACGCTCTGAGAAATAAAGGACAGTCTGCAACTGCATGTTCCAATCACCAACTGTAAGAAAGGCGTGGAAACACAAACTAGGGGAAAGCCCTTGCGCTGTCTGATTTGACTGCGGATCACTCCAATGCCTTTCCAAATGGAAACTTCTTTGCATTTGGTAAACGAAGCCTCTCCTCCCTGGGAGAGGAATTCTCCAATTAGGACTGTGTTCGGCTGTCCAAAGCAGAGATTCTGGATGGGTGAAGGTCTCCCTTTGGCACCAGTTCTGTAAGCTGTAAGTATGGAGATGACATTTGGCATCCATGTGCTGTGCTCAGCAATATACTTCAAAGCAAACCCTTTCAACAATTTTCAAGCTAGTGAGTACATCACACTCAAGTCCTGTCTGGGGCTTCGAAAAGCAGTGCTGTGTTCTGAATGCGATCTCTTTCACACAAGGCTTATTTTCGGGTCATTAAGGGAATCAATGCGCAGAAACTCTATAAAATTCTTGGCATTTTCATCCTGGCTTTAGAAGTCATTGGCCTGATACTCTCCTGTATAACATAAAGGCCTAGCAGCAGGAAGCTTCAAAGGCGATTTCTCACAAAGAAAAGAGCAGGAAAAAGAATCTCGTGAAACAGTGAACAATTCTTCAACAATCCCTCCTTCAACTGTAACCGTGATAAATGGCTTTGCCCACATGGGGCAGAGTTAAAGAATGAGAGTTCAGTATTATTTCACTGGCTAAAATTAGTTTTTTTTCTTTTTTAACCCAAAGATTATTTCCCAGTCATCTTTACACAAATTCTCTGATAAAGTAATGAATCTAAGACCTAACCACCCCCTGCCAGTGTTTTACCAAAGACACCCTCCTGCAAAGGTTCTTTGCTATTTTCTGTATTCGGCCATGGGCCCCTTGGCTTACTGCCATGTCTCCAGCACCTGGAACTGTGTGGAGCACACGTGAGGCATTTGATACATACTGATTGGAATAACGAACACATATGTCCCCTCTGTCTAAATGGAAGATGGAGCTCGGTGAAACAGTTACCACCTTTACGTAAAGTGAGTGAAATACCTCAGAATTGCATTTGAGGACCCACAGACTTGTTATGATAACTAGTTCATTAGACCTCTGACCATCCCAGGAATTAATACTCTCAGATGTATTTCTTCAGGGACAAAACTTCTAAATAAGTAATGTTACAAAACCTTAAGGGAACTCAGAGAAAGCAGCATGAACTATGTATGGGCCAGAAGATACTTAAACATGATTTTGAAGTATGACTAGCATACTCCTTGGGTAGAGAGAACAATACATTGCAAAAGAAACGAGGCATAAATGAGTATGGTACTTAGGGGAGGGGAAGGTGCAGGGAAGGGTGGGTAGGAAACCAGGCCAGGCATGTCGGCTGAGGTCATCCTGTGGAGGACCATGCCGTCAAACACGAACTTGAGGTTCTAGGAGGGAAGGTACAGCAGATTGTTGGCAGCAGGGTGATCTAATCACATATTGAATGATTTCTGTGTGATCTCCAAGAGGACTGGGGGAGCGCTGGTGCTCTGAGAGGCAGGTAGGTGGCCAATGGACTTCAGTGTCCCTGTAACATGGACAAATAGTCTGGGTAAACACAGGGAATTTATCCTCAGCTCATGTGTCTCCATAAAGAGAAAGTGTATGACATAAAGGACACATGGTCATTATTTTAATAACGTGTGGGGCAATGTTTGGTTTGGGGATGTAAAGATGACTAAAATGGAAAGACAAATAATTGTAAATGAAGACAGATGTGCTGCCTTTGAGAGGCTTACAATTTAGTTAGGAGATAAACTTTTAAGCATTTCTCTACCAGATGCTGGTAGAAATAAGTGCAATAATATGGGAGAATCTTATTTATGGCTGTCCCCATTCTTTATTAGGAAGTAGGTGGCTATTTCTACATCAGCCACAGAAGATGTCCTAGCTTGGACTGCACACGCAGCTGTGAAACTTGATCCAAGTAAGTTGGCAAGGAACTGAAGGCTGCATTTAGCAAAATTTAGGCAGTACCTGGCACTTTGTGTGGCCAGGATAGGCAGGTCGTAAAAGCTCACTGAATGTGGGAAGAATTATGTTTACATTGGGGAAATCTCTGACCTGGAATAAGTGAGGCCTGAATTCTTGGCTTCGTTCTGCTCTTAACCCTATGGTGTTGGAACATTCATTTAACTTTCCTGGGCCTCAGTTTCTGTAAAATAAAAGGACTAAACTAGGTGATTTCTAAAGTAGATGTTATGATTTATGATTTCGTGAACTGCAGGAAAAAAATCCACATCTGGCATTGGAAAATATGGAAGTTAAAAAAAAAACAAGCAGGGATTCTTGGCTTCCAATTGGGTATGAACATCAAGGCATCTTCTATACATCTTATTAGAGAGAAAATCAAGATGAGAAAGAAAAGATCCTCAGTGAGTCCAGGAGCTCAGTGTCAGCTCCCAAAAGGCTCTGAGGTTGCAAGGCCAGTCCATCCTTAGGTCCATGAGGATATTTTCTCCTTACAATTGCCTTGATGACATCCTTTCTAACCTCCAGATAAAAACTTGTCAGTTTTGGATATTTACATTTAGAATTTTATTCAGCCACATTTCACAAGAGGAATGTTGTTCATAAGAAGGGACTTTCTGGAGAAGCTAGTGAGTTTGGGATACACATTTTAGGTGTTGTTAGTTGCATTTTTTGATCTGATATGAGCAGTCTAATTTACTCAGGTATAAGTATGGAATGGTTATGAGAGTTTTCAGGGTTTTAAAACTAAATAATTAACATAAAGGTGATTCTGAGTGAAGAGTTAAATGGCTAAGGAGTTCCAGCAAAGATGGGGGCATAGGTAGAAAGGCTTCATTTCCTCACACAACCAAAAGAAGGATAACAACCAATTTAAAAACAGTATACAACCAGAACTGCCAGAATATCAAACTGCATGGAACTCCGACAACCAAGGAGTTAAAGAAACATTCATCCAGATTGGTAGGAGGGATGGCAATGGGCAGACAGGTGGAGAGGACCCTGGGGCAAGGCAGTGGATCGAGTGGGTGAGGAACGGCTGGCTGAGCAGGAAACTAAAGACTCAAAAACTCTAGCTGTAAAATACCATGGGGGCTGCAAAGGCAGTATAAACTCCCAGTCTCACAGGAGAGTTCATTGGAAAGTGGGGCAAGAGCAGAGTGAGCAAGTGGCCTCTCTGACCCCTCCCCACAGACAGAGCCACAACACGGTGAAGAGGGTTGCCCCACCCTGGCAAATACCTAAGGCTCTGACCCCTTACAACATAACAGGTGTGCTGAGACAAAAAAATATGTCCAAATGAAAGAAAAGATCAAAGGTCCAGAAAAAGAGCTAAGTGATGAGGAGATAGACAACCTATCTGACGCAGAACACTGGTAATCAGGATGCTTGCAGGATTGATTGAACTCAGTCGCAAGATGAAGGAAGAAATGAAGGCTACACAAAGTGAAATAAAGCAAAATATACAGGGAACCAACAGTGAAGGGAAGGAAACCGGGACTCAAAGCAACAATTTGGAACAAAAGGAAGAAATAAACATCCAACTGGAACAGAATGAAGAAATAAGAATTCAAAAAAATGAGGAGAGGCTTAGGAACCTCTGGGACAACTTTAAATGTTCCAACATCCAAATCCTAGGGGTGCCAGAAGAAGAGGAAGAGCAAGAAATCAAAATCTTATTTGAACAAATAATGAAGGAAAACTTCCCCAAACTGGCAGAGGAAATAGACTTCCAGGAAGCCCAGAGGGTCCCAAAGAACTTGGACCCAAGGAGGAACACACCAAAGCACATCATAATTAAGTTACCCAAGATTAAAGATAAGGAGAGAATCTTAAAAGCAGCAAGAGAAAAGGAGACAGTTGCCTACAAAGGAGTTCCCATAAGACTATCAGCTGATTCTCATAAGAAACCTTACAGGCAAGAAGGGGCTGGAAAGAAGTATTACAAGTCATTAGAAGCAAGGACCTACATCCAAGATTACTCTATCCAGCAAAGCTATCATTTAGAATGGAAGGGCAGATAAAGTGCTTCCCAGATAAGGCCAAGTTAAAGGAGTTCATCATCACCAAGCCCTTATTATATGAAATGTTAAAGGGACTTATCTAAAAAATAGATCAAAACTGTGAACAGTAAAATGACAACAAACTCACAACTATCAACAACCGAACCTAAAACAACCCCAAAACCAGAAACTAAGCAAACAACTAGAATGGGAACAGAATCATAGAAATGGAGATTAAATGGAGGGTTATCAGTGGGGAGGGGGAGGGAGAGAATGGGGGGAAGGTACAGGGGATAAGAAGCATAACTGGTGTGCATAAAGGAGATAGCGGGAGGTTAAGAATAGTATAGGAAATGGAGAAGCCAAAGAATTTATATGTATAACCCATGGACATGAACTAAGGGGTAGAGAATGCTGGTGGGTGGGGGGGTGTGCAGGTTGGAGGGGGGATAAAGGAGAGGAAAAAAATGGGACAACTATAATAGCATGATTAATAAAATATACTTAAAACACGCACAAAAAGAGTTAGATGGCTAAGGATAGTTAATGCAAGTTGGAGGGAGAGGAGACGGAGGGATGTCTCAGGAACCCAAGCCCTTAGCCGGACAAGGTGGGGAAGAGTACTACAGTAGTGGATCGTTGGATGCTGGGTGGGGATGACGATGAGAAAACTTCTCCTAAAAGACTGAATTTCTTTCCTGAATAAACCTCCAGCTGGAGTACATTTGTTGTATACAAAGTAAAAGAAACAGTGTATCTAGAATCAGACTAGATTAACCAGGCTATTTTTTTTAGGGACTCAAGCCAATCCAATAGGCACCTAGCTCTATGGTAAGAAAATGTTTGCTGTACTTTTTTTCAATCTTGAGGGTTTTGGGGGTGGAAAATAGATTTATGGTTAACAAAAACTGAAGCAGTTTACTTCCATGTTAACTTGTCTTTGAACTTTTAAATAAAGGGGTGGAGTTGGGGAGATTCAGACACTAAGAAGGATCTCTGGGGATCCTGCTTAAATAAATGATGAGTCAAATTGGTGATGACAGATTGCAGACAGTTGTAGGATTCCAGCAACTTGGTGGTGGAGCCTGTAATACTAGCTCTGTTCATGGAGTGTCATTGGGAGTAACAATGGAGTGTCATTGGGAGTAACAATGGAGTGTCATTGGGAGTAACAATGGAGTGTCATTGGAAGTTTCAATGTCCTCAGGCTCCTTGTGAAAATCAGAGAGGGTTTGCCCTGAGTCTCCCCCAGCCCCCAAATAGAAACTCCTCCTTCCCTTCACATCCTGTTGTGTAGCAACCGATTCTTTCCAAATGTCTGTGATTATGTGTGCCTTAGCTGTTGGGTCATATAACTCTCATTATGTGGGATTGGAGGGTATGTGGCAACAAAAGCTGTAGTCTTCCAATGGCCTGTCCAGGTGCAATTATTATAATCCTGGAAGGGAATTCAACCAATGGGTTTTCTTATTTGCTTTAAGTAAATATTAGCTGATTCAGCATTGAGGGGAGGTGTGAAATCTACTCTGAATTTCTGTTGTGGAGTGAGGCTTCAACCATCCCTGTCTGGGAGAGTCGGTGGGCCATTCATAAACTCTGAATGCAAAGATTTAAAAAAAAAATAAAACCTGCTAAACAATAACAAGCAAAGTAAAAAAAATGTAACCAA
Source organism: Desmodus rotundus (assembly GCF_022682495.2). Taxonomy (NCBI): domain Eukaryota; kingdom Metazoa; phylum Chordata; class Mammalia; order Chiroptera; family Phyllostomidae; genus Desmodus; species Desmodus rotundus. Next base: position 34,810,346 of record NC_071394.1, on the reverse strand, counting down.
AATAATAACAAGGACTATATTTAAAAGCAAAAATTAACATAAATAGTACAAGAAAACTATTAGAGGGGTTAAGATGTGTCAGGCTGAGGAAACCTGAAATGCAATGTAGACAATAAAGCAAAGGTCAAAGGTAAGAAAGCTAAACCAGACAATTAGAAAAACAACAAAATAAGTGGACAGTATTTAGAAGCAAAAAGGCATTAAGTTAGACTAAATAGTAAAAGTTGCAAGAAAGACAAAGAAAGAAGAGAATAATGAATATTCCACAAAATACTACAAACCAGAAATTAAAAGATAAAAAAAACAAGGAGAATGTAAATGTTTACAAAGTTTAAGAGACTAAATGATTTTAAAGAGGAAAAAAATTAAAAGGCCTAAGAAATTCTGGGGTTCAATGTTCTTTTTTAGGGGCTAAGCTGGGAGACCCCCTCAGCTTGAGGCACCCACCCATGTCCTCAGGAAGGAGGTTCAAGGGCAGAGAGCCAGGCACTGGCTTCTCTAGTTCCCCTGAGATTGAGGGTCCTGGCTCATGTGTCCCTCTAAACATTTCAAGCAAATGCTGTGACAGAATCACATTCCCCGCGCTCCATACACATACGATAAGGCAGCGAGGAGGGAAGGCATTGCACCCAGTTTCTGAAAACGCGTCGCATGTGGCAGCTAGGAGGGTGCTGTCGTTCTCCATGGACTTGGCAGTCTCCGTCTCTGCACTGAACTGGGGCTGTGGCACACATTTGGAGGCACACACTGAACTGTCCGCAGTTCCAGAGAAGAAAGGAGGAAGAGGAGAATGAAGATGTATTGGGCACCTACTCTGGATCAGGTGTTGTCCTGAGAATATTACTATGCTCTTTCTTTTGGTCTTTACCCTATTTTATAAGGTAAATACTTTAATGTCAGTTTTGAGGATGATGAATCAAAGGCATAGAGAAGTCATATAATTTGCACAAGGCCACATCCAGGAGTGAAAACGTGACTCTGGAACCCTTGGAACTTTTACCATGCCATGCCAACTGAGAAAGAGCTCTTCCTCAGGGCTACTCCCTACTTCCATGCTTCTTTCTAGAGTGAGGAGGAAACCAGTGAGAACAAAGGCTTTCCAGTGAAGCCAAGCCAGGCAAAGGGTGTCAGAGCACATGGGCCTGGAAGTCCTGGTTAGCATGAGGGCAAGGCTGAGAGGGCCCAAGTGGCTTAGCTGTGCACCTGCCAGGGAGGAGCAAGGCCTCCAGCAGTGGGGAAGCAGCAGAGAGACTAGAAGTCAGGCTGGCAGTGGTTCAAAGTGTGGCCCCCAGACCACCAGCATTGACACCACCTGTGAGCTTGTCAGAAATGCAAAGTCTCAGGCCCCACCCTTACCTGTTGAATGGGAATATCCAGGCCTGGGTATAGGAAACTGAACAAGCTCCTCAGGTGCTTTATAAGCACGATGAAGTTTGTGAACCTTTGCTATAGGGGGCCAAGTAGTTGGATGTGAGATTTGGAGGCATAACTAGGGTGTTCAGATTTGGGGCAGAGGGTGGTAAGTGGATGAGACCTTGAGCCAGTCAACAGTATGAGAGATGGAATTGTGGTGGGAAGAATAAGGAAAACTAGGCACTGTGATGATGGGGACAGTTGTGAGGCTGGAAATGCTTGTAGTTGAGACCATGTTTGAACGGTAGCAGTTACCAGCTGCTAAGTGGTCTTCAGCAATCCCTTTCCTTATCCCAAGCCTCACTTCCTTAGGCTTAGGTACGATGGGGCTGTTGCCACTTATGTGGTTGCTTTGGTGCTACAAAGCAAATTAATATTGTGTGTGTCTGACATATAGTCAGTGCTCAGCAAATAGTACTTGAGTTTGGGTTTCATGGGGAGCTGAGTGGATGGAGCAGAACAGTGATGGAGAATAGCAGTTCCTTTTGGTCTCAGGGTGACCCTGGCCCACTCAGGCAACTCCTATGGTTGAAACGTTCCATTCCAGTGTTCAGGCAGCCGGAAGTTCCTTGGGAAGGTAAATTTTCAACTTGGACTTTATTTACACAATAAAGCAAACATTTTGCCTATCTTCTAGGGAGCCAAGAGCTAAGTACATCCCACAGAAGACAAAAGAGGTAGGTTTTCTCTAAGTTATAAATTTTATGCTGTGTGGAGGGTAGAAAAGGAGCTTGATTAATGGCATCCAAGCAAATGGGGGAACAGTGTGGCATGATGAAAGTGGCATGTACTCAGAGGAAAGACCTGGATTTGAATCAACCCTGGTCTGTGACATCCCAGCCGGGGAGCCATAGCAAGTCTTCCTGAATTGTAGGCTCTTCATTTCCAAGAGGGGGATACTTCTCTACCTCCCAGTATTGGGGAGATTGGAGAAAATCTGGATGAAGACATTCTTAATGGTGTCCAGAACATGATAGCTGATAAGAATTATTTTCTGAATCTCAATTCTATGCCTAGCCTTTGCCCTTAAAAAAAAAAAAAGAGCCAGGGGAAGCTACTTCCCTGATGTACCTGAGCAAGTCTGGCTCAGCAAGGTTTGTTAATATGGGCCCTTTAATGATCCCTTGTGTGTTTATGTGGTACAGGTCCTCTGCCTGTGGATACTCCACATTCCCTGGTCTTCACTGGGCTGGGAAGAATGTTTGCTAAGCCACTTGGCCAGCTTCTCTATGCAACATGGGATGCTTTGGGCCCTTTCTCTGTCTGTGTTATGGGGCCAGGGTGGCCTCTTCCACATTCTCACTGTCTTGTATTTGGAGACCTCTGAGCTTGGAATGGAGTCTCTTTCTGGCCAATGTGAATAAGACTTAAGACAAGAAGCAGCTGGGAAACAGCATAATTTCATGGGCACTGATTTTTATTGTAAGGCAAGGAGGACTGTAAAGTAAGGGACATTTTAGTTTCTGCAATAGTCTCCTCCAGAGGGATGGCGGGAGAGAAAGAAAAATCAAACAATCAGTCTGTTCTCTTGCCTCAGGCTCCATAATTTGCCTTTTACTTTCTGCATTTTCATATTTGAGCCTGAAAAGCAGAGGACCAAAACAATGAGCAACAGATGTCCTCATGCAGTCTGCATGGTACATGAATTCAGTTAGCATGCAAATTGTCATCCTAGGGCAATTCCAGGGGACTGCTGGAAAGACGGCAGGCCTGCTTTGCAACATAGATAGAGGGCATGATTAAAATGTCTGGATCCAATCATATGTTTAATTACAATTCCTTTTTTATCTCAGCTACAATGACTGGTAGCTATTATGACACAATATTGAAAATGTGTATGACGCATGGTGGCACTTGGAAGGCTGATAGGTGGTCTGTGTTTGATCAAAATGATCAAAGCTCCTCACCATGTAGAGCCCCTGCTCCTTCTCTCTCATCTGATCCACTTAGACGAGCAAAATATGATTTACAGGAGACAGTTATGTGATTTTTTATTCCCCAAGAGCAGGGGCATAATTTTTGCCCAATCACTTTTTCTAAAAACAATGGAGCTTGACAATGCTTATAAACACCCAGTAACAGACCTTAGCTCATGCTTCAGCTTTAATTTACTCTCATGCTAAAACACTTTGGAATTTTATTATTGGTATAATCAGAAAAAAAAGATAAAAAATCTTAAAAGCACTGGGAGGAGAACCTCTTGATTATTTCATTCTATTCATACATCCAGATTATTTTGGGGGGATTTCAGATAAAACTACGAGTGAATTTCCCACAAGATACTGTATTGAGCACAAATACAAAGACTGACTTTCCCCATGTAAATTGTGGAAGTGGAATCAGCTAACACTTCTGTTGTGTCCTTTATCAGAGATGATTTATATGGGCATGTTTGTGTCCTGTAGCTGAAACTCTGAGAGACAGAGGGGTGGGGACCATGAAAGCCAACTTGGATAAAGTACTCTCCCCATTTTCTTCTGGGCAGCCACCTCCACACTGTTGGCCATGGCTGCACGTTCTGGATTGTGATCTTTTCTTTTTCAAGAATAAATTTCTTTTGCTGAAGAAAAACAAAAACAAACAAAAAACAGACCCCCCCACAACTTGATCATCATGCCTCATCATGGGGATTTTAAACATGCATCCAGCCTTTTGGGGAGAACTAGGTTTGCTAACAACTAGATAAACATATCCAGTGTTAGTTTGGACTATACATTATCAGATAAAAGCCTTTTAGACGTTTCACAGCTAGGTAGCAATATATTTTTCACATATTGAAGGCATTTCATTAGAACTTACTACAAAACTTGAGTTGTGGTTTGACGTATACTTGTTTCTCTATCTTAGAGGTGCCCTGCCCTACCTTGTTCTCCTTTTACACTGGCTATTGTTGTATACAGAAAAAATTTTTTTTAACTAACAAGAAGAAACTGAGCCAAGTATTTATTGTGCTTCTGCACTCAGCACTGTGCTGGGGGCTATTGGGGCTTCTGTCTGACTTCTTGAGACTTACCTCCAGTCGTCAGGGATTTTGTAGCCTGGTGCAAGTTCCAGTGAGTCATACCTGAAGAAGAAACAAAGATTAAAGAGATGGGTAGAAAGACAGACAAAGAGAGAGATGGGGAATTGGAGAGGGAGGGAGGGCAAAGCTTGGGCAGAATGGTGGGGAGAGAAAGAAGTGGCTAGAAGCCTCTAGTCCTTTAACAGCTGTGCCCTGATGCTCTGGGTTTTCCAAGGAAGGTGAAGGGGGCAGGGCGGAGGACATTCCAGGGAAAAGTGCACTATTTACTGCCATAAGGCTTTGGGGCTCCAAACGCTTGTTGAAACTCTAGTCATGATCACTGAAATGAACCCTGGGTGAATTACAAAACTGTTCTTGTATCTGTGACTCAAGGTTTGCCCTAAAAATAGGCTAATGGGCTATTTAGCTCTTACCCTTAATCAACCCTGTAGTTCCTATACCAATAACTAACCTTACTAACTTTTATCGGACTATGGGCAGGCATTGCGCTAAGAATTTACTAGGTGTTTTCTCATTGAGCCCTCACAAAACTGCCCTTTGACGTAAGCACCATCTTCCGATGGCTCAGGTGCAGAAGGTGAGGCACAGAGGAGCTAAGTAACTTACCTGTGGTTAGGGCTCAAGTTGTCAACATCAGAATGTGGGTGCTTCACTGCTATACTGAACTGTCTAAGTGTATACTGATGATGGGAAGAGAAACCTAAGGAAATATGGAAAATCTTAAGAGAAAAAGATGACCCTTATCCCAATACAGTCTTACTGTATGCCTGCTACTGGAACCCCATCCCTTAATGAACCGCTTTTATTCTAGTCTGTGCTTGCATCCAGTCTCACTCTCCTCTTTGGGAGAAGGATGGAAATGGGGGGGTGAGATGCTCTCCGTCATGGAGTGTATGCTGTCAGGACAGGATGTAAGATTGAAGTTTGAGTAGTTGGAGCAGAACTTCAGCTGGTCCGTGGAAAATGGGAAGCTGAGTAGTGAGTAAGGAGAAGGAGGGCATACTCACTTTGTGTAGGAAGGTATGCAGAAGGTGGAGGAGACAGCATGAATGAAAATGAAGGGCAGGCACCAGCATGGGGTCTTTGTAGAGCCACATGGAGGTCATCCCAGCAGAGGTGGATGGCTATGTAGGGGAGGTGAGGGACATTGTGGAGGATCTTATATCAGGTGCCTTTAACTGCCTACGTTTCCTTGCAGCCCTGTCACCTCTTGTGATCTGATAGCATTTGGAAGAGGCTGGGTACTGTGACAGTGTGGTCTGGAGCTCTCACACAACCCCTCTGTGGGCAACATGCCGGTCATACCATGGGGAAGGAGTAACTAACTGTCGTTGCTTCAGGGGGTTCAGAAGCCCTTGAAAGTTCTGGGGGACTAGATCACGACTCTCCAGAGCAGTCTCCATCTGTGCATTGGCTCTGAGGTATTTTACATATTCAGCTATTTAGTGATCAAGAGAAAGACTTCCATATAGTGGTGTTTTATACTCTTTATCAGAGCCTGCTGCCTGTGTGTGTAGTCAAATATGAGGCGATCACCCCTCCATGAGGCAGACTCAGTTTTGCATTGTTTTTTAGGGCTGGAGATGGATTTGCTCCGTGCACTCATTCTCCGTCATGCAAACGAAGCTTTGTTGTGAACTTGGGCTCTAGGTCATTCCGTGACCCTGGAGTTTTCACAAGTCCATTAGCAGTACAGTCTGCATCAGTCTTCCAGGCATAATGACAAAAATATTGTCTGAAGGAAGCCTAACCACCTCCTTGGTTGAAATAAATCACAGAGCATTTAATTTAGGTCACATTTTAAAACTGTAACATACTATATATAATATTATTCCATTAGTTTCCTGTGACTGCTGTAACAAATTGTCACAAACTCATTGGCTGATAACTACTACAGAAATTTATTCTCTCCCAGTTCTGGAGACCAGGAGTCTGAAATCAAAGTGGTAGAAGGGCCGTGCCCCCTCCGCAGACTCTAGGCAGAATCCTGTCTTGCCTCTTGAAGCTTCTGGTGGCCCCCGGCAGTTCCTGGCTTGTGGCTGCATCACTCCAGTTTTTGCCTTTGTCTTCACATGGCCTTCTCCCCTTGTTCTCTCATGAGAACACTTGCCATTGGATTTAGGGCCAGCTTGGATAATCCAGGGCCATCTCTTCTCACAGTTCTTGATTATGCCTGCAAAGACCCTGTTTCCAAATCAGGGCAGATTTGCAGTTTTCAGGGGTTAGGATGTGAATGCTTCTGTTTGGGGACCACAATTTAACCCATTGCAATCATATTTTCTAAATAGGCTGCCTGGAGGCAATACTCTACTACTCAACAACTGTAAGATGTAGCAAATGTTTAAAAATTTATACCTGTAATTTTTAAGATGTAGAATGATTTGAACATTCCTGGTCAGAGAACAGGAAAGATGTTTCCACTTCTCCACATTTAAAAACCCTGGGTTTGAGACCTGGGTCCACTCCTTCCCATCAGACAGGGCTCTCTGCCTAAGCTTCAGCGCCTTCCTCTGCCACAGGGGCTGATCTCTTTGGATGTTGGGAGGATAGAAGGCCACGTGGCTCACTTTGTAAACTGAAGAATGGTATTCACAAACATAGGCCGAGGAGTTCATGTGATTAGAATGATGTGATAACTTGCAAATTGGTTCACTTTGGGGGAGCTTGCTACAAGGATGCTTTCAAGTCCATGAAAGCATCCAGGTTTGTATCAAACCATAGTATGAAGCAAATAACTCTGAATTAGGAGGATTTCTTCACAAACAATATACATGGACATGTACCTATCAAAAAGCATCTAATGGTAAGATGTCAGACAATGACAAGACTATTTCTCTGCAGTCCTTGGTACACACTTTTGGCGTCAGAAACAGTTCTATGCAGAGAGAATGGTGTTGACCTGGCCACCTGCACTGTGCTTTCTGTCATTCAGCACCTACGGCCTATAGTAACAAAAGAGGAATCAGCAGTTTCTGAAACCACAACAGACTTGTGGGAGGGTGGCTTTTTGGATAAACACATTTAACTGCATGGTTTTTATCGCTGCAAGATCATACACCAGAGAAATTTTAATGCACAGAGATCATTTTAAAATTAAAGTGCTAAGACCATATTTTCAAAGCTATTTGTTTTAATGGTGCCTTGTTAGCTGTTTAAAAAAAAAACCCAAAACGTTTGAGTCACTATTTTATCTTACAAATGTTAAGTATTCTTTGTAGACAGGAACTGTCTGTTAAAGTAATATTTTACATCTACTGAATCAAAAATACTTTAAAATGAAAGGCTGACATCTGTTTACTATATAAAAATAGGGTGCTGTGTATTTTTACTAGAAGAATTTTCCTTTAATAAGGCAGCCAAAAGTCATCTACACACACCAAACCAATTTACAGCCAAAACCTGTTGAATACCAACACAGCATCATGGATGCTTAACAATCCATTTTTTTCCCCAGTATTACCCTGATTTGGTGTTAAATTTGTATAGGAAACATATTTGTCTCTTTTTGAAGGAATGAATATAATAGCAATAAGAAAGCCTGGGTTAATTATTAATTTGGTAAGCTTCAATCTTTATAATGCTCTCAACTTTGATTCCATTATATTGGCAGTTGATCTTTTTTATTTAAGGTGATCAAACCTGCAACTGAAGTCTTTTTTACATTTTTCAATCAATTCAAGTAGTAGCGAACAATGTCTGTATGTTTGGCCAATTCCACCTGAGATCTAAGTCACTGCAATTAGGAAGAGATCAGACAGAAGGCAGTCAACTTGGTAAAGAGTTTAAATCTGTCTATAATCTCATACAGGTGCTGCTTCCTGTGCTCTGGAAAATCCCTCATCACAACACAGGCCAACTGAGCCACACCTGGGTGTTAGCAGAACATCTGGACCTACTCTTTCCTATTCACTCATGTTCTTCAAATCTTCCCTAAACAAATGGCACTTCAGTTCAAGCCTGACACCAGAGATTTGTAAGTCCTATATGCCCTGCCAAATCCAGTTTGATACAAAACACAGCTACCCTCCTTGAATCAAATACATTACAGATATGATGACTTGGTCATATATTTCAATTAGTCAAGCCTCAAGTAATTTGTGGAGGTCATTTCCATCAGTAGCAATAAATTTCATAATGGTACTAATAATTAAACAGGGAATTGGGGGGAAAGTTGAAGTCAAATGTCTTTTAAGCGCCCTCACTGTTATCGGCCACATGCTCTTTATTTTCCAGTCATCCAGCCATTGGCTGGGAAAGTCCCCAAAATTAAATATAGATGTAGATATAATTGATGGAATGCCACTTTTAATGGGTCTTGGTTTCCTTGAAAAATCACATATCTATTAAACTCCTAAATGTCTAATTTTTACCTAATGGAGCCACTTAATACTTTACTTGCACAATTCTGGGAGAGTTTTGTAATTGATTAATAACTATTACAGATAAACTCTGGGTTTAACATTATGTTGGAAAAACTGAATTTACAGGTGATTCAGCAAACTATTGGTGTAATTTGTGTGACTTTACACATTGCCTTTCAGTAAGTGCTTTTGTGGAATTTTGGCATTTCAGCTCAGGTGAGTGCCAGGGAGTAGGAAAGGTGAGCATGAAGCATGAATGGTGTGGAGTAGGTGTGGGTGTTACAGCTCCCATTAAGGATGCGGGAACAATGTGTTTAGATAAACACATCAAATATATATTTAAGCATTAACATTTGGAACTGCTAACCAGTTTACAATAGTGACTTTATTATACTTGCAGTGATGTTCTGTTTATTGTTTGAAGTCCTTGATTCAGATGGTATTAGTTAAGTTCACCATCTCTGAGAAGGTCTGGGGCAAAGAGGTGGGAGGAATTGAGGATTGAGGGTACGGTGGCACAGAGGGAGTGATGGAGAAGGAGGAGCACAAAGAGCATCTGTCATTCATACTAACAAGAAGTAATCCAGAAGGCGGGCTCTAGAATGTTCAGAAAGCAGTTTCGATTCTCAAGGCCATTGCTATCAATAGTTTTGCAGTTAGCTCTGAAGTATGAAATGATACCTTATATTCCTGAGGGACCAGGATTGAGAGAGAATTTCCAGGGTATCCTTTGGAACTGAGGCTAAGTTGGGCTGGTCCAGATGTTCCCACAGTAGGGCTAATGGGAAGGCCTCCTTTCTGAGCAGGCATATCTGCCTTGACTTGGTAGTGACGCAACTTGGCAGTGAATCGAACTCAAGTGCCTCTTGGTAATGGGGTCTACCATTTAAATAATGAAAGCACTTGATTTTCTTCTTCAAAATCTCTCCGCAGCATGGTTTATTTTTGGTTGGGTGGATGCATGATTATGATATCAAATGTGTGAACTAAATAGGCTTTCAGGTTTGGGAAGTCTCAAGTTGGTAGTTTTTGTAAAGATTTACTTTGCATTCAAAATAAATGAAGTTGTAATAGTTTTTTTCCCCTCTGATCCTTATATTTTGTGATGTGAATGGATAAGGTACCCAGATCAAAGTTAAAGTTTTCATGTGTCAATTTCTTGTATCCAGAAGCAGTGAAGGATAATTGGGACTAACAAGATTGCAAAGAGCATACGGAGTGGGGGAGAAGAGCAAAGAACAAAGGGAAAAGCAGGCAAAGCATGAGGATGCAAAAATGGATGCTGATGTTTTCTATAACATAGGCATAAAGATGAGCTTTATAAGATTACCAAGAAATGTAAAAGGCTGGACAAAGAATCTGATGCCCAAATCTCACAATTTGGAAAGAAATGGGTCTTCCAAGAGGGAGATGTGGTGTAATACAGACATAGGATACCTGCCCTAAAATTGTGTGAGGGTCAAGGAATTTTTGGCAGGCAGGAATAAGTTCTGAAATAGATCCCAATGGAGAGTCAGTGGGAATTTCTAAAGATGGAAAGAAAGTAAGTGGAGTAACAGGGTTATAAATAATGGGGTAACACACTGAGCAGTAGGAAATGAGTTCCGTGAAGGTGGAGATCATGAGAGGAAATATTTGATTTCTCATTTCTGACACAAGGCCTGGCACACAGTAAATAATTAGTGTTTGAGCAGAGCCGTAAAGGTGTAAAATTCAGCCAAAATTAGCAAGGATGGAAAAGTATTTGTTGAGCAACAGAATAAGAACAGGGGGAAAGAAGATGATTTTCTGAATAAAGGGAACTGTGAAAGATGGTACAAATTAGCCTTTTTATGAATGAAATTTCGATTGAAAAAGTTAATCCTACAATACTTTCTTAGAAAATACCTTTTGAAGTTTTCGATCATGATTTCCAATGAAAATATGCCCGCTTGAGAATATGAAGTAAAGTGAAATTGAATAGCCCTATAAAATTGTGTAGGAACAGAAAGACAGACCAAAAGCTATCATTCAGATCTGTGATTCCACATAGTTCTTCTACGCCAGAGGAAGGAGCCCATTGTACCTGCCATCTCAGCGGTCCATAGTAGCTGGTTGGTTTCAAGTTTGTTGAATGCCTAAATTATTTTGGCGAGGCTATGAAGTGCTTTTTTTCTGTATCTACTTCCTAAAAATGAGAATATATTTTTTTCTATGTAAGATCCAAGTGAGAAATACTTTCTTGTTCTTTTTTTTTTTAGTGACTGTCTATGCCTCCAGGTTCTGCTAGTAAGGTATTTTGTAGATGAGGACAAATAAGGAAGGATTTGATTGGTTAAGAGACCTGCATCCATAGAATTTTAGTGAAATCCTTGGAAATGACTTACTGTCATCCTTAATCAGGAGACAGAGCAGGTAAAAGAGCCTGAAATGGAACATTGAGGAAATGTAGTTCTTAACTTTGGTGTTTACTGAAAGGATTGATCTACCAGTGCAGAGAAGACCAAAATGTTCAGGAATATGGCCTTTATTCCTGCACAAGCCACACAGGAGGCTGCCCGAGAAACTGCTCCTTGCTGGGGCAGCTGGTGGAAGTTCACACCAGCAGGTCAGTTGAGAAGCTGCCTCCCTGTGCTGGATCCAATAAAGAGATCAACCTCTTCACTTTCCCTTAGAGTCTTTAGTGGAACGCAGGTTGGTCTCAGAGCTATTTTTTTTATGCTTTTGTTAAATCTCTAAGGTTGAGGTTGATTAACTTTTAGATTAAGCTGCACTCTGAAATGATGTTTAAAATGTCTTAACCTTCGAATAGGAATGGAATTCTCACCAGTCATTATTAGAACTCACTGATGTTACAAATTTGTGGACGGATGTTATCCATTAGGGTGAAAGCAGAAAGGGGCTATAAAGTTGACTCAGAAGGCTAAGTACTTTACCTTCAGGGAAGCACATATAAAAATCTGTCCTGAACCATATACATAGTAATAGTTAAAGCTTTGAACACCTGGTTCTTAACTGGCCAGGCAAAGTCATATAAAATACTGACATACTTTCTACTTACTGTTATTTTGATCTTTAGGCAGGTTACTATTTTTTATATGCACTTAGGAATTTAGCCTTCGTGATCAGTCAATCCAGAGGGTGGTTACTGAATGCCAACCATGTGCCAGTATAAATCTAAGATAAAGTTTTAGGTTAGGGTGAGATTTCTCAGTACCTGGGTTGGTCTAATTCTTGGACTCATGGAAATAATGGTTACATTCAGTAGTTCTTAACACCCTTTTTCAGTGATTTGACAAGTTGACATTTTTCAGAGAGTTCAAAATCTGCAAGGTGCTGCGTGCCTGGTTTAGTTAGCTGAAGTGGTTGGAAACACGGCATTAATGAGGCCAAGGTTCAATCCCCATATGGGCCTAGGTTGTTTTGAAAGAGAAAAACTGTTCCATAGCCACAGGCTGTATCTCTAACATTGCTTAGCTTCTTGACTTGCCAACAATAGCCATGCTTCAGAAGGAGGATCACTTTAGAGATAGTAGAACTCAGGGAAAATCCTTTACTACTCCTGGGAAAACAATTCAAAGTGTACGTACTGTGATGATAATTCAGTAGGGTCACCTCTGTCAGTAGACATCATTTTAGTTGAGGTGGCCTCTATAAATAGGAGAGAGTGGAAACCAAGATTATCAACACTAAAAATCAAATTAATGGGATGTATGGAATACAATAGCTAATTTTTGTTGAGTACTTATCTATCAGCTATTGTTCTAAGCTTTTTAATACATATTAAATTATTTAATCTGCATCATAACCCTTTGAAGTACTTTCAATAGTCTTATTTGGTTCATAAGGAAACTTAGGCATAGAGACCTTAATTAATTTGCTTTGAGGTCACACAGATGGGATGATTCCACAGCTCTTGCCTTAATCACTCCATTCAACACAGGTTCTGCCTGGAGAGGAAATGTATTAGCTTGCCAGTCAGTTCTGGAATAGACGAGAACCATCAAAGGTCTAACTCCCAGTTCACTGGTGAATGGTAGCTACATACTGCTTTGATTATTTTTACACTATTGCTGGACCACCAAATTCACTGATTAGCTAAAATTAGTCTATGAAATTTTCATCCTTTCCACGCTTATGTCACCTTAAACAAAGAAAATGTGAGCTTGAATGTTTCTTTGCAAATGCTCTTGGGTGTTTTTTAGATAGATTCTGAAACTAAAACCTATTTTTATTATCCACACAACAAAGCATCATAGAAGCTGCTGCATAAAATTGAATGAGGCATTCAAAATCAAGTTAAAAGACTTGGTTTTCCCTCTGCTGTCTTCTTCCCATCAGCCTTACGAATTAGTCCAAGTCTCCCTTATGGAAAAAAAGCCTCCTGTTGGCCTGAGCTTTCCAGCAGGCTGTTCACACCCAAATGTCCTTTCTTTTAAGCCTGAATTCTGCAAATCACTTTCATTCCTTAATCCAGTGCAATGTACCTTCCCACTCGGTCCCACTGGAATGAGTTCTTTGAATATTACCAATTCTGTTCCGTAAGTTAAGTCTGTCTTCTCTGGGTCCTTTAATTTTGTCTGCCCTCTGCATAGTGTTTGCTCCTACTCCCAGCCCAGCCCTCATATTCACTGTACTGTGTCATTCCAGGCCTTCTAAGTTTCTCCTACCCCTCCTGTTGGTTCACTTACTCCACCTGGCTGAAACACAGGCATTGCTTTAAGTTCCTATCCTTAGCCCTCTCCTCTCCTCAACTGATCCTCTGCTCTCACAACTGTGTGATCTCATTTTTACCCATTCACTCAACAGTGACTTCTATAGGAGAGATGCCAGAACTCTAACCTGAGCAGTCTCCACTTCTCTGTAAAGCACCAGACCTAATTTTCCATCTCTTTGCTGGTTATTTTTCTTCCAGTTGGTCTACCAATATTTCAATCTCAATTTGTCCAAACTATGTCCCTGCCTCCACACTACTCTGAAATTTTTGCTCAAATTTATGCCTTTTCCAGCTGGAAATCTGAGTTATCTTTGGCTTTTTCCTATTGTTTTTTCCCCTACTTCCAAGGGTTTGCCATATCTTGTTGATTCTGTTTCTAAAAACTTTTTGGAATCAGTCTGCTTTCCAATTTTTTTTCTATGGTAATTTGGACTTTCATCCAAAAGTATTGAGCACCTATTATGTGTCAAGCTAGAGATACTAAGGTGGGTAAGGCTTCATTCCTGCATTAGGAGTCCTCCAGTTCAAGCAGGGGGACGGAAGGAAACAAGGTCCTAGTGTGACAAGAGCTATAATGGAAGGAAGTGGGCGCAATGTGTCCTGGGAGTGCAGAGGTGGGAGAATGACGTGCTGGCGGCACAGGAATGGAATCAAATCACACCCATTGAAGCCCTGGTTTTACCCACACACAGCAAACTACCTCTTTCTGAGCACTAAACAAACAATTCTATAAGCAATATTTTCTTGTTTCACCACCAGCTGAGAATTTTTCTTAATGAAATTTTCTATTCTAAGTGTGAGCTGCCTCCCCCTTCTGGTGGTAATATTTTCAATATTATGGAACTCTGCCCATTCTGTACTATGTGACACATGAAATTTAGAGTTGCCCTGTGATTTCATATAATTGTGAGTAAAACACAGGACATTCTGTCATGAAAGAACCACTCAAAATTGTCACTGTGGCTCTTATTAGCACTGAAAATGACACAAATGGTATAACATTGAATTTTGTCTTCATTTATTTCTTTATAGCACTGAATTTTAACACTCCTATTCAGTTTAAAAACTTTAAAAAAAACCAATTCACTTAGTGGTAAAAAGGTAATAAAGTAGTTCTCTAGCTCAAAATTTCACATTTAATACAATATTCTTGTGTTTGGGCCTTAAGTTATTAAAATTATTATTGTGGGTTACAATGGTCAAATATTGGCAATTTTATATGGCTTAACCTAAGAAATCTATAACTTTTTTCCTATTTTGTTTTTTGGAATTTATTTATTTGATTTTACTTTTTAAATTACCATTGACATTCAATATTATATTAGCTTCAGGTGTACAGCATAGTGTTTAGACATTTATATAACTTACAACGTGATCCCCCTGATAAGTGTAGTTCCCACCACCTGGCACCATACATAGTTACTTTTTTTTTTTTAAGTTATTAGGACCAGGAGAATTGAGAGCATATATTATGTTCCTTAAGGTAATCAAGGAGAAGTCTTCTTTGTGGCTCAGGCATCAACAATCTTTATTCTTATTTGCTTGCTTTGATTTTCTGATTCCAGTAGAAATTCTTGAATGTTTAATAGTTACTCTCTATGGCATGAATATGCTTGTTTTGAGTGGGGTCTCAGCATCATTTAGAGGCTGTCACCTACATAGTTCTTAGATTTGGAGACTTCTGAGATAGCTGTAGATGTCAGAGGTGGGAAGAATTAGTTCTCTCTTTTAAAAGACAAAAACCTCTAAGAATGAGGGATGTTAATATACCTAACATTATGCAGAGTTGGAACTAGACCTCTTTCTCTTTGCAGAGACTAGAAAATATATTTGGAGAGAGAGAGAGAGAGAGAGAGAGAGAGAGAGAGAGAGAGAGAGAAGAAAGAACAGGAAGAGGTAGAAGTATTCAGAGGATTTATGGCAATATTAAAGGGCCAACCTTATTTTTAGGCAATGTGACATAAGATTTCCGATAATACGCACCCCTCTGGCCATGCTGGCTAGGGCTCCTTACATGATCCTCCACACCACACCTGTTGTCTTCATATTGGTTTCCAGGTGAGATGTTCTCTGGTAGGAATAACAGGTACTTACGTTTCTAAGAACTGGGAACCACAAAACATTTCTTTAAAGAAAATCAGGTTTCTAATGTAAAATATTCAGTTACTTTGACAAATTTATTATTACTCTTATTCCTAAAGAATGAGATATAAGATTAAATGGAACAGGCATTTCAATTATCTTTCTGGTCATATGATCTTTAGAAGTGTGTTCCAGGAAATCAATTTTGGGAAAATTTTCAGATTACCAATTCTGTTCACTGTGGGTTTATTTTACTTCTGGATATAATGGAACTCCCAGTTTCTGGTTGGCCAAAATGTATAATCCAAAGTGGAAGGTACAATTTCTTAACATAATACAGTGTTTCAGAGGCCTTCTGGGCATAAATGATATTTCAGAGTTGTCTTATTTAATTAAAATAGAAAACTATTTTGAAAATATTGCTGATAGAACAAAGATAGTCATTCTAAAATTAGTATCCCATTTTCAGGGTTGGTATATTTGAAAATTTTTATTTAAGGAAGTGTAACGATTGCAAACATCACCCTATTCTTCTGTAAAACATAAAACAGCATGGAACTAAAATGTGGTTTGCTAAGAAACATCACTTGTTGTCTTGGTGCACTGACAAAGTACTCATAGTTCTCTCTGAACATCTGAAAGTCTATTGTATCATGCTCTGTATAAGTTTTTGGATTAAAGAAGAAAGTTGGTTAATTGACCTATTTAAAACTCATCTCACTATGTCTCCAGCCTGAAGACCAGAGTGCTCTTCTAAAGAGCTGGATTTTTTTATGAGGTGTTTAATCAACATTGCCAAATGCAACTTGGTGGATGCTTCTACGGCCGCATAGCAGAGTGATGCAGGCTACTTGATCATCTGTGTATCTTTAATAGAGTACGTTCACCCTTCTTATAAGGAAATGTGTGGGATGTTCTGGTTATATATAAATCATCATGAGCAGAACGCATTTGTATTTATGTAGGATTGAGGCCAGGAATCCCTCCATATATCCATTTAATTTGTTCTGCAGACTTAAAATGTTGGCAGAACAGACTGCATGCACGGCATCTTGAGTAGTGCTGCATTCTTGATACACTGGTAACAATGAAGAAAAATGGGTAAGCTGGCTTGGGTTTCCTAGACTTTTTTGGGGGAGGAGAAGGATTTAGTTTCCAGAGTGCAGTGATACTCTCTCCAGTTCACTGTGTATATTATCTCCTATTCACTGTGTTGTACAAACCTCACAGCTACCCTGAGAGCTGAGGAGGTAGGTAATAACCTCCTTTCAAAGTTGAGGAAACCAGCACCCAAGAGAATTCGCTTGAAGATATAGTGAAAGTGGTCTTCAAGTCCAATATCCTTTCTAGTACTTTCACCATTGTGTGGTTTCAGGACATTTAAAAACACAAAGTTTTAAAAAACTTTCACTTGGGAGAACCAAGATGGCGGCGTAGGTAGACACACTGCGCCTCCTCGCACAACCAGAACTGACAGAAAATCGAGCGGCAAGGAAGTCTGACACCAAGGAAATAAAAAATAAACATTCATCCAGACCGGTAGGAGGGGCGGAGACGGGCAGCCGGGGCAGAGAGGACTCACGTGGCCGTGGCGGGACCCAGAGTGGCGGAGTGTGGGACGAATGGGGCAGGCAGTCTGACCAAGGGCAGACCCTGTGGCCCCACATTCGCGCACAGATAAACTGAGAGGGCCGGACTCAGAGTGGCGGAGAATGGGGCAGGCAGAGTGGCGGGTAGCACGCCACGGCCCCACATTCACGCACAGATAAACCAGAGGAATGGTGGGGAGCAAAGCAGACCGCACAACCCAGGGCTCCAGTGCAGGGAAATAAAGCCTCAAACCTCTGATTGAAAATGCCCGTGGGGGTTGGGGCGGCAGCAGGAGAGACTCCCAGCCTCAAGGGAGAGGTCGTTGGAGAGACCCACAGGGGCCTAGAGTGTGCACAAGCCCACCTACTCGGGAACCAGCACCAGAGGGGCCCAGTTTGATTGTGGGTACTGGAGTGAAAGACTGAGATCTGGTGGAGAGGGGAGCGGGAGCCATTGCTCCCTCTCGGCCCCTCCCCCACATACAGCATTACAGCACAGCGCCCAGCGTTACCCCGCCCCAGGAACACCTAAGGCTCCGCCCCTTAAAGTAACAGAAGCGCCAAGACCAAAAAAAAAAAAAAAAAAAAAAGGCCCAAATGACAGAACACTTCAAAGCTCCAGAAAAAATACAACTAAGCGAGGAAGAGATAGCCAACCTATTGGATGCACAGTTCAAAACACTGGTTATTAAGACAGAATTGGTTGAATCTGTTCGAAAACCAGATGAAAAAATGAAGCCTATGCTAAGAGAAACAAAGGAAAATGTACAGGGAACCAATAGTAATGCGAAGGAAACTGGGCCTCAAATCAACGGTGTGGACCAGAAGGAAGAAAGAAACATCCAACCAGAAAAGAATGAAGAAACCAGAATTCAGAAAAATGAGGAGAGGCTTAGGAACCTCCAGGACATGTTGAAACGTTCCAACATCCGAATTATAGGGGTGCCAGAAGGAGAAGAGGAAGAACAAAAAATTGAAAACTTATTTGAACAAATAATGAAGGAGAACTTCCCTCATCTGGCAAAGGAAATAGACTTCCAGGAAGTCCAAGAAGCTCAGAGAGTCCCAAAGAAGCTGGACCCAAGGAGGAACACACCAAGGCACATCATAATTACATTACCTAAGATTAAACAGGAGAGAATCTTAGAAGCAGCAAGAGAAAAGGAGACAGTTACCTACAAAGGACTTCCCATAAGACTGTCAGCTGATTTCTCCAAAGAGACCTTACAGGAAAGAAGGGGCTGGCAAGAAGCATTCCAAGTCATGAAAGGCAAGGACCTACATCCAAGATTACTCTATCCAGCAAAGCTATCATTTAGAATGGAAGGGCAGATAAAGAGCTTCTCAGATAAGGTCAGGTTAAAGAAGTTCATCATCACCAAGCCTTTATTATATGAAATGTTAAAGGGAGTTACCTAAGAAAAAGAAGATCAAAAATAGGAACAGTAAAAATGACAGCAAACACAGTTATTAACGACCACACCTAAAACAAAAACAAGAGCAAACTAGGCAAACAACTAGAACAGGAACAGAACCATAGAGATGGAGATCACATGGAGGGTTGTCAATAGGGGAATGGGAGGGGGAGGGGGGGAAAGGTACAGAGAATAAGTAGCATAGATGATAGGTGGAAAATAGACAGGGGGAGGGTAAGAATAGTGTAGGAAATGTAGAAGCCAAAGAACTGATAAGTATGACCCATGGACATGAACTATAGGAGGGGAATGTGGAAGGGAGGCGGTGGGCAGGATGGAGTGGAGTGAGGGGGGCGGGAAATGGGACAACTGTAATAGCATAATCAATAAATATATTAAAAAAAAAAAACCTTTCACTTGTAGTATTTTGGTTGTTCAAACCCTAGGCTAAGCTGGTGGTTCATTTGTCCATGGTTGGAAATTTGATGGTAGAATGATTAGTTTACTTGAAAATTTAGCCTGAGAATAGCATGGAAATGCATAGGAGAGGAAAAGAGGGAATTTAGGCATCTAGCCCTTCTCTAAGTAGGTGGAAGTGGAGGGGAAAGAGAACTCAAGCAAATACTTTAATAATTCTTAAGTGACTTTTTAAAGAGTTTGGATTCTAAATATATTGAAACCTCATTATAACATTCTTTTTGAGGTTCATGCTTTAGAATATAACCTTACAGGTGAAATATTGACCCTTTTGATGAACTCTCCATTTCCATAATTTAATGAAGAATGTTATAGTCATATAACATTCTTATATTAAGGCTACGCCTAGTTTTTGATGAAAGAACAATTTCTTTCCTTTGATAGTGTTTTCTAAATAAAGAGCAGTAAATTCTTTTCTTCTTGTTATAGGGATATTTGGGTGGTCTTGCTCTTCCAAGTGAAATTGTAAATTCTAAAAAAATGGGGGCTAAATAATATATATGCTAGTTGTACAATAAATATTTTTGAATTAAATTACTTTCATAAAATTTGTGGGGTACTTTTCAGATAAATACTACTATATATTCCATGTCCCTATGCAATTAATCTTTTGTGCAAATTTTAATAATATTTTTATATTAGTTTTAACTCCCACATCTATAAATAAAATATCTACCTACTTAAGTAAAAATAGATTTTGACATTAAATTCCATAACTATTAAACATTTGATACATGCATTTGCAGAACACAATCAGTGTATGGCTTTTACTAGTAAGAAGGTCACTATGGTATCATTTAATGATTTACTGCTATAATCCATTCAAATTCCAGCTCTAAAATGTCTCAGCTTGGAAACTTGGAGCAGATGACTGGTATTCTAAGCCCTGTGTCCTCATCTGTACAAAGGTGAGGATAGCTCCTAGGAGGGTTGTGAAACTGACTGAGGCAATGCACATTTCTTGGCATATAGTAAATTCTCCTATATTAGGTGTTATTAAGAAATTAGGGGAAAAAATCGATTTGCTATAGCAACAAGAAAAAGAAAGTACCTAGGAATAAACCTAACCAAGGAGGTAAAAGACCTGTACTCAGAAGATGACACAGAACTGAAAAAATAAATTAAGGAAGACACAAATAAATGGGAGCATATACCACATTTATGGATTGGAAGAATTAATATCATCAAAATGTCCATACTACCCAAAGCAACCTATAGATTCAAGACAATCCCTATTAAAATACCAATGATATATTTCACAGATATAGAAAAAACATTTCAAAAATTTATATGGAACCATAAATGACCTCAAATAGCCACAGCAATTTTGAGAAGAAGAACAAGGTAGGAGGAATCACAATACCTGATATCAAACTATATTATAAGGCCACTCTAATCAAAACAGTCTGGTACTGACATAAGAACAGATACACAGAACAATGGAACAGAATGGAGAGCCCAGAAATAAACTTATTTCTCTATGGTCAATTAATATTTGACAAAGTGGGCAGGAGCATAAAATTGTGTAAAAATAGCATCTTTAAGAAATGGTATTGGGAGATCTGGACAGCTACATGCAAAAAATGAAATGACTACTAACTTATACAAAAATAAACTCAAGAGGGATAAAAGACTTAAATATTAATCACAACACCATAAAAGTCATGGAAAACAGTATGATATTTCCTTAAAAAACTAAAAATGGAACTACCTTTTGACCCCACAGTTCCACTGCTGGGATTATACCCTAAAAATCCTGAAACACCAATTCAAAAGAACCTATGTACCCCAATGTTCATAGCAGCATTATGTACAATAGCTAAGTGCTGGAAACAACCTAAGTGCCCATCAGTAAATGAGTGGATCAAAAAACTGTGGTACACTTACACAATGGAATACTGTGCAGCAGAAAGAAAGAAGGAGCTCATACCCTTTGCAACAGCGTGGATAGAACTGGAGAGTATTATGCTAAGTGAAATAAGCCAGGTGGTAAAAGACAAATACTGTATGATCTCACTTATAAGTGGAACTTATTCAACAAAACAAACAAGCAAGAAAAAATAGAACCAGTGACATGGAAATAGAGAACAAGATGACAGTGACTAGAGGGGAGGGGACAGTGGGGTAAGGGGGAAAGACAGGGAAGGGTCAAGTTGAGGAACAGGTATAAAGGACCCATGGACAAAGACAATGGCATGGAGGATTGAATGTAGGAGTTGAGGGGGTGGGTAGGGTTAGGGAGAGTAATGGGGAAAAAATAGGGAGAAGCTTAATTGAACAATAATATAAAAAAATTTAAAAAATGATTATTTTGAATGAATATATTTAGTGATGGATATACAACTGCTTTTCTAAATAAGACAATTTTAAGAAAAGTGAAAGTTTTGAGTGGTAGTTGAATTGGTTTCATTGTTTTCCCCTAATTTGAGTAAAATATAATAGATTTTATGTTTCAAGATAAAAATAGATATTATAAAATGTTTGGAAAATGAAATTACCTAACAAATTCACATTTTTTAATTATGTAAAAGTAACTTAACTAGTTAACTTATTTTTTATTATATTTTTTGATTAGTATTTTTTTCTCCCAATCTTTTTTTTATTGCTGTTCAAGTACTGTTGTCTCTACTTCCCCCCATGACTCACATTTCTTTAAAACATTTTTAATTAAATTTATTGAGGTGACATTGGTTAATAAAATCATATAGGTTTCAAGTGTACATTTCTACAATACATCATCTGTATGTTGTATTGTGTGTTTACCACTCAAAGTCACAAATTCACATTTCTAATTGATTTTTTAAAAGATTTTATTCATTAAAAAATTGTATTGTATTTTTTCCATTATGATTTAGTCCCCTGTACTCTCCTCCTCCCCACAGTCAATTATTACCCATGTCCATGAGTTGTTTTTCCTTCTTGCTCAATCCCTCTACCCTCTAACCTCCCCCTGACCCTGCAGCTGTCATCCTGCTCTCTATCTATGAGTCTTTCCCCATTATGCTGGGGTTAGTTAGTTCAGCTTGTTCTTAGAGCTCACATATGAGTGAAAGCATATGGTATTTGTCTTTCTCTGACTGGATTATTTCACTTAGCATAATGTTCTCCAGGTCCATCCATACTGTTGCAAACGGTAAATTTTTTTTTATGGCTGAGTAGTATTCCATTGTGTAACTGTCCCATAGTTGTTTTATCCATTCATCTACTGGTGGATGCTTAGGTTGCTTGCAAATCTTAGTGATTGTAAATAATGCTGCAATGAGCATAGGTGTGCTTATGTTCTTTCAAATTATTGTTTTGGGTTCCTTTAGATATATTCCCAGAAGTGGGATCCCTGCATCAAAACGCAGATCCATTTTTAATTTTTTGAGATATCTCCATACTGCTTTCCACAGTGGCTGCACCAATCTACGTTTCCACCAACTGTGCAAAAGGGTTTCCCTTTCTCCACATCTTCAGTAGCATTTGTTTATTGATTTATTGATGATAGCCATTCTGACAGGTGTGGGGTGATATCTCATTGTGGTTTTAATTTGCATTTCTCTGATGATTAGTGATGTTGAGCATCTTTTTATATGTCTATTGGCCATCTGTATGTCCTTTTTGGAGAAGTGACTATTCAGGTCCTTTGCCCAGTTTTAATTGGATTGTTATTTCTTTGGTGTTGAGTTTTGTAAGTTCTTTATAAATTTTGGGTATTAACCCCTTATCAGATATATCAGCAAATATGTTCTCCCATTTCTTGGGTCATCTTTTTATTTTGTTGATTATTTCCTTAGCTGTGTAAAAACTTTTTACTTTGATGAAATCCCATATGTTTATTTTTTCTTTTGTTTCCCTTGCCTGGGAAGATATGTCTGATAAAATAGTGCTGTGATCAACGTTTGAGATTCTGCTGTCTATGTTTTCTTCTATGATTTTTATGGTTTCAGGTCTAACATTTAAATCTTTAATCCACTTTGAATGTATTCTTGTGTTTGATGTAATAAGGTGGCCTAGTTTCATTTTTCTGCATGTATCTGTCCAGTTTTCCCAAGACCATTTATTAAGTATACTACCTTTAGCCTATTGTGTATGCTTGCTTACTTGGTTGAATATTAATTGACTGTAAATATGTGGGTTTATTTCTGGGCTCTCTATTCTGTTCCATTGATCTATGGGTCTGTTTTTATGTCAATACCATGCTGTTTTGATTACTATGGCCTTAGAGTATAGTTTGATATTAGGTAGTGTGATTTCTCCAACTTTGTTCTTCTTTCTCAGGATCACTGTTGCTATTGGTTTATTTTGAGAGATAGAGAGGAAGGCAGGAAAAAAGAAAGAGAGGGAAACATCAATGTGAGAGAAAAACATCAATCAGTTGCCTCCCGCATATGCCCCAACTGGGGATCGGTCCGCTAACCAGTTACGTGCCCTCACCAGGAATTGAACTGCTGACCCATTGCCCTGTAGGGTGCCACCCAACCAACTGAGCCACACCAGCCAGGCCTCTAATTAATTTTTTTCATCATAACTTTGGATATTAGATCTTGTTTAAAGTTATTTTTAGGTAACAAATATCTGGTACTTGCTTCCTTTGTCCTGTACAGTTCACTAGTATTTTCCTATCATAGCCTGTTCTTACCACTACATTGTATTTTCCAAAGAAGACAACACCTACCAGCCCACATGTGTCCTGCCTCATCTGAAACCACTACCAAAGTCACTGCAACCCTAAGATGCTAAATTGTGTTTTAGGGCTGCCAGGAATCCTTTAACTATGAAACGTTCACCAGTACTTTAAGAGGCAAGTACTTCCTTATTACGTAAAATCACCAGTTATATGGTTAAGTGGTTTCTTTTATTTGAGTGGCTTCTGACAGCTGTAGTAAAGAGAAAGGGGAAAAGCCAAACAGATTTGAGAAAATTCAAACATAATACATGTAGTTGTGATCCCTAACTTTACTTGATTATAAGTGTTTGCTGAACATGCAATTACCCAGGCAAATTCCCTGAAGATTCTGAGCCAGTAGGCCTGGGGTGGGGTCCCAAATCTGTATTTTTAATAAGTGTGTCTTCTTATCTGACAAAATGATTCTTCTGATCTGGCCAATTTGGACAACACTAAATATAGAAGCCCATGGGAGTACAAGAACAGTCTCAAGGAAACAATCTTTATTTTCCTCCCACGTTAGAGATATCAATAAGCAAAGAAGAACTGCAAGTAAAAAAACCTATAATACTTTTTCTCAGAAATAGTATGGCTATTAACAACCATTACAAATTGGGGCTCCAGAACCAGACTGGGTTGAAATCCAGATTCCTCCACAACCAGTGTGACCTTGGGAAAGTTGTATGATTTCTTGGTGTGGTAATTTCTTTATTTGTAAGAAAGCTATGGTAATATTACCTCCTAGGGCTGCTTTGAAGATTAAATGAGTCAATACATGTAAGCATCTTAGAAGAGTCCCTGGAAATCAGAATAAGTACTCAACAAATGTTAGCCATCCTTCAAAATAATTTAAGAATAGTTAATAGTAGCATTCCTACCACTACTATATTGCGGGAGCTTGTATTTTCTTTTATTTTTTTCCATTGGTTTTTGGAGAGAGGGAAAGGGGAGAGAGGAGAGAAAAATCAATGTGACAGAGGAACATTGATCAGTTGCCTCTTGTATATACCTTGACTGGGTACTGAACCGGCAACTAGACATACATGTGCCCTCACTAGGAATCAAACCAAGCAATATTTCGGTTTATGGGATGACATGCCAACCAAATGAGCCATACCATCCAGGACAGGAGCTTGTATTTTCCAAAGATGACAATACCTCCCATGTCACATGTTTTTCCACAGTGTGACCTTGCTACTCGCCACATCAAGAGGAGGATCTGATTCCTTTTTCCTTGAATCTGGGTAGGCCCTTGACTGCTTGGAGCCATAGATTAAAGTGGGACTGCCCAGGCTTGACCATAAAAAAACAAACAAACAATGCTACTTGCTGGAATACTCATGTATGGAGTCCTGAGATGACACACATGAAGTTTGCTGACTCTGAGGCTGCCATGGTGGGAAGAAGCCAAGCATCATGGCAAAGCCATACATAGGTGCTTTGATTGACAGCCCCAGTCTTTCATTCATGTGAGCCCAGTCCTGTGAGTGAAGGAGGCTGTAGGTAATTACAGCCTTCTATTATTGAGTCACCTCCACCTTCCAAGTTTTCCCAGCTGAGGTCGAAGACATTGTGGAGTAGAGATAAACTATTCATGCATGCTCTGTCCAAATTTCTCACCCACAGAATCTGTAAGCAGAATAAAATGGCTGTGATTTTAAGCCACAAAATTTTGGAGTAGTTTGTTATGTAGCAATTAGTCACTGGAACATACATGTTTCCAATTCCATGCATGTAGTAACTATGTGTTGTTCACTACTCAGTCTTTGTCACCTATTAATAAGTAGTCCCTCACTATTTGTTGAACAATGCCCTATATTTTAAACAATTTCGGATTGTGGGGCAACTAGATAGTGTTCTATTATTCTCAATTATTCCACTTACCACTTAAATACCTGTGAGTAGAATTACTGAGTCATAGAAGATTGTTAATGGGTTTGGTATGGAGATATTGAAACATTCAATTGCTATTATTGCCTACAAAGAATCATTCAGAGAGAACCTGTCAAAGTTATATCATTAGCATGTACTAACATGCTAACTTAATATGCTAAAGAACTTACATATGCTAATTTAATGTATATGACTGATTTGTAAACCAGAATGGTGACATTTGAACAGAATGTCAATATACTAACTTTAAAACAGGAGGTTTGCTGGCCTAGTGTTTCCCTACTTGATGTCTAGTAGCCCAAGAAAGTTGGAAAATGAGGTCCATAAGCTGTGTCAAATATCCCTGCAAACCTAACTGATCTTATGTGTTCTTTAATTAAGGCAAGATGTTAACAAGCATAATGAGTTGTATTTCCTTTTGCCAAACTTGTAAGGTGTCTAGTGTTGCTCAGGATTCTGATGTTGAAGTCATAGGAATTCGGAGGCATAGTTGCTATAGCGTGTACTGTTTGCAAAGCCATGTATCAGATAGTTTATGACTTGAACACATCCCGTCTAGCATTTGACCAGCTTTGACAAGATAGCGTGGTAGCCAAAATTAAGAGTCCAGGAGCAGCAAACAGTACTTGAGTGTCTTAAATACTTAAATACTTATATAAATCAATTGCTATTTAGCATCATAGCCATATTAGTGATTTATATGATTTCATAATATTACTGTGAGCACTTGCTGATTTTGGATCTTTGGGTAGAACTTAGATTTTGTGATGGATAACACATTAATTAATGTAACCTGTTTGGTCATCAAAACCCTTTCAGATCATGTAACCTATAGGGACAAAATAATATAAAACCATAAAGGCAAAAGTTTGAAAAATATGTATGTGGCAAGTATCCTTTGCAATTGCTCTAACACTGAAGAACCAATTAAGAT
Organism: Desmodus rotundus; assembly: GCF_022682495.2. Taxonomy (NCBI): domain Eukaryota; kingdom Metazoa; phylum Chordata; class Mammalia; order Chiroptera; family Phyllostomidae; genus Desmodus; species Desmodus rotundus. Next base: position 34,783,813 of record NC_071394.1, on the reverse strand, counting down.
GTTTAGAAGCATAAATTTATAACAAAGGGACATTGATTACTTTTTTCCATGTCTAGGGTGGCTAGAGAAAACTCTTTTGTCATTGCTGAAGCGTAAACATCACGGAATGCAAAAACATTGGGATTTGGGGTCAGAGAACGAGGGGATTAAATTCTAGGAAGGTGACCTGGGACAGTTCCTGGGCATCTGTGCACCTCATCTGTAATATTGGGATAATATTATCTCTTAAGGTCTTGTGAAAAGTAAATCAGTTACCCTCTGAAAGATTCAGTTGCGATGGGTGGCTCACCAGGGTTCACTAAGAGTTGGAGTCCAAATTTATCTTTCTAGATATCTGTCACGGCTTTCAAAATTGGGGCATCTTCTTCCTTGGATAGTACTGTAAACATAATAATCATGTAAACATAAACATAATTTCTAGCCACCAGATACTTCAACCTTATGTTGCCTTGTCATTTTCTCTAACCGTCAGGTGAGATTATATCTTTCTTTACATTCATTGTATTACTGATGATAACCAAGGGAACACCATATTTGAGAACCACCTTGTAACATGAAGCTACTAGATATATGATGAATCATATCTGTTTTACCCTATTTTAGCATCAGTTTCAGAAGGTGACTTCTTCTGATTCTCTTCTTAACCTCTGACATTATATCACATCTTTTGGATCTTGCAGCTTTTTATGCGTTTAAAATACCCATGAATGAAAATGTACTTATGATAGTATTGAAAGCCAACTTAGAATTCATTTGGTTTTGTTATAATTTCTACTGAATTGATTAGGAAACTGAAGTCCAAATAGGTCAAGGGAAGAAGCAGGAGCAAATTTAGTAATCATCTAACAAAGTACTTTTATTTTATATATTTAGAGGGCTAGAGATGCATTGGGGTAAGACACAGGGACTAGCTCTTGTGAATCACATCTTTTAGTCTAGTGCTTTCCCCAGCAACTTCCCTGTAATTTTATGTCATGAACTTGATGTTACCAAATTAATAATGAAAATGGAGAAACCTAATTGCTAATTTAGAAAATGCCTCACACTTGGTTTGAATAAGGTCCTTATTAAGACATTGGGCAAGACTGAGATCCTTTACTATGAAATGAGTTATGAAATTAAGACATTTTGAGCTGGAGTATAAGTGGCTTTACAGGGGCAAATCATCACGTGATTGCAGTAATCTTAGTGTCCTTCCGTACACCTTTCATTTTGTCTTGACTGTTAAATCCATACAAAGTGACTGGAATACGAAAAGAATGAAGTATGTTCATGGATAGAGTTGAAGCTCAGCTTGACTCCTTATATGGATAAACCATATTAAATCTCACATCTGCCTTTGGACAACAGGAGCATAAAAATATGCATTAAATGCTGATAAAAGTTTGCTTATTTTTACAAAAAAGATTTCATATTTTCTTGCTTACCTAGGCACTGAAAGCAAGTATGTATTTAAATGTGCAGAGTTTATACCTTTCTTCCTCATCCTGGAAGTAAATTATTTAAATAAAACCTCCTTTTTTGACTTCTCTTACAAAATGTCATTATATCAGAATAACTTACCAATTAACCTTTGTCAACTCAGTAACGAGCAGGACAGAATGTATTGTAAGCTTACTGCTGACTCTTCACAGTGAGTTAAAATCAACTAATTCCTTTAATCATCTCACATTTTTGTTATTCTCTTTTGGTTGTAGAATCTTATCATAAAACCGAAGGAAACTTATGTTATTTTTTTTCCTCTACCAGTTCTCATTAATAATTGTCCTAGCACCCTTCCTGTTTCAAACAGGGAATGAGACAAGTGTCCCCTTTTGGCTGCTAATGTTAATGACTGTAACTCTGGAAAGAGCTGAGGTGGAAATGAGAATTTTACAAAGATGATTAGATGCAGTTATGTATTTATTCTTTGTAGTAAAGGAACTAAAAAAGAAAAATACAAAAAAAAGTCAGATTATATGCCAAAAAATGTTTGTCAGTAGGATGTCGCCGGAGAGCCGCCTGTGATATTGGAAACATTGCCTGATTGTTTTGAATCTGCTTCAAGCCTCCTCAGGTTGATCTCCCCCAGCCCCCATCCCCAGGCTCCCTATGATGTTGGTTGTATATTAATTACTCGAGAGTGGGGAAGGGGATTGTGATGAGAAGAAGGAATCAAAATGAAAATGCTTTCTTTGCAAAATAAGGAGCTTCCATTCAGTATTTCCTATTCTATGCATGTGAAAGGAAATAAATAAGACCACAAGAAGATCTCAGGATATTGAAGAGGAATCACTGATTATTTCTAATAGAAAAATCTCTATATCTTTTTGTTTATTTATTTTTTATTGTTATTCAATTACAGTAGTCCCCATTTCCCCCCCATTACTCTCCCTAGCCCTACCCACCGCCCTCTCCCACATTCAATCCTCCCCCACTGTTGTCTTTGTCCATGGGTCCTTTATACATGTTCCTTGACCCATTACCCTGCTTCCCCCTCCCCTCTGGCCACTGTCAGTTTGTTCTTTATTTCCATGTCTCTGGTTCTATTTTGCTTGCTTGTTTGTTTTGTTGACTAGGTTCCACTTATAGGTGAGAACATATGGTATTTGTCTTTCGCCTCCTGGCTTATATCTTTTTTTATAAATCCCTATATCTTTAAAATTGTCTGGTAATTTTCTCTTTAGGTGGCCAGGTGTAGTTATTATCTAGTGTCTGTTATCCCCAGTTGCCATGTAATGATATACAAAGAAAGCTTAAGAATTATGACTCTTTCCCACTTAAGCCCTAAAATATGTCAACATGATGACTGCAAATTGGGAAAAGTCAGAGCCAAGTGTTATTTTAATTTTTTTGCAATATTGTTTCAAATGTTTAATTGGGCTTTCTTTAGGATGATTATTTGATCATTATGGGGTGTAAGGAAGGGAGAATGGGAAGGAAGGAGGCAGTGACTGCTGGGAGGTGCAGAATGTTTCATCCTGATTTGTGTAACATGTGGTGGTAGAGGTCATTGACTCTGATTGAATCATATGAAATTGGTGTTTTAATTGGTCCAAGTGGTTACATATGAGCGATTTCGTCTGCTGCAACATATTAAGTGAACATATTAGTGAACACCTATGCTCTCATTATTCATTAAATGAACAAGTATTTATTAAGTCCCCTTCACCTGAGATGAGTGGACTCTTATATTTTTCCTTTTTTATTGAGTTCTATTAGTCTTGTAAGATTAGGCTCTAAATTACTTTCTTTGGGAGTTAATGTGTTTTTTCCATTATTATTATTATCATTATTATTATTATTATTATTTTTGCTCAGCAGACTTCTTGATATTCGTATAAGGGTGATTAACTTGTATATATAATTTTTGTCTTACCTTCCCATTTAATATATATTCATATATTTATAACATGAGAAAAATATTTTGTTATAAAAATTTTTATAACTATATTTCAAGGGTATGAAATATTTCTTTAAGTAGATAGTTTATTATCCATTCTTGTATTTGGGGAACACTTAAGTAGTTGGGTTACTGTCTTTGTGCAGAAAGACTTTTTTCTGTTATTTCAGGTTATTACTCTAGGATAGAGTCCCCTCAGTGGAATTACTTGGTCAAAGGGTATGAACATAGAAAAATCTCTTGATACATGTCAACTGGAAATAGCTGCATTTTTAATACTGCTTGATATATGAAGTTTGACTACTCATCAGTCACAGGATATGTTAGAAACTGTTTCAAATGACTTGCTTACATGGTGGTCCAAAGCCATATTCAATGACAATGTCCTAGTCTGGATAAAGGAAAAGGTTTGGAGTTGCTGGTATCAAGAGAACCACTAGCTTTTCTCCAAGGGCATGGCCTCTGAATAAACTGATACCAAAAAGAAAGAGCAAGTTCCCGATGTGTACAAGATTTCTTCAAGTTCTGTTTGTAATTATTTTTCCCGGAGGAAATGAGAAAAAAGGAGACCAAGTGTTAGATGATGTCTAGGAATTTTCTAAGAATAAGTTACAATTTTTACACCTTTGGAAAGAGGGTATAAAAGAATATGCTTAGGTTTAGATTGTATGTTTTGGCTTAAAAATTTGATAAATCAGAGATAATTTAGTAATGGTCAGTAATATCTATCAAACCTGTTTCTAGATTGCCAGGTATTTACTATAATGTATCTCCCTAATTAAGATAAAATAATTGAATAATTCTGATTGAATAATACCTTCTCTGGGTCTGAGGAGAAAATAAGCCAATGAGGAATAAGTGCCTACATCCGATGTCATAGCATTGGGTAAGACAGGCAGTGGGGAGCTCAGGGAGAGTAACGGACCACAGAGCCAAGGTGTGACTGCGGTGGGTGTTGCTCTCTGCTTTGCAGATGATGCTCTGAGACCAGCTTACCTGAAGTCCAGAGATAGGGGCCAGCAATAGTCAAGCCATGAGTTAATCCATAGCCTCACATGGGTCACAGTCACATCCAGCAAGGGAAAATGCTCGGACCATAAGAAGAGAGGTGGTTGTCAGGGCCTGTCAGAACCATTTCCATGCAGGCACTGGTGGTTTGCAGCATGGCCTGTGGATCCAGACAATTTAGATTAGAAACTGGTGGCTACCTCATACTAGCTGTGTGACCTTGGATGAGTTACTTAACCTCTCTGGGCTTTATTCATCTCTAAGATGGGGACAATAATAGTCCACACCTCAGTATGGCTGTGAAGATTAAGTGATTTAGTATACACTGAGTGCTCTGAATGGTGCTTGGCATGTTGTTAGTGCTGTTTATTTTTTCTTTCCCATATATTAAAATAAACATTCAAACAGGGTTACAAAAAGCTTTTAGTATAGTTATATGTGTGCATTTAACAAATTCACTGTTTACACACAGTGCATTTACTGTGTGGATAGCTTCACTTGGGGATCAAGTCAAAATTTAAATTCAAGATTCTTCACGATGTGAGCTACAACGAATGGGCCTCCTGGTGTCTCTCGTGCAAGACCCTGTGGTTATGCCACTTTTTTCCTTGATCACTGCACTGATGACATGGGTGTCTTTTCCTGTTTTCGGTAGCCCATACTGAGAGTGCTCCACTCAACCAAACCATTTGTTGATAAGGTGTCTCTGCTTCCCCAACTTTTCTAGCAATTTCAGAGCAGCCAGTTAGTGCATAAAACATATTGTTGAGACTCCACACATTAGCACTCTTGAGATCTGGGTGCACTGCGCCCACAGGGGGGTGTGGACAAAGTGGGGTCATTCATGGACAATTGCGCTTCTCCTGTTTCCCTGACCCTGTGCCGTGGAATGGAAGATTAGACGCTGGTAATAGAAAATAGGCAGAACAGGCAGAGGGTTTCTTCTGTTTCTCTTCTGGTCAGAGGCAAATGAAGAATCCATGACTTATCAGTACCAGTCACCCTACACTTTGGAAGGGGGTTTGGAGTAGCTATGCTTGAAAATGTCCAACTCTAGGTCAAAAGTAGGAGAAATTATGGGTCCTTCATCATAATTAGACATTGGAAAGAATACCATAAAATGTTCACACCCGTCTATGAGGTCTTTACAGCGGACTGTAAGATTTTAAGTGTTGGTCAGACTTGCAAAAATCCTTGTGCATTAAGAAGAATGGTGCCTGAAATATGGACCAAAGAGTGCTGGCACTTTCAATATTCCAGAGAGCAGATATCAAGGGAAGGTGTGTTATTGCATCTCTGAAACACCTAGAGTTTGAGCAAAGAATTGCTATTGAGTTGAGGCCACTTGGATGTGCCTGTAGTAATTAAGACCTTTTGCTGCTTTTGACAATTCAAGCTAGCTATTATGTCAACTGTTTTCATAGTTTTCCCCCTCTCTTGGATAATCATTTTTCCGTGTTGCTCAGTATCAATGTCTCACAATAAAGCATCTACTTACAAGATGCCCAAACTAACTGCTATCTTTTGTTTTTCTTCATATATACTGATATATATAAAGATAAAATTTATAAACAGTGTTGGCTTTTACTTAAATTATATCCTTGGACCAAAAATGAACTCTAGTAGACCTGAAAGATGTAATTACTTAAAAATTGACTTAAGGTTAAACAAAAATTTAACTATCTGATTCCAGGGCTATTAGCTATGTGTGAAAGAAAAACTGCAAAATGTGAGTTGAAAAGATTCATTAAAAGTCATGGCAAAACTCACTGGGAGTGAGTCAAATTGGAAAATATTGTTAAAGCCATAGCAGAATGTGTGCTACGCCTCTAGGGTCATTTATTTGAAATCTCTCACACACACATGCCATATACATAAATTTCTATCTGTTCCAACTGTACTTAAGCTTACAGAAAGCATGTTAAATCTCTCAAAAGAGAATTTCTCCATTGTTCTGGAGAGTTACTTCTACTTGTGCCTCCCATGTGTTCCCGCCAGGTAGTTCTCTCAGCTGTCGAGGTCACTCAGTTGGTGTGCTGCTTTGTGTCTCAGGGGAAGAGTAGCCAAAGATCCTCACAGATAGGGACTGGTTCGAGCAATTGTGGGAGAGTAAAGACAACTGGAGAGTTTGCTGCAGCGCCATGAAAAATAGATTACCCTAGCGAAATAATGATTAATGAAGACACTCCTGGAAACTCCTAAAATTTGTAGAGAGTGTTCTTAAATACTTTTAAAAGTGCTTCTCTTTTTTGGTATACATATGCAGAGAAATATAATGTAACATAACTTATACTTTAAATCACTAATTTAGAAATAAATTTTTATTAGACTTAAAATAATAGAGTACACTCTCTCACCACTGCAAGATTCTGACTTCGTTTTTTATGTCTTGCCAACAGCTTTTTGAAGTATGTCAGTTCCATGGTGATATAAAGAATAATTTAATGTATTGTCAAAATTTATCCTTGACTTGACATTAGTAATTAACATAAATTGGCATGCACTAACAACTCCCCTCCATGAATTATATTGTTCTCATAAATAAACACAATCAGCATATTTTTTCAGCTGATCAATGGAAAGCTTTGCTCATGGGGAAATGTAAGCAAAACTTTTGTAGGCTGAAAATATTTAACTTAAGTACATTTATGGAAAATGGAATTTCTAAGACAAAGTTCTTAGATCAATATCATATATTTTAATTTTGGTGGGGACAAAAGCAGAAGATGGCTAAATTTAGGTGTATAAGTTGGGAGGAGGAGTTAGTAGTTTTAGAAAAATAAAATACTCGTCCATTCCCAAACACCATGATTCATATTAAAGTAATTTATCAAGAAACTGTAAGTTATACATATTTAGCTTATAGTTACAGCAAGGGCCTTAGCCGGAACACAAGCTACATATTCTCTGAGATTCCAGCGCATCTGAAAGGTTTGTCAGTTGCCTGTCTGGGAACTATGTGAAAAAGGTCCAAGGAGTCTCCTGAGGAGCAGTGAGTCACCTTAAGGAAAAGTCATCCTAAAGCAAAGAAGAGGTAGAGGAACAAGGGCCTATATGAACAAGGGGCAGTTTTCACATGTTACTCATCTTTGTCTTCCATGTCCCCTTATTTTTCCTGGGGGTTGTGCCAGATCCCAGTGGAGAAGTCTCAAAGAGAACCCAGTAAGAGAGCTTTTCCAGTTTTTTGGTGAAATGTCTGAGATACTAGGGAGCAGAAGGTGGCTCCACTTTTGTGATCGAGGTAGCAGAGAGTAGGAGGAAGTGGGGGCTCTACATACAACTGGACAGGTGGTGTGCAGTGCACAGCTCTGGGGGTGGGAGCCATTTGCTGAATTTTAGGCAAGGGCCCTCAGAGGAGGTATTCCTCCGCTTCAGTAGAGGGACCTTTGATGTAGGGTGACATCATGAACACTTGAGACTGGTACGACTTTGGCGAGAAGCAGCTCTGAGGTAGTACATGCCTGTGGCATGGATGGCTTGAGAGGTTGGAGTGGCTTTGGAGAGTTAATAGCCTCATGCATGGTAGGGGGTGTCACTCATCCGAGTAGCAGGAGAAGAAGAGGAGGAAGAATGTAATGTGGGAGCTGGCAGGAGTGTGGATTGTGAGCCCACTGAAGCCATCCAGCAGGGACTCCCAAACTGGTAGGAAGTCATGCTGGGGGAAAGACAGAGAGTGTATAAAACTAAAGAAGAAACAGTGTTTTGTGGCTTGTGTTCAATAATACCCCTTCAAGCTCATGTGGTTTCTGGAAAAGTGGATGCTCTGGCTTATAATCATTTCATATTTCTGAAAATAAAAACCAAGAACCCATTACTTGGTAATAATGACTATAACTGTTACTACTTATGTCATGAAGTGTTAGGAAATATCAGCAGTCCCTGAAATGGAAGTGCATAGACGATTGGTATAGTTTCTTCCTGAAGGCTGACGGGAGCCCAGTTCTGAGAGGGTGGTGGTGTGGGAACCGACGGAGTTCTCAAGGCTGTCCAGGGAGGTCCGCCTTTGTGTGGATAGTGTTTCAGGCAGCTGTATCCCTCTGTGGATGCATTTCTGCTCTGCGCGGCCACCTCATTTCTACTAGGGTTGCTTTACAAATCTGAGACTTAGCCTGCTCTTGGAGTGGAGGTGTGTCAACTCTTCCCTCTAGTCTTGAACTCTCTGAAATGACTCAGTAAGTATGTTCATACTCGTCTGGCAGATGGCAAACCTGAGCTTCATAAGAGTCAAACAAATTGCTAACGTGGGCAGCAAATAGAAGTAGGATCTTAATTTAGGCCCAGATCAATGTCTTGCTACAACCAATGACCTGCAAGGTGTTCTGGAACTCCTGCATCCCATAAGGGGTAGGGCTAAAATACCGTACGCATGAGGGATTTACTTTTTAGTGAGATTGCTGCATGAAATGGTAGAATGTACCAGGGGTGTTTTCTTGGCTATAACAAACATGATTGCAGGAATGGTCAGATAACTACATCATCAATCTAATACTCCATTTCGACGAATCTTTAAGTCACAGCTGATTCCTTTGGTTTAACCCCATATCTAACTTTGTAAGAAAGCTCTAACGATGACTTTTTGGTCCTGAGAAAGAACACAGCCTCTAACTGAGGTCTGTTTCTTTATGAAGCTAGAGTACATGGGATTCGTCACAACTCTGAAAAAACGTGAATCCAAGCTTGGTTTCTTTCTGTGGTCATCTATTAGCATAATTACTTTGTTCTTGATGTTGTTATGTTTTATCTATATACAAACAAATGGAAAAACTTAACAAGAATTATACATGGGTATTGTCTCCTGTGTAAATACACCATTAACAGGAAGAGTTGCAGAAAAGAAAACTGGGTAAGAACAGAAAAGTGATTCACAGTTGGTTTGGAAAAGCTAGAGAGTCTAGCACTGACCCAAACACTGCCGTGTCTTTTTATTTAGCTGTCATGTGTGTGATTTTTACTGTCTAATTAAGTTATAGTCTCCCTGAAGACCCCCAAACACCATCACTTATTCTTTGTACTCTCTGCAGTACTTGAGTGTGGTGCAAGCAGAGCAGACAACCGTAAAATTGTTTTCGTATTGAAATCCAGACTCACAACTAACCCAGATCTTAATTCCTGCTAGGGCTTATGTTCTAAAACTACCTCCTCTGCATCCATTTTATTTGAGCTCCAAAGTGGCCATGTGCAGGAAATGAAGTTACCATTTCATTTTGCAAGGCTCAGTCCAAATGTCAACTTTTCCAGGAAGCCTTTCCAGGCTCCTTGCTTTGAGTTAGATGTATTTTTTTTTCTGTTTTCTGTACATGCTGACTTTGAAGCACTTCTCTCACTATTTCAAAATTGACTTGTTTGTCTTCCCTCTGGGCCTGCAAGCTCCTTGAAGGCAAGGGCCACAGATATCTCCGCACCCACCGCACTTTCCCCAAGTCCTACCACTGCATAATACATGCTCAATAAACGTGTGTGACCGATTGGTCCTCACAGTCCTTTTTGAAATGATGATTTATTTGTATGTAGAAATATACTCATTTACATATGGAAACATTTATTTTTGAATGGCCCAACTACTTTTGGACTAATTTGGAATCACTAAGAGCTATTAGCTTTGATTTAAATAAAGTGTGAGGCAACTCTTAAAGTGAAAACCATAGAAATTAAATGTAAGTCCTCAGTATGACCACGTTACTAGAGTATTACACATTCCCATCTCTACTGGCTTCTTCCATGCTAGGAGGCATTGGGAAATGTGCCCATTCAGTATGTATGGGGAGTGACTGAGAAAATTCAGAAGTCGATAGCTCTCTCCATGATGTATAAATGTGATTTTATTTATTTGATTCTCATATAAATATGATATTATTTATTTATACAGCTGCTGTATAAAAGTGTTAGCAATGGACCACTGGTCAGAGCCCAGTGAGTCTCTCCCAATCAAGATGGTGGCAGGTGGAAGTTCTTAAACTAAGCATGCGTAAAGCTAGCAAGATAGTTGGGTAGAGGGACAAAGCCCTCCTCCCCACTTCTAGCACCAGATTGGGAGTGGGGCCAGGGGAAGGCAGGCACATGTGCCATGGAAGTCAAAATGGCAGTAGGGGGAGGTGCTGGGCCAAAGAGACCTGTCAGTCTAGCCTGGGGAAAGAAAGGATTGGTTGGAAGATGGGCTCCCCTGAAGCGCTCAAAAGCACCTCGTCTATACCACACACGAGCTAATATAGTCGCAGGTGAAAAAAGAAACTATTGTTTTTCTTTTGCGCTCTCCTGCTCTTAGCTCTTGCTTGTGACCTAAGCTTGCATGGTATACTCACGTGCTCTCTCCATGGTCCATGTGGCCCATTGCCTTCAGGAGGAAGCCTCTCTGGCTCTTTTGCCCACCTGGTGATACATTCACCAGTATGTTCAAGCACTCTGCAGCCCTGGAGTATGCCACCTTGCAGCCCCAGCTACCATGTGGCCCATGGCCACGCAGGCTCCACACACAGACTCCAGGAGGGAGTCTGAAAGGGATAGTAGGTGGGAACAAGTTAAGCTACAGGGATGACTACTTAGCAGCTGCCTGTGGACTCTGACTTTAAATTGGAGCCAGAACTCTGGGCACTGGTCTTTGTCTTGGCCTTGCTGAGGACGGTTGGACTTTCTCCATGGTTTTGCAGAGGAGAAGGGCTTTGACATGGGGAGTCTGCCACTCTTTCAGATTGCACAGCATCTGAATAAAACCACTTTCCTTTTTCACCAGGAATTGCCTCTCGAGTTTGGCTTTTGTGGCAGCAGGCAGATGGCTCCCCTTTTTTATTTGGTAACAAAAGAACTGTTGACTTTTCTTTATACATCTAACTTAAGTGATAAGACTACTTGAAAAATGCATTTCTTTTTTTTTATTCACCTTGCTATTGTTCAGCAGGCTGGTCTTGGCAACTGTGGTTTTCTGTTTGTTGCTATACCACCTTGATTAAGGCTGCAGCTCCCTGAGTCCTTGAAATGCCACTTTGATCCTCCCTTTTTCATGTTTAAGATAATAGAAATGTACCTACTCATTTCTTAACATGTTATAAGAGTACTTTCAAATGGGTTCATTGTTTGGTTCTGCTTTTAATAGTTATGAGATGTTTGATAACTGTATTATCAGGTCTCTATTCTCAAGTATCTGGATGTTACTGTTGAATTGCCAAAATGGTTTTCTGAATTCGTACATAGTTTTGGCCTTTGGCCTATAAATCACAATATCACCATACGATTTTGGTTTTTAGCAAAAGTAAAATGTATGTTTCTATAGCCACATTCTGCACATTTAGGGAAGGGATTTTTCTTCTTCATTTGTAATACTCACCATAGTTGCTAGCATGTTTCTGAAGTATGGCAATGGGAAAAGAGCTGAAGGGTTGTGTTAGTGCAGCTTGCTGTAGCTGAGTTTATGAGTTACAACTGTTAATCCAAATGAAATACAATTTTATTTGAGGTATAACTACAAGTGGGAGAATGACTATTAATTCTGCAAATTCCAAAATAACTAATGTACTTGGTTTGAAGCCAGGTACACTGTGAGTTCTGGATTTAAGTGCTCTTGTGGGAAATACAGAGAGAGACTTTAACATATGGATTCTCAGAAGAAAATGCAACTGTTCCATACAAGAAATATTGAGTTATTCTTAGTACTTTTTAATGTGTGGTTGACTATATATTTTTGAGTGGTGCCATTTTTAACACTTGGAAATTCAAGCCAAAGATCTTCATTTCCTGGGGTAATTTTAGTAACTCACCCATTTATATAGCAAGCATTTAGTGAGGATTGATGGTATATCCCTGTACTTGATTTGATGAGAAATGCAAGGAAAGTAGAAGCAAGCAAGATCTGTCTTCATTGAATTTAAAGTACGGTTAGAATATAAAACTGATACATGCATATATGTGTATATATTTACATACATACATTAATAGAAAGCAAAATGATACTGCATGTTAATGTATTAAAAAAACACACTTTGACTCCTTGCTATGCTATGATATAGGCAGAGGTTTTGCAGCACCTGCTTTTGAGGAACTCATAATCTGCTGGCGTGTTGGGGAGAATAGATGGGTGGGGTGATAGTTAGGGGATAGGCCGATGATCTGAGTTTTCAGGAGAATGCTGTTGACACAGTCACAAGATCTGCCTTTCAGACCTGGGGAGGCTTCAGAGAAGAAGAGGAGTTTGAGGAGGTTCTTGGAAGAAAGTGCAGGCAAGTTGCGTAGTGTGTACGCACACACTGAGCAAGGGCAGAGAAGAGGAGAGAGTCCTGTGAGGTCAGAAAGCCTCCTGTGAGAAGTGACTGTGAGAACTTTCCATACCACAGTTTTTAAATATTTATAATTTGTATTATTTGATGTATGCATGTCAAAGAGAAAAATGGGAAGGGAGCCCAGGTGGGAAAATCATCATGGACAAAGGAGCAAAAAGTGGAAATATGTACACACAAGGAGAACATTCTGTTGAAATGGGTGCTTTTAGTAAAAAGAGGTCAAATTAGATGGATTTAGGGATGAACAGCATCTGCCTGAAGGGTTCAGTCAAATGAGGAATAAAAGCTGTTAAAAAAATAAAATCTTAGGTGGGTGTTAGTTGTTCTGGGGTGAGACAGCACAGTATATTTGTTAAATACATGGACTGGGCCCCATTCATGACTCCGTCAGCCTCTGGCTCTGTGACCTAGGGCGAATTATTCATCCTCTTGGTGTCAGACATATACACACACATACACTAAGTAATAGAAAACTATTATGGGATCTTAAGCAGGGCTGTGATAAAGTAATGAGTGAGGAAGATTATCCAGGTAATGACATACAGGGTAGATTTATGTGAGAGATATTTCTGGAGGCTGGAAGATGGGACAGATTTCATGGATATAAGGGAAAAAGCAGTAGGGGTTTGGAGCAGGGTAGAGAAAAACTAATAGATGTGAAGAGAAGACATATTTCAGAGAAAGAAAGCACTGTTAGAACTTGAGGGGTGTATGTGGGGATGTGAGTGGTTGTAGCCAAAGATGACTCTACTGTTGCGGTTTGAGAGGCTGGGAAAAGAGTGGTGCCATAGACAACAAATGGGGAAGTTATGCATGGCTGGACCTCAAAGCTTAGTAAATGAAATCTACTGCACTTAGCCCGAATTTGCCTGAATAATAATAATCATTAGCTAGAATTTCATCTTCCTTTGTGCTTTGGTGCAATTCTTTTGCCATCTGTTCTAGGAACAATTCAGGATGTCAGTGCTTTTCAAATGGAAAGCGAATTCTAAAAGGAGAGGCTTTTATTTGAAGCATGTACTTTAAAAACATTTAATTAAAGTAAAAATAAGAGAAAAATAAGGAAAAACGTAACTTTTCAACCTCTTGGAACTTTACAGAATAAAGTTGAAAAATTATTTCAGTTGGGAATAAAAAAAACCCCGTAGTAAAACAAAATAAAACAGAACAAAAACTAGGTTAAGAAATGACCCTGAGGCAAAGTCTTAAATCTTGAAGGTCAACAGGTCAGTATACTTTAAAAACTGTAATTATAGCTCTTAATTCTTCAATGGGCTTACTGTGTCATGTTAAGGTTATTCACTCCCATAAACCAGAGCCCATAATGTCAATCGAGGTATCCTTATTGCTTCTCCAGGTATTAAAGGAGCTTGATATGTTTTTGTTTCATTAATCTTTTTTCAGAGGCCAGTGATGAGTTCATCTGACTCTTTTCCATCAAGCTGAAAATTCTTTTCAATTAAAAACTCGTCTCTACAGATGGTATTAGCATTAGGAGTGGCCTATTCTGTCTAAAATAACAAATACTGAGATATTTCAGGACTTTCTCTATAAATCATTGGAAGTAGAATTGACTAAAGGGTTTCAGTTGTGTGTATATGTGTGTGTGTGTGTTTAAAGTGAGTAGAAGTTGAGTTGAGGAGAATTTGGCTTGTATGCTGTATTGTTGCTAGAATGGATCAGTTTCATCTCAGTGTCTGGACAATTGTGTTGCACATTAGTGTGAAATATTGTGAATGTTTTAACCAAGTTATCAACTATGAAATAGTTTATCCAAAACATTATGATTACAAAAGCGATAATAGAAACAGTTTAAACTAGGAGAGAATGCTCTGTTAAAGAGGATTAGAAAGACCATTTATTGAATAGTATGGATTTCTTCCAAGCCCCTGTGTGCAGAAAGCATGCAATGCGTGAATAATTCATCTAGAAATTCTATCATGAAGTTGTATCAGTTTCCACAGTAAAACCTGGCCATGGAGGAGGAAAATACATCAACATCTGTGACAAGCTCTATAAGAGACAGTGGCAAAGCCTTTCAGGCACCAGGAGCAAAGCAAAATATAATAAATTCACTAAAGTGTCAAATTTGTGTCGGCTGAATAATGACACCATATGTCTGGGTTGCTATGTCACTGTAGGCTGCTCTGAAAAAAACACATGGCTTTATAGAAATGGCTGTCAGCCTGGGGGAAAAAACCTTGCTGGCTACTGCCTTTCTGTCAAAGAAAACAGAGATTGCCCAATAAGTGCAGTGTCCAATTCTCAAAAATAATAGGAATTTTTCATTTGTTTTAACCAATCTGTCAGCATCAAGGTTAGCTTGCTGTTTAGAAATGGGTGTGTATAGTTAGGCTGTCTTAGGAGTGTTTCTTCAAATCCTTCAAATGATTTGTTGCATAGCTTTGAAACTCATCGGCTGGCCTGCTCTGCATGGGTTTAATGATACACCTTGTCATCACACAGCTCTCTGAGTGCCTCTCCTCACAGGATTTTATTAGCATTGCCCCACTAATCGTCACAGCATCTCTTGGAGGAATCAAGGACTCAGATATTGTTTTGCTTCAGAGCAAACTGAGGCACAGAAAGGTTATGGTCACATTAGCACTTAGAAAGCATGATTCTGGAGACAACTCAACATTCTTTACGTCAGGTAGTTGGCATTCAACCAGGCATACCAGACACTCTTTACGTGAAGGGGGATTTGTCTTTCTCTCCTGGGCCTCTTCCTTCTTTCTGCGGACATGCACAGTGCTGGCCTGGTGCCTGCTTCCTGGCTGCTTGGCCACTCCGAAGGCACTGTGCCTGGGTTCAGCAGCCATGTGGGTGAGGATTCCACAGATTGTGCAATGGGGTGCTGTTACCAGAGGGTTCATGCTTGGACACAAGCTCCATTGCATGACAAGTATGTCTTGAGTAGCTGCTCTAAACAGCTTGGGGCTCTGCAGAGTTCACAGTCCCACCGTACACTGGAATCAGCAGTCCCAGCCCAGCTGTACATGGCCGGGTTTGTCTGTGCCTTGCTTGTCCATGGTAATCAGTCCAATGGTACTTAAAATAGATTGTGGCAAAGATAAAGCATTTGGAATGGGTTATAGTTAATTTTAATCATAAGGGCAATGGAAGGACAGGTTGTGTGAATCAATCTGTTATAAGGAAAATTGTATATACAGTATATTAATTTTCCACATAAGAGCCTTCCCCCAAAGATTAAAAACACTAAATTAAGTTTTAACCAATGACCCTTGTAAGAGAGGTTCCCACCAAAATGGTGAATAGCTGAATCACTTGGAGAGCTGTCCTGTGTGTGCGCATGTGTGCGCTCTCAGAGACGTGGATTCACTGGACCTGGAGTACAGCCTGGGTTTGAAAACCCATCCCCCAGGGGAAACTGATGTGAAGTCAGTGATTCTTCAGCAGGCCTCACATTTCCAGTTCTTACAGCCTTGCCACTGGGGAGCGTGAAACATCAAGTGCGAAGTGAAACAGATAAAAAAGATTTGTGGCTTCCTGACCAGACAGAGGTGTTTCCCTTTCAGCAGTGCAACGTGAAGAAATGGAGAAGACACTGTAAGTGCACCAGGTCTGACTGAACCTGAAGACTGGAGTAGGAGGAATGTAAAGGAAGCCTGGGGAGCAGCCAGACTCAGTGTGTTTCTGCTTGATTCTCTGCCCCACCACCATGCTAGTCCCGTCCCAGTGGTTTGTGGTAACAACCCAGTTCTCTGTTGACTGCTTTACCCTCTATTCAAAATCAAAGGACAGAGCGTATTCAGAGAAAAGATAACCACAAATTCAGAAGTGGAGACTGTTTCTCCACCCACTTAAGCCTGGGCTGAGCCTAAGCCTGCTTTAATCAATAGAACATGTCAGAAGTGATGCTGTGTCAGTTCTCAGACTATACCTTTGAAAGCACTGGCGGCTTATGCTTCTTCTCTCTTGTAACGCTAGCTCTGGGGTTGCTCCCTCTTGAAGCCCAACTGCTATGCTCATGAGTAGACCATATAGCATGGAGAGGCTGCATTCAAGCATTTCATCCAACAGTCTTAGCTAAGCTCCTGGTGAAGAACCAACGTCAACTGTCCGCCATCAGTGCGAGCCATCTTAGACATTCCAACCTAACTGAACCCCAGGTAACGGCAGCCCCAGTCAACATCATGTGGAGCAGAAGTACCACCCAACTGAGCTCAGTGAAACCACAGAATCACAAGAATGAACAAAACGGTTGGTGTTTTATGCCACTATGTATTGGGGCGGTTTGTCGTGCACCTATAGATAAGCGAACAAAGTGTCGATGTATTCCCCAGTCCGTACCAGTCTGAAGCTAAGAGGTTGAATCACAATTATCATTTCAGTCTAGTATTTTTGGCTGTACCTTCACCTCCTTTGTGGTAACTTCATTCCCCTTATAGTCTTCCCACATGAGTTCTCTAAGGGATATCCAGAATGTATGATCTGTGAACCAGCCCTTTTGGCCACCACGTGGCATTCACTATTTTCTTTTATTCTTGTGTGGATGACACATCTGCTCTGCAGTGATGTCCCTTTTTCCTGCTGACACTAAGAGTAGGAGGCTAGTGCCCCAGGTTTCTAGAGCAGTACTGCTGCTGATGGCCATGATGACTGTAAAGATGACCATGGGCCTGTCAAAGCCCAAAGGTGAAGGCCCTGGTATCTGTGTCAAGGTGACATCTTCATCACTAATTGTTGACACCATTGTGGTTGATGTTTTGAATTTGGAAGGTCCCATGGAGTATTTTGGGAAGTAGTTTATTATTATAATTGTTGACGTGAATGCTCATATCTTTATACTTCATAATAGTTTAATTGAAATAAAAAGTTAAGTCATACTGCTTAGAATCTTTATTATTTTTGGTAGAGAGGATTCAAATAACCTAAAGGAAGAAACTTAGGTCAGTGTTGCTAAAGTTGAAACAGCCTACAAAGAGACTGACTAGACAAAATGTTATAATAGGGTCCCATTGGGGATGCTTCCTTTTAAAAATTTTTAAAATTAAATTTATTGGGGTAACATTGGTTACTAGGATCACATAGACTTCAACTGCACATTTCTACGGTACAAGATCTGTATGCCCACCACGCAAAGTCAAATCATCTTCTGTCACCATATATTAGTCCCTTCTACCACCCCACCCCCTTCCCTCTGGTAACCACCACACTATTGTCTGTGTACACATGTTTGAGTTTCATATCCCACGTATGAGTGAGATCATATGGTTCTTAGCTGTTTCTGGCTGACTAATTTCGCCTAGCATAATATTCTCAAGGTCCATCCATGTTCTTGCGAAAGGCAGTATTCTGTCTTGTGGCTGAGTAGTATTTCATTGTACACAGGTACCACGTCTTCTTTATCCAATCTTCCGCTGAAGGACACTTGGGCTGTCTCCATGTCTTGGCCACCATGAATGATGCTGCGATGTACATAGAGGTGCATATGTTTTTGTGAATACATGTTTCTGAATTTTTTGGGTAGTGGGGATGCTTTTCATTCAAAAGGAATTCATGTTTTATTTGGGTAAGTAAAGAATTTGACTTGTTTTTTATTCTTTAAATAATACAAATAGAAGAAACATTTCTTCTTTAGAGTGCAGTGATAACCTTAATAGCATCCTAGCCTAACAGATAGGAAATATTTAAGAAACAAAGGCAATCCAGAGGAGAAAAGATTTTCATCTCTAATGTACTGATTAGGTAAATCTTTAGTATCACATGTATTATTCCATGTGGGGTAACATTTTGGGATTGTTTCTTAGAAATGATTATATGTTATATATATTTCCTTTCCATCTATTCTAAAGGGACTGTATCTCCCTCCACGATTAAAGTTGAATCAGATGGAAGATATTTAAAGTATAGGGTCACTGATTAAAAACATGAAAATAAATACAAATTAAAGAGATGGAAAAATGGGAGAACAAGAGAGAATAAGTAAACAATGAGCAAGAAGGTATCAAAATGGAATTGTCATCTGAGATTATGTTCCTCAAACAGCTCTATTCTCTTGTATGTCATTTTGGAAAATTGGAGGGAAGAAGAAAGTTCTTGCTTCCTGGACATCTAGGCATTAAGAGATTAATGGGAAAATGAAGGGACATTTATGGTTGAAACAGAACCCTCTTTGATGTTCTCCTTTGAGATACTAAGAGAAATAGGATCAGAAAAGCATTCTACTAACTGACCAGGCTGGTTCCTACAGTAATGCAGTGATTGGACAAAGATTAATCTCCTGCGATGTTGATGCATTTTCAGTGTCATGAAACATCTTAGAAAAATGGAAAAGTTGGAAAGAATGTACTTCCATACTTTTTAAATCAAAAAAATAAAGTTTTGGGATACATCTTCATAAAATTAAATACTAATGTTCAAGAATTATTGCTAAATAGTTCTAAATGTAACTGAGTTCATCTGATTTATGTTAAAGTTGCTAATTTTCATAGTGCAGTATAAATAGGTCCTTGCTTAGTTAACTTGGCTGTTTTTCCTTGTAATGAACATCTGGTTAAATTCTTATATAGCACTGTGAAGGAATTATGTTCTTTGGAGGTATAGCTCTAAGAGTCCATTTGACACTTGGAACACTCTATAACCTGCCAAAAGATGCTCTGATAACTTCCAAATTTGAGACTCACTTTGTCAGACGTGTTGGCAAGAGGTCTACATTCATGGGGTAGCACTTTTAGAAGTAGGACCCATTAGTCAATTTGGAAGATTGTGAATTTTTGTTGGAACAATGAAGTTGAGTTCTAAACCCTTTCGCCACATGTTATAAATATTAACAATGAAGGTAATGTGGGTGGTGGAGATGTCTTCTGAAATGGGGATTTCAATAGTGGCTCAGATGATAATAAAGTCATTCACTGAGAAATAGAACAGGAGGTTGCTTTAAATTTTATACTTGCCTTATTTCTCATGAAGGAAAAAGGAGTAAGAGACTTCATAGTAATCAAGTTTATAGTCAATACTAATGGATATAATGGGTTAGGCCAAATTACACAGGTATTTACAGTTTGAAAAACTGTACATTGAGGAGGTACATTGCTTCGTAGCTAAGCAGGCAAGCGTTATGGTCAGATTCTCTGGGCTTCAGCAATAGTCTTGCCACTGATAAGCTATTGAACTTGAAGCATGCAGAAATTAAACAATTTGCCTAATTTTCTCACCCTAGTGATTAATCATAGACTAGAGGTAATAATAGGACTGAACTCATAAAATAGTTGTAAAGATTTTTTTTTGTTCTTGGCACAATATCTGGGGGAAAAACATGAAGTGCTCAGTAAATATTAGTTGTTGCTATTACTGTTTTTGAAGAGAAAAAATTACATGAACAAATTTATTCACTCAGGAAGAAAAAGAAAAATAATTGGTTAGAATTCTATAGTATCTTTCAGGTACTGGGAAAGACTGTGAGGGAAATGAGTGAATTTCCACAGTTATGTGACCTTAGTCAATTATTTCTTAAATGCAAATCTTATTTATACTCCTTCACATGTTGGCTAATGGGTTTAACTCCTTTTATACCATTCCTTGAATAGATGCTGGGCTAAAACATCTCTTCTACCTTGTTGGACATGGAAGATCCTCTAGTGTCCCCTTCATTTTATTATTGAACAAAATTATTCCAATGAGAAAGATGTTCCATGAGCACAAGAAGCATTGGTGGCTCCAGAGTATCTTGCCTTTGCCACTTGGCTGGTATCATGGGGTACCACACTGATGCAGCAGTCAGGAACAGCAGAACACAGCCCCAAATTTGCTGACTATAAGAAGAGAATACATTGTGGATGAGTTTGTCATCTGCTCATCTGCAGAGGTAAGCCCTCTGGCTAGAGTCTGAGTTGTGTGTTGCCCATGGAGCTAGTATATTTCCAAGTTTTTATATAGGTAATGCAAAATTTTCAACCAAGGGCCCTGGACCTTCTCCCTGAGTCTTGTCAAAGTCATCAGGGTGTTTAGTTATATTTTGTTTCGTTTTGTTTTCAGAGAATGTATCTACTCAATACATGTATATTACATATTGAAAGGGATTACTGCCTTAACATTAAGGGATGGTAGTGATTTACCTGAATTCTAGAAAAATATTGAGAAGCTAATTTATCAGGATGTCAGCACTGACTGCAAGATGGTCCCTCCTGTCCTCTTTGAGAACTATTGCTGGAAATGGAGTTGGGTAGCACAGGTTATCACCCCTTGGTGGTACTCCCCCTTAGTGTAACATTGACACTATACTCAGCAAGCTGCCTTTTAAATGTAATTTAGATGCCGGTGTAACTTTTCTTTTAAAGGAAAGAATGATCTGATCATGCTAAGGAGCCACTCTGCCTTTAGGAGTTAAGTTTATCCCTGTAATAAACCAGTGTTTTAAATCAGTTTCCCATCAATCTCTAGAAGTCAATTGCCCTGGGTCAGTAGAAAAACAACAACACATAAAACATTGCAGAGCTGGACCCAGCATGGGCTATAGTGGACCTTTTCCATATTTTCAAGATACAGCAAGCAAGGTCATACAGTCTTGCATAGTTGGCACCACTGTTTGACCTTGTTCACCTGCCACAAGCAACAAGAAGATCAGGGAAATCAAGTCTCTCTTTCTTCCACCTTCTATCTACAGAGACATATATTACAGAGACACATTCCCTACCTTTTCCTTCTTCACAAACTGTCAGAGAATGGGAGGAAAGTAATTAGATTGACTAAGGAATTAGAAAGTATAACAACTGAGATCCAGTGAGCTTCCCTAATCTCAGCCCCAATTACAACACTTGATTTGTTCTCTACATATTTTCTTGGCCCTGATCCAATTCTATTAAAAACTGAAGGTGAGTTTTTATTTCTTACATCTCAAATTCTTGGCAAATATCCAGAGAAGTACACTATCAAAAAGTAGTCTCTGTATTTGTTTAAAGCCTGTCTTCCTTAGGGGGGCGATGCAGGCTGCCTGCTAAGGAGATATGTCTGATAGCTACAGAAAGCTGAAAATGTACGATAAAAGCATGGCTAACATTGATACTTGTTCTCATCCCCACGCTGGTTGTCACTTAACAGTTTGAATTTTAATGTGGTTACACAAATTCTTATCCAAGAAGAGATAAACTGACCGCCAAAGTTGTTAGAGCGCAGATAACAAAAAAATTTTAATTAGACATATCCTGTTTGTTCTCATAAAGTCTAAAAAATACCAAACCATTTTTCCCTTTCCCGTGTAACTTAATTCACTGAGAAATATTATTAAAGAAAATCCATATATCTTTTGAAAACCAGTTTTAAATGAGTAATACTTTTCCTTCGCTTAAAAAAAAAAAAAAGCACCAACCAAACAAAACCTTGACGTGCCAACCCTTCCCCGAAAGAGCCTGCCCTCTGCTTTACCTGGGGAAAGAACTGCAAAGCCTTGTGCGCCAGCCCAGGAAATGCCCTCAGGCCCCAAACCTGCAGTCTCAGAAACCACTAACAAGGTGATTTCTTTTCACTGACACTCCCTTACCCTTCGCCAGAAATGTAAGGAAGATGAGCTACCTCATAACCTCCTGGCTACCTTTGCTCCTCCTGAAGTCACAAGTTCCTTGTTTATCTTTTCTTTTTGAACCCTGGGAAAATTATATCAAGGTGATTTGGTCTGCCAAAAGTTTATGCACTTAGGAACTGGCGCTGTGACAAATGCCTGCGGAGAAGAGAAAAGATTTCTGTGTTTCTTAGTGTTATTTTCTCCCTTGAGATGTTTCCAGAGACTTGAAAGGAGGGCTGGACTGAGGAACTGATTCAAGTTGCTCGTACTGAAACTGAAAGTCGGCGTGAACAACCAGCTCGCTCTGCCTCTCCCTCTGGCCCAGCGGCCCAGGTAACTGGGATCACTTGTCAAAGAAATCAGAGCTGGAACCCCCCAGAGCAGCCCTCAGACCCTTTTACCTGGCAAGGGGGGAACTGTCCCCTACGGCCTCCGTTGTTTAGTCTGCTTAAATGTTAAAAACGTGCTTCAGGAAGAGAGTGCTCCAAATTTCCTTTGAGAGTTTTTTCCCTAGATGAGAACTTGGAAAACTTGTTCAGCTAATAAGTTGAAGGTTTCTTTGGGTTAGGCTCATCCCATTATTTTGAGAAGTCCTTGCCTCCTCTGTGCTTTGCGGTCTCATGAAATTATTCAGTTCTCCAGTTTCTCCACATCTGAAGGTGGGGATTGTATCATCATTCAAATACGGTTTGGAAGAGACTAGAGAGCTGGGGCCATGGAGAGTGTTTAACCCATCCTCTCCATGCCTAGTTACGTATGTGTGGCTGCAACATTTCTTCAGAAAACTCCAGTTTTTCCAAAATCTGGAATCTTGAAGTTGTCTTGCTGTGCTATGGAAATGCTGTGCCCAGAACCTAGGGACTAATCTGCGCCCTGCGGCCTATGCTGGGCCCTGAGCCTAATGGGACTGTCTGATGTGACTGCTTGACCAAACGGAGAAGGTCAATAACGTTTTCAGGGGGCGCTAACCTCCACATCCAAGGCTGTTCTCTGACTTTTCTTACTCGCTCCCCCAGGTTTCATTGACATCACTCCACGGCAGCTCTGTCTAGGGCTCTTACCTTCATTCGTCATCCCTAAAATTGTCACTTGGGAAATCATTTGCTAAACTAATGCAACTTCTGAGCTGTTGGCTCAGCACCCCTTCTCCTGGCTACCCCAGGGCATCAGAGTTAACAGTGCATACCGCCTTTAAATTGAAGGAGGACTTTTCCAACTCCAGAATTCCAGATTCTTGGAATTTCTCCCTTGTGGAGATATTGAGGAGAAGGGGGCTTATCAGAACACTTCAAAGGGCATACCATATAAATGAAATGATAGACAACATCTGAGAGCCAGCCGATATATTTATTTAACTTAATCTTTACTTCTCTGCCCCTGTTTTGCAGTACCGTTATCGTTCCTATTTTATGATAAAGTAAACTAAGTCTTGGGGAGTTTCAGTAACTTGCCCAACTCAGAGATGGAATTGGGTTTGCACTTATGCAATCTGACTCCAATGTCTATGTTTGTGCTAGTGGTGGTAATGGTGGTGGCACTAATCATAGCCGTGAGCATTTATGGAGGGTTCATGTACCAGGCATTGTGATAAGTCCTTCATATGTGTTGTCTTACTTAATCCTCACCACCCCATGAAGTAGGTAGTTTTAATATATACTCACTTTTTTATGTACAAGGAAAATAAAGCACAGAGAGGCAAAGTTTACATCCCTTTAAAGTTATGTCATTCAAGGTTATATGATTTAGTAAGCTGCAGAGTTGTGGATTTAAACTCAAGCAAACTGACTCTCGAGTCTGTGTTTTCCCTACATCCCTGCCCTCCTTGATGACTCCATTCTTTTCTTCATAGAGACAGAAGTGTCCCCGCCGTCACAGTGGCTGTTATGACATGCGGGCCTTCGGACACTGCTTTAGAAACGGATTCACTCATACCTTACCCAGGAACTCCTGAACCTGCTGAGGACGGAGTTGGCACCCACAGGAGGCAGGAAGATGACAGAGTGAAATTCCAGTCTCGCTTGTCCATTCCCAGTATCCTCTCTGTGCTCTCTTATGTAATTACCTATATTCCAGGTAGAACCAAGTTCATCTCCCTTTAGTTTCTTGTCCCCCACTACATATGTAAGACAACTGATCTCAAAGCCAACCCAATGCAGTCCTTAAAAAGGTCCTCTGAATTGACATGCCATTGGGCAATGCTTAGAAGGAAGAGTTTAGTTCCAAACAGAAAAGAGAGAGCAAGAGCATAGCATGGAAGATTCTAGCCTAAAAGCTGGGATATAGATACCAGGTGTCCATATTCCAAGGGAACAGGAAACAACTTAGAAGAACCATTGGCCTGAGG
This sequence comes from Desmodus rotundus, assembly GCF_022682495.2. Lineage (NCBI taxonomy): Eukaryota > Metazoa > Chordata > Mammalia > Chiroptera > Phyllostomidae > Desmodus > Desmodus rotundus. Next base: position 34,759,289 of record NC_071394.1, on the reverse strand, counting down.
AGAAAAGGAGCCAGGCAGATACCCCTCAGTAACAAAGCTTGGCAATTAGTTGGGAAGATGAGGTGACAATTCTGAGAACAGCCTTGTGTACTTACAGGACCATAAGTAAAAATTGAAAGAACTCTTACTCATAATCTGTAGCATAAACAACACTGCACGACATTCACTCTTAGAGATGAAAGAGGCATTTTTCCGCATCTCCCCATTTCCCAGGCATTTAGCATTCCCGAGTTCACTGTGTTCCCGTGGCCAAAGTGGTTACTTCAGGGATGACCGCAGAATCCAACTGGAACAAGCCCCTGGTCTTTTGCAAAAGCAAATGGCAGGAAGGAAAGCTTATTTCCCCAGAGATTTAACTATGGGAGGATATAATTTCTTGCTCCTGGCGACCATCTTTTCATCACAGCACGTCTGCGAATGAAGCCATCACGAAGGACGGCAGGTCTGAGAGATGGGGAGAGACATCATTTGAGCCTCTGGATTAATATCCCTTCCTGCTTAAACCAGTCAGATTTGGATTTTCTGAATTGTGCCACCCAAACTTTCCACGTTGGGATTGGTCATGATGGATTGGGTCATTTTTAACTTTCTATTTGTCAGGAAAAGCCTCTCTGAGCATCTGGAGGTCTGAGGATCAAGGTGTTAACAGCGCACCATTTCCCCAGGATGGGATTAGAGGTGATTTTTTTAAAAGAAACAATTATTTCTTTGTTAATGGAAAAATATTATATATACCAATTTCAGCATTTGCTAATATTGTGTGACGGTCAACTGATCACACTGCCTCTTTGTCTGCCGCCGCTCAGAATTGGAGGCATGGCATTTATTCCCCAACTCACAGGGATAATTTGTGAGAGCTCACAGATGTGCTTCTGCGTGTATGCACACCTCATTTGTCTTCCTCCTATGAGGTGAGGTTCAGTCTTCTTTCCTGTAACTTGGTTTAGCATCTTTCTTAACCCGACATGTTTCCAAATTCTCTAATCTTTGAGGTCAATTGCGGAGTTATTTGTCAAATAAAATAATGAATTTATTGCGATATTTGCAAGCTGGGAGATGATGACTAATAGCTTCCAGAAGTAAGATGGTATTCTCCAAAGAAACTGGAGTGAGAAGGAACCAAGCGTGTGACCAGATTTGTTTTCCTGGCCTAGTTATCTTCTGCTCTCACACACACTCACACCATTCACGCCAGGGGCAGAAGGGGAAGCTTTATTTGAATAAAAGTCCCTCAGGTGAGTGGGAGACTCCACTTAAACCTAAGGTCACATTTGTCCTCTATTTGGCTGCTGTACTTCTGGGCAGGAGCAAGAATTGTGCACGAGGGGGAGATGAGGGGGAGACGAGGGGGAAGCGCGGGGGCCCTTCAATGACTGAATTTACTAGCGACTCTGAATTGGCTTCCTGTATTTCATCTTGGGGAAAAAAAGAGTTCAGAGTAAGTGACAAAAAGAAACAAAAACAAAAAACTACTGGCTTTTTGAATACCCTCAGGGGAAGGTTTCTAACATTTCAAAAAGTCTTTCAAACTGAAGCTTATAAAGAATGTGTGCTGCTCTCCCGTGCTCTGCACATGGATCCTTTCAGCATGGGGTGCATGTGGACTCAGTGCTCCCGTAGCTGGGCCTCCTCATTGAGCACGGGTCCCTAGGTGGATCATGCCAGCTATTGAAGTCCAGCTGCCACTGCACAGCCCAGCGCTTCGTGCCAACAGTGCTGGGTTGTATACTTAACATCTGTTAGGAGGATAGACCTCAGGTTGTGCTGTTATCACAAAATAATAATAAGAGGGTGGGAGGGAAGTTTGGGAGGCGATGGATGGGTTTATGGCACAGACTGTGGTGATAGCTTCCTGGGTGAAGATCAATCTCCAAAATCATCCAGTTCTATACGTAAACTATATGCAGTATTTTTTGTATGTAAAAAATAATCAAACTGGCCCACACACTCACACCATTCACGCCAGGGGCAGAAGGGGAAGCTTTATTTGAATAAAAGTCTCTCAGGTGAGTGGGAGACTCCACTTAAACCTAAGGTCACATTTGTTTTCTTTTTTTCTTATTTTCTTTTTCGGTTCTCAAAACAGGGAGAGTTACAGTTGCTCCGAATCTACTAACCGGCGCGTCCCCCTAGCAGCACGTGGGAGGAGTGGATGCGCTTCTCTCAGCAGGCGCGGGTGTGGCTTCCCTCTCGGCCGCCTTACACCGGCCATTCGCATGCTATTGATAATTTGCTTTCAAGTGTTGGTAACTTCATAACAATCTTCTATTATTTTTATGATGAAACTTTAGACATATCTTTAGACGTAGTATCTTTAGAGTTAAAAGTGCATAGAATGGTGCAATGCACCACCATATACCCGTTGTTGAGATTTAACACATATTTGCTTTATTTTTTGAAGTATTTGAAAGTGAGTCCCAAACCTATAACACTCTAGTCCTAAATATTTATGTCTATGTGTATCTCTAAAATACTTCTTCTGTAACAGCACTAGTGTCATTACAATATATAAAAATGAATAATTCTTACTAGGAAAGATAAATGATATGTTCTTTAAACTTTATGTAACAGTGAAAACATTTTACATGTTAAGTTTCAGAATTTGTATCCAGCATCATCTAGAAATTAATGTCATTGTTAATAGACAATACTTTTGCTTTTTATTTTTGGTGAAACCTTGATGTCACACACGGAATAGAAGATTTCTTGCGTTCCCTCGTAGAGGTTTTCTTGAAAAGCTCCTTGAATGAATCTGTGTCAGTTTGCACGCTACGTTCTTTAGCATAATGTTTTCTTGTTCAAAATACATGTGCTTTTGGCGCCATGAATAATCATTTAATTCCTTTATTTTATTTTATTTTGTTGTAGGACTTGATGGCTTACTATGAGAACAGCTGAGTCTCCTCTCGTGCTATACTCCTGGTGCACATGAGAACAGATGACATATAAAACTGTTTCTGTTCTATGGGGTTTAAGCCACTAATGTTTTAGATGGTCAAGTATAAGAACTACAGTGTTAGACTTTCATAGAAGGTCTATCTAAGGACCTTGTTAGGAGCTATGTGTTTTCAGAGTGTCTTTCAATGCTTTAAAAGGAAAGCTACTGAAAGGCGACCAATACAAAAGGTCATCTTGGACACTGGGAAAGAGCCCTAGAATTTGCATAAAAGGCATGTGTTGAGTTCCAGCTTGTATCTTATACAACCTACAGACCAGCCAATTTTCTTTGAGTCCCAGTTTCTCAATTTGTTATTGGAGAAAATCACAAAGTTGTAGGGATTATATAATTTTATATATATAAAGCATATTGAAAAGTATAATACTCTTTATTAACATAAAATGATAGGGGTGTATTATGGTCTAACTGTGACCTCCCCCAAATTTATGTTGAAGCCTTGACTCCCAATGCGACTATATTTGGAGCCAGGGCTTTAAGGAAGTGATTCAAGTTCAACAAATGTGTAAGGTTGGGGTCCTAATCTAATAGGATTGGTGGCCTTAGAAGAAGAGGAAGATCTCTCTCTTTCTTGGCACACGCATTGAGGAAAGGCCTTGGGATGATGCAGCGAGACGGTGGTCACCTGCAAGCCGGGAAGATAGGTCTCGCCAGAACCCAGCCATACTGCCGCTTTGATCTCAGAGTTCCAGCTTCCAGAACTGTGAGAAAATACCTTTCTGTTGTTTAACACACAGAGTCTGTGGTATTTTGTTGTGGCAGCTCAGGTTGACTAGTACAGGGTATAAGAAAAGAACACATTCTATGCACGGTGCCCTCCTTCATTCACCTAAAAGAAGATCAGGAGAATGGGTTTACTTTGTCGGAGGAGGACGGCAGGTTAGACATGATGTAGCATGTGGAGAGAGAGCATCGGTCTGGAATGATGGTACTGTGCCTCCGATGTTCACTCTGTCATCTGTCTGTGTGACCTTGGGTAAGTCATGAAGATTAAAAGACTTTGGGATCTTAAGTCTTCTCGTTTCTAAAAGTAAGAGATTTTAACAAAATGTTTTTCAACGTCTTTCTTCCCTTAGAGGTTTGTTTGAGCTCCATGCTCTTTTTTCCCCTTCCTCTGATGAAACGATGAAACAGCCGAGAGAAAACAGCCAGAAGGTTTGTGGAGGTTACACTTTAAACTTTGCTGGTCTTGAATAACATGCTATTTACTGTACCTGGAAGTAGACTTGATAATTTCTCTCTGAAGTTCTGCATAGCCACCAGGTTTTCTGATACCTGGTTTTAATTTTAAACAGTTTATAGATAGAGATAATTGATTTTTCAATTTAATAAGTAGAAGCTGTAGTGAGACTAATAATCCAAGAAAAAGTAGGCTAAACCTTGCTTTACACTTCGAGGAAATGCTTGTTTTGAGCTGGGCCTTACCATAGTGATTTCAACACACACACACACACACACACACACACAATAGTGGGTTGAAAGGTGGCTCCTCAAAAGATATGTCCACCTGGAACCTGTGAACGTGACTTCACTTAGGACAATGGTTTTTGCAGATAGAATTAAGGATTTTTAAATGAGATTATCCTGGATTATCCAGGTGCACCCTAATTCCAATGACAAATGTCTTATAAGAGACACAAAAAGAGAAGCCGTAGAAGGGCACAAGGCCATGTGAAGACAGAGGCAAAGATTGGAATTTGCAGCCACAAGCCAAAGAACACCTGCAGCCATCAGAAGCTGGAAGAGGCCAGGAAGGAGACTCCCCCAGTGACTTCAGAGGGAGCACGGCCCAGCTGACATCCTGACTTTGGACTTCTGCCTCCAGAACCGTAAGAGAATTAATTTTTATTATTTTAAGCCACCTCGTTAGTAGTAACTCATCGTGACAGCCCTAGGAAACTAATATACATACTCCCTTTTCCCCTATACTTTTATTATATACCATTTCCCAGTAGAAACATTAACTAGGTTTAAATAATTTTGCATCTTATGGAAGACAGGCCTATTTCCAGATTCAAATACCTAAGTTATGGACGATTCCTGCACTGAAGGGTGAATGGTTATTAGCGGCCAATATGTTTTGGTTGATTATGGAGGGGAATCTTCTAGGTAATGAATTAGCTCAGTTTGAAAGATGGAAAGACAGTGGTAATATTGAGGGAGAGAAGTTATTTTAGTGTCAACATAATTTTTCAACCTCGGCACTGAGATCCGGGGCCTGATAATTCTTTATTGTGGTGACTGTCTTGTGCATTGGAGGGTGTTCAGAAGCATCCCTGCACTAGATGCCAGCACTGCTCCTCCGTGTGCCAGTTGTGACAACTAAAAATGTCCCTACACATTGTCACCTGTCCCCGGGAGGAGGGGAACCTTACACCTGCTGTGAACTACTGGTTTGAAAGACGACACAAGTATAGACTCTGTGATAAGGATGAGAAAACTGCGTGTGAGAAATACCGAGCAATACATGAAAATCCACAAGGATTTCCTACGGAAAGCCATTTTCCTAATCATAGCAAGTGACTCTCCTTTAAAACAAAAGTGGATTTAGGTAGAAACATCTGTCATATTCGCAATTCTCGCCCTGACGATTTTTAATGTCAAAGAGGATCATCCTGTGACAGAAGAAAGATCTTTCTTCAGAGTGGAAAATGATATATATGTACCTATATGTGTGTCCCTTTATAACAGGTATACACATGTGTATCTATGTGTGTGTGTGTATCACCATGTGTGTATACATGTGTGCATATGTTTAAATGCTGGTTAATAAAGAGGGCTGCAGGGCTTAATAAACGCCTCTGTCTTGCTTGGGAATTCTGAAGTTTCAGGGCATAATGAGTCATTCCTGATGACAATGAAGCAGAGTAACAGCCTTTGAAGAGACACTTTTTTCAGAAAGGTCTACAAGTCACATTGTTCTAAGTGAATAATAATGTAGCTATTATTTTCAAAAGCCCTCATTTCTCTCACAAATAAGATTCACCCAGTTAATAGGACAAAAGAATTCTGTTCTGTTATTTTGCTCTTTACAAAGTGCTTATTACCTATTAGGAACTTTGTGATCTTCAGCATGCAACCCAGTGAGTCACGCAGCCGAGAACCCTCGATTTGCCTTCAAACACAGTTGTCTAATGTGTTTGTGACATGTATAATTACAGTGCATGCATCTTTCTAAAGATACACTTGTGGTAAGCTGGGGTTTTTCCACTTCTAGAAAAATGTTCACATGCAGCAAAAAAGTGTCCTTTGGCAATCCCAAAATTCTTCTTTAGCTAGAGAAATATTTATCTTTACCTTTAAAATACACATTTCAAAGGACACAGACAGAGACTGAAAGTTGCTAAGAGCGGTTTCCTGGCTTGGGACTCGGACTGAACTGGCTGGCCCAACAGTTCACTGAGATCACATTAGAACGACAGCACTTCCCCGAGTCGTCAGGAATCATGAGATAAGCTCTGGAAGCAAGTCAGGGATTTTTGTGGAGAAACTCCTGTGGTCTCGCGGAGCAAGAGAAATTGTAGGGAGTATCTTCTTGAAATTGCTTTTTAAAATGGAGGTTCATAAATCACAAGGGTTTCACAGATTGTCTACAGATGTTAAAAGTACTCTAGTTTAATTGACAAAAAGGTAAATTAGCATAGGGATGTAGAAGGAGGCCAACAAAGAGCTAAAAGGTTTCCTTGCACAGGGTTATTTCCCCTTTGGAGAAAAATATGTTCTGGCAATTAGAGTATTCTGTTTCTGCTGATGGCACATTCTCATTTTGTCAATTATTCGCAGCCTACTTGCAGTGGGGGCAGTGTAGTCACCCGAGGCTGTAGCCCAGTCTGGAGCTGCCTCCCACAAACACGAAGTTTGAGAAATACCCCTGTTGACTGAAATAATTTGTAAGAAGCCCGGTTCTGGCTACAGAACACACTGGTAGGCTTTGCGAGGAAATGGCACCTGCTCCTGGCCTGTAGCCCGAGGCAACATGATTCGCCCCTTCAGGGCCAGGATGTCAACCGCTGTATGGATGTTGATGGCGTGGGCTGGGTTTTTCCACAGTTAAGTGGGACAAGAACTCATTCCTTACGTACACTTTTGCTTGTACAAGTGCTGGGATTTGCCCACACGAGCAACTCCAAACCCAAATATGTAAGTCTCATTTGTGGTTACTAGGATGGAAGCTGATGGAAAATTTGACTGTAAGTACAGAAAAAGTCATGTGAAAAAAAATCCTCTGGTAGATAAATCAGGAAATAATTTTAAAAACATATTGTGTAACCAACACTTGTGTCCTTAGTTTTCAGAGCAGCCTGCCAGAGGTGAGGGGGACAACCCCTCTACCACCACCACCTCTGTGATCTGAATTCTTGCAGTAGAATCACTGGCCTCTTAGGCCTGAGTCCCTGCCAGGGCTGGGGGAGACCCCTCTCTCTTTACCCATCATGACCGCTCTCTCGGGCACTGTAGGGTCTCTGCCTCGGCCTCTCATTTCAGTGGCTCTCGTCTCACCTCAGCTCCAGAGGCTACTTTTGCTAACGTTGGGGCAAGGCCCTTCCACGGGGGTGGGTGTGTTCCTTCCCAGTGGAAGCCCTGTTGGGCCCCTAAAAACTGTCCTGCTGCCCCCAACTCATTCAACAATAAAGATAGGGTTTTTTTTTTTTTTTTTTTTAACCTTTTGACAGGGCCAGCTACTGTTTGTCTTATCTTACGAATTAGATAAAAGATTTTAAAAGATTATGATACATATAATAAGATACCATTTCTCTCAATCTTATAAAAGACTGTGCCTGTACTCATGTTTAGAAAACTTTGCTATTTTATCAAACTAACAAAGCCTAAAGCAAAATCGTGTGTTAGAGTACAAACTCTGTATCTCAACCCCCAACCAGGAGGCTTTTCTGGAAATTCTGGAACGTGTTTTTTTTGGAGTGGCTTGAGTTTGAGTTGTGTTTTCAGCTTCTCGCTAACCATTCTCTAAGGGAATACGTGACTGACTTCCTAGGAGGATGCCCCTGCCACCTCCACCCTCAGTCATAGGTCTGGAATTCAAACCCAGGTCTCTCAACAGGGTATGTGCTGTATTTGCTTCCAGAGTCCCCCTCCATCTAACCTGCATGTGCCAGTCACTGCTCTCCACTTTGAGAATAAAAGTTAGCTGTTTTTCACTGTTTACTTCTCTTCCTTTTTTATTTTCTTCTTCCACACTTTGAAATGGAAATCTCATCCTTAAGAGAGGACATAGGGTGGAGGGATGTGGAGTTTGTTTTCTGGAGGCTGACTCGGTGCTTTATTTTTTATGTTTTAAGTATGTGTTATTGATTTTGCTATTACACCTGTCCCATTTTTTCCTTCCCTTTATTCCCCTCCACCCTGTACCCTCCTTCCACCAGCATTCCCCACCCACCTTAGCTCATGCCCATGGGTTGTACATATAAATTCTTTAGCTTCTCCATCTCCTATACTATTCTTAACCTCATTCTATCTATTTTGTGCCTACCTTTTATGCTACTTATTCTCTGTACCTTTTCCCCCCATTCTCCTCGTCCTCCTCCCCGCTGATAACCCTCCATGTGATCTCCACTTCTGTGATTCTCTTACTATTCTAGTTGTTTGCTTAGGTTTTTTTTTTTTAGGCTTGGTTGTTGATAGCTGTGAGTTTGTTGTCATTTTACTGTTCATATTTTTGATCTTCTTTTTCTTAGACAAGTCCCTTTAATATTTCATATAGTAGGGGCTTGGTGATGATGAACTCCTTTAACTTGACCTTATCTGGGAAGCACTTTCCCTGTCCTTCCATTCTAAATGATAGCTTTGCTGGATAGAGTAATCTTGGATGTAGGTCCTTGCCTTTCATGACTTGGAATACTTCTTGCCAGCCCCTTCTTGCCTGCAAGATTTCTTTTGAGAAATCAGCTGATAGTCTTATGGGAACTCCTTTGTAGGTAACTGTTTCCTTTTCTCTTGATGCTTTTAAGATTCTCTCCTTATCTTTAATCTTGGCTAATGTAATTATGATGTTCCTTGGTGTGTTCCTCCTTGGGTCCAAGTTCTTTGGGACTCTCTGAGCTTCCTGGACTTCCTGAAAGTCTATTTCCTTCACCAGATTGGAGAAGTTCTCTGTCATTATTTGTTCAAATAAGTTTTCCATTTCTTTTTCTACCTCTTCTACCTCTGGCTCCCTTATTATTCAGATATTGGAACATTTAAAGTTGCCCCAGAGGTTCCTAAGCCTCTCCTCATTTTTTGTATTCGTTTCTTTATTCTGTTCCAGTTGAATATTTATTTCTTCCTTCTGCTCCAAATCATCAATTTGGGTCCTGATTTCCTTCCCTTCACTGTTTGTTCCCTGTATATTTTTCTTTATTTCACTTTTCACAGACCACTTTCCCCTCTATTTTGCAACCATAAACAACCATTTCTGTGAGCATCCTGATTAGCAGTGTTTTGAACTGTGCATCTGATAGGTTGGCTGTCTCTTTGTTACTTAGTTGTTTTTCTGGAGTTTTATGTGTTCTTTCATTTGAACCATATTTCTTTGTCTCAGCACTCCTGTTACATTGTAAGGGGAGGAGCCTTAGGTATTCACCAGGGTGGGGGAACCTATGTCACTGCGTTGTGGTGCTGTGCGTGGAGGGTAGGGGTCCAAGAGGGAACAAAATGCCACTTGCTCAGTTCTCAGCTGGCTTTCAGTCACTTCCCCACTACCCACAAGCAAATTGGGCCCTTCTGGTGCCGATTCCCAAGTGGGTGGACTTTTGTACATTCTAGGACCCTGTGGGTCTCTCCAACAAACTCTCCTGTAAGGCTGGGAGTTTTCCTGCCACTGCAACACCCATGGATTTTTACAGCCAGAGGTTTTTGAGACTTTATTTCCTCACACTGGAACCCTGGGTTGCACAGTCTGTCTCGCTCCCCAGTTGTTCCTCCCAGTTTATCCACACATGAATGTGGGTCCCCCCAGTCCTCCAACCACCACCTTGCCATGTGTTCTCTCTGCTTTGGCTGCCCATCTCTGCTGTTTCCACCCCTCCTACCAGTTTGGTGGTTGTTGGACTTCCATACAGTTCAATTTTCTGGCAGTTCTGGTTGCTTTTTATTTTTACATTTATTGTTGTCCTCTTTTTGGTTGTGTGAGGAGGCGAAGTATATCTATCTACACCTCCATTTTGTCTGAAAGACCTGACTCGTTCCTTTAAAATCTCCACTTTTCACTACAGCTGCCACTTACTCTCTAGGTCTCAGAGTGGTGGAGGATTATGTTACCTTACTGATGTGGGGGCTAAAATAATTTACTCATGTAAAGCATGAAGCACAGTCCATGCTAGGCAAAGAGAGAGCTACTGCATCCCATCATCATGGTCACCATTAAAGAGTTGAATTACATTTTTGATGTCATATTGATGAAGGGCTTTTAAAAATGGCTGAGGTGAGAAGAGGAGGAGATGGGTGGTAAGCATGCCTCATTTCTACACAGCATATTTTTTCCTTCTTCATCTTGGTCTTTCTTGAATTAGAAGGTCTTCCTAAACCTGTTGGTGGCTATAGTAACTGTGGTAGAGCAGATTCCACCAGTGGAGAGTGGTTTTTTACGTATATTTTGAATCCACAGATCTTATAAAATACTCGGACCAGTGAATTGGAGCTGCCTCCATATTCTTTATTTCTAGAGATACATTCCATCTTCAAAATGGAAACTTGGGGAATAAAAAAGGTCATCTAATCACTTTATAATCACTTCTCTTTTCCTTTTAATTTCTTGTCTTTTATACAAAGTCTTTATGGAAATTCTTAAAGCTTTAAAATGCTTATTAAGTCCCAATGAGAATTTTTTACAGTTATCTCTAACACTATCACAGAACATGGTATCATGGGAATGGGAGCACTATCAGTGAACTCTTCAGTTTTTGTCTTGCCACAGATATTTTATAATATTAATATTTTATAAAATTAATATTACAATATTATTTTTTCTAGATGTGATTATAAGAGAAATATTAGAAATATTTAGATTTTAATTAGTTAATTTTCCTAAAATATTGGTTAAATTTGTGAGCAGTAATCATAAAGATTAGTAGAAATTTCTCAGTGCTGGTAAGCCATGCGTTTGCCCTGAGCATGGCACCTAACCTCTACTTGTTCTCGCCATGGAAGCACCTGAACTGTACTCTTAAGATTAATATTCTCATTTCTTTCATTGGATAAATGGTTGGCTTTGGGAGAAAAGGGATCAGATAGTATTTCCTTCTAGATACTTTAATACGATCCTTCCAGGGAACTTTACGTTTAAACATTTGAGCTTGGTAAGCCAAAGAAAGGGATCTGTAGCAGTAGAATGGTGAAGGAATCGTCAGATATGCACCTTGCACTCTGTGCAAGTGAGGAGTTCCATTGCTGTGAGTAATAGGGATGCCACATCCACCCTCCTCCCTCAGAAAAACCCAATGGCTTAAATAAATGAGGGGTGAATTCTATCTCATGCAAAGGCAGAGTGGAGATAGGCAGTTTGGGGCTAACATGGCAACTTCATGATAAATCTAGCACTCTACCGTCTTCAAGATGTGTCTCTTGTCCTCCCGCTCCCAAGATGGCATCTAGAGCCCAAGCTAATCTGTGCACAAGTCAGGTGGAAGAGGGGGAAGGGAAAAGGCCAAAAGAACATGTCCCAGTTTGATAGTAACCTACAGAGTTTCTAAAAGCCCTGTGCAGTCCCTTCTGCTTACGCATCACGGCCTGAACTCTAGCTTGTGACCACTCCTAACTATAAAGGAGGCTGGAAAATGCAGCAGATTCTTCAGTTCTTTGTAACTGAGCACATTGCAACCCTAAAAATGGGGTTTTACTGGGAGGGAAGAAGGGGAGAATATTGTCCATTGAAGAGGTATTGACAGCTCTGTATTCTCTTTATACATCATAAAGAAGAGCACATAAATAGCCCAGTTAGAAAGACATTTTATAAAACCGTCAAATCCTAAAATCTCAATGAGAATTTTTCCATGTGTCCTTCCTTCTGTCTATCCCTATTGTAGATCATGGTTCTGTGGGGTTGGGAGGTCTCTCACACAGTAAACTCTTCAGTTTTGAATACGCACAGCAATATTTGAAGCACTTTCCATCACTAGGGCCATTTATGTTTAAACACACTTCTATGGTAAAACATCCAATCTAACAATGTTGAGCATTAAACACCTCCTTAAAACTATTCATATGGTTTACTCTTTAGCTTACAACACAGCTTACACCATCCTCCCACAGAGGCTGTCGAATTGATCACAGCCACCTGTTCCCCCACCCCCACCCTGGTTGAAAGGCTGATGCTGTGTGTTTGCACAGCATCAGCCTTTCAACCAACAGCACTCACTTTGAAGTCACAGCTTGCTAAGCCAGCCTGGTAAAAACAGCAACAATTAAGTTTGTCTCTTTTAACTGAAATATTTGCCTGTGAATTTCTAAGCTAATACAATTTGACACTGACCTGGTTTTTTAGCCTTGATTTTCTGCATTTCAAATTTGTGCTCTTAACTCCTTAGAAGTTCTCTGAACTAGTTTTTCACTATGTAAATGGTGCTACCTTTTCCTCGTAGACCCTGGGCTGTTGTCTTTACCATCCCATTGCCTGTAAGAAAAGTACTGTAAAGTGATTTCCCTGCCACATCAGCTATAAGGTAAATCACTCCTTTATTCTTACCCTCGCTAAATTATCTGCCTTTGGCAAGAGATCACACAGAAACTACAAACGGGTATAACCACGCTGCCTGCAGTCCCACAGGCCTGGCCAGAAACACTTTCTCTTCCAGACCCTATCCCCTTTCATGTAACTCTCTTCTCCGGGAGGCTCACTCTGCTATCGTTTGCATCGTGAGTTTGTCCCTTGTTATTCCCTTCCACTCGTATCATGTCACTCGAATTATTTGAAATACTGAAGTAAAAGAGAAGTTATGAGCAAAGTGTGAAAATAATTTTATCAAAGAGAACCACTGAATGTTTTTGATGTATTTCAGTCAGGTAGACCTTTTCTTGTCTTTTTTTTTTAATTCTTGCATCCATGAATTTGATGTAGTTTCCACAATTACATCGTCTATACCAGATAAATTTAAAATTCACTAAATTCCAGCTTTGATGGAGGATTGAGCTTCAAAATGTGATTGGAGTGAGGCACAGATTAGCAGAATGATTTCCTCTTCTCTACGCATGGAAAAGATTATGCCACATTTAGTAAGTACCTACTGGAATTCTTAACTGCAGTTAAATCATGTTTGTATTTTCCTTTGGGCAGAGGCAGAGTGGTTAAGCCTGCTGAATGATTCCATATAGGTAAAAACTTGGCATGCAGCCTCATAACCTCCGGCAGTGAATCTGAGCTCAGCCACACATTTCTACACATCCCCCAGCATCCCTTGTAATACATTTGAGGGACTAACTTTTAAAGAAGAAGTGGAATTATTCCTTTTTACTCAAGAACTGAACAGAGCTATTAGAAGGAAATCTTCAAGTCCTCTGTGGGATGAAAATAATTCTCCCACTGCAAGACAGTGATGGAAGTTTTGTGATCCAGGAGGAAAGCAGCTGAAAAGGGCTAGAAAAATCATCATGAGTGTTTTTCCACTCCTTTAAGTCATTAAAATTGGCTGAAAATCTTGGAAGTTATTTTTTGTTCAGATGGCTGCTGCCGCCATACATAACCTGTCAACGTAATGGTTCCTGTTATTTCGTGATTTTTCAGAGTGTTATATTGAAGCAAAGTAAGTTTATTCAGAAACTCTAGGGTGCTGATATTTCTACAAGTGTTAATACGCTCGGATGTTCCTTTTCCTGGTGGTATGTTTAAAAGGGAACTTGTTTTGAGGAAGAGCCTTGGAGTTTGATTCTGCATTTGTCAGTCATTTGACCTTGACCCAGTGATATACCTTCTGAGCCTCAGTGTTCTTGCCTGAAAGAATGGGGAAAATCATATCCAAGTTGCAGATTTGGTGAAGCTGTTACACTAAAGGCCCTAGCAGGGTGCTTGGCATACAGTAAGGACTCAATGAGTGCTCATTGCTTCCTCTGTGCTAATGATGTTATATATTTTTTAAAGATTTCATTTATTTATTTTTAGATGGAGTGGGAGGGAGGGAGAAAGGGAGGGAGAGAAACATCAATGTATGGTTGACTCTTGTGTGCCCCCTACTGGGGACCTGGCCTGCAACCCAGGCATGTACCCTGACTGGGAATCGAACCAGAGACCTTTTGGTTCACAGGCTGGAGCTTAATCCACTGAGCCATACCAGCTGGGGCCATGATATTATATTAATTTATTAATAAGATTACTTTATTATTTATAGTGGTACACTGGATTTATAAAGAACTAAAAACAAGTAAGTAAGATGAATGCAACAAAGAAATTCATTTTTAGAAGTTAAATTTGTTGGGGTGACATTGGTTAATAACATTATATAAGTTTCAGGTGTACAATTTTATAACACATCATCTCTATACTACATTGTGTGCTCACCGTTCAGAGTCTAGTCTCCTCCTGTCACCAAGTAAATGAAGAGTTTCTTAGTAGGGACTCTTTATTTTGGCAGTATACGTTTTATTGGCATATATTAGTAGGCATAGTATATCTTCAGGGTTAATTTCCTAATAGTGAAATTACTGAGTCAAAAGGAAAGTACGTTTTTATTTGATAATTCTCAGCAAATTCTTCTCCAAAAAGACTGCCCCAATTTTGATTCCCCTTGAAGATATATGGGAGTACCCAATAATCCATGCCCTGGTCAGAGCTGGATGTTTTCCAAGTTTTAATTTTAGGGCCACTGTGACGGGTAAGGTCATCTATCACACTGACAAATCATCAGCACAGGATTTAACCCTAGAAGTGCTGAGAGACTACCAGGAGCCTAAGTCATGAGAGCTATCTATTTCTTAACATGACTCACTTTCCCCCTTCTATTGGCCTGTACTTTTTTCACTGTTGATTGCTGGGTTTTGAAAATACCCTGCCTTCCTTTTCTTCACCCTTAGCTTCTTATTTTCTTCCAGGTTTTTGCAGAGAGTTTTGTTTCTTAGCCCAAAGAACACAAATGAGGGATGAGCAGACCCTTCTTGCTAAAGAAACTTCTCTGGGCTAGTCTCGTACAAAATCAATAGAGATTGTGATACTCAAAGTTGAGTGTGTGTAAAAATCAGAGCATTGTGGGAAATAAAGACTTGTGTGTTCTCCTCAACAGACTCCTTCTACAGGTCTCGAATGAAGCCTGAACATTTGTTTTTAACAACACCATCAATCAGAGATTTTCAACCTTTTTCATATCATGACACATGAAACGAGTTACTAAAATTCTATAGCACACCAAAAAATGTATTTTTTTACCTATAGGACAAAAATAGGTATACTTTTGATTCATTCACACTGGAAAGCTATCGTTGTGTTGGCTGTTGTCATTTTTTTATTTGAAAGTCTATGGGAAGAGAGATCAGTGCCCCTGACTAGATAGTCAGGTATTGCATATTTTAAAGATTCCTGTGTCACACGGGGGAAAGTCACTGTCATAGATGATGCAGGCAGCCACCAAACCACTCTGTTTTAGGGGTTTGCCAGGACTTACCTAACCAGATCCAGTCTCTCTGAAGATGGCTTTGTACTAAGGAGTGACAAGTAGGCCCTAGACAGACAGTTGAGCTTCCCCAGTTATGTGTACTCTTTGCTTCGGGGCTGTGATACGGATTCTGGGGAAGTGCAGCTAAAGAGTCAACCCTCGATGGCAGTAAAGAAGGTATTTAATTGACTTTGCTTTTGCTCAGTAGCCTGAAAGCAACTCTCCTGTGCTCCTTGGCATGGCAACATCATACATCTTACCCAATGCTCTCTGAACTTCGTTCCACCTGGGCCCTTGTGACCTCTGCTGAATTGACAAAACTCGACGGTATGGGACTGTGGCTTGGTTTGGGGAAGAGAGAGAAGGGGAACCCAGAATGACCTCTTGTTTGTCTTCGAGCTTTCAGCAAGCCTGGCTCTGATGACTTCTGATTCCTTTTGTTTGCCTGATCTGCACCTAGCCCAGTTCCCAGTGCATGGCCTGTGGTCAGTAAGTGTTTGTTGAGTGTTCACATGTGCACACACTCCTTCAGCAGATTTCTGTTGGGAGTCTGACTCTGGGCAGCATTTGGGTCCTGGAGATATAATGGTAAACAAGAGGGACTTGTCCTCACCCTCATGGGGCTTACATTCTAATCGTCAGGTTCACTGACAACTATAGTTCTATCAAGTGTTACAAAGAAGAATGGAGATGTTTTAATGGGAATGTGCAATTTAACTGGGAGATCAGATTTAAAAAAGCATTTCTTCAGAGGATCCAAAACCAAAAAGAAGTAAACAAAAAGGTGATGAATCTCTTTGATCAATATAATAATCTATTTCAGGGTACTTTAAGTCAAGTTGTTTTGAAGAAGAGCTTACCAGATGGACAGTTTGTCTTCTCTAGTAGTTCTATAATGTATGGGGATTCTTAACCACAGGTCTTTGGTTCATTCTTCTAGGCAAGTAGTCATCTTTAGCTTCCTCCCCCTGCAATATCCAGGCATGTGCACAGTTCCCTGTGATTTTTCCAATATCAGAGCTACATTTAAGCCCAAGACATGGCCTCCAGCCAGAGTGTTCATGTGACCACCTTCTGAATATGCTCTAGGAAGCATGATAACTACTGACTAGAATGATGTTCTGGTTTCTCTGAGCAGTGTGCTTTATAGACAGATGTTACCGTCTGTGGCGGATGGCTTATGAACAGCTTGAGCATCATTAGGTGGTTGCTTTTGTGGCTATCTTTCATCACCATATTTAGGGACATCTGCTGTTGGGGATCCTGTGAAATAAATTAATTTGTGATTTGATCAGTCTGCACACTCTCTTTTGCTTCTACTATACAAACGTGTAGTTATTAATATTCATTAATGTACTCCAGTGCTGCTGACACAGTGACATGATTAAAAAGGCTCTCTTATCCTCAGGGAACAGGCTTATAATATGTTCATTATTGGTACCACTGTCAGGGCAAGAGCCCAGAACTGGGTGTGGAGTTGCTAAGTGAAACGTCTCTGGGCTAAACCCATGTAGAATCAGTAAAATCTAGCATTACTCAAACTTGAGTTTGCATAAAAATTGGAGTATTTGTAAGGAATGATGCCTTCTGTCATCATAAAGTGAAATGTTAAGAAGCAATGTGGAGGGATTGAGCAAAAAGGAAAAAGGGCTCAGACATGGACAACAGTGCAGTGATTGCTGGAGGGAGGGGGGTTAAGGGGACTAAATGGTAATGGAAAAAATACAATAAAGATTAAACAATTAAAAAAAAGAAGCAATGGTTTAAATGCATCAAAATCTGATGATACCTGTTTGGTATTCTGGAGAGTGGTGTTATGCTTCCTTAGAATTCCTGAAGTGATTTAGTGATGGTCCAGGTCAACTCAACACATACTTATTAAACACCCAATCTGTGGCAGGGACACTGCTGGATGCTGGGAGGTGATGAAAGAATGAACAAGCTGAAGTCTCCATCCGCAATATTTCATTAACGTGGGGAATTTGTGGGATATGTCATAATGCAGACTGAACAGTATCAACATAGTTAACGATAGTGCTGCTTTTCAATAGGACACTGTGGAGTCTGTGTGGCTCATCACAAGGGGATGAATAACACAGTAACACCAGCTTTGATGTGGCCACTCGTTTTATATCTTTCCTAAAATTGTCATGCCTAATATAACAAAGCAATCTGGAACTGAACAAAATCCCTATGAAAGTTATTTTATTGACCTACTCTTCACTTCTTAGCATCCAGTGCCCTTGTTGCCTCTCTTGCCTGGCTACCCTGCCTGACTTCTCCCTTTTACTCCTCATGTCCCTCTCAGATGATACCCTTCACCTTTCTGCAGCTAAGAAGTCCCGAAGGAAAGAACTTTGCTGAGAATTAGAACTTTTGTCTATAAAAAAAATCATCTAAGCTTCCTCCTTATAGACTCTGAATAGTGTTTTGGATACAGTCAGCTATTGCACTAATTTACTTAAAAACAGAAATGTACCTTTGTCACCAGGCAAAGGTCGGGCAGGAATCTCAGTCTGAACTAGGCTGTCATGTACGAGTTTTACCCCTTTAGGTGGCTGACACCAAGTTGGCCTGCACTAGAACCTCAAGGTAAAGTGAGAATTTAGGGTGACTTCTTCTGGGGAGTGAGATGGAGCAACCTGGACCAATACTCATACAAGTGTCCAAATAATTGTTTTGGTTGAAGAACAACCTTGACAGGAAGACTGTTCATGGAAGACTGTTGATGCTACCACTGTAAATGCCTAAATGAAGCTACCTCTGGCAGGAAGTGAGATTTGAGCTCCTTCCCCTGAGGAGTTAAATGGAGTTAGGACGTTGGGGTGGAGACAGACAGGAGGCTGTTCCAGGTGGTTATAGGTGCAGCTGGAGAGTTAATAAATGTTGCTGCTGAAAGGCAAGGGCCTAATCCTGGGGGAACTTTTACACCATGTCAGGGAGCATGACTTTCCTGGGGGTACAGGAGGAGGCACTAATTTGGGGGTGGGTGGGTAGAGAATAATAAACAATTAACTCTTTACTTTGTACCAAAAACTAAGTTACTGCTTTACATGGATTATATCATTCAGTTCTTAGGATGATAAAGTGAGTGAAGCATGGAGAAGCTAAGTGATTTGTTTACCTTACACAGCAAATAAACTGTGGTGCTGTGATTTGAGTTCAGCCTGACTCAGAATTCGAGTTCCTACTCATCTGTCGCACGGCTGGGTAGCATTTATGGGCTTCTCTGCCACATGAATAGTTATGATCACCCAGTGTCAGGTAATGTGAGTGCCTATATTTTCTAGACTTTGTTTTAATGAATATGAGTGTCATATTTTCTCAAGATGATGCTTGTTATTTTAGAATGTGTATTTCATAGATGGAATTTGATGAAATGTGAAGGCGTTAGAGTCAAGTGGATTCCAAAGTGGGATTTGTCCTCACATCACCAAGGCATGTAATAGTGGCGAGACTTTGGGATAAGATACTCAACCACCCTGAGCCTTAGTTTCCTCATCTGTTGGGTCAAGAGGAAAATGCTCACCTTGTAGGGATATAGTGAGGATTTGCAGTAATGTACATAAAGCATTGAACATAATATCTGGCCAAGAGCAGGCACTGGATAAATTATTACATTATTCATTTCCTTGCATCTGCCAGCAGGGCTTTGGAATAATCCTCTGTAGTCACTGTTAGGGCTCAGCTGTCCAAACCCAGTTACAGATGAGGCAGAGAACACCTTTCCCTTATTTCCATGATCCTCTGGGTGAGCCTGCTCTACCTGGGTCATGGGCAGAACGTATTTCAGAAGCTGCTCTTTTCATTTCTATGACATGTGCCTTAAAAATATTGTGAATGCCCAATTTTTTATAAACCGAACATGCAACAACCTCTCACGCTATCTTAGAATCTCCCTAAGCAGGGCTGTGATTGGTTGCCTAAGCAATGAGGGTGCCCTATCCAGGCTGTGGTTCTACTTGTGAAATTGAAGTCTCTGAATTATAACTGAGGATGGTAAGAAGTTTCTTTTAATAATGATGCAAGTTGGTCAGATGTCTTGGCACCAGGTAAAACAGGGTTTCATAGGGTCTTATTACCATACGTGTTTGGGCTATCCAGAGTGGCACTCTAGACCTTTTTTTGTTCAGGACTTTCTATTTTGTTTTTGGGAAAACAGGCAGAAATTCTTGGGTATGATTGGCAACAAGTGTACAATTATTAGCACACTGCTTGTATATACCTGAGATGTCATTTCATGTCCAAGATGGCTCCAGTTCCAGAATAAAGAGCACATCCAGTTGCCTGCAAACCATGCTTGATGGCGAACTCACACTGTCTGCTATTACCTTGGTTTCTGTTTTCATTTCATCACTTCAGTATTTGATTGATCACAAGGGGGCCAGATGCTTCAGGGAATGCAAAGGTGACTAAGGGCTTCCCACATCTGTACCCAGCTCTAGTGGGAAGACACCAAGGGGCATACCCCTAGTGTACAAATAACTACTTTACAAAATACTGGATGAGGAATGCCTTAAGAGATACCACAGCCAAGTGCCATGGAGATTCCAGGGGAGATGATGTTAAATCCAGGGATGGGGAGTTGGGGAAGTGTCAGAGAGAACAATTCTTTCCTTGTGGTTAAAAGATAATGTGTTAGTATCAGTAAAACAGGTAAAAGGCAAATAGGTCTTAAAATAAAACCATACTCTGTTCCTGCAAAAATGACTGAATTAACCTGACCCTCAATTGCCTTAGCATATAAGAACAGAAAGGGGAAGAGTGAACTAGGGGTCCCCAACATCTATAACACAGGCCCTGTTCCAGGAAGCAGTGTGGGAGTTTTTTAATGCAAGACGTTGCAGCTTATTCATTGAAACTTAAACATACAAATAGAAATATATCTGAGTGCCCAGATTCCTGAAGACCACACTATCTCTCTAGAGGGCAGACTGATGTTTTTCTAGAGATGTTACTGGTGTCAGTGAATCCATAAACCCACCATTCTGTGTTTGGCTCATAACACCTTCAACGCTAAAGTGAAGCGAACCTGGTTGTATAACATATGTCGTGACTGGCTTAAAACAAAACAAAACAAAAACCCTCTCTTTTTCTTTTAAGGAAAAACCTACTTTTTCTTTCTTAAATTATTTGTTGCAGAAATATGGACAGACAAACAAATTAAAGTGAGAACAACACCCCATTTTATCCAAGTTTTATTGTGGGCCTGGACCAGCCTTTACAATTCTCTTCAGGGCTTTAAGTTCTTTTGGCTTTGCTGAAATTTTATAATTGAAAAATTTTCCATCTGACTTTGGCCCTTCAAGTAAATAGTGTATAAACCTTTCATTTTAAATCATGCCAAGTTTGAAGGGAGTCAGAGCAGATGTGCAGTTCCTGTTTGGGCCTGGAGCCTCCCCCAAGAAGCAAGCTCAGCTGCTCCTGTTCCTGATCTGTGGGGATCGATTTAGATAAAAAGTGACTTGTTACCATTTCGTTCATTGCCTACCCATGTTGCCCAAATTACTCAGCATCTACCAGGAACATCCCCCGAAGGATCAGAACTTAAATCGCTTTCCTTTCAGCATAAACATTGGATGGATCCAGGGGCATTCTTTCTTGTCTTCCCTTTCTCCTCTGATGTCCTTGTGCTCATTTCCTCCCCCTTTTTAACCTCCCATTCTCTCTGAAATCTGAGTTGTTGCTTGTCACTCACTTGCTATTTAGGTGTTCTTTTTCCCAGTCTCCCTTGTGACTTTTGCAAATGTCCTCCATTGTCCAGCACCAATAAATGCCCTTTTTCTCTTTTGTATCTACAACCTGTCCTTCCCCACTGGCATATCCTTCCTCATGTTCATAAACATCTTTTTGGCCCTGGCTGGTGTGGCTCAGTAGGTTGAGCACTTGTCTGCGAATTGAAAGGTCACTGGTTCCATTCCCAGTCAGGACACATGCCTAGGTTGCAGGCCAGGTCCCTAAGAGATTGATGTTTCTCTTTTTCTCTTTCTCCCTCCCTTCCCCTCTCTCTAAAAATAAATAAATAAAATCTTTTAAAAAAGCCATCTTTTTGTGCTCTCATGTCTTAACAACAACAAAGACAACAAAGATTAAAAACAAAGAAACAACAACAATGGAAAACTTTTCTAGATGTGTTATGGTCATTTCTGATTTGTTTGATGTCCAGACTCGTTGTAAGACTAGGATGTGTTGCTAAGTTTTTAGTTCCTTCACTAAATTCTGCTTCCCTCCCCACGCTCTCTACAAAAACCACCCTCTGAAAGGTGACCAGAGGCATCCTACCATCAATCTCATTGGCAGTTACTTGACTCTCACGTTAATTGACTTTATGTAAAACCTGACACTGTTGACCAATCTCTTCCTGCCCTCTTGTCCTTCTCTGCATGAGGGATTCTCCCAACTCCTCTTCCATCTGCCCCTCAATGCCAAGTGTTCCTCACTGTTCAGTGCCTGATCTACTTTTTGTTAAACTATATTTTCTCCCGGGTCATCTCATGTAGGTCCAAATCTTTTGCTATCATGTCTATGCCAATGACCCATAAATCTGGATTTGTAGCCCTAATTTCTCCCCTGATTACTGAAAAGTACTGAAAAATTCTGCACGTGGGTATGCATCCAAGGCCCTGAAACTCACAGCTCCTACATTCATCTTCGTGATTTATTTTTTTCTCTAAACTTGTTTCTTCCCCTGCATCCCTCAATTTTTGTTAATTACAGTCCTCTCGGAGCCAGGCAAGCTTTGGACATGTTCTCCACCTTCATTTTCCTCATTATTCAATCCCAAACCCTGCCAATATCACTACCAAATGTTTCTTAAGTTATGTCTTCTGCCTTTATAGCATTACTATAATGAGAATTTGGATTATTTCATTTGTCTCTTGGTTTCTAAGTTCTTGCCTCTCCAAATCATCATTTCCCCTGATTCTAAAGCTCTCTTTAAAAAACATAGTCTAAATCATCTTGTTTCTTTCTTCTTGCTTTCAACAGCTTCTCACTGTCCAAATGATTATATTTGAGCTCCCAAGCATGGCATTTAATGTCTTCCATTATGTGCAGTCAAAGACACACAAGAATACACAGTAGGCACCTTCAGATCCCCTTGACCTTTACTCTTCCTATTGTTCATGTCAAGATGGCCCTATGGTCCCTCTTGTCCCTTGCTCAGATACTATACCTTTCTTACATCTGTCCCAATACTCCCAGCAGAACAATCTACTCTGAACTGTACAACATAATAACAGACACAGCAGGGTAGGAGGGGAAGAGCCCTGATTTTTGCATCAGACAACTTGAATTTAAATTCCTCCCTACTCCTTGTAAGTTTTGTAGCTCCCTGTGGCTTCCAAGCAGCCTGGAGAGACTTCACCACCCCCGTGTTGTACTCTCAAGAAATGGCAACTCTATTCTTCCAGTTGCTCAGGTTACAAACTTCGTAGTTAGCCTTGACTCTTCTCTTTTTCTGCACCCTACATCTCATCCATCAGCAAATTATCTTGGCTCTGCTTTCCAAGTAATTCTGAATCAGGCCACTCCCCTGAACTTCTGCTGTTACCACCCAGGCCCATGCCGCTTTCTCCTATTCTGGCTCCCATACACACCTCGACTGGGGATTGAACCTGCAGCTATGTATGTGCCCTGACTGGGGATCAAACCCGCAGCATTTTGGTGTACGGGACAATGCTCCAACCAACTTGGCTAGGGCAGGAGGGGTTCTTATTTGGTTCTGTAGCCCCAGTCCTCACAGGTACTTCATTTCATATACCAGCACACTCTCTGAATGATTCCACTCTCCCCTTGTGACCCCTGTCTACCCCCACCCCCACACTTTGGCCCACTTAGTACAGGATGCATCCTGTCACTTCCCCACTATTTTCTCATCCCAGAATAAGCTCACAGATCTTCTGAGAGGTTCTGCTCTGAGTTACCAATCCAGGGCCTGATAAAATTCCCTTTCATGTGGCCTTAATCTCCTTTCCCATGAGAATCATGTTGGGGAGACAGATTCTCACTTTGTCTTTAAATTTTCCCAGTTTAATTATGGTGGGTCTTGGAATGGGCATCTTTGGGTTCATCTTTATTGGTACCCTCTGTGCTTTCTGAGCTCGCATGACATTCTCATTCACCAAGTTATGGATGTTTTCTGTCATTTTTTCAAAAAGCTTTTCTATCCCTTGCTCCTTTTCTTCTCCTTCTGGTATTCCTATGATGTGAATGTTGTGATGTTTCATGTTGTCCTGAAGCTCCTGTAAACTATCCACATCATTTTTGAGTCTTTTCTCATTTTGTTGCTCTGACTGGGTGCTTTTCCCCCTACTTTGTCTTCCAGCTCACTGATTTGGTCCTCCGCTTCATCTAGCCTCGTTTTGATCTCTTCTAGTGTATTCTTCATTTCAGATATTGTATTGTTCATCTCTTCCTCCTTATTATTCATAGTTTCTACATCCTTTTTCATGCTGATGTAGTTCCCACTAAGTTCCTTGTAGCTCCAATACAGTTCCTGTAGTTCTCAGTTCCTGGAGCATCCTTGCAACCATTATTTTGAATTCTATTTCTGCTGGATTGCTTGCCTTACTTTCATTTAGCTCTTTTTCTGGGGATTCCTCCTTTCCTTTCGATTGGGTATTATTTATTTGTGGAGACATTTTAGGTAACTTTTTGTTTGTTTCTGCATCTCAGATAGCTCTGCTTTGCCTGCCTGTCTTCATGAGTTGAACTTCTGTGGTAGGAGTTCTGTGGGACTCAGTGGTGCAGTCTCTTTGATCTCTTGATCTGGATGCTCTAGGGATGGTCTTTATTCAGTTTATGTGGGCTCACTTGTTGTTCTTGGGCTTTGATTATTGATGAACCTTTTGTCGGTGGGTTTTTCCCTCCAGCTTGCTGACTGGGAGTAAAAACCCCTACCACGTCCTGTATGCTGTTGCACAGGTGCTGGTTAACACAGGTATACTATCCAGAAGACCAAACCCACACCAGCAAAAATACCCCGTATCGCATCAGCAATATCAACAGCAAATGAGCAAAGATATATAAAGGTGGAAAGATATTAAGAATAGTATGATAGGAAAAAAGAATATGAGATTACTAGAGAGAGAAAAATGATTTTGAGAGGGAAGAAGGAGGAGAAATAATAAGAGCAGGGAATAGAAACAAGGTGAAGAAAGGGAGAAAAAATTTAAAACGTAAGTAAAAAAGAGAAGGGTGATGGCAAAATGGAGTAAGAAAAGGGAAGAATAAAGGACACGTGGACAAAGCCAAAGGGGGGT
Organism: Desmodus rotundus; assembly: GCF_022682495.2. Classification (NCBI taxonomy): domain Eukaryota; kingdom Metazoa; phylum Chordata; class Mammalia; order Chiroptera; family Phyllostomidae; genus Desmodus; species Desmodus rotundus. The sequence goes on along the minus strand of NC_071394.1, from coordinate 34,734,501 downwards.
AGGCTGGAGGGTAGGGGTGGGGATGGCTGGGGTGTGGGGGAGCGGTGGGGGGGAAATGGAGACAACTGTAATTGAACAACAATAAAAAAGAAAAAAATTAAAGAAAAGAGAAGAGTATAATATGAGGTTTGAAATTAAAAAAATAGTGAAACAATAGGAGCAAAGTTGAAGAAAAACCACAACAGGGTCAATAACAACAATGGATGGGCAAAGATTAATAAAGGTGGGAAGAGAATAAGAACATTGGAAGAAAGAGGGGAGAGAATATGGGATGTCTACAGGAAAGAAAGATGATTCTGAGAGGATGGAGGGAGGAGCAATAATAACAGTAAAGAATAGAATCCAGGCTAAGAAAAGTAAAATATAAAATTCCAAACTCGAATAAGCAAGGGCCAAAGGAAGGAAAAAAGAGGTAAGATGGAGGAGAGTAACTTATGATATTTGAAATAAGAAAGTAGTGAACAAATAGGAATACAATTGAAGAAAAACAGCAATAATCACATATCCGTGCCAAACAAGCCACAATTAATAAAGGTGGAAAGCAAAGGATAATTTTATAAGAAAGGGAAAAAGGTTGTCAGCTGAGTAAAGGCAGGAAGAATGACTTTGGGAGGACAGAGAGAGGAGAAATAGTAAGCGTTAAGAATAGGAGCAAGGTGGAGAGAGGGGGAAATAAAATTTACAACAATAATAAGAAAGGGCAGGAAGAAGGCAAAATGGAGTAAGACAAGGGAAGGGTACTAAGCCAGATTTGAAATAATAAAAAGAAATTAAAAATATATAAAAATCTAAATAAAAAGAATGAAAAATAAAAGACAAAAAGTAGTGAATTAGTTGGAATACACTTGAAGAAAACAAAGAAATGTTAAAGGGCTGTGCGAGAGAAAATAAATAATGTAAACTCTGAAGAATGAGGTGGAATTCATCTCAGCAGAGTTTGGTGTTTGTCTTCTTCTGGATCTGCCTTCGGCTTTTTAGTAGCTCAAGGTCCTGAGGTGGATCATCCAACTTCTAGCAGCACCGCATGTACCACCTTCACCTGCCTGTAGAGGGGGTATCTATTGCATTGGGGAGGGTGGGATCCCTGGGTCTCCTCGGGAAGGTGCTGTCCAGTCTTCTGAGAAAATTGTGGCTGTGTTCCCCTGCCCCTGTGCCACCCATCTTGTTCTGTCCCAGCTTATTTCTAATAATGTATAGTTTCCGGTGTACTAGCTATCCGTTTCGAGGGAGGGGCCAGTATGCGTAAGAGGGTCAGCTCTTTCCCGCTTGGTGCTGGTGGCAGCTCTGTGTGAGAGCTGAGGCTGGACGGGGTCCTGATTCCCCCTTGCTGCACGGATTTCTGATCTCCCTGCCTTGTTGGCCTCAGTGGAATAGGGCCCCAGGAACCAGTATATTTTGTCTCCCCGAGAGAAGTTCAAAATCAGTCCTTTGGGAGATTCTCTTCCTGCCTTTCTCCTGCAGATATGCACTCTGCAGGGGGTTCTTGAGCCTCACCCGCCTGTTCTGACAATACTGCGGGAGGTGGGGGCTGGGTAATCCTTCCTTTCCCAGAGCTTTGATTTCTGCTGGGGAATGGGTTTCTGCCTGGCTGTAAGTAATCTCAGGTGATCAACTCTTGCCCATCTATTTCTCAGCCCACTGCCCTCATAGTAGACCCAGTCTCGAACTCTCCCTTTTGCGTAGCCCCTCACTTGCTAGCCACACAGGCCCACCGCCAGAAATCCCTTTCTGTGCAATTTTCTGATCTCCCTGCCCAGCTAACCATGCTTTCAATGTTGTTCCATTGTTGTTAAGGCAGCTGCACACAGTGTCCCTGCCCAGCACACTTCAGCTCCCCTTTTAAAAAGTCTTTTTGCAGCACCAAGTCACTGTCCAGCTTTCTGCCCACACCACCTCTCCACAAAGCCAGAAGTCTCTCATGGGCACGGCTGGCTGAAGCCTACCTCCACTCGATCCAGATGCAGATAGAGTCCCTCTCGCTGGCACTCTCCTGGTCAGTGTTGGGCGCTGTGGCTATGGATGATGAGCTGCTTGCTGTGTGTGTGCAGCCTAGCGCATCCTCCCAAGTCATTCCTGGCCCAGGTCTGTGGTCTCCCCACTCAGGACTGGGGCCCCCCTGTCTTGGCAGGGGAGGGAACCACAAAGCTGTGATTTCTGATCAATCTCTCCTCATCTACTGGCACTGTGCATGGGTATTTCCCCTTCAACTTATAAAATCTCCTTACCGCATATTGTGAAGCATTTTTTGTACTGTTTGGCTCAAAACTTCCTATCAGCTAAGATGCCATTGATTATTCAGGTTATTTGTCTGAAGATCAGCTGAGAATCTGGGGTGGGGGCTAGAGAAAGTGGACTCAGCTTCCACCCACTTAGCCACCATCTTCCTTGCTCTTTACTCTTCCACACTGCTCTTTCTGCCACTGCAGACTCTCTTTTTTTTTATTTCAATAAAATTTTAATTGAGTTCGTGTGGAATTACATGAGTTATAAGAAATAAGACAGAGAGAGCCTATGAAAGCTTTACCTAGTATCCCCCAGTGGTTAACTATGGTATACCATGGCATTGAAATACTCTACCAATCCTATTTAGATTTCCCATTTTACTCATATTTGTGTGTGTATGTGTGTGTTTGTGATATGTGTGTATATTTAGTTCTATACATTTCTATCACGTGCAGGTTTGAGGATCTACCACCACAATCAAGATACTGAGCATTTCCGTCAGCAAAGATTCTTCCTGTTGCCATTGTGTAGCCACACCCACTTTCCTTGGGAGAGCGTCCTTCAGCCTCTAATCTGTGCCCTGTTTCTAAAATTTTGTTATTTCAAAATATTATACAAGTGGAAAAATTCAGTATTTCACCAATCAGCTCTTTTCATTCAGCATAATTCCCTGGAAATTCATCTAGGCTGAACCTCTTTTGACCATGTGGTAAGGTGGGAATCACCTGGCTAAGGGGAAATAAGCAGTTGCCCCAAGAGTGAGTTTGTGGGTGGTCAGATGAGAAAGCATTTATTTGTCAGCTTGTGCTTAGCTTAGGATGACCTGTCTATTAGGTATCTATTTAACCCTGAGAAGTGACTGCATTTTCATCTGTAAGTTATTTTCTTGAATTAAAGTTCCCAAGTGCTAGGTAACGTTTTTGCCTTGTGGTGTATTGAAAAGTGTCCAAATGTCTAAAAGGTAGTGGTCTTTAGGGCATGTTGAAAGGAGACCAAGAAGATTGTAGTGATTTTGAGTCATTTTGGGACTCTTCCGCAGTTGGTGATTTAAAAAATAGAACAAAGAAACAAAAGAATATGTTTGAAAGTCCATTCTATCCTTGCTAAAGTCTTACTAAATGTCCTAGGTATCAGTTTTCATGAAATTTTAAATGTCCAGTAAGATTTGAAATTTTAAAAGGATACAAATTTGAATTAGATTTATAATTTAGACATTTTAACTTCAAAACACTTAAAAAATCTATTTGTTTCTATAATTTACAGAGTTCATATTAGTTTATATAATATTTTTTCTTTTCAATTTTGTCTTAATAGAAAAGCAATGGTTTTTCAAACTAAAGGAATTAAATACACAATGCAAAATATAGATCATGTGTCATAGAAATGTACCTTTGAAATCCATATAATCTTAACCCATGTCACCCCAATAAATTTAATTTAAAAATAAAATTTTATTTATTTATTTATTTTTAATATTGTATTTTATTGATTATGCTATTAGTTGTCCCATTTTCCCCCCTCTATTCCCCTCCACCCTGCACACCCCCTCCCACCCACATTCCCCCCCTTTAGTTCATGTCCATGGGTCATACAGATAAGTTCTTTGGCTTCTACATTTCCTATACTATTCTTAACCTCCCCCTGTCTATTTTCTACCTACCATTTATGCTACTTATTCTCTGTACCTTTACCCCCTTTCTCCCCCTCCCACTCCCCTGCAAACTCACAGTTATTAACAACCACACCTAAAACAAAAACAAAAGCAAACTAAGCAAACAACTAGAACAGGAAAGAATCACAGAAATGGAGATAACATGGAGGGTTAAAAATAAATTTTAAACATAGGAATGAAATATAGGATGATGGGAGGTGTCAGGATGAAATAAGAATGAGTGAAAATTCTAACTAGGCTCTATGACTAATTGAATCAACACAATGACTCCATCCTAAATATGGACAGAAATTTAAACATAATAATAGCTTGTACCTTATATAAAATTTAAATGGCAAATTTTTTCTTTATAAAAATATAGTCAGGATTGTATGTGTATGACGGCATACGACCAGAAGCCGAGGCTCTGGAGACATGCTGCTGACATGTATTAGCGTGTGGCCTTCACAAATTTCAGAACTTCTCCGCCTCCGTTTACTCATTCTTAACATAGGGATAATCCTAGCAGCTATCATTGTTTTGATCATTTATTATGTGCCAGCACTTTTTTATACATTTACATATATTATAGCAACTAATTTTTTTATTATATTCTTATTTTGTTGATGACAACCACAAAGCACAGGGAGTTAAGGAACTCACTTGAGCTCACGCAGTTTGCTCGGGGTGCAACCAGTCCCAGTCCGGTGCCCATGCTTCTCTCTGCTCAGCCGCCAAGCTAACCCTCAGAACATGTATCCTAGGGTATCTACCTGGTAGGCTCGTTACGATTAAAAGAAAATCCATGTAAATGAAATTGTCTCATTAAGTTAGATGATCTATTTAAAGCCACAATGCATGGCACTTACGTGTTCAGTACATGCCAGCAGATGAATTATTATTATTACAGGATCATTATTTGGCTTTTTCACTTGGCTGCTGAGGTGTATCTGAATAAGAGGATCCCCAAATGTCTTGCACTTTATCATCATAAGATCTGTTTAAAAGTATGCAGCTTTTTCTAATTCAAAAATTTCTTTCTGGTATTTCCAACCACAACATTTTGGAAGTACCAGGTACTTTGATAGGTATAGTTTCTATGCTGTGTCAGCAAAAAGCCATTCTGGGTGGTTTTTAAAAATGTAATGTCTAGCTCAATTTATTTTCCCTTCTTGCAAGTTCCTCAAGTGTATTAACAATGAGTAGATCTTAAGGACCTATGAATTCAGTTTTAGTAATTAATGTGAAGTAGTGTTGGTAATGGAACATGCATGAATGAGATGGAATATAAAGGACTGTGCTCACCATAAAGATTGACACATTTAAAATTTTATATGCGTGCTGAAGGCTTCTTCAGCAGCAGCTGTATGTCATTTAACACAGCAGCAACATGAAACTCTGCAGGGGGTGAGTGTTCCAACACTTGATGTTGCCTCCTCTGCATGTCCTTTTCATATTAGCTCCATGCTGAGTAGCAGCCTCCTGTTCAACCTGTCTTAGGGGCCACAGTGACTTAAATCAACATCTCAGTTGTCATTAACTTGATTTTTGTCTTATAACATGCCCTAAGAAGACCTTTGCTTGGTAGGTTTTTGGTTGACTGAGCTTCCTTATAATATGAAAAACATCTTTCACGTTTGGCTATTTTCCTATTTCCAAATCCACAGCTCCATTCTGAAATCTGAGTTTCTTCCCTAGAAAAGCTTTTATTTTTCTTCTTTATAGCTGGCTTTATCTTTTCTAACATCACCACACCTGTGTCATATTATCCTGTAAATGCATATTGAGTGCAAATGTATTTTTGTCTTTGAGGGATATAAAGTAACATGTATTCAGAAATATGAATCCATTTCTGCAGAGTATATGCAATCAATCATTTCATGAATGAATGAAACTTTGGTACTGTTCTGGTACTTTCAAACAGCTTCTTTATAATAATTCTAGATATTGATAAATTAGTATGCCATTAACCTGTATGTATATGGCTCCCTTATGGAACAAGGACGTGTTTTATAACAGTCTCCCCTCCCCCAAAGATTTTAAATGCAATTAGAGAGTGAAACAGGTGTGTGTGGATAAATAAATAGCTTAGAATAGATGGCTACTATGAATAAAAATCAGAAATAAATTCTACAGCTAGTGAGTATAGTTCCCAAAAGCTGTTGTTTCAAGGGAGTTAAGGGTTTGCCTTCCAAAGATGAACCAGCTGTTTCTTACCTCTGGAGGAACTGGGAGCATATGGTGAAACTCAGTGATTTAGTGTATAGCACCTTTCACTCAGGCATCTCCAAAGACTTAGTAGGTATTAAGCTCCTGTTAGACACCAACTCAATGGCACTTTTGAGAAAGAAACCGTGCTCAATCACCTAGATAAATCTAAAGTAAGATTTCAGTGGAGAAACTAAATGCTGTGTAAAGAGGGTCTTGAAGATGGCTACAACATCCCCCAATGTTAGAGGTATGTGCATAGCATGCTCATTTCACAGACGGAAAACCTGAAGCCTCTGTCTACATGTGGGTTAAAAAAAAAAGTAATCTTAACCCCACACTCTGTTTCCCATTTAAACATAATTAGAGCTTTTCCTGTCTTATTCTTAAGCTGCTCAACAGGGCTGCTCCCTACTATTGAAACCCTCTTTCTCCCCAGGACTGCTGTTTCCAGACTATTGTTCAACCACAATTGCTCATCCTCATCCAGGGAAGTCTACACTACAATTACCCCATACTTTTTTCTGTCTTTCTCATCTGCCAAAGATGAAATAGTGCTCATTTCTCAAGGACTTCAGCACTTGCCTTCATTTAACAAATATTTATTGCAGCTCTACTATGTTTGGGCCAGAGAATGATGGTACTTATTGTGCTCCCCGCTGCCAGAGTATGGATTGGCGGTCTAGATTGTTCACTCATCTATGTCTGCGTTTCTCTTGGATTCAACTAAGCACAATTTTCACAGGATCAACCCACCTCTGCTTATGTAAGGGTTCCATGATTATAAAAAATATTATTAGTTTATAAAGGTTGACAGTGACAGGTCTTGACTTTTAAGAATTACATGGGTTTTGGAGTCTGTAATGGGAACGCATTTGAGAATCAATCTGCTTTCACCTTCCAAAAGCTGTATCTGGTCATAGACAATATGTTGCCCTGACAATCTTTGGATTTTTTAAGGATTGCATTTCAAAGTGAGATTATTAGTCATGTTTTCAATAACATACAGAAATAAACTAGGTGTGCTAATACTTTGTTAACTGCTAAGATCTGCCAGAATGGTGTGTGTGGGTGTCACTGCAAGAATGTAGTAAGTATTTACCTGCAAAAGTTAAGGACTGTCAAGGAAAAAAATCTCAGGGCTCAAGGAAAAACATGCGTGGGGCACCTGACCTAGTCAGAGAGTCAGACTCTGGTCCCCCCAGGAGTAAGATGGAAGGGAGATTGGATGGACCTAGCAGGTCAGAGGCAAGCAAGAATGACTCTGACAGAGGGAGCAGCACATAAAAAGGCATGTGGCTGGTGCCCCGTGAAGGCCAATAGTACCTGGCTATAGAGAATAAGGAGAATTCTTTGAGGTAGCTCTGAGGAGGTGGGCAGGATTGGGTCATCAGGCCTTTGGAGTCACATGAATGATTTTGGCCTTTGTCATATTGAGTCACGATTTTCCATTTTCTTTTATCATTCAAAATGATTTTCAAGGACCCCACTGGCCTTATGATTTCTTGGTGTGGATATAGCAGAGAGCTCAAAAATTGTTCATCTAGATGCCATACAGAGCTCTGCAGAGAGAGCCAAGGAAGGGACCAAATAGAAAAGGCTACACAGAAGAGCTGACATTTGACCATCAGCAGCATTTCTAAAGGCTAACATGGGCATCATACCCAGGCCATCACGGGAAGCCATACCCAGATGATGATGTTATTTTGTGCAAAGTTGGCCATCAGAACTTTTAGCATGATGCAATTAATTTGATCTCTTAGAAAGATACCTCTTAGAGGTAATTTGGAGAATGAATTAGAGCTGGGAGGAACTAGAGACTGAGTTAATTAGGAATAGGTCTCAATAGTTTAGAATCAAAAACTCAGGGACTGAGTCCTGGCTGGTGTGGCTTGGTTGGTTGGAGCGTTGTTCCCTGCACCAAAAGGTTGCGGGTTCGATCCCCAGTTGGGGCACATATTAGAGGTAACCAATCAATGTCTCTCTCTCACATCGATGTCTCTCTCTCTGCCTCTCTGTCTCTCTCTGTCTCTCTTTCCCTCTCCCTCTCTCCCCTTTCCTCTCTCTCTAAAAATCAATGGACATATTCTCAGGTGAGGATTAAAAAACAAAAAAGAAAACTCAGGGACTGAGTTGGCAAAAATTGTGCAAGGTGGAAGAGATTTCTAAGAGGAAGGATCTCTAGGATTAGAGGACCAAGGAAAGCCAAGAGTGACCAGAGTTCTTTCTTGGTTAACAGGAATAATGAAGGCAATATAAAAAGTAGTGGTAAAAGAAAGAATATATTTGGGGATGAGGAAGAATAAATGAATAGGTATGAGGAAGAAGAAAAAATTTATAAGCTTTGGGATAGGTTGAGTTCAATATCTGTGATTAATAGGAAATCTAGACTATCTTTAATTTTCCACCCCCTGTCTCTACTATTTCTATAATATCTCACCATTGACTCATTTTTGTCAGTCCTAAGATTTAGGCTGGCAAAAGACTTCCACATTTACATTTCTAGTTCCAACTTCTCTCCTGAGCTCTAGATATACATGTCCAGATTCCTGCTGTATATGTACATTAGAGTGTCCTGGTGCACCTCAAGTTCAATGTGATTAATTGGAACTTCTCATTTCCTCCCAAATCCATTTCTCCTTCAAAGAGCCCTACCTCATTTAAGGAATCCTCCTTTACCTAATCCTCAGGACTCAAAAACAAGGTGTTATTTTCAGTGCCTGCTGTATCATTCTCATGTCCAGACCATTGACAAAATCAGATCATTGTACTTCTGTGACTTGCTCCACTTTGGTTCCCTTCTTCCCCATTTATGCTGCTACTGTCTTAGTTTGTGCCTTCATATGTCTCAACTGCCCTTTCTATCACCAGTCTCTCCTTCTTTCATTTATCCTACACATGGGTGTCCAACCCATTCTCTCAAAGCTCAGATCTAATCATGTTTCTTCCAAACAAACAACGAAAACCAACCCACTGAAAGACAACAATGGAAACACACACACACACAAAACTTTGGTAATTCTCCTTTGCTTTATAAAATTTCCAATTTATTTTCACAGAATATGTGTTGTTTCATGCTTTGGCTCTAGTCTGCTTTCCCCCCATCTTCTCCTATCATGCTATTTCCTGCACCTAATGCTTGATTCCAAATAATCTGCTTTGTGTTTTTTTTTCCTGTTATTTGTTCACCTTTGTAGCCTATAGGGGGCTGGGAATGCTGTTCAGAGCACAGTAGGTAGTCAACAAATACATCAGAATTTTGAACTGAGGTAAAGATAGCTATGTCATAGTAGGTGGATAACTTCAGTATTTTTTTTAGGGAAGTAGCAAAACAGTAATTAAAAAGGCATAAGATTTAGATTTTTCTTTTTAAAGATTCATTAACACTTAAAAAAAGGTTTTGAAGGATTCTATTAGGACATGTGCATCTCATCAGAGTGAAAAAAAGTGGTACCTTGAAGCTTGGGTTAACATAAAAGAGAACCTCAGGTTCTAAATGTTTCCTTTGTTTATAAATAGCTTTATAGATTTGAACACATTTGTTTATAGGAAAACATGGGCAGCTGAAGGAATGTATTACTCCGGAATTTGTCATTTCATTCATTCTTAATTTCCCCTCCTCCTCCTCCTTCTTATTATTATTACTGTTATTATCATTAACTATAATGTACTAGATTCTACTCCTCTTATGAAGTTAAAATTATTAATAAAATCATGCCCAACATTTACTTTGATCCCTTCAGAAATGCTGTATGTACAATTAAATTTTTAAATGTCCTCAGATATATGAGGTAAAAATACAGGTAAGTGGAATAGTAAATCCCAAAACTTCATAAAATGACATATTAGAATTTTCCCCTCATACTAAACATTTTAGGCATTCTCTTATAGATAGTGGAATGGCATGTTTTTTACATTAGTGTCAGGTGAATATAAAATTATAAAGTACAATTAGAAAAAAAGCCATCAGTATTCTAAAAAGTTGGATATTTAGGTACTGATCCAGTTGATTGTAAGTAATAGATTATGCAAAAATGTTTTGACTCATTTTTCTTATTTTCATTGAACAATACTTCTTTAGAATCCTGGAATATTAGCGATCTTAATTTCCTGGCAGCACAAAGAGTGACCCAGAAAGTGGAGTGATTGGCCCAACATCCCTTAGTTCTCCAGTGGCATTGCTGAAGTGTCATAGATAGGTATGTGGGTGAACACTAATTTCTCACTTGATTTGGGATGGCCATGGACATGACATTTCCCTGGACAGTCTGGTTTTGGGCCCAGGATGTGGAGGAAGAGCACCAGAGATGATGATATGCACTTGTAATCACGCTACCTATTTTAGATCACCTTGAAGGCCCATGCTTTCATATTTGTCTTTGGGTCAATGGGATGCTAATGGAGACAGACAGAAACAACTGCCGTCAGAACGTGTTCTCTCCCTGAAGTTTCAGAGAACCCCCTTTTCTACATTATACTTCAGATTATATTTAAAAACTTAAGCATGTCTGACAAAAAAAAAATAGAAGTCTAGAGCTCCTTTGCTTTTTTCTATTTCTGGAGGGTGGTCAGTTCTTCTCAGTGATCTCATGAACAGTAAATATTTAATTTCTTTTTCTTTTTCTTTTTAAGAATCAGTCTAAGGAGTATGATGAACTCATGTAGCTAACAAGAGACTCCTATTAAAATCTTTCTAGAAACAAGTTCTTAATGCATACTTGCTCAGGAAAATAAATTAATCATGCACGCTGGCTATTTAATATTGTAATTAGGTCTATATATATAGATACATCACTGATGTGACACTAAAACTTATTGGTAATGAATACATCATTAATGATCATTGATACTTAGGATCTGGCTTCATTCTTATTAATGCTTTATTGTGGAAAGGTGGAAAGTTCATTAGACCATATGTATGTGTGTTTATTATATATATGTATTTAGGTCAAGCTCAATGTTTCCACATTTTCTTCTTTAGTTGTTTTCTCAACATACAACAATACTATTTTATAGAGTTAGAAAGAATAAAGGATGCTGTTGGTGGAATAAACTGCATTATAAGGAAGGAGACTTGGGGTCATGTGAGGGAAAAGGGGTGTGAGGACAGTGAGAAGCAGAGGTCAGTGGCTATGTGCCTGAGAGACCTGAGAGTGACCCGTGGGGCGTTTGAGGTCACTACCCCACTGGTTACCTCGCATCACTTCTGCAGTATCATTACATGAAATTCAAAATTAAGTAGCAACTAAGGTCAAACAGGCTAGAGCAGGATGCTGTTTTCTTTCCATTACAGTAAGGTCTTCTTTCCTTTTTTGCTCTTCTCCTTTTCAGCTGTTTCATCTTCCCATTGCTTGAAGCTATTGTTTGTGTTATCTGTGGAGTAGAAACAGTAATTCTGATTTTAGAGTAGAGCCCTGGTCATATACAAATGAGCACAAAATTGGCTATATCCATGGTTTTAAGGGCAATTAACCTGGCAGATAAACACTCTAGGAATAGTCTTCCAAAAAAAGAAAAAGAAAAAAAAAAGAAAATTCTCTAATTGCAGGGGTGTTTTACTAAATAGACAAAAGCATTTTATATTAAACTTTTTAATCTCATTTTATTCTGATTAGTTTGAAGGAAAACTACCACTTTCTACAGGACTTCTTTCTCCAACAGAGTGTGTGCAGAATTCGGAAGTACATATTATATTGTTCGAAAGCATGAGTATGTGGGAGGGGGATGGGCAGTAATGATTCTAATTTGCTATGCTGTTTAGTTTTAATGCCAAATTGGTTTATGAAAATCACATTGTCTTGAATCATTCATGCAGAGTCTATTTGGTTATAGGTCATGTTGGTTTACATTAGTATTATTTTCATTTTTGAATAAATCAGGGTCTTTTCAGTGGTTTAATAGCCTGTCTTAAGGAAGCATTGTTTCAAATATACCTCAAAGGCTTATAGGAATATTATTTTTCATGTGTGATATATTTATTTGTGTTGGTTTGAATAGATATAGCAATTATTTGCATGGGGAAATGAGGAGATTTGTTAAAGCATCCATCTCTGTTAAGCATGGTAATAAATGTTTTTTCAGTTATTTTTTTCTCCTTAGTAAACACAGATTGCCATGAGGAAATTCAATGGACTGTATTGGTCATCACATGAAATTTTGAGTATTCTCATTTCCAGCCATTTTTCTCCAAAATATGCTCTGACTGTTCAATTATCTTCTTCCAAAAGAATTCTTAAAGACAGAATCCTCTTGAATCTATAAAAGCAAATAAAATGTCTTTTGTTTAAAACATAAGAGCATAGCACCAGTAAAGGATCTGTAAGAATAGAGAATGAATCTTTAAAATTAATCTAGGAACAGAAGATAGATCAAATGTTTCCAATTTATTTTGGAATTTGACATATGGCCTATTCACAATAGAAGATAATTGGGGTCAAACCCAATGGCCTTACGGGTTCTTTTGGCCACCCACCTCGCTTAGTGAGTAGACCGCACAGTGTCAGGTAGCAGGTGCTATGGATGGGCAACTAGCTACAAACTTAGGGTTTTAAACCACTTTCTGTAAGGCGCATTGCATGCATTTAAAACAATTTGCTGTATTTCCTGGCCCAAACATTATGAAAGTTTTACACAACTGTGACTAGAATAATTAACCTCTAAGTGCTTCAACAAAACATTTGAATTTAAATATACCTCACTAAACAGAACCCTTTGCCACTTGTGTAAGTTAAAGTATTTTGAGATATTGAAATAGATTGAAATGTATACTTATAATCTTTTTTGAAAGTTTTTTTGTTTTAAAGATGCTACTAGATGAATAAATGTTTATTTTTGTGACCGTATTTTTAATGGAAACTTGTTTCAAGTACCAAGTCCTGCGTGTATCTCCTCCATAACACAAAATACAGCAAACTCTAGTTCTACCTCTTTCTTATCATTAAAGAAAAAGGCCCAAAGTGTTTCAGAGAGCTACTTCTAATTCAGAAAACTACTGATAATGGGAAATTTGACTTACCCTGAGATTAGCATGTTCACACAGATAGCTGTAGAGGTGTGTAAGTTTGGGAAATATATGGATGTTGTGTTTGAGGGTAGATGTAATTACATCTGTTCTCTTCTTACTAGAATGACCAGCTATGGAGGCAAGAAGGACTGCAAAGGTATTTGGGGCCGATAAGCATTAGCATCATCAGAACTTCTGCCCTTCCAAGGAAGTACCACTAAGAGAGCCTTTCATTGTGGTGATGCTAGCGTGTGCCCATCTGCACAAGTGTTTTGCCCTTGAACTAGCCTCAAAGTCTATACTTCTATGCACGCATATTTAGCTCTGAGAATCTTTGGCCTTGCCGTTTTCTAGGTAGAGGTATGAAGATTTCATGTGAATTAGTTTCAAATAAAAGACCTGAGAGAATACAGCTGATATAAAGTATTTGTTATAATTTTGTGAGCTAGTTGCCTTTTCTTTATTGATTCCATGCTTAATAATGAATTTATATGCAGCATAATTTTTATTGAATATGGATGAAAGTTAAACCCCATGGTAAAATGTAATTGACATCATCCTTTTCTTCTTGTTTGCCTTTTATATTCATTTAGCAAGTATGAAATTAATGTCTGCTAGTGAGATGGAAAAATACGTGGCATGCATGCTGTTTCCTCCTCTTGAGCTCACAGCAGGCATCGCTAATCAATCACCAGCAATTTCTCTTGGTGGAGTCTAGTCATGAACTCATAATTTTTCTCAGTGTGCTTCCCCAGGTAGACTCTGTCACTAAACTGGAGATGGGAAATAAGACTTATTTGTCATTCCTAGTCTGTTATTTACTTGGCATTGTGCTAGGTATTGTAGGGAAGCAGGAGTATAAGACATAGTTCTTTAAAGAGCTTGTAATCTATTTAAGGAAGAATAAAGAGAGATGAAACAATAGCCTCATAAGGAAGGCTTCAAAATTAAATTTTAAATAAATCATAATTAGAAGAGGGAAGTATTTGAATCATCTGCATATATTTAGCCAAACAGCAGCAATAATGTTTTGTTTATTCTGATCTAGTAGTTCCATCTTTTTGTTCATTTCTTTAATTTAACAGTAATGCACAGCATGTGGATAGCACCTGGGGAACAGCTCTGTGCCCTTCAACACAATTTCTTACACATTTTGAAGTTGACTTTCTTTTCTTGGTTTCTTTGTTTTAGCTTTATTTTATTATTCACTTGGCTGAAGATTAGAAGATAGCCTATTAAAAGTTATAATATGTTAATAATTTCAAGGATTTCAAGTGTTTATATTCAGATATGTCTGAGAATAGCTAATGAAAAGTTCGACTTACAATAAAATATCTTTAAATCAGATTATTTTGGAATTTATGATAATTTGGTCAGTGCCTGGGTGGATGATTACCAGTATGCTAAAAATCTGAAAGGACTTAGAAAAAGTTAATGCTACAACTAAAAAGTTATAAGATAAATTTCTTAATTATGTAAGAGAACAAACTATTTTTTTTTACTGATTTTAGAGGCATCTACTTTATTTTTTACACATGTAATTGCATGTAATTAGAGACTTGCCTTTTGAACACTCTCGAAAGACTAATTATAAGCCATATATATGTATTAGTAAACTATGACCTTTTCTAGGAATTGCTTCTTGGTTTCATTTGAGTTTCCCTTATGTACTTAGAAATAACATCACATTTTATTTAAAAATTTATAATTCAGAAATTATGCAAATTCATTTATGCATAAACAAAACACATAGTGTGAGATACTATTTTGGTGTTAGTGGATTCTTTTTCTTCCTTTCTTTTTCTTCCATTAGCATGAAATATCTTTTTCCATTTCTTTACTTTTAGTCTGTAGTATCTTGCTTTGGGTGAGTCTCTTCTAGACAACATATACATGGGTCTTGTTTTCTTATCCATTCTGTGACCCTATGTCTTTTGGTTGGAGCATGTAAAACATTTATATTTAAAATGATTATTGATAGGTACATTTATTACCATTTTATTCTTTATAACTATGTTCTTCTTTTTTCCCCTTCCTCTTCTTGAAAAAGACCCTTTAACATTTCTTGTATTACTGGTTTGGTAGTAATGAACTCCTTTAGCTTTTCCTTGTCTTGGAGGCTCTTTATTTCTCCTTCAATTTTAAATAATAGCCTAGCTGGGTAAAATAGTCTTGGTTGTAGGTCATTGCTTTTCATCACTTTGAATATTTCATGCCAGTTCCTTATGGTCTGAAATGTTTCTGTTGAAAAATCAGCTGACAGTCTATAGGAGCTCCCTTTGAAGGCAACTAACTGTCTTTCTCTTGCTGCTTTTAAGACTCTCTCTTTATCTTTAACCTTTGGTATTTTCATTATGATGTGTCTTGGTGTGGGTCTCTTTGGGTTCATCTTGTTTGGGACTGTCTTCTTCCTTTTCTTTAAAAAAACATTTCTCCATTATACTTTAAGCTCCAAAAAGAGGCATTGCATTTTAAAGGTCCTTTGTAATCTGCTCCAGTGTCTGACCGACTTTGTGTGTTTTCTGACTAAATCTGGAAACCAGGTGTCTTAAATTGGACATCTATATGAATGATGGTCCCAGCTTCACTTCTTTTAGGAGTGAGGTAATAGAAAAAATATGAACTTTGAAGTCAATTAGACCTGAGGTCAAATCTCAGGTTGGCCACCTACTTTCTAGCTGTACAAACGTGGGAACTGCATTTATATCCTCATTTATGAAATGAGGACAATTCCCGGCATCAAAGAGAGTTGTTACGTCAAGATTTAGTGTGATAACTTTCTAATGAATTTGGCACAGGACCTGAATATTAACATTCTTGTGGTTGTAAGAAAATCAAACCGATTCTGGGTAGCTTTAGGTATAATCAGTGTGTTGTAGTTTCTCTCTTTCTCTCTCTGTCTCAGAATTGAAGGTATTAAATCCTGGGCTGGGCACATACCAGGGCAATGTTGGGGTTTTTAGTAGTAGGGTTCCGTGAAGAGTTTCTTCAAGAGGCTACATTAATAAGACTCAGCTTCAGCCATTCTCTGTGTTCTATGTTTAAATTTCCCAAGGAAGAAAATCCAATGAGCACGTCTTGGGTCAGATGTAGCTCAGTCATCTTTGACCAGGAGGCATGAATACCTACTACAGACAACAGACATAGCTCCTGGGGCCCCACTACACGTGTAAGATGGGGCTTACTCCCAGAGAGGAAGCTAGGCAGTGAGCTGTTTACCACAGTGCAGCCCTCAGTTCCTGGTGTTTGCTCGTGCATATCTGTGTTCACACAAACACACCCTTTCTTTTCTTACTTTCAGATATACATGGAATAGTATTTTGTTAGAATTAAACTGACTTATCTAACTTCTCTCCTGGATTTTAAATCAAGGCCTAGCAGAAATATCTAGAGCACCACCGCTCAGTGTAGAACTCTCCTTAATGAAGTAACTGTTCTGTCTGCACACCCAGTATGGCAGACTCTAGCCACATATGATTATTAAACACTTGAAATGTTGCTAGTGCAATGATAAACTGAATTTTAAATTTTGTTTGATTTTAATTAATTTAAATTTAAAGTACTAGCCCTGGCTGCTGTGGCTCAGTGGATTGAGTGCCAGCCTGCAAACCAAAGGGCCATTGGTTCCATTCGCAGTCAGGGCACATGCCTGGGTTGGGAGCTGGGTTCTCAGTTGGGGCACATGAGAGGCAACCACACATTGACATTTCTCTCTTTTTCTGCCTCCCTTCCCCTCTCTCTAAAAATAAATCTTAAATTTAAAGTACTAGTTGTTAAACATGCTTATGAGTCTCCCTTTTGTGGTCTTTTATATCTTATTTTTACTTAATAATATAAAGTTCGAAAAGTCTTAAAATTAAATATAAATGCTATAGACTGTTTGTATCCCTCCCAAAATCCAAAACTGTATGCTGAAGCCTAATCCTCAGTGTGATGCTATTAGGAAGTAGGCGCTTTGGGAGCTGATCAGGTCATGAGAGCACAACCCTCATCAAGGGAGTTAGTGTTCTTATAAAGGAGATTCCAGAGAGCTCCCTTGCCCCTTCCACCCTGTGAAGACACAGGGATGAGACCGCTGTCTATAACCCAGGAAGTGTGCTCTCACCAGACACTAAATATGCTCGTACTTTAATCTTGGATTTCCAGCTTCGGGAAATGTGGGAAATCAATTTCTATTGCTTACAAGCCACACTACTTATGATACTCTGTTAGAGCAGCCCAGACAGACCAAGACAGTAAAGAATAAATAAATTACAATCCATAGATTAAAAGAAAATCTGGCCCTCTCATTCTGCACACAACAGGAACCTAGAGGAGTATACAGGGTTGGAGAGGCTGGTAAGGGAGGTGGTGCCCTGGGCAAACCACGAATTTAACATGGGGCAGGTCATGCAAGCGCCTTAATCCAAGGGGCAATTGGGAGTCATAGAGTCCAGTCATGAGTCCAGGGGTACAATCAGAGACCCCAGGGATGATCGTGGAGGAATTGCCCAAGCATGGGGCTATTTATGAGAAAGCAGAGAGTTAGGAGAGTTCACTACTCTCGGGTGGTCCATTCTCCAATACTAGACATTGACAGGAGCCTAAACTGAACTCTACTTTGAATAGCAAAAGCCTAGAAACCTGAAAGTTTTTGTCCAAAGTCACACAAGTGGTTACTGGCAGACTGAGAGTTTGTGGTTTCCCAAACCAGCCAGTCACTAGGACAGACATAAAAACGGGCATTTGGTTTTCACTGATGATCAGCATACTCACAAAGGCCGTTCCAAAGAGCAATACCAGCAGTGAGAGCAGTTTATAACAAAATGAAGTTCTTTCTGAGGTAACTAATTACAGAAATTGTAGTCATACAGTGACTCAAACTTCAGTGATCCCCAAATCAAATTCTCATAATCCCATCAGGCAGTATCACTTTACATTTCCAGTGAACAATTTAGCAGAAAGAAATGATAGTCAGATGTAAAGTTATCAAGACTTCATTGCCTTTACAAAAAGCATTAGAAAGCATTTACTGGCATGTTCTGAAGTATCATAAATAATTAAAATATAACTACTTATAAAAATAATCAGAATAGATAGTGATGATGTAGCCTTGTTATTGCTTATTTCCTCATGGTCACTTGAAAAATTCAATAACTTCCAGAAGTTAATTGTCATTAGTGCAAAATGGAAGAAAAATATGTGATTAATGGGATGAAGAGAGAGAAAATGGGGCATTGACTGTATATTTTACTAAAAGACAAAAATACCAATTAAGGTCTTCATTACAGAAAAACAATTCAGAAATGAATCGACATTTTCCTAACACTCCTTTTGAAAACAATTATTTAAGTTTTACTTATGAACAAGTTATAGTTGTGTTCAACTTTGAAATGTTGACTGAATCTAAGTCTTTAATATCATCCAGGCTAGTTTTCAAATTCCACTAATAAGGCCACGTTTCTCAAAACGGAGCGCGCCTATAGATCGCCTTGGGATTTTGTTAACATGCAGATTGTGAATCTGCATTTCTAATAAGCTCCCAGGTGATGCAAATACTGCTGTTGGAAGAATGACACTTTGGATAGTAAGAGCCTAGAGAACTAGAGTCTTTCCAAAGTTACATAAGTAAAAGAAGGAGAATTAGTGTTTCTGTTCCTCTCCCTCCCTCCAGTCTTCCTTTTTATTTTTATTTTTGTATCTGTTGCACAGTGGTTACGTGTACAAACTTGTAAACAGCCTGGGTTCAGATCTCACCTTCACCAGTTACGTTACTTTATTATTAACTTGGACAAGCCTTATAACTATTCTTTCCTCTCAGTGTCTTCTTTTGTTACGTAGATAAAATAAGAATGGAACACACCTTGTTAGGTGATATATGAACAAAATAATTCTTGTGAGGTAATTAAAATAATCTTGGTACATTATAGGTATTTGACAAGTGTTAACTTTTATAATTATGATTATGACCAGTGTTCCATTCTTTCGGCTACATCTGTAACTCAACCAGCAACCTGCATAGGAGCTTGTTTGGGAACGATAGGTGGTTGTTTTCTTAATAGACAGGATTGGAAGTAGGGAAAACAATTTAAATTATTTTGGCCTAGGCAGTTGCTTTGATAATGTATTTTTATATTTGATGACAATGTTTGAGGTATTAGGAATTCATTTCAAATGATCAAGAACTGATTCTGGTGAACATACAATAAAAGCTGGATGGTATTTCCACAAAGTCACTTCTTTTACCTCAAAACCAGAAAGACACTACCCTCTTTGACTGATATAAATACGATTTTCAGTCTTTATCTAAATAGAAGTGGTGATTGTATTTAGAAGAAACCTGACTGTATGTAAACTAGAGATAGGTGAGATGTCAATCAACCTGAAATAACATTTCTACAGCCATTGAAGGAGTTGAGAACATGCCACCCCAAAACATGCCACTTTGGCATATTGATTATTTTGAGCTGAAGGCAATTGAGAAATAGCAGGTACAGGAAAGGGTCTCTGACCCACCCTCTTCTATTTAAATCAGGCCATAAAGTTTCCCATGAGAATGATGCCCTCCCTGTACCAGGAAGATGGGAATGTTCTTGTCACCAGAGCCTGGGAATCAATGAAATGGATCTGTATGTTTACTAAAATAACCCTTATCTTCCACAAGTTTACTTATTCACTTCCCCACAATGTATTGCCTCTAGCCCCAATTCCCTTGTCTTGTCAATTATTTGTAAATTTATTTATTTATTTATTTATTTAGTCTAAAAAGCATCAAACTTTTTGCTCTCGTCCTTTCTTTGGGTTTTCATTCTCTTGTGAAGGCCTCCATGTACATGGAAATATTTAATAAAACTTGTATGTTTTTCTTCTGTTGATCAGTCTTATGTCAGTTTAATCTTTGGCTTAGCCAGACGCCCTAAGGGAGTAGATGAGAATCTTTCATTCCCTACACTACTAACGTATACTTGAAAGCAAGGCTTGTTATGAATAAACCAAAGCAAAGAAATAACTGTGTAAAGTCATTGAGAAAATCTTGGAGAGTCAGTTGTTGGCTTTTTTTTTTTTTTTAATTACTAGATTTCAGAATTGGATTTGGAGTCAGCTCTCCTGGGTTCTTCAGAGTGATGAGAGAATTAATGAGGCACCATACTGTTCTTCATTGTTTTCTGATGGGAGTGTCTTCCAACAACCTAATGGCTCTTGTTTTGCTCTCACCAGCCCTCTAGTTTTCATCCATGTCCTTAATTGCTCCTGCCATTGGCACCATATGTGTCAGCCCACAAGGAACAATGCCAGTATCACTTGCTGCAAGATGATCCTCCCTCCAGGTGGTTTCAAGGCAAGATGAACAAAGGCAAATGAGAAAGTAATTTATTTTTTTAAAAAACCAGAATACCAATTGACTAATGGACAATTAGAACTATAACTATCACATAGACTAAAATACGTCAGGAAGGGTTGAGCCGATACCGACATTCTGGTCTGTGAGACAGCTATGCCTGTTATTGTAATTTATGTTAGGGGCTGTTAGAGTGTGGACTGAGATACCAGAAAAGCCAAATGGTATCCAAAGAGTGTTTGCTGAGTAAAGGAAAAATTTTAATTTGAACATTAGTAATACCAGGCTAATAGAAGCTGGGGCCTTAGCCATCTCCAAATGGGGTGAGCCTGTTATGATTTTAGAATAGTGTGCTGTTGTCTACCTGAAAGTTAAGAGATTATCATTTAATCACATTAGGTCAAAGATAACCTCAATTTTTTATATAGAGGACTATAACAATAATATTACAGTGTATCCAGTTATTTGTTCAAGTTGTAGTTCCTTATTCATATGGATATTAAAGACTAAAAAGTATACCTTGACTCTCACTTGGAATAGAATAGTTAAGCAGCATGCTGTGCAAAGCTCTGAATCTCCTGTATTCATCACATTTGATAATAGATCTTCAGAATCAAGAATTTATATTTCATTTGATGTGTTGAAAGCAGATACTTGCATGTTTGCACGACTATTTTAGTGCATACGTCGCTATTTTGCACTTTTAAATAGCTCAACAAATTCTTATTGACGTTATAACATAATCCAAAATCTAAACAAATGGTATTTATTAAAATTAACCTGGTATTTACACTAACATTTTATTGTGTACCTGAAAGACCACATGCAAACATGCATTAGTAATTTAAATCCATTTGTGAAAATGACATAGATTTGACTATATCTAAATAGCCAGTATTTTATTTATAATATTGCTAATGTCTCATTTTCCTAGGCTTTGTGCAACATTCATGAGTGCTGAGAAATTTGAGTTTGTGTTATTAAACATGGATGTGATGTATTTGGAAGGCGATTGGGAGTATTATAGCTCTAAGTAAAACACACGTACACAAATACACACGCTTTTTCTGACTGTTTCAAGGATATAAAGAGAGGGTTGACAGGCGAGTAAGCAAGGTGGTAAGTGATTTTGAGTGATGCCATCTCTTTTGAAACAAATCACTAAAGTTGTGTCACTAACAAGAAGTCAGTATATTTAAAAAAGCAGTACAACTGAGTCCCAGTCATCTATCAGTAATTCATTCATTCATTCATGCCTCCACCCACCTCTCAACACATGTACCAGGCTCTGTTCAGCGATAAATGAAACTTGGTCCCTGCTATTGACAAGTACACAGTCAAAACAGGAAGGTTATTTCAGCAATAAGTATTATTTTAGGACATTAGTCTTAACTTGTTCTTATATTGTTATGTAGTTTGGTTCTTTCATTCAGCTTAGCTTTCTGTTCCCCATAGTTCTAGGTTTTTTTTTGTTTTAATGCTTTGCATTCCTTCACTGCATTCATCACTTCTCACTGAGGTTCTCTGGACACAGAGATAGGTAATAAATCCCCTTCTTAGTTTTACTCTTTGATGTTTCTTAATCACTTGTTTCTTTTGGACCTCACAGCTGCCCATTGCTTAGATATCAACCCTCTCCTAAACTTTCTGCCTCTGATGAACCTGTCCTCTTTCTTACTGGAAGGCACACCACATAGTGTCTGCAAAATGCCGAAATAGTGTCTGTCAGATAAAAATGGTAACCATGGTTGCCATAACTACCACACAGGCTGATGTTTCCACAGGGGGAGAGCTTTCAGAAGTCATGGTTTTAAAAGATTAGTGAATTAGCCCCAAGGAAAAGGTCAAAGGGGGAGAGAGAGATTGAGATTATTTTGGCAGTTGCTTCAGAATCTAAGATAAAAAATGCTTAAAGAAAAGTAAATTTTAAAAACAAATTTTGCTGTATAGGATGAGATGTAACCTCTTTTCTCTCAATAAAAGTTAATGAAGGCTCTTCATTAATCTTTGAGGCTTTGCAGTTAGATTTGATTGGATGGAGCAGTGTACTGAGACTGGCCTTAAAGAGGGAGAAAGAGCCCAGCTGTGTGCAGGAAACCTGCTTCATGATGGCATCTAGGAGTAAATTTACTCTTAGGTTCCACTCCTGACATGATAAATCGTAGTTGCTATCAATAGTTGAAGGAATGGCACTTACACTTTTTTGCAGCCCTTCAGGGTAAATGTTGCCGGACTTCTGATTATGATGTTTAGCAGGTTTCTGAACCTTAGGTGCGCGTCACAATTACCTATGCGCCTCAAAATAGAACTAGAGACTACAGATAGGGCTTCTCACCAGACTTACTGAATTGACTTCCGCCAGTGGCACCTGCACGTGTGCCTTTTCAATAAGTTTCTTCAGTATTTCTGATGTTCAAGAGGGGTTGAAACCTTGAGTTTCCACGCCTTTCCCTGTAGTGGCCTCAGGGACAGGGAATTCTGGCTACATATTCTGTTTTGGAGAGTAGAAGAAGCAGATAAGAACTTAGGGACTAGAGACAGGTGCTGAAGTTGCCTGTGTTGAGAATATAAATAGAAAAGGAAAGCCTAGGACGAAGTATTGAAGAATGCCTTCAATGGAGGATCTCGGAGGAGAACATTTGTTGGGGAAGAAGATAAAGAAGAGACAATCAAAGGCATAGAGACATCTATCTTACTCATTGCAGGGGGGTGCTATTCATTAATGCAGGTGCTTCAGGGAGGTGAGCACTGAGCAAAGACAGTTCAGTCTGGTGATCGAGAGGTTATCGGGGATTTTCAAGGGAGAAAATTGTGTTCAGGGTAGGAGCCAAACTGCAAAGACCTCAGGCCACTCTTCTCAACTCTATGTCTTGCAGTCACTTGTAGAGATTAAAACCAAGGGGATTTTCAACTTCTAGCTCAAGATGTACAGAGCTGAGATTTCCAGAAGAAAGGCCTGACCATCTGTCATCTTTTTAGAAATTTTTAGAATTTTCAGAAAGTGACACAGGGCATTTGTTGGTAAAGCCAAAGTCAGGGACTAGAGAGTAAGTAGAATATAAGGAGTGGAGGCAGGAATAGAGACCGCTCTCTGAAAAATGGTGGTAGGGATTTAAAATTTAAAACATGTTCTCAGATTTATGAGAACATGAGGTAGGTAGAGCTAATGGGAAATTGGGTAGAAGGGAATTTCTGTTTTTGTGTGTTTTTTTTCTAGAAGGGATTAAGAAATCTGAAGGGGGAATGATTAAGAATGAGGGGTTATAGCAGCGTAAGAAAGGGTAATTGAAATAAGTTTCTTGAGAAAATAGTGTAACATCAAAACCTAGCTTGGAGAGTGGGGAAGTTTACATCAATAATCAATTCTTATTTCATGCTCAAAATGAGTTGAGGGTAACAGTTAAGAGCCAGAAAACTAATTGATTCTTACCTGTGACTATTTAGGGTTCCACTGTTTAAATCTTGCCTTTTAGTCTGAACTCTTCAACCCAATCCCAGCATTGGTAATGATGGACCAATGATGGGCTTGTACTGGCTGAAATGGAGCTGAACGGGTGATCTTAAAAAACGTCCAGGAAAGCCTGAGAAAGGCAATTGCATGCTAGTAATTTCTATGGGTTTATGGAAGTGGTGGTTAGGGAGAGTTTAAGCTTCTGTAAACTTCCAGGTCTATTAACAAGTTACTAAGCTTCTGAAAGTCTTGACAAAGATGGCCATTGATTCTGAACAATGATTTTTCATCACATTTGAGTGCTGAGCAGCATTTATTTATGCTCTCAAAGAAAGTTACTTTTCACCTCTAAAATGATTGATTTTCATCTTAGTGGAGTTTCTTTCTCTTACATTAACTCCAGGAAATATGGAGCTGATACGTATTCAGCACGTGTTGCAAGTAAATCATTAAAACTCTTGCAAACACACCTTATAGCTGTCAGCTGTCTTATGCTCAATGAATGGCTCTTTGGCAGTATAGATTTAAGCTGGTGACAATAAATATGAAAAAATGGTGTCGAATTTTAACATATGTCATGCACAGGCAGGCAATAGCTTATTTTACCTGGCTCCTGTTCCTTCTACCTTTCTAGGTGCACCAAACACAAACTTGCAAAGAAAATCATCTATTAACAAATTATTTCTAATTAAAGCTAGGGCAATGTGGCTTCTTGCTCACTGTGTTTATCTACTCTTTTCCGTTTATTGGATGGGTGACAATCATGCACGCCTCCTCTTTCTTTGTATAAAAAAGCTCTGTTAAGGGACTAAGAAATGCAGCTGGGCCTATTTAAACTAACAATTTCAGAATTAGGTCTAAGCAGTAAATTTTGTTAGATTCTCTTCTCTTTCATTCAATGGTTGCATTTTCTAAGATAAAGTTAAAGCCCACTGGGCCCTTTAAAAATGTGTAAAATGGACACATAATTTACTTTACACACTAGTTGGTGACTTTATGGTCTTTTAGGAAAAAAGGGTCCTGGAGGGAGAACTCAAGATTTCTCCCTGGTGCTGACACTCCCAGGTGAGAATGAGGTAAAGCTTGTTACTAGATCTTGCTGTGCTGGGGGCTTTCTGTTTAAACTCAAGCAGACCAATCAGCTCCAGACTAATGCCAGTGGTTCATTGGTGATTATTTTAGTTGCTCTGCTTATGAGTAAAGAAGTTGCTGGTCACCGGAAATTTTGAAGACTTTGAGCTAAATTCTGAATAATGTTTATAAGTTCATTTATTTATTCTGCCAACTAATTGTGTACCCTGTATTTTGTGCCAGACACCAGGAACCCACAGAAATGAAAAAGATCCATCCCAGCTGCGAGGAACTCAGAATCTAGTAGAAGAAGCCGCCTTGAAGATGACACCAGATTCACAATTGTATTTTAGAGATAATAGGGTTGGCCAAAAAGTTCATTTACTTGTTTCCGTACCGTGGCTCTAGTAATGCTGAGTTATTTTTAATTTCATTCAAAGCAATTTTGTTAGATTGTATTGTGACAGCTATCATATCAGTATGCATTTTAAAAAAACTTATCAAAATTGGTGAACTTGGGGGCAGCTATTTTAATATTGAAGATGGAAGAAAATATGCAACATTTTCAATGTATTATGCCTTATTATTTCAAGAAAGGTAAAAATACAACTGAAATGCAAAAAAAAGAAAAGATTTGTGCAGTGTATGGGGAAGGTGCTGTGACTGATCGAACGTGTCAAAAGTGGTTTATGAAGTTTTTTGGTACTATTGACATTTTGGCCACATAATTCTTTGCTGTGGGGCTGTCTTATGCATTGGAAGATGTTTAGCAGCACCCCTGGCCTCTACCCACTAGAAGCCAATAGCAGGAGATAGTGAACATACTAAAAATACCCAAATCAATAAAGTTACTGGTGAAAATGAAAAAACGTGTCTTTTATTTTATGGAAAAAACTAAATGGATATTTTGGCTAACCCAATATTTTTCTACAATATATAGGCCCTTGTGAACGGAGCCTATACTTTCCATGCTGGTGTGGCCATTGAAGGCTGGATCGCTAACCTCTCAGGATCAGTCAGGGGGCATGAAATACCCTCTGAAAGCGAAGTGCCTTCACCTCTGCAGAAATGTGTGCTCCTACTTCCTCCACGCTCCACGCCCCTCAGGCGGCTAGCACACGCCAGAAGTTAGCACACTAACTTCTTAATTAAGAAGTTACCTGCTCTCCTTTACTGTCACTTCAGGTCTTTCCCTGTGATAAATCACTTGAGTTTAAATCAAAGAGGCTTTATTTTGTCAAAAGGTCCTTTTAGGATGAGTTCCTTGGTACAAAACGAGCTCCACAAATATCCAGGGTGAAGAAGAAAGGCATCAGTAGGAGATATGTACCAGGACACTGATTTGCTCCTTCAACAGCCAGACTGGCTTTTGAAGATCCAGATGCCCTTTGCATTGCTCCCAAGAGCAAGCAAATGTGCCAATGAGGGCTCCGGTTTCACCAGATTCTCACCAACACTTCTGGTTCTAGCCATTCCAGTGGGTGTGAGGTGCTAATTCATTGTGGTTTTGATTTGCATTTACCTTATGGCTACTGATGGTGAGATCTTTGCATGTTGTTGTTAGTCATTTGTATATCTTTGAAGAAATGTCTATTTTGATCCTTTATCCACTTTTAGTCGGGTTATTTGTCTTTTATTATTGAGCTGTAAGAGTTCTTACGTGGTCTACATACCAGACCTTATCAGATAAATGGTTTGCAAACATTTTCTCTCATTCTGCAGATTTTTTAAAACTTTCTTGGCAGTATCTTTTAAAGGGCAAAAGTTTTTAATTTTGATTAAATCCACATACCTTGTAAGTGACAGCTTTGGGATTCAAAGCGGTCAGTGTGCTTGTAACGCCCAAAGTTAACCACGGGCCTCTGTTCGCTGAGGAGATGTCTTATTTCTGCTCGGCTGACCTCGGTCTACCCTATTTTTTCTATCCTGTGTCATATTTTTGGTATCAGCACAGGGAAAGAAAAATGGAGGCTAAAATCTGTTTAAATAATGTTAGTAAGACTTATAAAGTTGTACCTACTGAAGAAGAAACGGAATGATCGATGCTGGATAGTTAAGATGACAGCTCAGCCCTGCATGTGTTTTTTCTGTATAGGCACTCTTCACAAGAATTCACATCTATGAACTTTTAAAAAAAAATGACTGTTGGGGAAAATAGCTAGTTTAAAACGCTGATTTGTGCTGCAATGAATTAAGGCAGGGGCATAAGGCTCTGTTTTCCTTTTCTAAAACTCTTTTGCCATCTGGTTCTCAGTGTCCCCTTAACATAGTTTTCAGGCTATGAAATTCTGTACATCTTTATGAAGCTTAAGAATTGACCTTTGAGAGGGAAAAAGTCTCATTTTATTATGCTGACACCACACATCATAACTCTTATTTTGCTTGGAGATCTTATTTAATGTCATCACCAACATGTGCAACAAGAGATACGTCATGTTTATGCCTAGAATATTCCCTTTATTTCCAGTTAAAGTTTTCCCATAAAAATCTCTATTGAAAATAATCTCCATGCAGACGTTGGATATTATTGCTTGGAACAGAAATGCTAAAACAATGTGCTTATTTAGGATCTTGAGTTTTCCCCCACATTTTGAAGCGTCTCAATCCCTCATGAAATATCTTTGCAGCCAAAGCAGTAGTAACTGTGGCTTTTCTTGTCATGGATTTTATGGGATTGTGTTACCTCCATAATACATTTTGTATTCCTCCCACGTGTATTAGAGTAAATAATTCTATTTTAACTCTTCTAGATATTTTATAGCTATGATTGACATTTTCTCAAGAGTTGTTGATTAAAACAATAGAACAGTTTTTGAGAATCTAAGAATGGTAAAAGGCAGAGCCTGCACTTCATACTAAGATCCAAAAAGTACTTGTACAGTTCCTCAAAATTAGATTTTGTTTGTCTCCTACCTATCATTTTTTTTCTAAGTATAGGTCCCTTCTTGAACTGGGTTAGCAGGCTGGGAGTGAGACCCTGTTCCAGGAGGCTAAGGGCAGGAGAACCTGAGGGTTCCTGAAGGTCAAGCCCTGAGAACAAAGTCTAAAGGGTTGGTGATGGGTAGGGGAAGGAAGGTTGCAGGAGAAGAACAAAACAAAACAAAACCGAAAACAAAGTCTAGTGGGGGAATGCCTGGAAGAACTAGCGGGAAGGAGAGAGGAAAGAATGATTTGAGTCATTTCCATAAGTGCAGATGAAATGTGTAAAACTTGATACATATGATCTGGTGCAGTAAAATGCATGTGGCATTGAAGTTAGATCTAGATTCAAATGTTCATTAGTAGACTGGCTCAGATAAGTGATTTAAGTCCTCTGTACCTAGTCTTCTCATCTATTAAATGAGTATCATCATCATCAAATCAACTTTACATCGATAATCTTGTTTAATCATCAGCACAAATGAGGAAGTGTTTTTTTTACTATCATGGTTTTGCAGATGGGGATAACTGAGCTCAGAGGAGTTAAATAATTAGCTCAAGGTCTTTCCCTACAGCTGGAAAATAATAGAGCCAGGATTTTAATCCAGGTGCGCTAGATGCCGCAATCCATTAGGTCACTGGATCAGAATGACCTGGAGCATGTGCTATCAGAGGAATCCTGGACTTTATAGTAGACCCTCCGCATTAGCATCTCTGGGGATGGGGCCCAAACATGCCTTTCAACATACATACCAAAGTGACTCTCCTGCTCTCCATAAAAGTACACAACCGCTTTGCTACTTACAGTGTGGTCTGTGGTCCAGGATGGGTGGCATCAGCACCACCCTGTGCTAGTCCTGCTGAACTTGAATCTGATTAGAGCTAACAAGATCTCCAGGTGACTCATGGGCATATTAAGGTTGGGAAGGCCTGTCGTACAGGCTGTTGCGAGAATTAGAGATCCTAAATATGAAGTGTCTGTCATATTGTAATACTCAGCAAATTCTCGTTGTTGCCATCCCTGTTTGATCAAATAGACGGTGGTGTTCTGGGAAAGACCACAATTACAGGGTCAGGGGAAACAACTGTTTGGCTCTCCCCTCCCTTTGGGATCTGTGCTCAGTGCTGTTATGTTGTTTCCCAGCTTCCCAGGACATTCCACCCAAACCTGCCTTTCCTGGACACACAGCATGCTGTCCTTCTCCCAACAGTTTGGTGTGGGCTCAGAAGATATGATTCTTGGCTTGGCTAATTATTGTCTGTGATCTTGGGAAAATTAATTTCTGGGGGGGTCTCAACTTTATTAATTATAAAAAGGATAATGATGATGAAAATAATACATGTTTTCATAGTAAAACCTAAGAGTTAGTCCCACATGCCCCTATTATTTTGGGGGTATAAATTGGGTAAGTAAACAAGGAACAGAGGAAGAGAAGTATTAGAATCTGTATTTTTCTTCTAAGATTCAGACACTTCAATCCTTTAAATTTCATGAAATTATCTGTTCTGCTCTTAATGACAAAAACATGCTTTT
Source organism: Desmodus rotundus (assembly GCF_022682495.2). NCBI lineage: Eukaryota > Metazoa > Chordata > Mammalia > Chiroptera > Phyllostomidae > Desmodus > Desmodus rotundus. The sequence goes on along the minus strand of NC_071394.1, from coordinate 34,705,123 downwards.
AGAAATAGGGTATAAATAATCTGTAATGAAAAATAAATTTAGACCGCAAGTCACAAAATTTAAAAATTTTGACAGGATCTTTAGGAAATCATGCCATTCAAATTCTTGATTTTATGGCAATAGAAACAGCAATGAAGTGACTTTTTAAAATGACATTTTTAATGGATGTGTTTGATTTTAATTGGTATAATTGTTTGCAAAGAGTTCTGTGTAATGCTATTTCTAAGTAAAACATACCTCTTTTAATGTTTAATAACCCCCTATAGTACAATTATTAATTAATCATTAGCTTATAGCTAACAATTCTCTACTGAAATTCAACCTATTCATCTATAGGGGTGCAGTTTGTGATCATTTTATCTTAGGAAGGACAATAAGAAGTTTCAATACTTTCAAAGGTGTGCTTAGCTGATTTTTTAAATTTTTCTGGCCTTTCTAGTGCCTTCTATGTGACACTCAGGGCCTAGAGGACTGTTTGATTCCAAAGAGGTTGTCCCCATCTGTCTACATTCCCCAGTTCACTGCTCTGTGGATAACTATTTTTTAAACCTCTGTCCCCTGTAGCTTTTAAACTTCTCCTCCTCAAGGAGGCCTTCTTGGGTCACCAGACTGGGATAGTCCCTCTTTTTTACGTTCCCTCTGTACCCCCTACTTCCTCTGTTAGAACTGATTCATTGTAGTTCCGTATGTTAAATTCTCTCTAGATCAGTGGTCCTGCAGGGGACATTTGGCAACATCTGGAGATAGTTTTGCCTGTCACAACTGCTGGAGTTGCTACTGGTATTTGGTAGATAGAGGCCAAACCTCCTACCATGCACAGGACAGCCCCCGCAACAAAGAGTTACCCGGCCCAAATGTCATGGCGCGCTGCTGTGGGGAAACACTGATTAGATGGTCTTGCCAGTTCTGTGAGGACAGGCGGCGGCCAAGGCTGCCTTGGTAACCTGTTCTCCTGGCACGTAAACAAGCCTCTGGAAAACAAGAGGTATTCAGTAAGTGTCAAGTCACTTTTAATTAATTGAATGAATGAATGAATAAAAAAGGATGGCGGCCTTCCATTTAGTACACCAACTGTTAAAACATAGAGCTTTGCCTTTAATTGTAAATATTGGTATTGGGTAATAACATATCAAGTTTACTGCAGCACTCTGTTTATCAGAGGTTGGTTGACAGAATTAATAATGGAGCATTAAAAATATATATAGTTTGTGCATTTCTGGATATGAAAAAGGTATTCTAAGCTATGAACCTGGATTCACTTTTCAGTCTACTAAGTTACTCATAAGAACTGTGAATTGGGGCTCAGAGTCAGCACACACTGTGGACTATTCCAAGAGGCACATATATGTACAGTAGGCGATATTGAGAAGTTTGCTCATTACATCACATAATTGCTTTTATTAAGGATTCATGGGAGAAATTGCCCTCTTGTTTTTGCTGTGCTTCTAACTTGTTTTTATCTTAGAAATGTGAATTACAGACTGTGTTTTATGTGTGGCATTGGCTACGAATAAGCCTAAATATAAATTGCTGGCTCACTGTTATTGGGTATGCTAATACACCCATGGCTGTCTTAGTTTTTTAAATGTTATTTTCTCTTTACCTTGCTTTTCTTTAACCTTTTAATTCCTTCCTGTCTTCCTACCTACCTTCCTTTTTCTTTTAATTTCTGTCATGCTAAATGTTTTGTAATTTTTTTTCAAAAAGGACATTTGGAAGGTAATTTATTTAATCTATAAGTATTTGAGTGCTTGTTTTATCACAACTAGAGATTTTGACCAAGGAATTTATAGCATTCCTTGAACACCCAAAACTTTATTGGAATGGTCATTACAAATAATGACAACCGGTGTTTTTACAATGTTAAGAGCATGATACATTCACAGCACTTTTTCCTTGCTGTTTCTGGACCTTCCTCCTAGAAAACAATCCAAGAGATGCCCTTGAGATATCTGAGGGGAGGAAGTGAGAGGAGCATTAGGTCTATAGTAATCAAATTGTCTCACAAGCAGTGCAGCCAATTTTCTGTCAACTCAGCACATACCACAGTTTGTCACACACTTGAACTCATTTCTAACCTTTTGAGGTTTTGTTAATTCAGTTGGTTTGGCTGTCCCATACTTACACTATATATGAATGGGCTCCTTGCCCACTTTCTTCAGGGTTCTCCTGGCCTCAGTTAAGAAAGTAATTACTATAAAAAAAATAACAGATTTTTAAAATTCAGCATATTTCTTGAAAATTTGGGGATGGGGTGGAATTGGGAACTGACAAGCAAAGAACAAACAAAAACTACTTACAGTCAAATTATTGAGAGGTAGTAACTACTATTATTCTGATAAATGCATTCAGCCTTTTTATCCTCTGCATTTGGAAGGATACATCTATTTTTTAAATGGAAATGGGATGTTGTACATACTGCTTTGCAATCTTTGGTGTGCCCTTGTTTGTAATGGTATTATCTCTCTGTCATTGAACATTGTCCCACATTGCTATATTTGGGGGCTGCATGCCATTCTGCTATATGGATATATCACAGCTTAGTAACCAAGCCAGTATAGTTGGACATTTCAGTTGTTCACATTGTAAATATTATTAAATAGTGGTGTGTGTGTGTTGACGAACATGCGCATTTTAAACAGCTTGATTCTGTGATCCACAGTTAAAGCATTTATAACTTTAATTTAAAGCTTGAGACACAAATATGGAATTAGTTCCAATGCACACTAAAAGAGAAGAGGAATTTTATAAGATACACTTATGTTACTAACAGTTAAATATTTCATTTTAATATTTAGAGAAATAATTATGTTGTTTAAGGTTAAACAACCTATCTAGCCTAATTCACCTGCGTACATAGAACGCATCTACCTAGGCTAGGGACATGAAGTAAATGCAAAATCTTAATTTAAAACAACATCAATGTTGTATCTCGTAGACCAAGAATTTCTTGGGGCATTTTCAGGGCATTTTTCTTTTTAAAGCAGAATGTAGGGTAAATATGTTAGAGATTGAATTTCAGTGAGCAAACTGTTGATCAAAATTAATGTGCCACTTTCGAGGCATAAAAACCCAATCGTTTCTCACAGAAAAGAATTAGGAGGACTATTTTATTTTCACAAACAACTGGAAAAGAGGTAGAGATAAAAGAGCCGGGGAGGAAAAAGGCAAATCCCTGGAGACATCCCAGATTTACAGGTGGTATTCAAAGGTGCCTGCTGTGTGAAAAAGGCACCATTATGAAGAAACTCTTCTCAGATTACTCAGCCAGAAACAATCAAAAAGGACCTTGATTGAGTACACCCTTTCAGTATTGTCACACTGCCATAGCAAATTAAATTCATTCAGGTTGCCTTCATGGTATGCATCACTTAAAACAACTTTTTCTTGCCTGTGCTCCCTCCACCCCCATGAACTGGTTACCCTGGAAACAACAGAAGAAAAAAAAAAACCCACCCATTTCAAGTGCAATGTTAATAAACAGCCAAAGTAAAATACAGGAACATTCCAGGTTACTCTGCTGCTGTCTTGGATTTGGGATCTTTTTTTTTTTTTTTTTTTTGCTTTGTCACATTTGGTAATTTTACTTCTTACATTCTGGTATAAAGAGTTAAGAATGTAGGGATCAAAAAGCATCGTTCTGATGCTATAGAAAGATTGGATTTTGACTGACACATGGGTTTGTTTGAATGGGTTTTAGGACCAGGTGTTAAAAAAATTTCCCCTATACATTCAGGAGCTCAGGAAGGACCATTTCTACCCCATGCTGAGATTTGTAAGCAAAGGCTCTAGGAGGTTCCTCTTGTTTAGGTCTTTACTACCATTGATTTGCAACAGGAGAGTGAGGTCAACATATGGGCCTCATTCTGGAAGCTCTGAGTCATTCTGTCTGCCCTCTGCTGTACCTCTTCAACTTTAGTAGCATTTTTCCCGCAGTGTGATGATTGGAACTGCATATCTTTGCCCAAAAGTGGGTTCAGTGGTGCCTGCCACTGCACCAGAACAGCTCCCGTGGGCTTCCCCTCTCTGTCACTGTCATTACCGCCAGAGAAACCCGGTGGCTTTTTATAGCACACACTCACAACAGCATCAAGCAGATGTTCCCTTTTTTTGGATGACACTAAAGTGTGCTTCACGGAGTGGGCATGCTGTGAAGGGACTTGGCTGTCAGACTAATTTTTAAATTACCTTCCTGCACATTGTTCTCTTTTGAGCAGGACTGGTGGCTTTTGGAAAGAATCTTCAGCCTTTATGACCTTGCTGAAAAGGAAAATCTAATTTTAAATACAAAACTGAAAGAAAGAGTCTCTTCGTCTAGTCCTCCTGACCCGGAGTTGACTCACCCTTTTCTTCAGAAAGTCTAGAATACAGAGAAATGGCCTGAAGGAAAGTGTTTGAAGACTGTGCAGTGTGTCTTTATAGGCATGCTGCGTGTGTGTGTGTGTGTGTGTGTGTGTGTGTGTGTGTGTGTGTTATCTGTCCCAGGGCCCGAGGGCTGGCCGGGCCTTCCTGTGCCTTGGAGCTGCAGCTTCTGTTGCAAAGCAGGTACACAAAGCCGCTTTTAACTTCCCTGCAATGAGCGGTAAGATGAAACATGCCTGCTGATGGTTAACAGATCTGTCCCCTAAGACGCCTCTCCTCAGAACACGGCATTTGCGGACTCTGGGTGAAGCTTTCAGTATTTTTCTCTCTGTAAAAAGATTTGGCCAGTAGCCCTTCTGTTGATTGTCATATTCCCTAGCCAGAAACGTCAGTTACCAGTTTTTTCTTCATCCGTTCATTAAGCCTTTTGTATATTTTCTCTCGGATTCCTAGGAATTAGTGATGACATGTGTCGTTTTCATATCCATGAATTTCCTTAAAGGCGTAAGGATACAATCATTAGCAATTCTCCGCTTTGTAGGGTTTCAGATATTTGAGAATATTATTTCTTTTAAATTGAGAACAAGTGAAAATAGGTAAATTCATAGTATTTTTTAGCTGATTTAACTCTTACTATAGAAATAAGAATCAGGGTGGTTACCTGTAAGTGAAATAAACCCACAACCGTATTTCCAAAAAACTCATATAGGTAATAATTTTGTCCTTTAACAACCTGTTAGAGGTAATAAAATTGGCTGACATGGTTTCTTATCTTCTGATCCATCTGGGAATGATGGCACTGTGGAGAATCCTCTTCCATCCTGCTGTGTAATGAGATAAAAAGGAGTGGGTAGGAAGGCAGAAGGCAAAAAAACCCGAGGAGCATCAGCAGACCGGGTCACCATTTGTGACTGGTGCTAAATAAGCTGCAGTATGGAGGTGTGCCGAGCCCTGGTTCTGCTGGACTGTTAGACAACGTATCTGTGACGTCTCCGAGGTGCCTCCGCCAGCTCTGAATCTCAGGCTTTGGTTCTGCGAGGATTCATTTCCATACCTGGTCCATTTATTTATTTATTTTTGTGCCCCTACTGAACTGCATAGTCTGTGTTTCTCAAGAGGCTTGTACTCCATGCAGAGTCGAGCAGAGCTCTATTCAAACAGTTCTATTCTGTCTGGAAGAGGATAAACCAGAGTCGCACCAGAAGCCTCCTGTGTGGTTTCGAGCCACAGCGGGGCCTCAAGTGGACTTTATTGGTTGCAGAACCCCACGTGGTGTGTTTCAGGGAGGTTCCAGGATTGTTCTCTGATTAAAACCCATGTTCAAAGAGAGATCTACAGATGTCAACATTTAATAGGGATCTAAGTAGTGAAAATGTCCGATTCCAGTGCCCCTCACTGAGTTCTCTGTGTCAGGATCTTCAATAGGCACGCTGTATGTTTCCTCATTCAGTCTCAAAACCTCTTGAGGGAGGGACTACTACTATTTTTATTTTTGTGGATGAGAGAACTTGAAAGGTTAAGCCACTTGCCCAAGGTTCCACAGCTGGAATAAGAAGTCAGTCCTGCCCACCTGTACAATGGCGTGCATTCTGTTTCTATAGGTTATGCCGCCTGTGCTTCCTGGTGGATCATCCAATGCACTCTTTCACCTTTGCCTTCTTGTAGTCCCGCCCTCCCACAGCACTCAGCAGGCAAGGCGCCGACCCTGGATTTGCCTTTCTACTCCCAAACAGGGGCAACTGATAATTGAGGGCCGGGGAACCCAAACTATAAAACTATGCAGATTTACACCACTAAAATTCTTGTTTTCTACCTCAACCAAACCCTCTGCATCCCCCATCAGTCCTCTTAGAGACCCTTGGCCAGCTCGGGCTCTCCACAGAGGAATTATAAACTACCACTACTCTCCTCCGGTCCCCTTGCTGCCTCCAGTCTCAGCAGAGCCTCAAACTCTTGGGAGAAACCGAGGCCATCAGAAAATATTATCTACCCTACTTACAGAGTGATGTATAGCCATATCAATCCTTACCTTCTTATTGCCAGTTTCAGAGTATCAACTCTCCATTCTCTTCAAGGTCAAACCTGTGACCTGGATTCTTTGAAACCCCTCACCTTCTGTTTCCTCTGGAACCTCATTCCATGATCAGCTCCCTCAACTCCTTTACCTCTATTCTCTCTCTCCTATGACATCTTCCCCTCAGGCTACAAACAGGCTCAGGTCTTGCCCAATCTAAATCCCAAATCAAGTTAAAAAAATATAACCCTCCAGTTATCATCAAGTCTCTCATTTCTTTTCACTCAAACTGCTAGGAGAATAATCTAGCCTATTGGTCTGTGACATCTTCTTTTCTCATTCTTCGTCCCGTGATGTGTGACTTTTATTCCTACCACTCATACTAATTAGGATCCAACCTGGCAAAAATAAGCTACTTCTGTGATTTGTTACAAAGAAAATATAATGCAGGGAAATGTATTAGATGAAGTGGAGTAACTGAGAAACCGGAGAGGGGATGGTGAGGAATCCCAGAGGCGCTGACCGCTGGAGCCACTGCTACGCTCAGAAAGGACAGACAAAAGAAAGACTGTGCCATCAGACCATGGCCTTGGCATTGCCCAGGGAGGCAAGAGGCTTGGATTGGTTGGCTTGCCCAGTGGGAGCTAAAGCCATTGAGGGGATTCAGCCCAAGAATGGCCAGCCTTGTCGTCCATGGCAGAGAGGAGAAGCAGATACCAGGCCTCTCTATTTCTGTCACCTTTTAATCTCTCACCAATGTCTTCCTTTGGCTAAACTCAGCCCAGCTGGAAATCAGCTGGCACTAGAGCTTGGGAAGTGCAGCCTGGGAAGCAGAGTGAGAGGGAGAATGAGGAGGGGAACCTGGGGGTCAACCGATCCGGGGTCATCATATATTTCATATCATACAAGGACATCAATGACTTTTAAGTGCCAAATCCACTGAGATTTTAATTTTTCCATTATTGGCTAAGTGCACTGGTGATTACTCTCGTTTGGGGACTCTCCACTTTCCTGGCTTCTGAGAGACACAGTATCCTCACTCCATTCTGTCTGTCTTCTTTAAAGACTTCCACATCCCTCTACCTACCACTGAAATATTAATGTCTTCCAGGATACGGTTCTTCATCCTCAAGGTGTCAACTCCCATGTGGATTCCAATAATTTTCAAATGTGTATCTCTAGCCCAGACCTCTCTCCTGAAATATAGACCCGTGTTGCCAATTCTCTGCCTCCACAACCACTTCACATTCAATAAGAACAAAACCAAACTCATCTCTTCCCTAAATTTCCATTTCATTCTTCCGTTTTCTATCTCGCTTGATGGAACCACTACCCATCTGTTAACAATTGTGAATAGTCTGATATTTTACCCTACTTTAAGCTAGGCGAACTTGTTATGCCTGCCACAGCTTCATGGATGCTGGCAGAGGACTCAAGTCTTCTGGGTTGGAGACAAAGGAGGTTCTTAGGGCACAGCCAGCAGCACGAGCTTTATGATCATGCAGGTTCCCCTGCTCCCCAGCCCCCACAAAGATTACATGGACTGATTTAGGTGGATGCTGTGCACACACTGGGTTTAAATCACCGCTGAGGAAAACGGAGCTCAGGGACTGCAGCCTGTTAGAACAGCTGCAAGCAAACGTGTACAACCTGTGCTCCAGAGGGAGACATTATGTTATTCTCCTGGACAGTATAAGCATCTACTCTTTGCTTTGGAGGAAGACTAAAAGATAATTTGGACAAAGAAGGGGCTTGCTCCTTTGTGCGGAAATTGCTACTTCCCTCTGTGCCTTGTTCTCATGGTGACATCTCTCTCCCCTATCCTTTGGCTTCCTGTTCAGCTAGAGTTCTGCGTTCTACTCATCCTTCAAGGCTTGGCTGCCGCACACGGCACCCATGCCACCCATCTGCCTGTGTGATAGCTTTTCCTTCCTCATGATCCTAAGAAATTCCATGTATTTCTTTATGTAAGAGCTTCTTGCATGATAATTGTTTGTTTACCAGGTTGCTTTCTCATCCAGCTGTGAGTGCCTGGAGGGTCCATGCACTGACTTCGTAGCCCTCACAGGTCACACTGGTGTCAGATGCCCAGTGGAGCTTAGTGTCATCTAATGATCTACCAGGGGTGTCCAACTCATGACCTGTGAGCCACACGTGGCTCAGGGTGGCTATGAATGCAGCCCAACACAAAATTGTAAAGTTACTTAAAATATTATGAGATTTTTTTTATGATTACATGTTGCAACATATTTAATGCGTGGCCCAAGAAAACTCCTGTTCTTCCAGTGTGGCCCAGAGACGCCAAAAGGTTGGACACCCCTGATTGTACTTCTTCCACAGCAGTTCCCTCTTCAGAATAATCAAACATTAGTTCTGCAAAATGGGCTGTGATGCTAATGAAGTTACCATATCTGTATTTCTAGGATTCAATCTGACATATAGAATGACATGCACTAGTTAGGAAAAAATGGTAAAATAGCCGTTACTTTTGTTTTAGTACCTATTATGTGCACCTATGCTAATACCAGCTAGAAAGTCTACTACTTCCCTAAAGGGAGAAATTAGTCCCAACCTTTCACCTTGTTTGGTTACTTCACTTTTCTGTCAATAATACAAAAGTACGTACCCATTTTTTTTTATTATAAAGATTTAAGCCCTGACTGGTGTGGCTCAGTGGATTGAGTGCTGGCCTGTGAACCAAATGGTCCCTGGTTCTATTCCCAGCCAGGGCACATGTCGGGTTGCACATGCCAGATCCCCAGTGGGGGGCGCTCAAGAGGCAACCACACATTAATGTTTAAAAAAAGAGGAAAAATGATTTAAAAGAATGAGTTTAGAGTGCCCTGTGTTCGGTCATGTTTGGATGGCATTTCGGGAGATTTTGCAGCTGGCGAGAGGAGAACCCGGCACACACACACATACACACGCATTTCAAAATGGCATCCAAACTCGTTTTTTATTCCTTGAGCAGAATTCAAATTTGGTCAGGCTTCTTTCCATTTCTGTAAATTCTGGAAATTCCAGAATCTTTTTGCTCCAACCTCATTGGAAAAACCATGTAACTACTTTCACAATGAATTGATAGCCAGTCAAATATTTTGTCATGCATTTCACATAAAAAGTTAAATCCCACCCACTGGAGGATTAATGGAGGAAAAGCATAAAACCACACTAAATCCCAACAATGGTGACTTTTATGAAATTGCTTTAAGTTTTATGGAAATCTTATATCAATCTGTTATTCATAAAGCATGTTACCTGAATTTTCATTAATACGATCATTTGGATTATATATAGGAGGCAGAGCATTTGAGTCAGGTTCTTGGAAAATTGTTTGATTGCTATTAAAGATGATTAAAAGTTAGGTTTTGTTTTTAACCAAGGAAAATTAGGAACTGAATTTTTTTATGTTTCATAGTCTGGAGGCATGAGATGTTAAAATCATACCCTAAGAAAAGTACTTTTAAAAAAGACAGTGAAAGTCCCATATGTGTTTGAATTGTCTTGGTTGGTTGGTGTATGGTTATTGTTTTTCTTAATGAAAGACTGTGTAAAGTTTAAACCAAATTTTGAAGTTTGTCTGAGGCTGAGTCCGGTGCCAGTAAATGAGTAAGATTTGAGGTTGCTCAGGTGGTTTATTCACTATGACACAATCAAGATGAATCGTCAAGTTGTCTAATTACTAGACAACTAGTAATTAGATTCCATTGAGTCTTTGTTTTTTTCTATGTACACATAAATAAGCTATTTATATACTTTTACACACTCTAGCTATATGAATTACTTGTTGTGAGCAGCATTTCTCACCCTAAGTCATCCTACAAACAGTGTACAAAGTTCTCTGAGACATCTCTGTGAAGGAATGAAAGGAAGGGGGAGCAAAGGGAGGGGCAGAAAGAGGAAGAGGGTTGGCAGCCAGTCAAGACAATTTTCCTTTACTCCATAGTATTAGAAAATAATTGATGTACTGTATTTTGCCATGTATAATGTGCACTTTCTGCCCAAATTTTTGAGGGAAAAATAGTACATGGGTATAATGACTGCATACCATGGTGTAACAATGGGCATAATAATCCCATGTGTAATGTGCACAAAAATGTGAGTGTGCATTATACACGGCAAAATGCAGTATGTTTTTGGATTTTTATTTGTATTAAAAATAACTCTTGATTTTTGTCTTTTAAAGAACCATATACGATTTCCGAAGAAAATTAGTTTGTATAAAACAAAACTGAAAAAAAATTGCAAATTTTTATCTCATTTAAAATAATCTTTAAGGAAAAGTATCTTTTAAAATTTAATATACAGGGTCTGGCACAAATAACCCCTGTTTTATTACAAAATCTTTGCATTACAAAATTATAAGCACATAATTCAGTAACACAACAATATCACACTCAAGCACAACATATGACATCTTAGAAATGTTAAAATGAAAACTGTAAGTTATCACACCCATATTATTACTCCACCAACCACATTTAAGCAGGCGTTACTTCTGCCGGGCCCTTTGTGTTCTGAGACCCTGGTTATCTCTGTTGACCCTGTGCTTAGAGACAGGTATTCAGAGCTCCAGGTTGGTTGGTTCATTTTTAGACAATGCTGAGATGCTATTTTTAAATGCACAGTATTAATCAGCTTGGAGACTTACTTAGGGAACCTGTAATGGGTAAAAAGTAAACATTACCATTTTTTAAAGAAATAATTCCAAGACCCCTTTGATAGTGGGTAAATAGTTTAATCCCAAACTATAAAAAGATAACAGTTCAATATCTTCTGTGGTTTGCATAATGGACTAAGGGTTTATCCCTTCTTTTATATTTCTGCCTGCAAAATTTGCTCTCTCATAAAGCCAGCTCAGTGGAAGTCTGTTAAATCCCACTACACATTCTACCTGCAGTTAAGGTAGTTCCCTCTCTCTATATAGTGCCCTGGATTAAAACACGTAGGCAGAAGTGCTAGGATTTCCTCCAGTGTAGTAGTTAGATAAGATACTTAAAAGACATAATCAGTTTTCATTTTGGTATAACAATAGGATTCTCCATTAAGAATGTAAATATTCAACAATTTATTATAATCAGAAACTAACGGATAGTATATAGACACCAACTGAGAATTAAACACAAACATCAAGGTACAAATCAGTTTATTTTTCCTGCAATAGCTGTGTCCTCACATTTAGTTTCAAGCTTGGGTTCTAGTCACAGTTTCTTGCCAGATACTTGAGGTTCTTGTGCTAATAACTACTCTGTAGTTTTGCTATGGGTTGGCTTTTTTATGCTACTTCTTGCTAATATCACCTAACTAGTCTCTTTGCGGCTACGAGAGAATTTCTATCCATAGCAGTGTCTCCTTCTCTCTTTTTCCCTCCCTACAGGAAAAATATGGATGCTGTAATTATCTCTTTTTCAGTCAAGTACTATCCACATTTATTTAGTATGTTTTTCTAGCTTACTCGTTCTTCATCAATAGTCAGCTAATGTTGAATAACTTATTCACATAGCTCTTATGTATTTTTAAAAATATCCTCTGTTTACTGAATCTGCTGAATTTGTTTTTAAAGGACACCTCTCTATCCATGTATCCGCCTATCCACAGACATCCCACTTTGTTTCCAAAAGAATTTAAGGTGGACTCTTAGAGGAAATATGGTATTTTTAATCTGAATATGTAAAAAATACAAGTTGAGTTTAAGTTAAATATCTAATTTGTGACAAATTACTACATGCTTCATACTTTCAAGCAAAATATGACACAAGATATTTATTGACTGAAAACATGAAAGTAACATCCTTATAAAGAATGATTTTTTAAAATAGTTTAATGTGTTTTAACAGCAAACTTACAGGAACAGCACAGAAGACAGACCCCATTAAAAACATACTTGCATGTAGGACAACTCAGTTAGGAAAATATAGTGAATGGATGGAATCTACTGTGTGATGAAAATGCTACAAACGCCATTTAGTTGCCATCAAAAAGAAATTCACTTGCTTTGAAAAAATCCAAATGCTGGCATTGTCCAGAAAAATTTAACACATTTATTTATATTGTTATAAAGTTGGAACTGCTGAAACTTGTTCACCGAAATACCTTGACTGGCATTAATGCTTTATGTCCCTGCATTTATATTAAAAAAATTCACACACAAATGAAAATGGAAAAACTGCCAATACCTGATTTCTGTCCCCTATTTTCCACTTGCCATCATGTACTGAGGTACCTCTCGAACCCCATGGGAAAAAAATACCTAACATTCAAAACTACCAATAACAGGAGGAAGAGAATTTTTTTTAAAAGAATGAAATGTTTCCCCTCATAGTGGATTCTTAAGCAGGTTCCCCAAGTATGTGGCGTGCTAGCTGGATGTCTTTTGGCATAATCGTTACATGTTTGGCGTGGATAGCAGAAAGGTTGCTGTCTTCAAAAAGGCCAACCAGATGGGCTTCACTTGCCTCCTGCAAAGCACCAGTAGCTGCACTCTGGAAGCACAGATCTGTTTTGAAGTCCTGAGCAATTTCTCATACCAGACAGTGGAAAGGAAGTTTACGAATCAGAAGTTCAGTGGACTTCTGATAACGTCTAATTACACGAAGTGCCTCAGTACCAGGCCTGTAACGATGAGGTTTCTTCACCCCTGTGGAAGAGGGCACATTCTTGCGAACGGCCTCGCTAGCCAGCTGCTTCCTCAGTGCTTTACCACCAGTCGTTTGCAGGCAGCCTGCTCTATATGAGCCATCGTCTAGAGACCTCTTTACTTACCCCCTTCTCCTGCGCTGCTGCTCGGTGAGCTGGAGGAGGTGCTGGCGTTAGAGAGCCAGGGTGGCTGTGAACACCACGAGATATTTTATTAGTAACAAATCTGACACTTTTTGATTCAAAAAGGAAGTGAATAGGATCAAACTGTAAATATAGCACTTATGTTATATAAGTGGTAGATTCAAACGTTGGCCTTTTATTTAAAGGAAGTAGAAATTCAGAATTTTTTAAGAAAGGGTTTGAGAGCAGTAAATCAGAATAAAGTGATTTAGGAGGGAAAATGGCAGCAAAATAATGTTTACTGCAAAGGCTAAGGACAATTACAAAAGGAAAACTTTAGTTCTCAGAAGGTTAAAAAACAAAAGCACAGAACAGCAGGAGCAGCAAAAAAAAATGAATGTGTTAGACAATTGTACCTGGCATATGACAACATAATAATGTTTAATCTCTTGACATAGAAGTAAGCAAATACAGTTGACCCTTGAACACTGGCAGGAGATGGGGATGGTGGGTAGGGGTGCGATCCCTGAGCGGTCTAAAATCCATGTATAACTTTTGGCTCCCTTAAAACTTAACTACCAATAGCCTACTGTAGACAGGAAACCTTATTGAGAGCAGTTGATTAACACATATTTTATATGTTGTATGTATTATATGTTGTATTCTTACAAAAAGTAAACTAGAGAAAAGAAAATGTTAAGAAATCATGAGAAAAATTACATTTGCAATATTTATTTTAAAAATTCATGTATAAGTGGGCTGATGCTGTTCAAACCTGTTATTCAAGGGTCAATGATATATCTGTTTTTGAGGAGAATATTAAATGAAGGTAGAGTACTACAACTTGAACTCAATAGCTGTTTTTCCTCTCTGTTTTTCCTGAACTTTTTGGCCAACCCAATACATCTATACCTAACCAGTATGTACCACTCATTACTGCATAGTATAACTAATTGTTTATACAGTCAATCATTATTTCTGGAAGAATGCATAATGTACTATTATGCATAATGTATAAAATATGTAATGTATACATGCAATTACATAACAAGAAAAAATATACAGACTATCTAGGACTTTAGTGTTTTTATCTTTCCAGAAGTTTCCTCATACACTGTATTTCAGTAATTCATTTATGTTCAAGACTAAGGAACATTTGCTTTTAGATATTACATATTTATGTTTATCATCAGGCACAAATCTAGCTTTTTTCTGAAATCTGATTCAGCTCTAATAGAGTGATCTTATGAACATGTCAGTCTCTCTCCTTCCCTCATCCAGAGGCGCCCCACGGCGATGTACTCAAGAGGAGAAGCCCAGAGGGGAAGATGAGGTGGCCCTGGCTGATGATTTTTCCTGATGCCAGCTAATCCCAGATTATTTGTGGATCTAAAAGAGCGTAATTGGAGAAATGGAATCCTTCCAATTTCTGAGGCTGGTGCTATTCATCATTTCCTAAAACCATTTAATACTTAGCACCCAGAAAATTGTCCATTAAATTATGACAGAAAAGTAATTCCATACCCTCTTTCTCCAGCCACTTTGGCCCCAGATGTAGTCACTGGCATGGTGGAACATAAAATCGGATAGTCTGGGGCTCGTGAAAAACAGCACCACTTCTGCAAAGATGACTCTCCTTGCCACTTCTCTAAATGGATGTTTCTAAACACGATAAGGAAATCTCCATGGCAGGCAACTCAAGAAAACGTAAAAATGACAACAGCAATTATGAGTTAACTTTTTTTCTATCCCCATTTGAAGTTGGTCCAAAATTATGTGAAAATTAGTGAATTTAACATCAGAATGCCTACAGACACAAGTGCTTCTTTGAGAGCCAATGACTCAACTCTCCCTCAGTCCATAAAGGATTCTCATACCTTCAAGAGCTTTTGGCTCTCTTTAATTATGTGTCCATGCCAACTCTTGTCTCTCTAGGCTATGTCTACCATTCTGATGTGCTTGTGTTCACTTTTGTACCAGAGACTGAAGAAAAGTCTAGGGTAAATTTCTGAAAGTCGTCTGGTCAGAACCTATCTTCTGAGAGCATGCTCACACCGTTGGAGGCCAATAGCTCTTTTCGTGCTAAAGGAACACTATTAAGTCTGCAAAGATCATTTCCACTCCCCAATTTCTGGTAAAGTAAGAGGAAACCAGCTGATTTCATTTAATTGATAATTGGCACTTGGAGAATACATCACAAATGGTGAAGGTTACTGATACCTAGAGCAGCATATAAAACAGTAAGGTTGTGTTTCTCTATAAGGTTCTCCTATGATGTGCCTTATACATTACAAGGAAGTACAGGGTACATGTGTGGGGTGGGGGATAAGATACAATTGTCCTAAATTATAAGTTCAAAATTTTCAAAGAGCAATGAAGAGAAATACAAATGGGGATTTGCTTGGATTTGCACCCCTCATCCTCAGATTTTTGCTGAATAGTTTGCCATCCTGGCTACATCATATTATTCAGGTACAACTAGCTGGGTCAGCTAAGAATGCTGCTTGTACAGTTGAACCAGAGGAGAAGCCAGGACTCTGCGCCAGCTCATGGACATTGGACAAGTTTGCATATAAAGTAAGAAACCATAACTAATTAACACCAGGCAGGTGGTCTCCATGGAAATTTAAAATCCAAAGTGGGTCATCAGGGAACAGAGTTGGCAGATGGCACTGTAACTGAAATGCTCCCCCAAGACCCGCCAAGCCAGCCTTCAGCCAACTGCCCTGTGAAAAAGCTTCCCATGCCAGTCATTTCTGGGGAAATGGAGCCAAGGACAAATGACTGTAGGCCTTAAAAGGAGTGTGATCACATCAAGATTTCAGGGGCTCCTACCCTTGCACTCACACAGCGTCTTTTTTAAAAAAATGTATTTTATTGATTATGCTATTATAGTTGTCCCATTTTTCTTCCCTTAATTCCCCTTCCCTCTGTGTCACATGGTGTTTTCTTAAATGCCAATATAATTTGCAAGACAGAAATGGGACCAGCACGAGTGCATTTATTAATAGCAGGGAAGGACCGTGGCGGGAGGGGCAAGCTAAGCCTTCTGCAAAGGAGATGGTGTGAGGTTTTGCTGGAATGAGCTGGAGTTGAGAGGAGGAAATATTTAGACCCCCATTGAGAGCCAGAGCAACATCAGATTACCAATAAGCATTGAGCTATCTGAGTAACAGCCAGAATCACTGAAGTGTTGGGAGTGAAAAATAAGTTTTATTGCAACATGATTGGCAAGATGAGGAAGGCTGAGAGGGTGAGATGAAATGGAGAAATAGAGAGAAGGGGCTTGTCGGAGGTGTGATTTCTATCACGATGCCATGACAAGATGACTCAGTGATGTGCCCCTGCTTTGCTTTCTTTTCCTCCCCGCAGGGGCACATAAAGTGGGAGGATGTCAACCCTAGATGGGCCCTCAGAGATGATTTTGTTCACAGCCCTCGTTTTATGGCTGAAGAAGATGCGGGCTGGAGAGGAAGTGTCTCACCAAAGGCCACACCGTGAATTCTTTAGCAGAGCTGTCTGGAAATCTGAGTCGCGGGTCTTTCCATCTGCTGCCCTTTCTACCTCCAGACAAGCAAATGCCATTAATGCTACTTACATGTTCATTCACTTTACTCGCCTTTAACTCAACAGCGAACAGGGGTTCTGAAGTATGGATAGCAATCACACAATGGATGGATAATTCCACATGAACAGATATTAATTTGAAGTCGACAGGTTTTAAGTGGTCAGCACTGTTTTGAATTGAGCCTGGACCCAGTGGAAAGTGGTGGAAACAAATCTTTTTTTCAGAAAGATTTTACTTTTTCTGATTATGAAAAAAAATCAGGATATTGATCGTAGGAACTGGGAAGTACAAGTTGTTTAAAATAAGCATCACTTACTATCCTACTATTGAGAAGTAACCACTGCTGATATTTTGATGTTTCCTTCAGGTTTTTCTAACATACTGTGTTTTATGAAAATAAGATTACAATACATATATAATTTTTAGAAATCAACTATTGGATTATAATTTATATACAATAAAATGAGCCCATTTTTTCAGGGAGTACTTTGATGAGGACCTGGCAAGTGCAGCTGAGACCCCTCATCTCTTCCTGTCTGCAAGGATCGGTGCCTGTTCGCATGCAGCCGTGCCTGCTCTGGGCCTTCATTCCTCTCCTGGTCTTCCTCTGTCTCCGGCTCTGTCTGCATCTCTCTGACTCTTTGGGTGACTTTCTTCATCTCCTGTCCTCCAATTTTTAATAAGGTTTCAATATTGGGAGACTGTTGCCATCATCTCTCTCTCCTTTATTTAACCCAGATTCCTTTCTGCGTGAGCTCATGGAGGAGAGTGAGTGGAGAGAAATAGGAAAGGGGCTTCATAACTTATAACTTAAAGATGTTATTTAGATATTTTACTTATAAAAGATGTTTTTTCTCCCTAAGAGGAAGTCTGCTTCTCTATTGCACATACGATGGAAACAATTTAGGTATTTTCAGTATTTAGTGTTTCCATCCAAGAACCTGGTGTGTTACACTATGGTTTTATTTCTTCCCTGCCCCCAGAAATAGCCATTTCTTAATTTCCTTTTCACCTCAATTTAACAGACTTACTGTTGCCCTTTTCTGACTCACAGTCCTCATCTTAATACCACTACAAGTTCCTGTCCAGCACTACTAATAACACAAGTGATGATGATATTTAGAATATAGTGCTTGTAACTTATCGCGTCGCTTAATTCCTTTAGCAACCTTGCGAGATAGGTCTGTCATTCTCATTTCGGAGTCGAGTGTTTTTGTTGATAATAGTTACAAGTATTTCTTCCTCATTTTGTTATTATTATGTTCTTATGTATTATGTATTTTTCTTCTTTCTCTTATCTCTTTATCATCTAACATAAAATTTATGACTGGTAGCAAACTTTACGTTACAGTGTTGAAGTAATGGGATATGCAAGGAGAAACATAAACTTTACCTAAGAACTTTGCCTCCCCTTCTGGGGAAAGGGTGAGCGTATTTTCGGCTGTCGGAAGAATAAATGGCATCACGATCGGCGGAGGCATGGCTTTGCCATTGGGTTTATTGGGAGATTAAGTATGATTTTAGGAGACGTATGTGGGTACCAAGTAGACAAGAAGTAGCCTGTGATGCTCATTGATGTGTCCATTTGGCTAGACTATAGCCCTTTTATTCAATCACCCACTGCTCTGAGGGTTGTCGTGAAGTTGTTTTGTAGATATGATTAAAGTTCTTAACCGTTGACTTTAATAGGGGACATTATTTTTTAGTCTGGGTAGGACTAATGTAATCAGTTGGAGGCCTTAAGAGCAGAACTGTGGCTTCTCTGAAGAAGGAATTCTGCCTATGGACAGAAGCTGCCCTTTCTGATGCCCTTCCTGGTGGCTGGCCCTCTGGATTTTGAACTTGCCTAGTCAGCTCCCATGATCGTGTAAGCCAATTGCTTGCAATAAATCTCCTCATATACTTCTCCTACTGTTCTGACTGATACAGGGGAAAGAAACTCATGCACGGCCAGACAACTGGTAAGTGGCCTTGATGGGACTAGCACTCCACACCCTTGCTCTTGCTTCCCATCACACTGCTTAGATATCTTCCCACTGTGTTGGTGCTCCGCTCTAATCCACTGTCCTGGACCCTGCT
Organism: Desmodus rotundus; assembly: GCF_022682495.2. Classification (NCBI taxonomy): domain Eukaryota; kingdom Metazoa; phylum Chordata; class Mammalia; order Chiroptera; family Phyllostomidae; genus Desmodus; species Desmodus rotundus. The sequence goes on along the minus strand of NC_071394.1, from coordinate 34,686,341 downwards.
TCGTGTCCCGTTTGACACTGACTCTTTGCTGAGTCATGACATAGAGGAGAAGTTTATTGTTTACTCTGTATTTCTTTAGGAGTTAGTTTCTGCTTTTCACTTTAACCAATGATTAGTTGATAATTACTTTATTAATTTTTCTGAATCTATCGCATCAAAGTAGTGAACATGAGATAACTGGACTCTTACTTAGCTTGGAGTTCAAGTCACTAGTATATATATAATTCCCATTGCTTTCATTAATTTTATTATACGTAACCATACATGATTTTCTACCCCACATAGTGAGGCTCTCATTCGATATGGTTTCTGGAGGAAGAAGTCTTCAAACTCATTAGACTTAAATGATTAAGGAATTGCTTCTCAACTTACCAGACACAGTCCCCCCTCTTTATAAGAAAGGCACATATTTTTTACATCACATTTGCTTACTGAAAATGAGATCCATTGATAATATAACCAACCGCACACACACACATTAAAAACAACAATTTAATACCCTAACTAGAATGTAGCTGAAAGTAAAGGAAAGCAGTTTATAGTAAAGTACAGTGATTTCTGAATGTAAATGTTTGGGTGTGGCTATGTGTGGAAACTGAAGGAGGGGTCAAATGTGGGTCGCGTCACAGAGTCCCTGCCAATGGCGAAGCTGCAAAAGCGGATGGAACAGACAGCCAAGGTACACTAATGATTACAGCTGCCTCAAGAAATGACCAATTACTGATGCGGTGTTTTGCACAATGAACCATTCTTGGTAGACTTCAGAACAAATCTAATTACAATTTTCCCTTGATTTCCATAGTGGTTGCATTTTAGGAAACATGGTATATTAAAACAGTGCAGAAATACTTTCTGTTCACATGTAAAACTAAGTTAGATTACAGGCTCAGAAAACTAAAATAGGTTTTTATAAGCTTTGGAAAGCAGAGTATTTCATTCACCCCGAATCCCTGAAAGTGCGGTTAGCACATGGCAGACATTTAGTTAATATTTGCATGAATGTATGGAGGTTTTTCATCTCCATGAAATTAGGCAGGACCTTTGAAGAGCATGCAGGATGAGGGGTGATCCTCCATCGTGCAGGGCTGCCCCAAACACTGCAGCGTGCTCACTGAAGTCAGTAGTGCTTCTAATTATTGAGAGAACCCAAAAGGCAGCCAGCACTCGACTCCAAATTGCCCCTTTGGGCGGTGCTGATGAGAACCACAGAATTAAGTAATACTGCAGGCGCAGTGTCTGTCTGTCGGAAGCAGTCCTTAGCCAGGGAGCTGGGGGCAGCCCTGTTCAAGGTACTATCTGCATCGAAGTATATGCTCAATAGGGAGGAGGCAGCTGAGGGAAACGGAGAGCCACATGAGGTTTTGGAAAGCGGTGTGCGATGCAGGGCACAGCCATTGGCAGCTCACAAGGACCTTTGTGTGAAGTAAAGTGCCCCCTATGGGCAGAGCAATTGGAAAAAGTTTCCCGTCTGCAGCTGATGGGAACACACGAAGTCATGTGACTTGGCAGGTGGTGCACTACCTGGATGTCACGTGCCTCTCCTGGCCTCTTGGCCCAAGTGCCTTTTCACAGGCCTGACCTTGCAGACACTGTGGCTGGCTTTCCACATGGTGCAGAAATCAAGTGTTAAGAGCAAAAGATAAATTCCATACTGACTGCGTGGGTGACTGGCTCAGGGTGGGGTAGGCGGCTTTACGTGGTCCTGGGAAAGTTAATCACAATTTTGGTAAAAGAACTTGTGAGTACAGAAGGGAGTGTGAAATGGATGAGAAGTGCAGGTGAGAAGAGAGTAAGTTTAATGAAGTCGCCAACAAGCTTAGGGACTCCCCCCCTGTGCTTTGTGTGGTAAAGATGGGCCCTACTGGTAGCTTATGCTAGTGAGGTTTTCCTGTGCAGGTTTGGAACTTTGGTGATCAGTGCGCTTTGGGATGTGAAGTCTTGAGGTCTTTGTCAGAATTCTATCAGTTAAATACACAATTGATGTGTACAGGGGAATCTATTTATATTTTTCTATGGTAGTGTGTATTTTTGTGAGAACAGAGATTCTTGTTGACTATCCAGGAAATCAAACTCCCAGGATTAAAGGGCCTTCCTGGTTAGAACAGAACCAGAGAAGATCTTGAAGAACATTTCCGTAATGCCACCATAGAACCCCTTGACCCATCTTACGCCAAAGCAGACACTTTTTTTTTTTTTTTTAACCACTGACTTCTCATGCCTTCAAGATTCTCTTCCAATCTGACTGGATAAGCATAGAGACACATCAACGAGTTCTTCTCTGGTTTGTTAAGCTCCCTGTGGATCAGCCCCTTTGTTTAAACTCTTCACTGTGAGTTTGTTTCATTTTCTCATAACTTCATTGGAGGGTAGAATTCTCACCTTGTAGACAGCCCACACAAGATACCCCAATACCACCAGAAGCCTTCTCCCAAACGTGTGTAGAGTGGGTACATCCATAAGGATAGGTTAACACCTATCCTTTATTAAAAACAAACAACCCCCCCCCAAAAAAAAAATTAGAAATCTCAATGGCTTCATAGAACAAAGGTCATTTCTCTTTCACACAATGTCCCTGGAGAGCCAGGCCAATTCTCCAGGGAAGCAGTGGTTTAAAATTCTGAGCTACCTCTGTCTCTGACACCTCTGTCGCACCATGTTCTTTGGTTACCTTGGAATGGAAGAGAGTTATGTAGTGTTTTAACCCAGCAATCGATTGCTTTGGCCCGGAAATGTGATGTTACTTCTGCTGTCACTTAAGTGTTTAGATTAGATTTGGGGTGACTTTCCTGCCGTGGCCAGGAGAGGAGAGCCGGGTGTGAATGAGCACTAGAATGACGTAGTAACTACCGTGTGCACCATGGGCTGTGCACCACCATGGGCCGCTCATAGAGCTGCCTTCACAGAGACCACAGGCTGGGTGGCTTACATGACAGAAATTTATTTTATCCACAGTTCTTGAGGCTGCAAGTCCAAGACCAAGTTGTCATCAGGTTTTGCGTTTTGAGGCCTCATCATCTTTTTCCTGAGTTGCAGGACACCGATGACTTGAGGGTTTGTCCTCATTTGTACAGGTGGGATTCCTTTATTCTGTGGCTTGGTGATGGCGTCTGGACCAAATTAGACCAAACAATAACTAGGATGTAGGCTCTAGTCATGTCCTCAGACACTATGGCTGGGTTTCGGCAATTGAAGGTTGGAGAATATTGCCTCTCCTGTCTTTCAACTTCTCTCATCTATAATCTTTCTCAATTTTCTTGTAATTCTCTTCCAATGTTCCAAAAGTGGGCTCCTTCTTGTCCCTTTCCCACAAAGAAGTTTATTTTTTTCCTAAGGAGTTCCCTCACCATGCAATTTTAATACCCCAGATATAGTATATATCTGCTTATGTACCTCATGTGATGTCTACATAAAGAAACAAGATTTGCTCATCTCCCAAGAGCCAGTTTTTCCCCTTTGATTATGCTGTTGAGAAGGCATGTTCTAGGGCGAACTGGATGAAAGAAGGCTTGTCCAGGAGCTGATGGAAATTCGTGAGTGAAATCGTGAGTGCAGCGCCTTTATTCTGCATGCTGTGCTGGAGATGCAGGTGAAGCCTTCACACCACGGCCCTCCAGCAGTGCCCGGATCATCCTGCACATACAATGCCCCCCTTTCATGTTTAGTGAAGCAGCAGGGACTCGTCATGGTCCTGGATGTGGCCCCCTCAAGAAGGGTTTGCAAAATTCCTTCTTTTGAAATCGATTAGCCTCATGCCCCAGAGTATGGTGGCCTCTGGTGCTCCAGGAAGGGGTGGTTTATGTGACAGCAATGCAGGTAATGGGCGCAGCCATCCTGGGCTTCACTGATGTGGGCCTTTTTGTCCTTCTCATGGTTTCAGTCAGGATGAGCTCTCTTTATGTGTAAACTAGCTTAGGCAGCATTTTGAATATTAATTCCTCAATGTAAAATAGTCCTATTGCCCAAGCTCTGGATAGTTACCCAAAGCAATGAGGGGTTTTTAAAACATTCATCAAGTTGCTTACATTTGTTTTTCTGAAGGTACTAATCCAGGAGTGAGACTGCTTCCCTTTACTTTTTTGCCTGAGCTTGTCCTGCTTCCTCACATACCACGACCTCCGCAGAAAGCTCACTCTCCAGGGCCCTCACAGGGTCTGTATCTGTACTCTGAAGCTTCATCCATATGGGTCATTTTACCCACAGATATCTCAATGTGCCTGGAACTACCTTTGCAAACACAAAGTATGGGCTTTTAAGGATAGACATTACTCTTCATGCCAATACCCTCCTTTCTCTCCCTCTGATTCTAGTACAGGTGCAGGTTCTAAAGGCAAGTAGGTCTCCTTAAAAGAAGCAGCCCTGTTGGTGTGATGCGTATGTGTGAATCGGGTGCAGGTACCTTTTCGGAGGTCTGGCTGGACACTTACTGTGGGGTGGGGTGGGGGTGGGGCACAGCACAACGTCCAGACTGTCCCTGTTTGCCACGATATGTAGAATACATGGGCTCTGGTTAGAATCCCTGACCTATCACTTCCTGTGAGACCTTAGAAATAACTTATTGTTTCTCTATTTCCTCATCTAAAAATGGAGAAGAATAGTAGCCACCTCACATTGGTTGTTGTCTGGAGTTAATGAGCTTACACATGTGAAGCATTTAAACTGTTGTCTGGTACCTACTCAAGTGCTCCATAAACGTTAGCTGCTTTTCCTACTTCTGCAATGGTTAGTTTACCCCTGCTGCTGTTCATAACAAGCATTGTGCATGCTCTTCCTTTCGTCCATGTACGTCCTTCGTCCATGGGGAGAAGAAGGCGTATTATGAGCGTCTTTCTCTCCGTTAACTGTGGCTGTGGCATTATGGACCCTGGACCCTGGTCATCTAAGTAGACAAAATAGCCACGAAGCATCTTTGTTTGCCTCATTAAGTTCTTGCTGTGATTTCATTGTATCATTACATGGAGCTTTGATGTCATTTGTAGCCTAATGGGTTTTGGAAAGTCCATCATGTCTGTCATTCATTCATCAAATGTTACCATGTGCCACTAAGCACAGTGGGGATAGAAGACTGAGTTTCTCTTTTCAAGGAGCTTGTGACCAGAATAAGGCATGGATATAAATCATTTTAGGAAGAAGAATAGGTATTTCAAGATTTGCTCCTTGTCAGGCTGTGCTGAACACTTTTCCTGGGTTACATAACTGACTCTGAAAACATTCCTATGGTGCAGGCAGACAGAGGTCCTAGAGTTTAAGTAGTCAGTGAAAAGTGGAGAACGACACTTTGGTATATTTGGTGTCTGAGCTTGTGGCCGTGCTCATTCCATGACGCAAACTATGAGAGAGTGTCACAAGGCTGTTTGGTATTTGAGAGGAAGAAGTCACTAGAAGTGTTTGGTGGTGCACGCATGCTTTCGAGGAAGGCTTAGTGGCAAAGGCAGCTTTTTAGCATTTCGCACCTGGGACTGGAGGATGGGATTTATGTGAGGAAGAAGTATCCTGAGAAGTGGGATGATACCATACAGGGTGGGACTGAGCATGTCCAGAAACCTGCATGTAATTTGTTTTGACCCAAACAAAGGGTATGGGCAGGGGAGATACAATGGGATGCATGTCAGAGTCCAGATTTTGGAAGGCCTTGAACGCCAGGCAAAAAGTTCGCACTTTTATTTGACAAGGAATTCTGCAAGAGTAGAGAGATCTCGAGCCTTCAAGCTAGATAGACCTGAATGTGAATACAAAGATGACCACTTAGTAGTCACTTCAGGGAGATTGCTCAAACTCCCCGGCCTTTGGTTTTCTCATTAGTTACTTCCAAGAGGATTTGCTCATGCTTGTTTATTGAGTGGACGAAGGGGCTACCCCCTACCTGATCATGTAAGAATGGTAAAAGTTGAGGCAGAGCATTGAGACGAACTAGTCAGTAAATGGCAGCTACAGTTGTTATGCTGGTAGCAATGAGTCCTTAATGCTGTGGACCGGTGGGTGTCAAGGAGAGAGTCTGGCTTTTAGAAGATTACTCTAACGTGCCTGCAGGAAGGACAGGCAGTACCACAAGCAGGGAGATCAGAGGACAGCCGCTAGAAACACAAGGGAGGAAGAATGAGGAACCTGATGGAAGGCGTTGGTGTGGAGCCCTCGTCACGACACGCTGGGGCCAGGGGCAATGCTGTTAGCTGTCTGTTAGCAACTAAGAATAAGCCCAGGAAGCCTCTGTGTCCAAGAGGGCCAGGTACCCTGGGTATCTTATCAGTCCTTTTTCAGCCATTGGACATTTGCAGTAAAATGTGGTCAAGTGTCAAGGCAGAAGCTGGTTCTACATGATTCCAACTTCCCAGGCATCAGATTCCTCCACTTTAATATCTGTATTTATCACAAGACAGACTTCTCATTACACTAATGAAGCTTAATTCTCTGGGGGTCTCCCAGCTCTATGGTTTCTCCATTTCAACGGAAGCCATGTAACTAAGACTTACTATTTATAGTTGGGGAAAACCATATGAATGTGTTAGATCCACTAATAACTGATAACTGTGATCAACTGGATCCCCACAAAAGAGCTTGCCCCGACACTCACTGATTCCCGTACAACCAAGCTACTGGCCGCACCAGCCCTTCCTACTCTGTCAGTAGCAACCCGTGTGCATTGCTGGCCACACACAACTGTAAGTATCAAAGGGGAGACAGTGTCTTTCATCCCTCCCCTATTATTAGTACTGTCCATCAAGCCTGCATATTTTTGATGAGAAGGATAAATTCAAGTAATTGTTTGGATTTACTTTAGAAATACATCTTTCTTGTTTGTTGTGGTGTAGCCACTGCATTTCTCTTTGAGACTGGGGCTGGCTCTCACTGTAACTGTGCTGCTCATGGCTCAGTCACATAGAGGCTCTCAGAGCTCTTCTGGCATGGACAGGGTGAGGTTTGTGCCGCGGGCCTGGAGAGCTCTGCGTGCTCGCCACACCGTGGGGACAGCTTTGCCAGTGGAGGTCAAGCCCTGTTTCATGATGAGGCATGAAATATCAACAGCTGGGATTTTTGTTCCTAAGCCAAGTGGAAAGGAGGCAAGGCGTGTAAAGGCAGACCCCCCCCACCCCCTTTAAAAAAAAAAGTAAGACTGGGAATGCAGAAGAGCAGCAGCCTGGACAAATCAGAGGGAAAAAGAATGAGCATATACCAGTAAGTCAGGGCTCTGACTTGCCTGCAGGAGCCCTGCTCAACAGCACTTGGATTCCTCTAGCTGCAACCACTTCACATGCTATCCTAGACTTTGGAGTCTGCGAAGGGAACTAAAACGCTCCCTGAGTGTATATAGCTGCGCGTTCAGAATCCCAAGCCTCTTGTCAGGCCTTCTCCGGACCATTAGTTTTATCAGCTGGTTTACTATCGTATTATCAACACTGACCACCATAATCAACACCTGACACATAGTAGGTGTTTAGTCAAAGTGTTTGAAGTAAGAGTTTCCAGTGCCTGTATTCTTGTCTTGTTTCTCATGATTGAACCCTCTCCTCAGCCTCTGAGCCTGCTGTGAGGTCTCTGGCTTCTTGCCCTTGCTTTGCTTAGTTTAGACCATCCTTTGATTCCTTGTAGTCACCTTTTCCTTTGGGACCCAAACCTGGTTATCCCTATGGCCTCCTTAGGGCTGGAAGTTCTATCTCCTATGGCTGTTACATGTTGCTTGACATCAGCCATCCTCTCCCTAGGATGAGGAGCTCCCATCCCAGGATCAGCTGCTCCCACTGATTTTTAAGTAACTTTCAAATCAGGTCATGGTCAGTGCGAGGACGGGAAAGGCCAGAGCCAGGGTTGAGACAGCCTCCTCCCCACAAGGAAGCTGAGAAGGAGCAGTCTTAGAAGTGGAGAAGAGGGAGTGTCCTAGAACATGGCAGGTGGCTGTGTGTGGAGGCTTAAAAATCTGCGGAAGGCATCTGGACCTGGAGAGACGGGACCAGCCAGTGTAAGACCTTTTGATGAAAGAGATCTATTTGTGACTTCCAAATCAGAGAATATTTTAAATCCTTACTAGATGACCTTTCAAAAACATGTTATGCATCCTTAGAAGTAAGTATATTTTGGTAATCCACAGTCTCTCTTCAGTAGGCCGAAAAAGGGCCTGACCAAGTATTGAGAGGTGGAATTAAAGGAGGAGTCCTGATTCTTCTTTCCTCATTTCCCACCCTGTCTACCTCTTTCCACGCAGCAGAGCAGTAAGTGATGATAATTTTTTATCACTTAGTTGAGGAAGTAAAGTCCTTAAAGGAAGCAATGAAGTTTGACTTCTCCTACCATCTCTAAAATTGGCACAGGGTAAAGCCCCACTATTTCTCACTGAGCCCTGGGATGACAGAGGAAGCCGATTAATCTGGCCCTTTAGACTAGCGACTAGGATCGGAACAGTTAACCCAGTGTAGCAGGGGCAGGCTGAGTTTCATGCTTTGACCTGGCAATTGCACCCCTAATTGGACACACAGTTGCACTTTCATGGCATTTAAACACTTTAAAGAACGCCTACTCCAGACAGAAGGCTACTGTGTGTTTTCCTGAGGGTGCAGTCAGGGAGTAAAGAATGGAGGGGCTCTTTCAGTATAATTAGGCATTTAATTGCACATGTAGACTTCACCGATGGCTTTGCCCAAGCGTGTGATTATGATTCACTTGAAAGTACTCCATTGATGATAGTCTGTATTCCATTTCTCTACAAAGCAAATTAGGAAGGGAAATATTCAAAACATTTAATTCTAAAGTCCAATTTCTTTAGTTTCTTTTTAGTTCTAACTTCCCTTCAAGTTTCTAGAGAGTTAAAACAACCACCACCACAGGGAATTCCACATCTGATTCTAATAAAGCACATAAAATAGAATGTACATAACTGTGGGTAGTTTGCAATTAGAATGTAAGTATAGGACAAATGTGGTGTCTCCCATCTACCAATATTCCCCTTTGCCCTCTCTTCCCAAGCTTTCAGATCGAGAAATCAAGGCAATGGAGTCAGACCTTTGACCTAAGTCACTCAGTAGCAGAGACAGAGTAGGGATATAAATTGCCCAGAGAATCATGTTCTTTTCTATTATCAAGCCAGAAGATCAGGAGAATGCATAACTCCATTCTCCTAGTATACGTTTAAGAGAGTAAACCGTGAATTACCTCTGAGACCTGAGTTATACAGAAATATTGACTTGGATACTTTGGTCCAATTTCTTTTTCATACTTAGCTGCATGGTAGCAGTACCAAAAATTTCCAATGAAGATTTTAAAAAGGTACCCATCCATTTTCTTCATCCTTTCAACCTTCCTGTTTTGCATACTTAGTAGAGATTAGTGTTCTTGGGCTTTTTGCTTTCAGTCCAGGTTTGGGTGCCAAACTTTTAAATGTGCATCCTTAGTTTACTGGAAGCCGCTTGAGTTGCATCTGCATCACTGCACATACACGACCCCCTGCTGCCTCTGCCTCCGGTTTCCCATAATTTGGCAGCCCTCAGGGCATTTGTAAGGAGTGCTCTTTTACCTGGGTTTGGCTTGATCGGACTTTGGCTTACTGCAGTAGTCAAGAATGGGTCACCGAGAGTGGACATCGACCGAGTACAGAGTCTTGAGGCATGGTTAGAGAGTGCCTGAACCTGCGCCATGGAGCTCTTGCTCCTCAGGGGGGGTGGGGGGGGCTTATATTGACAACACAAGACATGCTTCTGTTAATATTAAATGTTAATTTTTAAATTCCTTCTCATGAGTAAATAAGTGGAAACTCAGCCATATACAGCTTGGTTCATCAAGAAAACTGTAGTAGGAACTGCGGATAAGAATCACCAGTATATGTGGGCCAGCTTCTTCAAAATACGGAGCTCCAGGACCTCTGAGTCAGAAGACCCTAGGGCGGGGCCCAAGCATCTGTATTTTCAAAATGTTCTGTAGTGATTCTAATGTTTCTGCCGTGAGGAACCGTAAGGCTGGGAGAATAGTCTCTGTTTGGGTTCTTCCTGAAATATGTTTCCTCTTGCCACAGTGTTAGGCTGGGAATCATGGAATTTGACAACTTGGATTCAATTTGGGACTGTACAACTTATCAGAATTTGTGTGAACTCGGGCAAGTTTTCCCTAGTGGCCTTCAGCCCCGATGTCCTAGCCTGTAAAAGGGGAGATGACAATAGGGGCTGCTGAGATTAGGAGAGGATACTGTCTATCTGAGGCCCTTAGCAGCATGTCTGGCATGGACCACCAGATGGACCATCACTATCCTTTTTCTGATAAATGTATGTCACACACATCTCGTGCATTGCCATTCTGTGCTGCAGTCGTCAAAGTTTTGTATCAGGGTCCTCCCTATATTTTGCAGCGAGGAGCTCTGCCTTATTTCTGAATAACCAGTGTGAAAGTGATAAAGGAGCACGACTTTCCTTAAATGTGTGAAGTGACTGCCGCTGTGTTCAGTCTCTGCCTCCGCTCGCCCCTGTCTCACCACAACGCCAGCCCTGTTTTGTTAGCAGGGGAAGGAGGAGTAAGTTCTCATGGGTCTGAACAGAGAGTGGGTTCTCCCACTGGGAAGCAGTCTGGACATCTTAAAACCTTCTGTGTAAAATCATCCTACCTCCCTTCTGTAGATCAAAGGGTCAGTGAAGAGGACCATTTCATGTCAAAGAACACACTGCTGCATGTGGGTGTGAAGGGGTCTTAATGTTTGTTCCCCACCTCCACTGTTGGCCCTTCCAGGACAGCCTTAGCCTGCACGGGGCTCCACAGAGCTCTGGGAGCAGGGACTGTGTGTGGCAGGCAGCCCTCTGGCTCAGGCCCGGCTTGTTTACCATTCTGGTTTAAATTGCCTCTTATGTACCAGTATTTATATGTATTACAAATGGGGGCTGGCTAATTATGTGGTTCTTAGTAGGAACTGAGTCTCTTTTGGAAGCAGCCCAGTCTCTGCCCACTATTTATAGCCTTCATATGTCCCAAATTTTCCAGTTCTGATTTCAAATATTCTATCCCACTGTCTCCAGAAGTATACTTTATGCTTGTCAGACCACATGTCAATTTATGGTTTGAGAAATATAGTCACAGTATTATAATTGCTACCCTAAACACCACATTTTCTGACTGTGAGATTGGAATCTTGCCTTTTAAAAACAAATTGGACATACTTAGGAAGTGTAAAAAAATCTTTTTTTTCCCCTTCAAATATTCTTGGTAAGTAAGCAATTGGCTTGAAGCTGCACCTAACAATCATGCCGATCTGGGGTTAAATGATGATATAGTCACACAGACTGTGATGGCAGTTGTCCTTCTTGAGACAGTGACTTTCTCATGGAATGTGACCCGGACACAGTAGAATAAACAAATAGGTGGAATGGTTATTTGGAGACTTTTAGGTTACTGTAAACTACAGAACCCTGATCTGAAGATGCATTGTTTCTTCCCAGCCATATACAAAGACGGACATTCTTGATATATTAAGTGAAAAAGGGTTTTCTACACTATTTGGCCCTTATTTTGTATTGGGCAACATGACAGGCACCTTGTCTTAACCCTCAGGAGAGCACTGGGGCATAGGCATCACAATCTTTTATGTCACAGACTGGAAAATTGAGACTCAGAGAGACTGAAGAGCTTGGAAGGAACCCTCAGGTGACAAGTAGTGCAGCTGGAATTAGAACTCAGGCCAGTGTGACTGCACTTCCTTTATCAATCAGGATTTCTCACATTACTCTTCACTCCCTCCAGAACGATAACAGAAAAAAATTAACTAAAACCATTTAGCATCAGCCCCAAGCCCCCCATTAGTTGGTTAAAAGATATTTATAAACGACAAGTTCCCCGCTGCCTTTGTCCCAGCTCCCCGCCCTGCACCTCAGTTCTTGGGCGGATGTGTGCGTGGGGATGCGTGTGGGCGGGAGTGTTTACCGTCCGTGTGCAGAGGTTGCTTATGCAGTCTTGTGTCTTGTCCATGATGAAAGCCCTCCAGTGTCTGTGCAAGACTGGACCTAACCTTTTAATCTGCAAATCTGGTACTTCCAATGGCACATAACCAAGCCCTAGTCCATGGGATTGTACCTCCATGTGCCTCAGGAACCAAGGGACAGCTCCCTACAGCATCTCCCTATCCCACACATGCCAACAGGGATCACTGATAGAATCAGTACCAATGGCAGCTGCTGGCTCCAGAAAACCCCGAGACTTGCCTGTTACGGCCACCCCTGTCCGGTCTGTGGTCTGTGACAGTGACCTCCACAAAATGCTTGTGAATGTCAGGACGTGGAACGCTCTGTAAGAGGACTGGCTCTGGGGCCTAGAACAATGCCTGACCCGAAGCTGGTGGTCAGTAAATCCTGGTGAGTAAATGGATGAATTAAAGACTCAGTAGCTCTCTTTCAAAATTTATTACAGAAAAGTCAATAGGCTGTGACAGCATTTCATACACTGGCAGATGCGAAGCCCAAAGCAGTAGAGAGTGTCGCTTAATCTCTGATTGGTAAGAGCCGGAGGGTGTCCTGTTTTCAGAGGTCTCTGGGTCCTGCAGCAAGCACACCACCTGTGAACCCCAAACAGCCCAGCCCCTCGCCCGCTCCTGACACTTAACAGGAACCCGCTAGTGCACTGTTACACTACAATCTGAACTGTGGCTTATCTATGGTAGGAATCAGAGTTTTGCTCTTGGTTGTGGGGTCTTCGTAAATGGAAATGTTATCAAAAATACTGCTTGACACCTCGTTGCTGAGTGAGCCAAGACCAATAATGTGTTCTTCGTAGTTGCAGTGATCACCGAATTTGTACTGCCGGAAGCTGTGTTTCACGAGTGGTTTTCTGTCACAATACTTTAAGGATGTCCTGAAGTGCCTTTTGGGGGAAACATTGGTAGGATTTGATGCTCATGCCTTTTAAATGCCTGTTGCTGGAACAATATAAATAAATAAAGTTACCAATAGAGAATTCAAAATATTCTTGAAGATTCTTGGGCTGTGTCTGGATTCAGCTGTTCCATTTTCATTTTAATGCTAAAAGTACGCTTGCCCATGGGAAGAAAAGAGGAAGAATTTGAGCGGAAAGTGCAAGAGAGCGACCTGCAGTCAATGCTTGAGGTACTGCGCCATTCATGTTAGAGGGAAAAGGGGAACACATAGGGGCTTGCAGCTGTGGTCTTTGCAGAACTGTAAGATAGACTATTGGGAAAAAAAAGTTTTTGCCTTTCAAATATGAATGAAAAGCCATAGCTGATTGAAATCCCTTTCTACCACATCACACTGTGCTAAGCAAACAAAAAAGACTGACACCCCCACCTCCACCAGGTAGGAAAAGACAGCAATAAAAAAGAATTTGGAAGCAGTGTCCTGTTACTTCCCCTATTTTTGGTAGGGAAGGATGTGATTTAAAAATCACTTTGCTAGAGTGAAAAGTGAGGAATTATGGGTTAAGTCTTACTAGAGGTGAATTAAACTTCCCCCTTTATTTCCTGGGGCATTGTCCCTACCCCCAAGATGAAAATGTGATCATTCCCCTTGGGTTGGGCTTGACAACTGCTAAGGGGGAGACGCTTTGGGTTCTGCAGCTAGTGGTCTCGCCTAGAGGCAGTCACGGGATGGAGTTCCCTCCTGCTGGTAAACTACTATTCCATCTGGCAAGGAGGTCAGGGAGGAAGAGAGGGAAGTGGAGGATGGGCACCAAGGGTCTGTGTGTGCCAAGCTACACGGTACACTGGCTGGTGGTGTCCCATCCAGATGGGCAGAATCAGGATCCCTGGTTTGCATGAATCATTTCCGTTATTATCCCATCCACCACAAACCAGACGTTTTGGGGTAAGGAAGGTGGATGAGCAAGGAATGAAAAAAGTGAAACTTAAAGGAAAATTTATAAGAAAACTGGTTTTGTTCTGTTCAAGTGACTGCAGTGATTTCACCATTTCACCGAATATACCGAAAACTGAATTTCCTACCACCTGGTTTGTTTTTCCTCCCCTTCATGATAACTTGAAGCTATTGTGTCGATACACAAGTGACAGATAATCTAAGACTGTATTTCCTTGTCTAAGTTAAATTTAACAATACCTCTATTAACTGTAAGGTTTATAAAAGACATACTTTGGTTAAAGCTGCTGAACTTGAAATATAGGCTTTTCTGAGGAAGAATGCTATGTTAATGAGCTGATGGATTCTATTTTATATTATTCAACAAAAAAATGGGTGTTCTTTTCTGATCCAGAAACACTAGTTCAGATTTAATGCATTATGTTATATTTCTGGTATCCAAAAGGAGTTTGATAGAAAAATCACAAAGTTAGGTTATAACCTAGCACAATGCCTAGAGTATAGTTGGTGCTCAGTGTTTGTGGAACAAATGAGTGAATGACCAGAAGCATTTAACATTCGCGTAAGGACTGAACGCATCAATACTGTTGACAGAGCTATGGAACTCAGTCAACTGGTGGCCTCAGGGAACACTTTACCATTATAATTTGTTACTGACACAACTCACAGGGCAGATGCTCATTACAAGACAGAGAATTAATGAGGCCAAGCATCTCAGTTTAAGGCCTCTAGGGGCCAGTTATCTTTGTTCTGTTCCATGGCTGCATCCACAACCCATAACCCTTGCCAGCTGTCACTGGCCAGGGTGCGCTGTTTGTCACCCAGAGGCCCAGAAAGAAGACTGTGAGTAGATTAGCTCAGCCCCATTACCACTTAGGAGAAATAAAGCTGAAGGCATGCGTTCTTCAGAGAGGTCCATTACAACAATTAAATGAAGAACAGCATGTTTTGTAGCGGACTGGACGGAGTGCTGTAACAACATGTTGCGGCTCTGTGTATACAACGCCCTGGCACGGCTGGCTGTAGACAACCTAGCCACAGTTGCTGAACATGGAATAGTTCCAAAGCCCAGACTCTAGTGAAATGCTCAGCCCGCAGGAAAAATGGACTTGGGCATATTACAAGCACTTACTCCTTCCAGAAACCCCCTTTTGCTAAACCCATATCTTTCAGATTATTCCAACATTACCTAGTAACATTCTTTGAGTAATAGACTAGTATATTTTCTTCCTGGCAAGCCTCACCTTGATCTGCATTATCATTTAGGCCCCATCTGAAAACACCATTCATTTAAATAAGCAATAGAGACTGAAATAAAATTCCATTCATGTTTAACTCTCCAATGTGGTTTGGAAACGCTTTCTTCTTCAGCCAGTCTTATGTTACATGCTGGATGGTCTTTTCTTTGACCACCTCATAAAAAAGGGCTCATAAATACTTTTCATGTTTTATTTAAACTAGCGGTACTCCCCAAGGCACTGCACTCCAATTTTTTTTTAATCCTTTGTGTATTTCTAAAGCATTTCTGAACCAGTAGCAGAGGTAAAAGCATATTCTAACTTGAGAGGGCCATGTTCTATCACTACCAGGCCACAAATTTCCTTTACTGATAAAAAGAATTCACTTCTCAGCAAAATGTTCTGAGTTATATGCTTGCTTTCTAAAAATAATCCTTCATGAGGTGTAAGTGCCAGAGTGAAAACGTATGTCTTTTCTCGATGCTTCTGATCCTGGCGTTATGACTGCTCAGCGCCAGGACGCTCTCCGATATTCTGATAAACAAGAGCGTTATTTTCTCATAGCAGTCTATTCCCTTGTGAATAGTGAGGCCGAGAAGACAGAAGGGTAGTTGGTTACCCAGTGCGTGGGCCTGGTCTTAGCTGGGAGCTGCCATGGACCGCCGTTCAGACCCACAGGTGCTTCTTTTCCCTAGGGCCGTGATTTTCAACCGGCGTGCTGCAAGAATCTTTAAAACGTGCGCTACCTTACTATTTAGTCAGGGGCACCGACCTCTTTTCCCTTAATTGTCAAATAAAAAAATGTCTGGTGTGGATGAGTCAAAATTATACCTGTTTTTTTGTCAGATCAGCAAAAATATGTTTTTGGTGTGCCACAGAATTTTAGTAATCAGTTTATATGTGCCAGGAGATGAAAAAGGTTGAAAATAGAGTCCCTTAGTCCTTGCTTCTATTTTTATTACTCTTGTCTTTCTCGCTGAAGTGAAATTCATCGGGCTCTACTGTGGCTTACATCTATTGTGTGCCTCAGTTCAGCTTTCCGTGAGCCCGTCATTGCTCCCTATTGCTTACTCCACTCACAGAATCCTAGTCTAGATCAGAGTTAGAAGGGCAGCGAGAGATCGTCTAGTCCTGCTGACCTCTGAGTACCATATCCCCCATGGAAGACCCTTCTGTATTTGCGTTTATAGTTTCAGTACAAGTAGTTTTCACCTTTGCAAGTGGTACTTACTGCTCAAATTGTCCGAGATTTGGAATGCGGAGTTTAACCTCTCCCCTCGATTGGCACTTACCCATGGGACTTAGGAACTCAGGAATTTCTGATCCCTAATTTTGCTAGATTTTTTTTAAGGACTTGAAAAATATCAGCTCTGGGGATTTTACCTTTCTTGTTTACAATCATCCTTCTTTAATCTACACATCCCAGTCCATATAAGCAGGCATGACTTCTCTCCAAAATTCATGGAGCCATATTTTCCATTGCCTCCTGGTCCTCTCTACCTGGATTAATTTAACATTCTTTTATCCACTCATGGAATCTTCATTGAGCAGCAGATATGTTCCAGGCATTATACTAGGCACTGGTGGTGCAGATGTGGGCCAGACAACACCCTGACCCTCTTGGAGTTTATATCTAACGGGGTGATGGTTCACGAAGGAATTTATAACCTGTCCCAGACGCTCCTCACACACTCTGTGTTTAGAAGTCAACCCATTGGCTTACTCTCTTTTTAAACAAACGCTCCATCCCCTTAAGTCCTACACCGGTGGTTTTCAAAGTGTGTCTCCCAGAGCAGCAGAGGGATCTCTGAGAGCTTGTTAGAAATGCAGAGTCTCGGGCCCCACTCGGATCTACTGAATTGAAACTTTGGAGGGTGGGGCCCAGAAGTCTGTGTTTGAACAAGCCCCCCGGGCTTCTGAGCTCTCAGGTTTGAGAACTTGTATCTGTATGGAGTCACTGTGCAGCCTCTCAAATTAGAAACGCCATAGCCTCCTGGGTTTCTCAGGGACTGTTGTTATTCCACAATCACAAAGTCTTGTTAATTTTCCTTCAGAAAGTTCATTTACCATTAAAATCAGCCAGGTGTTAAATGCAGACCCATATATAGAGCCTTCTCTTATGGTGAAACTTCCTAACTGGTGTCTCACAACCATTTACTTTCCCATCCAATTCATCCTTCATATAGCCAACAGTTACCTTCCTGTGTTAAAAGTCTTGTACTGTAAAAGCCAATGAAACAAACAAAAATTCCTGTTGGCTCCTTGTTACCTTCTCTATGAAATCCAACCTGAGCAAGGCGCGGAAACTGGAAGGAACTGACCCCCAGCCTGGCCTGTGCAGTTTGTGAGCAGTTGCTGACTGCTTTCCCCTAGCCCCTGAGTGCGACCTCACATCACCCCTCTCCTGTTTGTCTCCGCAAATAGCTCTTGATTGTAGATGGCTCTTCGCAGTCACCCCATCCTCTTCAATCCCCACATTTCTGTCCCTGTCTCTTTCAGTTGGCAAAACTCGACTTATCCTTCAAAGACTGGACCGGACGTCACCTCTTCTGTGAAGCCTTCTCTGACTCTGGGAAGAGTGACCTGCTCCTTTAATTCCCAACAGCACTTTGCTCGTAATGAATGAGCACAGTTTTGTTCAACATCCATTTTGGTAAATGAGAATGTGAGACCCAGAGAACACGTGATTTCTCCAGGGTCACACAGCTGGGCAATGACAGAGGCAAAAGTTAACTGAGGTCTTGGGCTACTAGTCCAGGGTGATTTTCTCTGTGTTTACAAACTTCTATTTGGTGTGTATAGCGGTATGAGTAGTGGGCAATTTTTCTTTTCTTTGACATTTCTAGTGAATCCAGGAGGTTCTTCACGAGCCCACTTAAAGTGGGGGCCTTTGTTTTTGCTCAGTTAAGAGCTGGGGAAATTTGAGAATCATTTTATGCTGCCGGAGTCTCCCGCTGAATTCCCATACTATCAAGATTCTCTTACAACATCTGGCCACTTTACAGGACATTTCATGGACCAAATCAATTAACGTTTAAAAAGTTGGGGCTGAGAGAAGAAAGAAAATATTTGAATGGTAGCATAGCACTCTCCCAATTCCCTGAAAGACAGGGAATTTGATGGCTGAATTGTACAAAACCTTGTGACTATTTCTATATGGTACAACTTACTCTTAAATATTGTATTTTCAAATTGAAACCAGGGACCTCACATTCTTTGGATCTTTGACAAAACATGAATAGACATCATTTAATATGATTACCTTTAGCTTTACCACTAACTTGTCCTCTCTGACAGTGGAGTCTACAAGGATTGTGGGTTGAGAACTTACGAGATGGGACCCCCCCCCCAAACCCAGATTATCTTCTGGAGGATAGTCCCTCATAGTACAGGCTTCCCCCACTAGGTGAGTATTCTGGGAACCCAACATCAGTGTACCACCTGGTGTTGTTGTGAGAGGCTGCATTCGGCTTCAGTGAATATATTTTTTGAAGACTCAACATGTTCACCCATTTCATCATGGATGATTTACAAGCACACCTGCCCACACCACACTCAGTGTTCAGGAGTTTTAGACTACAAACAGCATGACCCCCATGCCCACCCTCCCTATTCACCTGTTCTTGCCCCGAGTGACTCGTTTTTGTTTCCCTAGATGAAAAAAGTCCTCAAAAGGAAGCGTTTTGCTGATGTGGAAGAGGGGAAACAAAACAAACAAACAAACAAACAAATGGCAGAGGCACTAAAAGGCATCAATATCGACGAGTTCAAAAACTGTTTTGAGCAGTGGAAAAAATATCTTGATAGGTGTATTGTGTCAAATGGAGAGTGCTCTGAAGCTGACTGACGTTTAAACATGTAAGAATAAATACACAATTTTTTATAAATAAATTCCATTTGGGGGGCCCCCCCTCATACATTTAGCCGTTAAGGCCCTGGGGGTGGTTTTTCAAGATGTAGTCATTGGAACCTGACTAAAGAATGTGGGAAAATCTTCTCTCTGCTACCACCTGAGCGGTGCTTGATGCACTAAAAATAGGAGCTGCTTCCACTCGTGAAATTAAGTCCTATTAAATTCATTTCAAATAGTTCCGCTGGTGGTTCCTACAGAGCCTCCTAAGGTGTGTGCACACACGCACGCACACGGGCACACACACAGAATAGTGAAGTCACTCATTTGTCTCCATGTAAACACCACCAGATGTTGATATATCTGGAGGGCCTAAAACAGTGCTTGACACCTAGTAGGTGCTCAGTACACAGGCTGTCGTATAAACAAAGGAGTGGGGGTTAAGAACCGTGTTAATTCCCTAATGGTCATATTGCCCTTAGTGTAGTCACCATGTTACCCGTGTTAATTCACTAGTGCAGTCACCATGTTACCCATGTTTTGATAGTTTGAAAAATCCCTAATTTCTCTGATCTGAGCAAATCTTCATCTGCAATGAGAGATGACAGAACTTGTCTTGTAGGGGTGGTGTTGGAATGAAAGGAAAAGACATTTGTGAAGTGACTGCGTTACTAATTAGCAGTTATATGGAATTAAATGTATTTAACTTGAGTCTGTCTCTTTATTTGTGAAACGGGGCTCAAAACGTCTGGCTTATGACTCTCCTAGGGGGTGAGTGGGGGTCCAATATGTTGTAGATGTGAACATACTAAGATGCAAATGTCATCAAGGGCAAGGGGCTGTCACCACGCGCCTTTGTAAAGGGGTTGTCAAGCAATTGCCCTCCCCAGGCTCTTCACCTTATTTTAAGCTAGTGACATGACATTGAGATTACAAGATTTGCATTAATCACCTCTAAAACATAATCAAATGAATTTACTATTAAGTACCTTTTCAAAATAAAAGGGTCTTCTCTATCATTTAACAGATAAACAGCTGAGAGTAAAGGAGACCAAAAAAAAAAAAAATCCAGTCCTCTTCAAGTTTTCCATGACATCGGGAAGAGATTGTTTTTCTTCCACCCTCTCGGAACTTCTTTGAATGGCACGTTTCGTCTAGTTATTAACTCTTTTCCCGATCTCTCCCCACCAGACCCCCATCGCACGTGCACACACACACACACACACAGAATGGAAGGTATACAGGCTTCAGCCTTTGTTTTCTCTCTCTCCTTCCCATCACTCTTTTCCCATGCTGTGGATGATCTGTTGGAATTGGGAATTTAGCAATAACTCCAACCTGGAGCCTCACAAGTTTGAAGAACTGAGCCAAGCTGCATGATTCTCTAAACATTCCATCACATTAATACCTTGTGGGTCTATGGGGACCTTCAACTAAATCTCTCCCAACGCTGACCCGAGTTTGGTTAATCCTCATTGTAGCCACGGTGAAACATTCCCACAACTTGGAAGTGCTGTGAACGAAGCCCCCAGTCAGCCAGGACTGCTCAGGAACCTGGGTGAGAAAAGGAAGTGTCTGCCCTGTGCTCTGCTGTCTCTCAACACACACAGGCACACCCAGCAAATTTGTGGAGCAGGGCATGGGGAGAACATGGGGAAGCTTGTTTCAAATAAAAACAAACTTTCAAATGAAACTTGAAACATACCGCTTTATTTTTCATGGCTGAAAGATTTTATATTTGCCAAACAATGGAATCAAAAGAATCTGTCTCCAATCAGCTGCTCTCCACGGCCTGCCTCTGGAATGCCCCCCATGACCAAGTTAATTATTAATAAGGTTATTCATTCAATAAACACTTACTGGACACATACCAGGTACTGTCCTGGGTGTCAGAAAAAAAACATAAATGTGGACAAAATAGTGCCCCTTGCCTTCAAGGAACTTGTGTAACTATTGAGAGACATATAGGCGAATTATTAAAACACCATGAAGTGTGTGTGTGTGTATGTATTTATAGATATATATATATTGGTGAGCTCATTCTTCAACCTTTGAAAACAACTTCTCTCAGGAAGACTTCCGTGGACAACTTCTACCTAAAATTGTTCCATTGAATTGCCCTAGCATTACACCTGTACCTCCCTTTCGGTGGTACTTTTCTTCTTTTATCCTGATCTACGGTTATGAACATGCATTATTTTCCTTAGTAGTCTTGAAATCTCTTGAGTGTAAACTTCCAGGTTTATGTTTATATTCTGAGATCCTAACACAGATAAGCATTTAATAAATGTTAGGTAAATGAATGAATAAAGAAGGAACAAATCCATACTGTTTTCCTTGGTGGCTGTACCAGTTTGCAATTCTACCAACAGTGCACAAGGGCTTCCTTTTCTCCACATCCTCACCAGCACTTGTTTGTTGATTTATTGATGGCAGCCATTCTGACAGCGTGACGTGATATCTCGCTGTGGCTTCAATTCGCATTTCCCTGATGATAAGATGTTCAGCATGTTTTCACATGTCTATTGACCATCTGTATGTTCTCTTTGGAGAAGTGTCTGTTCAGGTAATCTGTCCATTTTTAAATTGGATTTCCTTGTTTTTTTCATGTTAGCTTTTTGTATATTTGGGATATTAACCCTACATTTGATGTATCATTGGCAAATATCTTCTCCCATTCAGTAGGTTGTCCTTTTGGTTTCTTGTTTTCTGTGAAACAATTTTTTTAAGTTTAACATAGTCTTGTTTATTTTCCCTTTTGTTTCCCTTGCCTGAGGAGATATGTCAGAAAAAATATTGCTAAGAGATGCCAAAAATTTTACTGCATATGTTTTCTTCCAGGATTTTTATGGTTTCAAGTCTTACATTTAAATCTTTAATCCATTTTGAGTTTATTCTTATAAGGAGGTCATCTAGTTTCATTTTTGGCATGCATCTGTATAATTTTCCCAACATTATTTATTGAATAGACTGTCTTTATCCCATATGTGCTCTTCCTCCTTTGTCATATATTAATTGGCTATATAGGTGTGGGTTTACTTCTGGGCTCTCTATTCTGTTCCATTGAGCTATATTATATGTCTGTTTTTATGCCAGTACCATGCTGTTTTGACTACTGTAGCCTTGTAATATAGTTTGAGATCAGGTAGCATGGTACTTCCAATTTTGTTCTTTCTCAAGATTGTTGTGGTTATTCAGGGTCCATATAAGTGTTAGGATTATTTGTTCTAGTTCTGTGAAAATACACCATCGCTTTTTTAATAGAAATTGCATTGATTCTATAGATTGCTTTGGGTAGTATGGACATTTTAACAATATTGATTCTTCCTATCCATAAGCACAGTATATGCTTCCATTTATTTGTATCTTCTTCAACTTCTTTCTTCAATGTCTTATTTACCTTCTTGGTTAAATTTATGCTTAGGTAATTTTTTGATGCTATAAATGAGTTTGTTTTCTTAATTTCTCTTTTTGTTAGTTCATTATTGGTATATAAAATTGCAACTGATTTCTGAATATTTATTTTGTATCCTGCTACTTTACTGAATTCATCTATCAGTTCTAGTAGTGTTTTGGTGAAATCTTTAGGGTTCTCTGTATTGAGTATCATGCAATCTGCAAATAATGACAGTTTTACTTCTTCCTTTCTAGTTTGGATGCCTTTTATTTCTTTTTCCTCTCTGATTGCTGTGGCAAAGACTTCTAGTACTCTGTCGAGTAAGAGTGGTGAAATTGAACATCCCTGGTCTTAAGGGAATTGTTTTTAGTTTCTCCCACTGAGTATGGTGTTAGCTGTGTGTTTGTCATACATAGATAGCCTTTATTATGTTGAATTTTGTTTTTTCTGTTCCCACTTTGCTGAAACTTTTTATCCTAAGAGAGTGCTGAAATTTGTAAAGTGCTTTTTCTGCATCTATTGATATCATAATTTTTATCCTTTTTATTATTTATGGGGTATATCATGTTAATTGATCTGCAGATTTGTACAAACCTGACAACGCTGGAATAAATCCCACTTGATCTTTCAATGTATTGCTGAATTTGGTTTGCTGATATTTTGTTGAAGATTTTTTTTTGCATTGATGTTCATCAGGGATACTAGCTTATAATTTTTTTTGTAGTGTCTTGATTTGATTTTGGAATTAAGATAATGTTGGCCTCATAACATGAGCTTGGGAGTTTTCCCTCCTCCTGAATTTTTTGGACTAGTTTGAGAAGAATAGGTTTTGTTCTTCTTTAAATGTTTGGTAAAATTCACCTGTGAAGCCATCCAGTCCAGGACTTTTGATTTTTGGGGAGAGTTTTTATGTTTTGATAAAACTGCTTCTATTTCATTGGTTGTAATTGGTCTGTTTAGATTTTGTTTTTCTTCTTGATTCAGTCTTGGAAGATTGTTTTTATAAATTTATCCATTTCTTCCAGATTGTCAAATTTGTTGGCGTGTAGTTGTTCATAGTATTTTCCTGTAGTCCTTTGTATTTCTGTGGTGTCAGTTGTTATTTCTCCTTTCTGGTTTTATTTATTTAGGTCCTCTCTCTCTCTCTTTCTCTCTCTCTCTCTCTTTTTTTTTTTTGGTTGATGTGTATAGTTAAAGGTTTACAAATTTTCAAAGAATGACCTCTTGGTTTTATTGATCTTTTGTAGAATTTTTAGACCCTATTTTATCTATTTCCACTTAGGTCTTTCTTATTCATTCCTTCTACTCTCTTTGGCTTTGTTGTTCTTTTTATACTTTCTTTATGTGTAAGTTTAGATTATTTTTGATTTTTCTTGTTTGTTGAAGTAGGCCTGTATTGCTATGGACCTTCCTCTTAGAACTGCTTTTGCTGTGTCCCCTATATTTTTGGGTTGTTTTGTTTTCCTTTTCATTTGTCTTAAGGTATCTTTTGATTTCTTCCTTGATTTCATCATTAATCTATTCATTCTTTAATAACATGTTATTTAGCCTCTATGTATTTGCATGAGTTTCAGTTGTTTTTTTCTTGTAATTGATAGTTTCATACCATTGTGGTTGGAGAAGATGATTGATAAGATTTCAGTCTTCTTGTTTTGGGTCCTAACATGTGGTGTGTCCTGGAAAATGCTCCATGTGTACTTGGTAAGAATATATGTTCTGCTGCTTTGGGGCAAAATGCTCTGTAGATACCAAATAAATCTACCTGATCTAATGTGTTGAGGCCACTGTTTCTTTGTTGATTTTCTGTCTTGAAGATCTATCTATTGATGTCGGTGGGGTTGTAAAGTCTCTTCCTATAACTGTATTGCTGCCGACCTCTCCCTTTCTATTTGCTTTTGATATTTAGGTGCTCCTATATGCGTATGCATAAATGTGTATAAGGGTTACATCCTCTTGCTTGATTGATCCCTTTATCATTATGTAGTGTCCTTCTTTGTCTCTTACTATAGCCTTTGCTTTAAAGTCTATTTTGTCAGATATAGGTATTGCCATTCCAGTTTTTCTATGTTTCCATTTGCATGAAATATCTCTATTTCTTTACTTTTAGTCTGTGTGTATTTTTCAATCAGTGGGTTTCTTGTAGACAGAATATATATGAGTCTTGTTTTCTTATCCATTCAGCTACTAGGCATGGGTTTGTTTCTGGGCTCTCTAGTCTATGCTGCTGATCTATGTGTCTGTTTTCATGCCAGTGTGGCGCTGTTGTGATTACTCTATGCTTGTAGTATAATTTGATATCAGGTAGTGTGATACCTCCAACTTTGTTCTTCTTTCTCAAGATTACTGTGGCTTTTCAGGGTCTTTGGTGGTTCCACATAAATTTTAGGATCCTTTATTCAGTTTTGTGAAACATGCCACTGGCATTTATTTTTCAATGAAATTTATTGGGCTGACATTGTGTAGTAAAATTATATAGGTTTCAAGTGTACATTGGTGTTTTGGTAGGAATTTCATTGAGTCTGTAGATTGCTTTGGGTAGCATGGACATTTTAATGATGTTAATTCTCCCTATCCATGAGCACAGTGTATTCTTCTATTTATTTGTATCTTCAATTTCTTTCTTCAGTGTTTTATATTGAAAGACCAAGTCCAGGGCTTTTACCTCCTTGGTTAAATTTATTACTAGGTACTTTTTTTTTTTTTTTAGCAATTGTAAGTGGGATTGTTTTCTTAATTTTGTTTTTTTGATCATTTGTTATTGGTGTATAAAAACCAACTTCTGAATATTAATTTGGTATCCTGCTATTTTACTGAGTTCCTTTATTAGTCCTAGTAGTTTTTTGTTGACATCTTTAGTTATCTACATAACGTATGATGTCATCTGCAAATAATGACAGCCTTACTTCTTCCTTTTTAATTGAGATGCCTTTCGTATCTTTTCTGTCTGACTAAGATGTACAAATTGCCGGTTATAAAAATAGGCCCTGGTAAAATGCGGCATTGGGACTGTGGTCAATAATGCTGTAGTGGCTACCTGTGGCGTCGGATGGCGCTGGACCTGTGGGATGATCACGCTTAGTTTGTGTAGGTTTCTAGTTGCTGTGTTGTATACCTGAAAGTAGTGTGGCACTCTGTGGCAACTGCAATTGAAAACTTTTAAAAAGTTTAACTGAATTTAAAAGAAAAAGAATGAGCAAGTCAAAATTTGGCTGTAACATAAAGAGATGTTATGCTTTAAAACAAAGCAGTTATAAATCTTTGTTCAATAAATACCACTTGTAGCTGATCAAGTGTGGGGAGGGATGGAGGGAGGAAGGAGGTCAGTCAGTCAGTCAAAATATCTAAGATCTGGACATCTGAAGGGAGTTCTCAACTACAGTCATGAGAGGTGTAAGTGAGACAGCACAATAGCTAAAATGGATTTTTGTTCTTATCATTAATTTTAGTATAAATTGAACAAATGGTAGGATGCCCACATCGTTCAAAACTCAAACATAAACTCATGTTGTATGTGTTTATGATTTGTATTGTTCTTTTGTTAACATACCAAAGTTTTTTTTTAAAAAAGCTTATTCCTTATATGCACTGTTTCCCATTCCAAATTAATGTGTGGTGGGTGAGCTGGGATGACTTTAACTTTCTAATGGTAAATCTTTGGTGCTATGTGACTCAGTCCGGATCTATGTAAATTTGGAGGAGAGCTTGTAATTAACAGGTGAAAAGATATGAGAAACAGTAGAAATCACAACATTATAGATGTGATGCAGAAAAACCGTGACATGCATGTGAAAATAGGCACAAGCAAAGAAAGGTTCTAATTGCTGGGATGTAACCCGCAGGATCCAGGCGAACAAATAAATGCCAGGGCCGAAGTGTGTAGGTGATGACATAATTTTATCCATAATAGAGGAAGCACGTTAGGAAAAGTGTCAGTTCATTTTCCGGAGCTCCCCTGCAGTCTGAAAGCATGCTTGTGTAAAGCTTAGTAACCAAGTGTTTAATTTTCCTTAGATGGATGCCGAGCACATTTGGAGCACAGGGCTGTGGCCTCCTACTCTGCTGGGCCCTTCTCATTTTTCTCTGCCGGGGTGCAGGCTTTGTAACAGGTTTTTGGCATGGCGGACTCAGGTACCAGATCGGGGGGCGGTGCGCTTTTCTGCTGTGAGGAAGGTTGGAGCTACTTCATATACTCCTGGGATTCCCTTTCAAGGAACATCTTGGACTACACCATCTTTTTCCTGATGGATTGTGTTTTGGATCATCCTTTACCAAGGTTATAATCATGGGCTGTTAACATTTTTTTGGACTTTGATTTGGCTGGTAACTACAGTGTTTTTGGAAACCTGTTTTCATTTAATTTCATTTCCTTTTTCCTGTTAAGCACATCATTGGGCTAGAAGGGAAGAACCTCAGATTTTTGGAAAGTTTTGTTTTGTGCTGCTTCTCCATTTATGTTGGATAGCAGAGGAGAAAAGAAACGAAATGCAATCATGACTTCTGGGGTTCCCTCCACTGGAAAGCCAGAATCTATAGCCCGACCTGCTTTAGGTGGTTGGCACTAACATCAAAACAATAGTCATTTAATACTATCATAACATTACATAAGTCATTTCCTTTTCTCCTAGAATGTGGAGGGATATATGAGAAGCAAAAAAAAAAAAATCTGTGACCCCCACTACTCATTTTCCCCAGGCCTCCTCCAATTACCCTTTCATCTGTACCAAAACATGGAGGGTGATGGTAAAAACGTGTGTGAGAACCTGGCAGAGTTTTGTGCGCTAATGTCATCTCTGGTCTGGTTTCTAAAACCATGGTTTCTGGTAATTTGGAAGATTCGCTAGCAAAAGCCCATTGTTCAACAGAAATTGTCAGTTTAATTCTTAGACAGTGTTTCTGTGGTTAGTTTGGTGTTGCTTTTAAAGAATACAGAACGTGCTCAGCAGGCTTCCTGCTCACTCCTTTTTAGACAAGTGTGTTTGGCATCCATGTGGCAAACAAATTAGTAGCATCTTTAGAAAACTCAAGATTTTTATGATATGAGAGAAACAGGATGAAAAGAAATGAATAAAAATCTTCATAAAATCTTGGGAATCCAATGGGAGGTAGCTTTTTCTTTGCTACTGATCAACAGGTAAACTAGACAGATTTCATTTATTCATTCATCTTACAAATAATAATTAAGTACCACTGTGTGACAGCACTATTCTTACTAATGATATAGAAGTTAAAACAAACCATCACTGTCCTGAGACTTTGTCTAGTGAAATCACGTAACAGTGAAGTGACCTTTGATTTGAGTAGAAAATGTTACTGTTACTAAGCTTTCTTTTCAAAAGCCACTATGCAAATAATCTGAGAGTGATGTGGTTCTTTAAAAAAATTGTGACAGTGACTTGGCTACTAGTACCCCTTTTATTCTCTTTTATTTCAAAGCTGGGATCTTCTAGAAGAGCTTCTGAAATAGGTGGAATGCATTACGGTGATACAAGCAAAAGCGTTAAAGAGATAAGACACACGAATCAGTTGAGCAGGTACCCGCATGACAGCAGCAGGCTTTGGGGGAAGAATTTACTGGTCCAGCCAGCTGTGGGCCTCCATGCCTAATGCTCCAGCTGGACCCCTTCCTACCAAGTGCTGGCCCTAAGCGTTTGTTTCCAGTCAGTGGGCTTTGCTTTAGGCACTGGTAGTGGGCTCCATGCAAAAGCTCATCATTGGCAAAAAGTGGACGATCCACAGTTAAGTTCACCACCTTCTACCTCCTGCCTCCTCCGAGCCCCTGACCCCACCACGCCCCTATATGCCCTGTAGCCAACAAATAAAAACATGTGTACTTATCGAACTCTTCAGATATGTGTAGACCATTAACAAAGCAATAAAAACACCTGGTGCTAAATAGCAGCATCCGTGGCATATTTTGCCTGGGGTAGCCAAGGATCAGAGTCACTGGTCTTTGTAAATAGCCTTTCTTGGCATCCCATCTCCCTGCCCCAGCGGGTGAAATAAAAAGTAATAAATAAACCTACACATGCTCACAGTTTCTCCCTCTTTCTTTTTCACTATCTGATAGATATTGGGATAGATTTGGCACCCAGTTTGCTTGCCAGCCGATTTCAGGGCTGATGTATTTAAGAAAGATTGCTGGTATATAATGGATTTGCCTTAAATGCCCATAAATAACACCCCTCCTTCCATGGATAAAAGTTAATGTCATCTTATTCTGTCCTGGTGCCCAAGTCAACATGATCACTAATTGGAATTTGTCAGTGAATAAAAAAGTTAATATCAAGCTTGTGTAAATTGCTGTTAACATCTATTTTCCCACCTTAGGCCTAGGGAAGCCCTGTCGATTATTTTCCTGCCAGGGGAAAAAAAACCCCTCTCATAAAAGAGAAGGAGTGGAACAATTAAAAGAAAAAAAAATAACCCTGAAATAGCACACTATCCCTTTTTTCCCCTATTGACAAGAAATGGGCTTCTCAGCTTGTTAATTAACTTATAAATAAAGATGTTTCCTGGTTATTCTCTCATTGGTTGCTGAGTGTTTGTGACTTTGAAGTCAGCCTCACTGTTGAGTGGCTGGACATCGAGCTAATGAGATTTTACTGTTTTGAACAGCTGGTCAAATTTGGAGGCCCCTGGAGCCTAAAGGCAACTGCTGATTTACAAGGATCCTGTAATATATGCAGTCTTGGCTGATGCTTTGTTGTTGATTTAGGCTGGCGCAAAGGTGTAGATTTTGTGATGCTGTAAAA
This sequence comes from Desmodus rotundus, assembly GCF_022682495.2. Classification (NCBI taxonomy): domain Eukaryota; kingdom Metazoa; phylum Chordata; class Mammalia; order Chiroptera; family Phyllostomidae; genus Desmodus; species Desmodus rotundus. The sequence continues at coordinate 34,657,323 of NC_071394.1, read as the reverse complement.
ATGTCAAGTGATTGATTTGAGAATATGCAATACCTATACTAGCCCCCACCAGGAGCCAGCGTGTTGTGTGGCTCATGTGTGAGAATGTTTTAGGAAGGTTTGGGTTTTCAATGTGGCACTGTATTTTGGAGGGGAAGGGTTCGATGCACTGGCTGTTTATAGCTGGGTGGAGCCGAAAAGTGCCTTTGAACATTATAACTCTTGCTTGCTCCTTCCCTCCTTCCTTGTCGGTAAGTATGTTAGAGCAAATTCCAGAACTCATGTTACCTCCACATCCATGTGTCTCTAAAAAATGTGGACATGTTCTTCAGAGCATAAACACAATAATTCTTTGGTATCATCTGATACCCAGTTCATCTTTAAATTTTTTATATTGTCTCAGGAGTATCTTTTTTATTTTATACTTTTTCATTTCATTTCTTGTTCATATTAGGATACAAGCCAGGTCACCTGTTGTGGTTGTTACACCTCCGAATCCAGAATAGTCTCCCCTGAGGGACATACTTTTACGTCCATTTACAGGGAGGAAGACTGAGGCTGAGGAGGACCCACGGAGAATGCGAAACAGTGGTCTCGCAGAGTCCAAATCTGTTCCTACCTGTTGCCCTTTTCCCTAGCAAATTCATTCTTTCTGTTGCGTTTGGGTTTATTTCCTCTGCGTGTTCTCCTTTCCACCCCACTATTTTATCCTAGTTGTACCTTAGTAGAATTTCACGATATCAGAGTTTGTTTCATATTGTATTTGTGTTACATGTAGTTGGTTTTCCCCTGAATTCTTCCAGAATAAAAAGTGGCAGAATCATAGGAACGGTGCAGTGAGCCCGAGAGCCTTGGGCGAGATCCCGCTGTTTTCCTTAGTAGTTTCCAGAATTCTCCTGGGCACTCTAGTCAGTTCCTTGGCTTTTGGTGAGAGATGGAAGGGCTGCCGATAAGGAGGTAAGTTGATTTTCCTATTCTTATAAATAGTTAGAGATAAGGCTTCAGTATTTCAGCCAATAGCTAGTCTAGGTGCATGTCAGGGATGGACTTTTTAAATTGTTTTCACTGGGCAAGTCCAGAAAGTAGAACTTCCTTCCCAGGAAGCAGTGAGAACCCAGAGGAATCCTCTGCTGGTCCCCTGGCCTTGGCGGGGTGGTGGGATCTAAGAAAAACCACAGGAAACATTTCACACTTCCACAAAAACTTCACTTTACCTCTTTTCATCTGGCCCAGCATTTCCTCTCTCCCAGAGGCAATTCTGCCCCAATATTGCCCTCAGCCAGGTCTTCATATCTTGCTGAGAATGGGTGATTTGGAGGCCAGTGTCTACCTGGCCAGATCGGTGGCTTTGCTGCCTCTGGGACTTTTGCTCAGATGCACTCCTGTGCCCTCTCAGACCCGCCTTCTACCTCCTGGATTCGGAGCCTGGCCTGAGATGGCTCCAGGGCTATGACGCTTGCACTTTGGACTTGCTCTGGTCTTTTACATCGAACAGGCCGAATGTGAGCCACCAGTCACCTACTTATTCCCTGCAGGTCCTTGCACAAGCCCCTCAGCGGCTCTGGTTGGTCCTGCTTTGTGATGATCAAACCAGGGTGGTATGACCTAGCCCCTTGGGTGAGAGCAGGAAGACCTTTCTGAACGTTGTCTTAGGGAAACTCTGGTATAAAGTTACTTCCTACCTTTTTTTCCCTTTTTATCTCTCCAAAGTACAAAATTCCAAAGTCTCTTCTTATCTAGTTAATGCTATTAATTTGTAATGATCATCTCCCTTGCATGTATATATTTATGTATATATAAATACTATATATAAATATATACATACTATGTATACAGCATATACATACTATGTATATATTTATTTTTCAGTTACAATGGACATACATTATATTCATTTCAGGTGTACAAGGTAGCGATTACACACTTATGTACCTTACAAAGTGGTCACCCGACACGTGTAGTACCATCTGACACCGTACAGAGTTACTGCAGTATTATTGACTGTATTCCCTGTGCTGTACTTCGCTATACACCTGTGATGATTTTTTAAAACTGGCAATTTGTACTTAAGCCCTTTCACTTTTTCATCCAGCCTCCTTATCTACCCTGTTCTCACCTGGAAATCTCTAATTTGTTCTCTGTATCTATTCATTTGTTTGTTTTGTTTATTTTTAAAAATTTCACACATAAGTGAAATCACATGGTGTTTATCTTGCTCTGTCTGGCTTATTTCACTTAGTGCAATACCCTCTAGGTCAGGGGTATCAAACTCATTTTCATCGGGGGCCACATCAGCCTTGTGATTGCCTTCAAAGGGCTGAATGTAATTTTAGGACTGTATAAATGTAACTACTCCTCGACTAGGGGCAAGGAGCTTGGCACTGCCGCCGGGAAGAAACAAGGTGCCGGGCCGGATTAGGCTCCTGGGCCTTGTGTTTGCCACCTGTGCTCTAGAAGAACTCACAGGACTCAGTGAAAGCTTTATGCCCACAGCTATGGTTTGTTATAGGCAGGGGATACAGATAAAAATTAGTCAAAGGAAGAGATGCATAGGGCAGAGTCTGGGAAGGTCTAAACACAGAGCCAGAGCTTCCACCCTCCTCAGAGACCTGTTACACTCCGCGTATCCGTGTGTGACAACATACATGGGGAATTATTGCCAACCAGCGAGGTTCACCTGAGCTTCGGTGCCCTGGGTTTTTACCGGGCCTTCACTGCATAGGTAAGATGGATCGATTGCTTATGTGGTTGACTTCAGGTCAACTGCATGGTCCAAAGACCTCACTCTAAAGCATATGCTTGATCTCTTTTTGGTGGCCAATTCCTACCTCAAACTATAGTGTGTGGCCGGCCTCCTCCATGGGTTACCTCCCAGAAGCTGAGGGCAACAGCCAGACCTCTGTTTGAGCAAGGCCAAATTCTTCAGTAGACAGCGGCTTACTGAGTCTCTTCACTGTTCCCAAGGCTTCCACCTCTGGAGCTCTTTTCCTGGCAAAGCCATTAAAATAAACCTGCAAACTTGTCACTCTGCAACCTCTCTTTAATCTTTGGATCCAAGCACCATCCATCACTTGCCATATTCAAGTGGTACAATATATAACATTGTATGACTTCACCTAGCTAGTATGTAGTACAATGTTGGCTCTCAATGAACCAGAGGTTCTAGTCTGTGAATGCCCTAAATCACATGAAAAAATTTTGCAAATATGTTTGGGTTTTGGTGGGGGATCAGAGTTTATATATTTCATCACATTTCAAAGAGGCCTGTGTCGCAGAAAAGGTGGACCCTCCCGGCTTAGATAAATGCAAATTCTCTTCCTGCACATTGCCACTGCGTGACTATCCCTTCGTGAGTTCTAGAAGTTTTGTTTGCTAAGAGAAGGGCACAGAGGAGACAGCGCCTGGGCTGGCGGCACAAAGGCGGTTTTGCTATCTTGGTTTACAAGGCCTCTTGGGTTAATTCTAGAAGCATCAAAGCAAGCGTTTCTTCTGTCTTTCCTGTGCTCTGCAGGCCACGAGTTTCTGTGCTAAAATAAACAACTGGCAGCTTCCTCAGCCTCCATGGAAGGAAGGAAGAGGTTTATGTTTCATACCTTTTATATTATATAACAACATTACTATGTGCACTTCAATTCTTCACTCTGTTTGGTTTATTTAAACTTAAAAAATAGTACTAATGCTATAAATAGAACAAAACCATGTCCAATCTCAGCATTCGCAGTAAGCGTGCAGCCACTAGTACTACAGCCCCTGGAATAACAAACCACTTACCCCGGTGATCAGCGCATGTATGTTCTTCAGATTCGAAGCTACCGCTGGCTGGGGCGGGGACAGGTTCTACTTGTTTTAAACTGTATTTTAAAAAAAAACTCCTCACCCTTTATTTTGCATTTGTTTAAAGCTCTTACATAATCATGGAAATTATGACGTGTTTGTGCCAGCCAGGACTCAACTTTGTTTTACTTTACTGGGACATTTGAAGTCTGATCATAGAACAGAAATGTGTTTATTTTCAGTTCGTTTTGCTTAGTTCTTAAAACGTCTTGTTTCTTATCAGACAAGGAAACAAGTCTTGGATGCTCTGTACTCCTCATTCATTCAGAGGCATTGCTTGTGTTCTACCCAGCACATGATTCACTGCTAGATTCTCAGGGGGATACAGCGTGAGCTGGTTACCCTTGAAATGCTTACAGTTTAGTGGGGGAGACTGGTGTTTGAGCTGAACCTTGCTAAACATAGTGATTAGAAAATAGGGAAAATTTTATTTAAAAATTAAAATAGCTTTTAAATGATTTTAGATATAAAATTTGCTCATTGGAAACTTCAGAAAATAGACATAATTAAGAAGTTGAAATGCTTCAAAATTCCACCATTCAGAGTATTACTGTATATGGTCATATATATTCATCTAAATACTTACAATGCATACAAACACACACACACAGTTATTTTTTCCTTCACTAAACAATATATTGTGGAAGACTTTCTATGACTGCAGGTATCGTTCCATAACATTTGTTTAATGGTTACATAGTATTTCATTGCATAGATGTACCTTGAATTTTAAAGATGAATTGTAACATGTGCTACGTGTTAGAGGTCCATGGACAAAACAGACACACTTGTTCTCATAGAGCTGAGAGGCTAAAGAGGAGTTTAGGCAATTAAACCAAGACAATTAAAGCATGCTAGGATGCATCCTATTTTTTCTTTTTTTAAAATTTTATTGTAGCTTTTCCAATACCTTATATCTGGCCCAGCCATACCCTTTTCTATTTTCATTGAGGTGTAATTGAGGTGTAATTAGTTGCAGATGCACCTCATAATGATTTGATAATTGTGTATATTACAACATGGTCATCACAATATTATCTGGTTATTACCCAACACCATACATAGTTACAATTTTTTTTCTTGTGATGGGAACTTTAAAAAACTACTCTCCAGTATTACTAACTATAGTCACCATACTGCATATTACATCTTCATGATTTATTTATTTTATATGTGGAAATTTGTACCTTTCGATCTTTTCACCCATTTTGCCTCCTTCACATCCCCTGCCTCTGGCAACCACCAGTCTGCTCTCTGCGTCTGTGAGTTGAGATTTTGTTTGTTGTTCAAGCACATTTGTCTCCGTTTCCCCCCACTACTGCCCCCACCGCAGTTACCCCCACCTCCCACCCTTGATCCTACCACCGCTTTAGCTTTGTCCATGTGTCCTTTATACAGGTTGAGTTTTGTAAGTTCTCCATAAATTTAGGTTATTAACCACTTATCAGAAGTATTATTGGTGGCTATGTTCTCCCATTCAGTGGGCTGTGGGTTGTGTTTTCACTTCACTGCGGGTTTCCTTTGCTGTGTAAAAAGTTTTAAATTGATAGTCCCATTTGTTTATTTTGTTTGTTTGCTTGTTTCCCTTGCCAAAGGAGATATGTCAGACAAAATATTGCTAAGAGAGATGTCAGGGATTTTACTGCCTATGTTTTCTTCTAGGATTTTTCTGTTTCTGAGTCTAACACTCAAGTCTTTCATTTATTCTGAGTTTATTCTTGTGTATGGTGTAAGAAGGTGTTCTAGTTTATTTTTTTTGCAAGCATCTGTCCAATTTTTCCAACACCATTTATTGAATAGACTATCTTTATCCCATTGTATGTTTTTGCCTCCTTTGCCAAATATTACTTGACCATAAAGGCGGGGGTTTATTTCTGGGCTCTGTATCCTGTTCCAGTGATCTAGATGTCCGTTTTTGTGCCAGTACCATGCTGTTATAGTTACTATGGCCTTGCAGTATAGTTTCAAATCATGTAGCATGATTCCTCCAACTTTTTACTTCTTTCTCAAGATGTTTGGAGTCTTTTGTGGTTCTACATGAATTTTTGGAATATTTGTTCTAGTTCTTGTTATATACGCCATTGTTATCTTGATAGGAATTGTGTTGAATCTATAGATTGCTTTGGGTAATAGGGACATTTTAATGATTTTGATTCTTTCTATCCATGAAAAGAGTATATGTTTTCACTTATTTGTATCTTCTTCAATTTCTTTTCTTTGGTGTCTTATAATTTATCAAATACAATTTTTTTATACTTGCTTAAATTTATTCTGAGGTATTTTATTGATGCCATTGTAAATAAGATTGTTTTATTAGTTTTCCTTTCTGTTAGTTCCTTATTGGTGTATATAAGTGAAACTGATTTCTGGGTGTTTATTTTGTATCCTGCTACTTTACTGAATTCATTTGTTCTAATAGTTTTTTGGTGGACTCTTTAGGGTCGTTTATAAGCAGTATCATGTCATCTGCAAATAAGGACAGTTTTATTTCTTTCCTTTCAGTTTGGATGCCTTTTATTTCTTTCCCTCATGGCTGTAGCTAGAACTTCTCTTACTGAGTTGAAAAAAGTGTAAGTCCTTGTCTTATTCCTGATCTTCAAGCTTTTCACTGTTGACTATGATGTTAGCTGTGAGTTTTTCACATGTGGCCTATATTATGTTGAGGTATTTTCCCTCTATCCCCACTTTGCTGAGAATTTTTAAGATCAAAATATGCTTCAGGGTGAAATATCATTAAAATATCAACTAAATCCATCTGGTCTAATGTGCCATTTAAGGACACTGTTTCCTTGTTGATTTTCTTGATCTATGATGATGTGCAGTTTGAGGCAGGACTAGTCATTCATATGGAAAAGCAGCTTGCGTGGGACTGTAAGCTGGGTGGGGTGGAGTCTCCGGGAATCTCCAAGGCAGGTCAAACAGTGTGAACTAGGTTGATGGAGTCTCAGATAAGGCACTAGCTTGCTGGCTCTGTGGGGGGAGGGTTTAGAAAAGGGTCAATGGCCTCTGCTGGCTGTGGTGACAGACACTTCAGTTTCTCACAATATGCTACTGGTGCCTTTCAAGCTGTTACCCCAGTGCTGGAGCTCAGAGGGAGTGAGTCTGAGTAGAAGTGAGTCTGTGTGTTGGTTCTTGAAGAGGAACTGCTTGGGGCTCCAGAAGTTTCTTCCACTGACTTAATCCCCACTGGTTTTTGCAGCCAGAATTTGTGGGGACTTATCTTCCTGGCACTACAATCCTGGGCTTTGGGGCCTGGTGTGGGGCTGGGACTCCTCACAGCCCTCTTGAATTTTTATCCACCAGACGTGGGTGTGGGACCAGCCCATTCCACATCTGCTCTCCTCCTACCAGTCTGGATGGATGTGGTGTCTTTAATTCTGTAGTTGTCAGATTTCCATTCAACTCGATTTCTGATGGTTCTGAGTGATGGTTGTTCTATATTTTAGTTATAATTTTGATTTGGTTGTGCAAAGAGGCGAGCCATGTCTGCCTGTGCTGCCATCTTGACTGGGAGTTGATTGGAGCATTTAGTCCATTTACATGTGAAGTATTCATATTTATGTGCTTCATTGCTATTTTAGTAATTTTTTTGTGTTTGTAGTACTTCATTCTTTTCTTATTCTCTTGCTTCTCTTGATGTTGATGATTTTCTACAGCATTGTGGCTGGATTCCTTTCTCTTTATTTCTAGATTTTTGGTTTGTGGTTATCATGGCTTCATATATACAGCTATGTTTACAGCTGTCTATTTTAAGTTGATGGTTGCTTATATTTAGGGCATTCTAAAATCACAACAATTTTTACTCCATCCATGTTATTTTTGTCATTATTTTTTATTTCTTGTGTGTGTTTGTATATCCCTTAATTTATTGTTGTAATTACACACAGTCTTCCTACTTTTGTCTTTTAATCTTCGTAATAATTGGTTGATCTGCTTTCACTGTTTGCCTTTGTCAGTGAGAATTTTTTCTTTCCCATATTCTTGTATTCATATTTTTGGATCTTTTCTTTTCTGCTTAAAGTGGCTTGTTAACATTTCTTGTAATATTTTTGTAGTGATAAACTCCTTTAGCTTTTTCTGGGAAAATCTTTATCTTTCCTTTGACTTTCAATGATAGCCTTGCTGGGTAGGATAATCTTGGTTGTAGGTCTCTGCTTTTCATTACTTGAAATATTCCTTGTGAATCTGTCTGGCCTGCAATGTTTCTGTTGAGAAATCAGCTGACAGTCTTATGGGAGCTCTCTTGTACATAACTAACTGCTTTCCTATTGCTGCTTTTCAGAATTTCTCTTTGTCTTTAACCTTTGGCTTTTTATTTATAATGTGTCTTAGTGTGGCCTCTTCGGGTTCATCTTATTTGAGACTCTCTGTACTTCCTGGACTTGTATAACTATTTCCTTAGCCAGGTTAGGGAAGTTTTCAGCCATTATTTCTGAAAAAGTTTTTTAGTCCCTTTCTCTCGCTCTTCTCCTTGTGGTACCCTTATGATACAAATGTTGGTACATTTGATATTGTCCGAGATGTTCCTTAAACTACCCTCATTTTTTAATTCTTTTTTTTTTTTTTCTGTGCTGATTGGGTATTACCCTCTACTTTGTTTCCAGATCACTGATTTGATCCTATGTTTCCTATAGTCTGCTGTTGACTCTAATTTATTATCAGTCATTGTATTCTTCGTTTCTGCCTGGTTGTTTATGGTTCCTATCTTCTTGTTGAAGTTTTCACTCAGTCCATTTATTCCTCCCCTAAATTCATCGAAAATCCTTATAACCAGTATTTTGAACTCTATCTGGTAGATTGCTTACCTCAATTTTGCTTAGTTCTTTTTCTGGATTTTTGCCCTGTTCTTTCATTTGGGGCATGTTTCCTTGTCTCCTCATTTTGGCTGCTTTCCTGTGTTTATTTCTATGTATTAGGCAGATCTGCTATGTCTTGGCAGAGTGACCTTATATAGAAGGTGTCCTATTGGGCCCAGTAGGAAAGTCTCCCTGGTCACCTGAACCAAGTGCTCCAGGGGTGTCCCTTGTATGGGTTTTATGTGCCCTGTTCTTGTAGTTGATATGTAGCTGCTGGTGGCACATCAGTGGGTGGGATTGACCCTTAGGCCTACTGGCTGTGAGGACTAGCCATGAGCTATTTATGGTTGGTGACCCCACAGAGCAGGATTCACTTTAGTGGGGTGCTGGTGCCTGCTGAGTTTACCTGTTGGCTTTGTTATTTGTGGAGGTGGTTGGGTGGTGCTCTGGTTTAGTCTAAAGCTGGTCATTGGGGGTTTTGGTTCTGGGGTCTTTTGGGAATGGTTTTGCTGCTGTCCAAGGTTAGCCACTGTCTGGGTCTGCCCAAGGGCCAACTGGTAGGTGCTAGAAAATAATGTGTGGTTGGTAGCTGCCTCTGATGGTCTTGGAGGCATCTGGGAGAGGCTATGTTACAAACCAAGGCCAGCTTGACTAGTGTCTGGTTGGGAGCACTTGGCAAGAGATTTCAGTCACACTGAGGGCAGCTGCTATTTGGGGTTTGTGGACTGTTGAGAGATTTTAGGAAAGTTTGCAGTGGGACTGAGGCTGGACATTTGTGTGGAAAAGCCTCTGATAGAGGTTCAGACTAGGTGCACAAGTTGCTTGGGGCAGGGTACAGGGTGTTAGCCAGTTGGTGGAAAGCTCAGATTTGGCCCTCACCTATGACTGCAGGCTGGATGGGAGAGGGGCTCAGCAAAGAAACAATGGTATTTACCAGTGTCCTTCCCCAGAGAGAGCTGCCTCTCCAGCCCTTGCCCTGAAGCTAGTCAATTCAGTTCCTTCCCATATGTCCCTGGAGGTGTGTGAGCTGCTGCTCCTTTGCTGGAGCTCTGAGTGAGTGAGTTTGCGAGTAAGTGTGGGCTCTTTAAGACCCACAGTGCCTACATTTCTATAAGCCTGTTTTCTTTCTAAACACAGATCCTGCTAATTTTTGCAGCCAGATTTTATGGGGACTTCACTTCCTGGCACTGGTGCCCTGGGCTGGGGAGCCTAGAGTGGGGCTGGGGCCCTTTGCTCCTCAGGGGGGACTTCTGAAGCTGAGATATCCCTCCTGATTCTTAGCTGCCATATCATGGGTGTGGGACGAGTCCATTCTGCTTCTTCTCTCCTACCATTCTGAGTGGCTTCTTGTTTGTATTGTTATTTATAGAAATTCTGTTCAGCTAGACTTCAGGCGGTTCTCAATGATGGTTGTTTTATAACTTAGTTGTAATTGTGGTGTGGTCACACTAGGAGTTGAGCACGGCATTAACCTAATCTGCCATCTTGACTGGAAGTCTCTGTATGTAAACATATTTAAATAAACACTTAAAACATAAATGTGGGGAAGAAATTTCCAAGTTCATTTTGGTATAATAGCCAAGCTTGGGGCCCCTGAATTACAGGACTTTTAAAAGTATGAACAATAGGTGTCATTTGACCCCTTTCGCCCTTCAGGCTCCCAAAAACCTCCTCAAAGGCCCAGCTTAGACATCAGTTCCTCCATGAAGTCTTCCTAGACATTCTAGATAGAAATATTTCCCATTCAACTGTGCCCACCTTCATAGCGTAATGTGCCTACAAATTTAACTTTTGTCCATAATTTACAAAGAATACAATTTCCGCAATTAACTTTTCCCAGTATCAGGATATCTGGCTTCTTTCGAAAAGTGGAGAACCTGACACCCTGAGCCAGCATTCCTACGTGGCGGCAACAACTGCTTAGCATTGGGAAGCAGCTGTCCGCTTTGTGGGGTCGCAGTCTCTTCTCTCTGACACTGTCCCTACGGCTTTCTGCTGCCTCTTTCCCTCTGAGGACAAACGCTAAGAGCTGATCACCATATCCTGTTCTCATGCTTTTCTTACCGTGTAGAAATCCTTTTCTGGACCCCTGTCACTGTCAAAGGAAAGATTTATTTATTTTTTTTAATGAGAGGGCCCTGGGATTTCCTTAATGGGCCTTGCATCATTCACTCATTTATAGTGCTTACTAGCCCCCTGTTGTCATTTGAGTTTGCAGCCCTCAGTGAACTTAATCCTGGCATTTATGTACATGGCACATCTCTCTTGCTAGTCTCTGAATTTCTCACAATATATAGAAAGCACATCCAATGTCATGCTTATTTTTATAGCCATTTTAAGGCTCAATTTCTGCAACTGTTTTATACATTATCTGCTTTTCCTCCAGCTATGGCCTTCTTTCTCTTTTTCATCTGTGCAACTCCCACCTGTTCTGCAACAGCTCAGATTAAACGTTACATTCTCCTAGGAGTTTTCCCAAACAGAGTAATCTCCTCAGTCCCTCTGTGCTGGAAAGCATCAGCTATTCCTTCCTAGTGGTGAGGTCCAAATCACCCACTCACCGCCTTTATTTCAGCAGCTCTTTCCCCGCCCTGAGGAACATGAGCGTCTCAGGCCACAGACCCTGTCAGCACCTGACACAAGGCTGGGCACGTAGTGAGTCTTCAGTGCATGTTGAAAGATTACATGTCAAAGGGAACTACTTTTTCAGCATCTAATTTTCTTTAAAGTCTGTTGATGCAAGGCTGTTTGGAGCAGTCTGTTGTTTTTCCTGATCCCTGCATTTTGCTTTGTTTTTCATGGAACACATAGCACTGATTTCCTGTAAGGCTTTGCAAATAAATATCAAGGTCAGGGGCTGGAAGCATTTCTGGAGCTATCACGGCACCTCTTGATTCCACTGGGCCAAGAAACGCTTTCAACCCCAGAGGGCAGAAGTTTTTCAAAACAATACTGTTCCAATAAGGGCGTGTGCTTCCTTCATCGACTCCCTCCCCTGCCTGCCTGCATTTTAACTACTTTGGGAAGAATGAAAATTGTACAAAACCTTTGCTGTCTTTGAACCACTAAGTAGACTAGGTGATGAGGCCTGCAGTGATTTCTCAGTGAGAGGTTCCAACAGACAGGACATGGGGAGGCTGTGAAATAGGCCCTTTCTGAAAACCAGTGGAGGGGGTAGGGCGTCCTCTGGCTCGAATTGCCTCCCCTCCTTGTCGTTCTCCCTGGGGAGCTGTCTGGACTTGTGCTCGCAAGGACTTGGATCCTTGCAACTGTGGGTGGAGCCTGTCCAGGCCGTTCTCAAATCAGGGCTGGAGCAAGTGCAGGGGCATCCCATTCAATGTCCAGGTTCACACAACAAACCTTAACAAACCTTTCCCCTCTGCTCACCCACGATCTTCATCTTATTTCTTCTCTTTCTTCCTTTTCTTCCTTTTCAACACCTTGTCATTTGTCTGAGGTAGGCTCTGTGCTTGTAAACAAGGAAGTGCAAGGGACACAGTCAAAGGGGTCTTGTATTAAGGACATTGGAACAGCCTCTAGGTGCTTGGTTCATCTCAAAGGATGCAGAGTCCCTTAAAAGGAGGTGCGTGGAGACCATGCTGGGGGTGCTCCTGGAGATGCTGCAAAGGCCGCTGCTCAGGGGTCCTGGAATTTCAGCGGGAGCCCCCATTCACCGTCCAGGATGAATGGAGGGTGAATGGATATGTCCAGGATATGTCTTTGGTGGGTGAGAGTAAGGGCCTTCCTGGGGAGTGTTTAGCTTCTTAATCTCCTTCAGCCAGCCTCTCTCCCTTCATTTAAAGTGGAAAAGTGATTATTTTTGCAATTATATGTAAAGGACCTCAGCCTGATTGCTATACTTTCTGGGGCCATCAGGGAAATCAGGTTACTTTTCTTGGCCCTCAAAACGGTTCATTGCAACACATACACACTCACACTCAATGATATATAAAATTAGTTTTAAAGGCAGCAAGGCCTTCCAGTTCTGGATTAGAAAGATTTGGAATGAACCAACTCTCAGCTGTAATATTTTAATTTAATGATACACAGTTTTGTTCATGGCTGCAGTTAGCCAGATCTTTTCCAGTGCTGTAGGGACAAAGGGGGAGCCAGAGGATCTGAGAAGCCCACCCACCCGCTCGTGACTAGCTCAGCCTCTGGGACACATGCTGTGTTGGTTTCGAGTTCCCCTTCCCAGGGCTTCTCTAGAAGACCCTTATTACATCCTGCTTGGGTTGTGGCAGCCACCTCGCTAGCCTTTAGGTACCCTGCTTTTCACTCTCATCTTAATCTGGGAGACAAGTAGGTTCAGGAGCCTATACCCATCTTATTCTTACTTTGTTTTATTGAGGCCAATGAAACCATCACCTCTCTCGATGAGACTTGTTTCCCCAGCCAGCACTGATTGCTATACCCTTTGGGCTCCCATTATTATCTAAAATTCTTGTAACATTTGCCCTCCTTGATTGCAGCAGTCCCTGCAATCCAGTAAGGACCTCATCCCAGTGTGCCTTTTATCACATATCTCTGTTTCCCCACCAGGTGGCCAGCCCCCGGGGACACCTCCGACACAGCAGTAATTCCCTAGAGGATTGAATGGAATTGATTTGGGTCATAAGGATTTCAGGGGCATAAACATGGTCAAACGGGAATCAGAATGGATTGGAAAGAAAAGGTCAAGAGCTAGAAAGCACACTTCAGAAGTTGCCCAGCCCTGCTGGCAGGGGACTAGCTGGAAGTTTTTCTCACACGCCTGTGTTATACTTTAAAAAATGACATAACCAGTTGTTTACCCGCAAAACTTAATTTATCTGGGAATAGAGAATTGCAATTTAGGATAAGCAAACTATGACAAAGTCTGGAGAACAAGGAGAGGAGCATTTGGCATAGAGAATAGGGACGAGTTGGAAGGGGCTGTTGTGAACAAAATGTCCATTGGAGGAAACCTGAAATTCCAAGTGTAGTGACTTCCCATTGGCTGAGTCATGGCAGTTTCTCATTGGCTGTGTCTGTTGCTAGGCAAGGAGAAAATCTTTCTTTCTTCTGCTGGAGTAGTAAGGTAAGTTTCTTCCTGTCAAGAAGCATAAAGGTAAGCTGCTGCTCTTTGGAATCTGTAAGGCGCAGTAAGTGGTAGTGAGTGAGAGCTCCCCCTTCAGGGCTATTTGACTCCATTTTAAATGACATTTCCTTGTTCATTTTCACACCTGGTTGGAACGAGGCAATGGCTTTCTACTTTGGCTGCTACTCAAGCCCAACCCAGAAAATTAAATTAGAATCTCTGGAGTGGGGTTCAAGCAGGGGTAGTTTTCAAAGCTTCCAGGAAATTTCAGTAAGCATCCCACTGAGAACCACTGGCATAAGGAAATTAGAACTTGCGGGGACCTTCGTTCTTTTACTGAGTTTCCCAGAGGTCGCTGCAGAGTCCTGCCAAACAGCAGGCGGGGGGAGGGAGGCAGTGAGGGTGAGCTGGTGGATAGCACCAACATGAAAAACGGTAGGTAGCTTACCGGCTGTCACAGCACGTACACACCACGTCCTCTGAGAGTCTTGGAGCTTTAGTCAAGCCGGGATAGAAGATGGGGAAGGCCATGGAATGCTTATAGAAGAGGGACTTCAATTTCCGCTAGCTGGAGGGAATCCAGTTTCAGGGTTGTCAGTCTAGCTATTGTCCCGAGCAGCAGACTCCCGCAGCCAAAGCAGCCCACAAAAGCAGTACAGAACCACCAGGCAACTGTGGAGTCACACACTCAGTGACTCCGGGCATGTCATTCCTCCACTGGAGAGTTTTCTCTTTGAAGGGCTTTCCCCTGGCAAAGCATCCGTTTTTCTTCTGTTGCCAATAAAAATCCCAGGCGCTGTTCTTTCTCCTCCGCTTCCTTCTATTGCTTCTGACAGAGTTTGCCAGTTAGCTGAGGTCAGGATTTCCTTTTTACAAACAACCTGCTTTCAGTCAGTGGGGCCAAAGGTTTCCTAAATTACAAACCCTTTCATTTTTTCTGCTACAAGTTCCCCTGTCAGTTTGTATCACTGCATAGAATGGAGAGAAATGGAAACATGCTGAGAGACACCAAAAGAAAGAAGTACGTTTACTAAATTTCTCTTTTTGGACTGTCAAAAAACTATCCAGAGCGGATGGACAGGGCTATCCCAGCTGAAGCTTTTGTAGCTGCGTTTAGTGTGGGTACATTCCAGAGGCTGGAAAGAATTTTCTTCCAGGTCTTAAATGAACATACAGTAACCGTGGCATCACCCCTACATTCAGTCAAGTAAATGGCTTCCTTTACATTCATTTGAATTGGGAAACACCCCTGTCATATTCAGATTTTTTGGAAAACAAATTTAAAAAGTAATTGAAATTAAGAACATTGTAACAATAGCCACAGGGGAGTGGGGAGGGGATAGTGGGGAGAGGGGTCTCCAGGAGCTACTATAAAGGACACAAGGACAAAATCAAGGGGGAGGGTAGAGGTGGGGGAGGGAGGTAGGACTGGCTGGGGTGGGGTGGAGGGAAGGGGAGAAAACGCAGAAAATTGTAACTGAATAAAAATAAATTAATAAAAAAGTTATTGCTAAATATATGTGTATTTGACATTTGTACATGCTGATTGGAAGACAAATTTTAAAACAAGTTCTGGAAGGATGACAGAATTGAGGTGCTTAGGTTTAAAGGAAAAAGCATTCAGACATCACTGGGTACTTGTCCTCACTGTGGGCAGGATGCCAAATACACCTGGGACACAGAAAGGGCTCCTGAGCGCACCACGGCGTGTGGTGGCAAAGCAAGTCATGCCAGCTTCACCGCCCTGAGAGCACGTGATCTTTTCTTGATTCTGTGTTGTAGCCAAGAGTCGGTTGGGGTCGTGACTTTGCCTTATTTGGTGCGACCTCTTGGGCAAAGCATTTAACCCGAGTTTTGTAGTCTGTAAAATAAAAGGGGCTCAACTAGACCGTACTTAGACCAACATTTGAAAAGTGTAGTGTAGAATCACAGCCACAGTGAAGCGCGCCAGGCTGTGTGCGGATGCAGGAGCCTGTTCCCAGCCTCCTTTCTCTCTCTCCCATGAAGGGTGGGGTGGGGAAGTCACGCTCATGTATAATGCAAGTGCTAAGCCTGAAGTTAGGACAGTTGAAGCACCTACCTCTCCCACGGCTTGTCTTCCCTCGTCTTCCCTTGCTGCACTTCCTCCTCTAGGCCTCTCTCATGCTCCCCCCCCTCCCCACTCTGCTCAGATGGAGAGCAGCCTTCAGGTCTCAGCTCAGACACCAGCTCTTCAGGGACGCGTTTCTTGCCTGCCCAGGCTGCCCATGCCCATGCTAGCTCCCTCACCCCACCAGTAATGCTTATTTAAGCCTGTTTTATCATTGTAATTGATTCTTTTTAAATAGCCACCATCTAGTCCCCATGCTTGAGGTCGAATGGGACTGTCTTTTGCATCTGGTTTCCTAGACCAAGACAGAATAATACAGTGCCCTTACAAATGGTCTGTGCGGTCAAGGAGCTGGGTCTTCCGTCAGGGAGGAAAAAATGTACGTGAGCGCTTAGCCAGCATAATAATAGGCAGTATTAAATAATACGCCAAGCAGCGTCCTGAGCACTTTACACATATACTTTGCTCTCATAATAACTCTCTGAAGATGTTATTGTTACCCCATTTTTACAGATAAGGAAATGAGGGCACTGAAGTTAAATAACTTTGCTAGCTAAATCAGGGAAGCTGGGCCCACGGCCCAGGCAGCCCGCCTGCAGAGGCCAGACTCTTCCCACTCAGCCTCACGGTCTCACCGTGGTGGCGAGAGCCGCTCCTCTGGAGGTGTCCACATGCCTCTAGTGTCCCATCATGGCTCCTATCCCACCCATTGGCAAGTCCTGTCACTGAACATAAGCCCACATTTCCATTCTCCCGTCCTATTCTGAGTCCGGCCATTGCTCACATGAGCTAATAGCTTATTTTCCTACTTTTCTTGCCCTCTACAGCCCCTTCTCTACCTGGCAGCCAGAGGGGTTGTTTCAAAGGGTCTGTCAGCTTGGGCCACAGCCCCGTGGGAGCCCCTCAGTGGCCTCCCATTTCATTTGGAATGGCGTCCAAAGCCTTACCACGATCTCTAGGCTTTCCCAGGCTCCATTCCTTCCCCGAGTCATCTCTTCTTGGACTCATGGGTGTGCTTTTCACTCCTAGCACACAGTAAATAAAAGTATTCTCCCCTGAGGACTTTGCCTATACACTGTGCCCCTGAATTTCATACGCTGCCCTCTTGTTAGCATTTTGTTTCAGTTTAAGCATCTCTGCTCTGTTTACCTTTCCAAGGAAACTTGTACCCTGTCATTTTCCCATATTCACTGTTATAATTTCAATAAACATTTCTGAGTGAATGGACCTTATTCATTCATGTAGTTAGGTCATTTCTTGTGTGCCCTGCCTGCTCCCATCAACACCGTCCTCAGGAGCGGGGACCGACTCTCCTCAACACATAGAACGATGCCCTCATGGTGGGTACCTAGTGAGTTTTTATTGAAAGGAATAATAGGAATTGTCTATGAGACTGTAGACATTGGGTGGGAGATGTTCATGAGAAGGAACTCACACTGTGTGCCACCATGGATAAGAAGGCTATACAGGGAGAGGGCACTGGAGCTGGACCTGCTGTGGGTGGATTGAGGGTGGAGGGTCATTGATAGCAATGAAAGCGCTCTAAGTAGAGCTGAGGCAGGGTTGCCTATGGGCTATTGGTCCATTAAAGGGCCCAGTTAATGTGTACTGAAGGTTTGCTCTGAACAGTAATGGGGGAGTGTGGGGACGAAAGCAGACCCTGTATTTGGAAACTCTAGAATGCCAGGTAGAGAAATGTAGGTCTAATCTATCCTCAGAAAGGATCCTAAACATTTAGGCCAGGTGGTGTTGTCTTAAAAGTGGTGCTTTACAAAATTCATCTTTTGAGGGTATGCCCTCCGTTTTGCCAATTTGCATACTATCTTTATCTGAGACCTAAAATCCCTCCACTGCCCACCCCCACCTCTCTTTAAAGGCTTTCCCCCAATTTTTGTCATCCTTAGGGGATCTGAGCATGCTCCTGCCTCTTGGTTCACTGCATACATGTGAAAACTACACATTGTGGGCCTGCTAAATGGGTCAGACAACCGCATGTTGGAATGTCACATGTTTATATGTACAGATGTCGTGTGCTTAAGTGAAACCCCAGGAGGATGCAAGTTGCGCTGTTTTATAATCTCAATGATTAACCTGGCCCACTTTTAGATATAGGTGTTAGAGGCATAGGTAAATCTGCTTCATATTGCTGTCCCTTGGGTACTTAAGTGGTTAAATCTATGGTCTGCCATTTGAGGTACTTAATGCCCAGTTCTGTTCCATAGTAGATAAATTTGGGTGAGGGTCCAGTTTCTAGAGTTTTGGAAAAAGGAAAGAGCTTTCCATTCATCTGTTTTTACAGTGATCAAAGAAACAGCTGTTACCCTTCCAGATTAGTGCCCTCAAGGACTGATAAAGCCATTACCAGAATTGCTTCATACAACTTCCTCTCATTGGACTATGAGCATTCTAATGCAGCCAAGGTCCTGCCACCTCTTGTAACCCAGAGATAAAGAAAACACTGACAATCAAGGAGCTTACAGTACTCCACAAATCAATTTTATTAATTTAAACACAAAATTAATGGAGAAAAATTCTGTACACAATTGTGGACACAACACACCTTTATACAGTAAGGCCAAGATAAACTTTGTCTTTTCAATCTGCAGAGTACAAAAACATACAATGAAGAGGCTAAAAAATTGTCAAATTTTTGCTTCAAGCAAAAAAAATTGTTAAACAATTTGAAGAGAATTTTCAACTAATTCTAGCAGCAACATGAAACTTCAGAAAAAGAGTAGCTCTTTAGCTACTTTGGGTCAAAGCTGGTGTTTTTTTTTCCCCCAATATAATATTAAATTCATCCAAAAAGTAATTTCATGACAGTGGTAGGCTTTCTAGATGAGAGACACTATGACCAAAATAATCACTTTTGGAGAAACTGGTTTTTTGGTACAACGAAGGTGGCAATTTTTGTCTCCCAGGTTTGTCATGTGACATGTACTACCGGTGAAGAGTAACATCATTTCCTTGATGATGATGACTGTGCCATATCCCCTGCCAGCAATGAACTTCCCTGGGAGGACAGAGGGAAAGTGTGGAGGAAAACATGCATGGAGAGAGTGATGCAAAGTTTTGCTAATTTCCAGCTCTGCGGTCACGCCCTCTTATACCTAAACGAGAAACCGCAGACACTGTAATCTGAGCACATGAAAACTTTGCTGGTCTCCGACTCGTGGACCATTTTATTAACAAAACATGCCTATCATCTACATTCTTTTTGTGGGAAGAAGCATTTGAAGAATCAGTTTTTCCAAGTAGTTACATATAATACATTAGTGTTGAAAATGAAAAAGTGAGGTTCTAAGAGGACTTTTTATGAAAAGGATTTCAGACACTGCTGAATTATTTTACCAAGGCCTTCCTAACAGCACACACACACACATGAACTGCTGGGGAAGTAAATTTGGGAAACAAAATCCTATTGACACTTGACATCCATGCTTTTGGTCTTGACAACATTACCTAAAAAACAAACAAACGAACAGAACCCCATTATCTACATATTTATACCCAGCATGCTTCGCGAAGGCGCTGCACGTGAGTGCACATGTTGCCTCATATTTCGCTATCAAGGCATTGCTGCCTTTCAATATCATTCTCTAAACAATATGTAAAAGAATCATCCATTATTACAAATTTACACCAAAAATTCTTTCTGTACATGATTGTCTCAGTGATGTACATATTATATGTTTAAATTAGACATACTTTAAACTACTTCGCAATGTGCTAAAATTCAAAGTACTTGCTGTGTCATTAGGCCAAGGCCTTTAATTGCTTATTTCTCATGCTATTGTCTCTTCAGTTAGTTGATGCCCAAAACGTCTGTTCGAGTGAATTGAATGGTACTTGGATTATACCTCAATAAAGCTGTTTTTTTAAAAAAGTCTGTTCATAAATAAGTAGAGATGTACAGATTACCCTGGGTATGAGACACCGAAAAGTAAACCTTCTTTACAAGAAAATTCCCCCACTGGTACTCAGGAAATGTTTCAATCTTGGATGTGCAATCAAGTTTGCTGTGCTGGAGAAGCTGTTTACGTCACGTTGAAGATGCTAAACACGGAGGTGTCTGCGGGTCCTTTCTTCACAGGTTTGAACCATGTAGTTAAGGTGGCAAAGACACATTACACTGTGCTAGAACATTCTCATGGCTTATTTTCATTGGGTTCACAGTACTAGAGTCAACAGCTGTTCTGAAGAAATAGACGTGGTCCTTCATTCACCACAGGGGCAGAGGTGAAGTCCGACGGCAGCTGTGCATCACCATGTTGAAAGGCATAAGCTCGCCAGTCCGGCGCTGACAGGGACCCAGGCCTGCTGGATTTGTTCCTGGTCGCAGGGCAGTTGTGCGGTTTCAAAGTGCTCTGTGGTAGTTACAGGTACTCCAGTTCCAAGGCGTGGTGGAGGGCCATGAGGTCTGAGTGACTGGAGATCCTCCAGAAGGGCATGGCGTGCTGGGGAGGAGCAGACACACGTGAGGAGAGGGAGGGCACCCAGCACGAGCCCTGAAACCTGCCTGTGAAATCCACTACACCGCCCCCTTTGCTCAGTGCTGTGAAAACTGCCAGCTAAGTGCTTACTGTTGCATCTGTTGAAAACAAAAATCCAAACTTAATCCTCCCCTAAGAATACTGGACTGCATTTTAAAATGTGATCTGGGCTCTGTGTCTTTTAAGGCGGTGATGAGATTTCTTGAGTAGATCTACACTGTGATTTGAACACCAGTTCCAAATTCATACCCAGTAGCTAGGACTGAAACTTTGTCAAACACAGTTGCCTTTGGAAATAAGTGTCCAATGGAGTTTTAATGCTTGAAAGTCTAAGCAGTTTTCCTTAGCCGGTACTATTTTACATTTTTCAAAACTTAATTTTACTCATGTTACAAGCACCTTTTTTCATTTATTACCATCAGGCAGTCTTTGCATTGACCTTAAAAGGGCTTTACCGTATGGGACAACTTTAAATAAACATCTAAGGTTTGTTTTTTTCTTATAGTTGTTTAATCAGTCGAAAACTCTTGTTTAAATGATGGGAATGTTTGTAAGACACCTGAACTAACCAGAGACAAGAAAAACAAAAAAGAACACAGGTTACTTCATTTAGGAAGAACACCTGATTATAAACTTCCACTGCTCAAAGGCACTGCTGTAAGTACCTGTGCGTCAGCAAGTTCTTTTTCTTAAATGAGACAGAATTCTATTTATCTGGTTAAAAAAACCCACTTTTTTCCCCCTCACACACAAAAATAATGTGAACGCCTGGGTATAATGTGCAATTGTAGTTCTACAGAATTGTACAAAAATTCAGACTAATAGGATTTGGCATGGAAGCAGACAGTGGGCCTGAGGGGTTTGGGGGGTTATCTGTAGGTAAGAGCAGGAACTACTCACTGTTTTGGTGTCAATCCCATAGCTGTGCTATTCTGGGAATGTAACTATTAAATTACTTATTAACAATGTCTTTGTCTCAAGTAACCTTCTAAAAGCATATACCATAGTCTAACATCAAATGTAGGCCTTTCTGGACTCTATCTTTGTTATCATTCGACAACAGAATAGTCCAGAAACAAGTAGGAGCAATCTCTTTTCAAATTTCAGAATGATCCCCTTGGTGGCCTTGGACTAGAAAAGCAGACTGTACTATTTTGCATTCATCCATCATGAATGAATTTTTGAATTTGCAGCCAAGGTGTAGAAGATGTCCGTGGCCCACCCTGTCACAGCCTGTGGGTGAGTCGCAGAAATGTGCAGTGGACATGAGTGTTCACCTATGAAGGGTGGCACCAAGCCCCTTTGCCTGGGGAACTGGGAGACACCTGATGAGAGGAGGTGACAGCTGAGCGAGGTATGAAGACAGCCATTCAGAATGGCTGTTTGACAGCCTCTTTAAAGGCTGTTTGCATTGGCGGGGGTGAGGGGTAAAGGAGAAATTCATTGTTACAGTACTGGCTGTGTGTGCGAGAAATACATGGTTAGTGACATGATTGGCTGTAGGAGCCAAATGATGCAGGGCCTTGTAAGCCCTATTAAGGAGTTTATTAAAGATAATGAGAGTTACGATTTTTTGAGTATGGTGTCAGGCACTGCCCTAGCACTGAGCATAGACTCTCTCATTTAAGCTTCTATAACCTCAGCGATAGAATAGGGATTATCATCACTATTTTGCTGATGAAAACGCTGAGCCTTAGAGAAGGAGCAGAGAGATGTAATTAACAACTGGTAAGGAGTAAACCCAAGATTCCTACCAGGTCTGGCATCTGAAGCCCATATGCTGTAACGCCTCCTGTTCTCTGTGGCCTTTTTACTCAGCAATATAAACTATCAGTACAGCTTACAACACACTCCCTTCTGTGCTCTCTTTGGGAAGAGACACTGACAGATTTGAGTGACTATGGTACACAGATTGGGTTTGAAAAGTGTTTGATCAATTACAGAAAGCTTTCCTTCTTTTTCTCTTAGAATAGAAATTCATGCTTGTTGTAAAACATTTGTAAAATGTAG